>NC_141697.1:105777401-107027401 GCF_964263255.1 Lissotriton vulgaris
GAAAAACATTTCCGACTCCTAAAAAGGGATTTAGTACATAAGAAAAAGCATTCAGTTGCAAATGCCGAATTGGAGAGTTTGTGACAATTAAAATGCTTGGTACATCTGGCCACTGGTTCCCCAGTCTCAAAGTTAGCAGATGTAGCCTTTAAGCCACACCTTCTCCTCGCCCATCAAAAGAATGGACGTACGACCACAGATAGGGTGCAATTTTTTTCTGTATCCTCGCCTCTGCCCTAATGGATCACCTTACCCCCGAGCCTGCAGCCCAGTCCTTTTCTGACTTTAACCTCATGCGCGCTAGCGTTATTCCGCTCGCACGCTGAGATTTGCGAAAACGCACTTTACGTGACGAGCTGGGCTCATCATCAGCGTGCGAGGAGGCTACGCCATGACGAGCCCAGCTCGTCATCAGCCTGGAAGGGGTTAAGAAGCTTCCTTACACTATAATAGTAGTTACTACGTCCAGTTCCAGTATATCGCCAGCTTATGAAATAAAGCCCTTGTGAAATAGAGGCTTTATTGTAAGTGCTGCTTTTCCTACCCTGAAATCAGAGATTGGTTCTGCGCGACCGCAATCCTGAGAGCAGCTCCTTGTGAGACACTTTCAGATCCAATTTGCCTCCCTCCCCTGGGAAGCATTGCTAAATTACAGCTTGGTCGTGGCTGCAGAAAGCTCTGCTCTGTTTAAGGTCGGGTTGCCATGGAAACGGGTAAGGTTATATGCTTCTGGTCATGGAAGCAATGTGCAAGAGGGGAGCAGTGGGCTCCCAGGAGGGCACAACTATTCGGTGCTAAAAGGAGAAGGAACAGGGCTGCCCGCTGACCCACCCTCAAGGCACAAAGTGACCAAGGCTGAGAAGGGAGCTCTGAAATATGTATAATCCCTCAGTAACGGGCAGGGCAGACATGGGAAAAGCATTCATGAAGTGCCTGACAAAATATGACCTCATCCCCGCCCACTCTGATGCAGGGTCATAGCTGCCCATGGTGCAGCAGGTGCAGTGGCACATGAGGGACCCGTTGAACCTTGATAATTGGTTTATTTTACTACCCCGACAGCAGTCAAAGGGGGCATTACTTGCTTGCACCAAGGCCCATGGCATCTTTGCTACGCTGCTGCCCAGACTGGGTCTGCTGGCTTAGTGGACTAATGCTTCCACTGTAGGGGCCTGTGTTCGACCTCATATTCAAAGGTTCAAATCTCAGCAGGTCCACTCAGCCTTTCATCCATCTGAGGTCAATAAAATGAGTACCGTTGGGTAACAATAAACACGTGTTATGTTTATGTTATGATGGAACATCATTGGCTTCCTTTGCTGATCTGCACCATCTTCAATATCAGCTGCATCACCTACAAAATCATCACACCTGGCCCCGTGCCTGTCCGGCTGGCAAGCTCGCCTTTCCATTTGTCTCTCAGGACACCCGTAGCCCAGGCTTCATTGGATTGGAGACGAAGAAGTGGCGAAAAGAGAAAAAAAAGGAAAAAGGCTTTCTCCATTTGTGCACCCAGGATCTGGAAACAACATCCCTGTATCTACTATGCCTGCCCTCATCCTGTTCCAATGTAGAAACGAGCAGAAGATGGGTCTCTTTGAAGAATGCTACATCAAGACGGAACAGTCACTCCTAGACAACGGTACCCCTCTAATCCCACGTCAACGGGGCCTGCATATTTTATTTTATATTAAGAGGTTCTTCATAAGTGCAGACTTGCCATGGATGACTTCTTGGCGCTGCCTGATTAGATGCAATGGCTTGACAGGGTATTCCATTGTTGCCAGAGTTAATACAGACGTATTCCTAATGAACAAAACAGCAGTATCAATGCATTGTTTTGACACAAAAGATATTAATATAGCTGGGAATGCATGTCTGAGATTACATTGTGTCTAGCATTATAACAGGATGTGATGTTTCCTGTAGCTCGTCCTGTCCTCTCGTTGTGTCCTCTTTAATGTGATGCATTATTTTTCTCTCAAGTTTTTTTTCACTTTTGCCTACAAAGGCTCTGTCCTTCAAGGCAGCTTCAATCAGATCTCTTTGTTTCTCTTGGAATCGCGTGCCTTGAATGATGCAAGAGAAAATTAAACAGTTTGTGTATCTTTACTGTGATGCCAGGTGCAGAGCTCAGCCTATGTGGATCTCTCCACTGTCACCCCATGTACAGAGCCTGGCCTCACTGAGCGCTGACCCAGCCTCTGTGGATCACTCCACTGTCACATCATGTACAGAGCCTGACATCACTGAGCGCAGAGCCCAGAGCCCAGCCTCTGTGCTCACTCCACTGTCACACAATGTACAGAGCCTGGCCTCACTGAGTGCACATCCCAGCCTCTGTGGACTTCTCCACTGTCACCCCATGTACAGAGCCTGACCTCACTGAGCGCAGAGCTCAGCCTGTGTGGATCACTCCACTGTCACGCAATGTACAGAGCCTGACCTCACTGAGCGCAGAGCCCAGCCTCTGTGGATCACTCCACTGTCACGCAATGTACAGAGCCTGGCCTCACTGAGCGCGGAACCCAGCCTCTGTGGATCACTCCACTGTCACATCATGTACAGAGCCTGCCCTCACTGAAGCGTGGAGCCCAGCCTCTGTGGATCTCTCCACTGTCACGCAATGTACAGAGCCTGACCTCACTGAGCGCAGAGCCCAGCCTCTGTGGATAACTCCACTGTCACGCAATGTACAGAGCCTGGCCTCACTGAGCGCGGAACCCAGCCTCTGTGCTCACTCCACTGTCACACAAGGTACAGAGCCTGGCCTCACTGAAGCGTGGAATCCAGCCTCTGTGGATCACTCCACTGTCACATCATGTACAGAGCCTGGCCTCACTGAGCGCAGAGCCCAGCCTCTGTGGATCACTCCACTGTCACACAATGTACAGAGCCTGGCCTCACTGAGCGCAGAGCCCAGCCTCTGTGGATCACTCCACTGTCACGTCATGTACAGAGCCTGACATCACTGAGCGCAGAGCCCAGAGCCCAGCCTCTGTGCTCACTCCACTGTCACACAATGTACAGAGCCTGCCCTCACTGAGCGCAGAGCCCAGCCTCTGTGGATCACTCCACTGTCACATCATGTACAGAACCTGACATCACTGAGCCCAGAGCCCAGCCTCTGTGCTCACTCCACTGTCACACAATGTACAGAGCCTGCCCTCACTGAGCGCAGAGCCCAGCCTCTGTGGATCACTCCACTGTCACACAATGTACAGAGCCTGGCCTCACTGAGCGCAGAGCCCAGCCTCTGTGGATCACTCCACTGTCACATCATGTACAGAGCCTGACATCACTGAGAGCAGAGCCCAGAGCCCAGCCTCTGTGCTCACTCCACTGTCACACAATGTACAGAGCCTGCCCTCACTGAGCGCAGAGCCCAGCCTCTGTGGATCACTCCACTGTCACATCATGTACAGAGCCTGACATCACTGAGCGCAGAGCCCAGAGCCCAGCCTCTGTGCTCACTCCACTGTCACACAATGTACAGAGCCTGCCCTCACTGAGCGCAGAGCCCAGCCTCTGTGGATCACTCCACTGTCACATCATGTACAGAACCTGACATCACTGAGCGCAGAGCCCAGCCTCTGTGGATCACTCCACTGTCACACAATGTACAGAGCCTGGCCTCACTGAGCGCAGAGCCCAGCCTCTGTGGATCACTCCACTGTCACATCATGTACAGAGCCTGACATCACTGAGCGCGGAACCCAGCCTCTGTGGATCACTCCACTGTCACATCATGTACAGAACCTGACCTCACTGAGCGCAGAGCCCAGCCTCTGTGGATCACTCCACTGTCACGCAATGTACAGAGCCTGGCCTCACTGAGCGCGGAACCCAGCCTCTGTGGATCACTCCACTGTCACATCATGTACAGAGCCTGCCCTCACTGAAGCGTGGAGCCCAGCCTCTGTGGATCACTCCACTGTCACACAATGTACAGAGCCTGGCCTCACTGAGCGCGGAACCCAGCCTCTGTGGATCACTCCACTGTCACATCATGTACAGAACCTGACATCACTGAGCGCAGAGCCCAGCCTCTGTGGATCACTCCACTGTCACGCAATGTACAGAGCCTGACCTCACTGAGCGCAGAGCCCAGCCTCTGTGGATCACTCCACTGTCACGCAATGTACAGAGCCTGGCCTCACTGAGCGCGGAACCCAGCCTCTGTGGATCACTCCACTGTCACATCATGTACAGAGCCTGCCCTCACTGAAGCGTGGAGCCCAGTCTCTGTGGATCTCTCCACTGTCACAAAATGTACAGAGCCTCGTCTCACTGAGTGCTGACCCAGCCTCTGTGGATAACTCCACTGTCACGCAATGTACAGAGCCTGGCCTCACTGAGCGTGGAGCCCAGCCTCTGTGGATCACTCCACTGTCACACAATGTACAGAGCCTGGCCTCACTGAGCGCAGAGCCCAGCCTCTGTGGATCACTCCACTGTCACATCATGTACAGAGCCTGACATCACTGAGCGCAGAGCCCAGAGCCCAGCCTCTGTGCTCACTCCACTGTCACACAATGTACAGAGCCTGCCCTCACTGAGTGCAGAGCCCAGCCTCTGTGGATCACTCCACTGTCACATCATGTACAGAGCCTGACATCACTGAGCGCAGAGCCCAGAGCCCAGCCTCTGTGCTCACTCCACTGTCACACAATGTACAGAGCCTGCCCTCACTGAGCACTGACCCAGCCTCTGTGGATCACTCCACTGTCACACAATGTACAGAGCCTGCCCTCACTGAGCGCAGAGCCCAGAGCCCAGCCTCTGTGCTCACTCCACTGTCATACAATGTACAGAGCCTGGCCCACCTGAAACATGTAATCCAGCCTCTGTGGATCACTCCACTGTCACACAATGTACAGAGCCTGACATCACTGAGCCCAGAGCCCAGAGCCCAGCCTCTGTGCTCACTCCACTGTCACATCATGTACAGAGCCTGACATCACTGAGCACTGACCCAGCCTCTGTGGATCACTCCACTGTCACACAATGTACAGAGCCTGGCCTCACTGAAGCGTGGAATGCAGCCTCTGTGGATCACTCCACTGTCACGCAATGTACAGAGCCTGCCCTCACTAAGTGCAGACCCAGACTCTGCCTCTGTCTGCTGTCACACATGGTGCAGAGCTTTGCCTCTGTGAGCAGAGTCCAACATATGTGTATCTGTTTGCTGTCGCAGCTGCTGCAGAGCCTGGCCTCTGTGAGGGCAGACTCCAGCCTCTCCGGGTCAGTCTGCTGTCACACCAGGTGCAGATTCCCAGTGAGTACCAAACCCAGCCTCTGCGGATCTCACAGTGATCACCATGTATAGAGCCTAGCCTGACTGCGCTCAGAGCCTAGCCTCACTGAGTACAGAGCTCACACTCTGCGCCTCTCTCTGCCGCCACATCAGGGGCAGAGCCCAGCCTTGCTGAACCCAGAGCCCAGTCTCTGTGGATATCTCCTCTGTCACACTGTGTGCAGAGCCTGGCCTCACTGAGTGCAGAGCCCAGCCTCACTTCACTTTCACACCAGGTGCAGAGGCTGGCACCACTGGGTGTGAGTCTGGACTCACTGAATGCAGAAGACAGCCCTCTTGCAAAGCGGCGGCTGGCTCAAGTAAATGCAGTGGGGCTGGGGCGTGGTGGGGTCGGACCGGGGGAAGTTGACGCAATAGGTATAATTAAATAAATAACACCTATTCCATCATCTGTCGGCTTCCACCCTGCTGCGCCATGCCCCGCCCCACTGCCTCAATGCGCTTACCTGTGCCGGCCGCCGCTGCTCTTGCATCTCCCTCAGTTCCGGCTGGTTCAGAGCCTGGTCTCATTAAATGCAGAGCCTGGTCTCCCAGGGTCTCTCCCCTCTTAATCCAGACACAGAGGGAAGCAGCACTGGACACACAGCTTGGACTCATTAGGTTCAGAGCCCAGCCATGCCATGGCGGAGCCTGACCTCTGCGGGTCTCTCCCTTGTCACACTTGGTGCAGAGCCTGTCTTGTATGGGCTTATTTGGCTTCAGGTGCAGAAACTAGCCTATTTGAGACTCTTCTCTTCACACTGAATCATAGGCTGACCTCTTTGAGTCTCTACCCAGACACTGGAGCAGGGCGTCATCACTTTTGGTCTCTCCTCTCTCATACTGGGTGCAAACCATGTGCCTCTCTGGGCCTCATCACTGCCACATGTAGGCAGATCCTGGCATTGAGTTTCTCTCTTGCCACACTTTGTGCAGAGCATGAACAATCTGGGTCTCTTCCCTATCACTATAAGGCAGAGCCTGGTCCCTCAGGGTGCCTCCACTCACACAATGGGTTATGTTATGTTATTTGCACTTATAGAGTGCGCAATTACCCTGGGGTGTCGTGGAGCTATGTACTGGTTACCTGGGGAAATTGAATGAGTGCTACTGAGAGAAGAGCCCTGTCTTCAAGCCCTTCTGAAAAGAAAGAAGATCCGGGGCATTCTTAAGAGAAAAGGGAAGCTCATTCCAAGCTCTAGAGGCGCAAAGAATGAAGCTCCTGCCTCCCCAATTGACTTTTTAAAATGTGGGGACTTGCAATTGTTTGGCACTGGTAAATCGTAGCATTCTGCCAGGTACATACCATTGGAACTTATGCCTGAGAAACTCTGGACCTGGTCCGTTGATGGCCTTAAAGACGGTACAAAGTACCTTAAAGCGGGTTCTTTGCTTTACAGGAAGCCAGTGTAGTTTCTTAAGCTCTTCTTTCACGCAAACAAATTTAGGCGTTCCGACAGCAGTCTAGCCGCTGCCTTTTGGACCAATTGGAGCCTGTTCATATGTTGTTTTTGTTCGTTAAGATAAAGGCTATTACAATAATCCACACACAACATTATGAGGGCCGTGACCACTGTCTTGAGATTGCTCTCGGTCAGGAGGAATTTAATTTTCCTTATAATTCTAAGAACCATAAAACAGGCTGAGATCACCATGCTTACTTGGTCACCCATGGTGAGTTTATTTTCCTCCAGAACCCCAAGGTATTTGGCTTTCCTAGTGGGTGTGGGACAGGAACCAAGGTCCTCCGGCCATCACTCCGGTGTCCACACCTGTGGATTATTTAAGTATTTTAAGACCTCCGTCTTGCTGGAGTTAAGTTTCAAACAATTAGAAGACATCCAGCCTGAAATTGCGCTCATACAGCCATGGAAGTGTTCCCCGATTTCCTTCTCACCTCCCTTGGTCAACGACAACACTATTTGCGTGTCGTCAGCGTAGGAGGTCAGCTGGAAGCCAAAGGACCTCATAACTCCTGCCATTTGGTGCCACATGTATATTAAAAGTGTTGGGCTAAGTGAAGAGCCCTGTGGCACCCCACAGGGGAGTGAAAAAGGTTTGGAGGTGCAGACATCCAGCTCCACTGTTTGCAACCTGTCAGATAGAAAGGAATGTAAAAGTTTCCATGTAAAACCTTCAACACCGATCTCGGACAACCGGTCCATCAATACTTGATGATGGACCGTGTCGAAGGCTGCAGATAAAAACCAATAAGATCAATACGGCATTGCCTCCTCCATCTACGGCCTCTCTGATTTCCTCTGTGGATTTCAGCAGAGACAGCTCAGTGCTATGATGTGCCCTGAACCCACACTGCGAAGGGTCCAGAGAATTATTGAGATGAAGAAATGCACTGAGTTGGTTGTTCATCACCTTTTCCAGGATTTTGGCGGGGAAAGGAAGCCATGAGATCGGCCTGTAGTTGTTAAGATCTTTAGGATCCAAAGTCTGCTTCTTCAATAATGGAAGAACAGAAGCTTGCTTCCAGATTTTGGGAAATATGCCAGATATAAAAACGGCATTCAACAGGGGGTCAATGCCATTCCAATCACCTCAGGAAGTTATTTATTAACCCGGATAGCGCACGGATGATTAGGATCACCTGAACGGATCGAATTCAGGACCTTGATTGTCTCTGATAAATCCAGTGTTAAGAATTGATCCAATACAAGTGGAGGACCACAACTGCCGGTCCCTTCATATTGGAGCTCTTTAGTGACATTTTATTGGCTTCAGTAAAAGAAGAAAATATAATTTCAATTTTGTTACAAAATGCTGAATTGCCATGGTTCTTAGGGACATTTGGGGTAGAAAGTTTTTTGATAGTATTAAAAAGTTCCTTTGAGTTAGATTTGGCTAATGCTCTTTGAATTGAAAATAACTTTTTTTTAGCTTTCATTATCAACTGCTTGTAAGTGGAGATGCAACGTTTGTATTTTTCCTTGTCTGCATCACCATAGTTTTTGCGCCATACCCTCTGTAACAACTTACAGTCCAATTTTTTAGCTCTAAGCTCGTCCGAATACCAAGGAGGTAGAGCTCGTTTGGGAGTCCACTTTTTTTCGGGAGCTAATTGGTTGCAAGTTGTTGCTAGCCATTGATTGTATGCAGTCGCGGCATCCTCCACTCCCGGCGGAGGAGGGCGCATCGAGCTCCTAAGGGAATTTTCGAATTTCTTAATGTCCAATTTTCCCCAGGCTCTGGCCACATTCTCCTGGGCCGGTTTAGTACTGACTGAGTGGCCCCCCTGACTATTTAATTCAAACTGAATGGCACAGTGTTCCGACCACGAGATAGGGAGGACTGAGGTACAAACCAAGTCACCATTATTAGAATATATACCATCAAGGGTATGTCCTTTTTCATGAGTTGGGGCCTTCACCAACTGTTGAAGGCCTCCTGCCCCCATGATTTGTTCCAACCAGTTAGTATCCGGATCGGAAAAGAGAAGAGGGTGAAGAGCCCAGCGCCTTGTGGTCTCTCAACTATGATAGGGTGATGTATGCTATTGGGGGTCCCTCCTTTTCACAGAGGAACAGAGACTGGTCTCTCTTGGTTTCACCGCTCTCCAATTGTGTGCAGAGACTGCTTCTCAGGGGTAGTTTCCTTATCACACTTGGTGCAGGGCCCAACCTTTCTGGGTCTTGCCCTTCCACATAGCGGCAGAGCCTGCCATCTCTGGGTACCACCCATGGCATATTGGGTGTAGATCCCGAACTATGGCTTTCCCTTCTCACACTGGGTGCAGAGTTTGGTTCTCCATATTGTCAATATAACTCACTTTACGAGAAGGACCTATAGTAAGGGGTAAAGGGAAGATAAGAGAATTCCCCCACTTTATGGAAGGGCCGGTTGGTCCCACATGGGTTGGAAAAAAATAGAGAAATCAATTAAAATCCCTGGTGGGGGCCGGAAAAAACAGTGCTGGAATCACCAACGTCCATGGAGGAGTGCAGTGAAAAATATAGAATAAAGAAAAGGAAGAATTCCAAAGGTTGGGATCCCTATTGCAGAGAAGAATCTAAGAACTGTCTAAGTGGGTACCCGAGACCTTTATTATGGATCCCACTTGGCAGGATTAAAAAGAAGATAGTAGCGGGTAGGAGTCTGTCACACTGGGCACAGACCCTGGCTTATTTGGGGATGTGCCATGATCTCTTTAGGTTTCTCCCTGTCACACTGGGTGTGGAGCCTGGCCTCTCTGGGACTCCCCCTTCTCATGCTGGTTGTAGAGCCTGGCCTCTCTGGGACTCCCTTGTCACACTGGGCATAGAGCCTAGCCTGTTTGGGTCTGTTCCATGACACACTGGACGTAGAGCCTGACCTCCCTGGGCCACTCCCTTGTCACACTGGGTGTAGAGTCTGGCCGCTCTGGGACTCTCTCTGTCTCTCTTTAGTCACAATGGCCTCTCTGGGTCTCTCCCTTGTCATTATAGGTGTAGATCCTGGCCTCTCTTAGTCTCTCTGTCACGCTGGGTGTGGAGCCTGGCCTCTCTGAGTCTCTCTGTCACTCTGGGTGTGGAGCCTGGCCTCTCTGGGTCTCTCTTGTCACACTGGGCGTGGAGCATGGCCTCTCTGTGTCTCTCATGTCACACTGGGTGTGGAGCCTGGCCTCTCTGAGTCTCTCTTGTCACACTGGGCGTGGAGCCTGGCCTCTCTGAGTCTCTCTGTCACGCTGGGTGTAGATCCTGGCCTCTCTGAGTCTCTCTGTCACGCTGGGTGTGGAGCCTGGCCTCTCTGGGTCTCTCTTGTCACACTGGGCGTGGAGCCTGGCCTCTCTGTGTCTCTCTTGTCACACTGGGCGTGGAGCATGGCCTCTCTGGGTCTCTCTCTTGTCACACTGGGCGTGGAGCCTGGCCTCTCTGTGTCTCTCTTGTCACACTGGGCGTGGAGCCTGGCCTCTCTGAGTCTCTCTGTCACTCTGGGTGTGGAGCCTGGCCTCTCTGTGTCTCTCTTGTCACACTGGGCGTGGAGCCTGGCCTCTCTGTGTCTCTCTTGTCACACTGGGTGTGGAGCCTGGCCTCTCTTAGTCTCTCTGTCACGCTGGGTGTGGAGCCTGGCCTCTCTGAGTCTCTCTTGTCACACTGGGCGTGGAGCATGGCCTCTCTGAGTCTCTCTGTCACTCTGGGTGTGGAGCCTGGCCTCTCTGGGTCTCTCTTGTCACACTGGGCGTGGAGCATGGCCTCTCTGTGTCTCTCATGTCACACTGGGTGTGGAGCCTGGCCTCTCTGAGTCTCTCTTGTCACACTGGGCGTGGAGCCTGGCCTCTCTGAGTCTCTCTGTCACGCTGGGTGTAGATCCTGGCCTCTCTGAGTCTCTCTGTCACGCTGGGTGTGGAGCCTGGCCTCTCTGGGTCTCTCTTGTCACACTGGGCGTGGAGCCTGGCCTCTCTGTGTCTCTCTTGTCACACTGGGCGTGGAGCATGGCCTCTCTGGGTCTCTCTCTTGTCACACTGGGCGTGGAGCCTGGCCTCTCTGTGTCTCTCTTGTCACACTGGGCGTGGAGCCTGGCCTCTCTGTGTCTCTCTTGTCACACTGGGCGTGGAGCCTGGCCTCTCTGTGTCTCTCTTGTCACACTGGGCGTGGAGCATGGCCTCTCTGGGTCTCTCTTGTCACACTGGGCGTGGAGCCTGGCCTCTCTGTGTCTCTCTTGTCACACTGGGCGTGGAGCATGGCCTCTCTGGGTCCCTCTCTTGTCACACTGGGTGTAGAGCCTGGCCTCTCTGAGTTTCTCTTGTTACACTGGGCGTGGAGCCTGGCCTCTCTGAGTCTCTCTGTCACGCTGGGTGTGGAGCCTGGCCTCTCTGAGTCTCTCTGTCACGCTGGGTGTGGAGCCTGGCCTCTCTGAGTCTCTCCGTCACGCTGGGTGTGGAGCCTGGCCTCTCTGATTCTCTCTGTCACGCTGGGTGTGGAGCCTGGCCTCTCTGGGTCACTCCCTTATCACACATGGCATAGAGCCTGGCCTAACTGGGTCTTTCCCTGTCAACCCCTAGTGGCAATGTCCTCTCTGTGTCTCTCTTGTCACACTGGGCAGAGAGCCTGATCCTCTCTGTGTCTCTCTTGTCACACTGGGCGTGGAGCCTGGCCTCTATGTGTCTCTCTTGTCACACTGGGTGTGGAGCCTGGCCTCTCTGTGTCCCTCTTGTCACACTGGGCAGAGAGCCTGATCCTCTCTGTGTCTCTCTTGTCACACTGGGCGTGGAGCCTGGCCTCTCTGTGTCTCTCTTGTCACACTGGGTGTGGAGCCTGGCCTCTATGTGTCTCTCTTGTCACACTGGGTGTAGAGCCTGGCCTCTCTGTGTCTCTCTTGTCACACTGGGTGTGGAGCCTGGCCTCTCTGTGTCTCTCTTGTCACACTGGGCGTGGAGCCTGGCCTCTCTGGGTCTCTCTTGTCACACTGGGCGTGGAGCATGGCCTCTCTGTGTCTCTCTTGTCACACTGGGTGTAGAGCCTGTCCTCTCTGAGTCTCTCTGTCACGCTGGGTGTGGAGCCTGGCCTCTCTGAGTCTCTCTGTCACGCTGGGCGTGGAGCCTGGCCTCTCTGAGTCTCTTTGTCACACTGAGTGTGGAGCATGGCCTCTCTGGGTCACTCCCTTATCACACATGGCATAGAGCCTGGCCTAACTGGGTCTTTCCCTGTCAACCCCTAGTGGCAATGTCCTCTCTGGGTTTCTCTCTTGTCATACTGGGCAGAGAGCCTGATGCTCTCTATGTCTCTCTTGTCACACTGGGCGTGGAGCCTGGCCTCTCTGTGTCTCTCTTGTCACACTGGGTGTGGAGCATGGCCTCTATGTGTCTCTCTTGTCACACTGGGTGTGGAGCCTGGCCTCTCTGGGTCTCTCTTGTCACACTGGGCGTGGAGCATGGCCTCTCTGTGTCTCTCTTATCACACTGGGTGTGGAGCCTGGCCTCTCTGTGTCTCTCTTGTCACATTGGGCGTGGAGCATGGCCTCTCTGAGTCTCTCTGTCACGCTGGGTGTGGAGCCTGGCCTCTCTGAGTCTCTCTGTCACGCTGGGTGTGGAGCCTGGCCTCTCTGAGTCTCTCTGTCACGCTGGGCGTGGAGCCTGGCCTCTCTGAGTCTCTCTGTCACGCTGGGTGTGGAGCCTGGCCTCTCTGTGTCTCTCTTGTCACACTGGGTGTAGAGCCTGGCCTCTATGTGTCTCTCTTGTCACACTGGGTGTAGAGCCTGGCCTCTCTGGGTCTCTCTTGTCACACTGGGCGTGGAGCCTGGCCTCTCTGGGTCTCTCTCTTATCACACTGGGCGTGGAGCCTGGCCTCTATGTGTCTCTCTTGTCACACTGGGCGTGGAGCATGGCCTCTCTGGGTCTCTCTCTTATCACACTGGGTGTGGAGCCTGGCCTCTCTGGGTCTCTCTTGTCACACTGGGCGTGGAGCATGGCCTCTCTGGGTCTCTCTTGTCACACTGGGCGTGGAGCCTGGCCTCTCTGTGTCTCTCTTATCACACTGGGTGTGGAGCATGGCCTCTCTGTGTCTCTCTGATCACACTGGGCGTGGAGCCTGGCCTCTCTGTGTCTCTCTTGTCACACTGGGCGTGGAGCCTGGCCTCTCTGGGTCTCTCTCTTATCACACTGGGCGTGGAGCCTGGCCTCTATGTGTCTCTCTTGTCACACTGGGCGTGGAGCCTGGCCTCTATGTGTCTCTCTTGTCACACTGGGCGTGGAGCCTGGCCTCTCTGTGTCTCTCTTGTCACACTGGGTGTGGAGCATGGCCTCTCTGGGTCTCTCTCTTATCACACTGGGCGTGGAGCCTGGCCTCTCTGTGTCTCTCTTGTCACACTGGGTGTGGAGCCTGGCCTCTCTGTGTCTCTCTTGTCACACTGGGTGTGGAGCCTGGCCTCTCTGGGTCTCTCTCTTATCACACTGGGTGTGGAGCCTGGCCTCTCTGTGCCTCTCTTGTCACACTGGGCGTGGAGCCTGGCCTCTCTGTGTCTCTCTTGTCACACTGGGCGTGGAGCCTGGCCTCTCTGGGTCTCTCTCTTATCACACTGGGCGTGGAGCCTGGCCTCTATGTGTCTCTCTTGTCACACTGGGCGTGGAGCATGGCCTCTCTGGGTCTCTCTCTTATCACACTGGGTGTGGAGCCTGGCCTCTCTGGGTCTCTCTTGTCACACTGGGCGTGGAGCATGGCCTCTCTGTGTCTCTCTTGTCACACTGGGTGTGGAGCCTGGCCTCTCTGTGTCTCTCTTGTCACACTGGGCGTGGAGCCTGGCCTCTCTGGGTCTCTCTTGTCACACTGGGCGTGGAGCATGGCCTCTCTGTGTCTCTCTTGTCACACTGGGTGTAGAGCCTGTCCTCTCTGAGTCTCTCTGTCACGCTGGGTGTGGAGCCTGGCCTCTCTGAGTCTCTCTGTCACGCTGGGCGTGGAGCCTGGCCTCTCTGAGTCTCTTTGTCACACTGGGTGTGGAGCATGGCCTCTCTGGGTCACTCCCTTATCACACATGGCATAGAGCCTGGCCTAACTGGGTCTTTCCCTGTCAACCCCTAGTGGCAATGTCCTCTCTGGGTTTCTCTCTTGTCATACTGGGCAGAGAGCCTGATGCTCTCTGTGTCTCTCTTGTCACACTGGGCTTGGAGCCTGGCCTCTCTGTGTCTCTCTTGTCACACTGGGTGTGGAGCATGGCCTCTATGTGTCTCTCTTGTCACACTGGGTGTGGAGCATGGCCTCTCTGTGTCTCTCTTGTCACACTGGGCGTGGAGCATGGCCTCTATGTGTCTCTCTTGTCACACTGGGTGTGGAGCCTGGCCTCTCTGTGTCTCTCTTGTCACACTGGGCAGAGAGCCTGATCCTCTCTGTGTCTCTCTTGTCACACTGGGCGTGGAGCATGGCCTCTCTGGGTCTCTCTCTTATCACACTGGGCGTGGAGCCTGGCCTCTCTGTGTCTCTCTTGTCACACTGGGTGTGGAGCATGGCCTCTATGTGTCTCTCTTGTCACAATGGGCGTGGAGCATGGCCTCTCTGGGTCTCTCTCTTATCACACTGGGTGTGGAGCCTGGCCTCTCTGTGTCTCTCTTGTCACACTGGGCGTGGAGCATGGCCTCTCTGGGTCTCTCTCTTATCACACTGGGTGTGGAGCCTGGCCTCTCTGGGTCTCTCTTGTCACACTGGGCGTGGAGCATGGCCTCTCTGGGTCTCTCTCTTATCACACTGGGCGTGGAGCCTGGCCTCTCTGTGTCTCTCTTGTCACACTGGGCGTGGAGCCTGGCCTCTATGTGTCTCACTTGTCACACTGGGCGTGGAGCATGGCCTCTCTGGGTCTCTCTCTTATCACACTGGGTGTGGAGCCTAGCCTCTCTGTGTCTCTCTTGTCACACTGGGCGTGGAGCATGGCCTCTCTGGGTCTCTCTTGTCACACTGGGCGTGGAGCATGGCCTCTCTGGGTCTCTCTCTTATCACACTGGGTGTGGAGCATGGCCTCTCTGGGTCACTCCCTTATCACACATGGCATAGAGCCTGGCCTAACTGGGTCTTTCCCTGTCAACCCCTAGTGGCAATATCCTCTCTGGGTTTCTCTCTTGTCATACTGGGCAGAGAGCCTGATCCTCTCTGTGTCTCTCTTGTCACACTGGGCGTGGAGCCTGGCCTCTCTGTGTCTCTCTTGTCACACTGGGCGTGGAGCCTGGCCTCTATGTGTCTCTCTTGTCACACTGGGCGTGGAGCATGGCCTCTCTGTGTCTCTCTTGTCACACTGGGCGTGGAGCCTGGCCTCTATGTGTCTCTCTTATCACACTGGGTGTGGAGCATGGCCTTTCTGTGTCTCTCTTGTCACACTGGGCGTGGAGCCTGGCCTCTCTGTGTCTCTCTTGTCACACTGGGCGTGGAGCATGGCCTCTCTGTGTCTCTCTTGTCACACTGGGTGTAGAGCCCGGCCTCTCTGTGTCTCTCTTGTCACACTGGGTGTAGAGCCTGGCCTCTCTGGGTCTATCTTGTCACACTGGGTGTAGAGCCTGGCCTCTCTGTGTCTCTCTTATCACACTGGGCGTGGAGCCTGGCCTCTCTGTGTCTCTCTTGTCACACTGGGCGTGGAGCCTGGCCTCTCTGTGTCTCTCTTGTCACACTGGGTGTGGAGCCTGGCCTCTCTGTGTCTCTCTCTTATCACACTGGGCGTGGAGCCTGGCCTCTCTGTGTCTCTCTTGTCACACTGGGCGTGGAGCCTGGCCTCTCTGTGTCTCTCTTGTCACACTGGGTATGGAGCCTGGCCTCTCTGTGTCTCTCTTATCACACTGGGCGTGGAGCCTGGCCTCTCTGTGTCTCTCTTGTCACACTGGGCGTGGAGCCTGGCCTCTCTGGATCTCTCTCTTATCACACTGGGCGTGGAGCCTCGCCTCTCTGTGTCTCTCTTGTCACACTGGGTGTGGAGCCCGGCCTCTCTGTGTCTCTCTTGTCACACTGGGTGTGGAGCCTGGCCTCTCTGGGTCTCCCTCTTATCACACTGGGCGTGGAGCCTGGCCTCTCTGTGTCTCTCTTGTCACACTGGGCGTGGAGCCTGGCCTCTCTGTGTCTCTCTTGTCACACTGGGCGTGGAGCCTGGCCTCTCTGTGTCTCTTTTGTCACACTGGGCGTGGAGCCTGGCCTCTCTGGATCTCTCTCTTATCACACTGGGTGTGGAGCCTGGCCTCTCTGTGTCTCTCTTGTCACACTGGGCGTGGAGCATGGCCTCTCTGGGTCTCTCTCTTATCACACTGGGTGTAGAGCCTGGCCTCTCTGTGTCTCTCTTGTCACACTGGGCGTGGAGCCTGGCCTCTCTGTGTCTCTCTTGTCACACTGGGCGTGGAGCCTGGCCTCTCTGTGTCTCTCTTGTCACACTGGGCGTGGAGCCTGGCCTCTCTGTGTCTCTCTTGTCACACTGGGCGTGGAGCCTGGCCTCTCTGTGTCTCTCTTGTCACACTGGGTGTGGAGCCTGGCCTCTCTGTGTCTCTCTTGTCACACTGGGCTTGGAGCATGGCCTCTCTGAGTCTCTCTCTTATCACACTGGGTGTGGAGCCTGGCCTCTCTGTGTCTCTCTTGTCACACTGGGCGTGGAGCCTGGCCTCTCTGTGTCTCTCTTGTCACACTGGGCGTGGAGCCTGGCCTCTCTGGGTCTCTCTCTTATCACGCTGGGCGTGGAGCCTGGCCTCTCTGTGTCTCTCTTGTCACACTGGGCGTGGAGCATGGCCTCTCTGGGTCTCTCTCTTGTCACACTGGGTGTAGAGCATGGCCTCTCTGTGTCTCTCTTGTCACACTGGGTGTAGAGCCTGGCCTCTCTGTGTCTCTCTGGTCACACTGGGTGGAGAGCCTGGCCTCTATGTGTCTCTCTTGTCACACTGGGTGTAGAGCCTGGCCTCTCTGTGTCTCTCTTGTCACACTGGGCGTGGAGCCTGGCCTCTCGGTGTCTCTCTTATCACACTGGGTGTGGAGCCTGGCCTCTATGTGTCTCTCTTGTCACACTGGGCGTGGAGCATGGCCTCTCTGGGTCTCTCTCTTATCACACTGGGTGTGAAGCCTGGCCTCTATGTGTCTCTCTTGTCACACTGGGCGTGGAGCCTGGCCTCTCTGTGTCTCTCTTGTCACACTGGGTGTGGAGCCTGTCCTCTCTGTGTCTCTCTTGTCACACTGGGTGTAGAGCCTGGCCTCTCTGTGTCTCTCTTGTCACACTGGGCGTGGAGCCTGGCCTCTCTGGGTCTCTCTCTTATCACACTGGGTGTGGAGCCTGGCCTCTATGTGTCTCTCTTGTCACACTGGGCGTGGAGCCTGGCCTCTCTGGGTCTCTCTTGTCACACTGGGCGTGGAGCCTGGCCTCTCTGGGTCTCTCTTGTCACACTGGGTGTAGAGCCTGGCCTCTCTGTGTCTCTCTTATCACACTGGGCGTGGAGCCTGGCCTCTCTGGGTCTCTCTTGTCACACTGGGCAGAGAGCCTGATCCTCTCTGTGTCTCTCTTGTCACACTGGGTGTGGAGCCTGGCCTCTCTGTGTCTCTCTTATCACACTGGGCGTGGAGCCTGGCCTCTCTGGGTCTCTCTTGTCACACTGGGTGTAGAGCCTGACCTCTCTGTGTCTCTCTTATCACACTGGGCGTGGAGCCTGGCCTCTCTGTGTCTCTCTTGTCACACTGGGCGAGGAGCCTGGCCTCTCTGTGTCTCTCTTGTCACACTGGGTATGGAGCCTGGCCTCTCTGTGTCTCTCTTATCACACTGGGCGTGGAGCCTGGCCTCTCTGTGTCTCTCTTGTCACACTGGGCGTGGAGCCTGGCCTCTCTGGGTCTCTCTCTTATCACACTGGGCGTGGAGCCTGGCCTCTCTGTGTCTCTCTTGTCACACTGGGTGTGGAGCCTGGCCTCTCTGTGTCTCTCTTGTCACACTGGGCGAGGAGCCTGGCCTCTCTGTGTCTCTCTTGTCACACTGGGTATGGATCCTGGCCTCTCTGTGTCTCTCTTGTCACACTGGGCGTGGAGCCTGGCCTCTCTGTGTCTCTCTTGTCACACTGGGCGTGGAGCCTGGCCTCTCTGTGTCTCTCTTGTCACACTGGGCGTGAAGCCTGGCCTCTCTGTGTCTCTCTTGTCACACTGGGTGTGGAGCATGGCCTCTCTGGGTCTCTCTCTTATCACACTGGGTGTAGAGCCTGGCCTCTCTGTGTCTCTCTTGTCACACTGGGCGTGGAGCCTGGCCTCTCTGTGTCTCTCTTGTCACACTGGGCGTGGAGCCTGGCCTCTCTGTGTCTCTCTTGTCACACTGGGCGTGGAGCTTGGCCTCTCTGTGTCTCTCTTGTCACACTGGGTGTGGAGCCTGGCCTCTTTGTGTCTCTCTTGTCACACTGGGCGTGGAGCATGGCCTCTCTGGGTCTCTCTCTTATCACACTGGGTGTGGAGCCTGGCCTCTCTGTGTCTCTCTTGTCACACTGGGCCTGGAGCCTGGCCTCTCTGTGTCTCTCTTGTCACACTGGGCGTGGAGCCTGGCCTCTCTGGGTCTCTCTCTTATCACACTGGGCGTGGAGCCTGGCCTCTCTGTGTCTCTCTTGTCACACTGGGCGTGGAGCATGGCCTCTCTGGGTCTCTCTCTTGTCACACTGGGTGTAGAGCCTGGCCTCTCTGTGTCTCTCTGGTCACACTGGGTGTAGAGCCTGGCCTCTATGTGTCTCTATTGTCACACTGGGTGTAGAGCCTGGCCTCTCTGTGTCTCTCTTGTCACACTGGGCGTGGAGCCTGGCCTCTCTGTGTCTCTCTTATCACACTGGGTGTGGAGCCTGGCCTCTATGTGTCTCTCTTGTCACACTGGGCGTGGAGCATGGCCTCTCTGGGTCTCTCTCTTATCACACTGGGTGTGGAGCCTGGCCTCTATGTGTCTCTCTTGTCACACTGGGCGTGGAGCCTGGCCTCTCTGTGTCTCTCTTGTCACACTGGGTGTGGAGCCTGGCCTCTCTGTGTCTCTCTTGTCACACTGGGTGTAGAGCCTGGCCTCTCTGTGTCTCTCTTGTCACACTGGGCGTGGAGCCTGGCCTCTCTGGGTCTCTCTCTTATCACACTGGGTGTGGAGCCTGGCCTCTATGTGTCTCTCTTGTCACACTGGGTGTAGAGCCTAGCCTCTCTGTGTCTCTCTTGTCACACTGGGCGTGGAGCATGGCCTCTCTGGGTCTCTCTCTTATCACACTGGGCGTGGAGCCTGGCCTCTCTGTGTCTCTCTTGTCACACTTGGCGTGGAGCATGGCCTCTCTGTGTCTCTCTTGTCACACTGGTCATAGAGCCTGGCCTCTCTGGGTTGGCCAGAATCTGGTCTCTCAGGTATCAAAAGCAGAGCATAGTGCACTGATACCCAAGTTTTCAAACTGGTACTTTATGCATTGCATAGTCTGGCATAAGCTGGGCATCACGATGCACCATCAGCCCGTGCCTTGCCTCTAAAGTACTATATACATTTCTGGTTCGCTAAAGGTACCACATACAATGTGTATGGTTGGAGTTTGTAGCTCAACTACAAACAGGAAGTAATAATTTCTCGTGCCACGTTACAACCTACATGGCCTCTAGGCTACTGTTTACGGCCCACCGTAACATAGCGCTACAGTGGTGTAGCGCCTAGGAGGGTGCTTATGAACACAAGGGCGGGCAAGCAATAGACCTAACTGGGTAAATACAGCCGTCCAGATGCATCCGAGCCTCCCGGGCGAGTCTGTTGCTGATACAGGGTACCATCGCTTGTTTATTTGCTTATAAAAACAAGTGGTAGAACTGAGTGTGCATGGCGCTTGTGGTTCCTCCGTGCTCCTCTAGCACTGGCAAGGAGATGTGCAAGTGGCCAGCTGGCAGTGTTGGGGGTGTTTATTTTCTGCATTTTTAAAAGCAGGCAGCAGCTGCATCTTGCCCCGGCAGCTGGAGGAAGCTCAGTCCACTCCTTTACGAGTGATTATAGGCACAACACAAAATTGGATGTCACTGGTGAATCGATTAGAGTCATTCAACATAGGTAAGGGGAGAGGGTCAACCGTATCTACAACTCTACCACCCGAACGCCCTAAGTCACATTCATACACACAAGAAGGGGTGGAGAGACTCAAAAGACATATAACACCACAAAACAGAGAAAATATAACTGTTTTGAAAATACTGCCCTCACTCACACACCGAAGTGTGTGACATGCTTCATCATCGGGTCTGCTTACAATACGCCCAGGGTTAGCCACACTCAGGACGGAGCATAAGGTAGGGGATAAACATAAAAGACCAAAGGACACAAAATAAAGCCAAACAACATATATATATATATATATATATATATATATATATATATATATATATATATATATATATATATATATATATATATATGTTGACTGAGCAAATGCGCACCTGCGCTTTTCAACAGGCACTCGCAGCGCTTCTGGCCATCCAGCCTGCATGCCTCTCATGTCCTGGAATTCACGTTTTCTCCTCATTATTTCTCATGCGCCCGACGCGTTTCGAGGCTGGCCGCCTCTTCTTCATGGGGCTTGTTCAAACAATCAGGCAAGGCTCTCAGCTTGTGTAACATCAGCTTTATTTCACTGGTGCAGAACGCCCTAAGTGGGCGTGGCTAGATCGTTTTGTCACCATCAGGAAAGATGGTTGTTGTAGTCCGTAGTGAGAGTTGCAGTGATTCCCTTTAGTAGGTCGCCTGATTTTTTGAAGCAGTTAATGCAAAGTCTGTGTACCCTTGAGTAGGGGGAGAGCTGGCGAGAACCAGGGCAGTTTTAAACTTAAGAAGCGTTGCGCCAGGTGTCTTACTTCGTGTAAGGAACGGCTTCTCCGCGCTGAATGACAGTGATGAACTGCAGCCGGGGAAGGTGCTCTGCTGCACGGCCAGGGGCAGCCGTGAAAAAATGTTGACTGAGCAAATGCGCACCTGCGCTTTTCAACAGGCACTCGCAGCGCTTCTGGCCATCCAGCCTGCGGCCAGCCTCGAAACGCGTCGGGCGCATGAGAAATAATGAGGAGAAAACGTGAATTCCAGGACATGAGAGGCATGCAGGCTGGATGGCCAGAAGCGCTGCGAGTGCCTGTTGAAAAGCGCAGGTGCGCATTTGCTCAGTCAACATTTTTTCACGGCTGCCCCTGGCCGTGCAGCAGAGCACCTTCCCCGGCTGCAGTTCATCACTGTCATTCAGCGCGGAGAAGCCGTTCCTTACACGAAGTAAGACACCTGGCGCAACGCTTCTTAAGTTTAAAACTGCCCTGGTTCTCGCCAGCTCTCCCCCTACTCAAGGGTACACAGACTTTGCATTAACTGCTTCAAAAAATCAGGCGACCTACTAAAGGGAATCACTGCAACTCTCACTACGGACTACAACAACCATCTTTCCTGATGGTGACAAAACGATCTAGCCACGCCCACTTAGGGCGTTCTGCACCAGTGAAATAAAGCTGATGTTACACAAGCTGAGAGCCTTGCCTGATTGTTTGAACAAGCCCCATGAAGAAGAGGCGGCCAGCCTCGAAACGCGTCGGGCGCATGAGAAATAATGAGGAGAAAACGTGAATTCCAGGACATGAGAGGCATGCAGGCTGGATGGCCAGAAGCGCTGCGAGTGCCTGTTGAAAAGCGCAGGTGCGCATTTGCTCAGTCAATATATATATATATATATATATATATATATATATATATATATATATATATATATATATATACACATATATATATATATAAACACACACGGAAATGGCGTGCTTAAGCCACTTGAACGGCGGGCTCACGACGGGGTACTCCAACCCCTACCTTATAAACACACTCCTGGTCAAAATTCATCCATGAAAAACCAGAGTCGGAGCCCAATTGTAGTACGGTGCTGTCAGTTTATTCAGCAGAGAAAAACCCAACGCGTTTCGAGATCAGCCGTGAGCCGTGAGCAAGAGATCGGCTGATCTCGAAACGCGTTGGGTTTTTCTCTGCTGAATAAACTGACAGCACCGTACTACAATTGGGCTCCGACTCTGGTTTTTCATGGATGAATTTTGACCAGGAGTGTGTGTGTGTATATATATATATATATATATATATATATATATATATATATATATATATATATATATATATATATATATATATATATATATATATATATATATATATACACATATATATATATATATACACATATATATATATATATACAACAAAAAGTGATCAGTGAGTGTCACCCTGTGACTAGAACTGGTGTAGAACAAGTGCAGTTGAATGAGGAAGTGCTTTAAAACTGGTTTGAGGATACCAATCAAACCTTTATTAATAGGTTCCACAACCAGGATTAAAAAGAGAATGAAGGATGGGTAGTGATTCCAAGAGAGAATTAGAGTTCTCAAAACAACCCTCCTAATACCGCTTGTGTCAACATGTTTCAACCGACTTACTGCGCCTTAAAGGTCACCCCGGTCTTCTTCAGGACGCATGTCGTTACCAGTCCTGATGTTGGTCTAACCGTAGTTCGGTCAAGTTACCAAATGGCTGATCACACAAGATTCCAATTGAATCATCACGTGTGGAGGGAATCCCAACAACACGGGAAACAAAAACAAGTTTATCCTAATCGTAAACTCGACATGGCGCCCTGCAGGAAGGTTATCCTAAGAACACAACTGTTCCGAGGGAAAGACGTCGCACAACTGCCTGCTTCCGGGTCGCTGCGTGTGTGTATGAATCGATTAGTGTCAGGTACCTCATTTCGATAACATTTTGTTATGAAAATGAACACTAGGTCCATCCTAAAATTGTAATTTTGACCAGTACATTGACATTGAAAATGTAGGCCTGGCCCACAATTAATTTGTCTATCACCCCTTGGCACAGCACTTGCGATGACAGTGATATCAAGCCCTGGTCTGCTTGCAATTGCCAACTTTTCAACCCAGTTAATAAGTAATAAAATGCTTGCCAAAGGGGCTTGTACTCATAGATCCAAAACCAATAAAAAAAATTCTAAATGCTCATTCGCAACGAGTTTGCAGTGATATTTATCAGCTGGCTTGCTGTATCTGACCATTTTGTTGGGGAAACAAGCAATGCCAATAGTTGTTGTGGGAATTTAAGTGTTAAAAAGTCACCAATACAAAGAGTATGTCTTAACATGGCACAACTGATGTGCACAGTGAAGAAAGATCTGCCCATTCCTGTCCTTTGGAGTTAAAAGTAGTCTGCACTCCAGCAGTCCTCCGCTGAGATACCACTGCCAGAAATTATAAGGAAATGGCCAAAATGGTTCTAGCTTAAATCGACCACTCGGTGCAACAACTTTTTTGGTTGATGTCACCACTGCCCGATAGTGAACATGATGGCAGGGACAGAGGAGCTAGGCTCTCTCTATCAGGTCCAATCACCTTCCTCTGCCCATGAAGGCAGGGTGATGCAGAGGGCATAGAGAGCTTCAGCCAATTCATGATTGAACTTCTGTTACACCCTCTTCTAAATAAGGCCGGAATCCATTACAATGCCCACAAACTTCAGATGCTAAAACCACACTGTCGCGCAACCTACCCAGGCACAAGTTTACCTTGATGTTCTAAGTGGGACCGATTGATAAGGGGTGTTGAAGATGAGGTGTGAGGAAATGGGCTGTATTACATGGCATGGTTGTGAAACATCACTATGTAATACACTTCTAACCCATTTAGGACCACTCAGGTTTCATTTGTCAAACCTTAGCTCAATTCTGTTTAGCTGTGCCTTCGATCAGTCAGCCTTCAACAAAGGAACATGTGTAAACCATTTAAACAGCACCAAGACAACTGAAGAAGAAAGAAATATGACTCAACAAATCTGATACCAATTTATAGAAATAGACTGTCTTTTTATGAATTTATGGATAAAACAAAAAAGAGCTACTGAAGGGTTCTGGTGATATAGAGCGTTGGCAAATTCAACAAATTGCACACTTAGAAACTTTTTCCAGAATTTTTCCAGATTACTGAAAACAGTCTCCAGTCCAGTTCCAGCATTGGTGACCGGTTGCCATTAACTTCTATCAAGTGGTCCTGATGCAAGGGATATAAAATACTGAAGATGCTCTAAGATGCCAAAGGTGCTGTGCAGTCGATGGGGTGTTCCTGGGACTACATCGTGGTCCATGGTCTAAATGAGGCAACTTTGGCCATAGGTGTCAATGTCCCATGAGGTCCTCTCAGGGACAGCTAAAGTCCAGTCGCCACTGGACAACTGGTGGTCTGGCACTTTCAAGTCAGCAATTTCTTTCTTTTGATGATAACTGCCCTGGCTAACCAAACTCTACTAAGGCATCTCTCTGGGTCCAGCTGACTCGGTGGAACTTTTGAGCATTGGGTCTAAGTCCACCAGTCTGCATGGGGGCTACCAACTCGCTAGGTAGGCTTCTCAAGCTTTTGTGGCTCTGTGCTATGAACTGGAAGTCAACCAACAACTCTTGGAGTCTGCCCTTTTGTCTGCCGCCTGGGGACATCTTATCCTAGAGCATGACACTGCAGGCACAGCCCTTTACCTCACCTGCTCAATGAGCAGCAGGCGCAGTCAACCGTCTGTGCAACATCTCTTTGCCAGGTCCAAGGTCAGCAGGGCAGTCCTTCTTTGGTCCTCTTCTCCAGGCCAAGTGAGATCTGAATCCTGGGTGCCAGGAATGCCAATTTTTATGCCCAGAAAGTGACCACTTACCAATGAGCTACTACGTTCCTGTCTACCTGATGACAATTTCCTGTGAAGTGTGGCATCTTAACTATTCCAGAAGGCTCTAATCAGCCCACTCCCAATATGTCAGGATCCTACTTTTGGTGTGTGGATCTCGGTAGCCCACCCTAGAGGTGTGGCTACCTGGGGACTACACGCCAATGGAAAAAATGGTTTGGCCAGTGTTTTCCCCTCTCTGTCCTTTATACCAACCTGTTTACCCTGACAGAAGAACAGGCCCTCTCATGTGTGTTTGACATTTGCCCTTCATAGGTGGCTTCCCCTTTGAATCTCGTCTTTTGGGTTAACCCTCCAGGGGCTTCCTGCCAAGAGGAGGTAACACCTTCTTCAGTGGCAGGCCTCCATTAATACCTGTCCTGGGACCCTGTACATGTTTCCCCAGGCCGGCAGAAGGCTGTCTCATAGCCAGCATCTTCAAATAGCCACTGGGCAACAGAGTGGCAACTTTCTAAAAGTTGCATGTAGCAACAAGTTACACTAGTTTTATCTTGATCGTCCAGTCAAGCTTAATGTATTGAGTTGTTGGATACCTTGAGGATCCAATTTTAGTCCCATTCACGAGTTAGTACAGCTGAGCTGTCAGCATCTCATCCTGTACTCCCCAATGGGCCTATATTCCTCTCTCACATAAAAAACGAAAATTGTGAGTATTGACTGTCAGAACATGTAAAAAACATGTTCTGCTTTTTAACATGCTGTAACTAAGGACTCGATAGGCCAGCTTTAGGGGTGACTTGTACATTTTAAAAAGGGAGGCATGGACTTTCCCACTGTTTTAAATTGCGAAGTCAAGCTTAGCAGTTGCAAATTGCTTGACCAGTCTCCAGTGGCAGACTGGGTGACATGTTTTACCTTGTCCCACACAGGGTGGCACAATAAGTGCTGATGTCACTGATGGGACATTTTACTTACAGACCCTGGGTACCCCTGGCCCCATATACTAGGGACTTATAAGTAAGTTAGCTTTGGCCAATTGATTATAGGCTAATCAAACATGCATGTTTAAGAGTCAGGGTACTGGCACTGAGATCTGGTTAGCAGGCCTCAGTCTACTCTCAGAGTCGAAAAACCAGCAGCATCAGTCCAAAGTTTTGGGGATGGCATGCAAAAAGAGGCATCTCCTTACATGACCCACCTCCAGATGAAAGGTGATAAGCATCTAACCTATGCTCTGGCAGTTCTCATCATCTAAGTAGAAGAACCTGGAATGGCCATCTGCATTGGCATGGTCAGTCCCAGGCTCATGTTCCACTGTAAAGTGCATACCGTGCAGGGAAATGAACCACCTGAAAAGTTTGGGGTTCTCTCCTCTCTTCTAAATTAGCCACCTGAGATGCCTGTGGTCGGTTTGAACTCTGAAGTGACTCCTAGACAGGTAGAGTGACAACTTCTTCAGGGACGGCACCACAGAAAAGGCTTCCCTCTCAATGGTCTCCAATGCTGCTTTCTAGGCAGGAGGTGTCTAATGATAAAATCGACTGATTGTTCCTGGCCCAAATCATTTACTGATGACAACACTGCCCCAATCCCATGTTCAGAAGCATCTGTCTGGACAATGAACTCCATACTGAAATCAGGTGACTTTAGGACAAGTTTCTTTGAGGGTGTTGAAAGCCTTTTGACACTGCTCAGTCCAGATAACTTTTCTGGGTTGCTTCAGAGAAATGGGTTCTGTTAGAGGTGCCACTAACCTTTAACAAACCTCCTATAATACCCTGTCAAGCCAAGAAAGGCTCTGACCTGTGTCTGGGTCTTAGAAGCCTACCAGGCCGGATTTTTCTGGATTTTGGTTTGAAGGGGCTGTTAATGGTCTCTACCTACTTGGTGGCCCAAGTACACAACAGATCCTTGCCCTACCTGGCACTCACTTGCCTAAATAGTCAAGCCTGTCTGTTGCAGGGCCTGTAGCACTTCCCTGAGGTGCACCAGGTGATCCTCCCAGGTGGAACTGATTCCAGCAATTTCATCCAGATGTGCTGCACCAAATCCTTCCAAGTCTGAAAGAACTCTGCTCACCAACCTCTGGAAGGAGGTAGGTGCATATTTCTGTCTAAAGGGCGCCGCTTTCAATTGAAAGTGGCCTTAAGGTGTAAAAAAGAAAAGCAGACCTCTCTTTGGCTCCTGGTGTGAGGGCTATCTGCCAATAACCTGAGGCCAGGTCAAATATATTCAGATATTGTGCAGCCCCCAACTTATCAATATGACGGAAACTGGCAAAGAGGCGCCAGCGGAGCACATATAATTTTACCAATGCTGGTACCACTATCTAAGACCAAGTATCCCAAAATTCCTTGGAGGGTTTTCTAGCAAGTTGTGACCTATGCTGCATGCTGCAACTGTTTTGAAATGTATAATGTGCTGCTAGTTTTCCCAAGGATTCATTTAAGGAGAAAGGAGAACTTCAAATCATCATGTAAAGTGGTATTTAAACTATTATAAGCTTTACTACATTTTTATAGAAATACACCTTACGCAATTCCAAAATTGTCTTTAAAAAGACCACCCTCTTATGAATGTTCCAGGCTTAATATACTTTAGGAAGCGCTGTTTCACATTAAAGTTTCCAGAAATGTCCTTTTAGTACTAGTTTGAACACATATTACAAGGACCTTTAGAATGCGCAAATGCCCAGTTCATCCCAAATTTCTAATAGGAGATATGTCCCAGGAGACTTCTGGAAAGACATCTGTGGGGCCTACACAAATTATGTTAGACATGTTGGTTTTGAAATGTTGGCAGGCAAGAAATGTGTCATCTCTTTTGATGTTAATGGCGCAACCTCATAAGTATCTGTCTTCACCCTTCGTGAGTAAACACAAGAGAAACATTGTCCCTGTGTGTGGGAATGTGGGGATTTACAGGCTTTTGGTGGTTGGAGAAGAGCTCAGTCTGGCAAAAGTTGTAGAACAGACACCTTCATCAACATAGTAGATAATAAAAGGAATTACGAGCGACACCCACACAATCCACTAAGAATGCAGAACAGAGAAGCAATAACATTCACAGCCTGCTGGATCAAGGCTGATGGGCATATAGCGGGGTCTAATCTGAGGTGGCATTGTGGGTAAAAACATGATGGAGTGGGATGCAGCTCGATTCATTATCAGTGGCTAAGATTAATTCAAACACCCCACCCATCGCTTTTTCATGGTCTGGCATGACAGCACAGCTGTCGCCAGACAATTATGTGAGCATCACTAGAGAGGGGCCTTGACTCCGCCCACATGTCGGGAGCCAGGAGTACGTGTTTTGATTGGGAAGAAGATGTGTGCTTCCACATAAAATGTGCTTGCCCTTCACCAGGCTGTGATTATTGTGCTTATTTTCTCCAGCTAACCATGATTGAACCTTCAGGGGAACAGACATGACATTGGAATGCTGCTAAAAAGTGCCTGAGATAACTAGATAATGTATGTTGTTTTTCTCTGAGAGGAGGCCGGCCTTTTATGTACAAGGATGCTTAGGTCTGGCTTGAAAGTGCAACTGTCACTTGGCCATTTAACCTACACCAATATAATTCTAAAGTCTTTGCTTCCGCACAATTATATACCCATTCCCATTCTATTTACTAGTAATGCTTCATATTAACATTTAACATTCTCTTAAAGCAAGACCTACTGGCATTGCCAATGCTTGTTTTTTTACTGCAGAGCGGCACCTTAAGTGCAACGGGTATGCCCGGACTGAGATCCAGGGTCACTTTGCCACTGGAACCAAGCGGCACCCTACTGATAAGCCCCAACTAGGGCAAAACCGGTCTTGGGCTGCTTGTGTTCTGGTTAAAGGAGGGTCTTGCTTGGCAGTTTGGAAGGAGCTCTTCCTTTTGGAGCAGGATCAAGGCTGATCTGCATATGACGTGGTCCAATCTCTGGTGGCATTGTGGGTGAAAAAATGCTGGAGTGGGAGGTCATCCTGAGTAATTACCAGTGGCTGAGATCAAGCATCCCACCCATCACTTCTTTGTTTACTCCGGTGCCATATAGCAGTGGTGAGCACAGAGCCAACTCTAAATGAGCCGGGGTATTAATGAGATTGGGGTGGGGGTGAGCCCTCCCACTTTATGGCTGGGTTCCTGCTCCACTAGACTCAAAATTACTGCTACCCCTCAAACTTCTCCCTCTCTGGTTAGCTTCTAAACATATTGAACTGGAAAATAAAATATATATTTCATCAGAGCTCTGGTCAGGTCCCCCATCTCATAATATGAGAACAGGTAACAGGAGGTTATCTGTCTTTGACATTACAAGGCTGCATGGAAGGGCCATCCTCACTTAGGCTTTCCTGGGTGGTTATTTTGATCGTGACTATCGCAGCCCTGAGCTGTTCTATATGATTGATTTTATTCTCCATTTTTTTATGCTTGTGCTTCTGTGCTGTGTTTAGTTGCTAGTTCAGTTGCCATAGAGATATTTACTAGGGTCTGTTTCATGAAGTGGCTAATCTCAGAGGAATAATTTACTTTATTATGGAGCTCTATAAACAGAATAAAGACAAATATAAACATTCATTAAACTGCACATTCTTCTTCATCTTGCACCGACATGGAAACCATGCAGCATTTCCTACGCAAGTGCTGCATGTCGGAGATCTAGGCTGCGGGGGTGAGGCAGATTTGTATGTATGTCATTACAACGCATGCTTTTACAACGCATGCCATTACGACGCAACTTTTACAATGCAAGTCGTTACAACGACTTGCGTTGGGGGGCGCTGGATAGTGAATAGTTTAATTTACTATTCCAACTCCAGTCCCCGTGGATAGTAGGGAAGGTGTTGGACAATAATTAAACTATTCCCTATCCTAGAGCGCCCTCCAGCGCAATTCGTTTAATGACTTGCGTTGTAAAAGTTGCGTCGTAATGGTAGTGCGTTGTACAAGTTGCGTTGTAAAGGATGTTTCCCGGCAGATTCGGAATAGTGTGTTGTGAAATGAGAGATTGTGAAATGCTGGTTGGGTGTGGGTAGTCACATGTAAGCTAAGCATAACATGTCACTAAGGACAGATATACAAAGCTTTTTTGTGGCCGCAAATGGCGTGGTTCACAGAATCGAGCCATTTGTCATTGCTAAAAAGCTTTTTACAATGTACAAAAGGCAAACTGCGAGAATGGTAAATTGTTACCGAATCGCAATTTGCGTTTGCTACCAAATATCGATTCAGTATAAATACTGAATCAGAATGGTAAGTATTACTGTTTTGCAACCAAATTCCACTCATAATAAAGTAATACTTTACCATTAGTTAATCCATTTTCAAAGGCGAAGGGGTATCTTGGGGGACCCCTTCCGCTTTGAGAATTGTAAATAAAAAAAAATGTAAGCTCAGGCAGTGGTCTCACAAACCACTGGTTACTCTTTAAAAAAAAATAAACTGCAAACTTTAATTTTATCTTTTTAAACGCATCATGTTTTCCTATAAAAATTTTTTTTAAACGGCCTATATTTAAAAGAAAAAAGATTGCTTTATTAAAAAGCAGTCACAGACATGATGGTCTGCTAACCTCGGGAGGCCACCATAATTGTGATGGCTGCGATTCCTAATGGGTCCCAAATTGAGACCTAACTCATAAATATGCATGAAGTAGGTCTATTTACGAGCCACTCGAAATAGCTAATGAAACTCAAAAGAGTTTCATATATTAAGAATCCCAATTTCCTAATTGCAATTAGAAGTGAATCGCAATTAGGAAATCGGTATTCCTAATGTTTGTCCATCTGGCCCTGAATTCTTTACTTCTATTTGGAATTTCCCAATTTTTGGCCTTTTAGAGGTACCAGCCCGTGAGGACTTCTTCTAATATGGCAGTAGGTCAGTCTACCTCTACTTTCAGTGCCAATTGATACAGTCTCTCTGGCTGACTCTCAGTCTCGACTTCTTGGACTTTCCTGCCCGATTCCAAGTCTTTATGCATTAAAGCAAAGACCAAAAGAATTCTGTTATCGACTGAAACAATTGGAGGAATTTTAAGTCAGACACGACTGAATGGATTAGAACAACAGCAACACATTAACGTATGTGGCTGTATAGAAGAAACTGGGGTAGGGGGCCTCACTAGGGGGACCTCCAGTGATCCGGGGGGTGGGGGTAAGGTGGGAGGAAGGGGGTGGCCTAGCCAAAAGAAGCATTATGCAGGGACGGCTCTAGGCTCATGGTGGCCCTGGGCAGGGAGCGTAGGTAGGGGGCCGCGGAACAGGGGGTCCGGGCGGGGCGGAGCCCCCTGGAGCTCAGAAAGGTGTTTAGAAGTGGAACAGAGCCGGAGGCCGCCAAATCCCTGCCAGGGGCCGCCACACAAATATGTATCCATCCTCAGAGGGTTATTATATTAAGGATATATATTGGCGGGGTAGCCCCTGGGGTTTGGTGGCCCTGTGCAGGTGCACAGCTTGCACATGCCTAAGGCCGCCCCTGCATTATGCTGATAACAGTGCTTTGTTTTCAGCTGAAAAAAATGAGTGGAACAAAATGAGTGGCAGTATGCTGCTCTGTGTTAAGCCACCACCAACATATCTTTTGTCATTTAAATCCCGGCTGGGAGAAAGTGTCAACAGGGAAGGGACTCCAAATATTCTTCAAAACCCCCATCCCCATTTTTAATAACCACAGTGGGAATACTTGTACATGTTACTAAGGCAGAATGGTATGTTTGGCAATCAAGTATTTGATTGCATTTTTAAAATAGTAACAGAACTTACGTGCAATGTTTAAATAATGTCAATACATATTTAAACATTGCCAGTTTAACTGAATTACTGTGAAAAACTTTGAGAGGGGCCCGATGAATTTTTTTCCACTGAGGGGCGCTGCATTAAAAGTTTGAAGACCACTGCTGTATCGCGTAAACCTTCCTACAAAGCAATATAGTTCTGCACAGGAGGGTGACTTTACAATAGGGAAATGTGCAAAAGTGGGCTGAGCTGGAGAAAGGGGTAACCGAGAACGAATGGCAGATATGGTGGGGAGCAATCGTTTTTTTGCCGGTTTATGTAGCGCAATCTCAACCCAAGGGCTTTAGAGCACTCTATATGTGCACCAGATTACATTACACAAGAACTTGTTGATTTTTCTAAGGCTCGGGCGATTAAGTTTGCCCAAGATCACAGAATGTTGAGGCGACGCCGGGACTCAAATCTTGCTTACCCAGTTCCAAGGTCGGCAGCTCCGACCGTTAATGAAGAATCGAGCTGTATAATAAAGAACCGAGCTGCGCGATAGGCAGTATAAAGAGCACGGGAAAGGACTGTGGGTGCAAAGGCGGAGTATCTTCAAGGGGAGGTCGGTGATTGGTTGAACAGAAGGCAGCGTGTGATCCAGGACTCGAGTCGGGGTACCACGCGGGTGGACGGCGTCCCCCCACTTATTTTAAGGGGTCTTACCGGGTGGACGCCATCCCCCCTGCGCAAAAGCTGGGCTTTAAATTATAGTGTTATTCCCGACTTGAGCCCTGCTCTTGCCTCCGTTAGACGCGCTGTTTAATACAATGAATAGGAAGGAGCCAGGACTGCCAGACAAGCACCCCAGCCCCCTGTCCTAATAACTCTGCGATCTTATCGGCGCTGCTGCGTTAATGGAGTATGTGAGCGCTATTACGTATTTGAGCGTCCCCCCACTTCTAGGTTTTTTCCTTTTCGTGACGTCACTTCCGGTCGTGCCGTCACTTCACGTATTTGAGCGTCCACTCACCTCTAGATTTTTTCCCTTTCGTGACGTCACTTCCAGTCGTGACATCACTTCCTGTCTGTGAGCATCCCCCCACTTCTTTATTTAGGACTTGTGCCCTGGTGTGATGGACATCTCCAAACACAATACCACCTCCTAGGTCAGCAGTTAATAGATTGAACACTTTCTCTTCATGGGACCTGCACACTAAATACACGCAAGGCATTTGCCAGGACACTAATTCGCACAATGTGGTGTTCAGGAAAGTTTTATTTTGAAAACGGGAGAAATTTGATAAAAATAAATTCCACAAGACAAATCTAAGATGTTTTCCCAAGGTTTTGAGGTATGCATGGTCTGTCCAAAGAAGTGCACACTTCAGAAAGCAAATGCCACACTTTGATGTTCACAATATTTCTGTGAGCTCCTCTGTGCCTAATTAGATCTGTGCCAGTTCTGAAAATTGCATTTTTCGGGGTAAAGGGAGTGCCTATTTCGCCTGGGCCTCTAAAGCCCTCACATCTCTCCTGGGATCGCTGGTATGGAATCATTTCAAGTTGTCAATGCAGACTGGCCCACGCCAGTTACTGGAGGTCAGCGCCAAGAGACCCCGACGGGTGCTGTGCGCTATATATGTGCTGTTTGTTGTCGTGAACAGTTCCATATGATCGACGCAGGTACAATGTGAAGATGGCGCCTCTGAAGTTAAGGATGACTTCGGCTATTTTCGACGGTCTGAATGATAACAAGAATGTGACGTCATCCTAAAGAAGACAGGCTCGGAGGTGGGATCTGCGTCTACTCGGACAGCTCGGTGGGTGAGGCTGTAGTTGGCAGAAGTGTGAAGCGTTCTTGTGGGGTGCAGAATGTGCGTAAAAGGGCGCTCGCTACACCAGCTGTGCTCACTGTGAGTGAGCCACTGTGTGGGAGCCGGAGTACGTGCCCGGTCAGCCATCTGGATTTCGCATCCTGACAGCTCCAATCGGCCCACAGTAGCAATGGCATCTGTCAGATTAGGGAGTGACACCCCCAGGCGGGTGCGCGCGAGCCAGCCTTATCGCCTGCTTTGGAGGCCGCGGGAGAAAGCTCGGGCAAGGGAGAGCTGATAACCAGCTATCCGAGTTACAAGGAACCGGGAACGGCGGTTGTCGGCCACCCAAGCTTCCAGAGCAGTTGTTTTTGTGGGACGGGCGCAGGTGGGCACCGCGACCTCTGAGGCAGAAGACCCACCAAATGTGGATTAATTACCAAACTTTTTTTTTTTTTTTTTTGTAGAGCGCGATTGCTGCCCAGTGGGCGTCCAAGCGCTAAGAACATAAAAAACAGAACTGAGGAATGACGGAAAACGAGCTTTAGGTGGACCTGGCAAACAAGTACGTTTTGAGCTGCTTGCGGAATGAGAGTAGATTGGGGTTGGACCTGATTTGTAGCGGGAGTGTGTTCCACATCTTCGCGGCGTTTAAGGAGAACATCCTTCCTCCGGTCCTGGCTCTCCACACTCTTGGGACTACGGCCAGAAAGGCTTCCGTAGATCGGAGGGTTCTGTTAGGATGGTATTGGATGACCAGTTTGTTAAGGATCGTTGGACCTGACCCCCAGAAAGCTCGATGGGCGATGCATAGTGCCTTGAATGCCACTCTCTGCTTTACTGGGAGCCAGTGTAGGGCGACCAGGGCGGGTTTTGCAGACTGCGTCCTCGGAATCTGCATCAACGTGCGGGCTGCGCAGTTCTGGACCACCTGAAATTTTCGCATGGACAGCTCTGGGCTCCCACATACAGAGCGTTATTTGAGTCCAGCCGGGACTGGATCAGGCCCTGAACTGCCACTTGTTTGGCTTCCATTGGGAGGAGGGGGAGGACCTTCCTCAGTGTTCTAAGTAAGCCAAAACAGATGGCGGATAACTATAGGTTCAACATACATAAACACGTTTCTCCTTCCAAGTTGGGGGTCGGGCGCCTCTATATTGCATATATGAACTGTGTAATACATACAGGCATAAAAAATTTCAACTCCTTTACGCCTGTACCCTGTGTCACAGGCGTAACCATCTGGCTTTGCCAATGCTCGTTTTATTTTACTATTAGAAAGGATGTTATTTGAATTGTATTTTGAAGCAGGAAATCGAAGACCAGTACGAAGCAGGGTCAAATGCAAATCGCAGTTAAGGGGTCTGCTTTGTGTCAGTAGGATGCACGGGCTTTGCCTGAATCCTGGCGTTCCTGCAGGTGTGGCAAGCGCAGAAGTTGAGATTTAACAAAAAGAAGCACAAAGGCTGTCAGAACTCGTTTCAGAGGGCCACGGGGCACGCAGAGGCTATTGCCCCCAACCAGAGCGATTTAGGCATTTTACCCCTAAATGTCCCTGGCCTACTATGGATTCTGAGCAACTGGACAAAGTACCCCTTCTGCACTTGACTCTCAGTGGTAAACGCTGTGAAACAGTCCAAGGCTCCTGCGAGGGGAGGGGGAGTGGATACATTAGTGAACATGGGCTCCCAACTCACGTGTGCAGCAGTAATAAATCACTGCAGGTAAATGAACACTTTTATGAAAAAAAGAGAAGTATTTTATTTTTATTGCTAACCACACAAAGGAAAAATACAACATTCATAAACAAGAATACTATTCCCTTTGAGGTTAAGGCTTTAGTGTTTGAATGGCAATACCCTTTCTAGTTCCCTCGTGTTAGCGCTAGCGGTTGTTTCCCATTCACTGTTGGCAACATCCAGGGACTGCCTTACCAGCAGTCCGTGTCTCAAGAGTCCACTCTGACTCAAATTCAAGTCAAAAGTGTTCTGGCGCCACAGCACTCTCAGCAGCGAGTTCCCATGGGGCCAATAGTCCTCAAACAAGACTTACCGTTCTGGTAAGAGTGAAGAATGCAGAGTCCTGGGAATGTGAACTTATCCTGGAGCTCGCAGCAACTCAGGTCTCGATCAGGTGAGTCAGCTTCACGCAGACTCAGCAGGAGGTGCAGGCTCTCTCTCCTTCACGATAGCTCTCAGAGGCTTTCTGCATTCCACCTGTGGGGTAAGTCTCTCCATCTTCCTGATTGGGGGAAAATGATTCTGTTGCTCCGGTCTTCAATCCCGAACTTGGGAAATGATGCTCTCAAGCCGTCCTCACTTGCTCAATGAGGTCGGACTAGTCACAGTCCTTGTTGCTCTCGGTGACCCACGGGCCTCCACCGCTCACAGTTTACAGGCTCCGGCCGATCAACACTCTACAAGTATTCTTGGCAGACCCTCCTGGTATACAGGGTTGACACACAGCTGCCACACAAGGCTTTAGCTTATACCGTGTAGCAGTCTTTATATGGCATACAGGTGTTATATTCTATTTACTATGTTTAATTTTATGTTAAATGCTTTATGTTTGCTAGCCTAGTTCAATTAGATTTTTCATTACTGCTGTCATTGGGTTTATGATGTCATTGCATCTGGAATGTTATGTTTTCAATGCTGGGAAGTTAAGTGTACTGCAGAGGACATGACCAGCAGATGATGAGCTGTGTAGATATCAATCTTCTTAATAATCTCAATTCAAGCTTCACCAGCTTCCAGTATTTATAGAATTTACTACAACAGGGTCACAGCAACGTTGCTGCGCAGGCTTAGGCCCTTACCACATGGCAATCTTCACCACGGCAGCCACTCCTGCCATATGGGGTTGCCACAACTTTGAGACATATCTACTTTGAGAAATACCACTCACTGGGGATCCTTCATCATGTGTTGATCCCATTGTTGAAATTATAGTTGGTGATAAAAAACTAAATTTACTAGTGGACTCCGGCGTTAAGATCACCATGATAACACAGAAACTTTTCTATAAAACATGGGGAAAGAGAGAACTTTTCCCTCCTGATCAATCACCGGTCTCCTATGAGGGAGGGCAAATTGAATTACTTGGTTTTATTGAAGATTTCCTTGTCTTCAAGGGAAGGAAAATTAGAGGTAAAGTCTATGTAGCTGTCAAAGGCCTAAATATATTAGGTTGGTTCCACCAGGGCTTATTTGGAATGCAATTGAAACCAGGCACAAAAGAACAGGTTTTGCTAGTCACATGTGAAGAAGTAAGCACTAAGTGGATCAGTGAATTTCCAACTGTTTTCAGTAATGAATTGTGAAAAATCTCAGGGTTCAAGCATAAAATAATTGTTAAGAAAGATGCAACTCCGGTCAAACATAAACTCAAGAGTGTCCCGTTCAGCATCAGAGAGAATCTTAATAAAGAACTCTCTATGTGAGAAGGGAATCATTGAACCTATGGATTCCTCTCTCTGGTTGTCACCTTTAGTTGTTACACGCAAGCAGGATGGGAAGGTGAGAGTGTATGTAGATCTCAGATCTCTCAACAAAGAGATCTGAGTTGACTCTTACCCGTTGCCAAAAATAACAGATTTATTTTCGAGTATCAAAAGTTCTAAAGTTTTTTCTAAGTTAGATTTGGCTAGCGCCTACCATCAAATAGAACTTCATCCTGAGTCATGCTCCTTGATGGCTTTTGTGTCGCCTCTTGGAACCTTTCGTTATAGGAGGATGCCTTTCGGGTTAGCCTCTGCGGCGTCATTGTTCCAGAGGGTTATGCAGAATATGTTCAGGAGTGTGGAAGGGGTCCTTGTGTTTAAGGATGATGTTCTTATTTAGGCCAAAGATAACGAGATCCATGACAGTACAATCAGAAAGGTTTTAGAAATCTTTAAAAAAATGGTGTGGTACTAAAAAATGAGAAATGCAAGTTTTCATACAGCAAAATTGAATAGCTAGGTCATCTTTTATCCCAAGAAGGAATCAAGCCCAGGCAAGGTCTCATTGATGCTATCATGAATGCACCTGTACCCAGTGACAAAACTGGTGTTACATCTTTATGGGGCTGCTGGAATACTACTCTAGATTTGTGCACAATTATGCATCCATGGTTAGACCTATCAGTAATCTTCTCAAAACTTCTACAAAGTTTATTTGGCCTTCAGATTGTGACCGTGCCTTTATGAAGGTTAAAAATGCTCTTAAAGAAAGTGATGTTCTTACGCCTTTTGACCCAGAGTTACCATGTTTTACTACAGTAGATACAAGTAAAGAAGGTTTAGGAGCAATTCTTACTCAGCAGTCTGGTAATCAACAATATACTGTTGCTTTTGCATCAAGAGTTCTTAGGAATGCAGAAATACAATATTCTGTAATTGAAAAAGAATTGTTAGCCTGTCTGTGGGCTATTGACAAATATCGTCCATATGTTTGGGGATGGCATTTCAACCTAGTCACAGATCACAAGCCCCTTGTTTCGATATTGTCTTCTGGTCCAAGCAAATGTTGTACACCAAGAATCACTAGGATGGTTAGCAAATTGCTACAATATCAGTTTGATATTACACATATTGCCGGTGGGAAGAACGTCAGAGCTGATTTTCTCTCACGTTTTCCTCAATGCTCTGATATTAGCGAGGGCACAGGTTTTCAAGAGTTGAGTGATGAGGATGATGAAGACTGTTTTGTAGCAACTGTAGACATTCCCATTTTGGCTGTTGGTTCAGAAGATTGGAGGTTGGCTTTTTCAGAAGACAAAGTTCTTCAAGATGTTTGCATGTATGTGAAGAATGGTTGACCGAAGGAAAAAGCTCTTTCTTGTGAACTCCAGCCTTATTGGAAGGTTGAGTCTGAGATATCTATAGAAGATGGTTTACTGATGAAGTGTGACGAATTAGTTCCTCCACATTCTCTCAGGTCTCTCATAGTTAAAGAATCTCATGAAGGGCACTTGGGCATATCTCTTACCATACGACGGGTCAATGAAAAAATGTGGTGTCCAAGTATTGACAATGAGATCGGGACTGCTGTAGAGAATTGTCTGTTGTGTTGTTCGTCTGAGAAAACACTCAAAGTGAATACACCACCTTTATCTCCCATTGAGTGTCCTGCTGGGCCATGGGTTAAGGTAGGTGTTGACATAATGGGTCCATATGAAGTCTTACCTTTGAATATGAGATTTATCATTGTTGTGATGGACTATACTTCCAAGTGGCCTGAAGTCAAGGTTGTTAGAGAGGCTAGTTCTGCTAGTGTCATCACATTTTTGAAGGAGGTGTTTTTGACGGAAGGGTTGCCTCAATTTCTTGTTTCAGATAATGGTAGTCAATTTGTGAGTCATGAGTTTCAATGTTTTCTTAAATCTAGTGGTATAAAACACCTCAAGAGCTCTCTATATTATCCACAGGCCAATGGTCTGGTGGAGAGAATGAACAGAGTTGTAGGTGAGTGTATCAAATGGGCTGCCAAGGGAAAGCATGATGTGTTGGCTTCACTAGAAAGTATGTTGTGGTTCTACAGGACTGCACCTCATTCAACCACTAAGTGTTGTCCTTTCGAAGTTCTAAGGGGAAGAAAAGCCAACACTAGTTTTCGACCCTAATGGATGAGCAAATGGTTTGACTCTTTGGTTGATGTTGACTCTGTTAAGGAGAGTGTGAAAACAAATGTTGATCTCATGCAGAGAAAAGAGAAAGAATGTTTTGACAGAAGGAGAAATGTCAAAATGGTTCCTTTGTGTGTTGGTGATTTTGTAAGAATTAAAAATCCTGTGTACACTAAGAAAGGAAAGGGAACATTTGGTGATCTTGTCAAGGTTGTCAGAATTGGTAACAATGCTGTTCAAGTAGAAGGTGGTTATTGGTGGAATGTATCAAAGATTGTTAAAGCCAGATCTTGTTCTGGTTCTATCAGTCTTGATTCAAAGGAACAGGAAAGTAATGACACCAACCTTTCCACCTCTTTTATACAGAGGAGGAAAAGTTCTAGAGTTTCTATTATTCCTCGTAGATTTCGTGATTAACACTATATCACAATATTCTTTGTTCTTGGTATTTTTGAGAAAGTTGTGTTATGATTGTTGTTTATTTATTTGTAGAAAGGGAGGTATGTTATATTCTATGTACTATGTTTGATATTATGTTAAATGCTCTATGTTTGCTAGCCTAGTTCAACTAGGTATTTCATTTCTGCTGTCATTGGGTTTATGATGTCATTGCATCTGGAATGTTATGTTTTCAATGCTGGGAAGTTAACTATACTGCAGAGGACATGACCAGCAGATGATGAGCTGTGTAGATATCAATCTTCTTAATAAACTCAATTTAAGCTTCACCAGCTTCCAGTATTTATTGAATTTACTACAACAGGGTCACAGCAACGTTGCTGCGCAGGCTTAGGCCCTTACCACATGGCAATCTTTACCACGGCAGCCACTCCTGCCATATGGGGTTGCTACAACTTTACAGCACAAGGCCTCAGCAGCTCTTACCGCACAGCAGGCTTTTCCATGGCTAATTCACGGCGGCCCTCTCCTGGCATACGAGGGTCACGACTCAGTCTTGCACTCGGGCAACCATCCGATTGGTGCAGTAGTCGTTTCCTTACACCTTGCTCAGGGAGTACACTCAACATGGCTCCCCACTGGACCTTGCTCCCTCTGACACACTCCTCTTCCTCACAAGGCACACTGATCTTGGCAAGCAAGCAGGTGCTGGTGGTCTTGATTTCTTGGGTGATGTTCCCTCATTCAGCAGGGAGACTAGCAGTCCTGGGCCTCCAGTCCTGGTCACAGGCAGAAGTCTTGCAAAGCTAACCCTCCTCGTTCAGCCAATCTTGCTGCTTGGTAGAGGACAATTTTTGGGTTTGTAGCCTACGCTTCTATTTGTCCTTTTCCAGACACCAAATGTGATTTAAGGTCTGAGTCTTTAGAGATTTATGTTGAGGTTCTGCTTCTTTTGAAGTATCTCCTTCGCTGTTTCCTCTTCCTCTTGAAGAGCAGTCTGTTACAGTAGGAGTGTCTCCGAAGCTGATAGTCCGACAACACAGGCCATGGGGGTGACTAGAGGTCCACTTGGATGTCAGACACAGTGATAAGTGTTTCCAAAGTTTGGCCCAGGGTTTCCAGCCATACTCCTTATGATTCCCTATTCTGCCCCATCTCCTTCCTGAAATATGTCCAGGCCACTTCCTTATGACCTCTCACTGAATCAAAGAGACCCCTTGAATTGTACAGGGTCCCCCCTGCCTAGTGTGTGCCCCACTCAGCGTATAGGAATGTCGCCATCAACAAATCTGGGGGAATATCTGTACCTCCACGCCATGTTTCACCATGCATGCCCTTTTCTCCCTTTATGGAACCCAGGACCCTCCATGTATTGTACCATCTACAGTTCGCACACACACCCAGTGCATTTATACAGCATACACACACTGCACAGTGCTGTATCTTCCCTGTACTTTGCCACTCACAGGCACACACACATATGTATATAACACATACCCACTGCCCAGCACTGAATCCTTTATCTACTGTACCACTCGTAGGTACACATTCATTCAGCATGTGCATTTAACATGCAGGCACTGCACCCTTCATGTATTGCGCCACTCACAGGTACACATACAGCCAGCACATGAAGTGCCTGCACACACTGCACAGCACTAATTCCTTCAGGTACTCTCCCACTAATAGGCACATGCACCTCCAGCACATGCACACACTACTCTGTACTGCATTATACCTGTACGGCACCCTTCCCAGGCGCAGGTACACCACTTCTGCGCTGCGCAGCATTCCACACTGACCTGATGTAGGCCAAGGGTGAGTTAAGCACACAGCAGCGGAACCTTTAAAAAGTGAGTCCGCCTGTAGGTCTCACTCAAGTGATGCAGATTAAAAAGGACCTGTCCACTCCTACTGATCACTCCGCTCTATTCTTCCACCATCCCGCTCGTGCTGCTTAACTTCTGGCGAAGTTAGCAATCTTCCACCACTTTAAGGGCAGCACTTTGGTCCCCCTCCCAGTCCAACTAGACCGCATTCCATGAGACAGTCATGGTGCACATGCATGATCCATGTTTGCCTCTGATAACAAAAGTCAGCATTAGTGATCCAAACATCAGTACAGTTAGGCACTCAGGGCAGGGGTGCACGTCTATTGCCATGAAGTGGACATTTCTGTCCCAAACGTGACTGTAACTGGCTGGGTGGGGATGAGGCAGGGCTGCATGCTGTCATGGAGTTCTGGCTTGTCAAAATGGATTACAGTTGAGAGGCCTCCTAGTTCATCAGGACCACAAGTGAAACAGCTTTAAATTGTGCTTATTACCGTTGTAAATTGAAGAAGGAGGCATGAGCATCAAAAAGACAGTCACCGAACTGTGAAAATAATTGTAATACTAATGCAAGCATAAATAAAAGTATTGGAATGCAGTTCTCATTAGCTGTTTTTCACTTCAACCTCTGGACTTGTACATGAAAATCGTTGCTAAATTCATTGTGATTGTGTGCAGATGTTTCCTCTTCTATTTTTTTAAACCTGCCTCTTTTTCTGCTTTTGTTTCAATTACAGCATGATGGGAAGCCATACTGTCACAAGCCCTGCTATGCTACGCTCTTTGGTCCCAAAGGTACGTAAATTCATTATGCATTACTTTACTAAGGGCCAGATGTATCAAGATACACTTTTGCGATTCTCAAATAGCGATTTTTAAGGAATCGCTATTTGAGAATTGCAAAATGGTATGCATGTAGAAAATCGCTATTTTTTAGCGATTTCTTAAAATCCCTTAATTGCGATTAGCAAATTGCTAATCGCATCTAAGGAATAATTTCCCATTCATTTCTATGGGCCCGGAGGCCCATAGGACTGAATGTGAAATTATTCTCAATTTGTGATTCGCAATTTGCTAATCGCAAATGGAGAATAATTTCAAGGACACCCTGTTGCACCCCTGAAATAAGCATGGGTGCACATGTGGTGCACATACATGCCCTAAGGGCATGTATGTGCATCACATGGCACATTGAAAAATGCAAAAATGCAAAAATGGGCATTTTTCAAGAAAATCGCAAATTACCACCAACTTGAAGTTGGTGGTAATTTGCGATTCCTTAGGGACAATTAGCAATTTTTTTTGGCATCATACATTGCATTTAAGGAATCGCAAATTTTGCGATTCCTTAAATGCAATCGCAAAATAAGGAATCGCAAATTTGCGATTCCTTATTTTGCACTGAAATTTGCTACATACATACCATTTTGCTCAAATATCTGGCCCTAAACCATTTGAAGGTAAAGCAGATGTTTTGTTGTTTAGCTTTTTAATTGTCTTTTATGTGATCTGAATATCTCTGAATGACTCTACTTTCATGGCACCCAAATCCAGTTGGTGAGTGTCAGTACAACTGTTTTAAAAACATGGCACCAAGGTTTAGAGGTACCCCGCTGTATCCCAATCCTTTTAATCCTGGCCCTTTAAAAGTATGACAGTTCTGCAGAGAAGCACAGTAATCCTGCGCTGATAGGTTTATCCTGGGGGAAAGGCATCTGCCTTTACACTGCGGGTGTTCCAGCCATGGATAGAAGAGACTCTCCAATTGTATAATTTATCCATTTTAGGAAGTGCTGGCACTGTTTGAAACTCTGCAGACTAGTGCTGGCCCTTTCCCACTCAAGTTATTACAGTCCTGTGGGGAAGTGCCAGCGCCGTCCTATTCAAAGTGTTTCAATTCTATACAGAAGTGCTAGACTGCGACCTACGCTGTCTCGCATCTCATAATGAGGATTGACCTTTGGACCGAAATGTGCATTGATGGCCATAACAGCTGTGTCATATGTGAAGAAAGGCCAAATTGAAGTCAGTAAGTTCGATGGTTGAGAGACTTCATCACCTGCCAGTTGAAGGAATGATGGTTCTTTGATTTCCTAACCCAGTAGTGAGAAGCAGACTTGTAAAGCGTTCAACTTAGGGCCAGATGTACAACTGTGTTTTGCGGTCACAAATGGGAACTCAGCCCGTTTGCGACAGCAAAAAAAGGTGGTGGTATGTACAAACGCAATTTTGCAAATCGGTGACTGGCGAAATAGTGTTTGTGAGTCGCTATTAGGAAGGTGTGTGCCATTGGTGTCCCTTCCTGAAAGCGAGTCAGAGTGGTATGCACCATTGTTTTGCAACTGCATTTGCGGTTGCAAAACATTCACAGTTTATCACCTACTTCAAGTAGGTGGTAATCCACTCGCAAATGGGACCTCTTCCCCTTTGTAAATTAGTGTGAAAATATTTTTTAAGAGCAGGCATTTGGTCCAGGAATTAAAAGAAACGTTCAATTTTTTTTAATTTAAACGCATCCCGTTTTACTTTAAGGCAAACGAGCTGCATTTGAAAAAAAAAATAGCTTTATTGAAAAAGCAAATGCAGACATGGGGGTCTGCTGTCTTCAGCAGGCCACATCCCTGTGAGTGCTGGCCATTCCCAATGGTTCGCAAATTGCGACCTGCCTCATGAATATTAATGAGGCATGTCATTTGTGACCCCATTAGGAATTGTAAACAGTGTGTCAGACACTGTGGTACATTCTACTTTTTGAGAGTCGCAAATTGCGAGTCGCAAAACATCGCAATTTGCGACTCGCAAAATGTAAGGGTTGTTCACTTGGCCCATGGAGTCTCCACTTCGGGGCTGTGCAGGTTTGACCTTGTCGGTTCAAAGTGGCTCACCATCAAGATGTTTGACCTGGCTGCTCATGGCAGGACACATGTTGTTTTTTATGGCTGCAGTAGCGATGGTGGTGATGGGATGGTGGTTGTCGGTGTGGAGGAAGATGGCGTTGTCAAAAGAAGAGGAGGTTCGAAAATGGATTTTCTCACTGTTAGACCTAGGGTATCCTAGACTACATAGGGTAGCCTGGCACAGTAGGGGGAACAGCTAAACTCCAAGGCGTTGGTTAAGTGCTTACAGAACCCACTCACAGTAACCCAATGATTGACCACTAAAAATAAAAGACGCTACACCAGTTTAGAAAAATACCAGTACCTTTTATAAAAATTCTCTTTGTTCTTTTCTTAGGCAAAATCAGTTTACAATTAGTTCAGCATAAGTTCATATAAGTTTCCCAGTCTTCAATACTTTTCTCACTTCAGCAAGGCTAAATCACAGGTACATTTCATTTGAGGTAAATTACTATCAATTTCACAGAATGCTTCTTCACTTAGTTGTTACAGAAGGGAAAACTCACTATATAAGTTCAATGCGCTACTTTACATAAACCTGGCATGTACATTACCCCTCTCCTCTCAGCTTCCAGAACAGCTCAACAGGTTTCTACCCCCAGCAGCGTTCCTCACAGTACTGGCAACCAGCTAGATAGCTAAAAGGAGACAAGGTAAATTAATAAGGCTTCCTTTTGTCTAATCTATGGCTATACCACTCTTGAAGTAGAACTGACTCCAGGTGATTAACTGCCTGCAGGGGTTTTATAAGTGAGCTCTGAATACTACTGGCACTCTCCGGCCCAGCCTCCAATATACTTGCGCAAAGCCCAGGAACCTAGAGGTTCGTTTCCCTTCTCACTCCCACCCTTAGTATACTTATTTTTATGTTCAGAGGGGTGGTAGTCAAGTTTTTCCAATGTCTACTCTCGACGGTTCGGCACCTGACAGTTGCGTCCGTTATTGCCGCTTCAGGGCTTTACTGTCAGCCGGCACAGCCGCCTCCCGCTTCCCCACGTTTCCCTGCTTACTTTATCTGAAGGCAATCCGGCTTGAGTTGCCCTCGCGCTCGGTTGTCTCCTTCCAGCGCTGACGACGGGCCTCTGTGGAAGTCGGCGTCGGGGTGGGGAAACGGGAAAGGCTTACTCCAGTCCGGGACGCTCCTCCTGGCGGCGCTTCTGCCTCCTTCCGCGTTTCCTCAGGCCGAAGCTCCGCCTCAGGTGCACCTCCTCTGACGCGCCGGGTCCTTCCTTCAGTCAGGCTCCGCCTCAGGCACACCTCCTCTGACGCCGCCGGGTCCTTCCTTCAGTCAGGCTCCGCCTCAGGCGCACCTCCTCTGACGCCGCCGGGTCCTTCAGCGACGACTCCTCCCGTCAACACACGGGACAGCTGGGCAATTCACTCGCGTCTGGGTCAGGCTTGGTGACGGCGTTACACACAGGTAGGAGCCTCAGCCGATTTCACCGCCTATCTCCACAGTGTGAGAGCCGGACTAGAGTGGGGTGAATGTGTCTGTCCTCACTCCTCAGCCAGACAGCACAGCTCTGGGTCGACGTCCACCTGCTCCGCCCACAGCCTTCGGGGCAGGTGTTCAGGTCACACAAGGATCGCTTTACAGCAGTTTGCGAGGGTCTCCTCACACCACGACCCGGTGATTCGAAATCTGGTCACAATGTCTCTGGTCACTGTTAATGGATGACGTGACAGTGGGGTTTGGTCAGCCTGGAAGGGGGCACTTCCCAATAAAGTAACAGCTGGCCCCACAGGTCGATCGTGTCACTGCTGGTGCGCAATCCTCCTCCTCAAGTCGCCTCTCTCCTCACTGGTCACTCCTGAGACTGCACAAAATGGCTGCTGGTCACTGGCCTTTTATAGAGTGGCCTGAGACCTCTGGAAGCCACTAGATGTTTCTGGAACCTTCCTCATGTTAGTCTATGGGTCTGTCCTCCTGGAATGTCCGTTATGGCAGTTGGTGGACACCATTTTAGGTTCTTGAGTGTCCCTAGATTTTTCCAGGAGCTTAACTAGGCCTCACAGAGTATGAGGGGAAAATGGCGTCATAGTCAAGGAACACCTAGCCCCCTGACAGCACTGAAAAATCCGGGTGGATATAAAAATAAAAATAGAAACACTGGGAGGCTAAGGGGAAAAAAAATAAATCATGATGGTTAGAACATCCCCAGATGCAGACAGGTCTAACACGCGTCCCCCCCAGCTGAAAGTGGGGAGAGCTACCCAATCCCTTGGGAGTTCTCATCACTAAGGCGGAAATACCTGGATAGACCGTCTGCGTTGGCATGGTCCATTCCAGGCCGATGTTCCACCCGAAAGTCCATTCCCTGTAGGGAGATGGACCACCTTAACAACTTGGGATTCTCCCCCTTCATTTGCATCAGCCAACGAAGGGGCCGGTGGTCAGTCTGAACTAGGAAGTGCGAGCCAAACAAGTATGGCCGCAGCTTCTTCAGGGCCCAAACCACCGCAAAGGCTTCTCGCTCAATGGTACTCCACCTCCGTTCCCTGGGGAGTAGTCTCCTAGACAGGAAAACCACGGGTTGATCCAAGCCCTCATCATTTAGTTGCGATAACACTGCCCCAATGCCATGTTCTGACGCATCTGTTTGGACAATGAATTCTCTAGCAAAATCAGGGGCCTTAAGTATTGGAGCAGTACACAATGCTTGCTTCAAGGTCATGAAGGCTCGCTGGCAAGCCTCCGTCCAGACTACCCGTCGGGGTTGTTTCTTAGAGGTAAGTTCAGTGAGGGGTGCCACAATGGTGCCATACCCCTTCACGAAGCGACGGTAGTATCCAGTGAGGCCCAGGAAGGCTCGGGCCTCAGTTTGAGTCTTGGGGGGCTCCCAGGCTATGATAGCCTCAATCTTTGCCTGGAGGGGCTGCACCGACCCTCTGCCCACCAAGTGGCCTAGGTACACCACCGACCCCTGTCCGATCTGACACTTGCTGGCCTTGATTGTCAAGCCAGCCTGTTGCAGGGCATGAAGAACAGCTTGCAAATGTTGCAAATGGTCCTCCCAGCTGCTACTGAAGACAGCAATGGCATCCAGGTAAGCAGCAGAAAAAGCTTCCATACCAGAAAGGACCTTGTTCACCAGCCGCTGAAAAGTGGCAGGGGCGTTCTTGAGCCCGAAGGGCATCACACAGAACTGGTAGTGTCCCTGAGGTGTAGAGAAGGCTGACCTTTCCTTCGCCCCCTCAGTAAGGGAAATCTGCCAGTACCCTGAAGTTAGGTCAAAGGTACTTAAGTATTGGGCAGCTCCCAGCCGGTCGATAAGTTCATCCGCCCTTGGGATGGGATGAGCATCTGTCTTGGTTACTGAATTTAGTCCTCGGTAGTCCACACAGAATCTCAATTCAGGTGTGGTGCCCGGCGGGGCAGCTTTCGGTACCAAAACCACCAGACTAGACCAAGGGCTACTAGAAGGTTCAATCACTCCTAGCTCCAGCATCTTAGCGACTTCACTTTTGATGCTGGCCTTCACCTTGTCCGACAGCCGGTAGATCTTAGACTTCACAGGTGGGCTGTCTCCTGTGTCCACGTCATGGGTACACAGGTGGGTCCTACCCGGGACAAGGGAGAAAAGAGAAGAAAATTGCTCCAGGATCTGGCGGTAATCTCTCTGCTGTTCAGGAGTCAGGGATGGTGAGAGTATCACTCCCTCCACCGACCCATCCTTTTCTTGAGACGAGAGAAGATCAGGGAGAGGTTCGCTTTCCTCTTCCTCTGCTCCATCGGTCACCATCATTAAGACAACCTCGGGCCTCTCATGGTGTGGCTTGAGGCGATTGGCATGCAGCACCCTGTGGGGCTGTCTCAGGGTCTTAAGATCCACCAAGTAAGTGGCTTTACCCTTTTTCTCCAATACCTCAAAGGGGCCTGTCCAACGATCCTGGAGGGCATTTAGCTCTCCAGGTTCCATCACCCACACTTTTTGTCCAGGCTCCAGTTCCACTGGGTGAGCATTGTGGTCATACCACTCCTTCATAACTGCTTGGCTGGCTTCCAAGTTGTCAGAAGCTTGCTTCCACAACTTGGCCATTTGGCTCCGGAAGGCCAGCATGTAGCTCACCACGTCCTGGGGAAGCTTCCTGGGAGTCTTTTCCCATCCATCTTTCACCAGGCTGAGAGGACCCCGTACAGGGTGCCCGTACAAAAGTTCGAAGGGGCTGAAGCCCACTCCCTTCTGTGGCACTTCCCTGTAGGAAAACAAGAGACAGGGCAGGAGGACGTCCCATTTCCTCCGCAGGCTCTCAGGCAGACTTCTTATCATACCTTTCAAGGTTTTATTGAACCTTTCCACAAGACCATTGGTTTGTGGGTGGTAAGGGGTGGTAAACCGATAGGTAACACCGCACTCCTTCCACATAGCCCGCATGTATGCTGAAAGGAAGTTAGTCCCCCTGTCGGACACAACCTCCTTGGGGAAACCCACTCGGGTGAAGATCCCCATCAGGGCCCTTGCCACTGCGGGTGCAGTGATGGTCCTCGGAGGTATTGCCTCTGGGTACCGTGTGGCATGATCCACTAAAACCAGGATGAACCGGTGACCAGCTGAAGTTGGTGGATCCAATGGCCCTACAATGTCGATGCCCACCCTTTCAAAGGGGGTGCTAACGACAGGTAGTGGTTCCAGGGGAGCTTTCAGCTTCACCCCTGTTTTCCCACTGGCTTGGCAAGACACGCACGTCCGACAATAGGTATCAGACGCCACTCTCATTCGAGGCCAGTAGAAGTGGGGGACAAGCCGGGCAAAGGTCTTGTCCTGTCCTAGGTGTCCTGCCAATGGTATCTCATGAGCCAGTTCCAAAAGAAAGGCTCTAAAGCATTGTGGGGCCACCAAGGCCCTGGATGAACCATGTCCGGGTGCCTTGGGCTCACTGTAGAGGAGGCCATCCTCCCAGTAAATCTGGTAGCTCCCTACAATGTTCCCTGCTGCCTGGGCTTTGGCCTGTTGCCGCAGCCCCTCAAGAGTAGGACACTCCTTCTGAGCTTTGCAGAACTCTACCCGGGAAGGACCTCCCTCCACATGCCATTCAGTAGGGATGGGTAGGTTCTCCAAGGAAGCAACATTCTCCCCTGTGGACTCCAGATCCACCTCTGTAGGTGGCCTGTCTGTCTCACGAGGTGGAGACGCCGAGGCAGGGTCCTCCGGCCTCCTGTCCTTCTCTTCTCTGGCAGCCGGCTGGGCCATTGTTCCAGGCTCCAGCGTAAGTGAACTCCCCCTCCGGGTAGTCGCGGACCTTGTGCTGACACAGGCCCAGTCAGGGGGTCCCAACATCTCAGAATGAGTCTGGTACTCCACCCCCCTCCAAGCATTGTGCTCCATATCATTCCCTAACAGGCAGTCAACAGGCACGGCAGGGCTTACGGCAACTCGAAGTGGGCCTGCAACCCCTCCCCATTCAAAGAAAACCTCGGCCACAGGATAGTGGCCCAATCTGCCGTCAGCCATCACGGCGGGATGGAGTACATCTGGGATGACCTGCTCTGGAGACACCAGTTGACTCCTTACCATAGTCATACTGGCTCCTGTGTCTCTCAGAGCCTCCCCTCTACGGCCGTTGATGGTGACCCACTGCTCATACTTGGTAGTATTAGAGGGCAGTTGGGTCTTTGGCACCATCTCCTTATCACCCAGGGACACTAAAGTGACACCCGCCCGCTCCCCTCCGTTACCCAAAGGCATCTCCTCCCCGAGCACTACACTAGTTATTCCCGGGGCTTTTCCTCCAGTGGGAGGGGGTGGTCTTTTTGGGCATCTCACGTCTCCTTTATAGTGTCCCACACCACCACACTCGAAACAATGAACAACCCTCGGCTGCTGGCTTTGGCCAGGATTAGGGTTGCAAGGGGGGTTACCCTTAGGGATGAATCCTCTGCCCCTTCCTTGTGAAGTATTTTGTGGACCTCTTGAGAACTCCCTCTTATTATCTCCGCCCTCTTTCTTCTGGGGGGCGCCCTGTCCAGACTTCTGGGAATCCCCTCCAGTCCCCTTTGATGACACCCGGGTACTAGCCCAGATGTCCGCCTCCTCAGCAAGCTTCCTGGGGCTGATCAGCTTGCTGTCCACCAGATGCTGTCGCAGCTCGGGAAAACATTTCTCGAGTAGGTGTTCCTTGAGTATGAGGTCATATAAACATTCATAGTCCCCTACCTCGCTGCCTTTCACCCAACCCTTCAAGGCCTTCCTGGCGTAATCCAAAAAGTCCACCCAATTCTGCGTGCCTAGTTTGTGGCTACCCCTAAACTTCTGCCTATACTTCTCAGGGGTTAGCCCAAACTTCCTTATCAGCACCACCTTCATAGCAGGGTAGTGGGTCTGTTCACGCTGCTCCAGGGCTAACAAGGTATCCCTGCCAGCAGGTGGCATGTATTTATACAACCCACCCCCCCAGTGGGCTTCCAAGATCCCATGGGCCCTCAATGAAACCTCGTAGGCGGCTAGCCATTTTGCAATATCATCACTTGGTGCGTAGCTAGCCATGACATCTTTGGGTAAATAGGGTCTGGGTTCTCTGGTGTTCACCTTGGTTTCGCTGCCACCATTATCAGAATTGGGAGACCTTAGGTTTAGAGCTTGTAGGTCCATTTCTTTAATGGTACGCTCATGGGCTAACCTCTTGTCCTCCCTTTCCATATCCATCCTGGCTAGTTCTAACCTCATTCTTCTCTCCTCCCTCCTATCTTCTAGCTCAGCGTCGGTCAAACCCCTCTCTGAGACACTGCTGCCCACCCTGGAAGGTGTCCTGGGACCTGTCAGAAGATTCCCCCCTCCCGCTTGGTACAGCGTTGCGGTCTCAAGGACAGTGTCCCTGTCACTCCCCTCTGGGTCTGGTTCCTCCCCGGAATGAGCCTCCACCCATGCCCGTATGCTTGTCAGCAGCTCGCCTTTCCTGGCACCTTTCTTAAAGAATACACCTTGCTGCTGACACCATTCCTTTAGTTGGGTCACGGTATAGTTTTCCAGCTCTTCCACATTTACCTCCATTTTCACTAGAGAATAAACTTTTTACATAGGAGAAAACCAAAAAGTGACCTGGGGTCAACCTCCACCCACCACCAGAAATAAATTTAGAAAAAAACAAAATTCAGATTAGGAGGGCCGCAGGGAGAAAACTCCAGGTGTAGTCCCGTGGTAAGCACTGTGTTACTATTAAGTGAGGGTAAGCACAAATCCGTTATCCCACCGCTGAAACACCAATTATGTTAGACCTAGGGTATCCTAGACTACATAGGGTAGCCTGGCACAGTAGGGGGAACAGCTAAACTCCAAGGCGTTGGTTAAGTGCTTACAGAACCCACTCACAGTAACCCAATGATTGACCACTAAAAATAAAAGACGCTACACCAGTTTAGAAAAATACCAGTACCTTTTATAAAAATTCTCTTTGTTCTTTTCTTAGGCAAAATCAGTTTACAATTAGTTCAGCATAAGTTCATATAAGTTTCCCAGTCTTCAATACTTTTCTCACTTCAGCAAGGCTAAATCACAGGTACATTTCATTTGAGGTAAATTACTATCAATTTCACAGAATGCTTCTTCACTTAGTTGTTACAGAAGGGAAAACTCACTATATAAGTTCAATGCGCTACTTTACATAAACCTGGCATGTACATTACCCCTCTCCTCTCAGCTTCCAGAACAGCTCAACTGGTTTCTACCCCCAGCAGCGTTCCTCACAGTACTGGCAACCAGCTAGATAGCTAAAAGGAGACAAGGTAAATTAATAAGGCTTCCTTTTGTCTAATCTATGGCTATACCACTCTTGAAGTAGAACTGACTCCAGGTGATTAACTGCCTGCAGGGGTTTTATAAGTGAGCTCTGAATACTACTGGCACTCTCCGGCCCAGCCTCCAATATACTTGCGCAAAGCCCAGGAACCTAGAGGTTCGTTTCCCTTCTCACTCCCACCCTTAGTATACTTATTTTTATGTTCAGAGGGGTGGTAGTCAAGTTTTTCCAATGTCTACTCTCGACGGTTCGGCACCTGACAGTTGCGTCCGTTATTGCCGCTTCAGGGCTTTACTGTCAGCCGGCACAGCCGCCTCCCGCTTCCCCACATTTCCCTGCTTACTTTATCTGAAGGCAATCCGGCTTGAGTTGCCCTCGCGCTCGGTTGTCTCCTTCCAGCGCTGACGACGGGCCTCTGTGGAAGTCGGCGTCGGGGTGGGGAAACGGGAAAGGCTTACTCCAGTCCGGGACGCTCCTCCGGCGGGACCGTGGCGGCGCTTCTGCCTCCTTCCGCGTTTCCTCAGGCCGAAGCTCCGCCTCGGGTGCACCTCCTCTGACGCGCCGGGTCCTTCCTTCAGTCAGGCTCCGCCTCAGGCGCACCTCCTCTGACGCCGCCGGGTCCTTCCTTCAGTCAGGCTCCTTCTCAGGCGCACCTCCTCTGACTCCGCCGGGTCCTTCAGCGACGACTCCTCCCGTCAACACATGGGACAGCTGGGCAATTCACTCGCGTCTGGGTCAGGCTTGGTGACGGCGTTACACACAGGTAGGAGCCTCAGCCGATTTCACCGCCTATCTCCACAGTGTGAGAGCCGGACTCGAGTGGGGTGAATGTGTCTGTCCTCACTCCTCAGCCAGACAGCACAGCTCTGGGTCGACGTCCACCTGCTCCGCCCACAGCCTTCGGGGCAGGTGTTCAGGTCACACAAGGATCGCTTTACAGCAGTTTGCGAGGGTCTCCTCACACCACGACCCTGTGATCCGAAATCTGGTCACAATGTCTCTGGTCACTGTTAATGGATGACGTGACAGTGGGGTTTGGTCAGCCTGGAAGGGGGCACTTCCCAATAAAGTAACAGCCGGCCCCACAGGTCGATCGTGTCACTGCTGGTGCGCAATCCTCCTCCTCAAGTCGCCTCTCTCCTCACTGGTCACTCCTGAGACTGCACAAAATGGCTGCTGGTCACTGGCCTTTTATAGAGTGGCCTGAGACCTCTGGAAGCCACTAGATGTTTCTGGAACCTTCCTCATGTTAGTCTATGGGTCTGTCCTCCTGGAATGTCCGTTATGGCAGTTGGTGGACACCATTTTAGGTTCTTGAGTGTCCCTAGATTTTTCCAGGAGCTTAACTAGGCCTCACAGAGTATGAGGGGAAAATGGCGTCATAGTCAAGGAACACCTAGCCCCCTGACAGCACTGAAAAATCCTGGTGGATATAAAAATAAAAATAGAAACACTGGGAGGCTAAGGGGGACAAAAATAAATAATGATGGTTAGAACATCCCCAGATGCAGACAGGTCTAACACTCACACAAAATTACAACAGCATGGTCATTTTTTGTGGAAGCAAATGTTTGCACAGGTGTAAGTTGTGGACTTTTCGAGGTGGGCTCCGCCTGCAAACTTTGTTGATCCCAACTTGCAAGTTTGTGAGTGTTTTTCAAATCCTTTGCAGATAGTTTCGTCTCTTGAAAATTGTCCAAGATTTACTAATCGTTTTTGTGGTAGGAATGGGGAAGGAACACCTCCATAAGAGGTGTACAGAAAGATAACCTCTACCGCGAAAAAAGTTGTTCTATGTACAGAAATGAAATGAAAGATGCACTTACATATTACATTTTTCAATTTGGAAGTGTGCACCTGTTACATTTCTGAATAAATGTTCAAATGTATGACTACTTGTGGGAAACTACGGCAATTACAGTTTACTAACAGTGTCCCTGAAGCTGTCTGTGAATTCCTAAAAAATCTGAATTAGCTCCAAAAGTGGGAGTAAACCCTATATAGCATTTTTTGGCTTCTTTGTCAATCAAAAAACAGTTTCTTCCTCACAGCTCTTAAAAAAGGGGGGCTCCACAACATGCTGGAGAGGCTTGGTTTTATGGATAAGTTGCCAATCTTAGGCCTAAGAAAATTGGACTCCAATCCTGGATTTTCCACTTCATCAACAGTTTTACAATTCTTGACAAATCTCTGTCTTCTTATCCTTTAAGCTATAAACATTGGACCATCCTCATTGGCATTTGTCTAGTGCACAGCTGTGTCCAAAGGTTTTACAATCTGGAGCTCAGATCAACGCATTGGTCCAGCATTTCCTATATGTAGAGGGTTGGCTGTCATGCGTGAAGGTAAGAGATTAGATGTTGTTGAGTAGCGGCGAGCACCTAAGCCTGATGGCATCCGGATGTGGTGAAATGGCAGTGGCTGTGTCCTGCTGTGCGGCTGGAGAAGTCCATGCCTGCAGTTGCCCTACATGGGACGAGTAGTGTATTGTGGATGAGGCCAGTGATGTGCGCCATTCATCTTGAAGCAAACGTGTCAATCAGGTATGTGAGTTAGTCGCCAAAGGTTGTTATAGTGAGAAGCTGTGATCATACGTACCACATTGATGCATTGTTTAAAAATCGTAAATATGTAGAAAAGCAGCAGTATAGTGTATTGTCCTGATTACAGTTTCTAGTCCCATTCTGTAACACCTTGATCTTTGTCCTGTCTCAACTGGACCCACACAATTTACTGTTAAGTGCAGTGTCTTTAAGTGCCCAGAGAGAGGTCTTTCAGGCTGTTGAATACACCTTATCCTGCAAGAGGATGGAGCACATGTTCATCAGCCAAATATGTCTCTTCTGGACATAACTATGCCTCTGCGGTTCCAGTCTAAGGGACCATGGCTGTGACCTCACTATTGAGGCCCCCATCTTGCTTAGATCAGCCCTTACCTACTGCGACGTGGTTTTTATGCATCCCCGAACGCCTTGACCGCCTTTATACATGACCATGATGATGACACCAGCATTCTTCTTTGCTGGTGGAATTTTGTTTTCCAAGTGATACATGCAGAGTGAGTGAGAAATTTCCTTCGGCAAGTCTTATGTGTACCAGTGAACGCTGCACAAGGGGAGCCCCTATATTGTTTTTCAAGATCTTGTACAACCTTTGTTCTGTAGCAGGGTTTCCGTTCTCCCACAGAACTCTGCACAGAGATCTAGAACCTCGGTGAATTAGGGTGACCCAAAACCCACCTTAGTATCCAAAATCCCCTTACCGAACTAGCTACAGTGTCTCATTGGTCAGAACAAACTCCCAGTGACTTAGACAAACCAGAACATGAACTTGGGTTACCTCACGTATCGTGGAACACATGAACACTCTTTCGCTCTATAATCATTTCAAACCACAACGGGGAGTAAAAGAACACACGTGCAAGTTTGAAATATTTATTTTTCAATGCAAAGTTCTCAAACGCAGTATCTTATATAATACCAGAATACATAGTATAAAAAGCAGAGTTATCAGCATAGTCACTAATCCATAGTAAGCGAACGGTGATAGCATATTATAATGCAAAAATCAATAGAAATCTATATCACCTATATTTTCGCGCACCCTATTTAGCATACTATATTATATCTAAGAAGGTCTCATTTGGGTTTTAGCAGGGCGGGCCCATACCTCTAAATGTCAGTAGGAGAAGATCACATCATCAGCTACCAGCTCTCTGCATGCGAAGCACCATCAAGTGTGTTTGTGCATTCTCAGTAACTCTATCTTAAACCCGCGTAGAGCCCAATGTTGGCAGCAACTTTATTTGTGTTATGTCTAATGTGGTGCGAGGATCAGGCCTCCCAGCAACCTTGTGTTATGTTATTCTTAGAGGCTTTAGCTCTCAGTGTGCAGACAGTGTACCAAGTGTACCAAGCACGACTGATATCAGAGCAATAACATATTATTCTCAAATAAATCACATCTTTCGTCTAGGTTGAAAGCTACAATAACAATTATGTGTCGTGTGCAAACTGAAGCCGAAGGAAAATATGTCGTTTAAACATTTAATAAACTCATGCTAACTTAACACAATATATAGAAAAGCAGTAACTATATGACACCCCCCCAATGATCCGAGGACAGTCAAAAACAGGCCAATAATATAATAAAGGCATAACATGAAAGCAGAGTTCAACAATATTGAGCCAAGCTAAATGTATGTAGATGTATATAAAAAAATAACAATACAAAAATACGTATGAATGCCTATAGTGGCCAAACAAAATGTAATAAAAGTCTCGAACTTGAGGCCAAATATAAAATCATAGGCCTAGAACATATAAAGTCGAATGTCCGTAAGAAAAAAGGCACCATTCAGAATTACTAAAAAGTCACGTGCCAGTATAGTGAAAGACTCCAAAGCCACTCATGGGTGGATAGAATATGCAAAATAGGTAGCCACAGCTTCCAACATGAAATCACTGTCATCATCCGAAAACAGTTCAGCCATCCAATTAAGCAATGGGAAAGAACATACGTGCTCCTCCAGCACCGGACCCTCTAGCAACATCAGAGGACAACTCGGTGGGTTCTCAAGAACGCTATGTGCCAGAAACTCATGCGCCGCTGCGGGGATGTCCCACTGACCCATTAGTCCATGCATCGCTGCCAAGGCCATAGTCCTTTCGCCAGAACAAACCAACTCGTGAGCAACTACGGGGCCCATCAGGTGATTAAAATCGACTTCAGGAGATAACGGCAAGCAGAGACACAAATCAATGGCCCAGTCAAAATCGCAGCTCAGGCAATGAAACACAGGCTGGACACATGTAAAATAGGAAAATCGAAACGATAATCCAAAAGCCGTGCTTAAGGTCGCAAGCGGCAGGGTGCCATAGTAATCAAGCATCCGGTTGCGAAACAGTGTCAGAAGGGGCTGAGCGGCTTCTTGCGCAGGATGGGCATCCATGTTTTAGGAAGCAGGATAATATTAAAACGCCTGCAGCTAACGCCAGCAAAACAGGGAATCCGCCAAACAAACTCGAAAATATTGAATGGAAGAAAGCGGGGATGACACCAAAAATCTTTTCAAATGTAGTCACGAGACCACTGCTAACCAATTTAAAAAAATGAGCTAAGCCAGACGTGGAGGAGGCATTAAAGATTTGATGAACTAATTCACAGAAATGAAATGGCAAGTCAGTATTTAAAAGTGCCTGCACCTCTGTGCGTGTGTTAGCTATGTGAAGGACATAAGTTTCACGGGCCGAGCTCAGGGCCACTTCCTTTTGAGACAAAAGAGCCCTTATTCTGCTCATACCATTGAACTCCGCTTTCAAGGTTGGGATGCGCGGCCAGATGGAAACTTCTGAATTCCCATGCGTGGGTGGATATAACACGTTCTTGCAACACACCACACGTTCTGATACAGTAACCACATAGGCGATACTGACCATTAACCCACAACACTCCTCGTTATTCAAAAGTAAATAACTACCGTTTGTCAATAAAGTGAATGTGGGAACTATTGCAGGAACCGGTGTGCCTTTTAAAACACATGCCAAATTAGGCCGGTCCTGATTACAAGAACCATGCAACTGGATGTGTCTGCATATCAGTGAACGGTCAGGCGACTGTGTGCATTCTTCACCATTCAGATTCACTTCCTTTCCATCCTTCAGGCATCTGTACGTGTATGGTAAAGACCATGCCTCATGTAGGAAAGCACTGCCTAGTGGTTCATATCGCCCTATTGCAATATATCGCAAACAATTAGTAAATTTGTACAAAGCAAATGGTAACGTAATAACACCATGGATAAGCCATGTAGCAGTAGCTGCCTCAGCTACAGAAAACGGCAAAGATTCTAACTTTTCAATGTGTAACAAAGAAAATGATGCATCTCGCATGGAAAGCATGCGCTGCTTGTCAGTCAAATTAAATGGGGCAAATAGGGATGACACGTTCATGTAACTCCAGGGCACGCAACCCGCTTTAAGAGTCTGTAGTGTCCATGCAAACTGCATCACAGAACGCAATTGATTTTGTCCATGGTACAATACAGACACCTCATCATTCACAATGTCAACTATAGAAGAGACAATATTGTTCAACGTGTAAATTCGCATGTTAATACTGTTATCGACAACTGCAAGCACTTTTTCCAAATTTGCTTGGTCAATCGCCCTTAGGCGCTTAGCAGCCTCAATTTGCGAAAATTTCCAAATTTCATTGTAAACTGCATAAATCCACCGTTTAGACCTACCCTTAGCCGGGCCTTTTATAAAATCATTTAAATCCACATTTTCAGTCAACTGAGACAGATGTAGTTTAACTGCAGCTAAAGTGGAATGTTGTAACCAATTCTGACACAGTTTCCCCACAGAGTAAGTGGTGACAGTATAATCAGTTTCAAAACGGGGATCAGGTCTGACTTGTGTGAACCCTTCAGCCAAACCCAGAAAACGACGTTGGCAAGAATCAGCACTTCTTTGCCACATCAGCCAACCCTTTGGATCCAAACTAGATACATTAAAGGATGAATTGTGTAATAGAGTCTGTAACTCACGAATAGACAATTCAGAAAAATTACCCCAACCTGAATATTCTTACAATTTGGGGATAAATGGTGTATTTAATTTTTTAGAAGTAGCCAATCCAAAGCATGTTGTTTGGGAAATAGTTGAATTTAGAAACAACATGTGATTCGGGATGAGACATGCACGGTGCAAAGCCTCAGTGCCTTGTACCTGCCAATCTTTGGTACCCCAAACCGATTTAAGGTCAATTATTCCTTTCCAGAATTCGTAGCCATCTACAGCTAATTTGTCTGGAAAGGACTTCGAATACAGCAATTTTGTATCGGTAAGTCTAACTTTGGACATGGGCTTTTGTGTCATTTTAAAATAAAATGACTCAGGATTTGATTGATTAAAGTCTGTAAAATAAGTGTATTTGTTCAGAAATGTACTGGAGCTGCCTATTAATGGAGCTGGGCAGTGTTCCCACTGTGTGTAATTCACAGCAACCCTCCTGGAATTCGTCTTATGCAGAAAATGATTACCATAATGTTGGAAGCAAAACAAATCACCATAATTAACAGAATCTAAATATAAATCCTCAGGATCAAAAGCTGCATAATATTTTAAATCAGAGAACAATGCTTCTATGGCCTGAATATCCCAATCATCAGAACGTATATTTTGTTTGATTACATCCCCCATGTTTACTCTAAGCACATTCGGAACATTAATCACTTCAGTGGGCCCATGTATCTGAAATCTAACCGCATCCCACACAATCCCATCAAGGACAGGCCAAGCAGTAATGTTGACTGTATTCAAGTCTCGTTTCAGTCTGTGCGCTGAATGTGAAGAGGAAAGAGGGGCCAATGTTCCATTAAGGTACTGAATTCCTGTACTTTCTTTAACATAGTGGCCATCGATCAGGCGGAAAAAATAAAACACAAAACCAATTGACATAAAAAGGTAAAATGAAAATAGAATCAACCAAATGTATGTCCAAGGGGGAATTAAAAAATGTTTTTTAAATAGAGTGGCATATTTTGCAATAGTTGAGGGTTTCTTTGAAAGGACTGGATATAGCAGGCATCTCGAGGGACACCTCCGGTTCTGCACCAGAAGTAATAGCCAGCACAGAATGCCTCACCATTGAAGGACAGGATACAGCCGGTGTCATGCTATGAAGAATCGGCCACCCTGTGTGTCTTGACATTGTCAATAGAGATAAACCTGTTTTCCTTACGACCTGGAAGTGGTGGTAATATGACTGTTCTCGTGCCCTTCACTCCAAGAACTCGAACCGGTGCACGATATGAGGGACCAAACTCTTTCTTGTTATCGATCTTCTCTCGAACCAGTTCTCCAACTTGGGGTAGCCAGCCAACTACCGGGATCTGCAACGCATCATCCGATGTGGTGGGCAAATGTTCCTTTGCTAGACTGTCTCTGGTCTTTTGTAGATCCTGTAAAACATTGAAATGTTCATCTACGTCAAAGGCCGCGGCCTGTGCCTTGCAGTCTAGACCACCGAGGTCAGGGACGTACATCTTGATACCAAAGAGCATTTCGTATGGGGTCCGCCCACCCAGAGACCTTCTAGGGAGGTTATTAAGTGCACGCTGCACGCCATTGAGGTGGGCTAACCAGTTTCTGCCAGTGCCTATAACTCGAGCTGTCAAAGATTGCTTTAAGTCACGGTTCATTCGTTCCACTACACTGTTTCCCTCGGGTCTGTACGGAGACGAATTACTTGACTTGGACCCCCAACTAAACCATAGCATCCTTATACGACTTAGAGGCGAAAGCCGGACCCTGAATGGAAGGTACCACAGGCAAAAATCCCTACAAAGACTCGCAAATCCTTAATGACAGTCCGTGAATCAGCGCTCCGATGGGGCCAGACCCACACAAAGCGTGTGCATGAATCAATTGCTACTAAGATGTACTTATATGCAGTATCAGAAGAAAAAGGACCTCAGTGATCTAAATAAACACACCCCAGTGGTTTATTAGAAATGTAGTTTTTTTTTTTTAGTTCAGACAAGCTTTATTCGACGATTGTCATAAAAGCAAACAGTACATACATATAAAGTTTATGAGATATAAGATTACCAAGTTAGAAAATAGTAAAAAAAAGTTTTTCATTAGAATATACAAATATGTACACATAAAACCATAAATTCATCAAATGACTAAAATAAATAAATGATCATTAAAATTTGGTTTCGGTAGTGTGAATACATTTTAAACTTTGAGCATTCTACTTCTGATAGCCCAAGCCCAGCCCAAATATTTTGCCACAGCTATGCAAACTATCATATCTGTACAGGATCGGATGATGCGCACTGCCATAGTCCCACTAACGGGACTAATTAACCTGCACATTGGGCGGAGCCACGCTCTATTAGAAATGTACAACTGTGTCTGAGGCGGACGCGCAGCAGTTGAAGGTTTAATCTGCTGGCAAATGTCACATTGAAGGACATAATCGCGCGTCTGTTTGTACAGTCCCTGCCACCAGAACCTCTGTTGTAGCTGAGTTACAGTGGCTGAGACGCCCGCATGCGCAGACGCCGCACCTTCATGAGCCGCTGTAATCAAAGAAGCTCTGCGATCCGAGTTGGGAATTAAACGTTCGCCAGCATCAGGAATTTTCACATAAGGAACCTTATCGGGACTTAAGTGGTATGTGTACTTAGAAGGGAACCCCGCAGGATATTTACCTCCCTTCTCAGAGGCAGCAACAGCCGCCAAGATGTCATCATCTATCTTACTATTGGACCTCGTGACTGCTGCGACTAAGTATTTCGATACTGCTGACTTCGCTGCTTCATCAGCAAGCGAATTACCGACAGCGTGAACTCCCACGCGCTGATGGCCAAGAATATGAATCACAAACACGAGTGGCAACTTTTCTTTGAGTTCCGCCACTCGGACCCAGATCATTTTATGTTTTATTGTGCTACCTTTGGAATCACGAAATTTATTCTGAATCCAAAAGAACAAGTTCTCATTGTAAGACTGGACACAGTAGTAAGAGTCACTTACGATCAAAGTCGTCACACTAGGATTTGCGTACTCCAATGCAAGCATCAGAGCACGAAGCTCTGCCAATTGTGCGGTGCAGTCCCCAAGCGTCTGCGTGTGCACGACACTGGACTTGAACTCATCGTTCACCATGGCACCGACCACAATGGCGCAAGCGGAAACGTAGGCATGTTTAGAGCCATGCGCAACCTGCGCCGAACCATCAGTGTAAATGATGCTATGGAAATCCTCCAACGGCCGCATTGCTAAAGGAGCAGGATGAACAAATTCATACTGTAAGTACTCCTGCGACCGTAAAGTGGCGTCAAAAATAAACGTGACATCCTGGGATGACAAGGATGCAGCCCATTGAATCCACCGAGGGTGCAAAGCTTTAGAATTTGGTACACTGGCTTTTGTGACTGCCTGCAAGGCAGGACACGGGGTAACAACCAACATGCGTTTTCCCTGTGACAGGGCACGTTCCTTGAGAATTGCCATCTGCACAGCCGTCAAAACTTTCTCCACAGTGGAAAAGCACATTTCAGCCGAAGTGTACAAGTGTGACTTGTAAGCCATAGGTACTGTATCTCCTTCATTAAAAGTTAGGTACGTGAAACCTACCGTCCCCGGGACAATTCTTATCACCAGGTTGGTCTGGTTATCACGAGTCTGTAAGTATTCAGAAGCAAGCAAATCAGCTTGCAAAGACTGCAGAATAGCTGAATGCTCAGGCAGCCAGCATGATTTGGAAAAAGATGGTTGTATCAAAGCATACAAAGGCTTGATACGCTGGGCATATTCCGGAATGTATGTTCTTTCGAAATTCAAAAAGCCCAGTAAAGACTGTAATTTTTTCAGTGTTGTCGGAGAGCGCAACTGTGCACACTTCTCCAGGAAGTGAGGAGCCAAGCCTTTTCCTTCATTAGTTAGTTCATAGCCTAGAAACAACACTGTGTACTCTGCAATGTGCGATTTTGCAAAATTAAATATGTAACCCATGTCTGCGAAGTTACAAATAATACTGTTCACTCGACACAGATGCTCCCAAAGTTCGTCGTCTGTGAGATAGATATCATCCACATAGGAACAAGCATCTGGGTCTACTCTCTCCAACAGAGAGACAATGCGGGCGGAAAATACTCCAGGACTGTTCTTATAGCCCATTGGGAGACGCCGAAACATTTTTTGGACACCGCCGCATGTGAAAGAAGTCCATTGGGAACTTACACTGTCCAATGAATGGGCATAAAAACCATTGGAAATGTCAAGCGTGGTTTTGAACCGCTTACGCACAAGACTATTTACAAGGGCAGAGCCGTGAGTATTCTGTACTGCACAGTTACGGCAATGCGAGTTTAAATGCCGGTAATCCAAAACCAAACGGTAAGAGCCGTCCGTCTTGTTTACAGTAAAAAGGGGGTTATTCATCGGTGACACACACGTTTCAATTACACCTTGATATTCCAATTGTTCAAGGATCGCCGCGACTGAAGCTTTGGCTTCACGTCGTATGGGATATTGAGGTTGAGGCTGCGGCTCAGACAGTAAAGGAATCTCGTGGTTTGGGAACAATTTATCCCAGCCACATTGATTGCGGTACACAGCCGGTGCAAGCGCTAGAGCCCACTCTTCTGCAAAGTGCAGCGCTTCCACTCTCGAAACAGTGTTCGCGAAACTGGGGAGGATTACCTCCTCCCCTCTCGGAGCTGCGAGCACAAAAGGTGGGGGCCAGTCAGCCTCCGAAAGCAAAATGTCATACGTAGACGAAAGATTTTCCCAAAATACCCCTTTAATGGTACGTTGTATGTCACCTTCAATTAACAGGACAATTTCAAAAAGTCTATCAGGGGGAGCAACTCTTGTATAAGCTATTTCAATCACAACATAAGTGTCAGTCGCTGTCACCTTCAGTAGTGGACGGAGGGCCTCTTTCACTATGGTAATCTCCGCCGCACTGTCCAGCAAGGTCAGAGCCCAAGTCAGATTCCGAAGCCGCGTTCTCACAATCTGGGGCATATCGATGCGCCGTTAAGGCTGCGACTTTCTTCTTGGCAAACTGCGGTCTCTGAGGCGTAGAGCCCTCCTGCTTGTCTGCACAGTTGCGCGGGCGGGGCTGACCACATCCTTGCTGGCCACCCCGGCGCCTGCCGCCCCCTCCACCACCGGTTGACGGAGCCGATGAGTCCTGAAAGGAACAAGGAGAGCGTTGGTCAGAAGCCTGAAATCGTTCAGGTGACGTAATCATCGCGCGGTCGCGCAAATCATAAACCCGTTCTGACTGCGCAGGCAACGGAGACGCAGGGCGCGAAACCTGTGTTTGTTGTTGTTGCTGTTGCTTACCCTGATTCTGTTTTTTAGGCCAATTTTGTTTCTTGGATTTGGGTTGAACGTCAGTTTCCGAAGCTTGTCCCTGGGGCTGCTTCTTCTCCTTTGTAGAAAAAGGCTTATTACCCTTACTATTGCGACCAACTGTTTTATAAGCCGCCACAATTATCCTCGCTAACTGTCGGGGTTTCTCGGCATTGGGAACCAGCGCCAAAGCGTTAGCCACCTGAAAGTTCACTGCATCCCCCTTGACATTCGCAAGGATCAGATCGCAAACCACATCAAAGGAGCCACATAGGCGCATACCCAACTCAACTGCCGATTCCGGCCCGTGATCATCTTGAACACGTTTAAGGACCGTAGACAGATTGGACACAGACGGGGAGCCAAAGCACCTCGAATAAACAGCCGCAAAAGTCTTACCCCAGGTCTCACAGTCAACAAGCTCAAGGGCCAAATCTTTTGGCAAACTAAGCGTAAGAGTCCGGTGTTTTTCACCAGGAGTCGTATTAGGAAACACCGCTTCCAGCTGGTCAAATTTCTCGGCAAGCCAGAAAGGAAAATCATCCTTATCCAGGGGCTTCTTGCCCATAACGGAATTCACCATGACAGGCCTGATTTTCAAACTAGCCTGCCCTGCCGGAAGGGCTGCACCTCTAGGGGCACCCCCGTGAACATTACGACTCGTGTAATGCACAAGGGCTCTAATCACGGCAATGGCAACTACATGAAGTCGCCTAAGGTCAGCCACGTTACAAGTGGCGTGATTAGGGTGAGGAGTAAATCCAGCCAAAGCGGGCCAATTTGTGCCCGGAATGGACAAAGGACCTAACCTCGGAGCGGTTAAAGCGTGTGGTAGGGCGCCACCAAACCAAACTCCATGCTGCCAAACATCAATAGGTACTTCTGTGCCCTGTACGGAGCATATTCAGCAGGTACAGGTGACGGAGTGTACGAGTGGAACACACCAGAATTTGCGTCCACTGCCGGAAATGTCACCCACGAATAAAACAGTTTGTACGGGTAAGCATGTTCCGCACTCACCACCGGAACCACAGCGAAGCCTTCCAAAGGTACATCATAAGTCCGCAAAGGATCCCGCACCGCAATGCGACTATGCTGCGGGATGTCCACGGCTTGTGCCATGACTGCACAGGAGCGGGAAAAAACAAAGATTACTTTGTAACACAACTGGGTAGTAATTCAAGGAAACCGTTTTAGATAGATTCAAGCTTGAAAAGACCTATTTCAAAAATAGGTAGGTTTATCCGACACCGCCGTTTTCCGGAAACGGGAATGAAGGGGTTAAGGTTTGAATGATATACTACTCGAGTGTCATGATATAAGGCCAACAACGTATGGGCGCCATGTAGCAGGGTTTCCGTTCTCCCACAGAACTGTGCACAGAGATCTAGAACCTCGGTGAATTAGGGTGACCCAAAACCCACCTTAGTATCCAACATCCCCTTACCGAACTAGCTACAGTGTCTCATTGGTCATAACAAACTCCCAATGACTTAGACAAACCAGAACATGAACTTGGGTTACCTCAGGTATCGTGGAACACATGAACACTCTTTCGCTCTATAATCATTTCAAACCACAACGGGGAGTAAAAGAACACACGTGCAAGTTTGAAATATTTATTTTTCAATGCAAGGTTCTCAAACGCAGTATCTTATATAATACCAGAATACATATTATAAAAATCAGAGTTATCAGCATAGTCACTAATCCATAGTAAGCGAACGGTGATAGCATATTATAATGCAAAAATCAATAGAAATCTATATCACCTATATTTTCGCGCACCCTATTTAGCATACTATATTATTATTATTATTATTATTATTATTTGCTGTTTTATAATGCGCTCCATTACTCCAGAGTATCCTGGCGCGAAAAAGAAAAACAAGCAAGTGGCCAGCTAAAGGAAAAATAACACTAATAGGCTGTTCTAAAAAGATGAGTTTTTAGTGCTTTCTTAAATGAAACAAAATTTTCAGTCGATCTCAGGGAGAGGGGAAGGGCGTTCCAAGTCCTAGCTGCGACAACAGCAAGCGAGTAGCCTCCTAGTCGTACTCGCTGGAAGCGGGGCACACTCAAGAGATTGCAGCCGGCTGAACGTAGCGGCCGTGTGGGGACATAGCGGCTGAATCTTTTTCTTAGATAGGATGGTCCCATGTCATGGACTGCCTTAAATGCTAAAGTGAGAATTTTAAAAGTTATCCTTTGAGCGATCGGCAGCCAATGAAGTTCCTTTAGGTGTGCTCCCACGCTTTCTCTGCTTGGAATGTTATACAGCAGCCGTGCTGTCGCATTTTGGATAATCTGCAGTCGGGCAACTAAGAAAGCTGGAGTGCCGCTAAAAAGAGAGTTGCATAGTCGAGCCTAGATAAAATTAAAGCTCTAGCAACCGACTCTCTAGCTGATGATGGCAGATACGGGAAGAACTTTCTCATGGCTTTTAGGGAGCCGAAGCACACAGCAGTAAGGTTTTTTATGTGTGCCTCGAATCTCAGATCCTCTCCAAACCAGACTCCCAAATTCTTGGCAGCGATAGTAACTGAGCCTGGCTGGGGAAAATCAGACGGCCACAAGAGGTCTCTGAAGTTGAATGGGAATTGGCCATACAGCAAAATTTCTGTCTTGTCTTCGTTGCACTTCAGCTGTGCAGCTGCTAACCAGTTAAACACAGCGGAAAGGCACGAACGGACAACCTCTGTGTTAGTTGCTGCATCCTTCCAGGTAAATAAAAGCTGCGTATCATCTGCGTACGCTATGATTTTTGCTCCCATTTGTTCGGCAAGCACAATGAGGGGGGTAAGATAAACATTAAAAAGCAGGGGACTCAATGTGGAGCCTTGAGGAACCCCGGTAGTGAGGGGCCTGACCGAGTATGAAAAAGGTGGGATCCAGACCTGCTGAGACCTGCCCGATAAAAAAGATTCTACCCATTTCAGTGCTGAGCCCACCACACCAATCTCCGCTAGGCGGGTTAGAAGGAGTGAATGAGGGACAGTATCGAACGCGGCAGAGAGGTCTAATAAAATCAGAGCTGCTCTGCTGCCACTGTCCAGACACTCCCTAATGGCCTCAGTAATCTCCACCAGCGCCGACTCAGTGCTATTATATCTAAGAAGGTCTCATTTGGGTTTTAGCAGGGGGGGGGGCCATACCTCTAAATGTCAGTAGGAGAAGATCACATCATCAGCTACCAGCTCTCTGCATGCGAAGCACCATCAAGTGTGTTTGTGCATTCTCAGTAACTCTATCTTAAACCCGCGTAGAGCCCAATGTTGGCAGCAACTTTATTTGTGTTATGTCTAATGTGGTGCGAGGATCAGGCCTCCCAGCAACCTTGTGTTATGTTATTCTTAGAGGCTTTAGCTCTCAGTGTGCAGACAGTGTACCAAGTGTACAAAGCACGACTGATATCAGAGCAATAACATATTATTCTCAAATAAATCACATCTTTCGTCTAGGTTGAAAGCTACAATAACAATTATGTGTCGTGTGCAAACTGAAGCCGAAGGAAAATATGTCGTTTAAACATTTAATAAACTCATGCTAACTTAACACAATATATAGAAAAGCAGTAACTATATGACAGTTCTGTAACCTCATTCTCAGGCCACATATAGGGGACCATTTATCAAACCAAGGGGACAGTTTTGGGTCTTCTTCAACCAGTTTAATGAGGCTGCATGTTTCTCTTGTTTTAGGTGTTAATATTGGTGGGGCTGGTTCATACATCTATGAAAGAACTCCCAGCGAAGACCAGCCCATTTCTCCACCTCCCACTGACTTTGTTCCCAAACTACTGGAAGAAAGGAAAAGCAATGCACCACCCAAGGGTCCCAGCAGAGGTAAGTGCACCCAGCATCTGTTATTAAAAAAAAGCATGAAAAAGTGAGCACCATCTGTCTGTTGTCAAGGGGCGAGCAGAGGTGAGCAGCTTCTGTCTGATGTCAAAGGACCCAGAAAAAAAGAACACACTCTGCCTGTTGTCACTAAAGCTTTGCTGTTGTTTTATCTGTGAGTTTGTTGTTTCTCTCGTCATCCACCAGAGAGCAATGCTTGTCTGATGTTGATGCATCTGATTATGATGCATAATGGCATGCTGGCTCTTGCCTCTGGTCCTCCGATATAGCCTTTAGGCTAGATCCACTCAGGGGTGGCTCTAGGCTCATGGCAGCCCTGGGCAGGGAGTGTAGGTAGGGGGCCCCGTAAGAGGGGGGCCGGGTGGGGCGGAGCGTGGAGGCCAGTGAAGAGGTGGGGGGTCAGGGTGTTTGGAAGTGGAACAGAGCCGGATGCCGCCAAATCCCTGCCAGGGGCCGCCACGCTAATATGTATCCATCCTCAGAGGATTATTATATTAAGGATATATATTGGCGTGGTGGGCCCTGGGGTTTGGTGGCCCTGTGCAGGTGCACAGCTTGCACATGCCTAAGGCCGCCCCTGATCCACTCTATATGAAGACCTGAAATAAAGTAAACAGAAATAACGTGACTTCAATATATATGGATACGTGTGTAGTTTTTCAAGACATGTATTTGAATTACAGTGCCATCAGACAATATGGGGAGTTTTGAGTAGGGCCATTGGAAAAATGCAGTTGGATGGACTCGGGGGGCTTATTTACTAATATTCCACAGAGTGCAGGGCAGCACGAAAAGTTGCTGCACAGTGTTGTGTGAAAGGGCGATAGCTAAAAAATGCACTATCTCTACTAAGATATGGCACATTTCTGCTGGCACTGTATGCTGCCCAGCGCTAATGCAGGCACCCTTGCACCGTGGTGTCTGTGTTACAGGTCAAATTGTTTTTTTGCAGGAAGGTATACATTCCTGCACAAAAACAATCCTTAGAAGCACTGTCCTCTTTCTACGCATGCTGAAGAATGCCCTGCAAAATGGCTTTGCTTGGCTTAGGAAATGGCACAAAGTATTTTGCATCGGACTGTGCCATAAAAGTGATGCAGACCTGAGGCAAATCCATAGTAAATCTGGGTCCTGGGTGTTTTCTACTTATATATGAATTTGTCACTCTTGCCAAATGCTACATTCTAAGTTACAGAATTCACAAATTTTAACAAATTGTTATTTTCTCTAGCAGACAAATCATAAGTTGTTAAAATTGCTGCACACAGGGTGTAGTGCTATGTCAGTCACTTTACGAAAGTTGCTTGAACATCCTCAGCCATTGATCACTGTAAGTCATCATTTGGGGCCCGATGTACTAAAACTGTTTGTTTTAGAGCAGTGTCCCCCTACATTCACAAAGGGAAGGATTCCCAATGGCACCCCTTCCATTGGACCCTTTCCCTTTTACGAGTGGCTAAGTACCTTTGCTCAAGAGCTAGTATTTTTTCACAGGTTTGCAACAGGATTTCAGTCGCAAAACATTGATAAATTGCATCCCGAAACACTATTTGGAAGGACGCTTACAGCACGCTTTCCCAAAAGTCTATTTGCTATGGAATTGCAAAATACTTTTAGGATTTAGTAAACATTTACTGACTCCTAAAATGCCATTAGCACATAAGAAAAACCTTTAGCAGTTGCAAACTGGGATTTAAACTTATAGTATATCTGACCTTTGAATATAAGACAATTTTGCTCCATACAATAAACACCCTGATTCATGGACATAAGGGGTAGAGCTATTTCTGTAGCAAAAAAACAAACACTTTACATTCTTAAGTGCAATACAAACAATCTGCATAGAATGAATCCTTCTTTCTCATGCTTTTGAATTTCACTGTTTCCACAGATTTATGTTTGCATCACATGCACTGTTCTCAAAGCTGTGGTTATTTGAACAGTATTCATAGACTTGAGAGGAATCACAAATATGTTGCACCCCTTTGTAAGGTTTCATGTTTGGAAACCTAGAGTACATCTTAGTGAGACATGTACATAGTAAATCTAAAATGTCCTAAGCTGTTTTGCAGAGCTGTTTTAATTTAAAGAAGAGCAGTATTATTGCAGCATAGTTGCATTTAATTTAGTGACGGCTGATGCATAATTTGTTCCTCAGCGGCTACATAATTCAAGTGATTCTACCAATGAGTTATCACTTCTGCAAGCAATTATATTTGTGGTTAAACAGAAGGAAAGCTGTTTTGGAAGCACTGTGGATTGACAGATACACACTGCAGATGTTGACTCTTCGTTACCAGCACATGCAGAAAATGCATATTAGGGACCATCTTTGCTCCACTGTTTAGACATAAACTCTATCTCTTGGTATTGACGTCATAAAACAGCAGCACAGGAAGTCCCAGGTTTTGTTTTTTTGGATGCATTGGGAGCGGAGAGTGTTTGTTCCCCGCTGAGTGTTTCCACTGTATTCAATGTAGGCCATTCCAGATGTTAACACTTATCAACCATATCAGAGAGGCTGCCAGTTCCCATCACAGAACTGCTGGAAGGGATGAGCAGATCTCACCCGGCTGCTTCCTGCAACTGGAAAAAAGATTAGTGACTTTGGCGGTGACGATAAGCTTTGATAAATCTGTGTGAAACTGATGAGTCGCTTGAGGGAGTAAACGCAGTAATGCCAGTGGATTAGCCCATTGGGTGTGAGGTGCACGATAAACAGGCAGGGTGCTGATCTTCAGTTAAGAGCCTTAGAAACAGGTTAGTCGTGAATGCAGGGTGATGTCTTTGAGCCCCTCGCTTTATGACAGCGAGGGATATTCACTGCCAATGATTCCCTTTTAGAATAATTGTATGTAAATGTATCTAGCATGGATAGATGGAAATCTGGCATGGCTCTGGTCTCAAAGGACAAATGTTATGTTTAGTTATGTAGAAGTGTAGAGCACACTAACGCCTAGGAGTGTGTCGTGGCACTGAGCAGGCGTGACCGAGCCAAACCTAGGGCCTAGGGGGACTACTCAAAAAGCCAGGTCTTCAGCTTGTTGTAGAATTCAAAAAGAGAGGAGGAGACTCATATGTGTAATTACAGGTAATTCCACACTTTAGGAGTGATGTAGGAGAAGCCTCGACCGCCGGATGTGGTTTTCCTCTAGTGAGTTTTTTGTCGATCTCGGCATAGATGGTGTTCTTGTTGGCCATCTTGCTTGTGACCAGGGCGTGTGTGATGGTTTTCCGAGTTCTCATTGGGAGTTGTTTAAAAATCTCCCTCAGCATCTTCAGGGTATGGAATCATGAGGTGGTGACAGCATTGGATTGGTTGGTCCTGTCGAGAGTGCTGTCGATGACGACTCCAAGGTTCTTGGCATGGGCAGTGGGGATGGGTGTCAGTACTGGCCCTGTTGGCCACCAGGTGGAGTCCCACGGTAAAGTGCTCATCCCAAAGAGCACTATTTTGGGCTTGTTGGTGTCCAGCTTTAGACAGTTGGTCTTCATCCAGCAGGTGGTTTCAGTCACTCAGGCATTGAACTTGATCCGGGTACAGGATGTTGCACACCCTATGCCAAACATCGAGATGCAACACTTAAGAGAGAAGCACATCCCACAGAAGCAGGTTTAAGTCATTTGGAAAGTGATACATATCTGCCAAGTGTTACCTGCACTCCCACTATCTTCGATCAGCGACCAATGATTTTCACTGGAGATATCTTCTTATCAAAGAGATTTGGTGCCAAAACCTTCAGGGTTGTCATTTAAACCTGAGATCTTTCTGGGTTTATTGCTCATTCCTTTGCGGTGATTGCAACAGTTTCTCTCAACGGCCAACAGTGACCTTAACTCTGTGATGCAGATCCCCCTTGCTTCTCAGTAGCTTTACCAGCCTCATCTAATTAAATAACATAAATAAGACACGCATACAAATATATATAAATAGAGAGGCTTTGGGTCAGCCGTCCTGACTCCTAGGTGTTTTCAGCTGCCATTCACATTTCCCTGGTGCCCCCCACAACATGAAGCAGTGTGTCAGCCCACTTCAGCTCGTGGCTCCTTTGCACAATGAGTGAATATGTTTTGATTATTTGCATGCGAATATCCTCCTGAAAAGTGCACTTCATTTGCACTGAGGTGGGGGGAGCAATTCTTTACTTTGCCGTTGCTTTTTTTCTGTTCTTTACTCTTCTTTATTTTTCTTAGTCATCTTTGTGTGTTTAAACTATGTCGTCAGGTTAAAGTAATTCAAAGCTAATAATACGTTGTCCTTGAGGTAGTAGGAATCATACTGTCCTGTAATGTTCATTAAACTAAAAAGAGTTTCATACCTGTTCTAAGAACATCTAATGGCTAGGAAGCTCCTGTACTCTTCTAATGAAATTATATGCAAAGGTTCATTTTTTCAATGTACATTTTTTTGCATGTAGTCAGCTGCTATGTATAAGGGAGGAGATGGTTTCTTTTTTTCCTTCTGGTTTAGTTTTGTAGCATATGGTTGCATTGAAAAATAATAACAAGAAATATCCATGGCACAACATTGCCAGACTTAATGGCTTTGCTAATGCTTGTTAATTCCTGTATTCCTAAAGGACTTTCTTTTTGTTAAAGATTAAGACATTTTAGTTGTATACATTTTTAAGGAGAACGAAGGTCTGGCCCCATAATGAGTTGTGAAGATTTGTTCATGGGAATAAACCAAAATGTCCCTTGTGATCCATGAAAGCGTTCCCACGTGAATGATGAAACGACCTCCACAAGGCGTGAGAGGTCGTCTTCCCCAGCCTTTGGCTTGAGAGGGCAGGTGACAGCTCCAGCTCTGTGCTTTTAGCATGGAGAGCTGGTTCTGGGTGCCAGGTCTACCAGGGCTCAAATAAAGGAGAGAGGATGTAGCCTTACGGTTAGAGCGGTCGACTTCGAAGCTAGGGAATCAGGTTTGAGTCTCGGCAACGACGCTCAACATCCTGTGATTCTGGGCAAATCACTTAATCTCCCCGTGCCTAACAAAAATGAATGTGTCCATCTGTAATGAAACTGGTGCTTATGTAAAGCGCTCTGATACCCGAAGTCTCGGGTCTAGTTCGCGCTATATAAAACTATGCAAAGAAAATAAAAAATAATTTAAAAAAGCATAACAGAGAATACAAAAAGAGCACAAGGTCTTCTCCTGTGTATGGGATGCGATTGAACTGATACTGTTGTGTTTCTGTGTACTTATCGCCGTGACCCCTTTGGGCATGTGAGCGCTTTATAAGATATTTTTCATTTCATTTCACTGAGGCATATTCAAGCTGGTGGTAAGCGCCTCGGCCAAGATCAAGGCAAGAGCAGTTAGGGGTGTGCCTCTTCTGAAGTCGAGTGATTACATAGGCTCAAATTCTATTTGGACTCCTTGTAGTACTTTCCAACATGTCTAAAGGGCCCTCTAAGGATTATATCACAGGAAACTAAAGGGAGGTGGGCATAGATATGCATAAGATTGCTGAAGGTGTACATATCTTGGTGGAGGACAGTCTTTTCCAAAGGGAGCACCTACACGGAGGTGCTAATGGTCAAATGACTGAAGAAATACATTACGAATGTATAGTAAAAGGGAGGATGGCACAGCTTTTGCAACCATGCAAAGATCCTTTTTGCCACAGAAAGAAGTGTTGATGCTAGTACAGGAAGGACACCCAGGTACAAGGGAGGCGCCTCCACGTGGGTGTTGGAGCGTCGCCCACTGCTTTCTTGCAGTGCGAGAGGCAGAGACATACAATGGTAATAGGTTTCAGTTATTACCATTTTATGTTTAGTTGCGGGCGGGTGGGTGGGCAGGGCTGCTCTGAAAGTAGAGCAGCAGAGGAGTGGGGCCTGCCCACTCCTGAATGCGCAAAGAATGTTTGGTCGGTCCCCTGGGGCCGCCCAAACCAGTCATGCACACTCTGCCCTTCTCCACGCAGGCTGCAATACATGGAGAAAATGCCGTCCCTATAAGCTCCTGGCTGGGCGGCATCCCGACCAATCACAACGCTGCTTGCAGCATTGTGATTGGCTTAGGGGAGGGAGGGAGCCTGCCTGCCTGCTTCTCCTTCCTGTTCTTCTGCTTCCTGTACCTGGAGAGCAGGAGAGCAGAGACGACACGGGACCCGGCCGGCGGAAAGGTAAGTTTAATTATAATTCATTTTTATTTTATTAAATTAACTCCCCCTCCCACGTGACATCCACTCCCCACGCGTCCGCACCTCCTCCCCTCCCGCGTTTCATGCCGTCCACGACTGCCCAGCCAACCTAAGAAGACATCACAGATTTGTCCCGGCTTCGCACATGACCCAAGTAACGCAGATCCTTTAATCTGTTGATAACACCCACGCCTGCCGGGGTGGTTTTGCTCAATTCATACGGGACCCTGGAAATACCCCACCGCTCCCTCCAATTTCCTTCGCCCCCGTGGCCTCCGAACTGTTTTTTTGCGGCAAAAAAACAAGCATTGGCATAGCCAATAGGTCTCGCCTTTGGGACCTTATAAGTGTTTAGCCATGCACATTTAAAGTAATTTCTGCTTAAGCACTGTTTTACAACTTGTCTTTATCCAACAACACACAGGAGGAAAAGCATAGCCTTTAGCAAAAGCAACACAATTTTAAAATATCCAATGGCATGGAATGTTATTCAGAAATGAAATCTTTTGCTATGAAAATAAACATGTTATAATTATGAATTTGATGTTTGCCCTCGTGGGCTGTTGGACACTCATTACGTATAAAAAGTGAAGGGATTACTATGCCTTGTTTACATTGTTAATTACCATAGAGAGGGTAGAGTTAATTGTTGACCGAAACAGCAGGCCCAAAGCATCAGATCAATGAAGGGGTGTGAGGAGGATGAGGAGCAACAAAATCGTAACACGTGAAATGGAAAAAGGAAGTTTGTTACAAAACATCGGAAAATGGGAGGGTGATGGAGAGAGAGGGGGGCAAGCAAGAAGAACGGAAGGTGAGAAGAAGCATTTAAATAAACAAAAAAAGTTCAACTAAAAAAATGATCAACTCTATGAACGCATGTGTTGTCATTGCTTGCACGAAGTTGAGAGCATGCGTGACTAACACAATAATGAATGTTCTGCCTTTCCCAAGATACAACAGAAGTTTCTTTTCCAAGGTCTGTTGTTGGCACAGCAAAGTCATTTGTGCCGTAGCACTGATTAACAACTCGCCTTTACAACGCAACGCAGGAAGGAAGACAAAACTAGAGGTAAAATACACAGCATACCACAACTCCTGCTGAGCCAGGGCCGTTTTCATGCACTCCCAGGCCATGGGCACAGAGAGGCTGCATTCAGTGCTATGTTTTTGTTATAAGCTGCAAGCGGGTGTGACTCTGTACTGCAGTAAACATACTATCAGTCTGCTGCTCAGAGCGCCTAGTTCACCCATTGAGGCGTGGCCTCCATTCTTAATTAATATTAATAATGGCCGGAATCGTCTGTGCGCCTCAGTGCACACAGCAGCAAGCGCTGTGACTTCCGTCTGCAAAGGACAGCAGCGCTCCGCCTCTGCAGTAAAGTTTATTCGTTTAATATGGCAGGCGAGGAACAATTAGTTATGTAAGGTTAGGGGAATTTGTGCCATGCACCCGTGCCTAAAAATGAATCCGCCGTCTGTACTGCTACCAGTGCTCACGGAACGCTAGGCAAATCACTCACTCTTCCTGTGTCTAAAAATGAATGCGCCCTTCTGTAATGCTACCAGATCACTTCACTCCATGTGAGCCAGTGTTCACAGAAAGCTAAGCAAATTGCTTACCCTCCCCGAGTGTGACAGACATATGATGAGGTCTCCACGGTGGAAGACACTGCGTAATGAGGAGTTGAGAAACCTTTGCATGTGAAGGCAAGTGGTCCAAGAAGACAGATGAAGTGTATGAGAGGTGCCGATGATGGCAGATATGGTCTAATGATGGTCGGTCTATGGTGGCAGGGTGGGCTGTACAGGCTTGGGATGCATAGCAGAAGGGCGTGGGGTGTACAGTGGTGCATTACAGTTAGGTTGGGGTAATCTGTAATTCACAGCCCCACACCTTGGGTGACCACCTAACTCCCTCCATGTTCATCACAGACCCTGTGTTTCTGGTGCGGGCCTTTTACTTCCAGTTCATTGCTACACGAAGTATTGATGTTGAAAAAACAGTGGAATCAAAACCAAGCCTACAACACCCAGAATGCATCAAGGAGCCACTGGAAAGCCCAGTCCGGGGAAAACAGCATTAATGAGTACATGGAGTGAGACGACCACCCTAAACAATGCATACAGCTCCTCAGGAGCTGCCCCTTAAAGGCACTAAATGTAATCATTTCCAGCTGCTGGAGATATTTCTACTCCCATGGGTAATGTTGTCGCAGTTCATATAACCCCACTGCAAGTCCCACCCCTGCCTCACAACACACAGGCCGCCCCTCTCCAAACCACAGACAGCAGGGTCTGTCCTTTTATCTCCGCTAATAGGAGGATCTCGAGCCAGGGGTGTCCAGGCACCATTTGTTCTTAGGATTTTTGGGCAAAATGCGATGCAGCACGGGCTACAAAATTTGTTTTATTTATTACATTGTTTACTTACCTGCAATTATCCATATTCAGTTGTTTACCACCCCCCACCCTGCCCCTCCCCCGCACTGCCTCCCTGCCCCACCAAACTCCCTCCACGGGCCGTGGCTGCGTGTCGCTACGTTTTGAATCTCACGGTGGAGAACTGGTGCGTGGCTTCCAGACTCAGTCCATGTATGACGTTTACCTTGCGAGAGAGAGCGTGATAATTGCAAACAGATGGCGGTGCTGCTCGCTCGCGAAGGTAAACGCCATACATGCACGAGTACTAATAGGAAACAGTGCAAAACATGCACGAGTTGCAATAAAAGGCCCAGAGTGATTCCAAGAGGTCCCTCCAATGCGGCGCTTGCGCGCTGCGTAGGCAAGACTTAAAAATCTGAAAGTGATTGCCGGTGCATGTGAAGGTGCTGTGACATCAAGACACCCGGTCTTGCCGTAGTGGTTATTTTGGAATGTGTGTTCAATACGAAAACACCATGGCCACTGCGGTGTGCACTTATTGCGATGTTACAAACCAATCGCAGGCAGTGATGGTCATCCTGGTATGGTGAGTTCTAAGAGAAAACACTTTTCACTATACCCATCCCTGTGTGTTTATCCGTCACCATGCACCAGCAGTAATGTTGCAATTTGTATTATTTATAATTTACTGTTTGAAGATTTCCCACAGCTATTTTTCATCTGTAAATTCCATTCCCAAATACGAAGCGCGGGAACGCAAAAATAAAGAACCAAATTGCCCAACAGCGGAGCACAGCTGCTGGCGCTTGGAAAAAAAGTACATTTTTGTTTCGAAAAAAATAATAAGCCAAGAGAGGGGGAGGAGTGGAGAGGAGGAGCGGCCCATCAGGCGTGTGCAGCTGCAAAGACCTTACAATGAAAAATAAAAGCGAGAAGGGAAAATGTGGGTTGGAGAGCATCAGAGAGAAGCAAGCAGCCTGGCAGCTGTGTACAGATGCCAGGCCATCATTAATAAGTAAAACAAATTAAAGATGAGAAATAAATATAACGGGCATAGAAAAAAGAATTTGGAGGGAACAAAGGAGGGGAGAAAAGACTTGCTCATATATGGAATATTATGTAGAAAATGAAAAAGTAGCTTCCTGATGCCAGCAGTGGAAGAATACAAGCCAACCAATCAAAAGGATGCTAAAGAAGTAATACTTCAGGGGCGGGACAAAACATAAGAATAGGGAGGAAAGCTTTTGATTAAGAGCATGGACAGTGAAGCCACCCAATCGTGAGCAAGGGGCTCACCCTACCCCATTATTTGTTTTATTTTGTGACTGTGAAGAATCCCTTATGCTCCAGTGCTGTCTACATACCGACCATTGCACAAAACATATTCACGTTGCGCTCGCTTGTCCATTACCAGTTTATTGCAGCGGTTTCTCCCGGGTCTAGACCAGACGCGCTGAACCGTTGTGATATGTAAACACGTTATTTTGCCTTTTGTGCGCCGTCCAGTTCTCATTCTAAAGGTCTTGGCGCCCCCTTGTGGCTGCAAAGATAAAGACGTCTAATCTACTATAATTTATTGTAGTCCTACTTCTATCACCTTTTAAAATCTACCACTGTCCCTTCACAATTAATAAAGAGAGCATAAAAGACGGAGAGGGGGGAAGAACGACCTAGAGGGCCATTCCCGAGCTTCATCTGGTGTGAAATAGACCTGATTGGCTGTGCTTTCAATTCTATAATGTGACGCAGGATAACACAAATACTTTACACTGCAGTTATGGCCAACTGCGGCTGGCACCTTGGAATGATGGTGAAGAGAGTGGCGGGAGGGGGTGTGGGAGTGGGTGAATGGCTTGGATAGGAAAATGGGTGCTGGGTGGGTGCAAGCATGCAGGACGAGTGACGACTATAAATAAAAAGAAATAGCCAAATACCTTGCTTGCTGCACAACACCCTCCTTCCTCCGGTCCGTCTTCTGTTTCTTTCTCCTCCAGGTTCCACGGGTTCCAGACAGTTCCCCTAACCAATCATGACACTGTTTTCATGCTGGTAACCAGCATCAGAATAGTGCCAGATTTGGAGGGAAAGGCCTCTCTCGTGAGAACGCTGGATGCCTGTACTTTCTCTAACTGGGCTAGAGAGGTGCCAAATGCGCATGGCTGCCTGGCCGTCGCAAGACACCTAGCCAGATAGACATGTGCACTTTAAACCTAAGTGCACAGCCATACCAGCAATCCTTCCTGCTTCCGCAATGCCACCGCGCTGTCCTGAAAGTCGGCCCTGGAACCTTTATAAACATTTTATTTTTCATCTCTGGGGTTCTTCTGGAGCACATTTTTGTTAGCGAGCGAGGCTCGTCCACTCAAATGTAGGAGCTGCTCCTGGTTATGGGGCTCCTAAGCCTTTTTGTCTCTATTTATTATCTATATATCCTATCAGAGCTCTAAATATAATCAAAATGCCTAGTAATTATGAGCATCCCTTATGGAACAGTATATTATGATTTCATACAAGCCAGTGTCTGTAAAGTTCCATCCATTCCTCAAACCCTCAGTCTTGTACCTGTACACTAGCACACTCTCCAACTGCACCAGCTTCTGCAGCTGTTCACAAGTAACCATCACCACTTCTGGCAACGCCATTAAAAGATGCACATAGACACTGGTTTGGCCTCGCTCTGCTGTATGACATCTTTCTGGCTCATTACCAATCTTCTCCACAGCCCATGTGTTGAATGCAGACAGATGGTTGGTTAATCACACTCATTAAGCGTGCTACAATTTTTCACAGGTGTGCGTTTTTAGAGGGCTTGGCTTCAGTAGCCTTTACCTTTTCTCCCATTGCATTTGATACCACCAGAAGAACTTTGGTACAGGCGCTCGTATTGAGCAGACTAGACTACTGCAACGGATTGTTGCTAGCTGCCAACGAGGGGGTCATTTCCAGGTTGCAGGTTGTGCAAAACACCGTGGCACGCCTTTTCCTTAATGCCCCTGCACGCACTCCATCTAAACCCCTGTTGGCCAAACTTCACTGGCTTCCAGTGAAACAGAGGGTAATGTTCAAGGCGTGCTGTATTATCCATAAGTGCCTTGCAGGGAAAGGCCCGACTACCTGACTAAAAAGTTTGGTGTATACGTTCCCTCTCGATTGCTTAGATCAGGAGATCAAGAACTCCTATGTGTCCCAAGGATTAAAAAGGCAAGGCAAGGGGGCAGGGCCCTATCTGTTGCCGGCCCTAAACTGTGAAATAATCTCCCCAGAGTAATCAGACAATGCAGGGAACACCTTCCGTTTAGGAAGAAACTAAAAACCTTTCTCTTCCAATATTAGGTTATCTATATTAGGAAATAAGGATACATGAAAGAACCTGCTTTGCTTAAAATGATGCCAGGGGCGCGGAGATACTCCTTCGGGAGTCGATTCCCAGCACGGTATAAGCTTGCAAATAAATAAATAAATAAATTATATGCTTTGAGATTATTATGCATTCCAAGAACTGTATATGAAACCTTTTCTACCTCCTTCCTAGATTTAGATTGCTACCCAAGACCTATTTTTATGAAGGATGGGTGGCAAGTTAGCCACCCATTTACGCCTGTGGTCACCTTTTTCACTGGCCCAGCTCATGAGTAAGCGTCACTTGAGTCACTTGAAATATAGATTTCGAGTGCAGGTGGGCAACCATCCTCTTGCATCCAGAATGTACTCAGTTTGCCTGCCTCTAGTGCTCAACACCCTGAAGCTGTCTCTGCTGACAGGCCCAGACCTGGGACCTTTTGATCAGTTCCTACCGGGTCTCAGTGAGTTTTTGCAATACCCTAAAATAGTTTTTTCTGGTTCCTTTTATACGTTTTGGGTCCTACTGCTTCAATAATCCACCATTTTGTTTTACCTATTGTGTTATTTTATTGACATACTGTTTATATGAAATTATTGTAATTGTATTATGTAGCTCCTTCTACCCCTGACAAGGCGTTGAAACACTTTTTTCGGTGAGTAGCACGCTACTCTGGTACTATTATTATGTAATAGTAAGTACCCACTGGACTATATGCATGAAACATTTATTAGATTTGGAGTTTGTTTAATCAAAGGATATGTATCAAGGGACCTAAAAATATTTCAAAAGCTCTAACTGTTTTAATGGTGTCCGGGCGGCTCTGGAATCTACCAACAGTTGACGCCACTACTCCTGGATTCACTTATAGGCACTGTGCCATCTGCTGATATACAGCAATATATGCATACATTCAAACATTAGATTTGAACAAAGAGACGTTTTGAGCTAGATACATGGACATTTTTGAATGCCCCTTCAAAATGCATGTCTGGTTTGAAAATAGCAACAGCGGCCGCTCCATTAGAGAAGAGAGGGCCACCCCCTGCCACCAACAGCAAATAAAACGATAATAAAGTGGATTTTTAACCCGTTTTATTATCGTTTTATTTTATTGCCTTTGACCCCCCCCCCCCCCTCCCCCCTCCCCCCGGGACTCTGACCAGTCTTTGGGGTGGGTCCAGGGGATGACACTGCTGGTGGGGGCGTGATGAGCACTCCCTTCATTGTGCATGACGGTTTGGTCAGCCGTCTCAGGCCGGCTAAAATCCTCATGCGCAGTGAAGCTCTCTCCAGCCCCAGCAGCGTTGCTGGGGCTGGAGAAAGCAGGCACAGGCTCCCAGTCTGCCTGGGAGCGCACGTTGCCGGTGTTCAGGCCAATCCTGAAGCTGCTCTCATGCAAGAGCAACTTCAGGATTGGCCGCAGGGCAGGCTGGGAGCCTGTGTCTAGGGAAGCGGGAAGAGCACGATGCGGCTGGAGACAGTGGCGGTGTTAAGGTACATTTATTTATTTTTTCCACAATCCCTCCCCACCTTCCGCTTCCCTCCTCTGGCCCGGCCTGTCCTGCCCCCCACTTGGACAGGGGATGGGCTGCTGCTTGAAAATACACAAAAAAATGTATTTATAATGGCACAGGAAGAGACTCCGATTGGGGTTTGTTCTCGAAGAATGAGTGTTGAGTGTTGAGAGATGTACATTTGTATCAGGCGGCTTACGTTTGAACACTTTTGTTCACGCAGAATGAGGTGAATCAGGGCATGGAGGGTGACTGAACATTTCTCCCTTTGTTTTCTAGCTTCTTCTGTGACCACTTTCACCGGAGAACCCAACATGTGTCCACGCTGTGCGAAGAAGGTGTATTTCGGTAAGGCTTGCCTCATATTTCATCTTGTCTTCATGTAGGCTAAGGATTAATGGTAGGTGTAGTTGCAAAGCTGTCATTCACAAACTTTTTTTTCCAAACCTTCAGAAGAATTCTCGTAGGAAACTTTGAAAAAAAGCTTTCTGGACAGCAATTCGGTAATAATGCTTTTTGAAGGATGTAAGCCCAGCAAATACACACGTTTATTGGTAGAATCTTGTTGCAAATAACGTTTTTTGTGAGAAAATGAGTCCACAAAACCTTTGATGGGAGGAATTTATATTTGGAAACAAAGTATTGAAAGGTGACAAACATTGCAAATTCATTAATTTGTGAATGTTGTTGCTTTTGCAATATAACAAATAATTTTAAGCACTGAGAAAGAAAAATATTAGCTCCTAGACAATTTGAAGTCTGAAACATGTTTATTACACACAAAAAACAAACAGCGATATCACAGCCCAATCAGGTGTTTGTTAAGCGCGACTACTCACCCGTGAGGGTCTCAAGGCGCTGGGGGTAAGGGTGCAGGTTCCAGTCCTTAAAGAGGGGGCCTGTCGAAGAGCCAGATTTTGAGGTTTCTCGCGTAGATGGGGAGCGATGTTGTCTGTCTTAGGTGGAGCGGAAGAGAGTTCCAGGCTCGGGCCGCGAGGAAGGAGAAGGGCAGCCGCCCGATCTGGTCTTTCGGGTGCAGGGAGACCAGCCAGCCAGAGTTTTGTCTGACCAAGCATTCGACCATCTAATGCTGACCCCTCACCAAATTTCCCCAACTTTTTTACTGGCATAGGCAGTGTGCATGTGACAGAAACGGAAACTTTACTTAGTGATACTAACAGGTAAATGGTTTTCACATTTGAAGAACAGAAACGGACTCAAGAGATGCAACAGTGGAAATCTCAGACAGTGAGTGAGTTAGCTTAGTTGAGAATTCTCACTGTGCTGTTTCAAGAACAAAAACAAATACTGCGCACATCAGAGTCAGGCAGGCCTTAGGCATGTGCAAGCTGTGCACCTGCACAGGGCCACCAAACCCCAGGGGCCACCACACCAATATATATCTTTAATATAATAATCCTCTGAGGATAGATACATATTTGCTGTGGTGGCCCCTGGCAGGGATTTGGCGGCCTCTGGCTCTGTTCCACTTCCAAACACCCTGACCCCCCATCTTCACTGGCCTCTACGCTCTGCCCCGCCCGGACCCCCTCTTCCGGGGGCCCCCTACCTATGCTCCCTGCCCAGGGCCGCCATGAGCCTAGAGCCACCCCTGTCAGAGTTGAGAGAACTCAAACGCACACAACATGCAAAATTACTGCAGGTTAATCAAAGTGACAGTTATTAAAATGGTATTAAATCTTTATAAGGCAACAAAATGAGTTCCTCACCACCCTTATATACACCTTCAGGATAGTTCACAATCTCCTGTAAAGGGTGAGCCTCTAAATTGTTTGAAGGGAGTGGTCTGACCTGGCTTGGCATGAAGATAATACTGACTGCTGCTGTTCACAAACTGTGAAGCCTGCATTTTCTTTGCTATAAAATCTAAATTTGCTTCCTTTGTCAATAGTTAGTCCTGTTCTGTATTCCCTTCTGTTCTGGTGCTTCTAATTTTGATGTTCGGTTTACAACCCAGCTCTACAAGTGCCAGGGCATAAAGACAAACACATAATTGGCTAGGCTGATCTTTGGAAATTTGGGATCTTTGGAAATTTGTAACCATATCTCCAGCATCGGATCTTTCTTAGATTCACATTGCAGAATTATTCTCCTTCATCACACTCAGTAATGTATTAATTGTTATTTCTTTAACTGGATTGGATCTTTCATAGATCCAGATTTGAATTATTGCCCATCGTTGGATTTCTGGGCTGGCAACGTGGAATAATTCTAGCACGTGAATCTATCAAAGATGCCAAAGTTGGGGACCAGTGAATACAGTTAGCTTGTTTATTGCGTGAGTCAGTGTCTAAATCCAATGGCACATTCCAGAGCACAAGAACCATATTGTAAATCAGAAAATTGAGACACATTAACTGTTATACTGTTGTCAGGTTGATTGTGTCAGACCAGTTCCCAGTAGAACAGGTGTCAAATTACGTACGAAATCTGCTTAGAAAATTGGACCAAAACATTATTGATCGTGGAGTGGTAACTGGCATCTGAAAGCACTGTGGTCCACACCCATCCATTGAGCCAGGATGAGGCCAGTTGGTGTAGGAAGGTGGGTAGCTGGAATCTAGAGCTGACTTAACCCCATGAAGGTATAATGGAGAAAGCCAGATTCAAAGTCTCTCAGTCCCAACAAGTTCCGTATGCCTCTGCCACTGGAAGACGCCCTGTTATTGCTCCTCCATCAAAAAGAAATCTCACAAGGAGAAGAAGTCAGGTAGCTACGACCTGAACCAGGCTCTGCGGTCCTCCCTGAGTTACTTAGGTGTGGGCGATGCCTGTCTTATGTACATTCCTGGCACACTGGTCCAACTTGGGGCACTGTTTCAATGAAACAACCTTTCTCCGGTTTCACTGCGCTTTCCCCTGCTGACAAAGTCAAAATGCTAACTTGTTCGGCCATCACATCTGAGCACGCCGTCCGTAATCGCAGCATCCAGCGTTGATATATACATTTTATTGATCTTCATTTTTAATTGTGTTTCCTTTTCTGAAGCTGAGAAGGTGACCTCCCTGGGCAAAGACTGGCATCGCCCCTGTCTACGTTGTGAACGCTGTTCGAAGACCCTGACCCCAGGAGGGCATGCCGAGGTAAGAACACACCAAAACAAAGCTTCGGGTGGACTCTTTGCTCTAGTCTCAGGGGTGGTCCTAGCCGACCGGAACATTCCCAGTCTGTGATTTTACCTCTCAACGAAGGTGGGACGAGGCCATTATATTTCACACCAAATCCTGTTTGTTAATGAAGCCCGGTTTGTTTCAATGTGTGATCTTCACCTCTCTGAACACATGACTGAACTGGCTGGAGAAATATATAACGTCAATAATAAGGTATTGTTTTACATAGTTTGAACACTTGGAAGAAGGTTCAAAGACTCTTTAAGGTGACTACTGTACATGTGTACATATATATATGGTATTTGTATAGCACAAATCTGTATACAGAGTATAGTCAGTTTCTGAACCAGATATTAGCAAGCAACAAACCGCTCTCTGTGGATCACTTTCAGGCCATACTCCAAATTATTAATCAAATGTGCGCCTTCCTCCTCTGGTGGCTTAGTTGACTAATGCGTCCACTGTAGGCACCTATGTTCGACCTTATGTTCACACGTTCAAATCCCGGCAGGTTCACTCAGCCTTTCCTCTTCCTGAGGTCGATAAAATGAGTGCCATTGCGTTTCGCAACAATCAGCATCTGTTATTTAGCACCATGATGCCCACGGTGAATGTAGCAACTGCAGCAGAGAGATCAATCCTGAACTAAAAATATTTCACACCCACCTACAGAAACATACACCTTTTGTTGCTGAAGGGGCATCTCCAGGCAATGGTCTGTCTTTTATTTGGCTCCACTGTCCGCCATCTAAAAGGTTCGGAATGGGAAATGTGGGACCTGCAGTTATTTTTGATAGGTCCCCCTTGTTCGTGGCCTTCAAGAGTTGCTGTATTTTACCCTCATAAACTCTTAATGTTAGGGGTGGACCAAATCCGAGCACTGTGACTGTGATGCATCACAAGAGGAAGTCCTGCCTCATCACAGGAAGTGGCAGCTGCACAGTGTGCAAAACTTTCTTCTTGGTGACTATTTCCTCTCCAAAGCTTCAGTAGTTTCAAATGAGGAGAGTTGGGGCAATAACAGAACCAACACAACATTATGGGCTGAGTTAATTCCTTAAGCACAGTTGAAAAAAAGTGGTTGTGTCTTCCACCACATCCTGTCCCTCCCTCAGCTGCTGGTGGGGATTTGCCTTTAAGTCTTTTCTGCTTGGCTCATAAAATCAACTTTCCAGCTGCTTAATAGAGACACTCCCACCTCACCCTACTACGAAGCAGGTCCTATCGAATCTCTATTCCTTTTCTGTGATTCAGGCTTCAGAGGCGACACCACCTTCTCATTTCTGGATCCATTCTTATGGGCCAATCTTCCTGTATCTTTCATAATCGAGAAAAGCCTCTTTAGCGTTAGGAAGTCTTTTAAAACCTACCTTTCCCTGAGTAATGGCCCTCGCTGTTATATTGCTCAGTGCAGGCTATTAATCCTGCTTTTAGAGCCATGAAATCTTGCCTGTGACAGACAAAGAACTCGAATAAAATAATATCCCATTACTATTTGAAGTTACTTCCTGATCCCTAGGAGGCCAGGCACTACTTGTTAAGTTCCTTTTTTATTTCCACATATAAAAGCGATGGGCTTTGCTGCCTGCATAATATCCCTGTGCACGACCCTCTGGCTGCAGCTGAAGCCGCTCCATCCGGGCACTCTGCTGAAAATGTAATTACAGGCGAGCTTGGCAGCCCCCCCCCCCCCCCCCCACAGGAGGGAAGGGGGGGCTGCTGCTACCATTACCGTGCCCTCCAGAAAATCACTGAGTCTGGGAGGAGTCCAACTCATGATGAATTAATTGAGAATAAGCTACTGTACAAATTACTAGAGGCGGCAGGGGTTTGGGTTATTAGTTCTGTAATTATTTCTTGGAAGTGGATTGATGTCAGCAGCCATTTTGTTGCATAAGAGGTTGATTCAGTGATCTTTGCTTCGCTGGTTCTATTGCAGTTACATTCATTGTGGTTTTTAGTGGCGCATACCGAAATCACCCATTTTATGTGCTCTTGGGTGCTTACTGCTAATCCGACATAATTCCAAACAAATACCTTAACCATCGTATTAGGATGAGAACTGATAGGGCGGGGGCATTTGAAAATGACTTTTAAATAACTATTGCCATTTCACAGTGTAAAAAAGTAACATCAGCAAAATAAAACGCTGCAAAATACGTTGATACACAATATTATTATTAAAATGATGCTTACTAGTCGGAGGAGGGAATCAGCAGTTATCAATGTTCACTGAGCTCCACTAATTTTATTTATTGTGTTATATGCTCCAACTACTTTTTTGAGAACCGTTTTCAAAGTTCCAATATTTTTCCTTTTACATTTAGAGAATACATCTTTTTTATTTTATTTTTTAGGCTATAAACCAACATAATGTACCTCTGTTCCTGGAGAGAAGCATTAAAATTGTAATTTAATAAGCATAAGCAGCACACATGGAACTTGCAAATCGTCTTTTCAATTTTTTTTTAAAGATTATTTATGTGCAGGAAGAGACGCTTTCCTGCACATAAACAATCCATGGTGTTTTTCTGTTTCCATGTGTGCTGCACAATGCAGCACATGCAAACAGCAAAAACAAGGAGAAATTAAACATTTATCCTCAGTGCGCCAGGGTAAGACCATGTTTTCCCTGGCCTTAATTTTTAAAACGCCCACCGCAACATGCATCGCCCTCCCCTTTCACACTAAGTATAGTGTGAAAGGGTGCCTTATTCACAAGGCACCGTTAAGCCACATTAAGTGGCTTAACGCTGCCTTGTAAATAAGGTGAAGCCCCTATCGCCACTACAATGTCGTGAAAAGTGATATGATGGCTGTAGGGGTTTGTAGATATGCCCTTTAATGTTTATTGTGACCACGTTTAGGAGACCGAGAAAAGATAGGTGTTTGCCACTCAGATCTGTAAATCTTCGTCCAAGCTTATTGTGTGGCATAGTCTTTGTAAACTCCCTCACAAACGCGTTTACAAAAATATCCTTAAAAATGCCGATGTGTATTCCTTAAATCAAGATTAACACACACACACACACCGATGATAACCTTCTGTTTTATATTACATACATTCAGTGGTTCACCACTAACAGTAGCAAACTTTCAAATGCTAGCAAGATTATTTAGTGATTTATATGGCCACTGCTGACCTAAGAGGTTCCATTGTTAGCAGCAGGTGGACCAAAGAATAGAAGGTGAAACATTCCATTGCTGCACTGTAAGAATTGGGACCAACTTGAGAGACAGGAAGAACTGATGCTCTGGTCTTGATCCAAGGAAGAATGAACTAGGCATTACCTCAACCTGTCGAATACGAAAGGCACAGTTTCGTAAGTGAGCTGCATCAATGATGCACCAGATCGCTTCATATACCCAGTGATGAATCAAGGGAGGAGACCGAAGAAACCCCATTAACAGAAGCACCCACAACACAGCTTCTAAGTATTGTATGCATGTATTTTGGTATTTGTTAGGCGCATGTATCACCCGTAGTGAAGGACTGGGTTTTCCTAAGACCCAGCGGTGCCAGGGGACAACACCTGAAACCTTCGTGGGTAACCTGTTCCCGCGTACAAATGACAGAGACACGGGACACTTCCTTCGGCGTCAAAGATTCGAGGTTTATTTACTGCAGGGAACACAGAAGTCACGAGAAGTACATAACGTAGGTTCACGGAGCCTGATTCGAATTGCTACTGTAGGTCGCTCCTTTTATACGCATTTCTCTCATAGGTTAACATGATACACAAAGGTTTACAACTTGGTTCCCATCGTAATCACCAGGAGGGGTTGCTTTCATGTATTCAGGGCCCGGAACATAAGTACGGAAACATTTGGTGGTTCCCAACTGTAAAAATCCATCTTCCCACCATTAGTACATTCCAATTGGCAGTAAACAGATCGAAGAAGGAACAGAAACAGGTGCAGAGGAAGGCAGAAACAGTGGGGAGATCGGAAAGGGTGTAAAAGGGGTGGTATCGGGAAACACGAGCTGCAGGCATCAAAGGGACGTGCCTAATGAGATGCACGACTAAGACAATAGACCGGCACGGCAAGATGTGCCTCGAGCGGAGCAATCTGCCTTGCAGTGTCATCCCCCTCATCATAAAGACACTTTCAAAGGAAACGTGTCTTCCGCAAAAGTCTTGGGAATCCCAGGGTCGCGAAGCGGACAGTGTCCGTTCGCTGGCTACTTGAGGGCAAGAAACAAAATGGATGCCGTATCTAAGATGGAACCCGTGGGTACAGATAGAGAAACCCACGAAACAGACGAACGGTTTAGGCTAGTACAGCGAAACCGCGTACACCCACTAAACTCGTCATTTGCGGTTCACAGATACCAGACTCGACCATATTCGTGCGAGTCAAAAACACCACTTACGATCGTTACGGGACCTCAGTAGGTCTAAGAGCGCCAGCGGGTGTAGATGGGATGTAGTGGCAGACGCACTCATGCCGAAAGAGCCACATTTTCAGGAGTTTGCGAAAGCTTTTGTGATTGTGTTCATCGTGTAGCTGGATAGGAAGAGTGTTCCACATTTCTGGATCAAGTTTGGAGAATGCTCTATCTCCCGTCCTGATAGTTCGCACTTTGGGTACAGCTAGAAGTGATTTGCTGGATGAGCGGAGAGCTCGGGCTGGTGCAAACCTTCTTAGCTTATTTGCAAGGTATATGGGTCCATTGCCGCTGAGAGTCTTGTGAATTATGCAGCAAGTTTTGAAAATGATCCTTTTTTTCACGGGCAGCCAATGTAGGGCCCTGAGGGAGGAAGCTGAGTGAGAGCGAGGAGGGAGATTGAGAACCACTCTCGCTGCAGTGTTCTGGAGCACCTGAAGTTTAGACAGGTGTTCCTCGTTGCTCCCTGCGAGTAAAGCATTGCCGTAATCCAGACGGCTAATGATGAGGCCCTGGACAAGGGGCATCCGAGAAAAAAGCGGAATCCACGTAAAGATTTTTTTTAACATTCTCAGGATACCAAAGCTGGAGCGCACAGTGGTATTAATGTGCACAGCCATGGAGAGCTTGTCATCGATGATGAAACCTAAATTGCGCGCTGATTTTTCTTGGGGGTGGGGGGGGATATGGACCTAAGACCGGTGGCCACCATTCGTTGGTCCATATATTGTGCGCGTTACCGAAGAGCAGGATCTCCGTTTTGCTGGCATTCAGTAACAGGTGGTTGTTTGCCATCCAATCATTAACTGAAGCCATGCATTTGGAGAATCTGACTTTGGTGTCACCGGGGTCTGTCCCGATCGTAATCAGGAGTTGGGTGTCATCAGCGTATGACACTGTGTCAAACCCATAGTTACGTATGATTTGTCTAATGGGGACACATAAAGATTGAAGAGAGTCGGTGCTCAATATCGAGCCCTGGGGGACACCTTTGTCAATGCTCTGTTTTTGGGAGACGAAGGGGACAATTTGGACCTTAGAGAACCTATCAGACAAGTAGCTCCTAATCCATCCTAAGGCCGGGCCTCCGACACCAATCTCCGACAGACGAAGCAGCAGGGTGCTATGGGGGATGGTGTCGAAGGCCGCGGAGAGATAGAGCAGGATCAGGACTGCAGACTGCCTGGCACCAAGAGAGAGCCTGATGTTATCTACAATTTCAAGAAGGGCGGTCTCTGCTATGGCACGCTCGAAAGCCTGATTGGGATGGATCGAGTAGTTTGTTTTGTTCCAAGTAGTGATAGAGCTGGTTATTTATCAGTAGTTCCATTGTTTTTCCAAACAAAGGTAAGAGGGAAATGGGACGATAGTTGGAGAGTTGGGTAGAATCAGCGGTGGGCTTTTTTAAAATTGGATGAATGATGGCTTCCTTCTAGTGTTTGGGGACTGTGGATTGTGGGAGGAAGAGGTTAAAGATGTCCGTGAGGTGAGGAATCAGTACCGGAGCAATTTTAGAGATAATTTGGGCAGATGCTGGATCATCTGGGGACCCTGATTTTATCTTGTTTAGGGCTAGGCCCACCTCTTCCTTGGTTATTCTGCGAAATTGCATAAGAGAGGGGGATGATGGCATTGTCCTTGCATACAACTTCCAGTTAGATGTGTCAGATCTGTTAGCCTCTTCTCCATCCTCACATACTTGTGATTGCAATCAGAATAAATATATAAATCCCTCCAGAACCTGGCTGACCAAGGGGGCAGAAATAAGTGACAAGAGCAGGAGGTAATGCTTGCTTTATTTTTTTATTTTGCCGGGGATCCACCATGAATTTGAGGCAAAACTTGAACCCTCCCACCTCGCATAGGGAGTCATGGTATTCCTACCCTGCCCCCTTCTGTTTTTTGTTTTGTATTTTGGGGACTCGGGCTAAGTCCAGAGTCCCAAGATTGCTGCCACCACTTCCTGGTTGAAGTGGTGGCAGTCAATCAGATCTCATTATGAGATCTGTCTGATCTGCGGAGGAACCACATCCCTAAATATACATACATCTTTTTTTTCTGTTAACTCAAAAACTCCTGAACAGATTTGCAATCTTTGTAGATCAAGATTTAGCTTTCTGCCAAATTTGGTGTAATTCCTTACAGCAGTTTGGGCTTATTTGTAATCCAAATCCTGATGGGAAATCGCATGAGGAAATCGTGCTTTGGGACCCCCCATTTTCTCTGGCCCCACTTGACGAATCACCCCAAAATTTTCCAAACAGCAGCTGAAGTGAGAGGCAAACTAGTTTTGAAAAATTAATGAAGGTTTGTCAAATGGTGCCATGGTTATTAGCAAAACAAAAAGCATTTTTCCCATGGAAAACTAGGTCCTAACTGTAACTACCTACTGGTGACCGCCAGTAGGTTATATATATATATATATTTATCTATATATTATATACATTATATGACAGTATAAACACATACATATTTATATTTACAAATAGGTTAATATATATAAACATATACATACATATATTAACCTATATGTATATATAAATATGTATGTGTGTATATCTACAAATACACACATTTATAAGAGGGTTTAGCCCCAAACTCGCCCTTTTTTAGTGCTTTTTAATATTTTGGAGGTATCCCTTAACCCCCAGTTTTTATTGTAAAAACCCCTTACTTCACTTTACTTTTACCCACCCATGAACCCTAACTAACCCTTTCCATCTTTACCTGTATCCACCCCTTAGTCCTAAAATCTCCCTTTATCTCTATCCACTCCTTAACCCTAAAATCATACTTACCCCTTTAACTGTGTCCCCCAGCCCTTAAAATCACCCTTACCCCTTTTGCTTCTACCCACCACAAAATCTTAAAATAACCTTTACTCCTTATCTCTATCAACCTGTTAACTCTAAAATCACCCTTATCTACCTTTACCTTTACTCAATCCTTAGCCCTAAAATCACCCTTACCCCATTTACCTCTACCCATCCCTAAACCCTAAAAATACACTCACTTGCGGATTAAAGCAATGCGGAGTAAAGGCCTACGGAGTAAAGGCTATGCAGGCATCTTGCTACGCCTCACTTCTGACACTGACATTTTCCTCAGCGTCGTGAGATGTTGTAATTACCCAGAAATGTCTTAAGCTGCCAACCACTTTGCTGGTATTTCTCCCGGGACCGTGAGGATTACCGCAGTTCCCGAAGACCAGCACCAATCTAAGTGCTGGATGAAGGACGAATTTGTCCCTCATATGCTTCAATCATTTCTTCATACGGTAGACCTAATAGGTCGAATGATGTGCACCATGAATGAAAATCCGAACATTCTATAACGTTCTACTCAACAAGTATTCTTTTTATTGGATGGACTATTGCAGGGGTTTTTCTTTCACTCCTGAAACCAATATTGAATTAATTTAGGACCATTACTTTGGATGACGATTACACTCTTTAATAAATCCTTGTGCCCTGAAGAAGTCCACCTTGATGTGGATGAAACGCATTGGCTGGTTGTCTTTGGCACATACCTATGAAGCACAATAAAAGAATATTTTCTAAACAACTACTTTACAGTCTGTGGATATACCTTTAGTCAACAGAGACGTTGCAAGTGTGGTGCACCAAAGGTTACATGCCGTTTGCAATATGTCTGGCATTCAACCCCCATATGTGGAGAAGTGTGGCTCAATGGTTAGAGCAGGCAGACCTTGATGCAGAGCTCTGGCCAGGGACCAGGGTTTGATTCCTGCCCCGGCGGGTCTCGGGCTCATTAATTCCCCTGACTGGATATTCTCGCCTCAGTGCCTATTCTGATCATGGGTCCCACGCTGCAACTCTGGGCAATAGCTTGCTTAGTCTCCACAACGGTCCCCACAACGCGAGGGATACCTCGCCTGCACCATGGGGGTGCCCAGGAGAGGACACTTCACAGGGAAAGCCAGGAAGGGTTCCCTTGCAGTATTCGTACAAGCGCCGGGAAAGCCACTGCGGGTAGCTGTGCGCTATACAAGTACAAAAACATTTACATACACCAGTGGTCTTGAAACTGTGGGATGCACCAGTGGCATTCACAGGGAGGCACAAATGCATCAGTAAAGACTTGTAAATAAAGTTGGCCTGGAAGTGTGATTTTGTTTATTTTTTGCGTTTACAGGCCTTCTTCTTTTACATGAAGCGAATGAAATTAGGAATGCCTCCTTTGACAGAGAAAAGCCCATCTGCTCATGTTTTATGCTTCTGCTAAGGCCTGGACATGGCTAAGTAGAACATTATATGAACTTGTCTGTATTCATTCTTAACATGGCTTTTCAAAGCGTTTTCTTCTTACATTTTCTGTTTTAAGTATATACTGATAACAGAGAAAAATACAGACGTTAGGTGACTTTTCAAATTTTTATACCAGACATTAAAATACTAAGCCGTGTGGTGGCTAAAAACAACAACATATTCTATTAAATTGTTTTTTTTATTTTTTTCATCTTCCCAGCAACTGCATATGAAATAATGCACACACCTTAATTGAACAAGCATTAGAAATGCAATCAGGCTCGGATTTATTTGAGTTTGAGCTAATGGCAATGTCTTTTCGCCATGTGTTATGGAGTGTGTGCATGCGGTGTGTAGTGGAATTATGTGGGTTGGATTGTAATTTTACCAATGGTGGCATGCTGTGCTTTAGATGAATGTTTAAAAGTAAAGTGTACCATACTGCGAATGCTACAATAGTTTATTGTGGATGCGTTAACAATTGATGCGTGCACTGATGGCTGGTGGTGTGTGACTCACTGTCACTCACTGTCACTCTACACTCACTGTCACTCTGCACTCACTGTCACTCTGCACTCACTGTCACTCTGCACTCACTGTCACTCTGCACTCACTGTACCCTCACTGTCACTCTGCACTCACTGTCACTCTGCACTCACTGTCACTCTGCACTCACTGTCACTCTGCACACACTGTCACTCTGCACTCACTGTCACTCTGCACTCACTGTCACTCTGCACTCACTCTACACTCACTGCGACTCTACACTCACTGTCACTCTGCACTCACTGTCACTCTGCACACACTGTCACTCTGCACACACTGTCACTCTGCACTCACTGTCACTCTGCACTCACTGTCACTCTGCACTCACTCTACACTCACTGTCACTCTACACTCACTGTCACTCTGCACTCACTGTCACTCTGCACTCACTGTCACTCTGCACTCACTCTACACTCACTGTCACTCACTGTCACTCTGCACTCACTGTCACTCTGCACTCACTGTCACTCTGCACTCACTCTACATTCACTGTCACTCTGCACTCACTGTCACTCTGCACTCACTGTCACTCTGCACTCACTGTCACTCTGCACACACTGTCACTCTGCACTCACTGTCACTCTGCACTCACTGTCACTCTGCACACACTTTCACTCTGCACACACTGTCACTCTGCACACACTTTCACTCTGCACTCACTGTGACTACACTCACTGTGACTCTACACTCACTGTCACTCTGCACTCACTGTCACTCTGCACTCACTGTCACTCTACACACACTGTCACTCTGCACACACTGTCACTCTGCACTCACTGTCACTCTGCACTCACTGTCACTCTGCACTCACTCTACACTCACTGTCACTCTACACTCACTGTCACTCTGCACTCACTGTCACTCTGCACTCACTGTCACTCTGCACTCACTCTACACTCACTGTCACTCACTGTCACTCTGCACTCACTGTCACTGCACTCACTGTCACTCTGCACTCACTCTACACTCACTGTCACTCTGCACTCACTGTCACTCTGCACTCACTGTCACGCTGCACTCACTGTCACGCTGCACTCACTGTCACTCTGCACTCACTGTCACTCTACACTCACTGTCACTCTGCACACACTGTCAATCTGCACTCAATGTCACTCTGCACTCACTGTCACTCTGCACTCACTGTCACTCTTCACACACTGTCACGCTGCACACACTGTCACGCTGCACTCACTGTCACGCTGCACTCACTGTCACTCTGCACTCACTGTCACTCTGCACTCACTGTCACTCTGCACTCACTGTCACTCTGCACTAATGTCACTCTGCACTCAATGTCACTCTGCACTCACTCTGCACTCACTGTCACTCTGCACTCACTGTCACTCTGCACTCAATGTCACTCTGCATTCAATGTCACTGCACTCACTGTCACTCTGCACTCACTATCACTCTGCACTCACTGTCACTCTGCACTCACTGTCACTCTGCACACACTGTCACTCTGCACACACTGTCACTCTGCACACACTCTCACTCTGCACTCACTGTCACTCTTCACTCACTGTCACTCTGCACTCACAGTCACTCTGCACTCACTGTCACTCTGCACTCACTGTCACTCTGCACTCACTCTGCACTCACTGTGACTCTACACTCACTGTCACTCTGCACTCACTGTCACTCTGCACTCACTCTACACTCACTGTCACTCACTGTCACTGCACTCACTGTCACTCTGCACTCACTGTCACTCTGCACTCACTGTCACTCTGCACTCACTCTGCACTCACTGTCACTCTGCACTCACTGTCACTCTGCACTCACTGTCACTCTACACTCACTGTCACTCTACACTCACTGTCACTCTGCACTCACTGTCACGCTGCACTCACTGTCACTCTGCACTCACTGCCACTCTGCACTCACTGTCACTCTGCACTCAATGTCACTCCGCACTCACTGTCACTCCGCACTCACTGTCACTCTGCACTCACTGTCACTCTACACTCACTGTCACTCTGCACTCACTGTCACTCTGCACTCAATGTCACTCCGCACTCACTGTCACTCCGCACTCACTGTCACTCTGCACTCACTGTCACTCTACACTCACTGTCACTCTGCACTCACTGTCACTCTGCACTCAATGTCACTCTGCACTCAATGTCACTCTGCACTCACTGTCACTCTACACTCACTGTCACTCTACACTCACTGTCACTCTGCACTCACTGTCACTCTGCACTCACTGTCACTCTGCACTCACTCTACACTCACTGTCACTCTGCACTCACTGTCACTCTGCACTCACTGTCACTCTGCACTCACTGTCACTCTGCACTCACTGTCAGTGTACACTCACTGTCACTCTACACTCACTGTCACTCTGCACTCACTGTCACTCTGCACTCACTGTCACTCTGCACTCACTGTCAATCTCGCACTCACTGTCACTCTCGCAATCACTCTGCACCCACTGTCACTCTGCACTCACTGTCACTCTGCACTCACTGTCACTCTTGCACTCTGCACTCACTGTCACTCTGCACTCACTGTCACTCTGCACTCTCTGCACTCACTGTCACTCACTGTCACTCTGCACTCACTGTCACTCTGCACTCACTGTCACTCTGCACTCACTTTACACTCACTGTCACTCACTGTCACTCTGCACTCACTGTCACTCTGCACTCACTGTCATTCTGCACTCACTGTCACTCTGCACTCACTGTCACTCTGCACTCACTGTCACTCTGCACTCACTCTACACTCACTGTCACTCACTCTGCACTCACTGTCACTGTCACTCTGCACTCACTCTACACTCACTGTCACTCACTGTCACTCTGCACTCACTGTCACTCTGCACTCACTGTCAATCTGCACTCACTCTGCACTCACTGTCACTCTACACTCACTGTCACTCTGCACTCACTGTCACTCTGCACTCACTGTCACTCTGCACTCACTGTCACTCTCGCGCTCACTCTGCACTCACTGTCACTCTGCACTCACTGTCACTCTGCACTCACTGTCACTCTCGCACTCACTCTGCACTCACTGTCACTCTGCACTCACGGTCACTCTGCACTCACTGTCACTCTCGCACTCACTGTCACTCTCGCACTCTATAATTTATTAGGTGTTTATTTCTGTGCCTTTCCCTTTTGTTGTTTTCCTTTTTGTAAGTAATACATTTCTTTATGTATGTTATTATGTATTTAAATCCGCTTCTCTGTTTCTCAGCTGCATGCATGTATGAATTCAGGTGATGTTTAAGGCTGTTAACCCGAGTGCCGCTGCCTCAATGCTTTGCCGAGGGCTGCATGGCATACCATATGTATCTATTGTGCCTCTTCAGCGCAGCGCTACGTGGAACAAAGGGTAACTTTTGAGCGCTTTACGCAGGAGAAGACAGAAAACGAAATAAAAACATCAATTTACAATCTTAAAAACAATTAATAGTCGAAGCCTATAGGGACAGCTTCCTATATCGCGGATGGGCACATTGCATAGAAAACGCTATAAACGCATTACAGTGAGTGATACAGCTGTGCAGATGATAAGTACAGTGAAAACTCCGCCTCCACCCGACACCTTGCATGAAAAGCTGGTGCCCCCGCGCTCTGCTCTTATGTATTTTTTGCATTGCCATTTGTGTAGCGCACAATCTGCAGTTGACTTGGCATCGCAGCGCCTGGCACGCGTTATACTGTGCTATGTGTATGCATGTGCACTATCATGTGTCCTTTTTGCATGTTCTGCACGGGCCTGGCCGCGCCTAACAAAAAGACATTACACGCTGCAGACGAACGCGCGCCTGATGCATGCAATGCAATTGACCCACGGAATTAAATGTAACAAATTATTCAAGTGTATTCAAATGGAAAGTAATAATGTGTGTGCCGATGTCAATATATCATTAGAAAATGAGAACTAATTTGAATAAATAATGGTTAAGTAAACCAGCCCTGTAACCAATAATCGTACGAGTCATTTTTGGAGTCAAGCAAAACGTGCAAAGTAAGATGACTTGACAGTGCTTCTAAAGTTTAAGCTGCAATGTAATAAATGTGTAGTTTAACTTTCAGTAAGTGTAGTGTTCTTGTGGTCGAGTAACAATAGATGAAAATGGTTGTAATCCTGATTCCCCACTTGACTTAATGTGGTCTGAACACACATCACCCACGGCGCATACACGTTTGCTCAATCTGTAAAAACATGAAGCGTGCGTGAATACTATATTACAGTTGGAGGTATTTTACTTCAAACAAAAACAATACTACAACGCGTGGCTGCGCCTGCCTTCATTACGTTTCATAAATGGGCTCCTTGTAGTCGTTATGGCTTTAACGTACACACGATTCGATCCAAAGAATAATTTAGCAGCTGCCGATCAAGGAAATGTAGGTTGTAACCTGAGTTTACCCACATAACCATGTGAATATCTTGACAAATTACTACATATTTCTGAGCAGCTTCTAAAATATCTGTCTAGAATATGCCTTCCAAGAACATGATGGTATTACATATTACATAAATAATTAAGTGAATGAGCAGATTTCTTTTGAATCACTTTCAGAGTTCAGTGTATTATATGCACCCGTGGTTAGAACAGGACAAAGGTATGTAGTTAAACGTTAGCTTATTTCAAATACATACAGAATGTTAGGAAGATAGAAACCTATCGTCTGATGGAACGAGGGCCACCTTACAATACTCCCACTGATATTTTACGCCACTACTTAGTGCCACAACGACATCTGAAAGAAGAAAACCAGGTCCACTATCAAGAAAATCAACCATAAACTCTACACAAATCAAACCAACTTAAAAAAAAACAAATCGGTGATCCTGGACCGCTAAAGAAATACTGAATAGGGAAATTATGGGCCATCGGGCGAGACTGTTTCCAATACTGTTGAACCAGGCCAATGTAAACAGCACGAGTCTACAGCTGCAAACGACAATCCAGACGAACGACAATCCAGACGAACGCGCGCCTGATACATGCAATGCAATGCTGAATGGTGAACGCGTTCCCACCATCTGGATTGCATTAGAAGGGCACCCTGACAGGTCCTAATTAAAATTAATGGACTGCCGTGCGCGAAACCGCACAGAAAATGCCAAAAATGGCGGACGGAAAATATATTTGTCCTATCGCGTGAGGACTACTAAAAATACAGCACCGCGATGACCAATCACCATTCAGATGACAAAATAAAGCACTGAAAAACCGCGAGCACAGAGGAATTTTCCCAGCATGAGCCAGAAAACCCGTAACTATACGGCTCGCAGCTCCTCCCCACTTCTGACGAAGTGGTGACGTCGCCGAGCCTGTAAAAATGAATGCAAATTAAACTGTTTGGTGGGAAATGTACTTTTTTACGTTATGAAACATTAATTAGTTAATGTAATCACTGTAGATGTCTTTTGTGAGACTAGAGAGTTACAGAATTGAATCCTGCTTGGTGCAGTGCAGAATAGTGACCTGTGTATTTAAAGTGCTATTAGAGCCCAACAAGTAACAGAAAACACTGTGAATATTTAAGTCATTATTTTAAGATTGTATTACACACAGCATCAGATACATTGCCACGCACGGGAAACATCCTTTAGAACGGAACCGTTACAAAGCGGTACCGTTACACCGCAGGATTTACAATGAAAGTCGTTACAACGACTTTTGCTGGAGGGCGCTCTAGGATAGGGGAAAGTTTAATTTACTATCCAACACCTTCCCTACTATCCACGGGGACTGGAGTTGGAATAGTAAATTAAACTATTCACTATCCAGCGCCCCCCAACGCAAGTCGTTGTAACGACTTGCGTTGTAAAACCTGTGTCGTAAAGGTACGCGTTGTAAAGGTACGCGTTGTACCGTTTTACATCTGCCACGCACTGATTTAGTGTATCTGATAAAACAAGTGCTTTCAAAGAATAGATATTAGTCATAGCTAACCATACTATACTTAGTGCAGACATTTGTATAGTTTAAATAAAAGGACTTTTTTCAAAACTCAGCATCTTTACATTAGCTCTAAAAACTAAGTAATTTTTGTCATCATGCTACTTCAAGTGACTCCTTAAATCAATGCACTTTAGATTAAACCCCCTTCCCCTGTCAGTACTCCTCAGGTTCTCCAGGGCCACTTAACAATTGAGGGATGGTTGTTTTTAACAAATAAAAAAATAAAAAGCACGTAGATCCCCGTACAACTGGACAGCTTCAGCCTCTGTTTACATGCAAATGTCTTCTCAGGTGAGTTGAGGGCATGGCAGGGAGGAGGCCAAATGGGTCATATTCAGAGCCCCGATTGCCCTGACACCTGTGCCCTCTAGAGTATTGGTCCAGGAGAAAGCAGAATATAGCAAAATCCATGGATAGCGTCAAAGAGATGGGTTAGCGAAGGGGGCGCTATGTGGAGGGTCTAATATTTTTTTTACAAATGGACAGAGATATCTTCCCTACTTCCCCAAAGAGAGGCCCTGAAGAAGGTGTTGAGAAATGCGGACTCATTTTTTAAAAAACGTACTAACACTACCATTAGTGCAGCAGGTGCACTGGCACGGGGGCAATGGTGCGAGGTACCACTGCACTCCGATTAAGGAAATGTTACTACCAAAAGGGAGGTGGGGGGCCATTTTCCAGGTCCCACTTGCAGGATAGCCAACAGGTCTCAAGAAACCCGGAGGGGCGAGATGTGGGGCTTTTTCCCGCTTTTGATACACAAAGGGGCAGACACCCTGTTTTGGCCCTGTGGCCTAGGAGTGATGGCCCAGTAGTGTGGGCAGAGGAGTAGGTATTAATGGTGCTGCAGGTGCAGTGGCACTGGGGCCAGGGGATGTGAGGGCCCAACTAAACCTCTACCAGCAGTTTTGCCATCATTCTTTGCTTGTATTAGGGCTCAGTGCACCCTTGCTGTGTCAGTTTTGCTTTGGATCAATGGCCCATGAAAGGAGAGCACTGAAGCAGAGGAAACACATTAACTTGAGCCTCAATGTGTGGCACAAAGGAGGATGGGGCAGTTTAACTAGGGACAGAGGAGGCTGCCTGGTGCACGAGGCATTAACTCATTATTGAGGCAGGTGCAGTGGCACCGGGGCCCAGGAGTGTGAAGGGCCCCCTGCATCACAATTATGACTGTCTTACTGTAGAATCGTGGCATGGCGGGTAGCGTTGGGGCTGAGAGCACCCTTGCTGCAAAGAGGCAGGCAATGCACGAGAGCTACTTTTTTCTTAAAAGGACAGAGTCTGTTTCAAGATCAGAGTGACGGCCAGGTTTGGTGGGGATAGCCTGCTACTCAGGGCTGCAGCTATCATTAATGAAGAAAGTGCAGTTGCATTTGGGGTCCAGCAGTGTGAGGAGTTCACAAGACCCCAAATAATGGGAGACGTTTTTTTGTCTAGTTCAGGATTTTTTTTATGTCTTTTCTGATTTACAAGTCTCACATTTAGTGTGCCCTATGAGATACTGAAAAACTACCATAATACACCCCGCTGCCTGTACTCATCCCAGCCCCACTCGCCCCACTAAGCCTTTCCATAAAGTTTTGGGGGCGGGGCGGCTTCAAAACATTTTGGTTAGGGGGACTCAGAGTAAAAATGTTTGAAGACCTCTGCCGCATACTGTAACCAGGAGCAAAGCACACACCTGGGGACACACTTCAAAGGGTTGTAGAGCCTCAAAGCCACATCATTTCAGAGTTCAGGTAGTTTATCCCCCTTTCTTCTGATGCAGTAGCTGCATCCTTTCATTCAAATAAAGGAATATGATGTGATAACTAAACCGCACAGCTTTTCAAACAATACCCTTACGTTATGGACATTTAGAACACTATCTGTTGACCCGTCACCCTATAGTCATCAGCCACAAAAGGGAATTTGCGGACTTTCCCAGTGGTGACTTGGTACATGTTGCTGATGGGTTCTACCAGAGCAGCACTTAGAAAAGCTCCATAATTGTGAAAGGCAAGAAAAGGCACTAACAAAACACAAGACAGCAGGAGGAGACTTCACAAACCATAACAAATAGTAAACCAAACATTTTATGAACAGGGCTGTGTTCTGCGCTGTAACTGATGTTTAAACAGTCACATCACAAAAAGTATATTTGTAGGAGGCATTTTGTGACTTCCTGTGAGCAGATGCAATAAATAGGCCCTGGTGCATGCAAGAAAAATGATCCATTTGACAGTGGTTGGGGGTAGTAAAGAACAGTAATTAACCAGGTTCAGCTGGACCCTCTGGGCCCTGGTGCCACTGCACCAATGGTAGGTGAGCCCCTGTCCATGAGTGGATGCGAACAAAGGCATAGAGGCTTGCAAGTAACACCACCACCAATCCTGCCTTTGCTTTCTCTTCTTTGAAACATTTGTTTGATCAGCACGTGTCCCTTAACCGAACTAATGTTGCTTTGACCAAAAATAGTTCCAGGTAGAGAAGACAGTGGGTGGGCCATGCAGTGCTCACTTGGACCAGTGTCTGCTCTGAGCCACAAAAAGGAAACTTTCCCATGTGCAACTTCCCTGTGACTGATCAATGGTGTGTAAAAGCAAGCAATGAGTACCATTATGACTCCGTAAAAAAGAGGGTGGTTAACTCCTTTTTGCATGTAGAAATGTCGCAAAAGCTGTTTTTTGAGTCATAAACAATATTGTGATAGATGAATTTTTGCACTTTGCACAAGAGCATTTTCCAGTGGCAGATACATCACACCTTTGTTCAACAGGAACAAAATGCTGCAGCTCAGCTGTTCCACTCCTCGTGTGAAGCAGACAGATACTCTCGAAGGCATGAGGAGCTTTCTAACCGTAGGGAAATCTGTGAGATCCACAGTAACCTCTTGTGATCGCACCTTCTCGTGCCAGTCAAATCTGCCACAGGGGCCAAACATCCAGTCGAGCAGGAGACAAGAGAGGTCAGAGGAATGGATTGGGAATGTATGGGTGGTGTCGGTTCAAACCTTGTCACACATGCATACATCACAAACATTCCAATGAGGCGCCTTGAAGGAAATAAAGCACATTGAGAGCGTGTCTACTCAAATGGGAAATTAAGGGGCAAAAGTGTCAGGCAGAGGGTTATAATTCGCATACGACGGCTGCGCCAGACTATAGCTGCGTTTAAAAAAATGCTGTCATGTAAGGCCCCGAAAAATAAGCTTAACGACATTTGTTGTATCATTTCTCCTCATTCTAAGTTGATTTCAGTCTAGAATTTGTCAAAAAAAATAAGCCATACACAGCCCTGCCAAGTACCACGCATCAGGCGTGAGTCTATGATGGTGTGGTGGTCCGCATCACTGCACTGCAAGGCGTTAATCACGCATTACAGCGCTGCTCGGCTGTCATGCGGAGTGCTGCTATAATGCACCATGTCATGACTGTGTAAGATTAAGTAGCGCAGTATGCGCTGCTCTCAGCAGGCTAAGGGGCTGGCAGCTCTGTGAGTACTGCTCTCTCTCTATGATGTATCTAAGTTAGACAACCCAACCCGGGCCTGGCACACGAGCATAACTGATGTCACGGGCAGTGCCCGCCAATCATGGCTTCTAAGAAGACTCTGTGTGCGATACACACAGAGTTATAGGCTAAGGTCCGTGGGGGTGAGAGTTATGATCCATCCTGCTCAGGTGACGCCCACGGTCCAAGCAGTTGGCATTAAAGTTTTGGCTGTGCTTTAGTTTGTGCACCTAAGTTAAAAGCGCGCTGGCTCCACAGGCAACTGCTCCGACCTCACCCACGGCACTCCTCATACTGGTCCGTGGCAGGGGCAGGTGGGAAATGGGAATCGGACTGAGAGCCAGGTGCTCACTGCCGCCGTGGCCAGCCGACTCATGAGGCAGGCCAGTGAGTCCTGAGTCGCTCATCTCAGCCCGTGGGACAGTGCGACAGATTACAGCTGCCAGGCCTCATGGCAGCGCGGCAGTGGGTTATCACTGACTGCACAGATCCAGACCGCCTGCACATGAGGATCCTGTGAGCGGGAGGGACCCAACTCCAACCCACCAGGCCACCCCACCTGCATCAAGTAAGTGCCTGAATGAGATTCAGTGTTGTCCTAAAAAAGTAAACACTTCTGTCATGCCGTAAGCAGTGCTTGAAATGGAGAACTAGAAGTGCAGGTACTCTGTAACATCTAAAACAACACAAGGCAATTGTCTCTCTTTATGTAAAGAAATTATTTTTCTGACTGAAATCATCCATATCCTCTAAGGAGGACCAAATGCTCAAACCTCTATTACATATCTACAAGCAACGAGGCTGGAAAGGCCCAGCGCCTCCAGCGAAGCCCCTCCGTTGCTTTCTTACAAAAGCAGGCAATTCCATCCAGGACCAGGGCCTCTGGACCTTTTCTGAATTTCTTATCTCTGTAGCAGAGTACCTGCTTGTTTCTGTGAAGTGCTGGTACACTTCAATTAAAAGTATTAAATTTATCTTGAGAAGTGCCAGTACTCTACCTCTCAAAATAAAAGAGTGCTGGTACTCAGTACCGGACAGTACCAGCCCATTTAAAGCACTGGCCGTAACCATAATTTAATCGCTTAGAGAGCCGTGCAACTCTGAGCTTCATCAATAATACTGGGCGGCACCACACGCCAGACCTCGGGGGCGGTGCTCAGCTATTGATTTTTAATTACACTGCTCAGTAGGGGCACTTGGTTAGTGAAGTGTCCTTCCATTTCTAGGGCTTTGCAGCAGCTTTAAGATCCTCTTAGAGTTCCCTGCGGCTCAAATGGGTGTACTTTCTGCTATTTATGTTTCCCTTATCTTCATTGCTTGATTTTGCTTGCTAGAAAGTGTCACTCATTAGTTACACTGAAATTATGAAAATGTTACACATAGCATTCTGAAACCTTGGCAGCTATGTATACGTACAGATTCTCTCCATCCCTGTGCTCTCACCCACCCCCAAGTCTTCCCATCACACTTAATTTATAGGTACTCAGATTAAACTTTCCATGTTCGTTAGATAGCTGCACTGTTCGAGTTCACATTCCCAGTAAATAGGTTTAGATGATGTTCCACACGTAGACACTAGGTGGCGCCATGTGACCAATAAGCTAGAAACGATTTTTCGCTTATTGTATGATATATAGAACGCGAAAAGAAAAGATGTTAATCTTAGTAGACATTAAGTGATTGTCTTCCTGTACTACTGTTGTAAATGTATTTCTAATGAATAATGACTACAAAAAGTGTCCAAAATTCCGGCTTTTTAAAAAGATTATATAATTACATTAATGGCAGTTATTTACAAAAACTTCACACTATACAATAAATACTTTTGCACTCATCAAGTTTCTAAAAAAGTCACATAGGTAAGTATGCAAGCAAATACAATGGATATATTTTAGGAATAAACATGAAAATTCACTTATAATCATTTTCAAGAAACTTTGCTGTTACAGTCAACTACCTGATAGTTACTAAATCTTGGCTACACAACCCTAATGTTCACCAACGTACTGCTAGTAACCCCACGAATAACATCGCATCACCCAGCAGGAAGTGGGCAGCCTTGCAGCATGCCCGCTGCTGATTACCACAGGGTCTGAGCCTGAAGCCACTTGCCAAGGGCTGACAATTTTCACTGCTTCCAAGAGCACTGGGTAACCACTGGGGCAGAATCCACTGGACATAACTCTGCAGCCCGGTCAACAATGAAGTAATAATACTCAGTGTGAATGGCCTGTGACTGTCATTTTTTCACTGGACATACATCATGTGCTTTGGCCATTCCCTGTTCTCAGTACTTCTCAGTCATATATTTGTGTGAACCGTTGGCACGTTTTAACGCCCTGCTGATGTTCTGTTTTATATTTGTGTCTGAAGTGCTTATTGGAAAACAATTCGTAAAATTAGCCTACTGTACTGATGTAAGAACCTCTTGTCTCAAATAGGTTTTTTTTGTTTTTGGCGAAAATGGGCATTTGCCTCTCTTCTTGGGTATACTCTGGCCCCCAAAGAGTGAAATGACTGCCACCTGCCCCATTATGGCCATAATATTTTTCTCACTGTAAGGATTGTGAGCAGTTAGTGAACAGTGATTCTCCAAAATTGGTCGTCTGAGCTAAAATGATCAATCAACCATATTCCAGACTTCCAATTTCAGTGTGTGAATGTAATAATGACCCAAAGGGCCAGATACCACCTTTTTAGGGCCATCAAAAAACACTGAAGAGAAACACCAAAGCAGTCAAAGGATTTATGGTGACCCAGGATTGGCGTAAAGCAATTCTGCAGTTTTTGTTGCAGTGGGAAGCAAAATTCCCATTTTGAATTGTCACCTGTTTGGCGGTGCTTGAGTGTCCAATCCACAGCAGTGGGATCAGGAAATTGGCATTGGAACATACTCTTCTGCATTGGTTCTTGACCATATTTCTCTTGTGAGATCCTTGATACTCACTTGCCCAGGCCTTGTGACGTATTTCCGGAATGTCTGACTCCACCTTCAGTGGGCGGAGCTTGAGGGGTGCGTCTCCAGCTGTGCGACCCAGCACTTCCCGCTCCAGGTTTGGCACGCGGTGTACGTGGAGTGGCTTTCCATGGTGACATCAGTGACCACTCATACTAGCTGCTAAGAAGAGGCCGGAAGCGAATAAAAGGCCTGTTCCTCTGTGCAGTCTCCTAATTAGTGCTACGCTGTTACCCTTGACCCTACCACTTGACAAGCAATGGAATATTGGATGCTGTACCCAATGCGGTGGTGCTACTTTTATTTGCCTGTGAATGTTTAAAGGTTGCGTTGGAACATGTGATGTGTAGGTCTTTGGGCATTTACTTGTCCTAGCTAAGCAGATCCAAGAACGTATGTAGAAATGTGTTTTGCAGATTTCCAAAGTCACCGCTGCACAGCGTGATCACCTTTTTACATGCACAGTGTTGATTTGTAGTGCACTTGATTTGCAGTTGGTATTATGAGCCAGTTTTGGACAGCTTACTCTCTGCATGCACAAGCTGCTTGTATGAGGTGGAGCAAACATCAGACCCATAGCCTACTGCATGCTCCCCTCCATGTGACTTTCCCATTGTGTCTTCTTTTTCAGGCTTTTTACCCCTTTGCCTTTATATGGCAGACAATTTAGACCAAGGTGTGCTGTCCATAGCAGGCCTCAGTCCCATGCATCTGTACTATGCACAGCCAGCCCCTGCCTCATTGGAACTGATGAAGCAGGTGACATGTACCCCACGGTTCAAAAACCCTTAAACATTGGCCTGACTAGTTCATAGGGCGCGCTACAATGATCTGGCCTCTCAGCCTTGCACCATGCAGAGCCCCAGTTACTAGTGGAGGGTACTTTAGTTTGAGACTCCAAAGAATAAAAGACCCATCTGCCTCTGTGCAGGATATAGTCAGCTGCCCATTGCATGGCAAACTGCATGAGGTCAATGGGTGCTGTTTGCCCTCCTCTGCGCACACCAGCATCTTTTGATCAGAGGATGTAAATAACTTCTTCCTGATTGGATCTGGCACAGGACACAGCACTGGCTTCTGAGCACATTACCAGAGGAACTAAATGCAGAGGACTTCCTGTGAGGGGAAAACAGGAAGAAAGCCCTTTCAGGAAAGGGACAATGTAAAGAGCACTGCCCAGGCCCATTCGGAGACAGATGGGCCAGCAAGTGGGAAGTATGCAGCTCCAAGTGTTGCTGCTAGTGACGCTTCCACCCTCTGTGAGGCGCGGCAGAAGCAGAAACAGACATGTCAGGCAAGATCAGACTGGCCTTACAGGAGACCGGGCAAACCCCAGTGGCCTGTGGGGACTATGAGCTACTTTCTGGGCTGGGTTAACAATGGGATTCTTTGCCACCCAACCCCAAACCCTGACATCAGCTCTCAGAGCTCGGCACACGAGGAACGGACTGCTGGGGGGACAATTGGTGGCCACAGGAGCTCGGGCCTGCCCCCATACCGGTGATGGAGCTCAGAAACCTGGGAGTATGGCTCGACCACACCTTATGTTTTACCACCCACACTAAGAGAGTGGCAGCATGCTGCTTTGGTGTTCTGCGCGGACTGAGGCCGGTGCTTAAATTTTTCGATGCCCCGACGAGACAGTTGGTCATCCAAGCGACGATCATCTCCCGGCTGGACTACGCCAGTTCGCTCCTGCTGGGAGCTAACCAAGCTGAGATCGTCCGCCTGCAGCGCGTCCAGAACGCGGCTGCGAGAGCAGTGGTGGGCCTGCCGAGGTCCTGTCCCACGTCCAATACTCTGCGGTCCCTACACTGGTTACCAGTGAAAAGCCGAATCCATTTTAAGGTACTCAGCCTCGCTTTTAAAATTTTAAAAGGATCGGCACCTGAGATCCTCAATAACCTCCTATCCCCTTATGTCCCGACTCGCTCCCTCAGATCTCTTGGGCAATCCCTTGCGGTTACCCCGCGTTTCAGGCTTAACCGGATGGGCGGGCGCTCCTTCCGTGTGAGAGCTGCGGCTCTCTGGAATTCTCTTCCTTTGGAAATCCGCCTTTTAGAGGATCTACTAGCATTTCGCAGGGCCGTGAAAACCTACCTGTTTTAAACTTTTTATGTTGACTTTCACTTTCTTCCTCGCGTTGTGTTATGTTCACCTTTTCCATGCGCCAGGACGCTCCTTCGCTGGAGCAGCTGCGCGCAAAATAAATGTAGCTAACATAACATAACATAACATTATTCTTATAGACACATTCATGTTTTCTTGCTGCAGAGAAACAATACATCTGCAAACATGACAGACCTCAAAGTATTAGACTATGCCATGAGCTTCCGTTCCTGCCGCCAAAAAATTTTGATTTATTTTTACATTGTAGTGTACAATTAATTATGGAGCCCTAAAATCTTTTTGATGAGATTCCCTTCGACAGTCTTCGGACAGGGTAAAAAAAAAATGTCACTCACTCGCTCGCTCACGCACTCACTCGCTCAGTACTTTGCTTGACTAGAATTGACATATTTTCCTGGGCTGTTTTTAGCTTCCAGGCCAGCCTTACTACCATGATACATTGGAGTTAAGCCAAATGTGGAAGAAAACCACGTTTGAGCTCTCTTAGATCACCTCCTGCGAGAAGACCACCTACTGATCTCTACAGAGAAGCATTTCAGGCACGAGGCAGGCGTGAAAAGGCTCTTACAGGTAATCTGACAGTGCATTAGGGCAAAACCTGATACACGTGCTCATTGTGGCTTATTCGTGCCCTGACACGCCTGGAAAATGACTAGTCATTTGGAAACTTTAACACTAAGAAGCATTCCCATTTGACAAGTTAAGTGGGTCTTTCTTGCGTTATAGACACCAGCAGTTCCTATTTGAAGAGCGAATGTTTCCTAACACTTGGGAGACCTTTGTCCTCTTTTAAGAGAATTCTCTTTGGAGGCCTCTGAGTTTTAACTTGGAGGTTTGATATCAGCAAGCAGCTAAACAGCTGGAACTATTATAGCGCATGCCCAGTACCCTAATCAGCATCTCGTGTCATAAGCATTAAGTTGGAACTACAAAAAATGTGCACTCAAAATGTTGTAGGTCTGGACTAACTCCTTGAAAGTACAGTTTCACCCTACATATTTTCTGGGCGTTGAATGGCCAACAACACAAAATCCCAGAATCATCCAGTCATTTTATTTTTCTCTGTGTATCTTCTGTAACTTTTTCCAACTTTAGCAGCTGAAAATTCCCATTGACAACAGTCATCTTTCAGCCTTCTGTTTAATTCCTGAGACATTTCATGGGGAAAAGAGGTTCATGATACTGTGTTACTTCACGAGAACACATTGTGATATGTGCTGCATATAAAGTAACAAAGTAACACTTGTCTCTGCTACACTAGAAATGTGTGGGAGAATAACAACTTTCCCTTTTAGTGTCTTTCGCTGCCCCTAGGCCCAGTGTTCTATTAGAGCAACAGTAGCAAGAAGTAAGATGAGCGTTTCAGCCAGGGGGTAACACAGGCCCTTGTGACGCAGGGGGTGCCCAACCCTACAGGGGGCTCCAACTTTTTAAGGAGGGACCCCATTAATGGCACAGCATATGAATATTTAACTGTAACAAGCTGTTGCGGGAGTTGTTTCTTTATATCCCTTTTTATTATTCTAACAGCTGTTTTTATAGCTTTTATGACATGAGCTGTCGAAATAAAGCTTATACATACATAAGTATTTGTGAGATATTGGCTACTGGGGTTACCTCATGATATTCTGCAGGGGAGCCCCATCATTCCGCGTTACGCCACTGTTTTTCGTCGCTATTCCTTGAAAAGGTGAGTTTTAAGGACTTGTGCGACCTGAGGGATGGGGAGGGCCATGGTTTTGGCACATTGCTGGAGAACAATGTAGACCTTCATTTACTAAAGTGTACGTGGTCTCTGGCACTGAGCAATCCAGTCCGGCCACGCACATGTTGGCCTTTACAGTGAAAAGTACATTGACACTATTTTCTTGCATCGCGTTGTGTTGCGCAAGCACCCGCGTAAAGCTTTGGTAAATGAGGGGCTCAGTTTGTAGTTTTCATTTTTGTAGTCTTTGGGCATTAGGTGGGGATTCCTTTAGGTATCACGCGCACCTCTAAATTGACACACAACTCTAACAGCTCATGCCCGCATCCTTCCCAGAGAGTCTCCAACCTTCTGGTGCCCCAGGGGAAGCTAGTCTGTCCTCATTGATAGTGCTGCCCCTTCACCTTGGCATAGTAATACGAGTGCATGTATCTGGCACTCACTACTGTAGTAATTGCATTAACCACTACTGCCAAGCCAGGACATCCCTCCACCTGGTGAGTAGCAGTTTTTTCACAATAACTGTGTGTCTCTCCTGAGTTTCCATTGTCCCTGTTAATGTTGAATGTATATGGCCTGTTGAGTCCCCTAGTGCTAACGGGCGTGTCCTGGGCAGGGGCATGACACAGGCCTGTGTGGTGCAGGGGCCCGCACCCCTCATAAGGCATCTTCTCAGGCCACTGCATGTGCACATCTGTGAAGGGGACATCCTCATTGGAATTTAAGGGCACAGACCCCATATTTCAAGGAGCTTAATCATTTGTTATACTTCCAGGGATGCTAGGCAGCGCCCCTGTGCAGGTGTCCCAGATATGTGCACCATCACCGATAGACTTACATGTAATCCGCATTCCCAGGGAACACGCTGTGACGATACCTCATGCTCACAGGTAGAACATCTGTTCGTAGAAAGGATGCGTGTTCAGTGGGAACACCTGTATTCTCCCTGTCCTTTTCCCCATTGAGTGACAGTGGCCCCATTGAGTGACACTAGCCCCAATGAGTGACAGTGGCCTCATTGAGTGACAGAGGCCCCATTGAGTGACAGTGGTCCTATTGAGTGACAGTTGCCCCATTGAGTGACAGTAGCCCCATGGAGTGACAGAGGCCCTATTAAGAGACAGTGGCCCTATTGAGTGACAGTAGCCCCATTGAGTGACAGTATCTATATTGATTGACAGTGGCTCTATTGAGTGACAGTGGCCCATTGAGTGACAGTATCTCCATTGATTAACCGTGGCCCCATTGAGTGACTGTAACCCCAATGAGTGACAGTGGCCCCATTGAGTGACAGTATCTCCATTGATTGACAGTGGCCCCATTGAGTGACAGTATCTTCATTGATTGAAAGTGGCCCCATTGAGTGACAGTGGCCCCATTGAGTGACTGTTGCCCTATTGAGTGACAGTGGCCCTAATGAGTGACAGTAGCCCCATTGAGTAACAGTGGCCCCATTGAGTGACAGTGGTCCCATTGAGTGACACTATCCCCATTGAGTGACAGTGGTTCTGTTGAGTGACAGTAGCCCCATTGAGTGACAGTGGCCCATAACAGTAGCCCCATTGAGTGACAGTGGCCCCATCGAATGACAGTGAACCCATTGAGTGACAATGGCCCCATTGAGTGACAGTATATCCATTTATTGACAGTGGCCCCATTGAGTGATGGTGGCCCCATTGAGTGACAGTAGCCCCATTGAGTGAAAGTGGCCCAATTAAATGACAGTATCTCAGTTGATTAACTGTGGCCCCATTGAGTGACAGTAGCCCCATTGAGTGACAGTGGTCCCATTGAGTGACAGTATCTCCATTGATTGACAGTGGCCCCATTGAGTGACAGTGGCCCAATTGAGTGACAGTGGCCCCATTGAGTGACTGTGGCCCAGTTGAGTGACAGTAGCCTCACTGAGCGACAGCATCTCCATTGATTGACAGTAGCGCCATTCAGTGACAGTGGCCCCATTCAGTGACAGTAGCTCCATTGAGTGACAGTAGCTCCATTGAGTGACAGAGGCGCCATTGAGTGACAGTATCTCCATTGATTGACAGTGACCCCATCGAGTGACAGTAGTCCCATTGAGTGACAAAGGCCCCATTGAGTGACAGTATCTCCATTGGATGACAGTGGCCCCATTGAGTGACAGTGAACCAGTTGAGTGACAGTGGCTCTATTGAGTGACAGTATCTCCATTGATTGACAGTGGCCCCATTGAATGATAGCAGCCACATTGCGTAACAGTGGCTCCATTGAGTGGCAATATCTCCATTGATTCAGAGTGACCCCGTTGAGTGACAGTGGCCCCATTAAATGACAGTAGCCCCATTGAGTGACAGTGGCCCCATTGAGTGACAGGAGCCCCATTGAGTGACAGTAGCCCCATTGAGTGGCAGTGGCCCCATTGAGTGACTGTTTCCCCATTGAGTGACAGTAGCCTCATTGAGTGACAGTATCTCCTTTGATAGACAGTGGCCCCATTCAGTGACAGTGGCCCCATTGAGTGACAGTGGCTCCATTGAGTGACAGTGGCCCCATTGAGTGACAGTGGCCCCATTGCTTGACAGAATCTCCATTGAATGAGAGTGGCCCCATCGAGTGACAGTAGTCCCATTGAGTGACAGAGGCTCCATTGAGTGACAGTATCTCCATTGGATGACAGTGGCCCCATTGAGTGACAGTGGACTAGTTGAGTGACAGTGGCCCTATTGAGTGACAGTATCTCCATTGATTGACAGTCGCCCCATTGAATGATAGTAGCCACATTGCGTGACAGTGGCTCCATCGAGTGGCAATATCTCCATTGATTCAGAGTGGCCCTGTTGAGTGACAGTGGCCCCATTAAATGACAGTAGCCCCATTGAGTGACAGTGGCCCCATTGAGTGACAGTAGCCCCATTGAGTGGCAGTGGCCCCATTGAGTGACTGTTTCCCCATTGAGTGACAGTAGCTTCATTGAGTGACAGTATCTCCATTGATAGACAGTGTCCCCATTCAGTGACAGTGGCCCCATTGAGTGCCAGTGGCCCCATTGAGTGACAGTGGCCCCATTGCTTGACAGTATCTCCATTGATTGAGAGTGGCCCCATTGAGTGACAGTAGCCCCATTGAGTGACAGTGGCTCCATTGAGTGACATTATTTCCATTGATTGACAGTGGCCCCATTGAGTGACAGTGGCCCCATTGAGTGACAGTGGCCCCATTGAGCATCTGGGCCCCCATTGAGTAACAGTGGCCAAATGGAGTCGCTGAATTTCTTTCTTTCCCTCTAAACATATTCTTGCTTTTGGGCCAGCTGCAGATCTTTGTCAGCCAGCAAACACGAATTGCCTTATCTCCTTTGTGCATGCAGGGGTCGCTCTTGAAACTTGAATCGGCTTTGCTCTAGCACAACCACCATTACAGTCTTTACATTCTAGTTGTGATACCTAAACCCTCGCTGCAGCTCAGAGCACATCTGAGAGGCCAACGTACACGCGCCAGCAGTAGCCCCTTCTTTTGATGCTTGAATATTTTTAAAATTTTCCCTGTTCCTCAAAGTTGTAAATTTTACCCCGATTGAAATACTGGCGGCTAAGACGTCATCACTGCGTCCCTTATTTGTGATTTTTGAAGGACTCATGAATGAATGGTGCACACTGAATTGAGGAAATGACAGCCCCGGATCCCTCTATTGAGCGGCTAACAGCGCCGCCTGTTGGTATTTTGTGGAATGTCAGATGATAAACTATTCGCGGCGCTGGGGCTGCAGGGGTGGAGGGGTGGGTCAAGCTTCGCAGGCGGCCTGCAGCCCAGGGAAATGATGTGGCGTTGGCAAACACCACACTGTGTCTGTTGCTCAAGAGGATAGCTGGTCTGTTTCCTTTGTTACGGTTCATTCTTTAGTCCTAGCATCCATCTCCATCACAAAACTGCCCATCAGAGGGAAGTTTCACCTCAGAAGCACGGTGTGCATGCCAACGTTTTCAGAAGAAGAAAGATGTCTTATTTCTGCGAGCTAGAAAATTCCCTTATGATTCAGCAGTGTGCTCTGTTTGCAGGAGAGAAAAAGCCCCTCGAATGTATGTGGCTCTCTTGCTCTATAATGTTGATACACGCACCCATGTAGGGACCTACTAGTGCACATGTGTGTATGTTTTGATTATAGGTCGAGGCCATGCCCCCTAAATCTGCATTTATGCTGCTCTTGGCAAGATGGAAAAAGCGCATCTCAGTAGCAGTGGTGTAGCTGGGTGGGAGGGAGGGGCGTTCCGCCCGAGGCGGCACTTATTTTGACGAGAGAGGTGAGCAAGTCGTGTCTGTCGACTACCACCATCCCCCGCCTGGAGAACAAGTCATCTGTTGCCCCCCCTCCCCCCTCCCCCCGGAACAAGTCGTCTGCACCCCCGCTCTTACCTGCACCAGGCGGCAAACTTAGGGCCCGCCCTAGGTGGCAGTGGCGGCTGGTCCATGGGGGCGTTTGGGCGCCACCTCCCCTGTTTTCTTGCCGTGCGAGAAGGCAAACAAAGGTAGTTATTATTACCAATGATAATAACTACCATTTGTTTCTGCCTTGCCTTCTCGCACGGCGAGAAAGCAGAAGTTCCTGTGTGGGCGGTGTTACTCGAGGGCAGGGGGAGCGGCTTGCCCACTGTTGGTAATACTGTCTGTTTGGGCAGCCTGAGAGGCTACCCAAACAGACAGTATTAACACCAGGGCTTTAAGTGGGCCGGGTCTCAAGGGGTCTGAGCACCGGCAGTTTTTTTCTGGGGGCCTCGAAACGGGTCTCTATCGGGCTCTGTTTTGAGCCCTGACACAGGCAGCCCGTTTTTTTTTTCCCCGGACTGCAATGACCGCTGTTTGCTGGCTCAAAACAAAGCCTGATAGAGACCCGTTTCGAGACAGCACCAGGCACATGGATGTGTGCTGCTCACACTGCTCACTTCTCAGTAGTAGAGAAGTTACAGCATGACATCATGCCAGGGGAGCATTGTGGGGGAAGGGAAACCCTTTAAGAGTCATTTTCTTTCTGGATTTCCCTTCTCTTTCTGAAACTCAGGAGCAGCAACATTGTGGTAGGGTCACCAGGGATTTCATTGGAAGCTTTGTCAATATTATATACAAGTTATAGTTGCAGCTTATTTATCTTCTGCTAGTAATAACCATTGACAAAACCAATATTCCTTACTTATTGTAGTTATGATGTTACTTGTATCAAATATCTGGATGCAATGGCGGCACACTATGCTAAGCACAGATTTTTTGCGTAAGTGATTTAAAGCCACGCCCCTAAGTACACTGGCCACGCCCCTTTGAGAGACCCCCCAGTTTTTTATCCCACTTAAAGCCCTGATTAACACAGTAGGCAAGCCGCTCCCCCTGCCCTTGAGTAACCCCTCCCACTCTCCCTGTCTCTCTGTATGCTGCTGTGCTGCAGCATACAGAGAGAAATGACGTCGGTAGGGCAGCCGGCCGAACCAATCACAGCGCTGGCTGCTGTGGAGGGGAGGGAGGCTGCCTGCTGCCTTCTGATGACGTCGGAATTCTACAGCGACGGCGGGAGTCGGAAGTCTGGAGCCTCAGTCAGGAAAGAAAAGCGGAAAGCCATTAACTAAGGTAAGTTTAATTTGTTAATATTTAATTATCCCACCTCCCGCCCCCCACTCCATCAACTCCGCTCCATGATAGTTGTTAATATAGCTTCTGCTGATGGGCTGTGTACAAAGCTATGTAGTTTGTATAACGCAAATGTTAAAGCTGAGGCCCTGGCTTTCCCTGTGAGGTGTTTAAGATGTAGATTTAGTTTGCCATTCTCCGAGAACCAGATGCCTAAGTAATTGTAATTTGAAGTTGAAGCGATTTTAAGATTGCCAAGGCTCCAGCTGTGTGTTGATTGATTTATTCTTGTATTTCCCGAAGACATTCACCTTCGTCTTTGCAGCATTTACCACCAACTTGTGATCCACTTGTTTGATGTTTATTGTACGGCACATATTGCGACATGAACAGTAACGGACCTTTCTCAATCAAACGGGAGCATTCCTGGGCAATATGTGTGAATTTGTTTTACCCACGATACCGAATAAATACATTTGCAAAACAAATGATAGAATGGTAATCAGAAGACTGGAGACAACTTTTCTAGGCGTGATTTGTGATACATTGATCAGAGAGATGCCTGTGTTTGATTATGTGTCACTAGTTTGTTTCTTGTCTAGCTTTCAAAGGAGGCTGCTTTGTCTTTTTACTGGCTCTACACTGAAGCGGGCTTCTGAGTGGCAGTGGTGAAGGTACTTGCTTCTATATGCTGGGCAAATAAGAAAGCTGGCCGTCCTGTGTGGTGTGTGTTAGCAGTGCCCTCCCCTCTGTACCCTCTCCCTGCATTAACTTGCAAATTGTGTGTGTGTGTGTGTGGGAGAGACAATCAGGCTTGCTCGCCAACAGGTCCCAAACATTTGCGCCTCACCACTTTCAAATGTCACCAGCCGCCACTGAGCTATGCCAATGCTCAGACAGCTTTGTCTGAGTAAATATCGTTTACCCCGAAACCGGAACCCCGCATGCCATTACAACACAGTCCGTACAGCAACTGCATTGTTGCATCTCATGCCATTACTCAGCAAGTCGGAAAATGACTTGCTCTATTGGTCAGAAGATGTTGGATTTAAAATCTAACACCTTCCCTGCTTGTGCACAGACTGGAGTTGGAATAGCAAATTATACTAGTCCAACAACTCAGTAAGTTCTGCCACAGAGTTATTATTGTATTTTCGTGTTATGGTAGTTATCCAGTGTGTACACATTACAACCACTGCCTGTCAATGCAATGACCTGACATATATTTATTTTCAGATCATTGGGTGGGGGGTCGGGGAGGGGGGGCGACTAGCAATTTGGAAACCCAAACACATTATTTAGTAACACATTTGAAAACCCTAAATGGGTATGTTTCTCAGATAAGGTGGTGGTCTGGGAGATCCACAGTTGTCCCCACTGATTCTTACAGGCAAGCAGAGCAGCTTCTTCATATATTAGCTTTGGACAAGCAAAGGAATCCTGCAGTATTGTTTGGTTGGAAGCATATGTGACAAAATAGCTTCTCATGACAAGACTTGGCATAGGGTGTATATTCAAAGGGTGGACACTGATCTCATCGGGTATCACTCAGTGGTTGCAAGAGAGGGCAGTTGAGATACTCAAGGCCCCTTACACCTTTCTCCCACGTGTAGGGTTTTTTCACATGGGGCCGCATTATGTAAAGGGCGCACTGTCCCTGTTTGTGCCATGGTGCACCAGGCACAGCAGTGTGCCCTACTACAGCTAATGTGCAGTCCCAGGGCAGCCACAAGGCCGCATCTGCCTTAGGGGCAGGGCACTTATGGAAGGTGATCAGCCACTCCTTCTTTCACAGTTCAGATGACCGGTTTCCTGCTTTACAACGGGACACAGAGATCCCCCTGCAGGTGGGTACATTGAGTGAGTACACCCACCGTCAGGGCAATATCTGTGGCTGCACAAGTCTGCCTTTCCCCCCTTGCAGAGGGTGCCAGCTCATTGTGGCTCACAGCCTGTGCGTCTTCTCACGTCCTCTTTGCCTCTGAGCTCACATCCATAATATGACACAGGCACAGTGCAAAGTGTTTCCCTCATTTGCATGGAAACACATTCTCATGCAAATGAGGAGACGCCCCCTTTGGGACCGTGCTGGTGTTATATGTGTATCAGCGTAATCTATATTACAGAAGGGGTTGGGCAAGTGTCTTTGGTCCTTTCTTGAATACCAACGTGCCCCCCGGCCACAGAAAGTTGGCTCACATGCCTGTTGTGCCCCCGGGAACTTTATGTAATGTCCCCAAGTGTTTCAAGAATGCAGTGGTTTACATCTGGTGGTAACAACTCGAGAAGGCTAGGATGAGATCCGCAGCTTTCAGGTGGCCAAACATAAAAGTCTGTTGTCTCCACTTGTGTGCCTCTGTAGCAACCATTGTATGCACAGGGCAGCTGATGGACAGACCTTCAGCCATCGCAAGTAATAAGAAGGAATCCTGTGGAAAATAACTGCTCATTCACAAATATTATTTGGCAAAGTAACCCATGAAGGAGCACGCCGTGGCACAATAGGGATCATTCAGGGAATGACGTATCAGTCGATCTCAAAACTCAAGCAGACATCATCAGACAAAGGAATATTGTGGTTGCCTAAATGTTGGTGATTGTTAAAGATGTGGAACTGGGTCAAGAGGACTGTTTTGTTTCTCTACTCTTCAATGTGTCACCTTTTCAGATGACTCTAAGTACATCATCTTTATGGTGCGACCACAGAACATGGAGCTCCTACCAGCTCGCCCTCTTGTGAAACATCCTCTATGTGGGCCATTTCAATGTCCTACCCTTATGCCAGTTATCTCAGCTGAACTCAGTACCTGTCGCTGCTCTTTACAAAGTCTATTTGTATTAATATATACATCATACATTTTTAACTTAATGTGAGTGATATGCATAATATATTCTTTGTAAAAGTTGGGCTCACCGATCTCTGTAGGACTCTTTGGCACCCTCTGGGGCCTGGTCCAGACTAAACAAAACTGCTAAATAAAAATTAAATAAAGAACAACTACGATCACTTTCCAAACTTTTTCTCACTCCTAAGTGTAACAGCAGACCTAGAGTGTCTTTATACTTTTAATAGCCTATTTTTTGAGGGTTATGCCAGCTTCTTAAGTGCATGCTTTTAAAAGTATACGAGGAATCCCAACCTTGGTTTCAGACTCTTGCGCTTACGTTCATTGAAAGGATGCTGCACGAGGTTTTATAACTTCGGCCCAGGAGAGTTGGTGCTATTCAAGATGTTCACTGATTAAGTAAACAATTCCCATTTAGATTCATTGGAAGTACATTTATCTCCGACTCCTACACAGACTGAAATCTGCACAAGATCAAGTGCATCAGCGGGGAATTGGCTGGTAATCTGCATAATTACATTTCACACATATTTATGATTCTAGACACAGAATCAGTATGTGATTTGCCAGAATGACGTGCCTTTAAGATAAGTCCTAGAGTTAGAACTAGAACCCAGGCTCCAAAGTTGTTACCTAAGTGCTAGACACATCTCTTCCAAGCAAGTAGTCTTGCAATTAAACCCCAAAAGGGAAATCGTTTTTCAAAATGGAGACGGGGACGATAGCCCTTGACCCTAGAGAGTTGAGAGAGTCACTTTCACTAGTTTCCTTTTTTCCCTTTTACACGTCATCATAAATGTGGACACACTTATCTCAATCTACAGAGCTAACTAAAAGGGAACACTGACCCCATGACAGTAGCACAGATAAGTGATGAAATAGCTTTCTATGCAGCGACAGTACTTCTTGAAGGCAGCGAAGCATGCATACTTTTTGTAGCACTATTCAACACAGCCATGCACCACCAAAAATATGAAAATAAAGACTACGACCCTCCTAGTAATCTCTGTCACCGCACATATGTCAATTATGAGTTTTGTGATAAGTTTCGACAGGTCAATCCTGCCGATGTTTACCTGCAGAAGATGCCCAGCATTTACCAGACCATGCGTATTTTGGTCCCAAATCCGCTTGCTATTCCCAAAAAAAGGTCGTAACTGACTCATATTGATAGTAGCCGATACATTCAGACTTAGCAGAGTAGGGTTTTATCAGGTGCAATATATATCACACCATTTACCAGGACCCCTTCCATGCTCATGACTCAGCTCGTCATAACAGCCGCGGCCCGCCCACGCGCGGTTAATTCCCCGCCTGTGCAGGAGGATTAATCAGTGGGCTGGTCTGTGACAAGCCCAGCTCATCATGAGCACAGCTCCACTGTGAGTCATGACGAGCGGCGCCGCGGACCCCCGCACTCACCGTGGGGGGAATCATCCCCGTAACGAAGGGGTTAATGAGGGCCATAGTCTCAAAAAGAGACACAGTTAGTCATGGACAGAAGGAGGTTTTGTTGCTATGGGCCTGGTGTAGAGCTTTGCGGATGAGTTACTCCATCAGAAAGATGAAGGCTATCCCGTCCTCCACGTTCCAAGTGCTATAGGATATAATGCAGTTGTAATAAGGCAAACGGGGCATGCGTCACGTGTGAGACGGAGGAACCTGTCCACCACACTCTGAATCAGAACATATGTTGCTTGGCTGCACCACAGTGCCCATCCAATCACATGCTGTCCTTTTGAATTTGGCTGTAATTGGTTTTGGCTCCCCTTTCCTGCATTAGTTTCGTTCCATTACATCTGCTTGTGCCATTTTCAGTCCAGTGCCCCCACACAGTTTGGTAAAGGATTTATAAAGCTGCTATTGACCCTGAAACTCAGCAATATATGAATAAATTAAGAGGGCGTCCGAACCCTTAGAGGGGGCTGGCTTGTGGTAGATGCCTGAGTATTACACATACATTCATTGTTGTCTAATTGTCTGCGAATTCCACAGTCTGTGGCTTGGAAGCGAGCTTTTGAATGGTTTGGGGGTCAGCCAGACATTCTAGAATGTGTTTTTTTATGTAGAGAAGCAAAGTAAGATTTTTATGTTTAATGTGACCAGGCAAGATCGTTTTATTTATATAGCAAGGCTGTCCCGCATACATTGTTAAATAAAGCCACGCAGACAAATACATTGCTTTAAAGCAAGATCAGGACCAATTTTAGGTTCACACATAGTTCAAAAGCATAAAATGAAAAATATCTAAACTCTCAGAAAAGAATGGGAGCAGGAGTCTGGACTCATTTGCTTCCCATGCTGGATATCAACCAGTGCCCTTTTTTTTTTTTAGATTTCTGAACCCCGTTACCTTTGGATATGTGTACTGGGTTTGCTGCGGCGGCTCATTGTACCTTCCTTCGCCGGTCCTTTAGCATGGTCCTGAAACCCCGTTAATTATGTACACATCTTATGGGGGTGCACCCCTTCACTGGGAGCAGTATTGCAGGCCCAGCCTCAGCTGTACTGTCAAGGACTGGTTGCTGAGAAGGTCTGGCAAGTATCATTTTTGGCTGTCCGAGGAAAGGCTAATGCCTCCCAGTGGCCGTGTTAGCATCCCGCACTTTGATGTACATGTGAAAGCTGTCAAGTGACTACTCAAGAGAGTCCCAGTTAGGAGGAAAAACCTCAAATGGGAATAAACCACAGAGACCTTCTTGTAGTTCATGATTGAAGTGTAATACAGATGTAAATTGCAAGGCTCCAATCTCTCCTTACATTAAGGGAGCAGAAAGAACCAAGCAAACACATCCAACCGGAGATCAACAGGAAGATTTTAACTCTAAGGAGAGAAAATCAAGGAGAAAAATAGTAGCAAGAAGACAAGGAACTTGTTGAAAAATAAGGGAACAAACGTTTTACGAGGCATCCATCACTTACAAATTCCTCCTTATGTATGACATGAACAGAAAAGACATCACAGCAAAAGTCTCAACTTCATCTTAGATTGAGAACCTCAGGCAGAGTTCCATGAATAGGCCACCATCTTGAAAAGAGAGGTTCATAAGGCCTGTCCGTACCACTTTCCTGTAATTAATGGCTTCGGCTGAAAAGGTGAACTGCATACTTCCATTGCTGCATATCCTGACTGCGGGACACCCCTCCGGTTGAACGGACCATGGAAACTCCAGCATAGTCCTGGTTGCAAGGACACCCAGGCACAGGCTGAGTGTGGTGTCCGACAACATGCTGCCTGGCTGTGCAGCACGCGCACTGACTTCTTATTGATACTGGCGAGTTCTGGTAAGGCCTAGGCTTTGATGTAACATGTTGCTACAGACTCCACCCCAGCCCAACTTTCGCTGTACGTCAAAAGGAGCCTGAGCATCGTTTCCAGCCCTCTGTCACTCATGCCCCAGTACACCATTAATGATCAATTTCATTTGAGCCTCAAACATGCTTCTCGTGTCTCCTTTACATGGTCCATCATCTCCTTCAGATTTCCATTGCATCTGAACCCCAGTCTTCTTTTGAGGCTCCCAACCACAGGACAACTAATGTGTTGGCTTCACTCTTAAACTGGGATGCCAATCATTTAGACATCACCTTATGTTATGCATTATCCTTCCCTTGGACCTAAGCTTTCGTCGAGTAATAGCCTTCACCAGAACCTCCCATGTATGAGGAGTGCCTTATAAAATTCTTACCTATCCTTTTTTTCTCTCTTCAAGTTAAACTCACCCCCACTAAGTTCCCACCTTCTCTTGGAGCTGACCTTACTGTAGTGGCCATCTTTGCTTAAGATCAATTATTTTCTGTTACCAACTTGCATCTTAATTGGAGAAAGTGACTTGCAGTTCTGAGCCAGCACACTTGTTGAACACACTCCTTTATAACCACACCTGCTACCCTGGCTTTGCACAGCTCAATCTCTCCTGTGACTGAGCTCCTAGAAGAGCTCAAAATGATGGTGCCAATCAGTTCAAGTTCTCTCAATCCCTTTTCTTTTATTCTGGCCACAGCAGTGTTTCAATTCCTCCTCCGTGTTCTTTATCCAGCTGTTGGTATGCTCTTCATCCTTGGACTGCATAAGGTTTGTGCGAGAAGTGACTCAAGAAGTGGACGTAGCTCAGCTCCTCTTTACTCTGCGCATCAGTGGTGGTTGACTCAAGAGCCAGGGACTTCAAAGGCATGAAATGCAGAGAACCTGTAAAATGATACATTATACGGTGTTATGAATATAGTTTGACAGACTTTTAGAACCTAATGGTGGTGATAAGTGTTGGTGAAGGACAGCAAGCTAATCAAGGAGTCGGTGGAGTGACTGGAGGGTTGGAGTGGCTCACGGTTTGAGCAGGAGTGGTGTTTTTAGATACTTCCTGAAATGTGTCCAATTTGGGGCAAATGTATAGTGCTCTTTCACCCTAAAGGGTGTCTCTTAGTGCATTTTCAAGTAGCAAAGAAAACAAAATAGGCAACCATTATTGATTGCAAAGAAGTCTTTCCTAAGCTGCAAGTAGTAGTTTTACAAGGATGTTTTGGTTTTGCAGGGGCTCTTGAGAGTAGACGCCTGCACGCAAATATCCCAAAGCCGGACAATGCCAGTCGTGGCATGACAGAGAGACATGGTCCCTGGAACTGCTGTGTCTTGGATCTTAGTGGAGAGGCTTTTTATTTCACTCAAGTATATTTTTGGAATGCTGGTCTACAGGCAAGGGAGGCTTTATGCACAATACCCTCTGGGGATCCTTGTTGCCCTTTGTATGTTGCGCTCAGGTGCTTGCCGATCAGTAAAGTTGGGACAGATCACAGTTTCTGAAAAGTTGGTTATAGTAAATGCGTTGCTGAGTGTTGTGTCCTTGAATGAACCTTGATTAACATTGTTGTGAGTGATCATCCTTCAATCCTTAATTCCAGTAGTGCATACATTCAGGTTGGGTCTTTGGAAGCTAGCCTCCAGAGAACATCAATACTACTTTTAACACCAGGGGACCTCTAAGTTCAGCTAAATGTATTAAATGAGTATATGCAAAACAATCATCTTTTTATACACACCACCAAGACAAAAATGATGGTCTTTGTACAGAGCTTTGTCTTTTACAAGATTCTTGCTTTATAAATACATACATTAATTAATCAATTTATTTGGGGGGGAATGGCACAGTAGAACAGTTACAGGGTATCAAAATGTCAAATATTTTCCCTTTTTAAATATCTAGGCTACTATATATGTGAGACTGGTAGATGGAATGTCCACCTTATCCCTATGTATTGTTCAGAAACTTCAGCCATGAAATTTCTTTCTAAGTTATTTTACATGTGGATTTTCGATGGCCACATTAAATTTATTGGGTCAATCTGGTGAGGGATACCAGGAGCGAATATAGGCCACACTGAAAGGAGATGTTAACAAGAGTTTTGTCCCTCTGACCTGGGACTCCTTTGAGGGCTACTATTTGGGCAGTGGGATTTCTTCATTTGTCCTTTCATGTTAATATCTTGCTTTACCTGTTTTTGAGAGTAATTGCACCTTAGCCGGTCATGCTGTCCCAGAGAAAGAAAAATGGTTTTCCAACAGGATTATTTGTTTTATTGATTATTACATTTGAATAAACTCCACAATAAAATTGTTGATTTGTTGAAATGATTTGTTTGACCTTCCTAGTTGACATCAATAGAATATTGCATAGGTCCTGGTAATTCGAAGAAAGACAATCTTAATGCACCATGTGTCTCCCTACAACCAATTACTTATGTTATTTTACAGTAAAAATATGTAGCTGACCGTGCAGAAAAAACAGATCTGTTTGTTAACGCAATGTTTTCTTCTCTCCTTCGTCCTCGACAGCACGATGGACAACCCTACTGCCACAAGCCTTGCTATGGCATTCTCTTTGGACCAAAGGGTGAGATCTTTTCCATTATCACTTTTACACCTCTTGCTTCTTCCTTTGAGCTAGTCCTGAAGCTCAACCCCTAAAGTGACATCCAGAGCTTCCCTAACAGTTCCCTGTCTCTAAAAGGATCTTAGGGTTGTTAAATTTAAGTTATCTTTCAGGACAGGTAATCACATGTCAGGTAAACATTCAAACCGTGCTCATTTGCTAAGCCTGGAGTGTGTACTCAGCCATATCTCCATTACCCTTTCAGAGTCTGTAACTTCTTTGCAAACACCTATTTTTTCTGAAAGGCTGGGTGCGTCTGCATTCACTTGCTAAAGAATTTAGGGTGCCCCCTACTTATTTTGTTTTTATAATGAGCCTTTGTGTACAAAACATCCACAGGACGGGTCTGACATATCAACACGTTTTTATAGACAGCTTTTGAAGCACCTTTTTGTGAATGTGATTTGTTTGGAGTCTGGTGACCCTGAAGGATCAACTAGAGTTATCAGCTGAAACTTAGGGCCTGATTTTGTGTCAGATGGCGTTAATACCGTTCTATGGCGGCGTACTTTATTTCCGCCATAGCGAGAGTACTCAGCCCTCCAAATTTACAGATGTCCACTGGCCCAGCGGACATCTCCTGCATATACTGGAACCGCCACCATGGCAGCTCTTGTAAATGCATTGAATGTGCGCCATATGGCTCCGTCAACATGATGGTGCCACGCTGCACACTTTCATTTTTTCATTTTCAATGTTCACAGTTTTGATTTTCAAAAGCAAAATCCCAAAGACGGACTTTGTTTTTGAAAATAAAAAAGCAATGACGCCGTCCTACAGATGGAGTGGGGGTTATAGAAGGTTTTACCTATACATAATAGCACGTTTTAGGTGGTAGTTTGTATAGGTAAAAACAGGCCAACAAGTGTCTGTTGACTTTAAATCGGGTGGGCAGAGACATGGCCAAACCATCTTCGGCCCTTAGTCTGTTGGGCCATCGAAGGGATGCTAGTCGGTGGAGAAGGTGCAGTTTCTGCCATCTACATACTGAAGGTCCGCTCGCCTGAAAATCAGAGTGGGCGGACCTCCAGTTTGATGAAGAGGGTATTCCATCACCTTTGTGACAGAGTACCTTCTCTGCTAAACTCCAAATCGGACGCTTAGTCCCAAGGAATGCCTCTTAAGTATACGTGGAGGTTTACACAATCAGAAGCGGTCCTTCAGGTCCCATCTTTCTCCTTGTCCTTGGAGGTGCTTGTCTTTCTTGGATTTGGTTTATGAAAGTACCAAGCTTTACTTCGAAGCAAGAACTTCCAAAACAAAAAACACTTCCGAAATTCTCAATGGTTAAAAATATTCAGATATAAAGATGAAATTAAGAGAATAAAGGGATCTAGGCATATGCTTTGATACCCATCTACCTCTCAGGAGGCATTGCCCACCCATTAGCAGTCAGGGTTGCCCCTCAGACTGACCTAGGTAGCCTGCCTGCACATCTTGGGGAGTAGTGCACAGGAATGTGAGCCCAGTGTGGCTCCTAGATGATAGTGGCAGTACTCTAAGAGTCTTCTTAAGCTCTTTTTTGTCTCATGGTTCGAAGTCACTTCTCCATGCCGATTGCCAACAGCAAATTCTCTCATAATGTTTCTGCTGTGAATTCCTCAGATCCTGTACCCAAGAAAAGGTCTTAGTACTTTTCTTAATATTCACGTTTTCCTTTTCTTCAAATACATTAATGACAGCACTTGGTTCGGAACTGAAACTGTCAAATGGATTTTATTGGTCAACCATCACCTTAATCTTTGTATTTTCTGATTTCTAATGATTTTCCTGAAAGAAAACTGTAATTAATAGTATTACTATAGTCTCTGTTTATCAATATACGTGGATTCTATTAGAAATTCATATTTTGAAGAGAAATATGATTGAACTGGCTATTTAGGGATTATTTTAGAAGTATAGAGAAAAGATAAATATCCTTCTAATGTAGACTTTTCAGCCTCTACTTCCCTGAGGTCGGTGTTTTTGGAATTGCTGATCCTCAAGAATTAGCTTTGTGTTCCGGTTGTAAGAGCCCATAATGATGACAAACCACTCATCATTGGCAGAACAGGAAAAGACTGGTCATACTTATAAATTGTGGATCTAATAGAGCTCTTCTCCTCTCTGTGCCCCTACAGGAGTAAACACTGGATCCGTTGGCAGTTACATCTACGACAAGGAGCCGGACACCAAGGCCCAGCCGTAGGAAGAGAATTTGCGTCCTTTTCATCCAAAGGCAATAGAGGGACTCCAACACCTTCGCCTGCGAGATTATCTGTCTGTACCTTTCACTACACTGCAGCCTGTAGAAGTATTGTAGATGTCCATGGCTTCTTTGCGGCAGAAGAAAAGTTGGAATCCTTTGGATCGTAATAGCTTATTCAACGAGGCCAAAAGTTACAAAGAAAAAAGTAGCTGTCACTAGCTTTCTTATTGTATTGTGTAAGGATTGGATTCGTGTACAACTATTGTGCTTGCTGGATGTCTCTGGTGTGAAGCGACAAGGAACTCTTAGTGTCAACTGAATTCAAATCAGAAGATGTAAAATATCAGTGGAAACATAGGATCCACTTTCAATGTAAATGAGGAGGTGTTTAAGTAATTCAATGTCACTTCAAGTCTTCTGGTGTTTACACAGGTCATTTACAGAGAGTTGCTAATACTAAGTTTCCTGGGTGAAGTATTTCATAGGGCTCAAGTTTAAAAACTTTAATTGATCAACATTTTGTGTTTGCAGATGGGTGGGAACACACTCAATTTGTTGTGATCGAGTTCAGAATTAGGACCTGGATGCTCCTAACTTGCAGGGTAGATACCCCGGGGCCGCAGATCAAGGTGGCCTTTGTTTGGTTTTGGCTAATTTCCTGGATTCTCAAGGAATTGAAAATTGGGACTCTCACAAAGGCCTTTCCATAATTCACGCGGTCTTCCCTAATAGGGAGGGCACCCCTTAAACAATTCTAACTTCCTTGAGCTGCAGCCAGCTGAAGGTAGTGGCTACGTCAATTGTATTAGCAGCTTGTTGACTACTTCTCAATTACTTCAATGTCCTGCCTTGCCAATCAATTCATCTAGTCATCCGTATTACTTTGTAATGGACATGATGTGCCCCTAGCTCATACAAGAGTATATTACAGTTGGCGCTCAGTGAAATGTTTCAGGTAAATATGCCAGCTAGTGAAATCATTCCAGTGATAGTAAAATGTTTGTTAAAATATATCTTTAGGGATGGATTCCAACAGATATATTCTATTTCTATATCTCTAGATCAAGCACTGATTTAAAAAAAAGATGGCAATCTGAAGGATGAAAACATATTTATTAAAGCCATCATTTCCTTGAACAAATACAGAAAAAAGACTATAATGGCTACTTTTGACTTAGCATTCCCACAATTAGGCAAAATATAAAGTTGGTGCATGTAAAAAGTGTTTTCACAGAAATATAAAATTCTAGTAGTAAACAGGCATTTTAATTATTTATATGGTATATAAAGTAATATTTTATAGAGTGCACAGGCTCCTGTGAGCCTCTGAAAGGCTTTTGCCATTGTAGTCTTTCTTCTGTTTCTTTTGGATGAAGTTTGTCAATTACTTGGAGCCTAGTAAGGCGTTTTATTTTCTTGCTGCAAGGTTATTACATAGAGTCTTCACATCGTAAACATGTTTAATATTTCTTTTCTGTATTGTATTCTCTACACAGTGATTTACTTAGTGTTCTTGGCTGCAATCTGGATTGAAATGTACTTACTGTATATCATATTTAATGTTCAGCTCGCCACAGAAGAATTGGTGGTTTCATGATTGATTTGAGTTGGTTCCTGCTAGGCACATACTTTTCTGCACCACTGCTTGCAGCACAATGGTGTGCTTGAACCATGATTTATGTTATGAATGTACAGTGTTGCTTTTATTGTATTATGGGAGACTCCTGCTGCAAATATTATGCTGACTTTGATTTACCCTGCAGAGAGAACTGTGTGACACACCCATGCCATGACACAGAGGCTAAGCAACACCTTTCAGGCTTTCTAGAATGCTCTGGATTTTGTTGTACTGGGACCACCATATATACCACCAACCTTGTATCTCTCTCTCTCACACACACACACACACGCACACAGCACTATGGGGCACATGCATCAAAGGAAATTGCATTCGCAAATGGTGCAAATCGCAAAATTCGACCGTTTGCGAATGCAATTCCCATTTTTGGGATGCATTAACATTTTTTTAATTTTTGCAATTTAAGAAATCGCAAAATTGCGATTTCCTAAATTGCGATTGCATTTAAGGAATCTCAAATTGAGATTCCTTAAATGCAATGCATCAAATTGTAAAAATTTGCGAATTCGCAAATAAGGGGAGCAAATTACCATGAAGTTGACCTTCATGGTAATTTGCGAAAACTTTGAAAAATGCACTAAAGTGCATTTTTCAAAGTTCCATTTTACACACACACATGCCCTTGGGGCATGTGAGTGTGCAAAATGTACTTCTAAGCAGATTTCAGGGGAGGCAACAGGGTGTCCTTTGGACACCCCTGCACCATTGAAATTGCATTCTTAATATGCGAATTTCTAATGGTGAATTGCAAATTAAGAATGTCTTTCCATTCATTCCTATGGGCCTCTAGGCACATAGGAATGGATGGGGAGGTATTCCTTAATTGCGATTCTCAATTAGAGAATCGCAATTAAGGAATTTTAAGAAATCGCTATTTTTATAGAGATTTCTTGATGCATTGCAGTTTGCAATTCCTTAATTGCGATTCCTTTATTTTTCACAATTAAGGAATCGCAAAATGTAATATTGATGCATGTGCCAGCAAATCTCTCTCTCTCTCTCCCACCAGCTCTCTCCCTCGTTCACTGCTTCTCTCTCTCAATTCTCTCTGAGTTGTGTTCTCTGTGTCTCACTTTTCACGTGCGTGCACAGGCCACCTTCCATCCCCTATCCATCTTAAGCAAAGCAGTTTGCCACTATTGCAAACTTTATAGGCAACAAGACTGTTGGAAGGCATTCGTTTAACCTGATGGTTGAGCGGTGCACACTGTTGTCGTGTCACAATGTCCCTGGTGTTATTGCGTCTACAAGAAGGTACTCTCGAGCTTTTCCTACTAGTTGCATCAGCGCAGCGCCGAAACTTGTTATTTGACAATCTGATACTGCAAACTTTGATGAATTTCCATGGCTGCTATTAAATGACTGTTGGTATGCAAGACAGGGACATGGCCCATACAAGGGGTCCTCTGGCAGACGGGTGCGCACTCTACCACCAGGCACAGTGGTTTCGGAAAAAAAACAAATGTTTTCTAGTTAGTTCTTTTTTTAGCAGTTTGTTTTTTAGAAAAATTGCTTTACCTGCTGCAGAGCCCACTTCTTAAAAATCTAGATAATTAACCATGATAAAAGATTGAACATATTTGAAAAATAAACATTTTTATTCAGAACCATCCCAACTAACAGCGGTCTGGATTTGCCACTTGGTGATTTGAATCCAGTGATTCTACATTAGCCCGTATAGAAGTCAGCATGGTAGGGACATCTTACACCTTCCTTTGATGCATGCCAGTTGTGATGTCAGTGGCCAATCCCCTGTTCAACCTCCCACTGTGACCAGTGTCTCCACCTGCAGGAATCTGCACGCTATAGCACCTTTCCATACAAACCTGTTCCAATCACCTATCCCTATGAATCCCTACCCTCTTAACATTCGCTTCCATCTTCAAGTGATCCTTCCTCAGGAGCCCCAATAGTTAGGTGACCAGCCCACAGTCATGAGGCAGGACCTTCCCAGACATACCCTTACCATGTCCCACCACTTTCTTGTTCCCACCAAAGCAACCCCTTATGCCTTTTTCAAGCATACAGGGATTTAAATTTCATTCGACCAATTAGCTGGAATCTGTTAGGTTGAACAACTTTGAACATGAACATAAAAAGTAACATGGGTGCACTCACCAGTTCGCCTTTTAAGTGTAGGCCTCTGTAATGCATTCGATGATCACAGGAGTGCAGCCGCCTTTTTCTGTGTTCTATTGCATTTTTGTTTTTTGAATGTTGTGTTACACCTAGTATTATCTCATAATCGAAGACGCGCAAGAGTGCATAACACACTGAAAACTACGCTTAGGCACAATACTGAAAGATCAAAATAGATTGGAGTAAAGGTAAAGGGAATCCATAGGGCTGAAGATTTAAAAGGGACTATTATTTTATTAAAAACTAGAAGCAGTCACGCTAGAACGAGTGATTGCCTTAGAGGTTAGCATGGTGACCAAATTTGAGCAAGGGAACCAAAAAGCCGGTAAAATGGCTTTCAGCAACCTTCCCCACCCTCTTTCTCCCTTTTGTGTTGATCATCCTGAGATAAGGACCCAAAAGCTTCTGTTTTCATTCCATTACCTCAGCCCCAAATATTTCCCAGCATTCCAGATTTAGTTTGGTCAACCATTGTCCTAAATGAGGCAGGAGAAGCGGCTTTAAAGAGAGAGCTGGGAAGGTGATGGGTAGAGATTTAAAGGAAAAGGTGGAGGTTGCAGAAGAATACCTCCACCTCACTGAGATTACACATGCAGGAAAAAAGGTGTCATGTTGGGGGGAGGGGCAATTTTTAGTTGCCAGTGTTCAAGGCCATTTGCATCTTAAATCCAGTTCCCCCTCTCTCTTGCATGGATTTGGCATAAGGTTCTCTCTGCTGGTAAAAAAAAATTGTACACATCGCTTGGGGTCTGGGTTTCACAGGCCTGGACTCTTGCCCGGTGCTTGATTGACAGATTTCACTGTATTTGGTAAACTATTTTGGGTAAGGAGAGTGCACACAACGGCTGTCTGATATGTCTGCCTGCTTCTGAAGTAAAGGTGAACGTTTTTTATTGTGATTATTGGCGATTATTTATAACGTGTCATTTGCATTGAGAAATCAAACCAAAGTAAAATGCGATGCCTACAATTCACAGTATTGGTATTTTAACTTTCTGACCGCGTTGGACATTAAAAAAAGGAATATAAATGCTCTTTGAAATCCGACACAGGTCACCAGTGGTTAAGCCTCCAGTAAGTGTCCTTCCTATATGAAAACATGACTGAATTCCCCCATTCAGCGCCCTGCGCTGCCATTCCAACGTTTCATGACCGGCAAATTTCATACAAAATGTATTTCCTTTGAAGGTTGCCACAGTATTACTGCTGAGAGCGTGTGGGTAAAGTTGGGAAAAAGATTAAAACTCCACTGGATCCGTGTTTCTTCCAGAGTTTGCTTCTCAGCTTTCTTGCCTGTTAGTTGTCGGAAAACAGTGGATGTTGGCTGAAGCGTATGGGTGTTTGCTTTCGGGAGTGTGTTTGCATGAGGGATATAGTCCGCAAAGACTAAAGGAAGGGCGTGTCCGGCCTGGGTGAGTTCACTCAGAGAAGCCATGAGCACGGAAATAACACTTTATACTTTTGTTCTTTACCACAGAGTAAGTTTCCTATGTTCAGGAAGCAGCCTGCACTCACGGCTTCCACGCGACGTAAATAAAACAAGCACTGTCAAAGCGAATAGTCTGTTGTTTGTGAAGTTCACATTGTGGCAATATGCATGCATACACGCCAACACAACTGCAGATAATTATGTTCACAAAGTACAAACAAACGTATGGAGCCCCTGTGCACACAGCCAAACTGACATACAGGAAGCACGTCAGTAGAGCAGAGGGTGGGGCGCATCCGCAGAGCTCAGGGGGGAGTGCAGCAAGAGACACATGATAGTGTGCACCAAGGGAACTCCAGTGGTGCATCCCGGGGGGGAGAGGCGGGGGCGGTGGGGGGGGGGGGGGGGGTGAGTGACATACCACGGTAGCACTGGATGCTATGCATTGTTTAATGCACAGTCTAGGGACACAGTGCTGTGCACATTATGGGACGGTGGCTCGTGCACAAAGAGGGATCATGTGGATGTTTCGCTTGTCATGTGTAGTACCTTGAGTCACTCCTGTTCTTTTGGTTAGCACAACGGTGCACGCTGGGGTTGTTACCATGGTCAAAGGAAACCCTGAAGTTCAACGGGCAGATTTACAATCCCATTGCACCTCCTTGCGCCGCCATTGCGTCACTTTCTTTGACGCAACGGCGCTGCAAATAATGCAGCCAATTTACAATGTGACTCATCTAGGGAGATGCGTCATGTTGTAAAGCCCTGCGTCACATTATACCTGCGTCAAGTATAATGTATGCAGGGTGGGTGTTCCCATGCAGGAAAGCCTCGTAAAAGTGACGCAGTGAAATCCACTGTGCCGATTCTAGGACGCCACTGCGTCAAAACCTTACCCCTTCTTTAAGCAGGCATAAGGAGTGATGCAGTACAATGAGTCAATGCATTGCTGCAGTTGCGTTGTGCTTGCGACACGCCTCCAGCAATGCGTGACTTTTGGAACAACAGATGCATCGGAATTACTGACACATCTGTCAATCCTTGTGCCATGGTGCGCCGTATTGTACATCCGGTGCATTCATGGTGGCGCAAGGGTATCGCAAGTCGGCCCAAGGAAACTTACGCATCACTACAGATGTGTCAGTTTCTTGTAAATCTGCCCCCAGAATACAAAGGTCTGTTGACTGAAAGATAGCTAGAGCTGTCTGAAGGGGCCACCCCTCATTCGGCCCACTTGTCGGCGGCATACATTGACTGATGGGTGAAAAATAAGCAGTATAACTGACCTCGCACGACTCCCTTTCCAAAGCCCAGCCATTGGCCAGGACTTATCCGTCCTAGATTTCATAAAGAGTGCTGGATAAACATATACTCTATGGTGCACGTGTTATATAGGTTTACTCCAACTGGTCCCTCTTCTTACTGAGTGAAAGGTCTCTTTAGCATCTAGAAACAGTTGGATCTATCCTACGGCTCATTCCATCAACACACAATACTCCGAGAGAGTGGCAGCAGTTCAGTCCCACTCAGCCATTCATGGATGTATCATGTGGTTATTGTAACTGTTGCCCCTGCATGTTTGGGTGTTAACTCATTGCAGGATTTTCGTTTGCTTTGTGGCAGCCACAGTCCTGATTTTATAGTGCTTGCTGTCGGCACTAAAGGTCACAGAATGCAAAGAAAAAGTCTGGACTATTTGAGCCACTCACATGAATCAGGGACTCGAGAGGTGTGCGGGGACCTTCTTTTGCGCCTTTTGTGTTGTGCAGCCAGAGAGACTATCTAATCAGCCAATTGGGAGAAGACAACAACAGGGCCCATGGAGGTGTACACGTCTCAGATCCCCATCATTATAGCATCCAAGCTCCAGAAGATTAGAAACAGTGGCCCTCAGCAGCTCCTGTGACCTGCTGCACTCAGAAGGCAGAGCATGGTTCTGGTGCTGACATAAGTCCCTCATCTCTAGATTATGTGGCATCAGTAGTCTCAGCTGAAGCCCTCATTTCCCTAGTGCCTATGCTGCAAATCTGCTACGTATAGCGCTATAAGACCTAGGCTGCTGGACGGGGGTGTTTTGGGGGTTTCAGGCCTGGACGAGTCTCAGTCCATCTTGCTCCATAAGTAGCCCTAGAGTGGCACACACTTTTCTTACACAAATACTCAACATTTGAGGCTAAAGTATTGCTTTATACTGACAGTACTTTTGTTTAAAAGGGAGAGTTCTACCGCCTGAGTCTGTTTCAGCACTTTAGACCAAGGTAAAATAATTTGAATAGGAGCAGCAGCACTTCTCTGCTGCAAACAGGCACTCTGGGATAGTAAGCACTTGCACTTTTATATTTCCATTTCAAGCACTGGTATGGAGAGAAATAATGCTCTTGGTACTGTGCTAGGCCTTGTAAAATCAATGACTCATGCAAATAAATCTGGGAAATTGCACCATAAATAAATGCTGTGCACCATTTTAAATAGATTAGGAGCGGACACTCCATAGCCCCTATTCAGGGTGAGATTTGTTTGCTGAACATGCTCGCTTTCAACCGTTCGGGGCTGTTATGAAATTGCCCAGTGTGCTTTTAGCTCCCATTCCAGGAGAGTGAGTAAAACTGCACGGTTGAGAAGGACTTCAATTTCTTCCCTGTAGAATTTACACCTTAGAAAGGAACCGAGGGCCATATTACTAAGGTGAATTGACACTTTTACACATTGTTTACACCTGTTTTTGTTAGGTCGAGCCTAGAGCCAGCGCGCATGCGCTGCTCTGTGATACTTATTGTAGAGGAGTAGGGAATAGAAGCCCCACCATTTCGGCGCTCATATTTGCCATTGACTTGTGTCATTGTCCGTCCTGAATGCTGGCTTCTGATTCGTCAATAGGCTTGTTAGTCCCTCCTTAGTAACGCCTCCTCTTTGTTTGTCACTTCCCAGGGCGACTGGCACCTTTACCTTGGTTGTTACACTGTAGTGTATTTAGACTGTGAGCACTATTATCTTTAATGAGATTCTCCTACTGCAGGCATGACATGCCTTGGAGCCTTCTTCACTCCACCTCCCTCCCGTTGTCGAGCCTTCTCCCCCCCTCCCTCCAGTTGTCGTGCTTTCTCGCCGCCCACCCACCCTCCCGTTGTCTGTGCCTTCTTGCCCTCCCTCCCATGGTCCGTGCCTACTCGATCCCATTGTCTGTGATGCCTACTCCCCCCGCCCTCCCTCCCGTTGTCTGTGATGAATACCATTTGCAATGCAATAGAGACCTATTGCATTGCAAATGCTTGTTTGGAGCTAGTATTCCACTCAGTACTATGTCGTGCAGCTTTGCATGACTAAGGAAGGTAGGGGTTTACATTAGCTCCTATGGGTCTTAATGAAGTTGCTGCTCTGTGTGACACACTTTCCATACATTATGCTGGGTTTTTTGCTACACAGCACAATGAGATTCAGCGCCCAAAAAAATGTGTGCGCAAACATTATTCAATGCTATCACTCACATAGCATATGTTGCACGAGTGGAGAAGGGTGAATCTGCCATGGACACTAGACATAAAAACATGCTTATTCACTTTTGTTTAAATACCTAGTACCTTTCATTATATAATGACTGCAAACAATATGTATTTTAAAGGATGTAAACATTTGTGAATCATGATTACATTTATCTTTTCTTTCATTCATCTATTCACATCCTTGGTATTTCTATGTTATTGTAGCTTTAAGTGGTGTAATATCTACTAATGGCGCCCTTAGAAGAATTCCATTAAATGGTACATATACAGCAGGTTGCAACCAGGATTGGACCGGTCCATATGGCAATCAGGCATTACCAGATGGACTGGTCTGACCTCAGAATGTGGGCTGTTTGTTTGGGCTATTCTTGGGTGTTATTGTTTTCACTATTGATTTCCCTGATATTAAAACAAACATTGCCTGCAGCAAGCTCAAATCCAGGCAGTCTTTCATGCTTTGCATAACACTTACACAGTCTGGGCCCCATGCGCAAAGGGCCTCTGCATTGTGGCGGGGGTCCCATAGTTGTGGTGAGGGGCCGACACTCATGGTGGGACCTACACATTGCAGCTTCTCATTGCGGTGGCCCCACCACGAGTGTGCGACCCCCACCACAAATGCGGGGCCTCTGCCACAAGTGCAGAGGCCCTTTGTGAATTAGGCCCTTGTCTTTACAAGTTCAAAATTTCCTGAGTTTCCAAAATGGGTCACTTTGTTAACTATCTAAATTACTAATGGAGACTACTTTTAGCTTGGTGCCCGGGCCTTTTTTCAGCCCCTGTCCGACCCTGCTTACAACAGGCAGTAACATACACTTTCATTTTCAACACACAATGTGAGGAGAATCAACTCTAGGTGCTTGAGCTTTCTTGGGATTGAGGATGCTGGAGGCTGAAGTCCATGCCTGAAATTGTTGGTTACCTCACATGGAGATTATGAAATAGCAAAGAGTGACTCATTGAGCCTTCCTGATGGATTAATGGATTTCTTGTGCAAGCATCTGATTGAATCTATTCAGTTACATAACCAATAGATCATTAACTATATGATATGAAGATACTTTGTAGGTGTTCAAGAAGAAATAGAAGTTGTCATGTGTGACCACTCATATCAAATCTTTGCTATTACCCATGTGGCAGATGCTCTGTGTGCCAGTTATAAGTAGTCATACGAACAGTACCAGTGAAAACGTTTTCTGTATGATCACTTATCCATGTGGGTTCAGGTACATAGGGATGATGTCATGTAAGGAACACATCAGATTCAATGAACACCGTAGCACAATAAGTAACCCTGGGCGTAGTTCGCGAAGTAGCGCTACGCGTAGCTACGTGAAGTGCACTTCACACTACGCGAACTGCGTAGTGCACTGTGCAAAATGCTGTTCACACTGATTGCACAGTGCCGGATGCTTGTCCGCACTGTGCAAGCAGTGCAAACTGCATCTTGCACAGTGCAAGCTGTCGTTTTCTGCCGTTCGAGTAGTTTTCTACTCGAGCGGCAGATTTCTCAACGCAGACTGGTAGTTTCTCATTGTGAGCGGTCCCGAGCATACACGACCAATCGCAATGAGAAACCTGACCTCCCCGCGTTGAGAATCTCGCCGGGAGGTTTATTTTCCACGCTCGCGATCGGCAACTTGATGTTGCTGATTGTGAATGAGGAAAAAGTCTCGCCGGGATGTCATTTTGCTTGCTTGCGATCGCCAACTTGATGCTGCGGACCACGAGCAAGCCAAAAAATAACTGCTGCGCTATGCTACGCTGCGCGTGTTTGCACTGTGCTACGTGCAATTTCCGTAGTGCAAAGTAGCACAAAGTATCGCAAACTACGCGAGCAAAGCGTAGTGCTTTGCCCAGGGTTAACAATAAGGTACAAAAAGAGCTTGACCAGCATGACTAACCACTACCTTGAGATGAGGCATACAGAAAACAATCTCAAGTGGGTGGTAATTGAAAAAGTACTTCAGAACTCACAAATATTCTACAACGTCTCCTTAACATGGAACACAGATGGTTATATCATCTATGGACCCATATAATGGGCCTGAACGCCGACATCCTATGGTTGGAGATGAATTGATCATGATGTACTCACACTAATAATGAAAAAGTGTGTATCATTTCACAGTAAAACTGATATTAATGCGTGATTTACTTTCCCTGATAAAATATGGTACAGTCCGTGTCCACCCTTTCAGCAAGATCTTGTATAACAATATCTCTCCGCTGGGAGTATAGAATGCATTGACTATTAAATGAAAAATCGAGATTCAAGCGATGACTACAAAACCATCATAAGTAATGACCCGGTTACTTACCAGTAATCTTCATTATTCTGAGTCTAGTTCCTCCCTGATGCAGTCCTGTTTTTTCGTACCTGCCCCACCCGGGGGGGGGGGGGGGGGGGAGGGGGAGGGAGTTTTATTATTATATAGAGGATTGTTGTAATTTACGTATAACAGGATGTGATGTCATTACTCCTCCCCTTTTCTACTGCCACACAGGAATGGCGGCTATGTTGGGAGGATTTTTTTGTGTCAGCTAGGGAACAGGTTCTGCGGGACGGAGGTTGAATCTTGCAGGTAAGGACTGTAGCGGGGAAGAAGGACTAAGAGGTAATACACATATACACATCTAAAATATGCATAGATTGCCTTGAGAATTAAATGACAGTGATACACTACCCTATTTCACTATCACACGTATGTGAACATACATACAATTCTGCAAAAAAAGAAACACATGCTGAACTACGCTACCCACCTCTTATTGCGATATCATTACCCCTCCCCTTTTCTACTGCCACATCGGAGGCAGCTATGGTTAGAGGATTTTTTTTGTATATCAGCTAGGGGACAGGTTCTTTGGGATGGAGATAGAATCTCGCAGGTAAGAACTGCAGTGGGGTAGACGGTCGAGGAGGTAATGGCCCGGTTACTTATCGATAATCTTCATTACTCCGACTCCAGGTCTTCCCCAACACAGGCCTGTTTTCTCCCACTCGAAGGGGGTGGCATTGATTGTGTTTTAAGGATTGTCATAACTTGTTTGAATATATACACAATGTGATGTCATTACTTCCCCCTTTTCTACTGCCACATAGTAATGGCAGCCATTTCCGGAGGATTTTTTTGTATGTCAGCTAAGGAACAGGTTCTGCAGGTTGGAGATTGAATCTTGCTGGTAAGGACTGCAGCAGGGAAGATGGACGAGGAGGTAATGCACATATATAGACGTAAAATATGCATAGATTGCCTTGAGAATTAAATGACCATCATACACTACACTATCACACGTATGTTAGCACACATGCAATTCTGCAAAAAAAATAACTCATGCTAGACTACACTTCCCAACTCTTATTGGGACACTCCTAGCACTTATGGATGAGCATGCATGTATCAAGAACTATGGGTTCCGGCATGCAAAGGGGCATGCACATGATGCTGATGAAGTGAACACCGACCACGGCATGTCGCGTAAGGAAGCAGGTTTAAAAACATAAGCCTCCTCCTGCCAAAGTAATATCTGGAGACCTCGTGCAAGTTTATTGGTACGGTGGCAAGGAGAGAACCTTTTATAAAGTGGGTATGGTGGAAGGGTATGGCCCATACCTGAAAATCGGGTACATGCACTGCTATTTACAATAAACTGTTTTACTTAATAGAGTGTGACAATAAGGCTCCTTTCAATGAGCTCATCCACAGGGTCCACCTAAGTTTAGAACGGGGTAAGAAGGCATGCATGAATGACTGCTGCATGTTTTTAACATGGCTTTGACACACATACATGAGTTTGATGTAGTTTGTAGTTTTCACTCCACGTGTGATTAGTGCAGTGCAGTAGCGGCACATGGAGGGACAGTGGGGCGGGGCGGGGGAGAGTTAGGTTGGGGGTAGTAAACTCCGGCTCATGACCGACCAGAGTAATGCAAGTAAATAAATAATTTTACAAAATGTAATTGCGGTTGCTGAAACGCATATGGCATTTCAGCGCGCGCAATTAAATTATTTTTAATTATTTATTTACTTACATTACTACGATCGGCCAAGAGCCGGAGTTTACTACCCCCCACAATACCCCTCCCCCACCCCGCGGCACTCCCTCCACGGGCCGCTACTGGTGCAGTGGGGCACATTTACATATAAATGCATGCAAAGAGAGGAACTTTCCGCTAATGGTTTACATTTTATGTCCTATTTTGTCTCCCTTGTTACGTGTAATATATTTATTTTCATTTTATATAAAATGTGTTTACTACAGGACCTTTAAAAAAAGTTTGCAGAGCAAGTGCACATTTTCCCAACTGACTTCCCAAATTTGAGAATTTATGCTGTGAATGAATGAGTGTGAACAGCTAGTGAGGAAGGATACTAGGGACACCAGTCCTAATGAAAGCCAGGGACTCCAGTCAGAAGCCCACCGAATCCTGAAACATATTGACCAAGCAGATGCAGTAATTGAAACCCTAGACATCACTGTATATCCATTATTAATCATCTCTGGACCCTCCTAACAATAAAGGGGTTACTTGGGGAAGGGTCTGAGATTTGCATCTCTTTGTATCTAACAACTCCACGATCCTCGCCCTCACCAGGACCCCATCACTGCCAAAGTCAACATCCATGAAGGAATGAAGGCCGTCGCCAACTGGATGAAGATCAGCCGATTGAAGCAGAACGCGGCAAAATGGAGGTCCTCATCCTCTGCTCCAACCCTTCAGCCTGGGATGACTCCTGGTGGCCGATGGCACTGGGGACAGCCCGACACCCACAGACCACGGCCACGCAACCTGGGAATCATCCTCGAATCAACACTCTCTATGACCAAGCAAGTCAACGCCGTCTCCTCCTCCTGATTTAACACCCTCTGCATGCTCCGCAAGATCTACAGGTGGATCCTGACAGATACAAGAAGAACAGTCACCCAGGCCCTCATCAGCAGCAGACTCGACTACGGAAACGCCCTCTACGCGGGAGCCCCGACCAAGCTCATCAAACGACTGCAACGCATCCAAAACGCCTCGGCACTACTGATCCTCGACGTACCACGCCATGGCCACATCACCCCCCACATGAGAAACCTGCACTGGCTGCCCGTCAACAAGAGGATATCCTTCAAGCTCCTCATTCATGCACACAAGGCACTCCACAAGAACGGCCCAGCCTACCTCGACAGATGACTTTCCTTCTACATCCCCCACCGCCAGCTCCGCTCCGCCGACTCACACTCGCCACCGTCCCGCGCATCCGAAGATCAAACACCGGTAGGAGATCCTTCTCCCAACTCGCCGCCAAGACCTGGAACACCCTCCCACTGAGTCTACGACAGACCCAAGACCTGCCGACCTTCAGGAGGCTACTCAAGACCTGGCTGTTCGATCAGTAGCATCCCCCCTCCCAGCACCTTGAGACCCTCACGGGTAAGTAGTGCGCTCTACAAATGTTTTATTGATTGATTGATTGATTGACTATCAATCATAAGTACTTCTCGCCTGTACAGGGAGCCCACTCACCACGAGATTGTTCTCTGGTGAGTGTGGTGGGCCGATGATGAAGCATGACACCCAGGGTGGTGTGTGAGTCCTTGCCTTACATTATTGTAAACATCATTGGTCCTTATGAATAGGTAAATACACAAGCAATTGGGTTTCCCCAAATTAAGTAAAGGTTTTCCCTGGTAGATACCACTGTCTCGGTGTACTACTTCTGTCTGCTTTTGGTGCTTTGGGAGATGCAGCGTTGCAAGATTTCAGTGCTGGCTACCACTCTGTGCATCCAGCAGTGCTTTAAATCCAACTGGCAACTAAGGCAGAGTAGCAGAAACTGAGTGAGTTATAGAGGCGGGAACAGAGTGGGGAAGGATGGGCTGATTACCATGCTCACTATTATTATCTCAGGCCATTAATGTACATTTCTGGTGCTTGGTCCAGCCTGGGGACATGATGTATGCACCGTATAGGTGCCATTCATGCTTGTTAGAGCCTGGGAAAATTACTGCTCGTTACAGCCTGGGGCCACTGAAGCTTGTTACAGCATGTTCAGCTGCAGGAAGCCCTTTGGAACAGACTTCAGTGTTGCAGATGATAAACAAAAAGGGAACATACTGAGCCAGCCGCTGCAATATTCGGAGTTTTTAAATACCTAGCCCCCAAGACCTGCCTACATTTCTAACATCTGTGATCACATTAATTCAGACCCTACTCAAGCCTATGGTCTTTTTAATACCGTTCTTCTCGCTCTTTTCTTTTCTTTTTATTTGAATTTTACAGTGCATTATTGTAATCGTTTTAATTAATCACATACAATAACAATCTTTACTTACTTACTTTGTTACAGCTTGGGACCATATTTGTCTGTCACAGCCTGCTGTCATTGCCACAAATCACTGTCTGCTGTGATTGATGTACATTGCTGTCCAGGTCCATTGATGCACATTACTCCATATGAGCACTTTAGTTCCTGTTATCATTGTTGCACATTATTGTCTGGGCCATTGATACACCTTACTTACTATGGCCAAAGAGACATATAATGTCTCTTTGGTGATGGCACATTAATTGTATGGACCCATTGATGCATGTAATTGTTGGCCATTGAGGCACATTGTTATCATGGGACACTGATACATATCACTGTCCCAAACCATTTACACATATTCCTGTTTGGGTTCCTGGGTACATATATACTCAAGTACCATTAATGCACATTGATATCTGTGGGAAATGATGCTCATTGGTATCTGTGGGAATCGATGCTCATTGGTATCTGTGGGAATTGATGCTCATTGGTATCTGTGGGAATTGACGCTCATTGGTATCTGTGGTAATTGATCTCATTGGTATATGTGGGAATTGAAGCTCATTGGTATCTGTGGGAATTGATGCTCATTGGTATCTGTGGGAATTGAAGCTCATTGGCATATGTGGGAATTGATGCTCATTGGTATCTGTGGGAATTGATGCTCGTTGGCATCTGTGGGAATTGATGCTCATTGGTATCTGTGGGAATAGAAGCTTATTGGTATCTGTGGGAATTGATGTTCATTGGTATCTGTGGGAATTGATGCTCATTGGTATCTGTGGGAACTGATGCTCATTGGTATCTATGGAAATTGATGTTCATTGGTATCTGTGGGAATTGATGCTCATTGGTATCATGATGCTCATTGGTATCTGTGGGCATTGATGCTCATTGGTATCTGTGGGCATTGATGCTCATTGGTATCTGTGGGAATTGATGCTCATTGGTATCTGTAGGCATTGATGCTCATTGGTATCTGTGAGAATTGAAGCTCATTGGTATCTGTGGGAATTGATGCTCATTGGTATCTGTGGGCATTGATGCTCATTGGTATCTGTGGGCATTGATGCTCATTGGTATCTGTGAGAATTGAAGCTCATTGATATCTGTGGGAATTGATGCTCATTGGTATCTGTGGGAATTGAAGCTCATTGCTGTCTGCAGGCATTAATAGATACGGCCTTTGACACTGAGGCCTATACTGTCGGCAGTGATTGTTTGTGTGCTCTCTGGAGTCACTGATACAGATAAAGCATGTTGCCACTAATGCATAAACTGTGTGTGCCATTACTCCTTAAGCTGCCAGAGGCTATTGATGCCTATAATAGGAAGAAATGTACGCACATTGTGCCTCATGGGTGGCTTTTACCTGTTAGGAGGTAATGCCTCACATGCCCCAAACTTCTCTCATGGCCTGTCGTTGTCTCGCATCTCCCCAAACTGCCCATGTGCCTAAAATCACACTGCTTGTGAGCTCGTAGGTACTTCACCTCTCAGAGAAAACAAATCACTCAAAAACTACACTGGCGAATTAAGATGCAGGCACCCAAATATATGGCATCGCGTTGGTGCATTTCTGAAGAAACAAATCCAGTTTTTCCTCCAGGAAGCACTCAGACATGCCTAGCCCCAAGCAGTTTCTGCATATTATTGCTAACCATTTGTAGATCAAAAGTGGGCCATTTGTTTTACTTAAATAAATCACCCTCCACAGTGTGCCCTCCACCCTACCTTTGAAGTTTCAGAAGCCGTTCTACCTATCAGCGTAATTACTAGCCTAAAAAGCTAGACAGCTAACCTCCCATATCCAATGCGGCAGAGTCCTGACTCCAAGCCAAGAAAGGATCTTTTTTTTTCAGACTGAGGAAGCCAAACTCGATTACAAGAACATCAACATCCCCACTGAATTAGTAAAAAAAAACGCTCCTCTTGTAGTTTTAGAAAGATGATGCTGTGAGCTTCAGACTGTACTTTGAAGTCCATCTGGTAAAAATAAAATCTAAACTCTCGCCTGAAGCCCCGTGTTCTAAACTCCTTCCAAGTTATGCCTGCGGTCCCCAGTACTGTAGGCAGACAGTATTTTCAAGGACAGAGAGAATGTTTTCTGCACCCCTGTTCATATTTATCTTAACAGATAATGGATATACACCTTGGGGCATATATACAAGAATTGATGCATCTGCATTGATGCGTCAGATTTTTTGTGCCTGGCGCAAATGCCCTAATGACACCATGGATACGCTGTATTTACAATTCAGATCTCCATGGCGCAAGGATTCACGGATGCGTTAGAAATTCTGACGCATCTTTTGGTGTTGAAGTGACACATTGCAGGAGTTGGTCGTAAGATTGAGGCAACTTCACCAATGCGCCAGAACACGGAGGCAAGTCCCATGTTAAAAGTCCTGCGTCAATCCTTACGCCGGGTTTGAGAAGGCATAGGGATTTCGACGCAGTCAAGTCAAAGAGCGACACAGTGTAAAGTTGTATATTTCCTGGTGCAGGTATAATGTGACGTAGGCCTCCACAAACTGATGCATAGAGCCCAAAGCGTCGGTTTGTGAACATGGAACAGTGTGGAGCACTGATTGCGCAGCCGCTGTGTCAAAAACAATTACATTATGATGCAGCAGCGCTAAACTTTGTAAATATGCCCCCAGGTATCTCTCGGTGGTGGGCCTGTGGAGTATCACATGATCAACATCCTCCTCAGGGGTATGTTACTGTTACATCGCATTTTTTACATCGTAATGCTGTTACAACGCAGCTATTACAACGCTGGTTCCATTACATCGGATGCTATTACAACGCAGGATATTACATAGCAGATGCTATTACAACGCATACCATTACATCGTAAGTATTGGTAAGTATATAATTTTTTTTATTTTATTTAATATTATATAATTAATTTAATTATTTTTAATTATAAATAAATATATTTATTTATGTTTTTTAATATTATAAATTAAATATATTAATTTAATTAATTTTTATATTAAGTATGAGTATAGGAGTATATGTTTTGGGGTACTGAGGTATATGTTTTGGGGTGTTTGGTTATTTTTAGGTTTTAGGGCGGGGTTTGGGTTTTGGGGTACAGGGGTATTATTAGGTTTTAGGGCAGGGTTTGGGGTACAGGGGTGTTTTTAGGTTTTAGGGCAGGGTTTGGGTTTTGGGGTACAGGGGTGTTTTTAGGTTTCAGGGCAGGGTTTTGGTTTTGGGGTACAAGGGTGTTTTTAGGTTTTAGGGCAGGGTTTGGGTTTTGGGGTACAGGGGTGTTTTTAGGTTTTAGGGCAGGGTTTGGGTTTTGGGGTACAGGGGTGTTTTTAGGTTTTAGGGCAGGGTTTGGGTTTTGGGGTACAGGGGTGTTTTTAGGTTTCAGGGCAGGGTTTGGGTTTTGGATTTTGGGGTACAGGGGTGTTTTTAGGTTTTAGGGCAGGGTTTGGGTTTTGGGGTACAGGGGTGTTTTTAGGTTTTAGGGCAGGGTTTGGGTATTGGGGTACAGGGGTGTGTTTAGGTTTTAGGGCAGGTTTTGGGGTACAGGGGCGTTTTTAGGTTTCAGGGCTGGGTTTGGGTTTTGGGGTACAGGGGTGTTTTTAGGTTTTAGGGCAGGGTTTGGGTTTTGGGGTACAGGGGTGTTTTTAGGTTTTAGGGCAGGGTTTGGGTTTTGGGGTACAGGGGTGTTTTTAGGTTTCAGGGCAGGGTTTGGGTTTTGGGGTACAGGGGTATTTTTAGGTTTTAGGGCTGGGTTTGGGTTTTGGGGTACAGGGGTATTTTAGGGTTCAGGGGTAGGTTTGTGTTTAGGGCTGATTACATTATATTTACCATTTATAAATCAATTAAAATATATTTATTACATTAAATTAATTATATTATATTAATTACATTTTTTAATTAAATTAATTAAATTAAATAAATTATTTTAATTAATTTATTGTAATTACAATTTAAAAAATATTTAAATCAAATTAATTTCATTATATTATTTAACTAAAATTAATTATAATTTTTATTCAAATTAAATTAAATAAATTGATTTTAATTTATTAAATTAAATTAATTACTATTTTAAAATGTATTTTAATTAAATTAATTAAATTAAATTAATTAAATTAACTTAATTACATTTTTTTTAAAAAGGTATACTTACCTATACTTACGATGTAATGCCATGCGTTGTAATAGCATCTGCTATGTAATGTCATGCGTTGTAATGGCATCCGATGTAATGGATCCTGCGTTGTAAAAATTCCGATGTAACGGAATGCGATGTAAAAAAACCGCGTTGTAGTGACACCAATCCTCCTCAGGGACTGAGGATGGAAGCCAGCAGAGATGCTACTTGTTCTCCCTTGTGCAGGTGTTAGTGAACCATTTATCTGAAGTACAGAGTTCAAGAGTCACAGGTGAGAATGAGGCCTCTCTGGACATTAGTGCGCACAGGTGGCAACCAGGGTTGCCTCCTGCCTGGTTTAATATTGGCATGCTTGTTATTTAAATGTCCTGCCAGTACAAAAATTAGATTTTTTTTCCTCTTAGCAGTACATAATTTAAACAGAAAATGTAAGAAATGTGTTCAACAGCTGCCCTAATGACCCCTGACTGAAAATCAGAGTAAACAAAGACAAAGGCCAAGTTAAAAATGAGTAGTGGCGATTTCACATAACATTCTACTTAACAATCAGGTTTGGGACGTTGCAGAATCTTAAAACATAAACAGATGGCCTGTATTTTTCTCTGGGAAAGGTGTCAGCCTTAATGGCAACCTCTCACCTGCATGTTTAATATTACAAATTACATTGGGGCCATTGTTCAGAATGTTGTAATCAATGACCAGGTTCATAGGTCCTAATTCTGGTATTCTGGGTAGGTTGAAATAAGGAGAGTTATTTACTGCACTGGCTAAATACTATTACCCTGAGGTAAACAACTCTTGTTTAGAGTTATGGTGGAGGGTAAAATGAGGCATAACGTGTGGATTGAGGGCCATATTCACAAAAATAAATCTACACGTGCAGGACAAAAATCCTCGTCCCACTTGGAAATGTGATTCTTGCACACTTTCTTGCTAGTGCAGGGACTGGAATTATGTAGTTGACGTAAGGGCAGTAGTGTAGAAAAGGCCAGGAACGTCACCGATCTATTTATTCATAAAACCACTCTAAACATCACAGAAGAGGAGAGTGGATAGGAACACAGATGGTCAACCCAGAGCTAGTGCTTAGGGTGAGGAGAAGGAGGAAAAGGGCAATGGGAAAGAGAAGTGAGGGAGGAGACAAAGAAAACCAAGACACACCAATCTGTGATTGAAAACAAATTGGGAAAACAGTGAATTCTAACAGTAACCCTGATAGCTTTCTGTAGCAAGGCAAACAATATATTTTCTTTTAAAAGTGATAAGGACGGTGAGGCTGGATTAATTTAAAAGCATAATTGATATTTTTGTTTAGCAAGAAGAGACAAGCATTTAGACATGACAACAGAAGCATAGTGTAAAAGATTGTGTACACCATGGGTGGCAACAGATAGAGTTCAGTATGGTAGGTGCCGACTGAGAACCCTAACGCAGCCCTGACAAATAGTTTCCAATAGGCTAGGTAACTTATTATATACACATATTACTAGTAAAAAAATTAGCTGGAAAAAGTTAGATGAAGAAAGCACAATTAAGAAAAAACATAAGCTCTATCGATACATTCAAGACGGATCACTGACATAATATCGACTATAAAAATATAGGCATTTAAAATATCGACTCCAAAATATCGACTACAAAAATATCGAAGTCCTATCTACAAACAGGTAAGTACAAAAATATTGAATCAAAAATATCGTTTAAAAATATGTACTTTATAAAAATATCGAATTTATTAAAATTAATGTAAAATTAAATAAATATCAAAAATAAATAACTAAAATATACCTAAAAATACTTAAATAACCTTAAAATTATTAAATAATTAATTTAAGTTATAAAAAAATAATACAATTTGATTTGTTAAAACATATATATATATTAACATATTATTATTAAAAAATATACAATATTATTACCGTAGCATAGCAAGAGTGTTAAAATTACCACTCCAATGAGTGCAACAGTAGGGAAAGCGTTGGATAGCGTAGGGGTAAAAATTACTATTCCCACTCCAGTGGGTGCAACAGTAGGGAAAGCGTTGGATAGCGTAGGGGTAAACATTACTATTCCCACTCCAGTGAGTGCATCAGTAGGAAAAGCGTTGGATAGCGGGAGGGTCAAAATTACTATTCCCACTCTAGTGAGTACAACAGTAGGGAAAGCGTTGGATAGCGTAGGGGTAAAAATTACTATTCCCACTCCAGTGGGTGCAACAGTAGGGAAAGCGTTGGATAGCATAGGGGTAAATATTACTCTTCCCACTCCAAAGAGTGCAACAGTAGGGAAAGCGTTGGATAGCGTAGGGTTTTTTTTTTTTGTTTTGAAAGTAAGACCGGACCAAAGTGTGGAGGAGGCAAGATGGCCGCCGTAGCTCTGTAGAGGAAAGTCGCTTATTCTCCTCTCTCCTATCCTAGGATGTGAATGGACTCGTGAATACGGGGATGTGGGTCCTGGCTGGACTGTTATCTCGTATCACGGCAGGACATTCAGGCCAGGCTTACTGAGGAGATTTTCAACTAAGGCGGGGGAAACTTTGAAAGCTGTTGGAGAAGTTTAATTAACGGCGCTAAAGTACCCCCTAAAATGTCGCAAAGAAGTAAGCTGGATAAAGACAAATATAAGGAAAAAGACAAACCAGTATTATCTGGGTCGATCAAAGGCTCAGCAGCAAGAGAAGGAGCAATCCCAAAAGTACCAGCCACTGTTGCTAAAAAACAAACGGAGCATCTTAACCGGTCCACTAAGAGCGCCCTGCTCAGAAAAACTGAAAGACAAGAAAAGAAGATCGAGGCAAAACCAGAGACCCGCTTAGCAGCGAGCAAGGCTGCAAGGGAGTCAACACTGGACCCAGAAGGGAAAACCCATCGCGTGCAAATGGTGACCGCAAAGGAGCAGATGCGGCAGTCAACCTTACCGGAATCCTTTATCTCCAAAGCACCCCCGCTGGTTCAGTTGCAGGCGGTCGACCCTCGGCAATCTGGGGCAGTGAGCGGACATTCAACGGTATCGCAGATTGAAACAGGAGCTCCGCGGCTTTCAGCCGGGCTGAATGCGGGTGCCGACGAAACAGCAGACCGCGAGGACGCAAGCGTCGAGGTCCCGGTTGCTGGGCAACCACTGAATGCTGCGGGAGATAGCACGCAGCAAGCAGTGCAGAGCACTGGAGCAAAGAAGGTGAGCGAGGGGGGAACAGAGAAAACCGACTCAGAAGGTAATGCGCTAGAGCAGCTGGAGAGGCACAATAACATTCAAATGTTAGAAGCGTTGCTAAATGTGGAGATAGGATTAAATAATAAAACTTTGCAACACCCCGACCCGAGCTGGGGGAGCACCCAGAGCCTGGGAGATCAGCAAGAGCTTAAGTATGACCGGGACAATGGTAAGGGTGGAAGAGAAGACAGAGGCATGAGGGGAGGTTCCCCTGAATTTTTTTCAGTCAATGAGGGCTCCGATACAAAAGACATTAGTGAACCCGAAAATGAGGAAGAGGGGAGCTGCACAGATCAGTCTTCCGGCTCAGACACAAGTAAGGACTCCAGGGATCTAGCGACCAAGAAGAAAAAGAGAGTTAGAGTCAGAAGAGACGGAAGAGGGTCCAGAAGTAGTATGAATAAGAAACTGTCGTGGGACTATTCTGCTACGTCAGAGACTTACCAGGAAAATGATCAGGGTGAGGGAGAAAATGATGGGAGGTCAAAATCTCAAAATGTAACTCTTGAAATGTTGTTTGGAACTCTGAAACAGATGCAGTCCGAGGCCAGAGCAGAAAGCCGAAGAGCAAAAAGGGACACAAAAAAACTTAAAGCTTCTCTGAGAAGAGTAAAGAGAAAGCAGGAAGAGGTTGAGGTGAGAGTAACTCAAGTTGAAGAAAGGACTAGCAGAGTGGAAGATGAGGTAACAGAATGGCAGACTTTTAAAATGGAACAAGGAAAGGTAGTGGAAGACCTACAATGGAAGCTAGAAGATTTCGAAAACCGCCAAAGGCGGAACAACGTAAGACTTTTGGGACTTGAGGAAGGGCGGGAGGGACAGGATCCTAGAGGATATGTGGTTAAAGTATTAAAAGAAGCCTTTCCAGAATCAAAATGGCACTGGGAACTAGAAGTGCAAAGAGCCCACAGATATCCTCTGTTCATAAGAAAAAATCGGGGGGGGGGGGGGGGGCAAGAGAATGTACTACCAAGAGCAATGCTGGTCTTTCTAGGGAACTTTTTAGCAAGGCAAGAAATAATTGATAAAGCTAGACCAGATTCCAGAAAGACAGCTGACGGAAACACATTCTTTGCCAGACCAGATTTCTGCCACGTCACCGTGGAAAGAAGGTGGAAGTTAAGGCAGATGATAGTACCCTTCCAAAAGCAAGGTGCAGAAGCTTTTTTGTTGTTCCCGGCAAGACTGAAAGTCATCAGGAAGGGGTACACCAAGATGTTCACGTCTGAGATAAAAGCGGGGGAGTATCTTGCAGAGATCACGGAGTTAGACAAAGGAAAGGAGAGTAGAGCCAGAACTCCACCGAAAACCCCAACAAACAGCCCACTAAAAACCCCGTAAGTGGTAATATCAAACAAAAGTACACATAGATATATCTAACAGTTGAGTGATCAGGATAGGAGAGAGTAGCGACACTGCAGACTACAGGGGCTACACATAGGTCAGGATTGACCTATTTGCCTGTAGTAAGGGGGGGCGGGATCCAAAAGGGGGGGCAGAGGGGGAAGGGGGGGAGGTGGGGGAAAGACACGCACTTAGGAGGTGGTTGCAAGCACAGTACACGTAGGAGAGTAAAGGAAGATTTGTGGGACAAGTTACACAATAGTGCAGTAATAAAAACTGTAGGTAAGGAAACAATGAAGCTTATTGAATATTGCCGACACAGGTATATACAGAAAGTAGGAAAAAGTATGAATTATAATGGCTTGTAGAATAGTGTGGACTAAATGAGCTAAATAAAAGGCTTAAAACTGCTGCCCTGCTAAAATCGTTAAATCCCGACCTAGTGTGCCTTCAGGAAACACACATTGAAGGTACTAAGGCTTATTTACTGGACCAGCTTGGTTTTAATGTATTAGCGAAAACTAACCAAAACACAAAGACGAGAGGGGTGGCGATCCTGGGTAAGAGACATGATACGCAGGTTAAGAGGAAGAAGGAGGATCAGTGGGGTAGATGGGTTATAGCAGAACTAATGTTCAGGGGGGAAACTATTACGGTTGTCTCGGTTTATGGATCCACAGGAGATGATCCAGATATTTTCCAATTTTTAGACACAGAACTGGCACAATGGCCGGAGCCCATTATATTTTGCGGTGATTTGAATATACATGATGCAGACAGTAGTTTTTTAGATCCTGGTAGGAAATATTCAGGGAGGAAAAAGAGGACTTATAGAGCCTTAGCAGATATGGTAATGAATAACTCGTTGGAAGATCTGTGGTTAAATTGTCACCCAAACCTAGATGGGAGCACCTTTTTCTCAGCCCCTCATCAGATAATGGTTAGGCTGGATTATTTCTTAATTACGAGAGGACTGATAGATAGAGCAAGAATAGATAGGGAACCAAGGATTATCTCAGATCACAGTCCGTTAGTCTTAACCGTAATAGTTGGGCAAAGGAGAAATAAAGAGCTAAGACAATGGACTTTTGATAGAACGCTGCACCAGGATCAGTGCTACAGGGGAAGAATGAGTAATTGGATCAAGGAATACTGGGAGATAAACAGGGGTACATCATCACCAGGGATAGTGTGGGACGCTTTTAAAGCTGGAATAAGAGGGGAAACCCTGAGTTATGTTATTAAGGTTCAAAGAAAGTTGAAGGCAAAAGCTTAACAAGCTAATAAATTAATCATGGAAGCAGAGGAAGCACTTATTTCAGCCATACATACACACTCTCCAATCGATCAGATATTATTGAAAATAGTTGCTCTTAAAGCCGAAGCTATGGATGGGATGACGAAAAAGACAGTTGAGAGGTACATAGCAAATAAAGAAAAGGTATATGAACTCAGTGAAAGAGTGGGTCACATATTGGCTGTGCGAGCCAGGCAAAGGTATGGGATGGCTGATATTAAGGAGATTAAAAATTCTCAGGGAGTTAGGGTTAAGGAAGCTGAACAGATCAGAGAGGTTTTCAAACAATTTTACACGGAGCTTTATACATTAGATGGTCAGGAAAGAGAGGAGGATATAAGGATTTACCTAAGTGAGATAGAGCCCTCAGTGCTAGCAGAGGCGGACAGAAAGGGGTTGGAAGAGATACTGCAGTTGGATGAATTGGTTGATGCTTTGAGGGACTTACCATCTGGGAAGGCAGCTGGTCCGGACCAGATACCGGTAGAATTTTACAAAATCTTTCAACCTTCTCTCTTAAAAGAAATGTTTAATGTGATGCTGCTAGCACAAAAGGGCGAGTCTGCTCCAGAATCATGGGGCGGCGCAGATATTATTGTAATACCGAAGAAGGGTAAACCCACAGACGTCCCGGGGTCTTATCGCCCCATTACTCTAATGAACGCAGATGTCAAGGTGTTCTCCAAAATTCTGGCGAAAAGGTTATCTAGGGTAATCGAATCATTGGTAACTCCTTCTCAGCATGGGTTTATTCCGGGTAAGGGAACAACTCAACATACCAGACAAGTAATCACGGCATTTGATGTAGCAAGCACTTTAGAAGATCCTATGGCAGCTCTGTTTCTGGATGCTGAGAAAGCATTTGACAGGGTCTCCTGGAGGTACTTGTAGGAAGTTTTGAGATGGAACGGTATAGGGGCAGGATTTATAAAGGCCCTGCAGACCTTATATATAAACCCGACGGCCAAGATAAGGGTTAACAGAGGACAATCATCTGCAGTTAATATCCAGAGAGGAACAAGGCAGGGATGTCCCTCTTCTCCTCTGCTTTTCGCTTTATACCTTGATCCCTACATACGTAAGTTGGAAAGCAATGATCAGATTCCACCGCTAGTTCTAAATGGTTGTAGATTTAAAACGTTAGCATATGCTGACGATTTGGCCATAGGGGTGCAAATCACAGCAGAAGTAGATAAGATCGTTAAAAACAATATGGACCCTTTGATAACGGAAAAAATGAACAATCTACACCTGTCACTGGTAGGCTGTACAAACATCATCAAGATTAGGATTTTACCTAAATTTTTGTACTTTTTTAGGGCTATACCTCTGTTGTTTGAAGCCAGCTGGTTCAATGGTATAGAGGCTTTATGTAATAGGTTAATCTGGGCACACAGTAAGACCCGGAGGGCCTATAGATTTATGACACTTCCTAGGGAAAAAGGGGGATGGGGTGCACCAGATTTCCAGGACTAATTGGGGGGAATATTGATGATGTAAGAATGCATAATATGTCTACTGAGGTTTATGCTGTTGTATTAGGGGCAAATGCCTATAATTGTTTTCTAAAATGTACAGATTTTAGCTACTTCAAGAGAACCAGGTTCAAAACTGTTATGGCGGCAGTTACGGTATGGAATGCTTTTTTAAAGAAAGTCAAGATGGGGAGGTATAATAGATATGTCTCCCTGATTAATAACAGATCACTCCCAGCGGAAATATTTGCTGATCAAACAATGGCAGAGTGGGCAGTAAGTGGGATTACGCAAATAGGAGATTTGTTCTCTCAGGATGGTTTTAAGCAATTCTCAGATTTGCGAGATACATATGGTTTAGACAACAGGGTTTTTTTCAAGTACTTGCAGATTAGAAGTTTTTTAAAAAACAAAGTGGGAGGTCCAGCAGGCTTTAATAAAATAGAAATAATGGAGAAAATAAAGCTGATGGGGGACTGCACAATTAGGTCCTTTTACGCAACTCTGCTGAAAGAAAAGCAGGATGACCTAGAGAAATTTAGCTTGAAGTGGGCAGACAAACTGGGAGTTGAAAGCAATCTGTTTCTCGATTCTCTAAATTTAGGATGCACAATATTAAGCGCAGCCCCTCTGCAGTCTCAGCATTATAAAACATTATATTTTCTTTATTTTACGCCTGCAAGGATAGCAAAATGGGGTGGGAACACAGGAATTAACTGCCCCCGCTGCGATGCGTTGGAAGCAGATAGCATACACATCTTTGCAACATGTCCCCAGCTACAACCCTTGATTAAAGAGATAGAGGGGTTTTTAGCAAGGTCCTTGGGTATTGTGATTTCTCTTACACCATCTTGGATCATGTTAGGAGTGACTGAACGGGAGCAGGATCAGTATGCAGAATTTTTGTTTGTAATAATGGCTGTTTACAGATTGACAATAGCCAGGGCTTGGCTAGATAAAAATCCCCCAAAATTTCAAATTTGGTTGGCAAATACGCTGTACGCATACAATATAGAGGAAAATATCTATGCTCGGAAAGGGAGGAGAGGAAGACGCTTGGGGAGAAGAATATGGGAGCCATTAAGTAAATGGAAAGAGATGCAAAGAAAGGATGATTAGGGGGGGGGGGTTGGGAAGATTGTGGGGACTTTAATTTCCCTTTATTTTCTGTTTTCTTCTTTATTGTTTGTTCTAGATTCCCTTATTGTTTAAAACAAAGTGCTAAATTAATTTGGTTGAATTTATTATCTGTATGGCATATTGCAAAGATGGAATTTATATATTAGAAATTAAGCAAAATACTGTACTTGTTAAAATGTACTCAGTGTAAGTTAAACTGTGCTTATTTTGGTGAAGAAAAATAAAATCTTTTAATATAAAAAAAAAGGATAGCGTAGGGGTTAAAATTACTATTCCCACTCCAAAGAGTGCAATAGTAGGGAAAGCGTTGGACAGCGTAGGGGTAAATATTACTCTTCCCACTCCAAAGAGTGCAACAGTAAGGAAAGCGTTGGATAGCGTAGGGGTTAAAATTACTATTCCCACTCCAAAGAGTGCAAGAGTAGGGAAAGCGTTGGATAGCGGAGGGGTAAAAATTACTATTCCCACTCCAGTGGGTGCAACAGTAGGGAAAGCATTGGATAGCGTAGGGGTAAAAATTACTATTCCCACTCCAGTGAGTGCAACAGTAGGGAAAGCGTTGGATAGCGTAGAGGTAATAATTACTATTCCCACTCCAGTGGGTGCAACAGTAGGTAAAGCGTTGGATAGCATAGGGGTAAAAATTACTATTCCCACTCCAGTGAGTGCAACAGTAGGGAAAGCGTTGGATAGCGTAGGGGTAAAAATTACTATTCCCACTCCAAAGAGTGCAACAGTAGGGAAAGCGTTGGATAGTGTAGGGGTTAAAATTACTATTCCCACTACAAAGAGTGCAACAGTAGGGAAAGCGTTGGATAGCGTAGGTATTAAAATTACTATTCCCACTCCAAAGAGTGCAACAGTAGGGAAAGCGTTGGATAGCGTAGGGGTACAAATTACTATTCCCACTCCAGAGAGTGCAACAGTAGGGAAAGTAAATACTTCATATATTATTTAATAAAAATTAAATTAATATCTATAAAAATTAATTAAAAGTAATTACCAATTTGATAAAATATAATAATTATTCAATTAAAATTACAAATTAAATTTAATTTTTACAATTAGTTACCTATTAATACAAATTAATTACAAATTAACAATTAATTAATTAACAATTAAAAATCAATTAACAATTAATTCAAATTAAATACAATTAAATAAATTGAATTATTTAATTAACTGTAAATAAATTACTTCCCACCCTATTCCCCTATAAACCCACAACCCACTACAGTAAATAAATTAGTAAAATTAACATAATTAGCAAATAATCAATTAAATAAAATTATTTGGCAATTAAAATGTAATTAATTACCCATAAAAATGAATTAACAATTAATTCTAAATAAATACCAATAAATAATTTTACATATTTATTTAATTATAAATAAACTACTTCCCACCCAATTCCCCTATAAACCCACAACCCGCTACAGAAAATAAGTTGGAAGAATTAACATAATTAGCAATTAATCAATTAATTAAAATTAATTGCCAATTAAAATGTAATTAATTACCAAATATAAATTAATTAACAATTAATTAAAAATGAATACCAATAAATAATTTTACATCTTTAATTAATTATAAATAAATTACTTCCCACCCAATTCCCCTATAAACCCACAACCCGCCACAGAAAATAAATTAGTAAAATTAACATAATTAGCAATTAATAATTAATTAAAATTAATTGCCAATTAAAATTTAATTAAGTATAAAATATAAATTAATTAACAATTAATTAAAAACGAATACCAATAAATACATTTACATATTTAATTAATTATAATTAAATTACTTCCCACCCTATTCCCCTATAAACCCACAACCCGCTACAGAATTAAAGTACGCAAAAATTAAAAAAACAAAATTCATTAATTAAAATAAATTATAACATAAATTCACACTTTGTACACATATAATAACATAAAGAACACTACAAAAAATTTGATATCAAAAATTCGATAATTTTAATAACCTATATTATATACTTCGATATTTTAACTATCTATATTTTTAACATTCGATATTACATTACTTACCTCAAAAACGATATTTCTGATGTCTATATTCTGTCCATTCGATATTTTGTCCATTCTATATTTTAAACTCGATATTATGTCCATTCGATATTTTTACTCAATATTTTGACTGTTTACCTGTTGAATTCTAGGGATTTTGGTATTTTTGATCATCATAATGTCACACCAAGTCAAATTTTCAAAGAGTTTTAAGGTTTTTTCATTACTTAGCTTAAAACGTTAGCTCGTTAGAGAACTATACCATCCATTTACAAATGTTTTTTCCTCTATTTTGATTCAGGTTTGAACTATGGGGCCTAAGTGGAAATTGCACTTTGTAAAACTTTTAGTAGTACTATGTGTATCTGTAAAGCACACATTTACCCAAGGACATCTTGTCGCTGAATAGCAGATGTTTATTGTTAACCAATGGTACTCATTTTAAGTAACTCAGAAGGATGAAAGGATGAATGGCCCAGCCGGGATGTGAACCTGTGACCAGGAGATCACACACAGGTTTTTATAGCAGATGCATTAGTCCTCTAAGCCACCAGACCTAGCTTGCTATAATAGCACTAATCACACACTGCAAAATGCTATTGACAAATCTACTTGCGTATATCTCCACCTCACCTAACTTTCTATATAGGGGTCTCTGTCCCACTTGTGGAAATCTCTGCGCACATATGCACACGCTTTTGAAGTGAATAGGGGAGGAATATGGGGGAACGGACGGAGAATAGGGACTTTCTCCTACTAAATGGGAGGATTTTAGAGATTGTATTGTAATTGCATCAATATAGCGCTTACTACCCCATATGATGTGTTGAAGGGTTTTTTGGGGAGTAGCATGCTACTCCGGAACCAATAAAGGATTAGTGGTGAATTAGTATAGTGAAATATGAAAGTAATTTGAGTGGTGGATATGTTAGTCATTTATTTGGGTTGAGAAGGATCGTGGAGGGATACACGAGGGTAAAAGGTTTGCATTTATATAGCGCTTGCTACACCTGATGGTGCGTTGAAGTGCTTTTTCGGTGAGTGGCATGCTACTCTGAAACCCATAAAGGATTAGTGGTGAATTACTATAGTGAAATATGAAATTAATTTGAATACTGAACATGTTATTTGGATTGATAAGGATAGTGGAGGGATAGAAGAGGGAAGGACATATTAATCTTTTTTTTTGTTTGTTTGTTTGTGTTGGAGCTCATATTAGGAGGCTTGGGATGAGTAAAGGGAGGTGGAGGGGGAAGAGGCAGAGGGAAGGGTTTAGAAAGGCTTGTTTTGTGGGATCAGAATAGTAAAAGAGGTATGAGATGATGCAAGCAGGGGTAGAGTAGGGAAAAGTCTAGAAAGGGTTATTTTGGGGATCATAGTGATGGTATGGGGTTTGGGATGAATAAGAGTGGAGAGAGGATATATTAATAGAGGTATAGGGTGAGAAGTAGGGTAGTGCATTGGAAAGAGTAGTAGAAAGAGGTTTGAGATAAGTCAGAGAGTTGAGGTAGAGGATATATTGAGAGTGGTATAGGGCGAGAAATAGGTTAGTGCTTTGGATATGCTGTATTAGAAGAAAAGTAATAATTATATAGATCAATAGGAACATGGAAGGTATATAGATGCATAAATGAAGGTAGTATATGCAGATTAAAGATACATTTAAAAAACTCTGGGGCATATTATCAAGGACAGGCGATACATTATCGCCGCTTTTATCGTCAGGAAACTGCGATAAAGCGGCGATAATGGCCTTGATAATATGCTCTGTGAATTCCAATCAAAGCCCATGTTAGATGTGTTCACATTATCGCTAATGACATGCAAAGTGGGCGTACCCAACCTGTTAGCGACTGAAAGCAGTCGCTAACGTCGCTATCGCCTATTAGCAAGGCAGGAGTACCGATGGAAATATTCGCGATATTTTCCCACTCTAATCCAAGCTGGCATTTACCCTTTGAAACAATACTCCATTTTATTTCAGTTTGCCAGGTCGGTTTATATTTTTCACATTCCGGGAGAGAAGGAGAGGATGTGGCCTAACAGCCAGAGCAGCTGACCTCGGAGCAGGGGATCCAGTTTCGAGTCTCGGGGTTGGCTCAACATCCTGTGAGTCTAGGCAAATCACTTAATCTCCCTGTGCCTAAGGGCAGCGCCTAGATACCCTCATGGGTGATAAGCTGAGCTGTGCAAATCTGCGTTTCATTTCATCATTTTTTTTACATAACTTCAAATGTTTTAATATATAAAAAAACTATCAAAGATGCCAATCATTGACGTGTTTCTTTTTTTTACAGGCAATAGCAGACTAATTCATGGTATGATAAACATCTGGTTAAAAATCGTGAAGTTGATTTCAATACCATAATGATTTTTTAACACAATACATTTTGAAAGTAAACAAAGAACTACAACATAAATAATTTCCTAAACAGATAATAGATACACAGATTAATGTTTTGAAAAAGGTATCCAAAATGTTTTTTAGAGAGTAGTGTAATTTAGGAAGCTCAAAGTAATTTAAGTAACCTTATCTAGCCTTTTATGTTGATAAAATAGTGAATTTTGTACAATTCTATGCTAAGGTTTGGCGCATCCCTGTATCAACGTATGACAACTGTATGTGTTATGCCATGTCGCACCAAGTTTGCGCAAGGAGATCTGCAAACTGATCTGGGGAACTAAGGGGCTCATTGCGATGGCATAACAATCGCCACTGGTGAGCCGGCGGTGGGACCGTTACCCCATCGTAACTAGAAACCCCCCCGCCATATTATGATGGCGGTGGGTATCGCAGCTGATGCAAAGTCCGTCCGCCGCTTTTCCGCCGGTCGACAATCCTTATAATTGCCGGCCGGGCGGAGCTGGGCCAGTAATATGGTGGAGGTGCCTAGCAGGCACTGCCAGCCATATTATGATGTGGGTGGTTTCAAGGCCTTTCCATGGCGGTGATGCCGCCATGGAAAGGCTGGTGGGTATTGGCTTTGGGGGCCCGTTGCGGGCCCCTAGGGGTGTGGGGGGTGCACTTGGGGGGTCAATTTCCTGCACCAGGTGGCATGCACTGCATGGTGCCTGCCACGTAGTGCAGGGAAATGCTGTGCATGTCCTTTTACCATTGCGGACGGTGCTGCAGCCAGCAGCACAGTCCGCAATTGCAAAACGGCAAGATGCACCCGCCATACTGGCGGGTGCATCCTATATCGGGTGCATCCTAATTGAACCGGGGAGACTGCTGTATGTCAGGCGGTCAGTCCCATCCCCGTTATGATGGCGGGCGGACTAATGTCCGCCCGCCCTCATAATGAGCCCCTAAATGAGTAGTGAAGAAGATTACACTGTGCTATGTACAAAGCATATATGCAAAACTAGGGGCTGACACATATGCCATTTTTTAAAACAGGACTCGGTCTAAGAGTACAGTGTGTACTTAAGTGCAGTTGATATCAGTCCATGAGTGTAGTTGTCAACTTTCCAACTATAATAGACATTATTTAAAAGGGTAATCGTCAGGACAAAAAGCATGGCAGCAAATTAACAGAAAAAAGCCAAAATAATTAGCATACACCTTAATACAAGGTGCTACATTGTATGACAGAGGATTGTAGACAATATAAAACCAGTTATTCGACAATGAATCCTAGTAAAAAATTAAATCCAAGTAGGCCAGTGCAAGGAGATGGCAGAAACGTGCCATTGTAGTTGTTTATGTGCCAGAAAACTTGATTTGTCACTACCTCTGGTGCCCAGTTTCACCTGTTCCACGAGTTGCCATTTTATTTTCTCTGTTGTGTGTTGTATGAGCTGGAAGTGCTCAACCCAAGGTGCGCTGGTGACCGCACACCGCAACCGGCTGTGTTGTTGGAAAATTCGACTTTTCATCTTTTAGTTTAGTTTGGCTCATATAGACCAGTTCAGAGGGACCCCAGATAGCATACTCCACATCTTCAGTCAATCAGTCAATCAGGGAGTTTTAAGCACGCTACTCACTCGTGAGCGTCTCAAGGCCCTGAGGGGGGCAGCTACGATTTGTTGAAAAGCCAGGTCTCGAGGGTCTTCCTGAAGATGTGCAGGTTCGGAGCGCATCTTATGTCGATGGCCTCTATGTAGGAGAAGGTTGTTTCACCTGTTCTTGCTCTGCGGATGCGTGGGGGTTCGGCGAGGTCGGCAGATCAAAGGTTTCTCTTGGGTACGTGGAAGGAGATTCTATTGTTGAGATATTGGAGTCCAGTGATGTGGAGGTATTTGTAGGCGTGGGTGAGTATCTTGAAACTTACTCTTTTCTCGACGGGGAGCCAATGGATGTTTTGCATGTGTTGGCTGATGTGTTTGTGTCAAGAGATACTGAGTACAAGTCTGGCTGCGGTGTTCTGTATGGTCTGGAGTCTGCGGAGCAGAGACTTGTTCATCCTGGCATAGAGGGCATTTCCATAGTCCAGTCTGCTGGTTATGAGTGCATGGGTGACGGTCTTCCTTGATTCGGGTGGGATCCATTGGAAGGTCTTCCGGAGGTGAGGAGGGTGTTGAAGCAGGTGGAGGCGATGGCATTGACCTGTCGGGTCATGGAGAGGGAGGAGTTGAGTAAGATGCTGACATTTAGGGGATAGTCCATGGGGGTGGGGGAGTTGCAGAGGGTGGTGGGCCACCAGGTGTTGTCCCATGCAGAGGGGGTGGATCAAAGTACGAGGACCTCTGTCTTCTCGGAGTTGAGCTTCAGACACCTGCTGCTCATCCAGGATGCGATGTCCTTCATTCCTTCCTGGAAGTTTAGTCTGGTGGTGATGGGGTCCTTGGTGAGGGAGAGGATGAGCTGGGTGTCATTGGCATAGGATTCTATGCTGAGCCTGTGCAGTCTGACAATGACAGCGAGGGGGGCCATTTAGATTTTGAAGAGCGTGGGGCTGAGAGACGATCCTTGGGGTACTCTGCAGTGGATCTCTGTTGGTACAGAGAGGAAGGGTGGAAGTCTGATTCTTCGGTTCTGATGATGAGGAAGGAGCGGATCCTGTTGAGGGCGGTTCCCTGAATGCCGGCATCGTGGAGTCTGGTGGTGAGTGTTCAGTGAAAGACAGTGCTGAAGGCTGCAGAGAGGTCGAGTGGGATCAGGACTGTGCTGTGTCCTTGGTCGAGGAGGATTTGGATGTCGTCTGTCGCAGCAAATAGAGCGGTCTCGGTGCTGTGGTTGCTGCAGAATCCGGATTGGGAGGGGTCAAAGATGGAGTTCTCTTCGATGAATTTCGTTAGTTGTATGTTGACGGTCTTCTCTGTAACTTTGGCTGCGAAGGGAGATGGGTCGGTAGTTCTTGAGGTCCATAGGATCTGCTGAGGGTTCTTGAGTAGGGGTCTGACTTCTGTGCATTTCTGTCATTGGGAAAGATGCCGGTTTCGAAGGTGCTGTTGACGGTGCATCGTAATTCTGATGTGATGGCGGCTGCGGCTCTGTGGAAGATGTGCGGGGGCAGGGGTTCTTGAGGGCTCCTGAGTGAATGCCATTCTTGTTCGATGCAGTGTCTTCGGTGGTGACTGGGGTCCAGGATGAGACGTCTTGAGAGTTACAGTCAGTAAATGAATTCAAAATAAACCTTGATATTTCGATGGGTAGACACATTTGTGTTAACACAAAATGTCCATGCTAACAGTGACCACACTTTAAATGTCTCACAACCCGAGGTAGACCCCACTATGAGGTTAAAGTGGACCTAGGTGTAACAGGCTGGGCTATTCTAATTAAGGAATCTCTCAGATTGGTACCTCTTTTGAATGAAAATAAAGGTAGTGCTTCGCTGGATAACTGTTCTTTCAGTAGCTTCCAATTGTTTGGAATGATCTTTTTAACCTCAATACTTGTTGTGTTGAATGTACTGACACAAATGATGTGATTGAAATCATTTGCCCATTCCTGATGCTCAAACAATGTCTTGCATTGGTTGTACGAGGCCCTCTTGTGTGCTTGCATAACCTGTCTGTTGGGCTGATATCTTTAAAAGAGATGAGGGTATCAGATTCCCTAAAATAATCCGCTTTTCTGGAGCAGTTTCTGCGGCTATGCAAAAGCTGTCCGAAGGGCAGGTTAACCCTAAGACTCTTGGTGTGATGACTTTCAATTGTGAGAGCGAGTTTCTCTCATTTGGCTTCCTGTAGAGTGAGGTGTATATCTTTTGACCCTCTGCTGTAATCCGTAGATCTAAGAAAGGAATGGCGGTAGGATCAGAGTGTATGGTTAACTTAATGTCTGCTGATAAACCGTGTGTGGTATTCATGCACTCTCATGTCAGTGCCTTTTCAAATTAGAACCATCTATGTATCCCACCCAATGTCTTATGTTATCTAAGTACAGGTTACTTGGTGAGATAATATAATCTTCCTCAAAGTCAGCCATAAATGCATTTGCTAAGACTGGTAGATGCGTCACTTTGTAAACTCCTGTGCTACATTATACCTACGCCAGGTATAATGTATGCAATGTATGCCCCATGTGAAAGAACACATTGCTGGAGTTGCGTCACTTTTGAGACACACTCCAGCAATGCATCACTTTTGCCCCATACAGATACGTCAGAATTACCGACGTATATAGCTGTTGTTTCTACAAATTGACACTGTATTGCATTGTCCTTGATTTATATATTGAAAATATTTGTTTTATGACTGTGGGAATTATGATTGTAACATACTAAGATGCTCTGTGCAAGAACAAGTTAAAATAATAATATTTAAAAAAAACTACTGGCGCTGCCTCCGATTGACATATTCTTGTAAATCTGGGGCAGTGCCAAAAAGCAATGTGTGTTGCATGGGAACCCCCACAGCAACGCACATTGCTCGCCCCTTTTGCCACAGAAAACTTCAGCAAGGAGGGCCATATTTATAAGGCGGCATTAAGCCACGCAAAGTGGCTGAATGCCGTTTTGTAAATGTGGAGCAGGGCATTGCGCCCCTGCAGCACCGTAGAAAGTGATGCTCCGGTGATGCAATGCCCTTGTATAAATGCCCACTGTTTCATTAAGTCACCTCGCAGCTGGGTCTTGATTTATTATATATTTATTTTTTCTAGCTTTGCAATTTTTGGTTGTAGTGCATCCCCTACCTTCATCGTGTTTGCTTAGTGAAAAAAGGGAGTCTTTTGGCCTAATCATTACTAGGCTAGGGGCTGCTTCTATTCAGCACAGATTGGCTTTGATGGTATTTTACTAATCCAAACTTGTAACAATGTGCCTCGAATGGTAAACTTCTTTTGTCATTTTTAAGCTCAGTGTGGATAGCACTAGCTAATGCTCTGCTTAAAGACTTTGCTGCAATGATGACAAAGGGCTTTGCTACTTTTCTAACTCACGTGGAAGGCAGCTGTGCTAATCTCATGCTTACATCCTATACTAGAAAAACAGACATTTGAGGTGAGCAGATTTAGAGGATTTAGTGGTGTAGAGTGTTCCTTATAAGAGTTGCTCTCCACCTAAAACTAAGAAACTTCCCAGGATTCCCTACTTCCTTTTTTGGTTGCAGCCTACTAGACAGCTTGTTGGTTTGCTAATGACATCTTGGGGACATTCAGAAAGTTGTCCTAGGAATGATTCCAACTGTTGCTTACCATTGGCTTTGTGGTTTGTAACTTACATTTTATGGCTTTCTATCTGCTGGCTTGACTTGCCTCAAGCTGTCCGGCTTAATGTTGTCCCTCCTGTTGCCCAAACCATGTTTACTGTACTCTTCCAGGCCTTTAAAGCTTGTTCTTATCTTGCCACATTTCCTGTACATTCAAAGACAGAGGTCAAATGTCAAGCCGTATCCTCCAAGGAGCTTGGTGTTTATTTTTCTTTCTCTGACTACAAAGTTAGAGGATTATGTGACAATCATGCTGGCGATGGTGGAGAGGGGTGTGTGCTTGAGGAAGGCTGTACAATGTTATTTTATTTTCTAACGCACAACAAAATTTATATGTCAGTAAATAAACTGTGGTGGTGATCAAATCAACAACAAATTTCCCTTTTGTGCTTACTTTCCTATGGGAATCCACAATTATCACATTCACACAACAATATTAGTTACATATTTGGTCACTCAGTAGCAATAATATAAAAGAATGAAAAATGTAAAACTTTTATATAAGTAGCCTCTGTCTCGCTATGTTTATTCAAAATGTTCATTTATTGCCGTAGGCAAAATATATTTTATAAACATATTAAAAGCGCATATATGCGTTTAAAAAAGACTTCATCAAATCCTATGGTCATCAAATGCATAAATAATTTTTTAAGATTTCATTATAATAAAAGAAATTCATATATGAAAAAAATTCTGTCTGTTAATCTATACTACTATAATAAAGGACAAACTTGCAGGCTTTGAGGCAAGTAAACGCGGGAACCACTGCGCCAATCTACACACCCGATACACCGTAGAAATCGGCAGGGTGTGTAGATGGTTATAGGCTATATAAACTTTAAAAAAAAAACCTTATTTAAAAAAATGAATCAAAAAAAAATAGTCCCCCCAAAGTAGCGCCGGCCGCGACGTGCGTGCTCACGTCGAGGAGCGGCGTCAGAGCTGCGTCAGAGGACCGGCGGACATGGCGCGGGGGAGGGGCTGTCACGTGAGCAGCAGCGGACAGGCCAGCGGCGGTGAGAGACCAGCATCCACAAGGTTACAGAGGTGGTGCTTTCATTATGCCTCCCTTTGCTCTATCCTTTTTTTCTCCTTTTCTGAATCTACCTCTCCTCGGCTCTTCTCTCCCCCCTCCCTCTTTGCCTCCCCATATCCCTCTTTCCTCGCCTTGTCTATTTCCCCATCTCCTCTCCCTACCCCCAGCCTGCTATCAGCACTTTATAGCTGTCATCAATTAGTGCGGCAAGTGCTGAATTATATCTCACTAATTAAACCGCCTGTTGCCGCGCTCAGCGGCTGCAATTACACCCGAGGAAATAAGCCCGTGCAGAGAACATCAAAGTCTCTCCTTCCTTCCCAGTCTGAACAACACAGCTGCTTGAGGAGGGGGCTTCGGGGAGGACTGCACAGCGCTTAGAAGCAACAGGAGGACTGTGCGCAGCCACAGCTACCAGAAGATTCTATGTCAGAACAGTGTCTGTCCTGTTCTGTCCCTGAACAAAAGTAGTCATTCTGGGAATTGTAGTTTTGTGTAAGGTCATCTGCACACTGTGGGCTTAAGTTTGAAACTACAATATGTTGTTAAAGGAACGTCCGGGAGTGGAAATGTAGGGTCTTAGAGAAATTTTACAAAACTATGCGAGACCTCTACAGGACAGAGGCAAGTTGGGGAAGAGCAACACAGAGGCAGTGTATGATGCGAAGGGTTAATAAGGCAGAGTGCTGGACATGTAGGGGTAAAAAACATAGGACAGCTAGCTGTACGTGGAGTGCATAACACCCAGATGGCCGAGGTGTAATTGTAATTACATTTATAAAGTGCTTGCTACCCCAGACGAGGCGTTGAGGTTAGTGGTTGCTGATACGGGGCAGTGGTGGTATTTGTGTGTGTGTGGCAGGGAAGTGTTAGAAACAAGCATTTGCAATGCAATAGGTCTCGCATTAGGAAAGTTTGGGCTATTGGTATTGTAAATTACAAATTTTGTATTTATGTTTTGTATTTGAAAATATCTAAATTAATAGCTTTGTCATTTACAATGCCAATAGTTATACCTTTCGCAAATGTGACACCTATAGCATTTGTAATGCAATGTGTGTTGTATTTACGTCACTTACATGTATTGATATTACAAATAACAATGGCTTTTAATTTCTTTTCAATAATTAATACTTAAATAAAAGTTATTGTAATTTATAATGGCAATAGCTTAAAGTTTTGTAAATAACGTTTGTGAAGATTATGTTCAGTGTATTTTATTGTGAAGAAAATCCAAGAACAGAAGTGACATATTAACATCTTTTTGTTACATCTATACTACTATAATAATGGAGAAACTTGCAGGCTTTGAGGCAAGTAAACGCGGGAACCACTGCGCCAATCTACACACCCGATACACCGTAGAAATCGGCAGGGTGTGTAGATGGTTATAGGCTATATAAACTTAAAAAAAAACCTTATTTAAAAAAAATAATAAAAAAATATATAGTCCCCCCAAAGTAGCACCGGCCGCGACATGCGTGCTCACGTCGAGGAGCGGCGTCAGAGGCTCGGCGGACATGGCGCGGGGGAGGAGTAGTCATGTGAGCAGCAGCGGACAGGCCAGCGGTGGTGAGAGACCAGCGGAGAGGCGGACATGGCGCGGGGGAGGAGCGGCGGTTGACAGGCGGTGAGGAGCAGAGCGGCGAGGACCTGTCAACTCAGGAGCGGAGAATGAGGTAAGCAGGCGGGTGTCTGGCCAGGCAGGGGACGGGGAGTTACTAAAGGCAATGTCGGGGCAGGCGGGGGTCGGGGCAGGAGGGGGACGGGGACTAACACCTCCAGGCGAGGGTCGGGCCAGCCGGCAGGTGGGGGACGGGGCGGGCGGGGGCACGGGCTGCTGGGCAATGTCGGGGCAGGCGGGGGTAGGGGGAAGCCTGAAAGCACCCGGACAAGGTCGGGACGGGCTGCTAGTATGCTTATAAAATCTATATTTGTTACAACATTAAATGATCATTTTGAGTAAACATAGCTAGACAGAAACTACTTATATAACGTTTTTAATTCTTTCATAATAGATATTGTCATTTGGATGTGATAATTGAGAGTTCCTAAATCTATACATTGGGTAATAACCTTTCCACACATTATCATTTGAGCGCTGTATGTGAGTGTAAATGTAACGGTCATTTCATTTGAAGATGTATTGTCTGAAATGGCAGTACACTACCATACCATGCATACTCCACGCTACCCCACTCCAATCTTCTCTGCACCACTCCATACCACTGCACTCTACTCTGCACCACTCCACACTATGCCACTTCACTTTGTGCAACTGCATTCTTATCTGCACCACTGCACTCTACTCCTCTCAATTCTACACGACTCTACTCTACTGTATGCCAATACAATCTACCCACACTACTATACTATGTATCACTACACTCTACATCCCCCCTCACCACTCCCCTCCATGACACCCTACTCTGCAGCTCTGCACGTTATGCCACTGCACTCTACACCATTGCACCCTACTCTGTACCACTCCACTGCAGGCCTGTGCAACTCCTGCCAAAGCCCTCTAGTCTATTATTATTATTATTCAGCGTATAGAGCACCTGGTTACTCCAACGGAGTGTCTCCACACAAGAACACCACCAGAGCCACAGCAACAGGCCTGAACCTCCCTCCTTCCCTCTAGCCAAAGGCCCAAGAAGAACAAGTAAAAAAGGCCTACTTCCGACCCCTCAGGGGTGCTGGAAAAGCCACGTTTTTAGTTTTTTCCGGAACAAAATCTCAGATGGGCAGGTCCTTAATTCAACAGGTAGGTCATTCCAGGCCTTAGCCGCAAGGAAGCCAAAGGAGCGCCCTCCAGCCCTACCTTCTACTCTGTACCACTGCACTGTACTCTGAAACACTACTGCACTCAGCACCAATGCATTCAGCACCCCTACAGCCTACTCTGCATCTCTTTACGTCACTGCACTCCATGCCAATGCACTCTACACCACTTTACTCAAAACCAATGTACGCTACACCAATGTACTCTCTACCATTGCACTCTGCGCCCCTCTACTGTACACCACTGCACTATATGCCATTGTACTCTATCACTGCACTCTGCACCACAATATTCTATTCTGCATCATTGTACTCTATTCCACTGCTCTCTACGCCACTCTGCTCTGAGCCACAGCACTCTACTTCAATGCACTCCATACCACTCTACTGTACACCGCTGCACTCAAAAACAGTATACTCTGCAACACTGCACTCTCTGCCAATCTACTTTATGCCACTCTACTCAATACCACTGTACTCTATGCCACTTTAGTCTGCATTGTTCCACTCTACGTCATTACACTCTACGCTAATACACACTAAGCTATTCAAATCTACTCTGCACCACTGCACTCAATGACACTCTACTCTATACCACTGCACTTTACGCCACTTCACTCTACTCTGAAACAATATTCTCTATGCCATTGCAGTCTACGCCACTCTATTCTACTCTGCAGCACTTCACTCCACTCTACACCACTCCACACTAAGTCACTCTATTCTACACTGCTGCACTCTGTGCCACTGCACTCTACACCAATGCACATTACACCACTTTACGTAAAACCAATACACTTTACCCTACTGCACTCTATGCCAATCTACTCTGCACCACTGCACTGTATGCAACTAAACTCTACTTTATGCTACTGCACTCTGTGCCACTCTACAGCATTACACTCTGCTTCACTTTAATTTGCACCACTCTGCACCACTGCACTCTACATCAATCCACTCTGCGCCACCCACTCTACACCACTGCACTCTATGACACTCTACTCTGCAGCACTGCACTCTCTGCCACTGAACTCTATGCCATTCTAATCTATGCCACTCTACTCCACTCTACATCACCACTTTACTCTATGCCACTGTACTCTACCCTGCACCACTCTATGCCATTCAACTGCACTCTACGCCAAATGCACTCTATGCCACTCTAATCTGCTCTGCATGACTACACTCTATGCCAGTGCATTCTACTCTACTCTACAGTTCATCACTGCACTTTACTCTATTCCAGTCTAGACAACTCCATTCTACACCACTTCACTCTATGCCACTCCACTCTCCAACACTCCACTCTACTCCAATGCACTCTATGCCACTACTGTATACCACTCCACTCTACCCTACACCGCTCCACTCTACACCACTTCACTCTACTCTGAAACAATATACTCTACACTACTGCACTCTATGTCACTGCACTCTATGCCACTCTACTACACTCTGTGCCACTCCACGTCACTGCACTCTACGATGTGCCAATCTACAGCACTGAACTCTATGCTACGCCACTCTACTCTGCACTAAAGCACGGCATCTAAGTCAATTCACTCTACACCACTTTACTCAAAACCAATGCACCCTACACCACTGCAACTATGCCAAATACGTGGCACCACTGTACTTTATGTCACTATACTCTGCAATATTCTATTCCATGCAACTGCACTTTACGTCACTACACACTATGTCACTCTACACCATTGCACTCTATGTCACTGCACTCTATGCCACTCTATTCTACTCTGCACCACTGTACTCTATGTCACTGTTCTCTGCAACAGTCTACTCTGCTCCACTGCAATATATGCCACTGCACTTATGACAGTGCACTCTATGATAGTGCGCTTTGTGCCATTGTTCTCTAAGACACTGCTCTCTATGCAACTGCCCTCTATGCCATTGCACTCTACACCACTGCATTCTACCCTGCACCACTGCAATGCACTTGAAACAATCTACTTTATGCCACTGCACTCTATGTCACAGCACTCTATGTCAGTTTACTTCACTCTATTCCACCACCCTCTTTGCTGCACCACTCTACGCCTCTGCCACTGTACTCTAAACCACTGCACTCTATGCCAAGGCACTCTACACCACTTTGCTCAAAACCAATGCACCCTCCATGACTGCACCTACGTCAAATACTTTGCACCACTGTGCTTTAAGCCTCTGTACTCTACAACATTCTATTCTATGTCATTGCGCTCTATGATACTGAATGCTACACAACTTTACCCCATTGAACTCTATGCCTCCGCACTCTATACCACTTTATTCTACACTACCACTGTACTCTAAGTCAGTGCTCTCTACACCACTCTATATGCCTGCACTCTAAGACCCTTCACTATTGTCCCCTGCACTTTATGCCCTCCACTCTACTTTGCACCACTCCACACCGCCAACTCTATTCCACTGCACTCGAAACCACTTTACTCTATGCCACTTTACTCTACACCTCTGCACTCTACCCTGCACTATTCCACTCTACCCTGCACCACTACACTCTGTGCCACTTCACTCTACACCACTCTACTGCAGTCTGCGCCACTCTACTCTATGCCATTGCACTCTACGCCACAGCAATCTACTCTGTTCAGGTCTAATCTATGCCACTGCGCCACTGCACTTTACACTACTTTACTCAAAGCCACTGTACTCTACGCCACTGCTCTCTACACCAATCTACTCTGCACCACTGTACGCCACTTTACTTTAGGTCACCCAACTATTTTCCATTTTCTGAAACTCCACTCCACAATACTCCCCTATATGATGCTCTACTCCATTAAACTCTGCTCCACTGACACTCTACTCCACTAAATGCCACTCCACCTTACAGCACTCTACTCCACTCAATGTCATTCTATGACACTACTCCACTCTACCATGCTCTACACAACTCCCTCTATGCCACTTTGCTTCACTCTATTCTATGACACACTACTCGACTCTATGACACTCCACTCTATGACACTCTACGCCACTCCATTCGATGCCACTCAACTCTACATCACTCTCCTCCATTCTATTCCACTCCACTCTATGGCAATCTACTCTGCTCGGCATCACTCTACTCTACAACACTCTACTCCAATCTACACAATACCCTCTACGCCACTCGACTCTACACTACTCCACTACACTCTATGCTACTTCACTCTATGCCCTTCCACTCTACAACACTCTTCTCCCTCCACAACACTCCACAACCCTGTATGCTACTCCATGACACATCACTCCTCTCCACGCCACTCAACCCTACTGTACATCACTCTATGCCACTCCATAACTCCCCACTTTACGAAACTCCACTCCACACCCTTCTCTGTCACCCCACTAACATTTAGTCATGCTGAACAGTAGCCACTCTGGTGTACAACATTGCTAAAACATATTGGCAAAGCTAATAGCTCTTGCACAAACAAGACCTATAGGATTTGCCAATGCTTGTTTGTATGTTTGTATTTATGTGTGTGTATATATATATATATATATATATATATATATATATATATATATATATATATATATATATATATATATATATATATGTGTTTCGGAGTGTAATTTGATATTTTATTGATCAAGCAATGCACACAAACCCCAAAGCATTTTGGCTATTGCTGATCTTGTTCACAGTGAAGTGAATACGTGTGGTTAAGAGCACCTTTTATGTTTGCTGCCATCACATGATTTTCTCAATGACCTCCATTACAGTAAATTATGGGAGATGTAGTCGATACTTTAAAAAAAGAAACACTGGTGATTAAAAACAATGGTATTACCCCAAAATTAATAACTTACATACAAATACCACATTTCCATCTCATTGTGCGCCTAATATTTCATTGCCTGTTGATGCATTCCATTTTATGTTCATTCATACTTTTGAATTGATAAATGCACAACTTAAATAAAATAGTCCATCTAAAATAGTCCACCTGTCAATTAGGCTCACGTTCAATCACCACTGCCAGCATAGACACAACATTTACAGTGCTAATTCCCAAAAGTTTTTTTTGTTTGCTTTTATCCTTGGCGCTGTTTGATGAATCTTAACAAAACTTTCCGAATTAAATGCTTTTCCTCTTGAGGTGATCCGTCAAGGGGGCCAAGAAAAATAAAAATGCAATGTCAAAATGCGTTTTCCCCATTTATTTCTCCATAGGAAAATTAGACACAGCCAAAACGGCTGAACTGAAATACACCAAATTTGGCAGAATGCTAAATCTTGGTCTAGAAGTTACTCTTTTTGTGATTTTGTGTAATTACGTTCAGTAGGTTTTGAAAAAGTAAGGTTGAAAAACTTTGCAATATTTCACACCATGGAGGATCAGCGCAGTCAACAGATCTAGAGATAAGATCTGATTGGCTGCCACCGTATCAACAAAGGTTTGATGGTAGCCATTTTAGAACTTGAGACTTGGTCCCCAGTCCTGAAGAAAAATGTATACAAAATATATCAGGGGCAGGCTTTGGATACCATGCCCCTCTAGGCCTGGTGGTAGGTTTCCAGAGGTTTCCAGAGGGACCCACACTCTGGCTAAAATATTGTTTTCAAAAATGTTACTGCAAAGTCATGCCCTCGCCAGGAACCTATGCCATTACCATGCATAGTTTACGACCTCATATATTACATGACTCATGAATCAATGAAATGAAACTTGCCTCCAGCAAGATCTGTCTGCAGGCTTTGATACCATCAACCCTGGTACCCTACTTGACCTTCTAGAACATATGATGTGCCTCTCCAGCACCATGCTAAAATAGTAATCCTCCTTTTTACACAACAGATCACAGCGCTTTCTAATCAATCCCACTCTTTCTGAGCAGTCTCTGCTATCGCTGGGTATCCCCCAAGGTTCTATCATCTTCCCAGGCCTGCTCAACCGCTAAAAGGAGCCCTTTACTGAAGGGTACACTGACAAAATATCGACCCTCAAAATATCCCCATACCAAAATATCATCACCAAAATATCGATGTCATAACCTATACTTATAATGGTTAGTACAAGAATTATATGAAAAAAGATTGTTCTAATAAATATTGTTGTATTACATACAATTTTTAATATATATATATAAATCCAGTCAATACAATAGTAGTGAAAGTGTAGGATTGCAGAGGGGTAAAATGTACTATTCCCGCTCCAATAAATGCAACAGTTGGGAAAGTGCTCGATTGCGGAGCGGAGTGGTAAAATGTACTAGTCCCACTTCAGTCAATACATCATTAGGGAAAGTGTTGGATTGTGGAGGGGTAACATTTACTATTCCCCCTCCAATAAATGTAACAGTTGGGAAAGTGTTGGATTGAAGAGGGGTACGATTTATTATTCCCACTCCTGTCAGTACAACAGTAGGGAAAGTGTTGGATTGCGGAGGTCTAAAATGTACTATTCACACTCCAGTCAGTATAAACAGTAGGGAAAGTGTTGGATTGCATATAGGGGAAATGTACTATCCCCACTCCAATTAATACAATAGTAAGGAAAGTGTTAGATTACGGAGGTGTAAAATTTACCTTTCCATGCCAGTCAGTACAACAGAAGGGAAAGTGTTTGATTGTGGAAGGGTCAAATTTACTATTCCCACCCCAGTCAGAGCAACATTAAAAGAGTAAACAAAATATATTGAACAAAATAAAAGCCTTTTAGAAATAAAGTAAATTAAGAAAAATATAAATATGTACAAAAAAACTACAAATATATTTAGTATTAAAAGTAAAAAAAAAATAAGAACATATTACAATGTTAAATACATATCACAAATAACTATAAATATTTTTATAAATAAATGCAAAAATATTTTTCATACAAATAAATACGTACCACCACCCGCCCGCCACCCATTTCCCCCGCCATATTACTATGGCGGGGGGACCACGGCGAACAGAAAGAACGTCTGCCGCTTTTCTGCCCGGTCGACCAGACGATCTGGCGGGAAAGAGTTTAATATGGTGGCGGTGTCTGTTAGACACTGCCAACCATATTATTATGGGGGGACACATGCCACCATAGAAAGGCATGCGGAAATCACTTGTGGGGGCCCATTGAGGGCCCCTAGGGGTTCTGGGGGGTGGGGGTATGTAACGACCGGGTTCTCGAACTAGATGGGATCAGCTCCTGAGAGCCCCTCCAACCCAGTCGGAACATAATCACCTCCCTCCTTAGAACATATTTACAATGGGTATACGTATATGTATGTACATCTTGTACCTAAGGATGGGGAAAATAGCAATACACATGCATAGGTTTTCTACAATATCCCATTCATACCAACTAGTCTCACGGCCACTTAGGCCCAGACTAATCTACCCTGGGGCAGTTCTGATTATGTACCGATACACACTGATCACCTTCAGTGTCCACTCGACACGCAATCCGGCGTGCCATACACACTGAGCTGCAGCCCCAGTGCTCTCTCTCTCTCTATTGGGTCCACAATCCGGCGGACCTACACACTGGTTTCCCTCCCAGTGCTCGCTTACTTACAACCCGATCCGCAATCCGGCGGATCTAAGCACTAGTCTCCCACCTGGTGTTCTCATTAACGCCGCTTACCAACGACGACCACTCTCCTATGAATTCCTTTGGAAGGAATCTCTCATTGGCTACTTATGATGATACTACAATAACTTTAATTAGTACAGCTTGCCAAATTGAATTATGTACTTTCTGCTCTCAGCATCAAATGGTCCCTCTCTCCCTCATTATTCAGTCACCTCTTACCTGACCTGGATTTACATCCGTTCATGAAAACGATGTCTGACTAGAAGACCAGGTTACCCTGATTGAACAAGAATACAAGGCACATGTCGGTTCACTAAGAACTGGGGTATTTTATTACAATGATTATAAACACAGTACTATACTATAACATATATCCTGCAAAGAAAAGTGAAAGGTTAGAATGTGCACACTATAAGAACAGGTCAGACTTCACCTTATGAATACGAAGTCGGGGTTCAACAGTCATCTAGGTTCCCTTCTCGTCTGTGCCTTGGCTCGTCTCGGAATCACACCTCAGCAGTCACGAGTACACGTCTGCACCGCTATGCTCGGTCGTCTCTACTTTCCTCCAAGTCACTGGAACCTTCCTCTTTATTAGCTGCTGTCTCTCTCTGTCTCCATTCGCTCTGCGCTACTTCTCCTTCTCCTTTAATCTTTCTCAGAGAGTATCAGCTTCATGATCTTTCTTGGACTTCAAAATGGCGACTGTCTGCCTGGAAATAATTAATGGCATTGATGCTAACGGCTAGCTGCCGCCTACAGACTGTCTGAATCACAGCCTAACACTTTCGCTAATATGGAAGCTTGTCCTCTCATGGAAAGTTACGGCCAGTAACCTGCCGCCCACCAAATTCTTGTACCTCCCCGTACCAAGGACACGTTCCCAGCCGGCCGGCCTGATGTTGTGTCTTTGGAATGGAGAAAAATACAGTCTTTCGATAAGGGCCAGCCTGAGCCGGTTCTCTCCAAGCGAACAACACTTTGAAACTAAAACATTACACTTGACCTAGAAGCATCTCGAGCTGCCGAGGCAGAAATCAAGATGGAGTCTCTCCCGTTTGAGGCCTACAAGGCCCGAAATAAGCATAACTCCATAGAAGGTATACTAACGCTCTTGCAAAAGGACGGATTATCACTAATACTAATGAATCTGTCCCCTAGCTTAAGTTTATAAGCCCTGATCTAAGGAAAAGGGTACTAAAGTGTATTACTATGCCTTATGAATAGGCCCTGTTTATAGTTCCAATATCTGCACTAAAAGGATAATAGGCTGGAGTCACCTTCACTCATTCTCCCTCAAAGGAGTGCCGAAAAAGTCGGTCAGAACACTTCACCCTTGACTCCAGTCTATTAATCATTCATTATATAGAACTAACATCTGTGGAAGAATAATAGGAAACAAAACTAACTGATCTATTCCTCTTGCCAAACCTACAGTATTGGAATAAGGAAGGAATGCACTGAATAAAGCAGCAAATAGCTACTAAAACACAAATAGAAATCATAATACCCCCTAATATCTGTCGTAGAGAATGCAAGTCAGGTAACCAATTGAAGAGCCAGTCAAACCAGCCCTGATCAATATGTTTTCTAACCTCTGCAGTCAAGTCATGGAGTTTATCAATATGGGCCTGAATGGATTTCGTGTGGTCGGACAAATTAAAGCAGCAAAGACCCTCAAAGTCAGAACAGTCATGTCCATGCTTTAACAGGAGATAGTCGATAGCTGCGCGGTTCTGCAGAATTGCCCTACGTTCACCCTGGGCATCCAATAGCATATCAGATAAAATGGTAGAGGTTTGATTAATCAATTTTACCATCCAACAAGCCATTTTTCCAATGGATTTCGCATTGTAAACAGCCAACGCTGGGACACCAACAATGGAGATAGCTAAACTAAGGTATTCAGATTTGGAATAGAGGTGTAAGGAAGAATCACAATCCTCATGTAACATCATAGAATCACGGACTACACGGGAATAGGTATTGGGATGTGAAGAAAACATTAATAAACTCAGTCTAGAGGGAGGAGCCAAGATGGCGACCGGAGCGGACGTGTGAGCTCCCGGCTCCGCCAGTCCTTGTGCCCCTTCGAACTATCCTGTCTGCTATCCTGCCTGCCTCATCGGCTGCTCAGACGAGGACGACGTGCTGCTCTCGCCCATGCTTGTCCGGACTCTCGGCTCGTCCGGAAGGCTGAGATACCCTGGTGCCGGTCCCGACGCCATTGCCCCAGTGCTCCTCGCCGCCTAACGCCGGACCTCGGTGGAGTGACGACGAGCAACCTGCCTGAGGAGCGCCCGCATTCTGGAAGGGGCTGCTCTCCCTGGAACGGTGACATCAGTGTCCCGGGCGCCGTGGAGTGCTGTACATCGCGCTTGCCACGCGACTGCTGGGACGATTGCACGGTGCTCCGGCTCCACTGTTACGAGTCGAGAGGGGACGTCTCGGATCCATTGCGGGACTCGCCCGCACATTGCTGCCTGCCCGTTCGCCTTAGCCGCCTGGTTCTGTTGTAGTGGGCACCTCGCTGACGCCGCTGCATAGCAACTCACGGCGGTGGTGGATGGAACGACTGCTGGCTTATATCGCACCCCCCCTGTTTCTGTGCCTGGCTGGTGGGCGCCATGGAAGTCCCTGCTGACCTGCGGGACGGAGAAGACCGTCCGCCATTGCCCCTTACCTATGCTGCCACGGCCGCACCGGGGATTGACTTGCCTGCATGTTCCGACAATGGGGGTGGGGGGGGGCACACTGCCTACCCCGACCTACGGAGATGTCCTGCTTGCCCTACGTGAACTACGGGCGACACTGCGGCGAGACTCCCAGGAGCTTTGCAACAAGCTCGACGACATCGCCCTGGACCTGGCGCAGATTCGGAGAGACTGCTTCCTGCGGGCTCCTGTTAAGGCTAATGTTCTGCCAAGTGTTTACAGTGAGACTATGTTTCGCCCTGCCATGCCTGGTGTTTACAGACGGTCGCATACCGACTCTGCCGGGAATACATTGTTCCCGCACTCGGCTACTGTTTCACCACAATCGCTGCTCATGATGGAGGTGGGACTGCTGACTATTCTACTCCTGGTTCCCCTGCAGACTCTTTCCTTGGAACTTTCGCCTTTTCCCCTGCTGTATTTGGTTTTTCAGAGTAATTTTGGGGCTCTATGTATTGTAACCGGAGCATTATTGGGTAGGTGGTGTCGTCCATTTTGTACTTGTGACCCTCCCCCTTCCTCTCTGCTTCCATCTTGTTCCTTTGTTGATGAGGGGGTCCACATGCATGGAGGGCTGTGTACTGAAGGGCGTCCGAAATCGGGTCAAGGCTAGATTGTTTGTCTGCTGCATTGCTCTCTTGCCTGATGGGGGTCGGGTTTAAAATGCTGTGTGGGGCGAATGTGTGGACCGCACGCGGAGTGCAAATTGACTTTTCCAGCTGGTTGGGAGCTATTTGATATCGTTTGGCACTCGCTCTTAGCGCCTCCTTTATGTTATTACATTCTTGTTCGCGGCACAGTCGGAGCCACAATTGACTATCCTGATACCTAGTGAGCCATCGGCTCTGTTAAATCTTTTTGGGGTGTCTGACTTGCCAACAACGACTACTGGGACGGGGGGTTGCCTGTGTAGGGTGGCGTCCATTTTAACTCTCTTTGTCTCTGCGCTGCCCGGGGCGGTCGTCTTGGTTTCTGCTCTGGCTGGGGCGGGGTTTTGGGTGGGTGCCGTGGTGTATTGGTCGCTCGCGACTTAGACAGCACTAGGAGGTCCGGGTATCGACTTGTATAGGCCTACTTGATGTGATTTGATGATGCTATGATTTCCAGTGTGGGCTGAACAGGGATTGGAACTGCACCTGTAAATGTTGTGCGCACACATCGTGAAATGTTTCTTCCATCTCTCCTATTGTTGCAATTTAATACAGCGCTGGTGCTTTTGGATTAGGTGGTTTTCAGTGTGGGACGCAGTGGATGGCTGGGGTCCCGGGAGTACTGATGCTAAGTGGGCTCCTCCCCCCACTTTTTCCTTTTGGGAGTGGCGGATTAGCTTGTTCTTTTCCCCCTCCCTGTATTCAAGAGTGACATTTTTTTTTTATTTTTTTTTATTTTCCTTTTTCCTTTTCTTTTTGTCTCCCCTTTTTCCTTCTTCCGCACTTCTTGCTGTACTTTTTCCCTTCTTCCGACTTTTCTTCTTCCTAAATTTCGGGTTTATAGGGCGACAGGCACGCTGCTAGGGGGGGGGTAGGCCATAGCCTCTGCATGTGTGTAGGGTGGGGGGTTATATTTCATTTTTGTTACTTTCTATGGGACCTGTTTTATTCTTCTCTATGGTTTTAACTATCTTACCCATGTTTGGGAGTGCTGGGTGTAGGGTGGCAGTGGTACTGTGACTGGGTCATGGATGCTGCTCTGTAGCGTACTTATTGTGTAATCATCCTGCCTGGCGGGGACTTGATTATCGATCTTCGACTCGCCTGATATAGTTGCTACCGTCATGTTCCACCTGCATGGACTTTGTTCTTAATTTTCATTTATCGGTACGGAACACTACGGCCTGTCTTCAATAGTTGCATACAAAAAACTTTAAAATTTAACCTACATTCATCCTGTGACATGGTGCTGCGATATCCTTTAGTCTTTCTTCCTTTAAATGTTTGCGTTTCTGATACAGTACCTTGTCGCCGCATCGTATGCTATTGTGCTAACTGATTGTTCGTGGCCGGCCGGATGGTTGTAGGCCCGTATTTGTTATTCTTCCTTATGCACAATAAAGGTTTTCAAAAATTTTAAAAAAAATAAATAAACTCAGTCTAGTGATGGCACACGGGCCTCCGGAAATATTTGCAGGAATATAGGGCCAAGAGGAGTTGCCACATGAGAAAAGCCAACCAGAAGGTAACAGCATTATACGGTAATGGCTAGGGGCAACTACTATACTTTTACAAGTCATATTATTTTTAACAGAAACACTGGATTTTGGGGATCTTCGTGACCACAGCAATCGTTCATGAGCCGAAAAAGAAGTGGCGGCTCTCAGTTTTAACTTTACACATTCAGTAATTGCATTAGGATCACAAGACAAGAAAAAGCACAAATCACCCTGCGTGATATTATACGTGGTAATTTGAGAATAAATTGGGGGAATGGACTCTGAAAGAATAGTACATAAAGGACAAAATTCATGGGCCGCGAAATCGCCCAGAATAACATTGGGTCGGGCACTTGATATATTGAAAATATGTTTTAAAGTCTCTAATGAGGCAGGGACAGCAACCAAACAGGTCGCTAAAATGTCAGTTACTGAGCGCATAGGTGTCAGGCAAAAATGCGGAGAGTTAGTGACTCGTTTAGCCAGGGTGGTCCAAAAGTTTGATGATGAATCCCACGCAGCGAAGGAACGCGGTACTCGGGTTCTCGAATCAACCAAAGTCTGTGGGTTCCCTCCTCTCCCGACGTAGCAGACCAAAAAGAGTCCAACGCCGGCACATCCTGCAGCAGCATTCCAAAGAATGGTCTGAAAGAAAACCAAATACAGGCATTATTCATTCTTGTAGGTAACATTTGTTTCCCTGGTCTCATCACCAAAATGGTGTTATCATGACCGGTTGCAATAATTTCAGCTTGTTCAGGGGGATGTTTAGGCGATTGCACCCACACTCTCGCTCCAGGATTATCAGAGGAACCAAATCCTTTTTGGCCTCGCACAGTTAATAAAGTTGGGGCAGTGCCTTTCTGAATCTCACCTCTGAAAACAGGCATGATTAGCAATTGAGCAACTCGGTCAGTCTTTTGAATTGATAAGTCAACCTCACTGCTATTTAGCAGGAGGACCTTAATCTCTCCCTGATAATCACTGTCAATCACTCCTCCGAGTACTTGAACACCTTTTAAGGCAAGGCCCGATCTAGGGGCAATCAGACCAAAACTTCCAGCTGGTATGCAGACAACGACGCCGGTCTCGACAATGATTCGGTCTTTACTTTTAAGTACAGTGTCATTCATGGCATGCAGGTCCAAGCCTGCGGAACCTGGGGTTGCTCTGCATGGAGCCAAAGCTCCGGGGGAAATTTCCCAATACATTACAGTATTGCCAATGGTGTTGGGTTTTGCATCGACATTTGGGGGAAACAAACGCATCAAAGGAGATTGAGCATGTAACAAGGGACGATTATTTAGAATTAACAATGCTTGAAATAAATAGTCCCGCCAATTTTTATATTTCTCGTTAGTTAACTTTCGCAACTGTTCTTTTAGCAAACCATTCATTCTTTCAATTAGGCCTGATGCCTGCGGATAATAAGGAATGTGAAACACCCTCTCTATATTGTTTTCCACACAAAATTCCTGTACCAATCTTCCACAAAAGTGGGATGCATTATCAGATTGAATTTGAAATGGAATACCATAATATAATATGATTAATTCCAATGTTTTAATGGTATTTACTTGGGTAGCTTGTTTGCAGGGAAAGGCCACTAAAAGGTCACTGTAAGTATCGACAATTGTACAAACATATTGACAGCTTTTGCTCATAGGGAGAGGACCAATATAATCAATCTGCCAAATTTGAGCGGGCAATTTTCCTCGATGTAAATGGCCTTTAGCAATTTGTGGTACTTTTCGTTGTCTAGAATGTTGACATATAGGACAATGCAGAATAGCATCTTTAATGTAATTTAAAGGAATATAAATTCCTCGATCGGCGGCCCACCTGCTAGTGGCTCTCTCTCCAAAATGTCCTGCTTTCTGGTGGGCCCATTTCGCCAATCCTGCCAAATCAGAATCTTGCATGTCCACCACTGCCTCAGCAATTTTAGATTTCTCATCTGCAATGTTATGAAAGAATTTGTCAAGGGAATCTATCGGGGTATGAGCATCCACATGAAAGATTGTCACAGTACTCTGTGGGAGCATTTCCCAAATTTCTTGCCATAATTCTTTTCCCCACAATTCTTTTGAATGCAATTCCCAATTATGAGAATGCCAAGTTGGTAACCAGACCGCCAGTCCATTAGCAGTGGACCAGGAATCAGTAAAAATATGACATGTGCCAGGTAACTCCTGTTTCAAAACTTGGTAAACTGCATATAATTCAGCAAACTGACTGCTCTTTCCTTCACCAGTTGTACTCAACAATTTCTGTGTGATCGGATTATAGGACACTGCCTTCCAATGCCGTTTCTCTCCAATAAACCTCGCTGAACCATCCGTAAACCACACATGTTTTTCTGTCCTCCGCGGACAAATCATCAAATGGCTTACCCCACTTGACAGGAGATTCCTGTACCATAGGTACGGAGCAATTACTTCCAGTCTCATCCGATGGCGCCTGCGCCACTTGCTCATGTACTGCTGCCACACCTTTCGGACCCGCACGTGCCCTGTCCTGAATGTACCATTTCCATTTAATCACACTCGCCTCTTGAGCATGTCCAATTCGATGAGTTTTCAGCGAACTCAAAACCCACTGCATAATAGGAATTTCAGGTCTCAGAATCACATCATGACCTAAAGTCAATTGCTCGGTATCCACCAAAGCCCAATAACATGCAAGCAACTGTTTGTCAAAAGGTGTATAACGCTCACCAGCCTCAGGTAACTTTTTAGTCCAAAAACCTAATGGCACTTTTTGTCTGCCTTGCTTTTGCCACAGACTCCAATTTGCATACAGACCTTGTACAGACACATTTAAATCCACATCACCCTCGCCCACAGGCCACAAATCCAAAGCATACTGAATCGCTTCTTTCGCCAAGTTAAATGCATCTGTTGTGGTTCACCCCATTCAAACGCATGCTTTTTGCGAGTGACTCGGTATAGAGGAGCCAATATCTGACTCAAATGGGGAATATGTTGACGCCAAAAACCAAACAAGCCAATGAAGCTCTGAGCTTCTTTTTATTCCTCGGAACTGCAAAATCTGAAATTTTTTGTTTAACCTGTGGGATCACCTCTCTGTGACCTTCATGCCAATTAATACCTAAAAACTTGACATTTTGGGATGGACCTTGTAGCTTGTCAGGATTAATTTCCCAACCTTTTTCCCGCAAGCAATCAAGGATTTGATCCAATTGGGTCTGAACTTGATCTTGTGTTTCGCCTTGAATTAGAATGTTGTCAATATAATGACACACCTGAATTTGCGGGTGTACAATTACTTCGGACAAATGCTCCGCCACCAGCCGGTGACAGATCATAGGACTGTGTACATAACCTTGAGGAAGACTTCTAAACGTCATTTGCCGTCCATTCCATGTAAAACTGAATTGTTCCTGACACTCGGGGGCAATCGGAATTGAAAAGAAAGCATTAGCAATATCAATAGACGCATACCATGTACCTGGATGCTTTTGGATTCTTTCAATTAAAGTAACAATATCTGGTACTGCAACAGTCAAAGGGGGTGTGTGTTTATTCAGTTCTCGATAATCAACGGTCATACGCCAAGAATTATCGCTCTTGCGCACAGGCCAAACGGGATTATTCCAAGCAGAAGTAACCGGAGTTATAACTCCTGCGTCAACCAAATCCTGAATTGTGACACCAATCTCTTCATGGCCACCTGGAATACGATATTGTTTCTGAGAAACCACCTTTGTAGCTTGGGGAATTTTTATGGGGGGCATTCGTAAACGGCCAACCCGTATGGGTCTGGACGATATGTAGTGTTTAGTTCCAAATTGATAACAACCGTCATTCAAATGCAAAGTCATTCCTTTTAAAATATCAATTCCAATTATATATTCCAAGAGTGGTACAACTAATACAGAATATTCTCTTCGGGGAATTCTGCCTATTCTCATTTCAAGCATAGTTTGCACTGCGGGAGTCTCCTTTCCACCTAAACCAGTAATTGTGAAAAATTGGCCTTTGAATTTCTTTGACTTACCATGAATTAGAGTGGCCTCCGCTCCTGTATCTACTAATGCTCGGGCCCTTTGGATATTACGATGTTTCCAAAAAATGTCAATATCTACATAGGGTCTATTGTCTTTGTGAGCCCACCTGCGTACTGGAGCTTGACCTATTTCCTAGTCATTTTTACTGCGTTCTGTCAACCAGGACAAATCAGGGTAAATGCTCTCATGTTTCTTGGGTATCAAAATATCCTGTTCATATCCATCTCCATTACGAAATGGATTTTTGTCATTTTCATAGAACTGTGAGTTACGATCGGAAAGCCTGTGACGATCCTCCCTTCTCCTCAACTCAGGGGACTGATCCCTTTCATCTCTATATCTGTTGTAGATACGATCATCTCTCCCCCTTTCTTTTTCCCCCTCTCTCCCCCTTTCCTTTTCACGATGAGGGGAATCATTACGTTCAGAGCGCCGTCCGTCACGGCGATCAGAATCCACACGACGCCTGTCGTCACCACTATCATCAGAATCACCACGATCACAATCATTCTTCCGCACACGACGGGCACCCTCCTTTCGATCCAAACCACGCTTACGAAACATGTCCCATAAGCGATTATTAGGTTCACCGTCAATGTCATCCCTTTTCACACCATCAGCCAATAGTGCAAGAAACATATCACGTCTAGTGTACTTATAATCTCCGGCAGTACGACCCTCCGGTCTGGACTGTCTCTCAGGTTTAAACCAGTCACCCAACTTACCAAGCTGACGGACAGATTCGAGCACCATAGACAAAGGATTGCCAGTTTGATTAATTAACAAAGTCATCATTACTTGCTTATAAGCAACAGGGGAAGAATGGATAATGCGATTCCGCACAGAAGATGTCAATAAACTATCCAACAACCTGTCAGCAGTACTGAGAAAAATCGCAGTTTTCATCACCTCCTCTTTCAAACGCTGCGACGCATCGCGCAAAGTATACCACGGCTTATCATTGACAGGCCAATCAGACTCAGTAGGGTATTTGTGATTACAGCCATCAGTCGCTAGCTGGAGCAGACTAATCTGGCCAGCACCATTATAATTATGAAAATGGTCTTGTATAGTAGAATCGGAACTCAAAGAGCAAAAACGTAAACAATCACCTGCATCTAACATGATACCTGCAGCACCTAATTCATAAAGGCGCACCATCCATGTAAGCAAAGCCTCACCAGGCCGTTGTCGAAATCATTGCAAAATGTCACTAACTTCCTGTTGAGTAAAATCTTCAATACTATCCAAATGAAGACCATTCGGATTACCAGGAGCTTGTTGTAATTTGCGCCTAAAAAGCGGGTGCGCAGAAACCTCCGGACGAGCATCCGAAGAAGCCCGGTCCATAGAATTAGAGGAACAATCAGATCGAGAAACGTCATCAGAACGGGAAGAGCGACCACGGCCGCTAGAATCATCATCATTGTGACAAGAAGCAGATTTACCGTCACGACCGGAGCGAGAAGACTCGCGTCTGTCGGACTCCTCAGCCGAGGAGCCAGAATCATTCGAGTCCCAGATATTACCATCCCACTCGTCGGGGTTCCAATCCAGTCCGGCTTTCGCCACGACCAGATGCACTTTCCGTTTAGAAACACGACCACGACGGTTTCTATATTTGTATTTCGTAATTCGGACCGCAGCCCTTTCAGCTATAGTCTGATAAGTCTCAAGTTTGTCTGCAAGCAATTTATTTTGACACCACAAAAGAGTATGCGCATTCTGTACTTCAACAAACTTTTCCTCCATATCCACAAATCGCTTCTGTAGTTTCACAAATTTTTCATGAAGTATTCTGTAGGCAGTTAACACAATCCAACCTCTGCGTCCTAAAATAGGAAGCTCATCACCCTTCACTACTGGAGCCTTCTGCAAGCAAGAAACCAAATCAGCAGGCTCCGCCTGCTCCAAACAAGAAGTCCAATTCTCACTTAAACCAGTAGAATCGGCCCACTCACGGGCCAAAGCCTCGTAAGGCGTTGATTCCCAGCCGGGAATCTCAACAGGCAATTTGAAAATAGATTTCGATTTACGCAAAAACATTTTGACACACAAAAAATATATACACAATTATCAACAAAGATAATACGTACGAGCCGAGCGCAAACCAACAAGATCAAAACAATACAGCGCACACAGGCTTCGTAAACAGTTCGTGACGCCAGATGTAACGACCGGGTTCTCGAACTAGATGGGATCAGCTCCTGAGAGCCCCTCCAACCCAGTCGGAATATAATCACCTCCCTCCTTAGAACATATTTACAATGGGTATACGTATATGTATGTACATCTCGTACCTAAGGATGGGGAAAATAGCAATACACATGCATAGGTTTTCTACAATATCCCATTCATACCAACTAGTCTCACGGCCACTTAGGCCCAGACTAATCTACCCTGGGGCAGTTCTGATTATGTACCGTTACACACTGATCACCTTCAGTGTTCACTCGACACGCAATCCGGCGTGCCATACACACTGAGCTGCAGCCCCAGTGCTCTCTCTCTCTCTATTGGGTCCACAATCCGGCGGACCTACACACTGGTTTCCCTCCCAGTGCTCGCTTACTTACAACCCAATCCGCAATCCGGCGGATCTAAGCACCAGTCTCCCACCTGGTGTTCTCATTAACGCCGCTTAGCAACGACGACCACTCTCCTATGAATACCTTTGGAAGGAATCTCTCATTGGCTACTTATGATGATACTACAATAACTTGAATTAGTACAGCTTGCCAAATTGAATTATGTACCTTCTGCCCTCAGCATCAAATGGTCCCTCTCTCCCTCATTATTCAGTCACCTCTTACCTGACCGGGATTTACATCCATTCATGAAAACGATGTCTGACTAGAAGACCAGGTTACCCTGATTGAACAAGAATACAAGGCACATGTTGGTTCACTAAGAACTGGGGTATTTTATTACAATGATTATAAACACAGTACTATACTATAACATATATCCTGCAAAGAAAAGTGAAAGGTTAGAATGTGCACACTATAAGAACAGGTCAGACTTCACCTTATGAATACGAAGTCGGGGTTCAACAGTCATCTAGGTTCCCTTCTCGTCTGTGCCTTGGCTCGTCTCGGAATCACACCTCAACAGTCACGAGTACACGTCTGCACTGCTATGCTCGGTCGTCTCTACTTTCCTCCAAGTCACTGGAGCCTTCCTCTTTATTAGCTGCTGTCTCTCTCTGTCTCCACTCGCTCTGCGCTACTTCTCCTTCTCCTTTAATCTTTCTCAGAGAGAATCAGCTTCATGATCTTTCTTGGACTTCAAAATGGCGACTGTCTGTCTGGAAATAATTAATGGCATTGATGCTAACGGCTAGCTGCCGCCTACAGACTGACTGACTCACAGCCTAACACTTTCGCTAATATGGAAGCTTGTCCTCTCATGGAAAGTTACGGCCAGTAACCTGCCGCCCACCAAATTCTTGTACCTCCCCGTACCAAGGACACGTTCCCAGCCGGCCGGCCTGATGTTGTGTCTTTGGAATGGAGAAAAATACAGTCTTTCGATAAGGGCCAGCCTGAGCCGGTTCTCTCCAAGCGACTAACACTTTGAAACTAAAACATTACACTTGACCTAGAAGCATCTCGAGCTGCCGAGGCAGAAAGCAAGATGGAGTCTCTCCCGTTTGAGGCCTACAAGGCCCGAAATAAGCATAACTCCATAGAAGGTATACTAACGCTCTTGCAAAAGGACGGATTATCACTAATACTAATGAATCTGTCCCCTAGCTTAAGTTTATAAGCCCTGATCTAAGGAAAAGGGTACTAAAGTGTATTACTATGCCTTATGAATAGGCTCTGTTTATAGTTCCAATATCTGCACTAAAAGGATAATAGGCTGGAGTCACCTTCACTCATTCTCCCTCAAAGGAGGGACGAAAAAGTCGGTCAGAACAGGGTACCTATGGTACCCCCTGCAGGCAGGTCTGTAAAACCCGTGCAACTTTCTATGCCAACGAAATCAATGTAAGTTCTAATCCCTCCAAAATCATTTTTAAAATCCTGAAAGATCTGAGCACTAAAAAAGCAGAAGTTAACATCTCTGCATCACAGATGTTCTGCGATAAACTGGCTTTGTTTTTTGTGGAAAAAATTGAAAAAATCTATAATGTATTTCCCGCAAAGCCCATGCTCAGCCCTTCTAAAACAGAAATGATATCTGAACTTACTAACATCCCGGAGCTAAGTCAGGAGGTCTTTGACGGATTCTGTCAAAAAGTCAAATCAGGTTCTCCCCTCGACCCCCTAAAACCTGAGCAATTCAGGAAAGCAGATACCACAGTACTTGAACCACTAAGAGGCATTATTAATACATAATTGACAACATCAGAAATCCCCATAAATTGGAAGCAGGCATGGGTGAATCCCATAATCAAAAAAACAAATTTAGATCCGACAAAACCTGAAAACTATAGGCCCATATCTCTGCTACCATGGCCTGCCAAGATCACTGAGTCCTACGTAAACACCATCCTTACGGCACACCTCTATGCCAATAACATCTTGGATGCCTCCCAGCATGGTTTCCGTGCAGATCACAGCACGGAGACGGCACTTCTTAGTGTTACAGAACATCTCAGATCCATCAGGGATTCCGGTCAAACGGCAGCGCTGATCAAGCTAGACCTCAGCGCTGCCTTTGATACGGTCTCCCAAGACGTGCTTCTGTACAGACTGGAGGCAGCAGGGGTGAAGAGCGCAGCTTTGGCCTGGTTTAAAGCATTTCTGTCAGACAGATCTTTTCAGGTAGCTACCCCCCCATTTGTCTCTAAAAAGTGTAACATAATGCAGGGAGTACCTCATGGCTCAGCGCTCAGCCCGACACTCTTTAATCTATATGTCCAACCACTAGCTGAGGTCGCCAAGAGGTGGGACCTTTCCATCGTGTCATACGCTGACGATACTCAGCTGGTGGTAACATTGAGTGATGACAACGGAGCAGGAGCACTGAATTTCAAGCATGGCCTCACTGCAGTAACTGAGTGGCTGACGGCCAATTATTTACAACTTAACGCTGACAAAACGGAGGTAATAATAGTAGGAAAAAATGCTGAAGCTTGGGGAAAGGACTGGTGGCCCGATACTCTTGCCCCCCCCCGACCCCAAAGCAGAGGTAAAAAACTTGGGGGTGTGGTTCGACTCAACCTTGAGTTTTGTTGGCCACACAAAAAAAGTAGCTGCCACAAGCTTTGGTATCCTACGCAACCTAAGACCTATATTAACATTTTTCGACCCCTCTACACGTCAGGTAATTATCCAAGCCACAATCTTTTCCCGCTTAGACTATGCTAACTCCTTACTCCTGGGAGCCAATCAAGCGGAAAAAAAACGTCTGCAGCGTGTCCAAAACGCGGCAGCGCGGGCCCTAACAGGGCTTCCCCGGTTCGAGTCTGTAACCAAGACCTTGGTAAAACTGCACTGGTTACCGGTGGAAAAGATAATTAATTTCAAGGCCCTGTGCTTGTCCTTTAAGATTCTAAAAAAATCCTCACCTCCCATGCTATGTCATCTCATAACGCAGTACACTCCGAATAGAGCTCTCAGATCAGAAGGACAAAATCAGGTCATGATTCCCCGTGTCAGACTCGCCCGCACTGGAGGACGTTCCTTTCAATACATGGCTGCCAAACTATGGAAAGCACTACCACTGTGGATCCGAAGTATAAATTACCTTCTTGCCTTCAGAAAGGCATTAAAGACCCACCTGTTTTGTTAAGTTGACCTGATAGCCTGTCTGTATGTTGTGCTCTCTCCTGTCTAGTCCAGCGCCGGGACGCCCCTTCGCTGGGGCAGCCGCCGCGCTATATAAGCAGATGTAACATAACATAACATAACATTTCAATATACAAAGTGGCAGGCACCGGGGGGTGCCTGTCACGTTGTGCATTGAATTGCATGACGTGCATTTTTAGCATTGCGGCGGGCGTTGCTTTTAGCACCGCCCGCTGCAATGTTAAAAATGCAGGATGCACCGCCTCTGTGGTGGGTGCAACCTAATGGCCCAAAAGGGACCCCCGGCCTTATGGTGGGCGGTCCCTTTTTGTGTCGGGATGGCGGGCGGACTTTGTGCCACTAATTATTATTAATGAAATATTAATCATGAATTAATTTGAACTAATTTACTTCCCACAATGTACCCCCACAAAACACACAACACACTTATAAAATTAAACAGAAAATGTTCTACACAATTAACATAATTAATTATCACTTTAATAATTAATATTAATTTAAAAATTAAATATTAATTAATTAAAATTAATTTACACCCCACCCCATACCTCTGCAAAACCCACAACCCACATCTATAATCTTCTTTAAAAAATTAATTGCACAATTAACATAATTAATTATCAATTAAAACATAGTATGCAATAAAAATGCAATATTAATTCATTAAAATCAATTAACTTCCCATCCTTAACCCCTTAAAACCCCACAAGCCACAACTAAAATGAAACTTATATAAAAGAATTACACAGTTAACAGAATTAATTGTCAATTAAATAATTAATAGCATTTAAAAACTAATTATTAAGTAATTTTAATTAATTTACTCCCTAGTCTTTACCCCTATAAATCCCACAACCTACACCTAAAAAGATAACTTAATTACACAATTAACATAATGATCAATTATTGAATATTAATTAACTAATTATTAATTTATGAAAAATAAATGACTTCCCATCCTTTACCCCTATAAACCCCACAATCTGCACATAAAATTTACATTAAAAAAAATTTATAGAACAATTAACATGACTAAATATCAATTAAGTAACTAGTATTAAAAAATCATTAATGTATTATAACTAAATTGCTTCCCACCCTATACCCCTATAAACCCACAACAGCACTAAAAATCATAAATATTAATGGAATTAAATTTAATAAATACAAAAAATGTAACAAATATACTAAAAAAACATAAAAAAAATAATTATACAAAAAATTTACATCATATACATTTAAAATATATACTAAAATACAATTATAAAATGATATTTTAAACAGCTATATTTTTGCAAACAATATAAATTACTTACATTTTTTTAAACAACAATATTACTTACCTTAAAATTGATATTCTTGACAACGATATTCTTCCTAGTGATATTTTCATATAACAATATTTTGGACACAATATTTTAGTATGGCGATATTTCGTTTTTTATAGTTTGTCTGAATACCTTACTGTAGTCCTCAAACTCTCCCACGTCTCCTACCATATGTATGGTGATGACACAGAACTCTACATGAGAATAACCTCCATCGAGGACATCCACACCCTCAATGTCACCCTAACAAAAATGCAGTAAAGTCTAACTCGTAACCACCTCGGACTCAAAGACCTTAAAACCAAATTCTTAGTAATCGCTTCACCCACTATCACCCCTAACGTCAATGACTTGCTCTCACTTCTCTCTGCCTTGAATTGTACTCTACACATTGTCGACTCCACCAAATACTGAGGTATAACACTAGACAAAGACTTCTTCATGCAAAAACACATCAGCGCCATCACTAGAGGAGCTAACCATCAGCTGTATATCCTTTGCAAACTAAAACCTTTCCTCCCCATGGCCGGATCTCACACCCGTGACTCATGCACCTCTGCTTTCAAAACGTGACTACGGTAGCACTACCCTAGTGAGCCTCCCAAAATCCTCACTTGCACCTCTGAAGGCTACCCTCAGTGCTGCTGCTAGGCTCATCACATGTTAAAAAAAGTAATCACATCACCCTGACCTTTGTGCACTGAATTGGCTTCCCTTCAAGGCCAGGATGCATTTCAAAATCGCCTGCATGACCCACAAAGAACTGCACCACAATACCCCCTCCTACCTGTCCCAGAAACTGACCCTATCGGGGGGAAATCAAAACTCCAGAAGCATGAGTTCCCTACACCTCAAGCCACAAAATTCAAGAAAAAGAAAACCTACAATCGTTCCTTCTCTTGAATGGCCCCCAAACTTTTGGAACTCTCTACCCACGGGGATTTGAAATAACCCATCCACATCCCTCTTCTGGAAAGAAGTAAAGAAAATTCTATCCAACAAATTCCTCTCTCTCTTTAGGACTAGGCCATGGATACCCCTTCCCCACACCCCCCACATAACCTGCGCATCACTACCTCGGGGAAAGCTATGTCTCTACTACACCCCTTGTGCTGTAACTCCCTCCCTCTTCTACTTCAGAACGTTGGATTCACATATTCTACAAGATATTGTTTTGCTTTCATCCTTTATATTCTGTTACTTTGTATTTTTTTTACGATTATGTAACCAGAGTAATTGCTGCTACATATGCCACTGTACATTGTTTGCTCTTTTTTACCGCTACTATGCATTTTTATTTACTCTTTTTGGTCTTTATGATCCTCATGTTATTCGGTTGTGTTTACTCTGTTAAGTGCTATGATACCTTTGGTCATGTTTGCGCTATATAAAACTCCTCAATAAATAAATAAAGAAATAAATGACATCATTGATAGCATGACTGCAACATCTAAAATGGCATAATTAAAGTCAACACCGTGCATGGCAGGGGAGAGAGCTTTGGTTACTTTAGGGCACCGATTATAGTTACTTAAATTAACTATAACTGGTGAATTTCATTTGTTTTGCTCAGACCAAAGAGCCATCATTGCACTGTACATCTACCTTATAAATCGACAAATACTCTCCTACAAAGAACTTGAAGATAAATTAAATGCAACCTTAAACTAGGTAAGACGATGAACAGTTATTACAATTTGAGGATATCAATATTAGTGGATGCTACATTCATTGGATGGTCAAGGTGGTGGGTAAAAAGCATAAGAAGTTGGAAGCTGGTATAGAGTATGCGTGCCAGGAGGGGGTTAGGAGGCTAGATATGGTATCACCAATAGCACGGTAGGAACAGAAGCAGCAAAAAGAAGAAAGTCTTGAGATATTTCCTAAAGAAAAGCAGGTCTGACGTTCATCCGAGTGAGAGATGTGGTACAGCGACCAGAGCGGCTGACTCTGGAGCGCAGGTCTCATGGTTCGATCCCAGCGGCAGCTTAGCTCAACATCATGTGACTCTGCGCAACAGCTCACTTAGGGGTCTATTAGGATGGCGGACGGATGGCCGCCGCCGGCAGTGGCAACTGCCGGACCGGCGGAGGAAATCCGCCAGCGATCGCAACCCGGAAAACTGCCAGTCTCATTAGCATGGCGGTGACGACCGCAGCGATGAGATTTTCTGCCTGCCATTTTTTCACCAGTAGCAGTCCGCACGCCTGCCTAGCGGGCGGAACTGGACCGCTGCAATGGTGCCGGTGCAGGGCCAGGCTCCGCCAGCATGATTATGATGCCGGCGGTAGCCAGCCTTTCCGTGGCGAAGGGACCGCCATGGAAAGGCTTGCGGAGAATGTCTCCTGGGGCCCATTGCCGGCCCCTAATGTGTTGGCACAGTGTTGGTGCACTGGGGGGTCTCCATGGTACCCCCTACATGTCCCTGTACCAGGTGGCAGGCACTGTGCAGTGCCTGCCATGCAGTGCAGGGATATGCTGGACATGCTCCTTTTGACATCACAGCTTTGCTGCTGGCAGCAGCAACCACCGCAAAGTTAAAGCCGGCAATCATACTGCCGTGGTCGGATTTCGACTGCAAAGCATACTAATTGGACCGGCGGTTATGCCGCAGTCCTGGCGGGTGAGCCTTTCCTGCTACCATGGCCGTCAGGGTGATTTCCCGACCACCATCCTAATAGACCCCTAAATCTACCCAACGGCCCCCAGCGCCTAGAAAACCCTTAAGGGTGATATGTTTGCGCTCTACAAACAAGAATTATATTAATTTTATTATAATTATGTGTTCTGGCAAAGAGTACCAGAGTGGAGGGAGTCACCTATCACTCACTCACAGACCGATAAACAGTAAACTTTCTAAATTCTTGCAAACAAAACTTCCTACATAGTTCCAACCAAGGATTCCAATTTCTAGGCTAGTGCCATGTCTAATAATTCCAGCATACAAGAAAAAACGGTTGGTGGCATCACTTTTACTGTGCCAGTTGCCCGTGTCTACCTACAGATGCCCATTCACTACTAAGACCAACTAGGATTCCTTATGCACAAGAGCCTAATGTTGTCGGGCGGCTCCAGTGCACAGCTGTTGGCTCACTGTCTAGTGTTTGTCATGACTCCTATAACATTACTTCCTGCATATTCAAACAAATGATTAAATTTGTTTTCACATTTTTCCAATGTATTTTCACCAAAGCCTGTGCTCACTAATCACTCCACTGTTTACATAGTGATGCCCCTTGTCCCCTAGTGCAGTACGGGGTGGGCCAATTGTGAGGGGGCAAATTGTGGAGCAAAGATGACAACTCAAAGATTTGTGAACTAAAACAGAGAAAAAGAACCTCATATTACTGTAGTAATGTGTGAATTGTTTATCAAAACACACTGTCCTGTTCACAATAGTGTACACACACGATGGGGCTCATAATAATTCCTAGTCGATACAACACGGAATTATGGCATTTTCAGTGTGCATAACCCTATTTAAGGCAATCATACTTTTTAAAAAAAATCTTTTTATTGAACAAAAGAAGGAACATTACACAACTCAAAACTGACCAGAGCGCATTGAGTGACTGCAAATATACATATAGAGAACATAGACTTCCATGTAAGACCAATAAAGCAAAATGTAAAGAATGGGCTTAGGCGTCTTCCGATTCCACACTGGCAGGATCCACATTGGGTGGTGTACAAATGTCCCCACGATAGGCGTTCCAAACTCCCCAGACCTTACCCCACTTGCGGGGTCGCCCCCTCGACACATACACAGACCTCTCCTGAAACATACGCCAGTCGAGGCCCTCCATCCACTTCCCAACCCGAGGCGCCCGAACAGCACCCCAGAGTTGTGCAATATTACGTTTGGCTATCGCACAAGCAAGAGTGACCCAGAGTTTGCCGTGACTCGAGAGGTCGGAGGGCTCCCAAACATTCAGCAGACAACGACGCACCTCCAACTCAATCCGCACATCCCATACTTCACTCATCTTCAAATGTATCCTCGTCCAAAAATAACGGACCTTCTCACACTCCCACAGAATATGAAGGAACGTTCCAGGCATTCTACACCCTGTTCGACAATCTGCAGACACAGCCAACCCCGTTCTCAACAATCCAGGGCCCGTGGTGTAGGAACGGTGAAGAATCCTGAGTTGGACCAAACGAAGTCTCATTGGGACCGCCACTACTCTAGGGGATGACACCGCCTCCCTCCAATCTTCCTCGTCCAGAACTAATCCATCCGCCACCCACTGTTCCCTAAGCCGCACAAGGGGATCCTCAGTATGATTAATGAGGTTTCTGTAGGTCAACGATATTGCTTTGGTAGGCAAATAACCTTCCAACAGTCAGTCCTCCAGCGGAGAGGCCACCGGAGGTGTCTCGCCCCTAGGGATTACAGCACGTAAAGCATGACTAACCTGAAGGTATCTAAACTGTTCAGTATCATGCAGCTGGTACTTGGCCTGCAACTCCTCAAATGTCAACACCCTATCCTTACCCCACACATCTCGCACCTGTGAAATTCCAATCAAATCCCAACGGTGAAACCCTTTCATTTTCCATAGATTACCCAACATTGGAGTGAAGTAGTGTGGCTCACTGGTTAGCGGCGGCAGACCCAAGAGCAGAGGACGGCCCGGGACCAGGGTACGATTCCCGGCGCGGCAGGTTTCTGGACCAGGGTCAGCGGACTCGATAATTCTCTCGCCTCGGTGCCCACTCTGATCAGCGATCACACTCGGCAACTCTGGGCATTAGCTTGCCTCATCTTCACTAACGGCCCCACCAGACCGCCGGGGATGCCTGGTCTCACCCTGGAGATACCCATTAAGGGACCATCTCTCAGGGAAGCCAGGAAGGGTTTCGCAGTGGTCGAAGCGCCTTGGGACCCTCCGGGTAAGTAGTGCGCTATATAAATGCCTATACATTTACATTTACAACATCTCCGAGCTCCACAAAGGAGTAGCCAGCGTTATTTGCCCCGCCCATTTAAGGGCCCTGTTAGCCGCGTGCCATAACCTCGTCGCCATCGATGGAGGACTCACCAAAGGGAAGCGACCATTCTTCGCATACAACACTCTAGTATACTCTCCCCCAGGTACTTGGCCACGGTCCATCGCAAAGCCCAGGACTACCGGCGAGCCATGAATTGCATGATTAATAGGAGCCAACTAGGACGCCCAATAGTATTTCCTGATATTAGGCAGACCAATGCCCCCGTCATACCAGGGCAACATCAATTTTGACAATGCAATACGCTGCCTCCCCTCCCTCAGAAGGCCGCGCTGCAAAGATTCGATCTCGTTAAAATACGACGGAGGTACCGGGTCGAAGGAATTCTGCAGAGCATATAAAAAGCGCGGGAGAGCCAACATCGTAACCTTTTCCATGCTCATGCCGAGCTGAGGTTGTCATGAGGCACGGTGCTCCGGTGCTCATGACGAGCTCAGCTCAGCTCAGCCGTCAGGTGCGGGGAGAATTCCCCTGCTGTGCTGAGCGTTCCACGGGAGCCAATGCACCTGTGACGAGCTGAGCTCGTCATGAGCACAGGAGCACAGGAGCACTGTAGCTCATGACGACCTCAGCTCATCATGAGCATGCGGGCGCTGTGCGCACCCTCCTCCCCCCCAGCACAGCGGGGGAATTACCCCCGCAGCGAAGGGGTTTAAGAGGAAGGCGCGGCCCACCTAGGAAAGTGGTAATGCTTTCCACCTTGCAACATCACCACGCAGTCTGGCCAATGGGGGTAATAAATTCAGGTTGAAGCGTACCTTGGGGTCCTTCGATATCTGAATCCCCAAATAACGAAAACTGACCAACTCCAGCTTCACCGGGCAAATCACTGGCACTCTGGGTGGTTCGCCAGTTAACACAAAGAGGACCGACTTCGCCCAGTTGATAGCGAAGCCCGAGTGTCTCCGAAAATAGCAAGGATATCCATAAAAACCAACAGGGAACTGTGAGGGGAGGTCAAATACAACAGGATGTCATCAGCATATAGCGAAATCTTATCCTCCCATTCCGACGTCCCACGCAGTCCTCTAACCGAACGGTCCCATCGTACCAAGGCCACAAGCGGTTCCAGGGCAAGGGCGAACAAGAGTGGTGAGAGAGGGCAACCCTAAGAGTGCCCCTCCCAAGTGAAAAGTTGCGGGCCTATGGTTGTTTACGACTACACGAGACAGGGGGGCTGAGTAGAGAAGGCGAACCCAACCAATAAATTCGGGGCCAAACCCCAACTTCTCCAGGACCGCAAAGAGGTACGACCACTCCACTCGATCAAAAGCCATAGTGGCATCCAGGGACAACAACACCGCTGGTTCATGGATGCGGGACGCACCCGCCACCACTCCGTGGAGCCGGCAGAGATTAAGGGCAGTGTTCCGACGCGGCATAAAGCCGGACTGGTCCGGATGCACCAGCGTCGTGATAACCTTCACTAGACGGGAGGCAAGCAGTTTGGCCAGCACTTTAGGCTCTACATTCAAAATGGAAATCGGACGATACGACGAACACTCCAGACGCGGCTTACTGTCCTTATATGACCACAATGTTCGCTATGCGTTGATTATAAGGCAACTCGCCATGGTCTCTACTTTCAAGATACATATCTTTCAGGTGCGGGGCCAAGAGGTTGGCATGAAGCTTATACAATTCGATGGGGAGACCGTTTGGGCCAGAAGCCCTGCCGGAGTGGACCCCCCTAATGGCCATCGCCACCTCATCATTCGTGAGAGCAGAGTCCAGAAATTCCCTGTTCTCAACAGACAGAACCGGCATCGGAATGTCCGAATCATGTCGGCATTTTCTCGCTCCGTAAAGTCCCCTGCCGAGGTATAGACCTCCTCAAAATATCGGGCAAATTCATCCACAATTAACTGAGGATCCGACGAGGCCGCTGCACCCGCAATACGCAGTTCCGGCACCAACCGAGACCCCCAATCACCCTTTTCCAACTACGCTATCAACTTCCCGGCCTTGTCGCCATGTTCATATATTCTACTCTGCGTGGTGGCATGTTGTGTCTTTGCTCTGTCACTTGTCAGGGTCCTGTACTCATCACGGAGCAATCCGAGGCGGTGCCCCGCCCCAGGGTCGCTCCCCGAGGAGACAGCAGCTTCCAAGACCAATAGCTCCGCCTCCACCCTATCTATTTCCGCCCTGCTCTTCTTCTTCTGCCCAGATACTAGGGAGAGAACCTTCCCCCTTTCAACAGTTTTATACGCTTTCCACAATGAGCACTTCGACGTTACCGACCCTTCATTCTCCTGAAAATAGCAATCCGTGACACGTACGAGCCCCTTCCTGACAGCAGGGTCCTTCAGACACCACGCGTTAATCGGTGCAACCCTACCCACATCGCCCTGTCCCATCCGCAGACGAAGCCAAATCGGCGAATGATCAGATACTCCCCGTGCCAAATGAGTCACCTCCTGAATAAAGGCCGCCTGAGACGCTGGTAATAAGACACACTCTATCCTAGAAAGTGAGTGGTGCACCGCAGAGGCGTGTGTATAACCCACATCACTAGGGTGCCGAAGTCGCCATCCATCCAACAGACCCGACGCAGAGATAAAATCCGCCAACCATCTACGGGAAGGCAAAAGCACACGGGAGGGGTGCCTGTCTAATTCACCATCCAGTACTGCGTTGAAGTCCCCGCCCAGTATCATTATCCCAATGGGCAAAGTCAGAAACACCCGGCCCAAATCACAAAAAGTATCCACCTGTAACGCTGGAGAAACATAGATAGACAGAAACGTGACAGTCCTGCCCTCCCAAAGCCCCGATATTCCGACATAACGGCCTCTGTTGTCAGACCACGTCGACTGAATGGTGAGAGGAAAGGAGTTCTTCACCAATATCCCCACTCCTCTAGAGCCAGAAGTAAAGCCCGCATGGGCCAATAATTTGTAGCCCCCTCTGTGAAGCGCCATACAACGTTTACCCATTAGATGAGTTTCTTGTAGCAACACTACGTCGGGCGAGTGTCTCCTAATCAGCTGACTCACCATAGTGCGCTTAATCCTATCACCCAAGCCATTCACGTTCCAGCTGAGGATGGAAAACCCCAGCCCCAACCTAGCAGAAGCCATTCATATCTCCTAAAAAGCACCGGATATCCATGGGCACCCATAGCGAACTCTGGTCACACAAAACAAACAAATCAACAAACAAAACCCCCTAATTCCCAAGCCCCCCACACCCTCCCTGCACCCCTGCAAGGTAGCATACGCACATCCCCAACTTGCAGTGTGCCTGTCACCCCCAACTAACTACAAGTATCTAAAAGTAGAAATACGGAGGAGGACCTTACAACAGGCCGCCCGCTCCCACAACCCTCAAAGGCAATCATACTGAATGAAGGATCAAGAAAGATAACATTCTGCATGAATGACGTGGTTCATCACAAGAGCAGAAGACAATAACTTCAAGCTCGGGAACCCTAGACTAAAGCATTTTGGGGCAGATTTACAAGCCCCCTGAAGTGACGTACTGGTGGCGCAGGGGGCTCCTCCATATTTACAAGGAGAGGATAAGCCACCTTGCGTGACTTTTCCTCTCCTTGAAAATATGGCCCCTTCACACGCAGCACTTTGCATTGAAGGGGCATTCCATGGGTGTTGCTGTGGGTGTTCCCACGCAACACCCATGGAACAAGACATATCTCCAGATTTACGAGAAATCGTAAATCTGGAGATGAGTGTGAATGCTATGCCACCTTAGAGATGTTTTCATTTCTCCTCGTTGTTTCCTCCTTCAATGCGTGCTGCATTCTACAGCACGCATCGAAGGAGCAAAATGCCTGTAGTGATTGTTTTTGAGCAGTAAGGTGCCCCTTCCAGCACAAAAACAAGCTCCCCATGACGCAGGCATCCTTGCACCATGGTGCAAGGGTGCCTGCGCCAGCGCAAGGCTGCAGTGTATGCACCTGCGCAGGGGGAAGCACGGAGATGCGACATATTCTTTTACATATGTTGCATCCCTGTGCTTCGGAAGTGCCGCAGCGTGGCGCAGTCAATGGGCTTGTGGCGCCACGCTGCGGCACTTCCGCGTAGATCTCCCCCGCCATGTTTTTCATCTAAAGAGTAAAATTGAAAAACTTAATTAACAACAGACTAACCGCTAACCCTGGGTTCCCAGAGCAGCGCTTCAACGCCTCCCCAGAGGTTGTAGTAAGCGCTATATAAATCCACTTGCAATACAAGTCTCTGCAGTGAGGAGTGGAAGTTTTCCTTGGCAGGGAAGGTGCTCTGCAGGCTTGGAGAGGCAGCACCCGTGCCCGGGTCACACTTCTAGAATGTGTCTTGCTCAATGAAAAGCCCGTTCACTGCTCTGACAGGCGAGGGGAGTGTGCTGCACAAAGAATTCTGGCACACTGAAACTCGCGTCTAAATATGAACAGACATGGGGAATGTCTAGGCCAGGAGTCGGTTTCAGGGGACCAGAGACAATGTATAGACTCTTTGACCGAGCGCCAGCTCGAAACCACCACATCTGACAGCCCTCGGCGGGCGCGAGAAGACGGACGTATGTGTGTGTTTATGTTTCAAAGGGTTGCCATGGAGACGGGCGGCGATGGCTGCGCGGCAGAAACTGCAGAGAACATCCCCAAAGCTTCTCCCTGGGGCAGAGCTTGACGGCTCATTCGCCAATAATAGCTCCCGGCTACAATGGCGCACTGTGTGATGCGGGCGGATAATTTGTCGGCATTTCGTACCCTGCAAAGAAAATGGCTTTAGCAGGCAGCGGGCTCGCCTTTCTGTGGGAGCTGCAGGCCTTGTCTGCTTCCAAGCTTCTGCCATGCAGGATTAAGTACCTGGGGTCGGGTTTAAGAAACCTTTGTGGGACGTCAGGGGGTCGATGGCTGCGCAGAGTCGGTTCTTGGTCTGTTTCCAAGGTAAACCCTAGTGGACCCTTGGATGAAGCAATGGGACATTCAGACTGTACCTCACTCAGTCCATCCATAGCCGGTCATTCAAGGCTTCTGAGGTGTCACTCACACAGTAGCAGCTTTCCTTGTAAATAAATGTGCACTGTACCTCAGCTCTCGACCAAGGCTTGCTGCATATACTGTTATCTGCCATCATGGTCTGGGAGACTTCAAGTAGGTTAATCTCCCCTCCTGGCACCCTTCAGAAACCACAGGTTCTCATTGTATGCATGTATGCATGCATATATATATGTAGTATATTCATAGCACCAACCGAGCCAAAAGGGCACAGCCCTGTAAGGGATCAAAAGCAGGAATGCAATAAGTGAATGACTAATGGGGAACCTGGGGGGCATATTACCAACAACTAGCGATAATTATCGCTATGTTGGCTTAGCGGGAATATTCCTATCGCCGCCCTTCACCTGTTTTTATCGCTGAGATACCTCGCTATTATCAAGGTTTATCTCAGAAGCGATAAAAAACGGTCGAAATGCATGAATATCGCTGTCAATACATCGATATTCAGGCATTACCGTGACAATGCTCTTAGCCATGTTATCCACCTCTCATTGGATAACATGGCTAAGAACTGGTCAGGGCAGGCGTTAGCTTTTGGAGATATTCGCGCTTAGCGCAAATATTTCCCAAAATACGCCTGTGTTGATAATAGGCGATAGCGATTGCAGCGACTGTTTTCAGTCGCTGACATTTTGGCACGCCCACTTTGCATGTCATTAGCGATAATTATCGCTGACATGCAAAGCGGGCCCCAAAATGCCCGCTATCGCCTACAAGCTGTCGCTAACTGGTGTTAGCGACAGCTTGGTAATAGGGCGATAAAATTATCGCCGCTTTAGCGGGAAAAAGTCCCGCTAAAGCAGCGATAATGGCCCTTGGTAATATGCCCCTGGGTTCTTCAGGTGGAGGTGGAATGTTACTTTGCAGTGATGTAGTGTACTTTCAAGAGGTGTGCCTTCATTTTTTTTCTACATTGGTGCAAGTCTGGGCGGTCCTCATAGATATAGGGATCTCGTTCCTGAACCTGGGTCCATAAATGGAGAATGCGTATTGCCTTGTTTTTTCTTTCTTGGACTTTATCTCCAGTCTGATGTTGTCCTAGCTCTGGGCTTGGTGAGAGACACCAGAGGTGGTAAGCTACTAAGCAGGCGTGCCAGCTGTGATGTAGACATGCAGCTCATTTGAAAGCTGATACGGATTGAAAAGCGGAGCTAATGGACGGTGGGCGTAGTTCGCGAAGTGCACTTCGCACTACGCGAACTTCACGTAGCACAACGCGAGCTGCGTAGTAGCACGTTTGCACTGTGCAAGATGCGTTTTCAATGATTGCATAGTGCAGACAAGCATCCGGCACTGTGCAATCATTGAAAACGGCATCTTGCACAGTGCGAGCTGTAGTTTTCTGCTGCTCGAGTAGATTGTTACTCGAGCTGCAGCTTTCTCAACGCAAACTGGTAGTTCCTCATTGAGAGCAGTCGCGAGCATGCGCAACCACTCACAATGAGAAACCTGACCTCCCCGCATTGAGAATCTCACCGGGATGTCATTTTGCTTGCTCGCGGTCGCGAACATGACGTTCAGGACCGCGAACAAGCACAAAATGACCGCTGCACTACGCTACGCTGCTCTACGCGTGTTCGCACTGTGCTACGTGCAGCTCACGTAATGCGAAGTTGCGCAAACTTCGCAAACTCCGCGAGCGTAGCGTAGTGCTTCACCCAGGGTTAGTTCCAGCAAGGTGGGACTGATGTGGTCATATTTCTTTAAGTCCTTGATGTGGCATTCCGCAGCATCTACCAAACCATTATTGGGAGCTAGTATATAGCCCAGGAAGCTATGGAGTGTATCGTAGCCATCATCCAGGTGCTGTCCCTTCAATTGTAACACTACATGAGTTTGACAATGTCCCTCACCCCCTGTCTGTTGATGACGTCATTGCTTCCCGGGATGAAACCTCACCATGGCTCATGAGAACTTAGCCTTCAAACTAATACACTCTCTGCAAACTTTGTAACCGCACAAGTAATCTGGAAGATCCAAGATACTAATTGTGCCCAGGCCACATAATCAGCTGTTTTTCATCCTACCTGAGCTACTGATCTCTTTAGTTCAAATTCATCCCTTTCATCTATCCCAGGCGCCGTCCCATAAAGAGCCCTGCAGTGTTTCCCTCATCCCAAAGCTGTTTAATAGGTTCATGGTCTCTAGTGTCATTTCTTAGAACACGGAGGCACTTTTCCCCTCTCCTTTTGTTCTTAATCCTATCTCAAAACAGTTCCTTTTGCACCGTTGGAAAATTCCAATCCATCAGACACTAGATAAGATGCGCTTGTCTGAAACTAAGTGGGACATTGGCACCTGCTACAACCTCGAAGATGCAGGTTTTGCATCACCTGTGTGTAACCTAGGAGTGTCCCACCCCCTCCTCACTCACTCCGATTGCTCCTGACAGAATGAACGCCTTCCACCCAACCAGATGCCTCGGTGCGGCACTACACATCAACCCTTCACTACTTGCTGTGGCCATTGTCATGCTCTTGTACTCCTTGTTAAACAGCTTAAACACTGTTTACTGGGGTATCCAAGAGTATCTTCTAGACAGATTCCAGTGCATGCAGAGTATGGTTATTTCCACTTTAGAGAAGAAAAGATGATATCTCCACTCAAAGTCCCCTAGGTGTACATTGAGAATTAACCTCAAACTCTTATCCCCAATCTACAAACATATCTCTTGCACCATGCCCATCTGAAAGCCAACCACCAACCTCTGCTAGCTCCCGTCGCAAGTTACATCGTAAGGGGTGTAATACACAGGCCCTCGTGATCTGAAACAGGCTCCGCCTGGACACTGAAGCCGCCCAGTCCTTTGCTACAAGAAAGCTATTATGACCATTATTTTTCACACTATCTCTTCTCTGTCCTACAGACTGCCCATACTCACTCTCTGTACATGCCTCTGGCTTATAAACTCCAGCACTTTAAGGCCCACTATGAAGCCCTCATGATATCTGCTTTATCACCTGCTCAGAATTTTAAGTGAGATATTACCTTCATCTGTTGCTGGATCTACTGCTTGCTTGCGCCTTGGGGCGATTCAGTTTGTAGTGTGCAGTGTAAAAGTGTCATAAATTAAACAAATAAATGCTTGAATATGAAGCTGGATGTTGCATATGTGTACAAAATAATAAGTAGTTTTGTAACGTATTGCAGTTGTCCTCAAGGAACATCCTGGGGAGAGGATGTAGTCTTACGGCTAGAGCGGTCGACCTTGGAGCTGGGGAACTGGGTTAGAGTCTCAGCAATGACGCTCAACAGCCTGTGATTCTGGGCAAATCACTTTATCCCCCTGTTCCTAACAAAAATGAATGTGTCCTTGTGTAACGCAACTGGTGCTCATGTAAAGCGCTCTGATACCTGATGTCTTGGGTCTAGTTTGCGCTATATAAAACTTTAAAAATAAAGAAATAAATAAAATATTCATGTGCTTCCATTCGAGAGTGCTGCTCAGCGCCTACTTTGTTGAACAAAAACCCCCCAAAAAACATAAATGCAGGGGCCCCAATGTCCTACTAGCCCACCGCCGGTGGCGCTGGTTGCTGAATAGTAAGGCTGCCTAGCCTTGATTCCACACCATTCCTCTTTCTTCCACCTCCCTACACCTCTGCCTTTTTGTCATACTGTGGCAGGGTCTTTTTAGGTTTTGTGAGTGTGAAAACCTATGCATTTAGGGGCTCATTACAATGTCAGGAGGTCGGGCCGCCGACCACTGTTGTAGCACTCAGGAGACTGCCCGATAAGCAGTTGTCAGTCTGACTGTCCAATTAGGATATTAACGGTGTGGTGGTGGTCGGAAAGTGCTTTTTTCCACTGCGGCTTGTGCTGTGGTCCAGGAAAAGGGCAGCAGAACAAGTTGTAATGGACAAAAAGCACTTTGGGCATATCAATGCACCGTATACCAGGCACCATGTGGTGCCTGGCACATGGAGGTCGGACCACCATGAAAAGGCAATCGGAAAGGGACATCATGATCCTGACGGCACTTCCTGTCTCTGCACCACCTCTATTCAAGATCATGATTCTGAACTCCTCCCTGTCAGGATCAGTAGATCCTGTAGAAGGCGCCGGTCTTTACTCCCGACCTCTGCAGTCCGACCGAATGCATCCAAATGCGGCAGTCAGGCCGAAGGGATGTCTGTCGGGCGGACCGTCAACAACAGGCTGTCAGTAGCGGTCTGCCTGACATTGTAATCAGCCCCTTAGTTATGAATGAAGCACAATCAGCCGTAATTAGTACAATCTCACAATAGCAAAGTTACGTCTCTATCTTGGTGTGATTGATAGGGCTTCACAGTGCACCTTACCGTAGCTGATAATATAACAACCTGTTAGTTTCTCCAAATGACCCCTAAGACACCTTTTACCAATGTTAAGCCACATCAAGCAATTTATACAGCACAATCTTCAAAAATCCACAAAAACATTAAAGAAACAATGACCACCACCCCTATGAATCTGAGAGAAAAAGTCTCATAGCAGTTCAATTCAAAATCCACCCACTGCATCTCAACACTCCATTTCACACTACAAGTCCTAGCATGCATTGTTTTTCACTTCGCACCCATTTACACATGAACACTATCCCCTAGTGATACTCACGTCATCGTTTTTGGGTTACCACCTCAGACACTTGGTCTGCTCATTGCCGTCTTTGGCGAGCATCCGATCGTGAACTGCGTCAGTTTGAATTCTGGGGGGCACCATCAATACCATGAGATACACTTCTTGGTTATAAGGTTAAAATACCTATGCAGGTCGAATCAGTACTGGATGGATCCAGTTGGCACCATCACCTTTGCTACGAAACATCTCTGCGTGCAAACCTATACATTAAGGGGCATATTATCAGGAAAGCTCGATACATTATCGCTGCTTTTATCAGCAGGAAACTGCCGATAAAGCGGCGATAATGGGCTTGATAATATACTCTATGGAATTCCAATCGAAGCCCATGTTAGATGTCTTCACATCAAACATGGGCTTCGATTGGAATTACATGGAGCATATTATCAAGCCCATTATCGCCGCTTTATCGGTAGTTTCCTGCTGATAAAAGCGGCGATAATGTATCAAGCTTTCTTGATGATATGCCCCTAAGTTCTCTCCTGAGCACAAACTCCTTTCCTTTAGATCAATGTAGAGCTTTAGACAAAGGCTTAACACATTTGCTTCATTAGTGAATGGTTCACATGCTCATAACCAACATTTTTTCAGCAAAGAGCAACTTTTGCAACACAAAACGTTTATAGATGTTTTACAGTGTTCTAATACATGGAGTGATAGTGTTCACGGCATCTGTTCTCAGTTCATATAATGTTACATTGTATGTTACTCAATCTGGGACAGCTGCTCCGTTCTTGGGAAAATACACTCTGCTCAATTTGCTATGAGGAATCGTTTTCTCAGTTAGAGAAACCTACGAGTCTCTATTGTGACACAGGATAAACAGCAGTTGAGGTCACATGTTTGACAACAACATCACAAAAAGATGGACGACGAGCCTAAGATGTGCTTAGTTAAAGAAATTAGGTGGCATATTACCGAGGTGTGCGTTGCAAAACGCACAAGGCACATCTCCGTATCACCGGCTATCGCCGGATTTCATCGCCTAATTAGTGCGCAATTATCAATGCGCATCAGGCAGGCGGTTAGAAATCCGGCGATATGGCACACTAGCGCATGAAAACAAACGTTGTTTTTATGCGCTAATGTGGGCCTTGATAATATGGGGGGTGGATTCAGCTTTATGATCCACACCCCCATGTTAACAATGCCTAACGCCTGGTCGGAGCAGGCGTTGGCAGACCTGCGATAAATGAGTTTATCGCAGGTTTTTGTCTCCCAACGCCTGCCTTGGTAATAGGATGTTCCCACCTTCAACCACATTTTACATGTGGTTGGATGTGGGAACGCCCACTTTGCATGTCATTAGCGATGTTTATCGCCAACATGCAAAGTGGGCTCGGCCAGGCTTTAAAATGCCCTTGGTAATAGGGCTCTAGCTGTATCGCCGCTTTCTTGGCACAATTCGCCGAGAAAGCGGCGATACAAGCCCTTGGTAATATGCCCCTATGAATTCTTAAACTCTAAACATTGACATTTTTTTAATGTAAGCAACCCACGTTAACTGTCTCACTCAAGACAGGGCTTGCACTGTTTGTTGCGAAGCGTATTGTTAGCTTGCAGTGTGCTTAGACGGATGCTGTGCAGCATGGCTAAATAAAGATGGCAAAGCCAGTCGGTCCCAAAAGTGAGATCTATTGTTTTTGCCAATGCTTTTTATATGCATGTATATGGTATTTTTATAGCACAAACCTAGGCATAAGACACTGAAGTGCTGTACATGGCCACCCCGTTTTCATCTCTGCGTTCTCGCTTTGTCACTGTTTTCCTATCTTTCTCTGCCTCAGGTCTCACTTTTCCTCTATTCTCTCTCTTGCTCTTGGCCAATGTATGACAATGGAAAAGAAATCCCGGTCCCCAAAAATCAATGCCATGGCTAGCAACTGCTATTCCTGGCACACATGAGGCATTAGTGCTGTTAGTCAAAAAAACAAGACTGGCTGAAGTTTATCCTTGTGACAAGAGAAAGAGAGAGAGAGACAAGTTGGCAGCTATGAATCAAGGTATAGATTTTTATTTTTATTTTTATCTATACACCAGCAGACTGACCTCTTATGTAGGAATCACCAAGGACAGAGCATACAATATGCACACAGGAAGGTCACCCACTGCCTGCTTGTCTCCTAGCCCCCCCCCCCCCCCCCCCCCATTTGCTGTAGGACGTGTTGGTCACCCTAAGCCAGTTTTGGCTTGTTAGCCAACAGTACTATGCATTCTGACTTGTAGCTTTACTTTCAAGGGTTTGGGGCGCATGGATCTGAAAGGGAAGTAGAAACTGTTTCAGGGTCCAATGCCTGCAAATGCATTCGTTGTGATGTCTAATTGGGTGTGGCCTTTTGAATCTTGCGAGTAGACATTTTACAATGTATATTTTCATTCTGAGTAGAGGCCAAGATCTATAAAATGCAAAGCCTTGAGTGGGTTCTGCTGCCCAACACATAAACATATAATTGTGCTATTGTATCTTTGTGTCAGTAGATATACGTATTTTATGAACATGACATTGAGGACAAAATGTGTAGGTTTGTTGTTATGCAAAAAGAACAAATGATGGACGGAATGCTGAAGAATGTAAACAGTCACCCCCAGTCACACAAATCTAGGTTTAATCCATTGATTTTCTGCTCCCCAATGCACCCCCGTTTGAACCCAGCCATATGCAAATCAGTCTTGACCCTGTTTCTCATGGAAACAGTCCCCAGCCCGAACTGCCAAGCCAGGTCCTCCCTGGACCGGAAACAAGCATCCTGGGACTGGTTTCAGGGCATCACCCTTCATCAGCCAAGCTAGCTTGAATCCAGTGGTGCAGTGAGCACCGTTCTCCTTTGTTTTCCATATTTTTATATTTCGGTATTAGTGCTGAGTTTGATAATTGTCACCAAATGAACAGAACTCCATAAACAGTGATACTGCTGCATTTCATGATCTGCGCTATATTACATAATTGATTATGCAGTCTACATTTCCTAGGAAAACACAGACATATTTGATATTGCTGGACACCAGAAATTGAGAACAAAATTACCTTGGTAAGTGTTCCGGAATATATGTTTGTCAATTTGAGAAATATTGAGCAAATTTGAAGAAGAAAAAAAAATCTCCACGTTTTAAAATATATTTTCAGATTGCAATGAGATATTGATGCAGGGTTTGCACCAATGCATTGCCCAGAATTTGCCCGAAAAAAAATATAGCGGCATATTATCTAGGAAGTGGCGGTGAGAGGAGTTGGCCTCCTTGGCCTAACGCCTCTCATCGCCACTTCGTAACCACAAGGCTGCCCCATATTACCAAGGATATGGTGAAGCCTGGCGACTTAACGCCAGCGCAGGCACCCTTGCACAAGAGTGCCCCATTTAGTTTGCTTGGGTGCACAACATAATGCTGTTTTTTAAAAAAAAATCTTTGGCACAGAGATGTGCAAACACCCTAGCAGTGAAAGGGTTAATGCCTGTTGATTTGCCTGTCAGGATTCTAAAAGTAAAATATCCTTCAGGTCTCTTTGATATTTGACCCCTCTCATTCCTTCCACAATATAAAGGGGAAATGGACCACTGCTGAGTGATTGGTGTACACATTGTTCGCACTCACAATGTTTCGCAACGTACATTACTGAATGTGTTTCACTCATCTGGGGCACCCCTTACCTGCTCTTTTTTCGACACAGGTACTTTTTCTGTGGCAGGCACATTCATGATTACCAGACCTTCAAGATGGGTAATCCATCCTGACTGAGATGTGTGCAAGCCTCTCTGTGATGTGTAATATATGTGCATACTTTCCTAACCAGTGATGTCTGGTTGCATGCTCCATTTCCAGTCCTTCAGCAGGTCTCCGGAGAATGTGCCTCCTGGGTACCAACCCTTATGCAGAAAAGCCTCCAGGGCCCGACCAGGACAAGCCATGGAAAGACGTGATGCAAAATAAATTAAAATGGCAGCGCGGTAAAAGCTTGCTGATGATTTGAGAGGCTAGTATTAATGCATAACAATTTCCTGACATTCTTCGAATAGTGTTTGAGTGCATTTGTGGCAACCTGTGGAAGCAAGAACATAACAAATGATAACTCAAGGTGGAGGGGCGAATTCAGGGTAGGAGGTAAATGCCTCTAGGATCAAGGCAACGCCCTGCTTGTGAAAATCCCACACACTCAGGGTTGTAGCTTCGGGAGGAGGGGGTGGGTTTTACTCCCCCCTCAAAAATGTATTTTCAGACAAATAGTTGGGTACAGTTGCTTTCAGTTGGGTATGGTGAGGTGTCTGTCGGATTTCACCAGGAATGTTTACATGCACACAGACAAAAACACACACACAATCTCTTCCTTTTTGTTTTGAAAGTCCTCAAAAAATGTCTTATTTTACAAAATGTTGTGCTGCCTCTCTCAGTGCTCCTACCAATCCACATTTATTTCCGTCCCCACTGCCTCTTAGGCCCCTCTCATGCAATCTACTTGTCCTATATTGTATTTAAACATTATATGCCAGCCTGATGGTCGGAAATTCTGAAGCTCACACACCCGCATTCTTACTAACCAAACTACTCCCCTGTACGCACTGTAAACCACTAGGGTTAAGCTGAATGAATAAAACATTTGCACATTTCAGTTTCTGCTTCAGGACATGCCCTTAGGGCACCCTGTCTTCCTTGCTTCTTTATTTTGGACCTCTTCGTCATGCTAGTGTTGGCCACAGGACGTGCTCGCGGTTCGGCTGCCATGACAGTGTGGAATGTGAGCAGGACAGATAATCCAGGTGTGGCTTTCTTCTCCCACAGGAGGTGTGTTTGGTGCCAGCATAGCTAATCCTGAGATTCATCCATTTGTTCTGGTATAATGGGTCTGCCAGGGCATTCCCAAGGTCCACATGCCAGCCCTTGCTGCATAGATCACACAAGCTGACTTCTGATCCGGCCTATCGTACGCCAAGATCCTCGCGCTACTCTGAGGCAGTCGAGCATGCATTCCATGTGGGTGAGGGAGAAGACAGTCTTAGGAGAGCAGACTGTGACATATGAATGTGCACAGGTGCGGTGCAGGGTCTTCGTAAAGGATTTGTAAAACAACATTATTACTGGTCGTGCAACTAAGACAAACACAGGGGCATATTTATCAAGCAGTTGCATTGCCCTTGAGCACTGCAACGGGGCGCAAGGGTGATGTAACTACTAAGTAAGATTTATCGAGCCAGACAGGCCACCTTGCGTCACCTTGAATGGCTTGATACATCTGGAGTAACGCAGCGCATTCCATGAGTGGAGCGTGGGTGTTCCCACGCATCCACCAATGGATTGTGGTTCATTCCCAGATATCCAGATCATCAGTCTGGGTTCAGGCCTGCGAGAGGCAGTGAGTCCGCTCTGGTAAGCACCAAGGAAGAACTGCTCTTCTTTGGACGAAGACAAAAAATAACCCCTCTACTCCTTACCCTCTCAGCAGCCTTCAACACCCTGAATCATGACTATTGCTGAGAAGCCTGAAGAGAAGGCAAGAGCGACTGGATCCACCCTGGAATTGATCCAACCCATCCTCCCTGAGGTCATATTTGATCAGTGGAATCACTCACAGCCAAAGTGCCATGTGATGTACAACAGCAGGATTTCCTATTCCGCTTGCAAGTCAACATCTATCTTGTGGTGCAGCTTGTAGTCAATTAACAGTCGAGCCTTCATATGTTGATGACACCCAGATCTTCTTCTGGCTGGGAGGAAGTCCAGTATACCAGGCTAACATCCCCCCTTGTCTGGATGTTGGGTTATTCTGGATTAAGAAGAGCTTCCTGTACATAAAAGGAGCTAAGGCGGAGTCCCTGAGACGTAAAGGAGCACAGACTTACACATTAATCTTGAGCATGCCTTAGCACCTGGGAACGCTTCCACCGACTGGCAAAAGCCCAATTTGACTCTTAGTTTTCCCTCACTCCCGAATCAATGCATCAGTCAAGGACAGCAGCTAGTGAGCTTTTCTTATTCTGTAAAATACTACTGCTCCTCCAAACCAATCACTAGATGGAGTGGAGGAGAGCTCTGGAAATGGCGTTTTGAACTACTGAATCTTTATTTACTCTAGGCTCCACAAATAATCAATGGACATGCTGGAAAGACTTTCAACCAGATGACCACAATGTGTCTCCGCATGCAAAAGAGCAACAGCATAACACCAACCCTCAAAATTCCCCACAGGCCCATTGAGGACACAGGGATCAAGTTTGTATTGAATGAATGATTAGTAATTAAAAGTAATTAATATAGCACAGACCAGTACCCTACTAAGGCATCCTGGTGCTGAGAAAAAAAGAAGAGAAGACTAGTAGGAAATAAAAGTTTTCAAATTCTTGAGAACTGTTAGATGGTCATGTGCTTTACACAGGTCCAATGGAAACGTGTTTCAGGGTTGAGTTGCAAAGTAAGACACAAATCGCCTGCCACGCCAAGAGTTCTAATATTTGGGACATGAAGAAGATTGGCAGTGACGGAGAGAAGAGTTCTTCATTATATTTGTCCACTGGCCCAGGAACCAGCACTGAATAGCTGCCAAAGAGCTTTCAAGTAGTTGAATCATAGAGACATATCTATGACTGTCCAGAGCTCCAGGCTGTGAAATGCACTGAATGCAGATAGAAGACAGAACTGAACCGGATGTAATTCAGAAGGGGACCAACTCCTTCCAGGTCATTGCCAATACCGTTTCCTATTCTGAACTTTGGTGTAATCACCCGATGTGTTCTGTTTGCTGTAGTCTTATTTTCCTTCTATTCAGCGGATAAGAATATCACACCCAGCAGCGGCTGCTACCGGACTCACGTGGTGGGCAGGGGCAGGGTGGTGATAGGGGCTGAAAAAAACTTTTAAAAAAACACTTACCTATAACGGCCGTCTGGCTGCCGCCTCTCCTCCGTCCTCTTCTTCCGGCTCCGTCCTGCAGCAGGATACAGGAAGCACCTGGCTCCCTGGCTCCCAATAGGTAATCACAACGCTGCATTGCAGTGTTGGGATTGGTCTGAGTGCCGTGGATTGGCTCTCAGCCAGGGCATAGGGGCCGGGCATGTTCTCAAGCCTGCATGGAGAATATGGGAAGTGTGCATCACTGTTTTGGGGCGATCAAACAGTCATTGTGCACTTAGGAGTGGGCAAACCACTCCTCCCCTGCTCCTCTGTCTTCAGAGCAGCCCTGCCCCATCCAGAAAGCTGCAGCAGCAGAAGGAAACTTAAAATGATGAAAACACGAGTTATTATAATTTTATGTTTCCTTCTGCAAATCAGTGGGGCGGCCCTCCTCTGCCTTAGTGGAGGAGCCGCCACTAATCACATCTGAAAACTGTGATTTGCAGGTGAAAACTTGAAAAGTCCGTAATGACCTGGAGTGAGTTGGTCACCCTAATAGTTCAGGAAAGGCCTGACAATGGAACTGGTCCTGCTCACCTTCAACTGAATTCCTTGCAGAGCTGACAAGTTTCCAAGGTCCATGCATGATATGCTTCTCCGGTCCAGGTTTTTTCTTTGAATTCTGGGAATTGTAGTCCTGTTTTAAAATAGACTAAACAAGACTACAAGTCTTAGAATTGAAAGAGAAAACCTGGACAGGAGCATGAACCTGATAAACCTGGCAGGGCTGTCCATAACAACCTATGACCACTGTGTAGAAAATCGAGTCCAACCCTCGCCCAAAATGTACTTGAATTCGTCCTAGCTCCACACAACAGCGCTCTGAAGGGACCGAAAGGCGCTGCTAAGCACTTTATAAAACTACTTTATACATGTATTAATAATACATGCGTTGTTACTAGGCAACATCTTGGCTCTACTCAAAACACTACAATAAACAGATCATTTAATTAATATTGCAGAGGCATCGAGTGGGTACTACGCGAAGACATGATAACAAGTGTCCACAGCGCAGGCATCTTCCTGAGGCTCTGCCACCCTTCTCCAGGGGTTATCTGTAAAGTGCTGTACTTGGGGCATAATTTCTTCAAATAGTTCTGTCATCATGGGGCTGCTGGCCAGCCCCGGTCCATGCAGGTGACAGCGATGGGACGATGGGGCCGGGTTAGGGGGGATTTCGAAGGACGATGCCGTGGGAAAATTAAATAACTAATTTATTTCCCTCTGCATCGTCCTTTGAAATCCCCCCCTAACCTGGCCCCACCACTGTTACCTGTGCCGTCCGCGGCTGCTGCTGGCTTTCGCAGGTATAGGAACCACCTGTCAGTTTCTGGGTTAGAAAGACCCTTTTCTTAGTTTAGTGAGGTTTCTGGATGAACATCTTTCTGTGGATTGCAGAGACAGGTTTGCAAGCTTCAAATTCAGCTATTCAGCCGCGAGCATAAATGAATCCACTAACAGCACCCAGGGGGGCATGGAAAATAACATATAAATAGGCAAGATGTGAGTGAAACAAGCACTGACGCAATCAACAATTTTTTATTATGTAAAGATTGTATGCTTTGTAATTGAGTAAGATTACGTGGGACTAGGGCTCAGGTGTTAGGCAATGGTCAAATTCCTGATTGTGAATTCAGATGAGCTGTGTTCAAATTATGGCTTCCAATTCCAATGTGTGACCTTGGTAATCCTGGGCAAATCACCTAATTTGTAAGTCAGATCCTATATCTGCAAGATTTTGAAGTGCATAGAAATAAGCTGATATTAATTATAACTTGATTTTACCAAGTTGATAAGCTCCTTGGCTGCACTGTTTGCTTAGCAGCATTCTTGACGCTGGGGTGGGACTTCGCCCTCCAGCTTGCATCTGGCTTGAGGCGGGGCCCACAGACGACAGCAGCGCTCAAAAGCGCCTCCTGCATCCCACAGCGCGGGTTCCAAGTTGACCAGCTCCCTGTCCACACTATTTGCTTTGCCGCATTCCCAACGAGACTCTTTTGAGGCTATGGGCAAGCACAAAACAGCTGGCGCGCTCTGGCCATCAATCACCATTGATAGTATGCTGGAAAGGACAGTTGGCAACATTTCTAATGAAATTGCCTTTGCGGAGTGTAGACTTTTCCTGGAGGGTGGTCCTACAGCTGGTAATATAGGTGGCTGTATCAACCTAAACATTAGTACCTCAGGGCCTGTATAGTTAGAAGATGGAACAACACAACTCCACATGTCAATCAGTGATCACGAAACAACAGCCACTAACACTAGCAAGGAGCCTAAGCCGCCCAGCCCACCCCGCCCAGATCCTTACCCAGATCCACTGTGGCCCGCTAACAAAGAGGAAAAGGCTTGCAGGGAAGGACACTGCCTTTTGCAATAAGCAAATATTTGGCAATCTAATCATCTGCAAGGCCATCAAAGCCAGCTTTGGTCATGGGCCTACCCCCATACCCAGCTCAGTCAACGCCGACATCTGACCATCTACCCTAAGATTCCACAAACTGCACTGATTTAAGTCTAATACTTAACTCTCTTTTGGCGGAGAAGCCGCAACCAATAATGGACTGACCTGATCATATTGAGAACTTGATAACAGGCCTGGTTAATAAACAAAGTGCCAGTATTGACAGGCACGGCCCTTTGTGTAACACAAAAAGAGCAACGGGTCCGGAATCAAAGGAGGTTAAATAACTGTCTGAATGTGCAAGATAAGGGGTTTCCCTTTTCAGGACGGTTCCCCTCACACACCAGAGGTGTCATGCTTCATCATAGGGGTGCCTCCTCACGTGAAAGACATAGTCTTCATGTGGGCTACAACCCCCTCTCTACGAGGGAGGAGCTCAGGATGTTTTTATTGAGTCAAGCCGGGTGTACTAAACCCCGATGTGAGACTGGTGTGTGCATAAGAGTGTAGTACTGCGATGTGAATGGTTTAAAACTGGCTACAGGGTTAGCTATGCTATGCCTTTACCAGAGGCCCAAACTATTTTAATCCAGTATGGGGTGTGCAGTCCCCAGGATAAAGTTAAGTGTGCAGCAACATCCCGAGCCATCAGTTGTATTCCCGCATTCAACAGGGTTGTTAGGCTAGGGGGTATTTCCCAACCAGCAGACATGAACATTTTTGGTCCAGCTATGACAGCTACAACAGTCCACACCTGGCCAAAGGTACAAAGCTTAGCAACCAGAGGATCTCATGGGCGAGATAGCACTTCAAATATGGACATTTTGAATCTACCGCCAGCGGCATGCCCTGATGTCTTAATCTTAGGCCTGAGCAGCAAGAAAATTGGGATCAGCTTCACTACAAAACTGTCCACTGGCTAAATAAGCACAAGCATTTTAAGGCGGGGACTTAAATGAGGTCATTATGGTGAGTTGAGTGAGCTGGGTGGGGCAATCAAAATAAGTAATTGAGGGAGATTGCATAGTGATTAATTTCCAGAATCCCTTTTGTGTACGGAAAATATTGAGCACAAAGGAAACTAGTTGCACTACTGAATCGAGTATTACGGCACTCCCCCTAGGCTTTTTTTTAAATAAACCAGCCCGCTCTCATCCACGTATGTTCCCTCCCCCTGACCGGGTGTCCCTGATCTTTTGTGCAAACAGGTTCTCACTTCTGAGTGACTTAGAGGATATAGAATGACTGCCAGGAGAGGCAACAGCCCATCAGGATCTATCTCCGAATGATGCATGACCCCTCCCCAAATCAAGTGCTGCTTGCCGCACCCATGACCCCATTGCTTCACAGGAAACCATGCTGAGGTCCTGAGGATATTACCTTGGAACATTGCAGGTCATCAGGCAAAGATTAGCTTGCCTTAAAGGTTAACTTTCTTAAAGAGTTATAAAGTCATTATGTTCCTAGAGATCTGAGACACATTGGCCTTTAGGGTTGATGGCTTCCAGTGCTTTAGTGTTCCTGCCTCTCTTCCATCATGGCCATGCATCTGGGGGTTTAGCCGTCTGGGTGAGCATAAGGCCCGGGGGCAGTGCTCGTAAATTTGAGGTGCATAATAGAGATTTTCAAGTTGTACTCCTGAAAGACCACATATGTTTTAATTTAATGAACTTTTACAACAATGAATTCACTAGTACCCTGAACTCTAAATTTCCATTGCTGTTTGTTCATGTTAACTCGCTGCTGGATAAAATTACTTCGATAGGGCAGTCGGTTCATTTATGTCTGGCCGGCAGCTTCGACGAGAAGTTACCCATTAAATGTAACACACCTCATAATGCCATCAACCCTTGGTAAATGCTGACCCCAGGAGCCAGAATCTGGAGGCCTACCCTGCCTCCTACAACTTAATAAATGTAACGGAAGTAGTAGGTGCTAATGACTCTGTCCCTCATGGGTGCAGAGGCAGTCCTTCCACAACAGATTACATCTTTATCCCATGTAATCTTGTAGATATAATTTGATATGGGAGAGTAATTACATAAAATGATGGGGACCAAATGACAATTGTAGGGTGGAAAAGGGTGCCAGTAACCAACTGCCAACAACTGACAATCTTCAATTAGTATGGAAATTGCCCAAACCAACCCAATTTTTTAACATAATAATCAGGGCGAGCACAAGGCTGGTGGAACTGTGACTAAAAGGATACTGCCCTTCAGGAAGGTAAGGAATTCATTGGCTTATGCTCAGATATTAGGAAAGTACTTTTAAAGCCCTTTCGCCGCATATATACCCACCCTAGATAGTTTAACCATGATTGCTCAGTGGCAAATCATAAGCTTGGACAAACCCATGCATCTAATCCCAGATACCCTGGAGTTGTGGCCGTCGCATGGAAACACTATAAAAAGGTCCCCACAAAGCAACGGTGGGACGTTTTAACACAGCAGTGGGACTCGTTAGCACAAGCAGCTACTTTGAAAGTCCACTGTTTCGGACCTGAGGCATATAAATGAGCCTTTATCCTCAGTTACCTGTCATATTACTAGTGAAAACTGGGAGGCACACTTTGTCAGCATCTATGCAGCTCCCCAATCAAGTATGGAATTTATAATTGACCCTGACAGCATTAGTGACTCTCAAATAAGCCTGGGGGATGTAGAGGGTGCAATTTGTCACAGTACCAGTGGTAAAGCACCAGGACCCGACGGTGTCCCAATCGGCTTAATAAAATGCAACGCAGTGCTTTATTAACAAACATTTCTAATAATTCAGCTCACTTTCTGCTGCCTCCTTATGGTCTAACTCGACTATAGTTCCTTTATTTTAAAAAGAGAATCGGTCCCTACCTGCCTCCTATAGACCTATCTCACTGATCGATACCACAATCAAAGTTTTGGGAAGGATCATATACAATATAATCAAGGAGCGGATCCATGCTAAGTCAGTCCTATATCCCTGTCAGTATGGGTTGAGATATAAAGTGGGGACGATCGAGCAGTGTTTAGATCTGAACCAGGTGCTGTTGCCGAACAAACACTACTCTACATGGCATTTATGGATCTGACCTCAGCATTTGATTGTGTGAACCGCTCCAAGATTTGGCAGATGCTTATTTTGCGGGGAAGGATAAAGCACTAGTGCATTTTTTGGCTAGAATTAGCAGACAAGGAGAGGTATCTGGTGACACTGATGTTTGCCGTAGTGTGAGACAGGGGTGTGTGCTGGCCCATCTCCTATTAATTTTATATATAAATGAACTTCACCCCTTTTTAACCTCCATCACCCGAGCTGTTCCTAAAATTAAAGGCATGCTACTTCCTACTCTCTTATTTGCGGATGACGCAGTGCTTATGGCACGTACCCCAAAGGTGCTGTGTCTCTTGGTGCTTGTTTTTGTAGATTTTTATGGCCACCTTAGATTTGCATACAGATTTCCCACAGTTGCATATTATGGCGTGCGGCTCAAAGCATAAACAGTTCTCCAATCTTTCAGTTGGTACTAACAGTCTGAGCAGCATGAGCACACTCCCTTATCTAGGGATCATCTTCTCTGATACTGGGACTTGGGTACACAATATTGCGCAGCGTACAGCATAACTGTCCTGCACAGTTGGCTCGCTATGTAATCCTTCTCACCCAATGGGTGGTGGCTCGCTTACTCTGTTATTGCAAATCTACAAGTCTCAATGCATTTCTGTTGCAATGCTGGCACCGAAGGTTGGGGCATCTCAAATTGTGAGGCCATTCAGAGGGAAAAAAACGGTCTCTGTAGGAGGTTCCTCTCAGCCTCTATTTCATCTTCCAGGTTTATCTGTCGCGAAGAACTGGGTCTTCCCTATTTGGAAGATTGTATTATAGTTCGGCCGGCGAGTTGTTGTTAGCAATATGAAAAAAAGTTGAGGCGAGTTTATCAAGAGACATTATCTTGGATTGTCTTTTATGCAATGGAGACGCCTGTGTATTCCTTGGTTAGCCTATTTTAAATCTAAATAGCCGAAATTGGACTGCAGACTCCTTATGCGGAGCATGAAACTTGTAATACCTTAAGTAAAAAATATCTCTTGCAGGCTCTGTATAACTAGGAGTACCCTCTTAGAACCAACAGGAAAGAGAGTAAATCAAATGTTAAAGCCTATCAAAGCAGGATCCTTCCGAACTGCCCTACTAATTATCTCTGGTGCGCGTGAGGGTGTTGGAAACGTTCATTGTGCCATAAACTCAAAGGTAGCACTTGAAGAAGAGGCCGGACACAGGTATATATTTCTCCAGGTGTGTTGCTTATTCTAGTCATTAAAGTTACAGTTTACAACTGAAGGAATCGCACCGTTCCCACACCCTCGATATATATATATATATATATATATATATATATATATATATATATATATATATACTCGTAGGGCATGGCAACAACTGTTTAAATAAAACCGCCTACCACCTAAACCAAGATGAGTGAGTGCCCTCTTCAAACTTTCGCTTTCTGGATATAGACATATATATATATATATATGTCTATATATATATATATATATATATATATATATAACCAAAAAGACAGGTGTCACCCTGTAGCACTCTGCATGGAAACGCCAAACACAGTTGAACATGAACACCTCCTTTAATGTGGGCAGCAGGAACAGCATGCAGATCCCCACCACAAGAAATGGCCAAACATGTTTCGGGCTCCATGCCCTTGTTCACTGGCTGTAATCAACTTGGTCCCGGCAGCTGTGAGGACTGTTAAGCAAGTAGCCCCGCCCAAGTGGGACTTCCTTAGCCTGATGGCATTCTGGGATACGTAGTCCTTCATTACCCATAGTGGATGCAAACCGGGGCTGTTGTATACAACAGGCTAAGGAAGTCACACACACACATATATATATATATATATATATATATATATATATATATATATATATATATATATATATATATACACACATGTATACTGGCAACCACAGTAGCACGCTCCTCCATTTGAATCCCCTCTCCATATTTGAACGTCACGCTGGCAATAGAGAGTGAGACAGCAGACTCAAACAACGCGCTCCTTCATTGCCTATAGCACGAGCACAACAAGTATCTTGCATGCATGTTATATGTAACACTCATTGTTATTCACTCTCAAGAGGCATCTATATGCTTCGCGGGACAGACGCGATCCCGCCAAGCATATTACGACTTCCATCTCCACCACAGATTTCATGGAGGTCTTTCCGACATGAAAACAGTAGCGGAGATGAAAGAAAGTGAGTCCTGCAGGGCCCCATTGTGGTAAACAACATTAATGCCGAATTTTTCTTCCCGCATGGAATCACAACGTGGTTGTTATCACGACCGCGTTATGATTCCGCATACCATTACTCTGCAAGTCGGAACAACGACTTGCGGAGGGGGTCGGGGGGAGGTGTTGGATTTAAAATCCAACACCTTCCCTAGTGTCCGTACAGACTGGAGTTGGAATAGTAAATTATACTATTCCAACATTCAGTCCCCCCCGTCCGCAAGTCGTTGTTACGACTTGCAGAGTAATGGTATGCGGAATCACAACGCGGTCTTGATAACGACCGCTTTATGATTCCATGCGGGAAGAAAGACTGCGTGAAAAAGAGGTATATTCCCAGCTTGTGCCTCACGCCTTGTGGATGCACGCCCCCTATGTGCATGCACAGAAAGTAATTATTTGGTGGGCAGTTCTCACGCAGGTTTGGTGGCGTGGCGGTGGGGTGTGCCTGACACCGGACTGTCAAACTCATAATCGGCCCCTATTTGACCATGTGATAGCAAGTCAGCACAATTGATGTTGCACTTTTCTGCAAATTTTATGAAAGATACACAAAGCACTTTTAAAATTCATTTTTTAAAGAAGAAATGTCTAGGATCAGGCATGTAAGCCAGCATTTACTTATTTATTACAATTGTCTGACGCTGAAACTATCATTTATGTGGGTTCTTATTTTTAAATCTGGTGTACGGGTTCGTAGCACTATGCTTTACTAAATATGCTGCTAATCTTCTTGCTTTTTTGTTGATAGTTGATATTGGAATGCTGCTAGATACCTTAATCGTATTGAAGATCAGCTTTTATATTTTAACTATGCCATTGCTATTGTCTTAGTGCAGGGTTGCCTTTTTTATGTTGCTATGTATATTGTCTTTTTATCATGCTGCAATGTGTACAATGTGTGTTTACTGAATGGATTGCTATGCAACTTTTATAGATGTTTGTATCGTCCAAATAAAGTTTTCTGATTTGAACTTGATTTTACATTACTTGCCTTCGGGCATCCGTTTGCGCTTTATAAATTGGCAAATCAAATCAAGCATTATTAGAAGCGATGGCAGGGACTGATTGCCATGGAGTCGCAACTCCCCCTTTGTCAGCTTGTAAAAGTGTAATTGGTTTTCCTCCTAAATATAGAGTAGGGAATATCCTAGACGGAATATCGAAGGACAAAACTGGGAAAGGTAAGTATGTATAGATTTTCTATACCTAACTCCACATATATGTACCCTGACAATATATGTATCTTTAAGGTATGTAGATGTGGCGTTAAGAATGGTAGCTCTATAACTCCTCTCTATGCACTTACCTTTTGGTATTTTGCCTATGACATTAGGATATCATGATATTCCAATGCTTGATATTTAGTGGTACATTTGTGTGATTCACACTCTTGGTCAATGTGCCAACCTGGCTTGGATGATTTAGTTTGCATTTGTATGTACTAGTCTTCTGAGCAGATTGGTGATGTTTTTAATGGGACTGTACTGATATGCCTCAGAAAAACGGCTATGATTTTAATGGCACAGTACCGCAAACCCCAGGTACGGTGCAATACTTGCTTGATTCTAAAGTTCCAGCACTTCCCAGCAGAGCTACTTTTAATGGTACTGGCATTATTCAGCAGTCTCAGTAAGGAGCCCAAGGATCGAATGGTTGTGTGAAGTATTTCCAGCGCCTTGAGACCCTCACAGGTGAGTCGTTGCGCTTAACAAATACTGACTGATTGATTGATTGAAGTATCAGGTCGTACTACTTAGAGGTACTTGGACTCATTATGCACTTATCCTGGCACACTTTAAGACCTTTCACTGTCCCATGCCTGGCAAGTGGCTGGCACTGCCCCAGCCCTTCTTAACATCTCTATGTACCTACCATTTTCCATATGGGTTCATCGTATCGGTATTCGGTACGGCTGGGGCAGAGTCAGTCATAATTCAGTTCATGCCTTACATTTCCTGGGCACGGCTCCAGCCCTTGGTCTTGCAGACACCACACTACAGGGAAATACCTCTGAGTGGCTTAGTGCACCTGCTGCAGTCGTTGACAGCAGACGTGCTTCTGAGCATGGCTGCTACGCTCAGCAGAGGATTCCATGGATTATTTGCACAGTTTTGACACTTCTTAATAGCGCAGTAATATTTTTTTATTGGAAAGTCCCAGGATTTCCCAATGGAGCAGCTATATGTTAATGGCACTTCAAAGGGCAGTTCTGGCACTTTTCAGAAGGACTTTTACACTTTTAAGGGGCCTGTGGAAGCACTTTCTAAAGAGGCTGCTGTAATTCGAACCGATAACTCTGCTTCGTGGCTGGACCTGCCCATGTGCTGGTCACCTCCTTGAGCGTTATAATGATTTATTTTTGTACAGTGTTGCATACTGCACATCTTCTGTTGCCAGACTTTGTTAATAGCAAGTGTTACTAATTATTTCCCTATACTAACTCACCACTAATACTGTGTGTGTGCCGGTGTAGCGTGCTACTTCTCGAAAAGGGCTTTGATGCCTCATCGGGGGTACCAAGCACTATATAACTGCATACCTCTCTCTCTTCTATCCCTCTACTATAATTTCAACTAAATAACATGTCCACTGCTCAAAGAAATGTCATATTTCGCTATACTAACTCACCACTAATCCTTTTTGTGTTCCGGAATAGCGGGATACTTGCCGTGAGCCGCTTTGTCGCCTCGTCAGGGGTAGTAACCGCTGTATAAATGCAATTACAGTTACAATACCCAATTTAATGGCACTACATTCCAACCCTCAGGAGAATGGTAAGATGAGCCGACCTTGAACTTTCTACCTACTGATCACCACATGGCTGAGCAGCGAGCATTTAAGTCAATGAGCCATTGTGCCAGCTCAAATAGCAAAGCTCATGGTATGCTGCTATGTTTGAGTGCCTGAGGTCCTCCACTGGTCCCTAGTGCTTATAGGGTGCTCAGGCGGTCACCGCTGAGCTATTCTGGGCTGCCTCGTTTGTGCATAGCTGCACGGCCCAGGCTGCTGCAGGACTCTGGGAAGCCAAGGGTGGCTTAGGGTAGCTGGTTAGCATGCTTGCAGTAGAGCGTACTAGACAAGCTGTCGCAGCCACGTACGCAGGCGGGAATGCGAAACGTGCTGCTAAATAGGTGCTGCGCAGTTTAATCCCTTCCAGCACTGAACACCTCATGTGGATTAAGAATGGCTGCCTAGAGGTATCTGTCCCTGCCAGAAACAGCTGCCAGAGTACACTTCTTGATAAAGTGGAGGAAGAAAGCGAGAGCAGGAGAGGAGGTCACCCAGCAAATATAGAGGGAAGAAAAGAGAACTAGTGGAGAGAGGCAGGGGTCAGAAATGCAGGTGCCAAATAAGGCAAATCAGTGAAACAGGAACTAGTGGGGCAATTGGGGGGGCCAGGAAGAGCCAGGAGCAGAGAAGAGTAGGTAATTGCAAATGGGAATCATTTCTTTTTCTCAAGTTTTTATAAATGATAGAACACAAACATACAACAAGTACATCTCCATATCCAGGAAGTATAGAATTGATGGAGCTTGTATAAAACACCACTGGCATCATACAGACATTCCCAGAGGATCATCATGGCAGAGGGCGGTGGTCAACGACCAGCACCCGGGGCCAAATGGGCTGAATGAGTGCAGTAAGCTCGGTGACCCGTTGTGTGTCTGTTGGTAGGGTAGGACGCGTATCACAGGGAGTCCTCTTAGGGTATCCCTTGCCATCTCTCTGTTGGTCAGGCCTCAATGATATGTCGATCTGAAACGAGGGCCACATATCTTTCGGGAAACTATTTTTGCCCATCAGCAGCCAGTTTTCTGTTTGTTGTTCTGGGCAGTATACAATGTCCTTTATCCAACACTCAATTTGAGGCACAGTGGCGCATCACCAGTGCATAGCACTGCATCGCTTCGCCATCAGCAACATCATGCCTATAAGCTTGTGTACGCTGTGCGGAAGCTCTACCAGATACCCCAATAGCGTCACCCTACAGTCTAGGCACCACAGTCACCTCTATGCACTTGGGTCCAATAATCTGTTACCCTTGAACACTGCCAGGCCAAGTGCAAGAAACCATCCTGATCCACCCCACACCTGTTACATCGAGCATCATCTACAAGGGCCATTTTGTGCAGCTGGAGAGGTGTTCGATATATTCTGTGCAAGAACTTGATATGTATGAGGTGAAGCCTGCAGTTGCGGGACAGTGCACCAGTCCAAGAGCTGCAATATCTTCATTGCTGGTCAGGAATGTCAGGGAAATGGAAGAGTGTTTTCACCCTGATTATGAGCGCTCTTCTATAATTATCCTTGTATAATGGTCCACGGTGCGTCACTTTCATCAAATACTTGGGAGATGTATCCATACTCTCTGGAAATGCGCCAATACCGGAGGAGCAGCATTAGGATTAGCTGGTATCCAAACCGGTGGAACTTCTCGCATAGGAAATTGACCAGACTCGTCTGGCTGTCTTTCGACATCCTCAACAAACAAGGCTTGAGGTATAGGAGTGGGACGAAAAGATAGCAACCGTTCAACAGCACGTCGGACATTGGTATCCACTATCAGTCCAGCCGAGAACTGAAGCTGTAGATCAGACAAAGCGGTCAGCACCTCGTCAGGTGCGTCGGCCGATATCTGATCACGAAGGACCTTACACATTTCTTCGAACACAAATCTCTGGGTTGGTATATTGAACTGACAAAACGTGTCGAGTACAATACGGGGTGGATTTCTAAGGGGGTGCGTCATCCAACCCATCGCCATATTATATAGCGAAGCACGTTCCCTGTTACCAGGAAGCTGACTACGTCTCTGAGGACCATCAGAACCAGCGGACCCAAGAACAGGTCCGAGCGAATGAAAGAAGCTAGCCGCAAGAGGAGAATTACGACTACGAGTAGAGGGAGAAGTATAGGACACAGGACTAACAAGTGAAGGAGTAGAGACAGAAACAGTAGCAGGGGTTAACAAAGCAGGAGCAGTAGCGTGAGCAGGAGTATGTGGAAGCGGAGGAGCAGTAGGAATAGCAACAGACGAAGGAGCAGGAACAGTCGGAAGAACGGGTGCAGGTTGAGGAACAGGCAAAGGAAGAATAGGTGCAGGAACAGGTACAGGGGGAATCACAGGGGCTGTGGTACCCTGTACATATGGAGGTGGCGACTTCATTAGATAAGACATTAAAGGATCCTCAACTGACTCATCCTTCTTTTCCGACTCCGTAGGCAAAGCAGGATAGCACTTATCTATAGTCATACGCTGTAATCTGTCAAACACTTCCTTTTCCTTAACCTCCTTATCATGCTGAAACTGCTCTGCTTTCTTTACAATGGTACCAGCACTATCTCTCTGATTTCGCTTAGTCTGTCTGATTTCTTTCTGTCGGGCTTCTTTACGCCACAACCGAAAGGCATCAAACATGGCCGGCCTTGACTTTTTCGCGAACAATTTAACCTCTAGATTATCTAAGATCGGGGCCTCGAAGCTACCATGTGGTGGCCAGCGAAGGTCACCATCTTTCTTCGTGTATTTGACCCAGTATTCATTAAAAGTAATCGGGCCTAGCCCATGTTTACTGTACAGTTCATAAGTCGGAGTTCCAACCGGAGGTATCGGACACGAATCCTCCAGTCGGGAATCCACACCACAAGGTCTGAAACAACTGAACAAAGTACTACGACCAGGCATCTCGCACACTAGCCGAGTTTCACAAACTTCAAGGGTTACGGGATTCACCAAGTCCCAGCAAAGAACAAAAACCCTCGGTTTTTGGCGGCTGCAGTCGTCAAACAACACAACAAAGTACGCTAGCAAAGTGTCACCGACAAAAACACTCACACAGGGTCAACAACAAAAACACTCGCTAAAGTGTCAACAACCAAGAACTCTGGGAGCGACCCACAAATACTTAACTCAAAGATCGATGGCGTCTCCAGGAAGGCCCGTCAATCGTCTCGCTATACCAAGGTCTACGCCAGGCGCCAAAACAGGTCTACAGTCAGGGCAGCAGTCCGTCGCAGCCGTCAGGAGGCGGGAATCTTCGCTGGAAAAGTCTTCGGGCCACTTATTTCGACAACAGGATCGATGAAGCGGAGTGCACCTTCCCTCGGAGATTTCACACGAAGTTCCTCACGATCGTCGGGCTTGGACCGGTACCACTGATGCAGCCCCACGTTGGGCGCCAACTGAAGGACTGGGTTCTTTAAAACCCAGCGGTGCCAGGGCACAACACCTGAAACCTTCGTGGGTAACCTGCTCCGGCGTACGAATGACAGAGACACGGGACACTTCCTTCGGCGTCAAAGATTCAAGGTTTATTTACTGCAGGGAACACAGAAGTCACGACAAGTACAACACGTGCAACTTGGGGAGACTGCTTCAAATTGGTTCTGTGGATCGCTCCTTTTATACAGTTTTTACCCATAGGACAACATGATACACAAAGGTTTACAACCCGGTTCCCATAATTAGCCCCCAGAGGGGTCGCTTTGGTCACTTTGATACACATAAGGTCCGGAACATAAGTGCGGAAACATTTGGCGGTTCCCAACTGTAAAAACCCATCTTCCCAACATTAGTGCATTCCAATCGGCAATAAAACAGATCGAAATAGGAACAAAGACAGGTGCAGAGGAAGACGGAGACAGTGGGGAGATCGGAAAGGGTGTAAAAGGGGAGGTATCGGGAAACACGAGATACAGGCATCAAAGGGACGTGCCTAATGAGATGCACGGCTGAGACAATAAGTCCGTGCGACAAGATGAGCCTCGAGCGGCGCCATCTGCTTTACAGTAGCATCCCCCTCGTCATAAAGACACTTACAAAGGACATGTGTCTTCCGCAAATATCTTGGGAGTCCCAGGGTCGCGAAGCGGACAGCGTCCGTTCGCTGGCTACTTGAGGGCAAGAGACAAAATGGATGCCATATCTAAGATGGAACCCGTGGGTACAGATGAAAAACCCACATAACAAACGAACGGTTTAAGTTAGCACAGCGAAACTGCGCACACTTACTAAACTCGTCATTTGCGGTTCATAGATACCAGACTCGACCATATTCGTGCGAGTCGAAAACACCACTTACAATTGTCACGGAACCTCATATGGGCTTCTTGACTCCACATTACCTTATTAAATTGTTTTTTCTGGTCCTGTCCTCAAGTCAAATAACTGACTCTGATATAGGATTGGTACAAAGGGGGTGATGATGGACGGAGCATCTGAACCAATCAAACACTCACACCCAGTCAACAGATCTGGGTTTAATATATCACCGTTCTTTAGCCCACTCTGTCACCCCATTTCAGACATGGCCATATGCAAATCAGTCTGACCCTGTGCCTCATGGGAACCGTCCAGCCTGAACTGCCAAGCCATGCCTTCCCTGGACCGGAAACAAGCTTCCTAGGAACGGTTTCTGGCATTACAGACGTCTTCAGCCAGGCTTGCTTGAATCCAGTGGCAAAGTGAGCAATGGAGTCACGTCTGAGCATACCCTGCCAACTTATGGCGAACAAAGCGGTACAAAAGGGGGTGGTGATGGACGGAGCATCTGAACCAATCAAACACTCACACCCAGTCAACAGATCTGGGTTTAATCCATCACCGTTCTTTAGCCCACTCTGCCACCCCAGTTCAGACATGGCCATATGAAAATCAGTCTGACCCTGTGCCTCATGGGAACAGTCCAGCCCGAACTGCCAAGCCATGCCTTCCCTGGACCGGAAACAAGCTTCCTAGGACCGGTTTCTGGCATTACAGGCATCTTCAGCCTGGCTTGCTTGAATCCAGTGGCAAAGTGAGCAAGGGACTCACGTCTGAGCATACCCTGCCAATTTATGGTGAACAAAGCGGTACAAAAGGGGGTGGTGATGGACAGAGCATCTGAACTAATCAAATACTCACACCCAGTCAACAGATCTGGGTTTAATCCATCACCATTCTTTAGCCCACTCTGCCACCCCAGTTCAGACATGGCCATATGCAAATCAGTCTGACCCTGTGCCTCATGGGAACAGTCCAACCATATCTGTTGACTGGGTGTGAGTGTTTGATTGGTTCAGATGCTCCGTCCATCACCACCACCACCCCCTTTTGTAACGCTTTGTTTGCCATAAGTTGGCAGGGTATGCTCAGACGTGAGTCCCTTGATCACTTTGCCACTGGATTCAAGCAAGCCTGGCTGAAGACGGCTGTAATGCCAGAAACCGGTCCTAGGAAGCTTGTTTCCGGGCTTTGAGAGCTTCCATACAGGATAGTAGTGCTGCTGAACCCTTTGAAAGCAGTCAACAAGTTGGAAGCGGGACAGGCAGAGGGACAGAATGTGTTTTCTCTGTTCTGTCTTCTGGAGGCCTCTCTACACTTTCTTGAATACATCCGTGCATCTAATTGCATTGTTTGTGTGCTTTTTATATTTCTGGAACAGCTTAGGTCTTCTTGGGTATATCTGCACTTAGGCAAGCACTGGGAAGATGTAGAGGATGAGGAGATAAGCTTTAAGTGGGCCGGGTCGCATCCAGGGGCTGCTGGTGACATTTGTAAGTGGTGAGGCGTAAATGTTCTGGTTGTGTTCTCGGTGGCGAGTGAGAGTAGAGAACAAGCATGGCTGTCATAAGGGTGACTTGCGGGGTTCCCCACCCCGAAACATTTCTGAAAAAAGAGTGGACAAATGGTCTATTTTGAAGCAAATTAGAGAAAGCAAGAAGGTTGAGAAAAGGAACTGTGAAAGTGCAGTAATAACCAACAAAAAAGACACTTCATAATGACGTAGGTAGCTGCTTATTCAGTATAACCACAGAACTTCACAACAGACTGAAGATAACAATGCCAAGTTAGCACACACACCTCCTTCTGCTGTCAGGATGAAAGGAGCCCTCCCCTCCCCCCCGCCCCAGCAGGGGTGGACTAACTCAGGGGAAAGTAATATTAATACCCAAAAGGACCCTTCTGTAATTATAGTCTGTGTCACAGTGTGCACTGCACCGTCCAAGACAGTTCGCAAAAGAGTACCACCCATAGTCGGGCATAAATCACTTCACACAGGAACAAAAACACATACTAAAAATCACATTTAACGGGGGGAAAATGACACGGAAACAAATGGTTTACTGTTGAGAAGATGCTAAGCCAATGAAATGAGGCAATGTAACATCTAAACGAGTACCTCTGAGTTCATAGAAATACTGTCAGACTCAGATGAATCAAACAAGAACAGCACCTTCAGCATGCATTTAAAAAGCACAGTCTAGCTAGCACTCCCGCTTGCTTACAGAGAGAATGGTCATAAGTGCAGAGGAGCAGAAGTTACCACCTGCTGCACTGGCTTTGAAAGGCTGTCTTTAACTCTTTGTCCCTGCAGCATACTGAAGAACTGTTTCACGCCATGTGCCTTCAGATGAAGCACACGGTCATAAATGCAGCTGAATAGCATTTCAATTATGGGCACTGCTGCCATGGCGGGGAAGAAGAGAGTGTTGCGCCACTTTAGTGTCTGTGCTTGTTGTGTCAGTGTCTCCTGTGTTGGTGCACAGTAGCGGCTCGCGCGCGGGGGGGGGGGGGGGGGGGGGGGGGGGGGGAGGATTAATTATGAAAAGGAAAACTTTAAACTTCGCTTACAGCCGGTCCGCGCCATCTCTGCTGCTCCCCTGGCTTGGCGCCTTCACTAACGGCCCTCTGGAGTGGACTGGCAGTATCTCTCAGCCAATCCTGGCGGTGCCAGCAGTGCCAGGATTGGCTTGGGGCATAGGCTTCTCTTCGCCCGCAGCACATCCATTAGGAGACCGAGGGGCTCCTAATGGGCATGCGCAATTAAATGAAAACACAAGTGCGCATGAGTGGGCACGGGTAACAAATTCGCCTTCCGTCCCCACTCATGCACACTTGTGTTGCTGCCTGCTGCCCCTGGTGACAATCATATTAGTCAACATGATGCCCGACCGCCCACCCCTTCAGACTCTGAAGGGGTTGGCGGTCCGACGTCATGCTGACTGACATGATTGTCAGTTCTCCTTCGGCATCTTTGAACTTGAGTAACCTGCTCAGTTTACTAAAGTTCAAAGACGCTGAGGGAGCTGCGGGCTGGGGGGGCTATGCCCCCACACCCCAATGGACGCACCGCGCCTGGTCTCACCAGTGCTGAGCACCAGCAGTTTTTTAAAGGAGGCCTCAACACAGGTCTCTATCGGGCTCTGTTTTGCCCTGGCACAGGCGGTCTGTTTTTTTCCGGACTGCTGTGACAGAAGGCACATCAATGTGCCTGTGCTCTCACGGCTCACTTCTCACTAGTGGAGAAGTTACGGCATGATGTCATGCCAGGTGAGCGTTGTAGGGGAAGGGAAATCCTTTAAAGAGAGTCATTTTCTCTCTGGATTTCCCTTCTCTTTTTGAAATTTAGGAGCAGCAACATCATTGTGGTGTCATCAGGGCTTTAAGTGGAAGCTTTTTCAATATTATATACGCAAGCCATAGTTGCTGCTTATTTATCGTATGCAGCTCACAACCATTGACAAAGCCAATAGTCCTGACCTGTTGTAGGTATGATGTTACTTGGTGTATTATATATCTGGATGCAATGACAGAAACAGCAAAATACCAAAGGAACGGCGCACTATGCTAAACACAGATTTTTAGCTTGCCTGTTTTTGAGCCACGCCCTTAATTACACTGGCCACGCCCATTTGAGAGCCCCCCCAGTTTTTTCATCCCACTTAAAGCCCTGTGTACACATGCCTTATGCTAAGTAAAGACCGGACTAGGTAAATGGGATTACCAGTAAGTAATTAACACATTACATCCTCACAAAGAGGCTCAAGCCCTTGGATCTGTAGGAGCGGGTTCTACATTGTCTAGGTTTTATTTGAAGCACTTGTCTCCTAGAAGATCTGCCACACTATGTTCAAAAAGTGACTAACAGTTTTTGTGTGTCAGGTGTTGTGAATTTCTGCAGCCTCTCCCTTTTCCTCCCCAGCAGGAGGCAGAATTTGTTCTTGTAGGGCCACCACTTCCTGATGGAACCCTAGAAGGCTGCCCTGGCCTAGACCATGCGCTGCTTCCTGACCTCCTCTGACCCATATCTAGCGTCAAATATTGCACAATTCAAACCAATGTGTTTACAAGACTTTATTCCAACCGAGGCTGTTGCATAACCTCCTATTCTGATTGTACGATTGTGCCAAAAAAAGACTGTTCATTTGGACCCAGAATGCATCTGCGGCAGCTTGTTTTCGCTCCCTTTGGCATACTTGGAAAAAGTCCATGAATTCAAACAGCTCCCATTTTTTTTCAGTTACTGCGTTGGCCGGTTCAGTACATTCCTCACATGCTTCGCCACATCCCGTCAAAGAAAGAAAAAAAAGACTTAATTAAGTGATGCACAAAGAGGCAGGGAGTTTAACGGTTGATTCAGGACGTGGTCTGTGGCCTCAGTGCGAGTGGAAGGTGTATTTTTTTAAACTTTGATTTTGTTTGTAAAGCTCACATCAACAAACAGGGGCGTAGCTTGGTCAGTAAGATTGGGGGGTGTGCGCATCAGATTTTCCAATAATCACGCTGCCATTTAATGTTAAAATACATTATAAGACAAGCAGGATGCGAGAGAGGGGCTTAAGGGGCAGGTAAAAGAGAGGAATGCAGATTGGTGTGGGTACAAAGTGAGGGAAAACACAATATTTTGCAAACTAATTAACATATTTTTAACCCTTTAAGCGTGCCCGTTGGCTAACGCCCGTCGCTAGCACTACCTTGGGAGTGCTGCGCGCCGACGCGGCCCCGCCCACTCAATGGAACACCCCACACCGTGGCGGAATTGACGCCGCGGTAAACGGATTAAGACTTTCAAAACAAAAAGAGGGAGACAGTGTGTGTATTGGTTTGTGTGTATGTCAAAATATCTATTGAAATCCGGCAGACACATCACCATACTTAACTTAAAGCATCTGAACCCAACTATTTATCCGATAATAGATTTTTGGGGGGGGTGTTTAACACCCCAAACACCCTCCCTGAATCTACGCCCCTGTCAACAACCTTCATGGCGCTGAAGCACAGTTGTAAAACAGAAAGAAAACTATACACTCATAAAGGAAAAGGGAACATCCTCTACCTAATGGAGGTATCAGGGTATTCAGAGGCTTTATGAAAGTCAAACAATTCTCGGTATTTGTGAACTCCAGATGAAATTGCGCCAGGGCCTACAGGGAAGTGGTCTTCAAACTTGGTGGCCTCAGGTGATCCCAGGGGGGCTTCAGGCTCTGGCCAAAAGAAGCATTAAGCTCTGTAATGGGCCATCACTAACATCTTTTGTCATTTATATCACTGCAATCCGTTAAATCTGGCCCCCTGCTGGCCCCCCTCCCATCCGTGAAACTCAGACTTTTAGATGACTCCCTTCTAACTATTATTCCAAAGCTTCTTAATACCTCTCTGAGTGAAGTCAACGTACCCCAGAATTGAAAGCACGCTCTTGTTCTCCCCCTCCTAAAAAAAAGACCCTTCCTGCTGGTCATTTCCATCCTATTTTCCACTTTCCTGTCTTTTCCTAAATCTTGGAAAAGCATGTTAACACCCAACTCTCCACATTCGTTGACACTCATTGGCTTCTCCATCCTTTGCAGTCTCTTTCAGGGCTATGCACAGCATCGATTATGCTCGTCATAGGGTTACTGAATGTCTTAGACAACATCTTGACTCTAGAGGCACAGCTACTCTCGTTGTGCTTCACCTGAGCGCTGCGTTTGACACGATGTCTCATTCTATCCTGACTGGCAGACTCGAGTGTTTGAGTATAGAAGGCCTGGCCTTGAGGTGGGAGATCTCCTTTTTAAATGATCGCACCTTCCAGGTCTCTTCGACCAATGCAAGATGCAAGACTCTCGCTCTGGCCTCTGGCTTACCCCAGGAATCCATTTTGAGTCCCTTGCTCTTTAACATTTATGTTCGTCCTTTAGCACTTGTAATTAAGAGGTGTGGGCTTACCCTCTTTTCATATGCCGATGACACTCAGATCATCCTTTTGTTATGAGCCCCCCAACATCATGACCCCTCGTTGCGTCTATTGGGCCTGAGGAATATCTTCTAATGGATGAATAAAAATGCATTGATGCATAACAGTGATAAAACTGAGGTCCTGGTTCTGGGAAAAAACCCTGATCTCTGGGGACCCAGCCACTGGCCGGACTCCCTTGAGTCGTTACCCACACCGGCTACTAAGGTCAAGAATCTTTGCTTTATTATCGGTGATAAGCTTTCCTAGAAGGCTCAGGTGTCAAAGTTTACTGCTACCTGTTTTTATGGCCTCAAGTGGCTGAAAAAGGTCCTTTGGATAATTCCCTTAGCAGCCCAGACAACGGTTATTCAGACTCGGGTCATATCCAGTTTGGAATATGGCAATGTGCTGTACCTGGGTGCGGATAAGACCTCAATTCGCCGTTTACTGACTATTCAGAATGTCGCGGCGCGCCCAGTCTTTCGGCCTCAGTCTCTCCTCTGCTTCAGGAACTACAAAGGCTTAAGATTTTGAATTTAAGGCATATATTTTTAAGTGCCTTCGACACACAGAGAACCATCTAGCTTGGTACTTGGAGGCATCCAGATAAAGTGCTATCACAAGAAGGTTGAGTTAAAGAAACCCAGATAAAGTGCAAGTGCAGAGATCCCTTCCTCGGTGAAGGGCCTGTAACCAATCGGAGCAAGGCCCCTAACTGCTGGCAAAAGAAGGGACTTACTTCAAGTGTGGATTGTAAGGGCCATGCCTTTAATTTTGAAGCAACAAGCTGGATTCATGACGAGCAAGAACCAGTAAGTTAACAAATATAGTAAATTAAAATATTCCAGCGTAAGAGCACCACAGGGATCAATGAAATATCACACTCAATATCTTATGGAGGGGTTGACAATCTGCTGTGGGGCTCATGTACAATAGCTCAGCCTTTTGTGTTAATCCCCATGATGGCTGCTCCCGTTATTCTCAGTGGCATGAGCTTAACCCATTTGGGAGAACCTTAGCCGTTTAGTTGTCTCAGTAAATGTTAGCAATACACGAATAGGCAACTGGACAAAATATATCAACTTGGGTGTTTAGCTTCCTCCTTTAAAGTGCTAGTGCTTGGTATACCCCTGATTGTTTTCCCTTTATGTAGCAATCACTAATGACTTGCCAAGCCTACAGACTACAGAAGGGGCTGGTAATCAGTAGAGCTGCTCTCGAAACTGAGAAACCGGGGAAGGTTTGGCAGTTTATAGAGGAGGCGGACCGCCATTTTCTGTACAACCTGGAGATGTTGTAAAAGTTAATCTGGGATTTCCAGGTACAGGACATTGACATAGTCCAACCTCGACAAAATCAGAGCTCTGACCACTGTAACCTGCGCTTGGCCCGAAGGAAAATGCAGGAATTTCTTAGGCATTCCTAGGATCCATATACAGGATTTCACTACTGCCGCAATCTGTGCTTTAAAAGAAAGTTTTGTGTCAAAAAGAATGCCAAGATTTCTTGCCACCTCCGTGGGGACGAAAGAGGGGAGTTACTACTGGGCCGGGCTCCTGTCCACCCTGAAAGAGGGTTAGACCCAATCAACAGTGGGCCTTAGGCCTTAGGAAAAAAGTATGTTATCTGGCTGAGATCAAACATTATCACAGAACCATTTGTACTGTTCGAGTGGCCTACTAGTCAAATGAAATTAAGCTTAGCCCTAACCCGACCAAATGCATTTTCAAGATCCTTAAAGACCTTAGGGCTAGGAAAAACTTGGTATCCGCTATCTCATCTGAACAGCAGTGCGAGGATCTGGCCACTCTCTTTGTTGAGAAAGTTCGTATCATCTATCGGTCCTTCCCACAAGGGTCCTCTTCTCCTCCTACAGCTCTTCATGGATCTTTAGTACTGCCCTCTCTGACAGCTATCCCCAGTATTTCCCAGGATGAGTTCATTCGGCTGAGCAGGAAAGTTAAATCTGGCTCGCCGGCTGATCCTTTGAAGCCTGTCCAGTTTAGGGAGTCACTCTCTCTTTTCCTGGCCCCGTTATGCCAGATAGTTAATTCCTTCTTTTCCACAGCAGTAGTCCTGGTGCCGTGGAAACAGGCATGGGTATCCCCTATCCTTAAAAAGCCATCGCTCGACCCGGCTAAACTCGAAAATTTCCGGCCTATATCTCTCCTCCCTTGGGTGGCTAAGATAGCAGAGGCGCAGGTTAACAAAACACTAATGAGTTTCCTGAGTACCAACAACATCTTGGATCCATCTCAAAATTACTTCTACCCGGGCCACAGTACGGAGACTGCTCTCCTGGCCGTGACTGAACGCCTGCGGACCATTCTCGATTCTGGTCAGACGGCGGCACTGATCTTGCTTGATCTGAGTGCCGCCTTTGATACGGTCTTGCATGGAATTCTGTTACAGCGGCTGGAAGAAGCTGGTGTGGCTGGTCTGGCTCTGGAATGGTTCAGATCATTTCTTACCGAAAGATCTTTCTGAGTGTCAGCCCCCTGTGTCTTTCTCAGGCACATTCCATCGATTAGGGGGTGCCCCAGGGCTCTGCGCTAAGCCCCTTATTGTTTAACTTGTATGTCCAGACTCTTGCAGCGGTCGCCAGGCAGTGGGGCCTCACCATGGTCTCATATGCTGATGATACGCAGCTGGTGGTGGCCCTGGCTGAAGATTCCACATCGAATGCCTCTAGGTTTAGAAGTGGCATGGCTGCCATTGCAGAATGGATCACTACTAATTGTTTGCAGCTGAACGCGAGCAAAACAGAGGTTCTGTTAGTGGGGAAGAACTCGAGCTTGTGGAGTGAGCAATGGTGGCTGAGTGTCCTGAGTAGCACTATTACCCCCAAGTCAGTGGTTAAGAACCTGGGGTATGGATGGACTCCTCCCTTAGTTTTCAAGACCATACTAATAAAGTTGCCGGCACCTGCTTTGGCCTCCTTCGGGGTCTTAAGCCCCTTCTAAAGTTATTTGATCCATCGACACGCCAGCTGATTGTCCAGTCAGCTATTCTATCCAGACTGGACTATGCTAGTTCTCTCTTGCTAGGGGCCAATCAGGCGGAAGTAATGTGGATGCAGCTGGTTCAAAATGCCGCTGCCAGAGCCTTGTTGTGGCTCCCATGGACCTGCCCCATGGCTGGTGCCATCCGGAGACTTCACTGGCTACCTATGGCTGAGCATATTCAATTTAAGACGCTGTGTCTCTCTTTTGAAATCCTAAAGCTTGCTTCGCCTAGCCTGTTAGCTAATCTGCTTACCCCATATGTTCCTTCGCCCCTGCTGCGCTCCTTGGGGCAGCAACTGGTTATTGTTCCCTGTGTGAAACGTCTTCACGCTGGGGGCCGCTCCTTTCGTTGCAAGGCAGCCAAGTTATGGAACTCCCTGCCTTTTCAGATCTGCAGAATGGAATGTTTGCTGGACTTTAGGAAAGTGTTAGACCTGTCTGGCTTTTTGGCGAAGTCCCTCCTAATTTTTATTTATTTTGTCCCCTTCTTGCCCCTCAAACCCTTATTAATTTTTGTGTCTACTGACTTTTTGTAGGTGTTGGCCAGGGGGATAGGTGTTCCCTCTCCCCCTCATAGTTTTTTACCTCAGGTCCAGAGGCCTGTTCTGACAGGAAAGTTGGCACCACCTAAAATGGTGGCCACCAACTGCCCCAACTGTCACCAACAGAACTTGGCCATAGCCTAACATAGGGCATTCCAGAACCTTCTGGTCCATTCTGGACCACTGAAGGGCAGCCTATATAAGGCGGAATGCGGGGCAGCCATTTTGTCTACCCGTGGAAGTCAGCTGGAGGACAGGTGGTAGCTGAGGGTGGGAAGAGGTTAGACTTAGGGAAACTGCCTTATTGGTCCAACCCACTACTCCCCTGTTGGTTACTTGTCCTGGCCCCGCTGTGGGAAGTTACTGGAGACCCTGGGCGCCTAGCTTGCCCCTTTTCTAAATCAGGGAGGGGAAGAATTAAGGAGAAGGAGACTGCAGCCTGCGGGGTGTGGTCCTCTGCCCAGTTAGAGAGAGTGGTAGAAAGTGTACCCTTACCCCAGCCACAGTCCAGAGACTGGTAAATGCTCTAAGACTATCTCTTACTTCGTAATCCCCTGGAGCGTCATCTCTCACCTGCTGTGGTGGAGCGCCACTGAGGAGAGCCAAGAGAGATCGGGCTGTTCCGCCCTTTCACCCCCCAGTTCAGTGTGGAGAGCGGCGTCGCTGTGGGTCCGAATCTGCCAGCCCTGAGGTGAGGAGCCGGCTTGTGGTGGTTGCCCCGGTCCCGGGAGTGAGAGGAGGCGCCGTCGCGAGTGCGCGATCTCCAGGAAGGAGACGCTGCTCCCTCGCGCATGCCCCAGCGCTGTGATATCCCGAGTGCAGGAGGGGCCTAGGGTCGAGCAGGCCCGGGTGGACGCCTTCTTCCGCTGGCGTGCGCGGAACAGAGCAGTGACAGGGCGAGTGCTACTGCGCAGGACCGCGGAGAGCAGTGACAGGGCGAGCGCTACTGCGCAGGATCAAGGGAGAAGCGGCCCCGCCGAGCACCGGAAGGAGCGCCGGCCGCCGAGGGAGCACCTTTGTGAGGAGAGGCGCCGGGGAAGGTTGTGAGGAGCGCCGAGTGATCCTGTCTTCTCCTCCTGCTCGAGCGCCACACTGAAGAGCTGGCCCGAGCAGGGAGGGGGAGCTAAGAGGCCCAGAAGGGGCCTGGGGGCATCGTGATTCGGTCCCTGACACCCCCTAAGTGGGAGACCCACCGAGGAGTTGGCCCACACCCAATAACACCGAGGAGACCCCTGAGGCGAAGAGAGCCTCTGCAGCCTCGGTTCCTAGCCCCTCCTTTTCTGTGTCACCTTTCCCTCTTGGCGCAGGACAACTTCAACAACAGCTAAAAACAAGTAAGGAGGTGTACTGGAAAGGGGGAGAGTGGCACTAATGGTCATCTGGAAATAACTCACATCCTATTAATTGCCACAGCTGAGTGACACACAGGAGGGAGTAACTTGAAGGGATCATCAACAACTGTGTATTAGGAAGTGAGGGGGGGTTGGTGTTGGGAGAGACCAATATTGGGCACAATACAGTAATCAGTTGTATTTACTCCTGGGGGTCTTATGAAATGCAGAATTGATGTGGGACTTGATCTGGGAGTCTACTGTGTTATGATTAATTCATTGACAAGTGTATTGTCTTATTGAACAAGATTCTAGTGGGGTAATAATTAGCCTGATTGACTCTAAGGTACAGTTTATCCTAATGCAAAAGTGTGATAGAAGTTCAAGAATATAGTAACTGCTTTAAAGACAACGTGATAATCCGCTAGTAATTTAAAAAGTGTAACTGCTGAACCTAAAAGTGACTTGAAATGTTTTGAGCTATTTAAATGTGAGCTACTAATATTTGACAACAAAGAGAGTATTATTTTTACATAAAGCAGTACGTATTTTCATATATATTTGGTGTAGTGTTTTTCTTTTTGAGTGCTATTGCGTGGAATTACTTTTGGGTGGTCTGCAACCTTTACACTGTGCCTCTGAGATGCTAGTCTTGCCCTAGGCCAGGCTACCTAATTCCAACATATTGGTGCCTAGCGGTGGGATAGCGGACTTGGTTGCAGCTACTTACTAGTAATTTGACGTAATACACCCAACCTACACCAGGAGTTTTCTCCTTGCGGCCCTCCCAATTAGTCTTTTTGTTTTTTCTAAATTTATTCCTGGTGGTGGGTGGAATTGGCTTAAGGTTACCCTTGCCCCTCTGAAATTTCTGGTGTGTATCCAGGTTTGCCAGACTCACAATGGAGTTCGCTGTGGAAAACCTGGAAGTCTATTCCGTGCCCCAATTGAGAATGTTCTGCCAACAAATGGGGGTCTTTTTCAAACATGGTGCCAGGAAGGGGGAGCTCCAGACTAGCCTTAGGGCCTGGGTGGAGGCACACCAAGAGACAAAGGAGGAGGATGAAGAGGTTGACCAGGACACGGTGGGGGAGGTAGAAGAGTTATTTCGCCATGAGGGGGAAAACTTACTCACCGGACCAGTGTCCTATTCCAGAAAGGGCAGTAGCATCTCTGGGAAAAGCCTAACGGAAGCCGAGCTCACCGATAGGAGGGAGAAAAGACAGCTAAAGTGGGAGTTGGCTAAGTTGGAGCAGGAGAAAGAGGAGAGGAGGATGGTCCACGAGTTTAGACTGAAGGAACTGGAGCTCCAAAGTCTGCGACGGGGGTCCTCTCCTGTTAGGAATGGTGGCAGCGAACCAAAGGAGTCAGCCAGGGAGACCAAACCCTATATCCCAAAGGACCTGATAGCGAGCTTCAGTCAGGGGGACGATGTAGCTAAGTGGCTGGCCGCTTATGAGGTTTCTCTGAAGGTTCATGGAGTGCAGGAGAAGCACTGGGGGGGTAGTTTGTACAAGTACATGCCTCCTGCTGGTCGGGACACCTTGCTGGCCCTGGATCCAGAGGAACAGACAAACTACCCCACCATGAAGCTGGCGTTATTGAGGAAGTTCGGGCTCACCCCAGAAAGGTACCGACAGAAGTTCAGGGGGAGCCACAAGATGGGCACTCAGAACTGGGTGGACTTCCTTGATTACGCCAGAAAGGCCTTAGAGGGTTGGCTCAAGGGCAGTGAGGTAAAGGATTATGAGGGGCTGTACGATCTGTTTTTGAGAGAACACCTCCTCGAGAAATGCTTTCCCGAGCTGCGCCAACACCTGGTAGACAGCAAGCTGACCAATCCCCGGAAGCTTGCAGAGGAGGCGGACATCTGGACAAGTACCCGGGTGTCCTCCAAGGGGACTAGAGGGGAATCTCAAAAAGCCGGACAGGGCGCCCCCCAGAAGAAGGAGGGGGGGGAGAAAAAGAAAGAGTTCTCTAAAGGTCCCCAAAATAACTTCCAAGGGAAGGGAGCAGGTTTCACCCCTAGGGCAAACCCGCCCCGGAACCCTCATCCTGGCCAAAGCCAGCAGCCCAGGGTTCTCCACTGTTTTGAATGCGGTGGCGTTGGACATTATAAGGGAGATGTCAGATGCCCAAAGAGACCACCCCCTCCCACCGGAGGAAAGTCCCCGGGAGTAGCTAGTGTAGCGCTCGGGGAGGAGTTGCCCTTAGATAAGGGGGGTGAGTGGGCGGGTGTCACCTTAGTGTCCCTGGGAGAGCGGGAGATGGTGCCAAAGATCCAGGTGCCCCCAAATACTACAAAGTATGGGCAATGGGTTACCATCAATGGCCAGAGAGGGGAGGCTCTGAGGGATACAGGAGCCAGCATGACTATGGTGAGAAGTCAGCTGGTGTCCCCAGAGCAGGTTGTTCCTAATGTACTCCACCCCGCCGCGATGGCTGACGGCAGAATGGGCCACTATCCAGTGGCTGAGGTTCCCTTTGAGTGGGAGGGGGTTGCAGGTTCACTTCGAGTTGCCGTAAGCCCTGCCGTGCCAGTCGATTGTCTGTTGGGGAATGACATGGAACACAACACTTGGAGGGAGGTGGAATACCGGACGCATTCTGCGATGCTGGGTACACCTGACTGGGCCTGTGTCAGCACACGGTCTGCGACTGCCCGGAGAGGGAGTTCGTCTGGGTTGGAGCCTGGAACAATGGCCCAACCCGCTGCTAAGAAGGGACAGACCCGGAGACAGAGAAAGCCTGCTCTGGCTTCCACACCCCATGAGACAGATCGGCCACCTGCGGTGGTGGACCAGGAGTCCGTGGAGGGGGAAGTAGACTCTCTGGAGGATTTACCCATCCCTGCGGAGTGGCATGTGGAGGGAGGTCCTACCAGAGAGGAATTCTGTAAGGGGCAGAGGGAGTGCCCCACCCTTGAGGGACTGAGGCGACAGGCTGAAGCCCAAGCAGCAGGTGATGTTACTGGACATTACCATATTTACTGGGAGGATGGACTCCTCTACAGTGAACCCAAGGTACCCTCGCCTGGTTCATCGAGGGCCTTGGTAGTCCCGCAACAGTACCGAGCCTTTCTGTTGGAATTGGCTCATGCCATACCCCTGGCAGGACACTTAGGCCAGGATAAGACCTTTGCACGGCTTGTCCTCCACTTTTACTGGCCTCAGATGAAAGCGGCGTCCAACACATACTGTAGGACATGTGTAACCTGCCAGGCCAGTGGGAAAACAGGGGTGAAGCTAAAAGCTCCCCTGGAACCACTTCCAGTCGTTAGCACCCCCTTTGAGAGGCTGGGCATCGACATTGTAGGGCCTTTGGATCCACCAACAGCAGCTGGTCACAGGTTATCCTGGTACTGGTGGATCATGCCACACGGTACCCAGAGGCCATACCTCTGAGGACAGTCACTGCACCTGTAGTGGCAAGAGCCCTAATGGGAATCTTTACCCGAGTGGGATTTCCCAAGGAAGTTGTGTCCGACAGGGGGACCAACTTCCTGTCAGCTTACATGCGGGCCATGTGGAAGGAGTGTGGAGTGACCTACCGGTTCACCACTCCTTATCACCCCCAGTCGAATGGACTGGTTGAGAGGTTTAATAAGACCTTGAAGGGCATGATCAGAAGTCTGCCCGAGAGCCTGCGGAGGAAATGGGATGTCCTCCTACCCTGTTTACTCTTTTCCTACAGGGAAGTGCCCCAGAAGGGAGTGGGCTTCAGCCCCTTTGAGCTTCTGTATGGGCACCCTGTACGCGGTCCTCTCAGCCTGGTGAAGGATGGTTGGGAGAAATCTCCCAGGAAACCCCCCCAGGATGTGGTGAGCTACATGCTGGCCTTCAGGAGCCAAATGGCGAAGTTGTGGAAGCAAGCTTCTGACAACTTGGAGGCCAGCCAGGCAGTCATGAAGGAGTGGTACGACCACAATGCTCACCAGGTGGAACTGGAGCCTGGACAGAAAGTGTGGGTGATGGAGCCTGGAGAGCTTAGCGCCCTCCAGGATCGCTGGACAGGCCCCTTTGAGGTGTTGGAAAAGAAGGGTAAGGCCACATACCTGGTGGACCTTAAGACCCCTCGACAGCCCCTACGGGTGCTGCATGCCAACCGACTCAAGCCCCACCATGAGAGGCCCGAGGTCATGCTGATGATGGTGACTGACGGGGAAGAGGAAGCGGAAAGCGAACCTCTCCCAGATCTCTTTTCGTCCCAAGAGAAGGATGGGTCAGTGGAGGGAGTGATTCTCTCTCCTACTCTAACTCCTGAGCAACGGGAGGACTGCCGCCAGATCCTGGAGCAGTACTCTTCGTTGTTCTCCCTTGTCCCGGGAAGGGCCCACCTGTGTACCCATGATGTGGACACAGGAGACAGCCCACCAGTGAAGTCCAAGACCTACCGGCTGTCTGACAAGGTGAAGGCTAGCATCCACGGAGAAGTTGCCAAGATGCTAGAGCTGGGAGTGATTGAACCTTCCAACAGCCCTTGGTCCAGTCCGGTGGTGCTCGTGCCAAAAGCCGCACCACCAGGCACCACACCCGAACTGAGGTTCTGTGTGGATTACCGAGGACTGAATTCAGTGACAAGGACTGATGCTCATCCGATCCCTAGGGCGGATGAATTGATTGACCGGCTAGGAGCTGCCCAATATCTGAGTACCTTTGACCTCACTTCAGGGTACTGGCAGATCTCCTTGACAGATGGAGCAAGGGAAAGGTTAGCCTTCTCCACGCCTGAGGGACACTACCAGTTCTGTGTGATGCCCTTTGGGCTCAAGAACGCCCCTGCCACATTTCAGCGGCTGGTGAACCAGGTCCTCTCTGGATTGGAGAGTTTCTCTGCTGCCTACTTGGATGACATTGCTGTCTTCAGTAGCAGCTGGGAGGACCATCTGCAGCATTTGCAGGCCGTTCTCCAGGCCCTGAGACAAGCTGGATTGACCATCAAAGCCAGCAAATGCCAGATTGGGCAGGGGTCGGTTGTGTACCTTGGACACTTGGTGGGTAGGGGGACTGTGCAGCCCCTGCAGGCGAAGATTGAGGCAATCATGGCCTGGGAACCCCCCAAGACACAGACTGAGGTCCGAGCTTTTCTGGGCCTCACAGGATACTACCGTCGCTTTGTGAAGGGGTATGGCACTATTGTAGCGCCCCTCACAGAGCTCACCTCCAAGAAACAACCTCGACGGGTAGTGTGGACAAAGGCTTGTCAGCAAGCCTTTGAAAAGTTGAAACAGGCAATGTGTGCGGCACCGGTCCTGAGGGCCCCAGACTTCTCCAAGGAGTTCATTGTCCAAACGGATGCATCAGAACATGGCATTGGGGCAGTGTTATCGCAACTCAATGAAGAGGGCCTGGATCAACCTGTAGTCTTCTTATCCAGGAGACTGCTTCCCCGGGAACAGAAGTGGAGTGCCATTGAGAGGGAAGCTTTTGCGGTGGTGTGGGCTCTGAAGAAGCTGCGGCCATACCTCTTTGGCTCGCACTTCCTGGTTCAGACTGACCACCGACCCCTTCGTTGGCTGATGCAAATGAAGGGGGAAAATCCCAAGTTGTTGAGGTGGTCCATCTCCCTACAGGGAATGGACTTCCGGGTGGAACATCGGCCTGGAGTGGACCACGCCAATGCAGACGGTCTCTCCAGGTATTTCCGCCTTAGTGATGAGGACTCCCAAGGGGTTGGGTAGTTCTCCCCACTTTCAGCTGGGGGGGACGCGTGTTAGACCTGTCTGGCTTTTTGGCGAAGTCCCTCCTAATTTTTATTTATTTTGTCCCCTTCTTGCCCCTCAAACCCTTATTAATTTTTGTGTCTACTGACTTTTTGTAGGTGTTGGCCAGGGGGATAGGTGTTCCCTCTCCCCCTCATAGTTTTTTACCTCAGGTCCAGAGGCCTGTTCTGACAGGAAAGTTGGCACCACCTAAAATGGTGGCCACCAACTGCCCCAACTGTCACCAACAGAACTTGGCCATAGCCTAACATAGGGCATTCCAGAACCTTCTGGTCCATTCTGGACCACTGAAGGGCAGCCTATATAAGGCGGAATGCGGGGCAGCCATTTTGTCTACCTGTGGAAGTCAGCTGGAGGACAGGTGGTAGCTGAGGGTGGGAAGAGGTTAGACTTAGGGAAACTCCCTTATTGGTCCAACCCACTACTCCCCTGTTGGTTACTTGTCCTGGCCCCGCTGTGGGAAGTTACTGGAGACCCTGGGCGCCTAGCTTGCCCCTTTTCTAAATCAGGGAGGGGAAGAATTAAGGAGAAGGAGACTGCAGCCTGCGGGGTGTGGTCCTCTGCCCAGTTAGAGAGAGTGGTAGAAAGTGTACCCTTACCCCAGCCACAGTCCAGAGACTGGTAAATGCTCTAAGACTATCTCTTACTTCGTAATCCCCTGGAGCGTCATCTCTCACCTGCTGTGGTGGAGCGCCACTGAGGAGAGCCAAGAGAGATCGGGCTGTTCCGCCCTTTCACCCCCCAGTTCAGTGTGGAGAGCGGCGTCGCTGTGGGTCCGAATCTGCCAGCCCTGAGGTGAGGAGCCGGCTTGTGGTGGTTGCCCTGGTCCCGGGAGTGAGAGGAGGCGCCGTCGCGAGTGCGCGATCTCCAGGAAGGAGACGCTGCTCCCTCGCGCATGCCCCAGCGCTGTGATATCCCGAGTGCAGGAGGGGCCTAGGGTCGAGCAGGCCCGGGTGGACGCCTTCTTCCGCTGGCGTGCGCGGAACAGAGCAGTGACAGGGCGAGCGCTACTGCGCAGGACCGCGGAGAGCAGTGACAGGGCGAGCGCTACTGCGCAGGATCAAGGGAGAAGCGGCCCCGCCGAGCACCGGAAGGAGGGCCGGCCGCCGAGGGAGCACCTTTGTGAGGAGAGGCGCCGGGGAAGGTTGTGAGGAGCGCCGAGTGATCCTGTCTTCTCCTCCTGCTCGAGCGCCACACTGAAGAGCTGGCCCGAGCAGGGAGGGGGAGCTAAGAGGCCCAGAAGGGGCCTGGGGGCATCGTGATTCGGTCCCTGACACCCCCTAAGTGGGAGACCCACCGAGGAGTTGGCCCACACCCAATAACACCGAGGAGACCCCTGAGGCGAAGAGAGCCTCTGCAGCCTCGGTTCCTAGCCCCTCCTTTTCTGTGTCACCTTTCCCTCTTGGCGCAGGACAACTTCAACAACAGCTAAAAACAAGTAAGGAGGTGTACTTGAAAGGGGGAGAGTGGCACTAATGGTCATCTGGAAATAACTCACATCCTATTAATTGCCACAGCTGAGTGACACACAGGAGGGAGTAACTTGAAGGGATCATCAACAACTGTGTATTAGGAAGTGAGGGGGGGTTGGTGTTGGGAGAGACCAATATTGGGCACAATACAGTAATCAGTTGTATTTACTCCTGGGGGTCTTATGAAATGCAGAATTGATGTGGGACTTGATCTGGGAGTCTACTGTGTTATGATTAATTCATTGACAAGTGTATTGTCTTATTGAACAAGATTCTAGTGGGGTAATAATTAGCCTGATTGATTCTAAGGTACAGTTTATCCTAATGCAAAAGTGTGATAGAAGTTCAAGAATATAGTAACTGCTTTAAAGACAACGTGATAATCCGCTAGTAATTTAAAAAGTGTAACTGCTGAACCTAAAAGTGACTTGAAATGTTTTGAGCTATTTAAATGTGAGCTACTAATATTTGACAACAAAGAGAGTATTATTTTTATATAAAGCAGTACGTATTTTCATATAATTTTGGTGTAGTGTTTTTCTTTTTGAGTGCTATTGCGTGGAATTACTTTTGGGTGGTCTGCAACCTTTACACTGTGCCTCTGAGATGCTAGTCTTGCCCTAGGCCAGGCTACCTAATTCCAACAGAAAGCAATTAAGATATTCCTTTTTCCTTTAGTTTAGTTTCTTTTGGACTTCTCTTCTTTTTTCGTCGTCTTACTGTCCTGGTGTCTACGTCTAGCAGCGCCGGGACGCCTCTTCGCTGGGGCAGTTGTGCGCTATACAAATCTGGGTAACATACCATAACATAAAATTTATGAAAACTGTTGAATTGCTGCGTTAAAACAGTGATGCAACAGTTTTCACTGTGCCCTCCTTGCGACATGATCAATGCGTTATATTACTGTATGGCGCTTCATGTCCCAAGGAGTGACAGATACGTCAGTACTACTGATGTATGTGTCGACACAAAACTGACGCATTGCTGGAGTTGTGTCAGAAGCATGATGCAACTCTAGCAATGGGGGGCAATGATTATATCACTGCATCAGTCTTACACCTGCTGTGAGGCAGGTGCAAGATATTGACGAAATGGTGTCCAAGAAGTGGCGCACTGAAATCTCATAGATTTCAATGCGCCACTCCGACGAGGCTTTTTGCGGGGGAATGCCCACCCTGCATACATTATACCTGGCTCAGGTGTAATGTGGTGCAGGGATTTACGAAGTGACGCATCTGTCTAGATACTTGGTAACTAGGGCGCAACATGACACATTTTCTACGTGAAAATAATTGTTTAGCCCTAACTGAGTCTCCCTCGCATGTGTGCAATAATGGAGTACACTCCAATAATCATCTGCATACAATATGACCTTAATGCTGAATACATAATTGAGGGCCTCATTTATGAGACTCCTTGCGCCTCCGGAACGTCAATTTTTGAAGCACGCGTCATATTTATCAGGCAGCACTAAGCCACTTTTTTTGGTTTAATGCTGCCTGATAAATATTAGTCCCTTTAACGCAGTATTCTGCGTTAATGGGGCATGCAATGGGTGTTGCTGGGGGCGTTCCCAGCAACATCCATGGCCTTTTGACACTTTCCCAGATTTACGAGAAATTGTAAATCTGAGGCAGCGCCCAAAACTTACACCTCCCCAGGGGAGGCGTAATGGAGGCGCAACAAGGAGAAATATCTTTATTTCTCCTCGTTCTTCCTATTTCTATGTGTGCTGAATTCTGCAATACACATAGAAAGAGAAAAAGCCCCCTGTGATTATTTTTGTACAGAAAGGTTTCCTTTCCTGTACGAAAATAATCATCCCTGCAATGCAGGCACCCTTGCACCATGGTGCAAAGGTGCCTGAGTTGGCGCACAGCAGCCCATTGTGCGCTGGCGCAGAGTTAAAGGACAGGGATGCGCTGTATCTTATAGATACAAAAAACACAGTTGATGGACAGAATGTAGAACAATGTCATACATTCACCCCAGTACAAGGATCTGGGCCTAAATCCATCGTTTTTTTGCACTCCACACCACCCTGGGTTAGACACTGGCTATATGCAAATCAGCTCTAACCCTGTGCCTCATGGGAACAGTCCAGTCCGAACTACCAAGCCATGTCTTTCCCAGACCGGTATTGGGAAGACAACTACCTGTAAGTATGAACTTAGTTATTTTTGGGGGCACCAATATAAATGTAATAAGCCCCTTGTCTAGAGCTCAAGAGAATTTAATTTTCATTTTGATTCTTTTGGCAAGGAGAGAGATCTGTGTAAAATGGATAAATCCAGCCCCATCGACCCATAGCGAATGGCTGGCGTCAGTCTTAAAGGTGTATAACCTTGATAAAAATGGGAGGCTTAGCTCTAAAAAATATAAGTTTTGGGACATCTGGGAAGAGTTTCATAAAGGGTGATTTAAAATTTTTAAATTTGTGATGTGTATATATAGGGTATACCGTACGGGGGAATATATCTGGATTCTTCATTATACCCCGCTGTATTGTCCAATGATTACGCTACCGCAACACTATCAAGGAAGGCTTGTAAGAGAAGCCACAATGGCTAGCTCATCCCAATTCCGATACAAGGATCCTTCTCCTTACAAGTATATAGAGGTATGAGGTTCCCTTTCACAGAGTTGCCCGAAGTTGAGAAGGGTCCCTGAAACTTTCCTTACTTTAAACTGTTGAGTAATGAGGCCAAAAAAAAAGAAAAAAAAAAAAAGGTGCCTGAGTTGGCGCACAGCAGCCCATTGTGCGCTGGCGCAGAGTTAAAGGACAGGGATGCGCTGTATCTTATCGATACAAAAAACAGTTGATGGACAGAATGTAGAACAATGTCATATATTCACCGCCGTACAAGGATCTGGGCCTAAATCCATCGTTTTATTGCACTCCACACCACCCTGGGTTAGACACTGGCTATATGCAAATCAGCTCTGACCCTGTGCCTCATGGGAACAGTCCAGTCCGAACTACCAAGCCATGTCTTTCCCAGACCGGAATCAAGCATCCAAGGACCGGTTTCTGGCTATCAGCCTTCATCAGCATGGATAGCTTGACTCCAGTGGTGTGGAGAGCCTGGGACTCACGTCTGAGTATACCCAGCACACTCTGTCCATCAACTGTGTTTTTTGCAATTTTCACCCTCTTGGGTGATTACCCATGCTTTATAAGTACCGCTCGATTGATTAAAGTGCAAATCATAATTAACAGTGTAGTGCTAATGTTGCTCAAGGGCTGTTGTGCTTCACTCTTCTCCCAGCTGTAAAACTATGAGCAGATGCTTGAGGTGAAAGTTTGTGCCTTAATGACCACATCATGAGCTAGGATCCCGTTAAAGGAGAATTCAGCCTCCCATCCACCCAAACATTGTAAAATTAGAACTATACTTGAGATATAGAAACATCTGTTATTTGCAGTGTTCAAGGGAGAACTGGAGGCATTTACACCCAAAAACAAGGCAGGTGAGCGGGTGTAAGTCTCCCAAGCCGGGTGTCACAAATGTGGGTGAGTTGAGAAGTATTCAAAAATGCGCACATACTAAGGTGCAGTTTGTTTGAATGATCAAGCTTTGAATGGATGCACAAAGCAACAATGGTAGCATGGCAACAAATTAACCTATTAGTTACTGGTCATTTTCAGAGGTACCAACCAGTGGCAAGTGAAAAATAGAGCAGTCTGTGCTGTGCTGTAAGAGGCAGTGGTTAAAACAGGCCCTGGCAAACCCAATAAGTCTGGCTTATAAGCAGCGCTTAATCTATACAAATAAATAATAAGTGCCAGAGCCCTCGTCAGGAGGCCACCACAGCTTGCACCACCCATTTCCACTGACAGAGCTGCCACTGACAGTACATACACAATTACTAACCATCACACTGCTACAAATATGACAACTCACACTGATTGAGACCCCGAAGCTATACGAATGGCTTGGGCAGCAGGTATTAGTTGTTTTTAATGCATATTCAATTAATAAGCAAATGCTAATCTACTTATCTCTAAATTACTTAAACAGCGCCACCATGTGGCAGCTGTCATGAGTGCTGGTGTTTATAATTAAGTGCTAGTGTCGAACATCGGAAAGCACAGGCTCACATTAAGCACTGCTTATAAGTGAAAGTGGTCCTTTCTTGATTGCATGTGTGGCTGTGTGGATTATTTAATTGAATTTTAACAATATATAATATGTAATACTTTTTTATTTTAATTATGTTTTAGTTGCCGGATGCTAGGTTTGCAGGGGTATTGGTTGGAAAGTTAATCCAGTAATAATTAATTAACTATTAATTATTATTTGTAAAATAATGATGTATTTGAATTTTAAATAAATAAATTATGGAATACTCATTTATTTTAATTATATTTTAGTTGCAGGATGCTCAGTTTGTAGAGGTCTAATGTAGGAAATTAAGTAATAATTAAAATTAATTGTGGTTAGAAATTGGGTTTCTGGTTGGCAGAGGTATTCACACTGTCTGAGCAGGAGCCACAATCCTGGTCAGAATATATTTATTTATTTTTATTTATTTGTTTGAATTTATATGGCGCACAGCTACCCAACAAAGGGTTTCCCGGCGCGACAGATCCCAGTGTCAATGCGGTTACAGGAATTAGATGTTGAATAGCCATGTTTTTAGGGCTTTCCTGAATTTGATGTAGCTAGGTTCAGACCGCAATGTGTGTGGCATTGAATTCCAAAGTGTGGGTCCCAGAAAAGAAAAGGACTTGCCACCCATGCGTGACAACTTGATCTTTGGGATTTCAAAATTATTTGCCGTAGATGACCGAAGAGATCTGGAGGGACGGTAGGGGTGCATCAGGCTTTGTAGGTATTTTGGGGCGGTATTGGTGGAAATCCTGTGCACGAAACATAGGGATTTAAATTTGACCCGATTTTCAATTTTTAACCAGTGTAGTTTCCTAATGTATTTGGTAGTTGGAGTAGTGATGGGGATTTTCCAGAGTAGTCTCGCTGCTGCATTCTGTACTGACTGTAACCTGCGGACAGTAGCTTTATTTGCCCCCAGGTACAGAGCATAGCCATAATCTAATCTGGATGTGATCAGGGCGTTGACAACTGTTTTCTTGGTGTTTTCAGGTAACATCCAGCAGATCTTTTTGAGCCATTTCAATATGGCGAAGCAGGTAGATGAAGTTTTTACTGCTTGCTGGTGTAGACTGAGTGAGTCGTCAATAATGACTCCCAGGTTGCGGGCATGCGCGACAGGGGTTGGGGGGGTACCCATTTCAGATGGCCAGTGTTGGGGTCCCCAAAGATCTTTGTTTTTACCCAGCACGATTAACTCGGTTTTCTCGCCGTTAAGTTTTAGGAAGTTTTTCTGCATCCAACCGGCGATTTTACTAAGTCCGAGTTGTAGGGAGGATGAGTTGTCAGCGTCTGCTGCTGATAGCGAAAAAAGCAGCTGAGAGTCATCAGCGTAAGAAAACATTAAAAGCCCAGTGTCTTCCACAATCTTGGACAGGGGACTCATATAAACATTAAAAAGCAACGGGCTAAGAATGGAGCCCTGAGGTACTCCGTGTTTAAATGTCCTTGTATCAGAACAGGCAGTTTGCGAAAATACCTGAAACGTTCGATTTTCTAATAGTGATCTGATCCAATTAAGAGCTGCCCCGCGAATGCCTAGGGAGTGGAGAGTCTGGGCGAGGACCGCATGCGACACGGTGTCGAATGCCGCGCTGAGGTCAAGTAGCACAAGTGCTACTGTTTCGCCCTTATCCACCATGCGACGGATGTTTTCGGTCACCCCTAGCAATGTAGACTCAGTGGAAAAACCTGCACGAAATCCCGACTGGTGAGATGGTAACAGATCATGAGTGGTGATGAAATCTGTAAGGCAACGATGAACATGCTTCTCTAATAACTTAGCAAAGGTGGGTAGCAATGATATTGGGCGGAAGTTAGCTGGCAGGTTGGGGTCTGCGCCAGCTTTCTTTAAGAGTGGATGAATCATCGCATACTTCCATTCACTGGGTACGGTTTGTTCAAGTAACAACGTATTAAGGAGATCAGTAATTGTAGTTAGAACGTTACTGCTAAGTTGTTTTAAGATTGAACATGGCAGTGGGTCTCTAGGAGAGCCCGATTTGATGGTTTTTAGTAGCCCTTGAACCATGTCAGGATTCAGCAGGGGCCAACTATCTAGTGTGGCAAAAGATGTATCAGCCAAGGAAGGGCAATCAGTAATACCTATGGTATTACCTGACGTATGTGATGAACAATTGGGGGTCGCTTCAGGAGTGAAGTCGTGTTCATTGGCAGCATAGTCGATGTCTTGGTGGATTTTATCAACTTTATGAATAAAAAAGTTGGCTAACATGTCACATTGCGTTTTGTTTAGCTCAGGTGGAGGTTGGGACGTATTGGATCCCGCCAGCTCTTTAACTAACTTGAAAAGTGTTTTAGAGTGGTCTAAAGCATTTGTGATTTTTGTGCAGATGAATTCTGCTTTGACTTTGTTACACTGTTTTTGGTAAGCTGTTAGCTGAATTTTATATTTTTCCTTATCTGCAGGTAAGTAAAACCTCCTCCATTGACGTTCGAGATTCTTACATTTAGTTTTTTCATTTTGTAAAATATCATCGAACCAAGGTGCAGGAGAGCGATGGGTGTTTTGTTTTAACTTTGTTTTAGGCAGAATGGAATCAATGGCTGAAATAAGCCAGTTTTGTACTGTGGAGGAGAGCTGTTGAACAGTAGTCTTAGTGCAAGGGCGATGTTTTTCCAGTAGGGCATTGAGACTGTCAATATCAAGTTTTTTCCATTTCCTTATGAGCTGAGTGGGTAAAGGTGTATTGTCGTTGTTTGATAGGTCAACCTGAAGATTAAATTTAATCAGGAAGTGATCGGACCAAGGCAAAGGCTGGGCAGACTGCGTCTCAATGTTGTTGAGGTTGGAAAAGATGGGATCCAACAGATGCCCTGCACGGTGTGTAGGACCGGAATTCTTTAAGGTTAAATTAATAGCTGCTAAGTCATTTATTAGAACTTTGGCCAAGGAGCAATTCTCATCCTCTAAGTGCAGGTTTATATCACCTAGAATAGTAAAGTTGGCAGTTCTCATAGCCAGTGGACCGATGAGTTCAGACATATTTGTGACCCATTTGGAATTGGATGCTGCCGCCTCGGGAGGATGATATAAAAGGATTCCGGATAGGGTGAAATTAGGGGCTAATGTAAGTTTAAAAATCGCCGCCTCAGAACCACCGCATGAAAGCGGCTTAAAATCGCAGTGAAATGATTTTTTAAAAATTACAGCAATTCCTCCACCAGGTTTCTTATCCCTGTCCAGTCTGGTAATGGCATAGGAATCAGGAAGTGCCATAACTATATCAGGTCCTGAGCTATCTTTGAGCCATGTTTCTGTAACAAACAGTGCATCCGGTGTTTCATCTAAGAGCAAATTAAAAATTTCTGTTTCTATATCAGCCACTCACCATAAATTAACCTGTGCTCACCCTCTGTTAGGTTGGCACAGAGCAGGCAGGCCTTACTTAAGAGGCAAAGTATAAAGTATTTGTGAAAACACCACAAAAAGACTACACACACCTTTAGAAAATAGCTTTTATTTTTATGAACAAAACAAGAACAAAACAACGGAAATCCAATAAGTATAACCAGATTTATGAATTTTTAATTAAGAAATTATAATGTAGTGCTTAAAATCTTGGAGCGCCAATCAGCGATATCTGGTTGCGCTAGACAGGGGTAAATCCCAAAATTCAGGCAGACTGCAATGGAGCGTGGATTGGATACAGGGACCAGCCTTGGCCCATTGAAAGTACCAGGGATGCGTTGTTGATGGAGTCGAGATGCGAGAAGCAAAGAGGCAAAGCATCGCTGGCAAACTGCAAGAGTGAAGGCAATGCGTGGTTGTCAAGCCGTTTAAATCGAAGATGTATTGTCGTCGAACTGTGAGATGTAGGCGATTAATCAGGAACTGGAGGCAATGAGCCATGCTGTCTGCAATGCGAGGCCCGTGGTCCAGGCTCAGCAGCGATGCATCGCATCAGGGAGATGTGCCGGTTCTGATCAGCACAATGCCATTGATGCACAGATTTTTAGCTGTTGCAGCACTTTATACCCACTTTCAAGGGACCTGAACTGGATTGGCGCCACCGTGCAGGGCGAGACTTGCAGCAAGGAAAGTACAGGTGCTGTTGCAGGTTGATGAGAAGTCTTTGATGTCCCTTAGACTTAGAACAGGGGCAAGTCAGGATACAGTTGGAGTCACTTTTTGTTAAAGTGAAATGGGTCCAGTCCTTCCTCAGCAGGGCAGAGGGTAGCAGGTAGCAGAGCAGCACAGCAAAAAGCAGTTCTTCCAGAGCAGCTGTCCAGCAGAGGGGCAGTCCTTGTAGCAGCACAGCAGCCCTTCCTCCTGGCAGCGTTCTTCACTGGTCCATTAGTGTCTGAAGTGGTAGGGCCAGAAGTCCAACTCATATACCCATTGGTGCCTTTGAAGTGGCCTGACTTCAATGAAGGGCTTTGAAGTGCACAGAGGTCCTTTGTTCCTGCCCTGGTGCCAGACACACTACAGGGAGTTTTTCAGCCCTTTGAGTGTGGACAGGACGCAACCTATTCAGGTGCAAAAGAGAGGCTGAGCCCAGCTTATCCCTTCGATCCCCCCAGGAAAATGCATGAAGCCACACCTGGGTTCCCATGTGTGTCGCTATCTAGAGGGAATACACAACGTGTACTGCTGCCAAGTCAGTGATCAGAGACAGTCAGCAGACACAAAATGACTAAGAGCAGGAACATGCCTAACTTTCTAAAAGTGGCATTTTCGGAATAGTAACAACAAATCCAACTTTACCATTAAAGAGGACTTATCATTACCATTCCTTAGGTACTAAATTAAATAACTCTACCTTCTCTCAATTAGGAATTACAGATTATTAAATGTAGTAAGGACTCCCCAATGTTAACTTATGAAAGGGATGGGCCTCTCACTAGTGAAAAACGAGTTTTGGAGTGTTTTACAACCAGGACATGTAAAACTTAAAAGCACATGTCCTACTTTTTTGTTTCATAGCACCCTGCCCTATTGGCAAACTAGGGCCTACCTTAGGGATGACATATATGTAATACAAGTGGAGTTTAAGGCTTGGCAAGGGGTTTTAAATGCCAAGTCAATATGGCAGTATAAACTACAAACACAAGCTCGGCAATGGCAGGCCTGGGACATGTTTAAGTGCTACTTGAGTGGGTGGCACAACCAGTGCTGCAGACCCACTAGTAGTATTTAATTTACTGGCACTGGGTTTATGTAGTGCACTGTAATAGGGGCTTATAAGTACATTAAATGTGGCAATTGTAGATACATCAATTAAACCAAGTTTAGAGGAAACAGCATATGCACTTTAGTGTTGGTTAGCAGTGGTAAAGTGCTCAGAGTCCTAGAGCGAATAAAAAGCAAGGTCATAAAAATAGGAATAAGGCAGAAGGTTTGGGGTGATCCTTCACATAGAGCCATTTTCCAACAATTGTTAATTCATTTTTTAATTGGTTTTAAATATGTAAAGTATAGAATACTTATTTTTTAAAGTGCAAAGTACAAGGTTAGTAGGTATATATGGTGGAAAGTTAATTAATAATTGAATAACAATGATTAATGAATTGACAATTATTGAATAGTACATATGCTAATTGATTCATTGTTTTTTAGTTTTTTTAAATACATTATGGGCCCCATTATGATGTCGGTTGGAATGCATTCTGACTGAATCCTTGTCGAAATCATTTTTGGCCGACTTGGTTTCGCAGAGACCAACTTACGGATTATGATGCTTCCGAAACACCGTTCGGGCGGACTCCCATTGACTTCAATGGGGGCCTGTTTTCCGACTGACAACACAGGCTCCCACTGCAAAAAGGGGTGGCTGCAGAAAACCTTGCACCCTGGGGCGGGCACCCCATGGTGCCTGTCACACTGTGCATGGTTGTACAGAGGGGTTCCATGGGTACCTCCATGGACCCCAACCACAGCACTCCAGGGTGAAGGGGGGCCTGCTACAGACCCCCAAAGTCAGTTTCCAACAGCTGTCTTGTGTCGGACAGACCAATTCAGAAAGGCTGTCAGAATCTGACATTTTAATACGTCGATCGGAAACGAGGTCTAGTATAGACCTGAACGATTTGTCTCTGACTGACTCGCAGTCTCCGAATGCTGGTCAGAACCGAGTCGGAATGATCGAATGGTTACCTTTCCATCGTAATCAGTAGGTCGGAAACACATGTTCTGACTCAGGTTAGGAAAATCTGAATGCCGCTCGGACCTGATATCATAATGAGGCCCTTTCTATATATGTATTCATGTTAGTTAATATTTTTTTTTACATTCATGAGGTTACTCATATATGTAATGTGTTTGAAGTAAAGCACTACCCTACCCTTGCTTAGACTGCAATAGGAATAGTAACTCTAACTCCTCTGGAATTTCTACTGTGCATACTGTTGTAGTGACTGGAGTGGGAATAGTGCAGCTAACCCCTCCGAAGTCCAACACTTTTCCTACTGTTGCATAAACTAGAGTGGGTATAGTACATTTAAGATTCTTAGACTCCAATAGTGTTCATGATATGGGTTAAATAGATTTTATAACATTAATAGTTTGTTTTGTTTATATTTTATATTATTTGTTTTTATTTTGAAATGTATTTGAATGTTTATAGCATTGTTAGTAAATGTGTTTTGTAGGGTTTTAAACTTTTATTATTTTATTTATTATCTACTTTAATTAATATATTTTTCCTAATTGAATTGTTTATATTTTGTATGGTTTTATTGTGTACTACATACACACACACAAACACACATACAGGGACAGTAGACTTTTAAGGATCACAAGTGGAAAAAGAGGCCACCACCTAGTAATAATTGCTGCACCCTTATTTCAAGAGGAAACCTCATTCATCAGCTTAAAAAAAACAGCACATTCACGCTACTCACAGACTAGCTGTTGCACACTGTTAGAAACACTTATAGCTGTCAGAGTATCAGTCAAACACTGCTTGAAGGACTCTTGCACTACTCACATACTAGTTGACCTGCACTACAGCAGTTCTCGCTCACCAATAAGACTCATAGTACATTAACAGAAGCACTCCCACACATTCAAAACACTTCACAACATGGGCCTGGCCTACCTGAACAGCCTCATCTCCTTCAATCATCCAGCCATGTGCCTCTGCTCAGCCGGACTCCTACATGCAATCTATCCATACATACACAGGAACAAACCCAAGGCTGACCCTTCTCTTACATCCCTCCTAAAGCATGGAACAGCCTCCCACTATACATCAGAGCCTCCTCCTTGCTTCAGGAGTTCCGCAAGAAGCTAACGACGAGCAATATATGCTAATGTTGATTTGAGATATGTGTGTGTAGGATTATGGGCAGGTGATTAGATCAATGCAAGACTGAGCCCGCAGCAGGAGTGCCAGAATGAGTGCCTGAATGCAAGGTTTGTAAGTGACTTGATGAATGCTTGAGCAACTGTATAGATAGAAACATCCATGCACTCAGTGATAAGCCAGAACTATTGTCTTTGCTAGTACTTGTTCTTTTTAGTGAGATCATACGATTCATTTTAAAATGGAAAATGGAAATTTTTACTCATCTTGAGTAAAAGGTCATAGTGCCACATGTATCAACCATTTTTGTGTTTGTAAATAGGCCGATTCACAGAATCGGCCTATTTGCAAATGCAAAAAATGCTTTTCAAATGTATCAAACCCTATTTTGCAATTCGGTAACCTGTTACTGATTCGCAAAATGGGTTTGCGATTTGCTATTTGGAAGTGGTGTGTATAGGGCATCCCTTCCAAATAGCGGATCCTAACGGTATGTATGTTTTGTGACAGTGAATGCAGTTGTAAAACATTCACAGTTTACCACCTACTTCTAGTAGGTGGTAACCCATTCGCAAATAGTAATGGGTCCCCAAGGGACGCTTTCCCCTTTGGGAATGGCAGCAAAAACATTATTTCAAAGCAGGCAGTGGTCCCATGGAACACTGCCTGCTCTTAGAAAATGTTTGCTTTATTTAGGAAAACCCGGGAAACCTCAGGGTAGCTGTGCGCTCTATAAATTTAAATATAATAATAATAATAATCACGGACATGACGGTCTGCTGACCTTAGCAGGCCACCATACCTGTGATTTTAGCGATTCATAGGGAATCACAAATTGCAACCTACCTCTTTAATATTCATGAGGTGGGTCATTTGCGACCCCCCCAGGAATGGAAGAAAGGGTTCAACACACTTTCATACCTGCCGTTTTGCGATCTCCTAATTGTGAATCGCAAGGATTCGCAATTAGGGAATCACAAAATGATTCCTACATACATATGGCCCATAGTTTCTATACATACTTATGAAGAGAAACGCCCCCAAAAAAACGTATGTAATTCTAGTAAACTATATGAGCGAGGTGCTTAGTTTTTCTGCAGCAGCATAAAATGGATTTGCCAAAATAAAAAGTATGCATCTTTAAGTATAGTCAAAGAATCTCCATTGACGGGAGGCCACTGGTCTCCAGCCAAGAATGGGTTTGGTGTGGCCACTCTAGTCCTTCTGAAGATCAGGAAGAAAGTGAGATCATTACTGCTTGTAAGGGGCTCCAGGTGGGATCCGGTAGCAGACTCAATGTTGTTCAATGCTCCTGATTGAGTTGACTTGTTTTTCCCCTCCTTCGGTTTACTGCTTTGCATAGCAGAACTGATTTTGTAAGTCAGAACAAACCCTTCAGGGCTGAGCTGTCAAAGTTAATTTGCCTTTATGAAAAATACAAAGACTGCTAATCTAACCGTGACATTACAATTATAAATTGGCAAGATGTGCTACATGTAAGCTGAGATCATGGCAGCACAGCTGAAGGCAAGGAGAACACAGTGATTATCTTCAATAAGAAACAGATTTATAGCATTGGTGCAGTTGTCGGTCCTCACGTCCTCTACTTTAGATCACCTTTGATCACCAAGCAACATTCGGTGATGGAAGCTGGTGTGTATGCCGAGTGAGCACCACCAAACTACAGTCTGTGATGGAAGCTGGTGTGCATGCTGAGTTATAAACCAACAAGCTACAGTCGGTGATGTTTGCTGGTGTGCACGCCGAGTGATAACCAACAAGCTAAGGTCGTTGATGGAAGCTGGTGTGCATGCCGAGTGATCACCAACAAGCTACAGTTGGTGATAGAAGCTGGTATGCATGCTGAGTTATTACCAATAAATTACATTCGGTGATGGAAGATTGCGTGCACACGGAGTGATAACCAACAAGCTACAGTTGGTGATGGTAGCTGGTGTGCACGCCAAGTGACCACCACCAAGCTACATTCTGTGATGGAAGCTGGTGTGCATGCCGAGTGATCGTCACCAAGCTACTGTCGGTGATGGAACTTAGGGGCCGATTAGGATGGCGGACGGATCGCCACCTCCTGCATGGTGGTGGCGATGTAGCCACCTATTTCCCCCCCCCCCACCATACTACAATGGCGGGGGGACCGTGGCGGACGGGAAGACCGTGCGCCGCTTTTCCACCGCGGTCGCCTTGTGACCGCGGCGGAAAAGGTCTAATATGGTGGCGGTGTCTATCAGACACCGCAAGACATATTAGGATGGGCCATATTAGGATGGGCTGAGGGAAATGCCTTTCCGTGGCAGCATTGCCGTCACGAAAAGGCATACGTTCCTTGCTTTGGGGGCCCGTTGCGGGCCCACAGGGTAGGGGGGATGGGGGGTGCACATGCTTTTCAGAATACAACATGGCAGGCACCGCTCGGTGCCTGTCATGTTGTGCTTTGAAACGCACAACATGCATTTTTGACATTGTGGCGGACGGTGCTTTCAGCACCGTCAGCCGCAATGTTAAAAATGCGGGATGCACCCGCCACTGTGGCGGGTGCATCCTAATTCGGGGCACGGTACCTCCGCTCTTGTGGCGGACGGTCCCTGCCCCAGAAAGGATGGCGGATTGACTTTGTCCATCCGCCATCCTAATCGACCCCTTAGTGTGAATGCTGAGTGATCACCAACAAGCTGCAGTCAGTGATGGAAGCTGGTGTGCATGCCGAGTGATAACCAATAAGTTACAGTCAGTGATTGAAGCTGGTGTGCACACCGAGTGATAACCAATAAGCTACAGTCGGTGATGGAAGCTGCTGTGCACGCCGAGTGATCACCAACAAGCTTCAGTCAATGATGGAAGCTGGTGTGCACGCCCAATGATCACCACCAAGCTACATTCTGTGATGGAAGCTGGTGTGCACGGCCAGTGATCACCAACAAGCTGCAGTCGGTGATGGAAGCTTGTGTGCACGCCGAGTGATCACCACCAAGCTATATTCTGTGATGGAAACTTGTGTGCACGCAGAGTGATCATCACCAGGCTGCAGTTGGTGATGGAAGCTAATTTGCACGCCCAATGATCACCACCAAGCTACATTCTTTGATGGAAGCTGGTGTGCATGGCGAGTGATCACCAAAAAGATTCAGTCCGTGACGGAGGCTGGTGTGCACGCCGAGTGATCACCAACAAACTTCAGTCAATGATGGAAGCTGGTGTGCACGCCCAATGATCACCACCAAGCTACATTCTATGATGGAAGCTGGTGTTCATGGCGAGTGATCACTAACAAGCTGCAGTCGGTGATGGTAGCTGGTGTGCACGCCGAGTGATAACCAAAAAGCTATGTTCGGTGATGGAAGCTGGTGTGCACGACAAGTGATACCCAACAAGCTACAGTCGGTGATGGAAGCTGGTGTGCACGCGGAGTGATCACCACAAAGCTACATTCGGATTATGGAAGCTGGTGTGCCCTTTCAGTGATCACCATATAAGAGGCATGTCACGTACATGGCATTTTAGTGACTGGTGAGGCCAGTGAATCAGTGCACAACTTAGGCCAGTTTCTTGGGTTGCAGTGACTTTGAGCAGCCTAGATGGGATGGAATAACTAATAGGCTGCAATTAAGTACCAAAGGAAGTAGGCGGGGCTTGTGGAGGTCAGGAATGTTATGAGTGGGTGCTTCAGCTCCTGGATATGCAGGGGAGGGGCGTGTTCAGTGCTGAGTTAGTGCGTTAGGTGGAAAGGCGCAAATGCAAACTAATACAAACTTCTGCTGTTCCAATAATCTTCCTTAACCCACCCATGCTCACACTGCATTTATGTCTACAGTAGTCACTGCTTGTTTGATTATATGCATTTTTTATTAGAAACAGTCATGCATCATCATCATCATCATCAATGTACACCGTTTTTGCCACAAATTACCAACATATCCAGGACATTAAGCACATTTTTATCCTGTGCCCACATTTTGGGTGTGGTAAACAACTTTGAAGGGGTTGTTATTAACTAACCTTATGTGAGGGTGCTTACTTAGCGTAAAGCGACGCAAAGTACAGTGTCTTGGTTACTTACTATTAGAATACCCAGAGGGCGCAACGCAGAACCTAAGTAAATCTGGGCTTCAGTTTTAGAAAGTTTGGAGCTGTGGTGTATTGCCTCTATAGTAGAAGGAGCTTCCATAAGAGGTAACTGTTTATACCTGCACACAGAGTACGTTAGGCAGCAGATAAAATTAGTCACATTGTATGTTGTGTATTTGGCTACCGCCATATACCACCACCATATGGACAATCCATTGTATCAAATGTATTCCTCCATGTGGCCAGTAACTTTTCCCTCACTGTGCTGCCTCCTCCAGAGGGAGATAGTTACTTGATAGATTCCACCATGGCTATGACAGGTGGTGACATTTAGTTAAGCTTAACCGTTCTATGCTCATGACGGAGCCGCTCCGTCATGAGCCTCGGTTGAGCTGTGCTCATGACGGAGCGGTTCCGTCATGGCCCGCTCGGCGCGAATTTCGCGCCTGCGCTGAGCGTTCCATTGAGTGGGCGCGTTTGTGACGGAACCGCTCCGTCACGAGCACAGCTCAACCGCGGCTCGTGACGGAGCGGCTCCGTCACGAGCATGCGAGCGCCGCTCGACCCCCCTGCCCCCTTAGCGCTGCGGCGGAATTCCCGCCGCAGCGAAGGGGTTAAACTGTAAGCAGGGTCTGACTATCAAAAGTGTGGGCACTGCAGAGTGCACCCCAAAAAGAGGTCAGGCCAGTACCCACATTTGCAGATGTCCTTAACATGCTGGGGCGTTGTTCCATGCAAGGACCCTCTGACTGCCCTTCCCTTCCATGACAGTATGCCTTCATTTCCATGGCAGGCTTTCATAACAGCAAAGCCTCCTAACATGGTGGAGGCTACACTGGCCCTCTTCCTGGCAGCGGTGCCACCGCTCCATGGTGGAAGCAAGAGAAGAATCAAAGAAGGCCATGGCAGCTGGATGTCCGCCATCATCCACCATGATATCTGGACGGTGGAGAAGCATGATTTGTCAAGGGAGGAGAGCGATATTCCTGTTACCGCCTTCCTCTAAATCAGGGCAGGGAGCAACTTATTCTGCCCAGCTTTAGATAGGATTGCTGCAGGGAGCTACTTGAGTGCAGCTCCGCCCAGGTGTTCTTCTATTGCAGAAGATGTTGCTTAAACTGGCATAGTGCCCATGAGCTGAGCCTCATTTCCTCCTCCGCACATCTGCTTTGGCCATCACACAGCTTTCGGATTGTCCTTCAGACTCTAGTTCATCAGCACCAGGAAGCAGATCTCCACGAGTCCAATCCTACAGGGAATCCGCCTCTGGAAACTACACACAGATCTGACTTTTCATTGTTCGGCCCAAGCATGTTCTCAAGGTTTAGATGCTGCCTTGTGATTTATTTATTTAAGTTGTGTTCTGTAAGTAGGCTTTGCATTAAAGTGCTCTGGGCAATAGCCATTCCAGGCACAAAACAGATTTATGGTTCACTTATGGTTCTTACTGGAGTGCTTCTTGACTCCAAAGAATGTCAGAGCGCTTAACGAGCTTCACTGGATGGTAAATGTGATCACAGAGGGTGACAAAGGAACTATGGGGCATATTACCAACGTTTAGCGATATTTATCCCTAACGATGCTTAGCAGCGAATTTTTTAACGCTAAACATCGCCGGAAATGATCGCAGAGATAACTTGCTATTAGCAAGGTTTATCTCAGAAGTGATAAAAATCCTCGCGCTAACTGCCAATTGAGAGATTACCGCCGGAAAACCAACGATAATCTCTCGAAGTTTGGCGTTAGCTTGATGATAGGGGCTCACAAACTTAGCCACGATATCCACCTTCCATAGGATATCATGGGTAAGTCAGGAAAATACCAGGTGTAAAAAAAGCAGTGCTAACCGCGGTTAGCGCTGCTTTTTTTTTATCACTAACAGGGTTAATGAAATCCTTGATAATAGGAGAAATGTCGCTTAACAACATTTCTCCTATTATTTTTCTCTGGAACGCCCCCTTTGCATCTCATTAGAGATGCAAGGGGAAGCGTAGAGAAAAAGGGTGCTAACATGCGAATTTGCGTGTTAGCACCCTGTTGCTGATAGGGAGATAATGTTATCTCCGCTTTCTTGGCTTTTAAAGCCAAAAAAGTGGAGATAAATCCCTTGATAATATGCCCCTATCTGTGGTGAAGTACATAAGCTCTGATTACGAGTTTAGGTGTTATTTATCGCACATGCTGAATAACGATGCCACGGGGTACGTTATTTATTGGGTGTGATAAAAATCATCTATCATGAATTTCTGGGGAATAATATGCGGATTATGGTGTTTAAAAGCATCAATATCCGCATGATACGGTAAATGATGTATGTTTTGCCCCCGTTATTTCTTGGCTGGTTGGAACTGATGACATTTAAAAAAGATTGAGGTATTTAACCCATGTTAAATACCTAGAACTCGTAATTTCGACCTGTGTGTAAATAGGGGTTCACTCACATGTCAGAATATACTGACCACATCCTAACCAGGGCCTTAGTGGTTTTTGGATAGAAACAATTATATGCTCTATAATCCTGCAGCATAATAAAGATTTACATTGAAAGGCTACTGAGGGATGGAAATTACTAATTTGCATTTAGGGTGATAAATTCAGTAATGCAATACCTACTGCATTGCAAATGCTTGTTAGTGCTTATTGTAGAGTGATCAGGTGTCCCACATATGGATGGACTGTCCTTGTTTTTCCCTATCGGTGCTGAATAATTTCAGCAAATTTAGCCCGTGGCGCGGTCTTTAGAGAGGGTCAACCGAAGACAACGGGAAGCAACTTTTCAGGTTCAAAATAAGTTATCAGGCTAGTAGAAAGCAATGACGCGGACAATGCTGCGTGTAAAGGTTACATTCAATCCTCTTAATGCCTCTGCTTATGTTTTTCATGACAGTGAGAGCAGTCAATTAAGTCATTCAAAATTGTAGTCCTATTTCTATGATTATTGAATGTCCTGGTTTTTGTTTTTCAAAATCTGGTTACCCTACCTTGTTGGGCATTATCGACGAGGTGTAGCTTGAGTCCTTATGGAATAGACACTGCTGAATCCAGATCTGGAAATACCTGAACCTTAATTTGTCGGACGTTGCTTGTGTTGCCATTCAGAGGAGGAATGGCCGAACAGTTCCGAACTTTTGGGCCAACACTAATTTATTGGCGTAAGATGGATCCTTGCCTGTTAGTAAGCAAACAAACGATGGAATGAAATGGGACTCAGAGTGATTTACCAGTAGATGAGAATAACGCAAGCAATCCATTCACCACTTTTTTGTTTTTTTTCTCATTAAATGAAAATTATGTTGCTGTTCTTCTAATTCAAAGTTGGTGCCAAGACACATCAATAAGTGTGCACGCTTAATATTAATTTTAATAAATCCAGTGGCTGTTGGGGACATTGAATAGGCGGCAAACAAACAATTTACACAAAATGAAAAAGTAAAAAGATTGACTTACCTTAAACAGCAAGTCCTCGATGTCCTCCTCGATGTTCCTGGTTCCAGTCCAAGCATTAGGTCAAACAGCCAACTCCCTTAGCCAATCAATACACTTCACTCATGCTGTTAGAATAAAGCGTCTTGATTGGTTGGAGCGGGCACGCTCCAAAACGCACTGTAGGTCTGTGCCTGCTCTTCAACCCAGCTGTCTAATACGGTTGGGTTGTGGAGAGGTTTGCATTGCGCATGTCTGTTTGGACGTGGCAACGTAGGCGGCCAAACAAACATGTGCAATGCAAACTTAAGTGGCCACTGGTGCCAATCAGCAGCAGTGACGCACCGGTCCCACCCCCTCACTGGGCTTACTGGCAGAGAGTAAAATGGTAATAAAATCATGTAATTACCATTTTATATTTCACTTTCTGTGCAACAGTGTGGGAGTGGGGGGAGGGGGTGTCGCTCCTCGTCTCATATGGAGGAACCGCTGCTGATTACATACCCTAATAAAGATGTGAAATAATTTGAACTTTGGAGTAGCCATACTTATTTATCAGGGCTAATTCCTCATGGCATTGAGAAATGGTATTGTATACTCTAGGATTCTGTGAGAAAATGGTTAAAGTAAGATGAAGATTATTCTTTTCAGCTATGACTACTCAAAGCTATCATTCTAAAAATAGTAACAATCTGGAAGGCCCAAAGATGCATTGGGGACTGGAAACTTGGCATTCATTTCAGATCCATTCTCACTCTTCTCAACTCCCACACAATCCTCGGGAAATGCCTCGTGACAGAACTTTGAACAAAAAGGCATTTCCTATTTTAAACATTTGCAAACAAACCAGAATAGAGCCATCACTTTTTACTTTTTGAAATACTTAATAATGGCGCCCAAGATTTGTAGTTTATAGTTCTTCATTTGAAAGGATGAGTCGTTTTGCAAGGAAAGGCAAAAATCACTAAAACATCAACACAGGCGTGAGAAAAAAGCGCTTATGCACTCATTACACGAAGGACCAAACCAAGGTTGCAATCGAGCAGCTGGAAAAGACTGATGGTCAAAGTATTTACTGGGTGCACAATTTGCGTAGCAATACCAGTTTTGAACCATGAAATGCGGATAACGCAGCAATTGTCCACCTTCCCTCTCTACTGAAAGGCTGATTTTTTTTTTTTACAGTTTTCCCATACAATGTGCACCAGATTTTGCCTGTGGTAAATCTTGAGGGTAAACACTGACAGGGTGCAAATTTAGCACCTGTGTTAAAATCCTGAGGTAGGTGCACTGAGGAGTTTTTGTCTGAATCCAGATTTGTGCCCAACTTGGAAGGAGGCACTTCTATACCTGGGGCCAGATTATGATGAGGTGCACTGAGCAGAAGGCCGGTTGTTTATGGGCCTGTATTTTGTGAAGTTGATTCATTGATCTAACACAATGGGCCTAACTCCATCGTTTTTTTTTGCTCACCATGCCATTCCAGTTTAGACCCAGCCATTTGCAAATCAGTCTTGACCCTGCACCCAATGGGAACAGTCCAGCCCGGATCATTGACAGAATATCGAGGAGCAAAATATCGACCTGCCAAAATATCGTGGAGAAAATATAGAATGCCAGAATATCGAATTCCTATCTTCAAACAGGTAAGTACTAAAATATCTACTCCAAAATATCGTTGTAAAAATACAGACAGTCAAAATATTGAATTCTTTAAATGTCTAAAAAGTCATTTAAAATTAATATATTAATAAATATAATTATTTTAAACATACTTAAAATACTTAAAGAAACTTAAAATTAATAAATAATTAATGTAACTTAAAAAAAATAATGTAATATATATATATATATATATATATATATATATATACATACACATATAATACATATACAATATTTTCAACGTAGGATAGCGAGAGGGTTAAATTTACTATTACCACTCCAGTGAGTGCAACAGTAGAGAAAACATTGGATAGCGTAGGGGTAAAAATTACTATTCCCACTCCAGAGAGTGCAACAGTAGGGAAAGCATTGGATAGCGTAGGGGTAAAAATTACTATTCCCACTCCAGAGAGTGCAACAGTAGGGAAAGCATTGGATAGCGTAGGGGTAAAAATTACTATTCCCACTCCAGTGAGTGGACCAGTAGGGAAAGCGTTGGATAGCGGGAGATTAAAAATGTACTATTCCCACTCCAGTGAGTGCAACAGTAGGGAAAGCATTGGATAGCGTAGGGGTAAAAATTACTATTCCGACTCCTGCGAGTGCAACAGTAGGGAAAGCGTTGGATAGCGTAGGAGTGAAAAATTACTATTCCCACTCCAGAGAGTGCAACAGTAGGGAAAGCATTGGATAGCGTAGGGCTAAAAATTACTATTCCCACTCCAGTGAGTGGACCAGTAGGGAAAGCGTTGGATAGCGGGAGATTAAAAATTACTATGCCCACTCCAGTGAGTGCAAAAGTAGGGAAAGCGTTGGATAGCGTAGGCATAACATTTACTATTCCCACTCCAGTGAGTGCAACAGTAGGGAAAGCATTGGATAGCGGGAGGGTAAAAATTACAATTCCAACTCCAGAGAGTGCAACTGTAGGGAAAGCATTGGATAGCGTAGAGGTAAAAATTACTATTCCGACTACAGAGATTGCAACAGTAGGGAAAGCGTTGGACAGCGTAGGGGTAAAATTTACTATTCCCTCTCCAGTGAGTGCAACAGTAGGGAAAGTAGATACTTTATATATGATTTAAATTAAATTAAATATTAATTTCAATTACAAATAATATAAAATATTTAACAATTTTATATAATATATTAATTAATCAATTAAAAATACAAATGTAATTTAATTATTTAAAAGAAATACCTACTAATACAAATTATTTACCAATTAACACTAAATTATTCAACAATTAATAAAAAATTAAATATTACAACAAAAATAAGCAATAAATAAATTAAAAAATGTAACTACTTATAATTCAATTACTTTGCACACTATTCCCCTATAAACGCACAAATTATCAATTAATAAATTAATTAAAACTATTGACCAATTATATTTCAATTAATTAGCAATTAATATTTAATTAACAATTAATTCAAAATAAATACCAATAAGTAAATTAACATATTTAATTAATTATATTTAAATTCCTTCCTACCCTATTCCCCTATAAACCCACAACCCACTGCAGAAAATACATTAATTTAATTAACATAATTATCAATTAATCAATTAATTAAAATTAATTACCAATTATATTTTAATGAATTACCAATTAATAATTCATTACCAATTAATTCAACATAAATACCAATAAATAAATTAACATATTTAATTAATTATATTTAAATTACTTCCCACCCTTTTCCCCTATAAACCCACAACCCGCTACAGAATTATATTACGCAAAAATTAAATACAATTAAATTAATTAATTAAAATGAATTATATAATAAATATACACTTTTCACACATATAGTAACATAAAAAACACTTTAAAAAGTTCATATTAACTTACTTACCTCAAATTCGATATTTTTGTTGTCTATATTCTGTCCATTCGATATTTTGTCCATTCTATATTTTGGATTCGATATTATTGCTATTCTATTCGATATTTTGCTATTCTATTCGATATTTTTGTAGTCTATATTCTGTCCATTCGATATTGTGTCCATTCTATATTTTTAACTCGATATTTTGGCCAATCGATATTTTTTATTCGATATTACGACTGTATACCATCCAGCCCAAACTGTCAGGCCAGGTCCTCCCTGGACTGGAAACCAGCATCCTAGGACCGGTTTTGGGCTTTCTGCCCTCATTAGCCAGGATAGCTCGACTCCAGTGGCATGGAGAGCACAGGACTCACGTCTGGGCATACCCGTCCCACTTGGGGTGACAAATGCAAAAAGAACAATTAATGGATAGAAGTCAGAACAATATCATACATTCACCCCAGTACAGAGATCTGGGCCTAAATCCATCGTTTCCTTTGTCACCATGCCATTTCATTCCAGTTTGGACCCAGCCATATGTGAATCAAACTTGACCCTGCGCCCAATGGGAACCGCCCAGCCTGAACTGCCAGTCCAGGTCCTCCCTGGACTGGAAATAAGCATCCTAGGACCGGTTTCGGGCTATGAGGATGCTTGTTTCCGGTTCAGGGAGGACCTGGCTTGGCAGGTCGGGCTGGAATGTTCACATGAGGCACAGGGTCAAGACTGATTTGCCTACGGCTGGGCCTAAACTGGGGTGGCATGGTGAGCAAAAGAATAATGGATTTAACCCAGATCTCTTGACTAGGGGTGAATGTATGATTTATTCAGCATTCCGTCCATCATTTGTTTGCGTAGCACTTTTCACCCTAAGTGGGATGGGTATGGCCAGACGTGGGTCCCTTGCTCACTGTGCCACTGGATTCAAGCTAGCCTGACTGATGAAGTGTAATACCCAGAAACCGGTCCCAGAATGCTTGTTTCCGGTCTAGGGAGGACCTGGCTTGGCAGTTCAGTCTGGACTGTTCGCATGAGGCACAGGGTCAAGACTGATTTGCATATGGCTGGGTCTAACCTGGTGTGGCATGGTGAGTGAGCACAAAAACAATGGATTTAATTCAGATCTCTTGACTGGGGTGAATGTATGATTTATTCAGCATTCCGTCCATCATTTGTTTACGTAGCATTATTTTTAGACAGCACAGTTCGAAAACTGAAAGAGGGAAACCTTTCTTACTGTTTCTGAGCTGCACTGGGTCTATGGCAGGTGTGGACAAAAGGTGGATGAAGGGAGGGGAGGGTCAGATGGGCTCTGATAGTATGAGCAAATACAATGTCAATGTATACCATGATATATGCAGGCCTGACAACGGCAATACCAAATAATGCAAAGTCAATGTTTGCCATTAACTATGCCCACATAACAATGTCAATACCAATAAATGCAGTGTCAATGTATGCTATAAACTATGCCCGCATAATAATGTTGATACCAGAAGAAACAATACAAAACAATGAAACAGCAAGCCAGCACAGCAGTTGCACCTCAATCCTTATCCCCAAAAATCATCCAGATTCATATCGTAGAGAGCAGATTGCATGCACATCCACTGCACCTACTGTATCCAAAGGTACGACCTTAAAAGATCAGAAAAGTTCAACGTATATATGTGAAGTGCACTGCACAATCAAAATTCCACAAAAGTTAGCCCAATCTTTTCATTTGACTTCCAAGGTAATGTTTTTTTCGTGGGAATGGACCAGAACAGCCAACGTGCTTCGTTCACTACATGTGAACTTCATCAGGGCTGTACAACATACAAATACATATAATATAAACTCCCAACAATACAACATATGAATACATGAAAATTAAAAACATATACATGTTCCTCAAAAAAATATATACAAGAACATAGAAAGCAGGAAGAGTATAGAGTGACAAAGTAATAAAACTCCACATACAAACACATTACCTCAAAATTAATCATAAGTACCTTCTACTAAAGCCAAGCAATGTGTGTTGGTTGGACACAATTAAAAAGTAGTTACCTAGTCAGGCATTATTAATAATTGAACAAATTGTGCTCCATTTCATAGTAATTAAGTTGGCGAATTCTTGTTTCGCTTACTAATCTATCTTAAAAATCATACTAGTTACTTCCACTACTGAGTACTACAAAGATACCAATTATAGCTGTGCAACATTAAGAGTATGATCAATGCAGTAAGTGGTAAGTGTAGAAGTGTAGACACAACGTGGAGATAAAAATGGGAAAAAGTGCAACATATGTACCAAGTGACAGTTAAGAAAATTATCAACACAACATGCGGTAGAGGAAGGGGTAAAAACATACCATAGATTTTGACTTTCAAGATATTTGTCTGAGAGCCGAAGGTGAGCCGCAATGTGTCATTGTTTGACACTATGGATTCCTGGTATAAATATTGAACTTCAATTCATTTGCTCCCCATAGTTTAAGAGCAAGCAGATCTCATCATCATTCCTGAAAAAATGGTAGGGAGGCACCTACAAATAATTGTTTTTAAATGTCATTAAGGCTTATGCATTTGATAGTAATGAATAGAAAGTATGTGCTTGTTGAAATATCTACAAAATATCTACAAAGAGTATTTGCGCCCACAGCTATATAAAAAAAAGGCAATATGCTAAATGATAATCCACTGTATGGACAATTGCATATACTATAAAATTGGTTAGGCGAGACTCTTGTTTGCAAACGGTTACGTTGTACCAGTGATAATAGCCTCATGTGTTGCCCTGAGCAATCATTTTAAAAGAAAAGAAAGGCATGTTATCACCGTGGCAGGATAAGATTAACCCCTTCGATGCTCATGACGAGCTCAGCTTGTAATGCAGTACACTGGTCGTGTGCTTATGACGATCTGAGCTCGTCATGAACAATGGATTCCAAGGATTTTCAGCACAGAGATAGAAAGATAAACATGACCAAAATGGTTGCCACATATTTCCCCATTTTGAGACAGCTAGCATACAAAGGATATTGTCACCATCTTGGATTAAGATTTATAAATAACAAAATACCCTTGGTAGATTTACGTATACCGTAAAGCTCAGCCCGGCACATTCAAATTTTGCAAGAAAACTAACCTGCCATTTAGATTGGATTCATGCATATTACAGAATGACGTGTAACCTTTATTTAAACAACGGAAAAAAGTCAATTTAAAAAAATAAGAAAACACAGTACATCCTAGCGGTAAAGTCATGTATCCTGCGTCCAAACTCACAATAGGGCTGGCGTACAATTATAACCCCACGTCTCCATCAAATACAAAGTATACAGAATCTAAAATGTAACACCATGGTTGGGGGTTGGTTTTACTAATAAGAATTGATTTTTACCCAAGTGAACTGTTTTTGCTACATTAGGATAATGAAAGACTGGGGAGAAAAATTCATAACACTCTATACCTTGCAGTTTGCATGCAGCTCTTTGATGACAGTTAATAGCTCACTGTTCTATATTAGGATTTACATTTAGAAACTGCAAGCAGCAAAAGGGTCTCTTTGACAGAAGCAGTAATACACTGCTCTATTTACATGATATGCACTTTGTGATTTTCATGGTGCATGTGCTTTGCAGCAGACGTTTTAACCTCCTGCGCTACTTTGTGATGAGTCAAAACGTCCACTTGACAACATTTCGATCTGTCTGCCACAGGACCATTAATCACAAAATTATCTTGACATTTTTATGGTTGCATGAAAATTGCTGAAGGCTAGAAACGCAGCAGCAGGTGCTTTTAAAATCATATTGTACTTAAAAACACAGCGCCTCCTCAAAGTCAACACTGGCGGTGACAGCGATGGCACCGCCCTAGAGCTGGCCCAGCCCCAGATCAATTTGTCTTGGGCCCCACCACAGCTATTGAATTTGTCAGAAAAACAAACAGAAAATGCACCTTTCCACACATATTAATTTGCTCAAATACCTTTTACTGTAAAGCAGCATTGTTTGCTTAAAATGTTTAAGAGTGACTTTGTATGTGCCTCTATATCCATAAGTACATATAACAATATAACTGTATAATTATGGTTCGGCTGCACTTTCCATTGAAAGGTATTTTTGTATGTGCTTTTAACTTTTGTCTCTGATTACGAATATGCACAAAACTTTGCGATAACTAAGTCAGCTATTTTTTAGCACAGCAAATTGCATGAAGATCAGTCCACCAGAAAAAAGTTAAGAATGGGGAAAAATTGTATCATCTCCCATTTTAACTCTCATCTGAAATTTAGCCGAATAATAGAGCAAAAACTACTGAATGGATTTACATCAACCTCTGCATGAACTTAGAAGTTTCCTCTGAAAGCATGCTATTTTTTGTGATATATGTGTTAAAAAGATGCTGGTGAGATTTAAAGAGTTAACACTTTTATATATATATCTTAAAACTCACTTTCAATAATACATATATATTTTTTACACAGTATGATTTCCTGATTGCCCCCAGGACCTCAATCAGGGATTTGAAAGACAGGCCCAATAGAAGCAACAGTACAGGGTCGTCAGCGGGTGTTTAACTCAGGTCTGGGTTTACACCCACTCCCCATATCAGCACCCAGGGCCCTCAACCAGGGATCTGAGGGAGCAACTGCAGCAAATGTACAGTGAGGTTAGTATGTCCAAGGCAGGTCCAGGTGTACGCATACACCTCACTTACCCATGACAGCACTCATGGCCCACAACCAAGGATGCCAACACAAAACAAAAGTATAAAATAGTACAGTGAGGGATTGAACTAATCATAGAGGTCAATCAATTCATCTTTATTCGATTCACATAGTGTATCATAAAAGCGCACATCCCAACAGGGATGAACGCCTCTTCAGCGCCCGACATCGCCATCGCCATCCCAGACGGCTACAAGATCATCCGAAGGGACTGCATCAACCAGACCGGAGGAGGCAGCGCCATCATCCACAAGAACACCATCCGCATCACGACCAACACCGACGACACCCTCGCACCCGCCCAGCACCTGCACTTCCAGGTCCACATCAACCCCAAGACCACCCTCAGAGGCACCCTCATCTACAGACCCCCGCGACCACGCACACAATTCAGCGAAGACATCGCCGACTTCATCAGCCCGCACGCCCTGCTCTCCGCTGACTACATCCTCCTCGGGGACCTCAACTTCCACCTGGAGAACAACAACGACCGCAACACCACCACCCTGCTGGACAACCTCGCAAACCTGGGACTCAAGCAGCTGGTGACCACCCCCACCCACTACGCCGGACACACACTCGACCCCGTCTTCTCATCCAACAAGGACATCACCTTCAGCCGCGCCACCGGACTCCACTGGACGGACCACAGCTGCGTCCACTTCAGCTTCAGAAGGACCACGATCCACCTCCACCAGCAACAGGTTGCACGCAGAAGCTGGAACAAGATCACAGCCGACCAGCTCGCGACTTCCCTGAGCAAGAACCCACCCACCAGCGCAACGAACCCCAGCCAAGCGGCCACCAACCTCACGAAGTGGATCAGCGACTACGCAGACGACCTCGCCCCCCTGAGGATCCTGCCTAGCAGACCCGGTAGCAAGAAAGCCCCATGGTTCACCGACGAACTCAAGAGCTCCAAGAAGAACTGCCGAGCCCTCAAGAGAACCTGGCGCAGAGACCCAACACCGGACAACATGACTGCCTTCGCGCTGCTTGTGCCTCTAATAGCAGGAAATTGGCTATATTTGCGCTGCTCGCGCTGCTTGTGCCTCTAAGTGCTGGAAAGTGATTATTTTGGCGCTGCTCGCGCTGCTTGTGCCAGAGCCCCGACTAAGAGCACTGTTTAAGATTTCATAATAATGTTGCTGCCTGTGTTGTGCCCTAACTTGGCTTGCAGCCATCTTGTTGTTGTTGTGATGACCCCCAGCACCGGCTCTCCGCCCCGCTCCCCGCCTCCAAGATCATCCTCCCTCGCCCCTCGCCCCTCCCTCTATCCTTATATAACAGATGCTTTTACGCGCAGCGTCCACGCGCAGCGGTCGCGCCCCTTGCGCGCCGAAGGTGCGCCAAAGGTAAGCACGTCTATGCCCGTCCGCGCCTGGACCGCGCCCAGCATCCGTCCCCCTGGTCCCCACCACACCCAACCCACTAGAGTCACTTATGATGCCGCAACTCTCCTCGCCCTCAACCCTGGACGCACACCTCATTGCTGCGTTGCCATCCCTGGATGTACCCACGGCCCTTTCGCCTGCCTCGCCTGCACGTTCAACTGCTCCAGAACCCTCACCAAATCCACTCCCTCCGTACAAAGCACCGACTCTGACCGCCTGAAATGCATACTGCTTAACACCCGCTCAGTCCACAGACACGCAACTGAACTCTGGGACCTACTCGACACTGCGTCACCGGACATCGCCTTCCTCACAGAAACATGGATGAACACATCTTCAGCACCCGACATCGCCATAGCCATATCGGACTCTTACAAGATTATACGTAAAGACCGCACCATTCAGACAGGAGGAGGCATCGCCATCATTCATAGGAACACCATCAAAATCACGACTAGCTCCGACGACAATCTTACAACCGCCGAACATCTCCACTTTCAGATCCACACCGACCCTAGGACCACACTCAGAGGCACCCTCATTTACAGGCCTCCAGGCACCCGCACTCAATTCAGCGATGACATCACAGAATTCATCTCCACACATGCCCTCGCCTCCGAGAACTACATTCTGCTAGGAGACCTCAAGTACCACCTTGAAAACAAACACGACAGCAACACCACCGCCTTTCTGGACAACCTGGCCAATCTCGGACTGAAACAACTCGTTGACACCCCCACCCATATAGCCGGACACACGCTCGACCCTATCTTCACCTCCAGCAAGCACATCTCCTTCGACCACACCACAGCTCTCCACTGGACGGACCACAGCTGTGTACACTGCAGCTACAAAACCACCCTGACCCACAACCGCCCACAACCTATTCCTCGGAGAAACTGGAACAAAATCACCTCCGACCAACTCCTCGCTTCACTCAACCAAAACCCTCCCACCCTCTCATTGGACCCTAACCAAACGGCCTTCAATCTCAAGCAATGGATCACCCACAGTGCTGACGAATTAGCACCCCTGAAAAAGCACCAGATCAAACCAGCAAGCAAAAAGGCTTCCTGGTTCAATGATGACCTAAAAAAATCCAAGAAGCTATGCCGCACCCTGGAGAAAACATGGAGAAAAAACCCAACCAATGACAACATGGCCACCCTCAAGGCAGCCACCCGCAAACACCACCAACTGATTCGTTCAGCCAAGAAATCAGCATTCAAGGATCGTCTCGACAACAACACTCACAATAGCAAGGAACTTTTCAACATCGTCAAAGAATTCACCAACCCCACCGCAGCATCCAACGACATCACTCCCTCCCAAGTCCTCTGCGATGCGTTATCCTCCTTCTTCTACAACAAAATTGCAGACATCCACAACAGCTTCGGGAATACTCCCAGCGATCAACACTCCCCACCCCCCTCAGATCCCACTCCACCAACTAACATCCTTAGCGCCTGGAACCCAATCACCACTGAAGACACCATCCGCCTAATGAACTCAATCCACTCTAGCTCGCTAACCGACCCCTGCCCCCACCACATCTTCAACAAAGCCGACTCCATCATCGCACCCCATCTCCGTGATGTCATCAACTGCTCGTTCAACTCTGCCACCTTCCCAGAAAGCTGGAAACATGCCGAACTCAGCGCCCTTCTGAAGAAACCCACAGCAGACCCCTCTGAACTTAAAAACTTCCGACCCATATCCCTCCTCCCATTCCCGGCCAAAGTCATTGAAAAAGCCATCAACAGCCAGCTCGCCGCCTTCCTTGAATCCAACAACTCCCTCGACCCCTCTCAGTCCGGATTTCGGGCCAAACACAGCACCGAAACCACCCTCATTGCAGCAACAGACGACATCCGAAATCTACTGGATAACGGAGAAACAGTGGCCCTCATTCTACTCGACCTCTCAGCCGCTTTCGACACAGTCTGCCACAGTCCCCTCATACAAAGCCTCAGCAACATCGGCATTCAAGGCAAATCCTTGGACTGGATCACCTCGTTCCTTGCTGGGAGAACTCAGAGAGTCCGACTTCCCCCATTCAACTCAGAGGCCACTGAAGTCATCTGTGGAGTTCCACAAGGATCCTCACTCAGCCCCACCCTCTTCAACGTCTACATGAGCCCACTCGCATCCATCGCGCGTCAACATAACCTTAACATCATCTCCTATGCTGACGACACCCAGCTGATCCTGTCCCTCACCAAAGACCCCAACACCGCCAAAACCAATCTGCATGAAGGCATGAAAGAAGTAGCCGAATGGATGAAACACAGCCGCCTAAAACTCAACTCAGACAAAACGGAGGTGCTCATCCTAGGACCTTCCCCATCTGCCTGGGACGACTCCTGGTGGCCTTCCGCTCTGGGCACAGCACCCACACCCACAGACCATGCACGTAACCTTGGCTTCATCCTAGACTCCTCTCTCTCGATGTCCAGACAAGTCAACGCAGTCTCATCCTCCTGCTTCAACGTACTTCGCATTCTCAAAAAGATCTTCCGCTGGATCCCCCCTCGAGACAAGAAAGACCGTCACCCACGCACTGGTCACAAGTCGACTGGATTATGGTAATACATTATACGCAGGAATCACAGCAAAATTACAGAAAAAACTCCAACGCATCCAAAACGCATCAGCGAGACTCATATTAGACGTCCCTCGCCAAGATCACATCACCGGACACCTAAAAGACCTCCACTGGCTTCCCGTCAACAAAACAATTACGTTCCGTCTTCTCACCCACGCACACAAGGCCCTCTACAATCTAGGACCCGAATGCCTCAGCACTCGACTGTCCTTCTACAAACCCACCCGCCAACTAAGATCGTCCAATCAAGCCCTCGCCGCAGTCCCGCGCATCCGAAAATCCACCATGGGTGGCAGATCCTTCTCCTACCTGGCTGCCAAGACCTGGAACTCACTCCCCATTCACCTCCGCCTCACTCAAAACCATATCTCCTTCAGAAAAGAACTTAAAACCTGGCTATTCGACAAATAATGAACCCCTTCCCCAAGCGCCTTGAGACCCTCTGGGTGAGTAGCGCGCTATACAAATTCCCGAACTTGAACTTGAACTATCGTTAAAGAGCTCTCCAACCCCAACGCCGGAAACAACGGCATCACCCCTTCGCAAGACCTCTGCAACTCCCTCGCCTCCTACTTCCACAACAAGATCGCGGACATACACAACAGCTTCAGCACTGAACCGACGCACGCCACGACCGAACCACCGCCCCCCACCACCACCCTCCGCGCCTGGACACCAATCAGCACCGAAGACAACGTCCGCACGATGAACTCCATCCACTCCGGATCTCCGACCGACCCCTGCCCTCACCACGTCTTCAACAAGGCCGACGCTGTCAACGCACCCCATCTGCGGGACATCATCAACACCTCATTCGACATCGCTACCTTCCCGGAGAGCTGGAAGCACGCCGAACTCAGCGCTCTACTAAAGAAGCCATCAACCAACCCCACCGACCTCAAGAACTACCGCCCCATCTCGCTGCTCCCGTTCCCTGCAAAAGTCATCGAGAAGACCGTCAACAAGCAGCTGGCCGCCTTCCTCAAGACAAACGGATCCCTCGACCTCTCCCAGTCTGGCTTCCGGGCCAACCACAGCACCGAGACCGCCCTGATCGCAGCCACCGATGACATCCGAGCACTGCTTGACAACGGAGAAACAGCAGCCCTCATCCTCCTAGACATCTCCGCGGCCTTCAACTCTGTCTGCCACCGTACACTAGTGCAGCGACTCAGCAACGTCGGAATCCAGGAGAAGGCACTGGAGTGGATCATCTCCTTCCTCGCCGGAAGGACACAGAGAGTCCGCCTCCCCCCGTTCAGATCTGAAGCCACCGAAGTCATCTGCGGCGTTCCTCAAGGCTCCTCGCTCAGTCCAACCCTCTATAACGTCTACATTAGCCCCCTCGCAGACATCGCAAGCCAGCACAACCTCAACATCATCTCTTACGCCAACGACACCCAGCTGATCCTCTCCCTCACCAACGACCCCGCCACCGCCAGAGCCAACCTTCACGAAGGGATGAAAGAGGTAGCCGAATGGATGAAGAACAGCCGCCTGAAACTGAACTCGTACAAGACGGAAGTCCTCATCCTGGGATCCTCACCCTCCGCCTGGGGCGACTCCTGGTGGCCCCCCGCCCTAGGCAGCGCACCCAAACCAACAGACCACGCACGCAACCTGGGCTTCATCCTGGACTCCTCCCTCTCCATGACCAGACAAGTCAACGCCGTCTCCTCGTCGTGCTTCAACATCCTGCGCATGCTACGTAAGATCTTCCGGTCGATCCCCACCGAGACCAGAAAGACAGTCACCCAGGCCCTCGTCACCAGCCTTCTGGACTACGGCAACTCCCTCTACGCCGGAACCACCGCCAAACTCCAGAAGAGACTCCAGCGGATCTAGAACGCCTCAGCACGACTCATCCTGGACATTCCCCATCGCAGCCACATCTCCGGACACCTGAGAGACCTGCACTGGCTCCCAGTCAACAAGAGAATCACCTTCCGACTCCTCACCCACGCACACAAAGCCCTACACAACCAAGGCCCAGGATACCTCAACAGCCACCTCAACTTCTACGCTCCCAAACGCCAGCTTCGATCGACCGGCCACGCCCTCGCCGCCGTCCCCCGCATCCGAAGAGCCACCACAGGGGGACGGTCCTTCTACTACCTCACCGCCAAGACATGGAACTCCCTCCCGACCCACCTCCGCCTGACCCAGACCACCTCGCCTTCAGGAAGCAACTCAAGACCTGGCTGTTTGAGCAGTAGCGGACCCCCCTCCCCTAGCGCCTTGAGACCCTCTGGGTGAGTAGTGCGCTATATAAATGCTTTGATTGATTGATTGATTATAAGATCCAAAAACAGTAATATTAAGAAGAAGAAAAAAAAGAAGAATCATAATTTAACCTACAACAAAACATGATTTTCTTCTAGTTAATACAGCTTTAAGAAACCTGGCTAGCACCACAAATGTAAACAAATTTGGAAGTAGTTGCAAGTACTAAAATTGATTACAATTTAACGATTTCATAAAAGGTACAATAAAAGATCTCCTTAGATCGATGTGAAATGTACAAAAGAACTTAAGGTAAATCATTGACTACTTAGACATATTGTCACAGGGGCAAAATATAAATTCCATTGGCCAGTTGTTAACACTTGGAAGGACGTCAAGTGATGAAATATGTCTAATCTAAAACAAATCTATCTTGTGCATTTAAAACTTTAAGAAGGTAAGGTTGCATTGAGCATGTGGTCAAGACCATTTGATTATAATGTACAGATGGTTTGACGTCTTCCATATAGTCTCAACTCCTCCAAATGATTTAAACACTTTGTTTTGAGTGCTCTCTTCATGATGTTATTCAAGGACTCCAGAGACTCATAGAATTCTGGATGACTAATATCTGCCATGAACTTTTAAATAAACTTTAGCCATGGCACATTTAAGGTAGACTCGGAGGCACAGAAGTCCTTTACTAAATCACGGTTAAATTGCGTATGATCTGAGATCCAGATCTTGTGTTAAAGAAGGACTGGCTGTATCTTTATCAGGTCTGTTAGATAGGTAGCACCCAGTTCGAAATGGCACACAAAATTTGAACAACTAGAAGGAAGCGCCAATAATTTTTTTTAAAGTCGTTTTCAACCACCTGTAGTGGTTCCACATTTATGTACCCCCACAGCTCAGAGCCTTACATAGCAATGGTTCTGTATTTTGCATTATAGATAGTTAGCGTTTCTTTTGGCTGTTTACAGCCTAGTTTCTTTCCAAACTTACACAAGGCCACAATGGATCTAACAAATTGCAGCTTTCTCGATTTGATGGCACTTTTCCAACTCCCCCGGCAATCAAATAAAATACCCAGGTACGAAAAAGTTGGAGTTAGTAGAATTATATCTTTACTGATGTACAAGTTGATTAAAAAAGGGGCTAGCTCGCACCATTGGTGAACTCCTTTTTCAATATTAAAAGAACGTGTACATTTGCCCATTAAACCGAAGCGGACCCGGGCACAACTGGTGGAATATAAATATCTTAGAAAATTAATAATAGTATGATCAATGCCCTTTGAAGTCATAACAGTCCAAAGTTTGTCAAAGGTCGACAAAAACCAAAAACATATTACCTCTTTTGATAAGAGCATACTTGCTCATGAACATATTTAAATTGATGGCTTGGTCCGTGGTCTCTAATCCTTTTCGAAATGCATACTGTAGACCCGACATAATATTATTGCAATCCGCCCAGCTTTGTAATCTACTTAGAATTATATGACCCACAACCTTGACTAGAGAATCTAGCAAGGAGATGGGTCTGTAGTTTGCAGGGCAGTTGCGCTGTCCTTTTTTGAAAATTGGTACAATATAGGACTCAGACCATGTAGAAGGAAACCCTACACTCTAGCATGATGTAAAAACCAGGGTCAGGAGGGGGCTCCAAAGCTCCATGTTAGCCTTAAACAAATCAGGTCCTGGTGCTTTACCTCCCTTGCTTGAGCTTATGGCCAGGGTGACCTCTTCCACAGTAAAATTAAGGCAAAACCAATCATATACCTTAGGGGAGGATGACTTATCCACCGGCATTGCCAGTATAGTGCTGTTACAAATACACTTTGTAGTATCAGTGTATAGTTTAGAATAGTGTGATACCCAAGCCTCCTCGTTCACTGCCATCTAAATTTTGGGTTTGTTGTCTTCACTAAAAATGTGTGAATTCACTACACGCCAAAATGCGATAGTGTCATTATTACGGCTAGCATCATACAGTTTATCCCAAGCCTCTGCTTTCATACTTTGTTTAATTTTTTTTTATTGCAGCCTGTACAACCGTCTTCTATGCTGAACCTCCAAATAGTTCCTACGTGTGCACTTTAGAGACAGTTTTAAGTATTTATGGGCCTCTGAGCGTGCTTGGTCAAACCTGGGCTTCCTATTTATTTTTCTACCTTTCCGCTTTGTAGTTAGGCCTACTTTAATTGCCTCAGTGATTTTGTCAAATGACTCCATAATATTAAAAATATAGAGTGAAGGTTGTCTACAAGGGATTTAATTTGTTTATCAGTTTTGTAGTTATTCTTGGTCTAATTCAAGATGTTTGTCATATGATCAAACAACAAAGTGTCCACAGGACAACAACAATCAATATAGATAAAGAGTCAAAATAGTGAAGTTAATTCCAGGGGATACAAAGAATCAAAACATAAGCAACAGCTTAAGGACATGAACTCCTTGGGAGATGATGTGAAGGACCTTCACATCATCTCCCAAGGAATTCATGTCCTTAAGAGTGACATCTTTTAACCTTTGAGACTGGGTCGCTCTTGCATTAATTTGGGAGCTGATGTTTTGTTGTGATTAGATTTATTGAATTAATTTATATATCTTTTCATGACAGCTGTTGCTTATGTTTTGATTTTTTGTATCCCCTGGAATTAACTTCTGACAAACCAAATACAGTATATATTTTCATATAAATTGGATTTTCCGTGTGCTTTTTCCGTTCACTATTTTGTCTCTTTATCTACATTGATTGTTGTTGTCCTGTGGACACTTTGTTGTTTGATCATATGACAAACATCTTGAATTAGACCAATAATAACTACAAAACTGATAAACAAATTAAATCCCTTGTAGACAACCTTCACTCTATATTATTGATTGCTCAAGCCTACAAGAGTTTATTGGGTCACCCAGATCTCTTTATGTCCATAATATTAAAGGCATCTGTTGAGTCATCCAAACATATGCCGAAGGCCCTTCTTTGCTGGTGTACAAGTCGCTCTAGGAAACCATTTGGTTCAATCATAGACCACCGTAGAGTATAACCATTGGTTTGCAACAATCCTATGTTCTCAACTAACATAGTGTGACAGAACCTTTGATCTTTTAAACCGCAAATGTTAATCTTAAGCTCTTCGGAACGTGGTCACTTATTGCTAAGTCATGAATTGTAAAGTCCGTAACTAAGCTGAGTATCGGTTAGGAAAGCGTATAAAATCTATAACACTCTTACCCCTACCACCATCATAGCTGCACAGAACCACAACTGGTCTGCTACCAAATTCATTAATATACCCCAGATCAAATGTACAGATAAGTTCATTGCATTTTTCACCATGAAACATGGGTAACATCATCGTTTGTTGGGGAAGTGAAACCGCAGATCTTACTAGATACAATTTTACACAGTTTGATGTTAGAATCCCCTCCCCACACCAAAATGTTATCTCCTTTCCCCTTATTGATTAAAGCTTCTAGATCAGTGTTAATTTGATTCAGGATGGGCAATATATTGGAATTGCAAGCCTAATTATAGAAATGTACTAAGATCAAGTGTGTGGAGCCAACAAATCCAACAATCAGGTTGCCCTAGATGAGGAAGCCTACGCGGAAACAAAATAAAATAGGGAATCTTCAATAACATTAATCAAATATAAATTAAATACATTTAAGTAACATTTAATACCAGCTATAAATATCTACTTTTATAGACATATACACATATATGTGTGTATATGTTCATAAAGACATATATATATATGCCACTAAGTTTTGTATTATCGACAATCTCGTCTCCCATTTAAATAGGCACAAAGTATTTATTGAAGTGCATTGTGAATCATGAAGCAACACTGTCTAATTGTGATCGATAAAGAATTGAATGAGTTGTGTACTTATTTTGCTCGTAATGTGCATAGGGGCAGATTCACAAGTTCATTGCATTACTATTGCATCACTTTGAAGATGGGAAAAGTGAAGTGAACGTAGCGCAAGGGGGTTGTAAATCTGGTACACAGTGTTCTGTTTTACTTTGCTTTCCTTTCTATCATGTAGAGGATCCTGGGAAAATATAACAGTTTCTATACAGCCAGTACGTTTCAACCCTACCTTCAAACTGCTTACTGCCTGTTACCATAGTAACAGTTCATGGAACACTTAAGTGAGCACAATGGTTAGAATTTCACCACACTATGTTGCTAATCAAAACGGTTACTGTGGTGGAGTTTTAAATGTTTTTCAAAGGAACCGTTAGTCGTAGCTATAGACTTTGGTAAAGAGCTGGTAAAGAGTTAGCCTCAGTATTATACTTCTAGTTATAAATATAATTTCTATTTTTAAATGTTTTCTAACTGTATTATTATCACACTAAATAATAGTGAAATGTTGTCAGAAAAACAAGATGTATATACTTTTTTTAATTAACTTTTATTGAAACAACAATAAATAACTGGAAACGTAACTTAAAGATAACAATATAATAAATAACTAGAAACATAACGTTAACAAAACAATTTAATAAACAAAATGTGATATGGACTCCAATAGAAGGACGGTAGGTAATCTGCAAAATAAAAATGAAAATAAGTGTTCAAAATTAAATCGATGTGACTAAATGAGGCCAAACACTACAAGTTATGGTAATACTTGGCAATATTTGTTAATTTGCACGTCCGGAGTGTGCCTGATACATTCCACCTCTCTTATAGGCCCGCGTTCAAGAGGTATCTGTACGGAAGTGCCTACTGCGTCAGATTTACAGTATGGACCAACAGGTCTTTAAAATGATTCAGAGATGAGACAGAATTCGGTGAGAGATCACGTCATTATGCAGGACAATATCCTTTGCGGCTTATTTACAAACCACTTGCGCTACTTTTGCGTTACTTTTCCCATGTTAAAAGTGACGCAAAAGTGGCGCAAAGGTCTTGTAAATAAGCCCCTTTATTTTTAACGCATTTAATCGGCGGCACTGTGTATCTAGGCCGCTCTGCTTACCTTGTGTAAACACTGTGACCAACAGAGTTCACAACTTGAACTCAGCTTTGGTTCTACACTGGAGAGTAATAAATTCAGCCTTGATTTTTATATCGGCAGAGTGGACAGCAGCGTCCATAACTATAAAAGAGAAAGAGAAACAATGTGAGAGAGAGTGAGAGAGAGAAAAAACGACATTAAAACGTGAGAGAGAGAAAGTTATAGATGGAGCAGCTAATACTGGAGAAAATCTCCGCAGCTGACCTTTTGCCTTCGTTGTGTGTCCAAGCACATGCTGGTTCATAGTGCACCCTCCAGTTTAGTGATCTGAAAGATAGTAAATAGAGTTAGAAATAGCATAGTACATACAACTGCACAAGTATATTTTTGCTTTATTTATTTGTATACTCAGGATAATATATTTCATCAACTTCCACTGTAAAGAGGTGTCTGTGCGCTGTTTTTCTTTCAAAGTAGTATATCCCATGCACTCCCACTGCATAGCGGTGAGTTCTCAATATTGCGTACCTAGACTGTTGCACCGCATTGACTTGCAGAGTCCGGAGGTGAGTGCTTTTTCTTGCGAACTCAGAGGCAGATTTACAAGCTCCTTGCGCCATTTTTCCCATGTTAAAAGTGACACCAAAGTGGCGCAAGGGGCTTGTACATCTGCCCCTCAGACTGTTGAAACCTATCTATTCTCACTGCTCGGAGGTAATTGTACATTCCTACGCAGTGAAGCTGCTGCACACTACCCACTCTCTCCGTCCACAGATGACTTGTCATTGTTTTGGAAACAAGCTTCTTTGCGTGATTTAAAGAGGGTGCACCACGTGTCGAAGCAGCCTTCTCAGAAAAAGGAGACGTTGTTGTTACAATGTTACAATGGCCACGCATCATCGCAGAATGCACGAATGTAGAGCTTTGGAGGTGTTTGCGGGGGGATGACGCCAATTTGTGAAACACAACCTGTAAGATAAAAAGGAAGTTAACAGTGTGTGCCATTTCTTTATCAGAGGAGAGAGAAAGTGAGAGAGTGACTGAAAAGAATATTCGCAGCTCACCTTACTGTCACTGGTGTGTTTTTCACCACTTTCCAGGACATAATGCACCTTGAAGTTGTCCCACTCTGCCACAATGAAGTCTGACCTATGCTTCCGAGTCTTGATATTGCTATGGCTAAAGACATACTTGTGCTTCCATCATCATCACAGGTTCCTCACCCTCTCAGTCCTTGCGGTACCACTAACTCAGTGAACACAGAGGCCACACACATAGTAGTGGGCCCTTGTACACTGTGGTTCGGGCCTACATGAGGCGTCCGACCCACTAGGACGGGCCATCACAGTGCTTGGGATGGTAGCAACTCTAAAATGGCGTAGAGCAGGTGCACCCCGTCTTTTTTATTAGTGGATAAACAGGGGGGGAACTATGAGCAAGGTCGGGCAAAGGTCAATAGCTGGAAAGCGGAGAAGAGTAGAGCGGAAAGGGGTAGTGTGAAGCAGGAGGAGGGAGGAGGGAGACAGGGTCAGGAAAGACGCGTAAGAGTTTATCCAAAGACTGGCTGGGTAGGTGATGTCCAAGGAGGGAATCCATAGTCCATCTCCCCTTTAGCTCGCGATGTAGCTCCACCGGCATCAGTTAAAATGGCTAGGTCTCAGCTGTCTAGGGAAACTTCTCAGAGTAAATGTCCTGGTGGGTGAGCAGGAACAGGTTTGGGTGAGGGCAGGTCAAGGTCAGGACGATGACCAAGTCATTTTCACTGCTATGTCAGATGATTGGTCCAAGCTGACCTTTGCTGTGGTCTTGTGAAGTATTTTCCATCCCTATCAAAGATGACTGGTCTAGGCTAGCCACCAGTGCGCATTAAGGGAACTACTTACTGCAACAATGTAATGTGATTAGTTGAAGGAATATCTTTGTTGGCATCTTCAGAAGTACTTACTGCAGAGATGCCAAAATAATTAGTCAAAAATTGACTTTAAAATCTTGGGAAGTATTTACTAGAGCTAGGAAAGATGACTGGTCAAATTTGGCTGTAAATTACTTACCTCAGCTTTGTAACATAATTAGTCCAAACTATGGAAAGTTATTGGTCCCAGTCAGCCTTTGTTGATGTCTTGTGAAATACTGCCCAAAGCTTTCTAAGATGGATATTTCAAGCAGGACATTTGTTGACAACTAGTGAAGAAGTAAGCACAAATAGGTAAAATGATCACTCCAAGTAGGCCTTGTTTTTATAGGTTGAAGTCAGGCCTTTGTTGATGTCTTGTTAACCTATTAAGTGAAGGTGTGGCTAACAACCGCTCTACCTTTCGTGCATCTGTTGGACATTGGCGGACACTGGGAGGCAGATAAAGGCCCCTTAGGTGCTCTGCACCAGAGGTACTCCTTTATTTTCTTTTTACTTCTGGCTGGTAACGAAGAGCTTCCTGAGCAGCCTGAGTCATTCCTTTTCCATTCCTGTAATGATCAGCGCACAGGGCGAGCTAACATCACTACATCAAAGTGAAAGTTAATTGAGCCAATAGCCCATCATTTTGCTTTCACTGTATCAGTGCTTGGGGGTGCATAGCTCAGTCCCACGTGGAGATCCTTTTGACCTTAGTCTGATCCATTCCTGTCGAGGACACTAGACTCAGCCACACAAGTGGGGCAGTGTTTTTATTGGGGCAAGTGGGGAAATGCTGGGTGATAGGAATTTTGCCGATAGCTCCTGATTCTGGGAGTTACTATCACTGAAATGTAAGTTTGAGGTTTGCAGGGAGTTGTGAGTAAGACAACCTTGTGAGAAGCAAGCAAGGCACACCACTGTGGAATCCCATTGGTGTCTAGTTTTCATAAATGTCTTTGATTGGTAGGTTTCCATGGGTAAATGTCTTTGATTGGTAGGTTTCCATGGGTGGCAACCCAGCACAGGCATAACTACAGCAGCTACCCCTGATCGCTCCACATAAAGCTAGGGGCTTTTGTGTTGTGATCTCTTAGCCCATTCACACAAGTGGGGTACTGTTATTATTGGGAGATTGTGGGAACTCTGGGTGGTATGGAATTTGTGAATTGGCAGTTCGGGCTGGACTGTTCCCATGGGGCGCAGGGTCAAGACTGATTTGCATATGGCTGTGTTCAAACTGGAATGGCATGGTGAGCAAAAAACGATGGATTTAGGCCCATATCTCTGTACCGGGGTGAACGTATGACAATGTTCTGCATTCTGTCCATCAACTGTTGTTTTTGCTTTCCTGTTGTGGGCACTAGGCCACATACACAAGTGAGGTAAACATTTTATCGGGGTACTTGGGAGAATGCTGGATGGGAGGAAGTTTGTGGGTCCTCGCAGATTCCAGAACTTACCATCACAGAAATGTTTTGTGAAAATGTGTTTTTTTGTCAAAGTTTGAGGTTTGCAAGGGATTCTGGGTAAAAAGACCCTTGTGGGAGCCATGCAAGTTGCCCAGACCCCAGATTCCCCTAGGTGTCTAATTTTCAAAAACGTACAGGTTTGCTAAATTTCCCTTGGTGCCACCTGAGCTGGAGCCCAAAGTCCACAGCTATCCACATTGGAAAAAAAGGGTCAGTTTTCAGTGAAAAAATGTGATACATCCATGTGATGTTTTGGCCCATTTCTTCTTGCGAGCATTAGGCCTACCCACACGAAAGAGGTACCATGTTTATCAGAAGACATGTGGAAACATAGAGTAGTAGAGCATTTGTTATTGCCAATTAGATTTCACTGGATGTGTCACTTCCAAATGTAAGGCAGTGTGTAAGAAAGAAGACATTTTGAAAAATGTCCTCTGAACATCATGCTTATATGTGTGCCGACAATTTCAGAGATGCACATATAACCACTAATCCTAAACTCCATAGCTGGTACTATTTCATAAATATATACATTTCCTTTATATCAATTTTTCACTCTACATATTTCACCATATGAATTAGTCTATACTCGGTAGTCAATGAAAAAACATTGTACGTAAGGTGCAGCTTAGTTGTTGACTATGGGTATCTTGGGGTCTTGGAGAACCTACAAATCCTATACATCCCGGCAACCAAAAGGCGCTAGCGGATGTAATGATATGTTGCTTTTGTAAATCGGCTATTGTAACTAAAAGTTACAAATTATAACGTTTTCACAAATGGCAGTTTTTCCCAACTCATTTTCAATATTTCTAGACCTAGAGAAATCTACATATATGACACCTTGCTAAATTCCAAATGTTGTGTACTTTTCAGAAATCTATAGCTTTCCTAGATCACCATTGGTTTCACACTGGTTTCCATCACAAACTGAAAGTTGGTTGAAAGCACAAAAAATAGGAAAAATGGGCTACCTCTTTGAAAAGTGCTAAAACTGTGGTAAAAATATTCGTTTATTTGATTCAGCTCGGCATGTTCCTGAAAATTGTCTAGATGGTAACTTTCACACTGTAAACCGCTCTAATTTAGGAAAAAAACAGACACTTTTATCCTGGGCACTTTTTCACATTCTTCTCAAAAAAACTCTAAATGTAGCTACATTTTGCCTATTTTCTGGGTCCCCTCCAGGGGCATCCTCAAACACACCCTACCTTTAGAAACTGCAGGATGTTGGAAAAAAGGAGGAACCTTTTGCTTAATGTTTCATTTGTGGGAACTTTCAACGGATCCTCAAGAGGACAGTAAACTTTTGCAGAAACTTCTCGGTGGCGGAGGTGCGCTGCGGCAGACGTGGCGATATGAAGCTGCTCCCGGGAGGTAAGGCTGCCAAGCACTTGCTGCTTCCTGGTGGAGCCTCCCGCTAACGTTTCTTGGCGGTGGGCGCACAATTCACTCCCGGTGCGGCGGCTTCACCCCATTCCCTCACATCTGCGCAGCACTTAGTGCCAGCTGCAACGCTTAGGCTTGCGTAAGTGCGCATCCTTTGACTTTCGCTGCATTGGCAGCAGCCCTAACATTCTGGATACAGGGCTTTTGAGCCCCCCTCTGAGATTGCCAGTTGGCCAGGGAGGCTGGGAGGTTTGCTGGGCGCCAAGTCCTATTACGATTATGTGGTGCTAGGAAATGTTTTTCATGTAGGATGATCTACGCACCCTGTTCTGAGTACCTCTAAAGGTGGTTTCATGATGATGAGGTTGTCTTGCATATTTTGGTTATGCTAGTGAGATTTTGTTCCACCCTGTGCTTTATGCCCCTAATGTTAGTGATTCTCAGTAGATTAGGGTCCAATATTAGTCTGTTGAGATTATGGGCATACGATGCGGTGGGTGCCGAATGGGGTTTTTGCTACAGGCTGATGCTTAGTACAGTGATCACCAGTGGATACTGGGTGTTCGTTTATGATCTGTTTTACTTTTACTAAATTTGCTTTGTGACGGTTCTGACAGTGGTCCAGTTGGCCCTGTCATATGTAAACAATTCCCTTGTAAATATCATCTAGTGCCAGGTGGCATCATGTATACCCAGATGATGGGCCCAACAAATACCAGCGGAATCACAGAGACTCCCAAGCCCCCCATCTCCTTCTGCTAACAATCTGTTTCTAATCACCTCACCTCCCGGACGGCACATTAGTTCAGATATCTTCACCCGACTTCTGGAATATGTGCCCCCTTTATGTCCTTTTACTTCTCCTCACCACCGCTTTCCTAGTAACACCATTCTCTTATCCCCCCACCCTCCTCCTCCTCATTGTCCCAACATGGCCACCACTCGAGTTAATGCTGGAATTAACTGCTACAAAATCATTTATCCTCCCAACCAGACTAAAGCTTCAGTAAAACGATTGAAGCATAACACTATTGAATGTTGCCCTGTTTCCCTTTTTGTTGATCAATTTTATAATGGTCGTTTTGGGAGGCTCAAAAACGATTTCATTTTCTTCACTCGCGACATCCCCTCTTGGTCCACCAGCCTATATACTTCCCTTAACATCACCTCCTCCTCCTCTATCGCTCATGGGAAACAACTAAAAATATCCCCCTCTGCGTGTTTCAACGGCTCCCTCACTATCTCACTCTATAACAACGGTACTGTCATGATCCAAGGCAAAGACACCTGTCTCGCTCTCTCTTTGACCACCTCTTCCCCTCCCTACTCCCCTCGGCGACCGGGTCATCCTCTGACTCTTTATCTAGCTCCACCCATTACTCCCTTTCTCCTCCCCTGACCCCCCTACACTCCAATAGGCTGCACAGGTTGGCCATCTTCCCTCCCCCTCTCCTGTGCCCTCCTCTCCCATTCCCCCCCCACAGTATGCAACCCCTGCATCACTTCAGCCTTATCTCTAGCTAATACGCTCCTCGTCCAATCTGCACCATTCCAGTACTCCAATCTCATCTGCTCCACCTATTCCTACCTGCCACCCCCCTTTTTAGTCCACCTCTCCTCCAACCTTCTCCCCAGTTAACTTTCCTTACACTCTCATTATCCCTCCCTCTCCTCCTATACTCTACCCCCTCCTCCCCTTGCTTTTTACCCCGATTTCTCCACAAACCCATTGCATCCCTCTCCTTCCCCCCACTCTTCCAGCATTTCTATGCTACCCCCTCTCCCCCCTTGGTAACCCTTTCCATTTCCCTCCCTCGGGCCCAGCAGAACCATTTCCTTTCTTCAACTTCCCTTTCTCCCAACCCCCCTCACTCTGCCAGATGTCCGTTCCCTTACAGCCACCTCTCCAAGCTGACAGGACCTCTACAACCACCTCTCCTCTTTTCCGCCTTAACCTCATACATCCCTATGATTCCACACAGTCCTCCCCTCTCCTTCTACCCCACTGCCTTGATCCGCACCCATCTCCCCCTAAATATGTCCTTAACTCCTTTCCTTCTTGCAACACCAACAAAGACAATCCGCCCTTCACCTCTGATACACCAACTCCCGCTCTCAACCTCCACTTTCCCCTACCTATGAACCTTATACCCCAACTCTCCTCCCGTCCCCTAACCTTTCCCCTCCCTTCACCACCAATTTCATCCCCTCCTGTTTCCATCGAGCCACCCAACCGTCCTTGCTCTGCCCTACTCTCTCTGGAAAATAAGCTAGGCTCTCTTATCACCACCATCTCCCAGCTTGTAGCTCCACTTTTCTTTACACCTCAACTCCTTTGGAAAACTCTCACCTTCCCACGAGATGCACCTCGCCCCCCCACCCCAGCATAGCCAAGCATAACCAGTCGTCTGCAAGCATCGTTAACTCACAGAAGCCCTTGAACGCCACCCTTCTTCAACTTGCATCTCCGAGTAACCCAACTATCAACACTATTCCAAGCATCTCCTCTGTCAGAACCAAGCATCCACCTAAACCCTCCCGTGCACCCCCATATAAGTACAATATCCCTATCACCCTTCATAGCCCAAGTGCCCCGTCACCAAAACAGTCTTGACAGAGCTACTGTCTGCTCCAAAACTGCAGATCTGCAATAAAACACAAACTTGAAATCTCCGATACCATCACCCTTCCCAACATTGACATGCTCTTCCTCACAGAGACCTGGTTCAACAATACCTCTCACTCTATGTTTGATCTCCTATTACCCACAGGCTATTCTATTTTTAGGAATGACAGAACTGACAAAGTTGGGAGAGGTGTTGCAGTCCTCTTTAGAAACTCCCTTCAACTTAAGGCTTTTCCTATCAGCTCCTTCCACACTTTTAAATGCCTAGCTCTTGAGCTTCAACTACACCACCGCTCACCCCTCAGATTCCATGCCATTTACTGCCCCCCTGGCAACAGCCCTTCATTTATGGAGGAACTCACTGACTTCATCAGCGACCAATACTCGCAAAGTGGCAATCAGACCTTCAATCTCCACTGGGGCTTCCCGTAAGACTCTTCCGCGAATTTGCTGGCCACCTTCCTCTCTGTAAACAATCTTATCCAACACTGCACAGAATCAACACACTCTAAGGGCTCAATCCTGGACCTTGTTATTTCTAAAGCAGGCATGCTTTCAAACGCTACCCCTATTCATGTAGACCTGCCTGACCACCTCCTCATCCCATTCTCTCTTCCACTAGCACACTCTATAACTCTTGGCCAACCTAAGAGGGCTAACTCCTGGTTCCGTGACACTAAAAATATTGACACCAGTTCCCTCTGTGAATCAGCTGTGCTGTCACTTCCAAGGCTAGACCTGAACCTAGATGTTGAAGAACTCACCTCCCAATACCTCACAGTCCTTGCAGTCGAAATCAATAACGTCGCTCCTCTCCAAAGCAAAAAGAAAAGGCCCATTCCCTCAGCACCTTGGTTCAACAAATCCCTCTTTGAAGAAAGGAAGCACCTAAGACTCCTGGAGAAACAATGGAGGCAAGCACCCTCCACCGATAATTTGGCCACGCTTCGTTCAGCAAGATCCAAGTACCACAAGCAAATCTTGCTTGGGAAAAGGCCGCACTTCAGACCCCTCCTTGATTCAGCCAAAAATAGACCCAAAAAACTATTTGATCTCTTCAAGAATACTAACTGCTCTCCCCAACCTCCAAGTTGGAGGATTCTACAAAGAAAGCAGTGGATTTCGCTGTATTCTTTGATGGAAAAGTGAAATCACTTGTGCATCAGGTCGCTCATCCTACCCCTCCAGAGGAGCGCAAATCACTAGCCATTTGGCAGAACTTTGACCCCATCTCTGAAGATGCCCTCCTCAATTGCATCCTCGAAACAAAGCCTTCCAACCATTCTCTTGACGCCATCCCTAGTGCCATTGCCATTGACTTCCATACCCTCTCTCTTCCCTATTGGACCACTCTGGTCAACCTTTCTTGCGAAGATCACAGAAAGATGTGCAGCGAAACAACTCTCTCGTCATATCAAGGACAATGATCTTCTTGACAATTTTCAGTCCGTCTTCATCCAAAACTGCAGCACTGAAACAGCCCTGCTGCAAGTGATTGATGACGTGCTTCGGATACTCGATTCGAGAGGGTCTTGTCTTCTACTTCTCCTTGACCTTTCTGCAGCCTTTTACACTGTCAATCACAACACTCTTCTCAACGCTCTTCAACAGAGAATGGGCATGGAGGGCACTGTGCTTAAATGGTTTGCTTCCTTCCTCTCTGATAGATCCCAAATGATCAAAATAGCGAACAGTCTTTCAACTTTTTGGTGGTAGGTCAGGGTGTTCCTCAAGGCTCTATACTTGCACCCACCTTGTTCAATCTCTATTTAGAACCACTGGGAAATCTCCTAAGTAAATCAGGGGTCCACTATCATCTCTATGCAGACGACATTCAAATCTACCTCAAGGTTACCTCCACTCACGATCTCTCGGTCCTAAGCTCCACTCTGGACTCCATTCCAAACTGGATGTCAACACATCAACTGATTCTGAGTCCCTCCAAAACTGAATTCCTCCTCCTCACTTTCTCCTCCCCCGGTGCAATCATGGATGGATAAGATGAATCTACTTAACAATAAACCCATCATTGTCGACAGCGCAAAATCCCTGGGTGTCGTACTTGACAAAAAACTCAATCTAATCTCCCACATCAACGCCATTGTAAAGTCCGCTCGATACCAACTGCGCCTTCTTTGGGGAATTCGTCGCTTCTTCCCGGAGCAAGACCTTAATACCCTGGTCCAATCGCTGGTCCTCTCCAGACTGGACTACTTCAATTCTCTTCTCACTGGCCTCCCCAAATCCCACCTGTTCCCCCTTAAATCTGTTCTCCATTCAGCAGCTCGCTTCATTTATGGGGCCAAAAGAAGCAACCACATCACACCCATGCTATCCACCCTCCGCTGGCTTCCCATCGAGGCAAGATCTATCTACAAGACTGTCTGTATCACCCACAAAGCCTTGCACTCCTCCTCTCCGCGCTACCTGGCAAATAAACTGAAACTCTCTGGAGGCTCTAGACCATCACGTAATGCGGAAAATGTACTGCTTCAACCTCCCACTTTCAAGAAGGAAAGATCGATGACCCAATCCTTTTCAGGCAACGCAGTGAGAATCTGGAACTCACTTCCACCCCAGCTCCGGACCACCACCTCCTCCCAGGCCTTCAAAACTGACCTCAAAGTTCTCCTCCTTCAAAGACACTTCCAAATGTAATTCGCACCCTCTCTATTGTCTGAAGGAAGACCTTCCATTATAAAGAATCCATTTCTCCATGACTTAGGAAGTGCCTTCCCAGTGTGTTCTGCCATTTATTGCAGTATAAAGCTTCTACCTGTGTTTGGTACTCTTTTGTAACATGCACACGTCACTTTTCTCTTGTAACACACCGTTTGCTACCTCTTACATTTTTTTTGCTTTAGATACTTGCACAAGTGCCACCATTGGCTACGTAACGTTTGTTCTTGTGTTTGAGTGTCTGCCATATATTGCAGTACTATACCTCTACTTGTACTTTGTACGTTTTTGTAACCTGCACACTTGTCACTTTTTCCTCCTGTAATGCACCGTTTGCTACCTCTTGTATTTTGTTTGCTCACTGTTGTCACTTTTGCTTCATGTAAATTAACGCTTGCTTTTGTAATTTGTTCACTTGTTAATGCTCTCCTCGTGTATCAGTTTTGTTCCTATTGTGAAGCTCTCTGACACCCTCGGGTAAAGTCCGCACTATATATACGCATAAAATAAATAAATAAACAAATAAAGTGGAAAATGTTTATGGAGGCCTATCACGGAATACCCTCTATAACCAGAAAAATGCTATCCCATTGGCCAGGGGGTTGGGGTGGGGGGCGGGGTGGGGTCAGTTGGCAAGTCCCAGCATTTAAGGGGTTAAGTAATAACCAAGGAAGTAATAACCCAGGCCACCTCTTAGTTGACGTCTTGTGCAGCATCCACCTGGGGATGTAAACTGATTGGCTGAAGCCAGCACGTTTATCGACGTCCCGTGAAGTGCTTCACAGGTCTGTATGATAATTGGTCCGGGATGTATAATTGTGTGATGGATTATCTGACTAGAATCGGTTCAGGCAGCAGCAGCCGCTTCCAGTTAAGCTTCGGGCTGGTTTAACAGCCTCCAGATGGCTGGGGTCCCTTTCCAACTCCTCCAGGCGGAAGTATCTCTTCCATTTCTCATTACTCCGTCCACTGGAGAGCCGCCACCGTGCAGCGCGCGCCCTGCTCACTCAATGCTGCTTTCATGCAGTTTATCTTAGATCGCCCCTAGACAGACGAGGGACTCGGGATGTGCCAGAGGTGCAAGCAGTAAATCATTCAACATCTGATACATAGCGCGCAAGAGTATTTTTAGTCAAAAAGCGCTTCGAGGTCGCAGGAAAGTCAAACGCTCCCTGTGAGCAAAAAGGAAAAGCTAATAAAATGTAAATGTATTCTCCACATGAAGACATACCAGACCACATCGTAAAACGTAAATACCTTGGAATACAGAACCATGAGAAGTGATGGCAGAATAAAAACCCTATTCCAACGCAGGCTCGTCTTTCTTGGTGTACAGACATACCCTTCTTGTCATGCAATGCTTTCTCTTCCGGGGTCAGGATCTGGGACCCATGGCTCATGTTATGAATCAGAGACCACGTGCATTGCTTTAATATTAACTCGCAGAATCATTTCCCGGGTAAATAGTGAGGCCTCATGCAAGCTTAATACAACCAACCCTGCTGGTGGATAAGAGATAGACCTCTGGTAGAAGGGGAGAAGGGGGTTGGTAGGGGTGGTTAGCTTCACTGGTAGAAGTGTAAGTAATGGTGTGAAAAAAATATGCGATATTTTCTTTGCAACGTTTTGCAGAAACAATGTGAAGTTATGGGAGCAGCTCGAAATGCGGTTTGCCAGAAACTTTCACGATAAGACATGCTTCGTGTAAAGCCACATAAGATACTTAGCAGCAAAGAACGCAAGCAAAAAATTGTGGCAAACCACATAGCCGAAATATTGCCATTGAGAAGGCATGTTTAGAATTGTTCACCAGCCTGGTGCCCGTTGGCCACCTGACAACTTTGTCAAGGAACGGCCTCGTCTGACTTCTCCTTGATTTCTGATGCCCTCATCCAACAATGGGCGTGCCCATCCCTCCAGGCTGGGGTGGTTTGTCCTTGTTTGAATGAAGTCTGGAGAAGACGGATAGTTAGGGATGACTGCACACCATCCCCTCAGGCTCAGCCCCGATCCGTACAGCCCAACCCACCACGTAGTGGGAGGGGTATAAGGTTCGCTAGGAACTTTATACACCTGGGACTAGGTACAGTCAATTCACCCTGTCAGTCATTAGCAGGTTGTGAACGGCAGAGGGAATTTCCACAGGACCTGCTCATGAACCCTAATTGGCCAGTGAGGATAATAGCGAGCCCCTCCGCCCGCACCCTTAGAACTGTCGGGGGTAACAGATGTACCCAGGCACAGCCCATCACTGGGGAAGGGGATGAATGAGGTCAGAGATACTGTATTCCTCTGCCCAATGGCCAGGGGACCCCTAGGAGGGTGGCAAGACTCTTCTAGTCACTGTATATTCCTGGTTACACGATGGGCTAGAGATAGGTAGCCCCGGGGAGCGCTCCTGTCCCGGTTAAGAAACTACTGGAAGCCCGGGCTTTAGATCAAGTGCATAACCATGACAACAACGGGTCAGGAAACAATACTTGATCACAGTTAAACTTTTTGTTACATCGACAGAGGACACTTCTTACAGCCAGGGTTCTTCACTTCAATTCTACCCCCAACTCTCTCTTGTTGAGCCTTCTTTTCCAAAGCTGTGCATACCTGAACACCACAAGACTCATAGCATCACAACTAACAAGACACATGTAACATAAGTCTCACAACACACTTCCTCTTTCAGCAACTGCAAACATATATAAAACAACCATCACCCAACAACAACCTCCAAAGAGAAGTGGTGAACACAACGAGCTCAACTCCCAGAAAAAGATAATAGAATCACTCCTACACCTGGTGGTAAACTTCCATATTATTCAGACTCACTACCAACCCCAGGCCCCAGCTCATACCACTAGTGGTAAGCTGCCAGTGCCCTTTTTCAGTAGCCCCGCCTCTCTAAAGCATCTTTGATCAACACACTTTGAAGATGTTCTTGCAACTTCTAGACACTTTGGTACTTTCCAGACATCCCAACATGTCCAGGTATGCATTACCTTCCTTTCGCAGCCAGCTGTCTGGTGGATAGGACCATGGAACCTAGACCTGCATTTTGGTCACAAACCCTGTCAAATCTGTTTATGCCAACAAATTAACTCTGAAGGTATACACTTTTATCTTGTGTTTATTGTCTCACGACTCCTTTCTATGCATAAGCACCCCCTTCAAACCATTCTACACACTTCCATATTTCTGATAAACCAGCACTCTTAATTTACCAGACAATTTTTTAACGACCACGGACACACCACTGGTCTTGTTATCCTGTCATCCCAGTTCAAATGGACTCATACTGCTGAGCCAATGATAGGGTTATATAAACAGGTGACCTCAGGATTTACCCCATACTGTTCCGGGAACCCATTTATGTCGATGACTTAAAGGACCTGAAATTTACCAGCACCTTTGGTTGGCTTCCCCAATGATTTAAATGTCTCCAAAACTAATTAATTCGAAATTGAGACGCATTCTACAAACTTCACCTCTCTCAGTATTTAGAATAGCAGTTTCGCTGATATGGTATTGACAATTCCCCAAAATATCAAAGGCTAACCAAATAAATATATTTTTGGGCACATACATCGAAAACAATAGGAGTCGCCCACTTCTTCAGGAGGTGAGTGCTACAGCCACAAAGGCTTCCATCTCACAATCCTGTAATCTGTGAATGAAAACTCAGCCACCAGAATCATGAATCTCTTCATTTCATGGCAGACGTGCCTGCATCCGCCCAAGTGCATGATCAATTAGGGTTTGACTCACAGATGTGTGGCCCATACTTATCTACCTGGATCAACAAAGCATGCGCCTAAGGCAAGCCCGTCTGCGCCCGTCCGCGACCAGCCGGGACCCAGGGCCATAACCCCTGGCCCCTTCTCTACTCAGAGCAGAACGTACAGCTCGGCGGCCCTACACAAAATAGGTAGGAATTGTACTCCCCATTGCCCTCATATATATACCCCCACCGAACTACCCGGTTCATGTCAGGGTTGCAAGCACCCCTTCCGCATTATTCCATCGGCTAAAGCACAAGTATTCCATTTGCTGGCACTAAACTGCCGCTCCCTACCGAAACACCACACGGAGATAGCCATATTGCTCGAGGAGAAAAAACCTGATGCAATCTTCCTGACAGAAACATGGCTCACTGCCCACTCCGACCCAGACGTGGTGCGAGCACTTCCTACAGGCTACCACATCCTCAGAGTAGATAGACTGGCCGGCAGAGGCGGAGGACTGGCGATAATTCTGAAAAACCAGTACCAATGCCGCCTCTCGGCAGACAACATCCCTGACTGTGAAAGCGCAGCTTTCTGCTTAGAGTTCGATGCTAACAACTCTTTCTCAGGCACCCTGATCTACCGCCCCCCGGAACCTACAAAACTGTTCCACAGGTCCCTGCCAGAAATCATTGCACAAAGAATCCTCACATCAGCCAACCACACGATTTTGGGGGACCTCAATCTTCATTTTAATTCCTCTGCTGATCACATCGCTCAGAACCTACTAGAAGATTTGGAGGCCCTCCAACTCACCCAGCTAGTGGCGGCTCCGACCCACGAAAAAGGCAATTTGCTAGACCCCATTTTTAGTAATTGCCCGGACCTAACGGTTGATCAACCCTCTCCCCTTCCGTGGTCAGACCACTTTCTGATCCCCTTCTCGTGGGCTATTCACAAAAATCCCCAAGCACCCCCCCAAGCGACCATCAAGAGGAATTGGTCAAAACTCCCGCTGGAATCCTGGCTGTCCCAACTAGACTCTACCCGCCCCACACCCTGCCCGGATCCCAATGTGGGAAATGACATTTACAGAGACTGGATCACCTGCTCACTAGACTCCACTCTACCGATGCGAAAATCCTCCGTCAAAAGACTTCACGGATCTGCCCCCTGGTTTTCTGACTCTCTAAAACAACTTAAACGCACCTGCAGACAAAGAGAGAGAGCCTGGCGCCTAGATTTCCTCCCAGAAAAGAAGACCTCCTACAAAGAGGCCATTAAGATATATAAAGAAGGGATTAGAGCAGCTCAGGCTACCTATTTCTCTGAGAAAATAATGGAAGCGAAGTCAAAACCCAGGGAAATCTTCCAAATCATAAAACAATGCTCCAGCGCCACTTCGGCCCCCCCCCCTATCAAATCCCAGGAGCAATGCAATGAGCTTGCAGATTTTTTCTATAACAAAGTCCTAAAAATCTATTCCACCTTCCCATCTGTAGTCACTCCCCCGGAAACGTGCAAACCATCTCTCCTTAGACCACCTCCCCGTCCAGGCCAACCATCGCTCGAGCACTTTCTCCCTCTTGACCTCGACACCTTAAGCAAAGTGGCCCGTACGGTCAAATCAGGATCTCCTCGTGACCCCGCCCCTCCAGACATCCTGATGCAGGCAAGCGAAGCCACCCTGCCTGTAATCTTGGACCTTTTGAACTCGTCCATCTCTGCATGCTCTGTCCCCACAGCCTGGAAACAGGCCATGGTACGGGCACTGCTAAAGAAACCTAGCCTAGACCCAAACGACCTGTCAAATTACCGTCCCATTTCACTCCTTCCCTGGACGAGCAAGGTGCTAGAGAAGCACATAAATGCACAGCTGGTACAGTTCCTGGAGGATCACTCGCTGTTGCACACATCCCAGACGGGTTTTAGACCACAACATGGGACTGAAACCGCCTTATTAGCAGTCACCGAAGACACGAGAAGGATTCTGGACCAAGGAGGATCAGTGGCAGTGATCCTCCTTGATCTAAGTGCCGCATTCGATACGGTCAGCCACGCCACCTTGCTAGACCGTCTCCATAACATCGGAGTTTCGGGTGACGCTTTAAGGTGGTTTGGATCCTTCCTGTCTGGGAGGTCGTTCCAGATCTTCGACGGTGCAACAGTATCCTCTAGCAAACCCCTGAGCTGCGGAGTTCCACAGGGCTCCTCCCTGAGCCCTGTGCTGTTTAACGTCTACATGAGGCCGCTGGCAAGTGTCGTCGAACCATATGGCATTAAAATCGTATCTTACGCCGACGACACTCAGCTGGTGGTCTCATTGGCCACCGAGAACAGCAAGCGCTCCCCAGCCGATCTGTTACACTGCCTAGAGGACATAAAGGGATGGATGACCAACTCCTCCCTTAAATTAAATGGAGACAAAACGGAGCTCATGCTCCTAGGCCCTCCCTCGCCAGTACCATTCACCTCTCTGTGGCCCAATGCACTGGGTCCCCCTCCTACCCCAAAGGAGAGTGTGAAGAGCCTGGGAGTGTGGTTGGATAACAAACTCTCCTTTTCCATCCAGGCTACAAAATTATCTGCCACATGCTTCGGCCTGCTGAGAACCTTGAGGAAGGTTCTTCCGCTGCTGCCGCTAGAAGCCAAAAAAGTTGCGGTCCAAGGGCTAATTCAGTCTCGCCTTGATTCGAACAACGCCCTGTACATGGGGGCACCTGAGTTTACACTTCGAAAACTACAGGTTGTCCAAAACTGTGCAGCGCGTGCCTTGCTACAAATTCCGTGCACTCAGTCTGCTAAACCTGCCCTAAAAACTCTCCACTGGTTGCCAGTGAGGCAGAGGATAGCTTTCAAGGCACTATGCCTAGCGCACCGCTCCTTCTGGAACACAAGCCCAGCGATCAACAGAAACCTTGTCACCCCTTACCATCCCAACAGGAACCTACGATCAAAGGAGGCCTTCCTTGCCGTCACTCCGAGAATAAAGCGAGCCAGAGCAGGGGGAAGAATGTTCTCGCTGAACACCGCCAGACTCTGGAACGACCTTCCCCTTTCTCTCCGGTCCAACTCAAATCTCCTTTCATTCCGTAAGGACTTAAAAACATGGTTGTTTGACAAACCCACTGCACCATAAGCACCTCTTCCGTCACGTTCTGGTCAGCTCAGCGCTTGGACGCCCATGGGCAGCAATCGCGCTCTACAAAAACCATTACAATACAATACAATACAATGCGCCAACCCTCACTCCGCTGATGTTTGGGCAAAAGGCCTCAATTTCCCCTCAACTATTTTGACTGTTGCCAGCCATCATTCATACAATTCCTGGGGTCCACCTAACTTTCTCCGCCATTTAGTCTTCACTCTACACAGTGTAGCAAAGAGTTATTTTCTTCCACAATCCTTGTGATCACCACTAAAGCATGTAATTTCCTCGTTCGCCAACACTTCCTTTTTGGATGGCTTCCCGCATGTGGTTCTTTTCTCCTCCTCTGCTTCTTCTTTGTCTAAACCCATGACATAGATTCCTCAAGGGCACTGGGTGCAGTGATTATTTCTTCCTCTAAAGTGTATCTCATAAGGCACCACCATAGTCTCATTTTCTTATTATTAGTGTGCAACGTGCTTATCACCCAACATTTCAGCCTGAAAAATCTCCAAAATCACATGATGCTAACATTCACAAAATCCATCGGGAAACTCAGCACCACTTTCGATTGTAGCACAAAATATTTCTCTTTCTAGGAAACAGTATTTTTTGCTTGAAGAATGATCCTGATCTTGTCCAAGTGTCAAACTCAACTTGTTCCTGCTTTAGGGTTATGACAACAGGGTTAACAGCATCTCAAAAAGTTGTTGACCTTCTACTGTCCTACACTCCTCAAGACCGCTTTCCTCTTCAGACTCCCAGGCTCATTCCCATCAATGGCGTGTAAAGTGTGCTTTGTTTGTGGCGGTGGTTGCAAGTGCCCAACACCTGCACTCATTTTTGGGGACTGGGACTCAACAGTTGTGTGCCAGTGTATCACCTACAGAAACACTGACTGAAATAAATAGCTCCCATTGGTTGTAGATCTCCCACTATTAACTCCTATAGGGGGACATTTTGTAAACGATAGCTTACAAAATCTTTGTAGACAATACTCAGGACACAATATTTTTGTCATACAATAACCGGACAACGATTTTGTGTTATCATAGCATACTGTTCATCAGAATTTTACTCAGAGCAAGAGAGAGAAAGGCAGAAAAGGAAGAAAGGAGAAGGTAGTGGAAAGAAGAAAAATAGTAGCAAATTGTGAATGCAGGGATTAAAAATAATCTGCAACAAGCATTTGCAATGCAATAGGTCTCGCATTAGGAAAGTTTGAGCTATTGGTATTGTAACTGACAATTTTTTTATTTATGTGTTGGTTTTGAAAATAGCGAAATGAATAGCTTTGTCATTTACAATGTCAATAGTTATACCTTTCGCAAATGTGACACCTATAGCATTTGTAATGCAATATGTGTTGTATTTACGTGAGTTAGATGTATTAATATTACAAATAACAATGGTTTTTATTTCTTTTAAATAATTAATACTTAAAGTTATTGTAATTTATAATGGCAATAGCTTAACTTTTGTAAATAACTTTTGTGAAGATAATGTTCAGTGTATTTTATTGTGATGAAAATCCAAGAACAGAAGTGAAATATTAACTTTTTTTGTGACATTTGTAATAAAGATCGAAACATTGAGAGAACATACTTGAACCAGTTGTTGTTGAATGGTTGCACAGATTGATGCTGTGGTGGCGCTGAGTGATGTTGTTGTGATGACGAGTGGGGGCTAATGTGTGAGGGGGCAGTGTGTGAGAGCGCAGTGTGTGAGGGTGCGGGGTGTGATTGTGCTGTGTGCCCTAAAGTAGTGTGAGTGAGCAATGTGTGAGGGGGCAGAGTGTGAGGGGGCAGAGTGTGAGTGGGCAGAGTGTGAGTGGGCAGAGTGTTAGTGGGCAGTGTGTGAATGGGCAGAGTGTGAATGGGCAGAGTGCGAATGGGCAGAGTGTCAGGGGGAAGAGTGTGAGGGGGCAGTTTGGAGTGGGCAGTGTGTAAGGGGGCAGCCCTATAATACTGAGGTCTAAAGTAACTATTGTTTAGATGTACTACAGTTTATTTATAGTAGTAATTATTAGTTATGTATATTATCAAATACTTAACATTATGTTAGCACTGTCCAAAATAATATTTCAGCCCAATACTTTTCTATAGCGAGTTTTATTGGAGCCTCTTTACAACGTTGGCACGTTTAGCTATCAACAGTGCCCGACCCCTTCTCTTGTGCAGTGATCTCACCAGCATGCCAATTATCGAAAAGGAAGCCTCGTCACCACTGCAAACATCCGACAATTTCTATGCCAACTACCATCCAAGAGACATGTGACGCATCACAGACTGGCAGTACAGGCTAGCATTCAGCTACTCCAGAAGAGGGAACCCCTGTATCCGATTAACATGACAGCAGGACCTCGGGACACTTAATGACAGCTGAGGAATCTTACATCCGATTACAAAAGAGGAAGTAGTTGTGGTGCTTTAGACCCACTTCAGTTACATTTTTTTCTTATTAAGGACCCAATGCATGTGTAACATCGTAAGCCAGGTCTACCATGCATTGCATCTCACCTCCTTAATAAGCGCGAGCCGGCAGTCCGGGGCTCACGCTCCCCACTTGCAGTCTTCGTCCGGCCAGTACTTCGCAGCGCTAGAGCCCAGCCCAGAGGCCTCCTCCGTCCTTCGGCCCCTACACTCACATCCACGGAGCACAGTGCAGCAGCAGTTTCAGGACACGTTTCCAGGTACATTCCTCCCTCTTCCTCTATCAGTCACCCCCGCCCCAAACCGGGAGCGCAAATGGTGTCTGAGGAGAAAGTTGCGTAAGCGGAATGGAGGCCTTACGTATTTCAACTACACTGCTTTCTAAACACCTGTACATCTTGAAAATGCATACATGTGATGTGACTGTGTACCGCTTACATTTATAACCTTTGTCTATGTGCATAAAAACACAGGGTTCCACATAGTAATAACAACGCTGGCAGTCCTGCCATCGTGACATTTTTCCGTGATCCTTTTTCAAAACAGCCACGGGCACAGTGATAGTTCTCCTGCTGGCAGGGCCGCTTTCAGCACGGCACTACAAATCCATCCGTAATTACTCGGAGAATGCTGCTTTCACCTCTTCTTGCAGCGCGTTTTAAATCCCAGGCCTTTTGTTTGTTAATATAAAAATACACAGGCACCTACCAGTGCTGACATCAGCTGATTCGTGCATCAGGTGCCGGTACTGGCATCACCCTTCCCAATGCACGGGAATTCCTGTTTTTACTTCCGGGAGAGGGCATAGCAGGGGCAATTGGAGTGCGCAGTCTGGCATTGAAAAGAAAAACGTGACGTGTGCCTGTGGGATGTGTTCTCGTGTGATGTGCGCTTGTGTGAAGTGTGTTCGTGGCACGTGTGCTTGCGTGTCCTGCTCTATGATGGCCCTCTGCAGACATGTGGTGTAACACGTGCCTCTCCCTCCTGCCGCCCCACACAAGCCCCTATGCCGTGCTCACCAAGGACACCATGCCGCAGACCTACAAACGGAAGCGCTCCTGGTCCTGGGCCGTCTTCTCCAACCTGCAGCGGAAGTGCCAGGAGAAGGCTTCGAGATTCAGAAGTCACCAAGCCGGACCGGAAGTAGCTGGGGCTCACGGACGCGCAGGTGAGAGATTCTTGCTGCGTGGGGCGACCTGCGGCGCCACACTGGAGAGAACGAGGAACGAGGGCCTCGCAAAGGTGACGCACTTTCTCTTTGGCCTTAGCACGCCAGGCTCCTGCACCCCGGTGCTGCCTCCGCTGCTCCCCGGCCCCAGCATGGTGATGGCCGAGCCCCCGGGGCACCCCCAGCGCGGCCCTGTGTGGGTGGCCTTCTACAACATCGAGAGCACGCTGGGGAAGGGCAACTTCGGCTTTGTGAAGCTAGTGAGACACTGCATCACCAAGAGCGAGGTGAGTGCCTGTGAGGACCTAGAGAGGGATTCCTATGCAAGCCGGGCCCCTGGATCACCGAGAGGGAGGGGAGTACACGTGGGGAGCGAAAGAAACAAAAGCGGACACTTTGGGGGAAATTAATAAACATGTGTGAAAGTTGCAGGGGGTGTGTGTGCGTGCGCGGGTGTCTGCGTGTGCACGTGTGTGTGCTTGCCTTCGGAAGGCCTGCGTCGGCGCGTCCACAGACCCTGGTCGGCGCGTCAACAGACCCTGGTCGGCGCGTCCACAGCTCTATCTCCCTTCAGAGCGAACTCGGTGACAATAGGTCTACGAGACCTAATAAAAAGGAGTTTAAGAGACAAGAATTTTAGGGTGGTGCAAAAAAGAGGCAGGAGATAGAATCAAGTCCAGGCAGCCTTAGTCGTCGGTTATATTGGCACTAAGCAGTGCTGGTTGTTAGTTCCTATGTAACACTTTGGGCACGGATCCTTTTTTAATGTATTCATTTAAAACAATTTTTTTTACCAAACACTGCTCCTAATCAATCTAAAAACTCCTCCTGCGATCATCAGGGTTGTATATTTTGCACCACCACTGATGGAGATAGGTCTGTATTCAAGCTAGTGCCATCAACACCAAAGAAGACTGATAGTGCCATGAATGCCATAGAGAAGATGCAACCCAAAATGGATTATGTAACGGTGTGCTTTAAAAAAAATTATATTTTTTACACATTATCTTTGAAACTTAATTTGTAAACAATTGATATAATGTTTTATTTAATAATGTGATAACATAATGCACGAATGCTTGGCACTAGACAATGCTGACTGTTGAGTCAGTGGAGTGGAAGGGGTGTAAAATGCTATTGCAATGTAGTACCATACATAGTATGCAGCACTCCAGCCTCCTCAGAGGCAGTGGGTGACCGCAAGTACCGGCACGGGCATGGAAGAAAAGTATGCTTTCCTAATGTACCTGTGTAATGTACCTGTACATGTAAGTTACACTTTTCGAGTAAATATACTCTCGGAGTAAACTTACTCAAAAGTGTAAATTACTCAAAAGTGTAAGTTACCTTTGTGAATCAGGCCCTGTGTGTTTACAGCTGCTCGGAGAGCATTATTATACTGTAAACATAGTGAAATATTAAAGACAATTGTGGAGAGAGCACCTTACTGAGTATTCTGATCAAATCTGAAATGACACAGATGTATAAAAAACATTTATAGCAAAAAAAGAGCACCAGGTCTATCTCATTTGTCATCGTCCCAACAAATTGTAGTAGGTTTTCGTAGTATCTGGTTTTACTAGGGCTGTTTCCCCACCTTTTACTGTCTTCTTCAAATCGTAGTTGAAGAAACAAAAGGGCAAACTGAAATAATGTAATAATCTTCATGGAGTCAAGGTGTAATTCCAAGTTGGTATTTATTGTAGTTGAAGTTACAGATGGTACAGGTGAACCAAGATGGTAGTTAAATGGTCAAGTAAGTAGGTAAGTTAGCTATTAAGTTAGCCCCACCAGGAGCTGTCCTCCTGGACACTCCACCTTCCATCACCAAGTGAAGGCCCATCTCATAGCCAGCATTCTATGACATACATAGCAATCTAAATACAGACAAGCTGGAAAGCATGAGAAGACAGATAAGGAGATTAAGAAACACTTTACAACACAAACCTTTTCAGACTTTGCCAGACAAGAAAGTCCACCCACATGGCATGAAGTTATTGCCAGGCTGCCTCGCCAATGCTGCTGTGCCAGTTGAATGCCACAAAGGGCCCTCCTAGGAATGAGTAATCCTTAAGCCTTCTCCTTCCACGGGGTTGGACCCAGTCCCATCCGGCCACCCTCCTTCCCTGGAATTCTTTAACACTTAACTCGAATCCAATCATTAACCAAAGGGCAGCTGCGCCCATTTCCTCCTCCACGCACACACTGCTCACTGTTCTCTCATCTGCGTCAGGTCACCCTGGCAACCAAAAAGCAAGCAAATACACTTTCAACCCTGCTGGCTCCTAGCTGTAGCTGCAAAAAGTCTTGTGGTGGCCCGACAGCCAACAAAAACATGCTCCCTGGTTATGTTCAAAGTTGGACTACATTGCTGAGGAGCAGTAAGGGCCAGGAGCTTTGGCTGCCTATGTGTGAGCAAAATGATGTGTTTAGGGTTGAAAAAGTCACAAGGGCTTTGTGTTCTACCGAGCTGAACCACCAAACCGATAAACAGAAGCAGTGCTTGCTGCACGCCGAAAATCGCTTCAACACCTCATCAGGGGTAGCAGGCGCTATATACATTTTTATTTATTTATTTTATTGTTTCATAGAGCGCGAACTTGACCCGTTAGGGTATCAGAGCGCTTTACAGGGGATCACATTAGGCAAGGAATCGCATTAAGCGTAGAGGACATGTATATACAGTTTACATTTAAATAACTCCAGATAAGGCCCCAGATTTATTGATGAGGTAGCGCGGTATTCCGAAGGGAGTCGCTAATCGGTAGTTGGTCAAAGTCTATGTGTTGGTAGGAGGCAGCATTTAGGAGAGGAATTTACCCATAAGGAAGGTTTTGGCCTCCTTTTTGAAACCTGCCAAAGACGGGATTCTTCTGATAACCCTTCCCTTTTCTATTCCTCCACTATCCTTATTCAATCCAAATAACAAACTCAAATGTCCACAGCTCAAACGAATTTCATATTTCTCTATACAAATTCACCACTAATCCTTTGCGGGTTCCGGTGTAGCTTGCTGCTCGCCGAAAAGAGCTTCGGTGCCTCGTCAGGTGTAGTAAGCGCTATATAAATGCAATTGCAATGATGTCCCCTATAGGACAAGTAATAACATGATCCCCATTCTCTCTGTTGTGTAACTGAGACCTTAGATCGATCGCCATGTCTGGACGCGGAAAGCAGGGAGGAAAGGCCCGCGCCAAGGCCAAGACACGCTCTTCCCGGGCCGGGCTCCAGTTCTCCGTGGGCCGTGTGCACAGGCTGCTCCGGAAGGGAAGCTACGCCGAGAGGGTGGGCGCTGGAGCTCCCGTCTATCTGGCCGCCGTGCTGGAGTACCTGACCACCGAGATCCTGGAGCTGGCTGGCAACGCCGCTCGGGACAACAAGAAGACCCGCATCATCCCCAGACACCTCCAGCTGGCCATCCGCAACGACGAGGAGCTGAAAAAGCTGCTGGGCCGAGTCACCATCGCCCAGGGAGGAGTCCTGCCCAACATCCAGGCCGTGCTGCTGCCCAAGAAAACCGAGAGCCACAAGGCACAGGGCAAAGCAAGGAAGTAAAGGCCCGCAGACCACCGTGGAAACACACCCTAAACAACGGGCCCAGGCTAAACACAAACCCTGCTTCATGTCCTCTCTCTAACTATCGCTCCTCATGCTGCCCCTTTAACAGGATGAGGAAGGAAGGATTGTGATTATCCTCTTTAGGAAAATCTATGTTCTCACTAACACAAACAAGAATTTGTTCTAAGTTCTCCTTCAGCACACATAAAGCTCCGGTTCACCCTCCTGAAACTTTTCCCCTCCTCCCTGTGATGATATCAGAGAAGTGGTATGCAGCTGCAACAGAAGGTGAGTGCCTGACTTCTACCATGGCTGCCCTTTCTCATGCTTTTGCACAAGTACACACACTGCACACTACTGCAGGATAATTGGCTGCCTTCTTTTTGGTTGTGGTTTTTCCCACTTGCAGCTACTACGATGAGGAGGTATGAATTCTCAGAAGTTAAGTTGATTGTGAAGGAAACCTGTCCTTCCTCTTCATGGAGCACTTCTTGTGAGGGCTGTCTATTTCGGACATGCGCCACACAGCATCAGTTAAAATGAATGTTTCCAAAACATAGTGGCACACTTACATGAATGGTTGCTGACATCTGTAGTGATGTCTGCCCTGGTTTCTCCTTCATGGATGTGGCCACCCACCGCACACACTCCATTACCATTTGATTCATCCACTCTACAAGCCCATCCATCTTGGGATAGTCAAGGGCATCCCATTACACAACACTGCCTCAAGTACTGTAGCACAATTCCTGAAGTAAACACCACCTCCTATAGGATAGCTCCCTTAGCATTCACATCACTGAAAAATGGATCACACTTCTGCCGACTACCTACAATGAACCACCATCACAAAATCTTTCTTTCTGTGATGAAGTAACACACAGATTTGGCCTACGAAATCTGGAACTGCTCAGTAGCCTGTTAGACAGAGTCATCAACTGCAATGGGCATGTCCTCACTTCCAGGTGTTCATCGCTGCTGCAGCATTCAATGTGCTCTTACGCTCTACCATCCATATCTCTGTACATACCTAGCCACAAGGTATTTACATGGAGTTGTCTTTAGATTAGCATAACATCCACATTATCCTTATGGAATTAATATATCAACCCCGTACATAACCCAGACAGTGTAACAGAACTACTACCTAAACAACCCATTCCATAGCAACAGCTCTTTTGTTACTTCTAATAAGACGCAATGTCCAATCTACACATTTCATGCTGTCCCTGCCTTGCAAATAATTGCATACAGTCCTTTATGTGGTCATCATCATTCAGTGTTGCCATCCACTCTTTTTCCGATGGATTTACTGCTGTTTTAGCAAAAATATCACATACATCCACATCAGCAATATCAGACTCATCTCTTTCTATGGCATGTCCATTCTCATCAAAACTGTTTTCCATAAGAACGTCAGATTAATAGCCTGTCCAAAATTCCTCCTGATGGTATACAGTGCTTACATCCAGTTTGAAAGACATTGGTTTACCTCACAACTCATGAGCATGGCTAAAACCTGATAATCCCTTGGTACAAAGTAATTATAAACCCATATGGTTTTGTTGATTCTTTGAAGGTCAGTGTGCACCTGACACAATTTTTGCATGTACTCTCAAGAATTTTCAAAAGGTCTTCTCTAACACTGAACAGCACATAGTGAAAGTGATGCTTCACAAGCACAACCCCTCTCATTGCCCTTGTGGTGTTCTTTAACTCTGTGAGACTACCTTACAGAGGGGTGTTCATGGCTTTATGGTTTCAGTAATGTTGTTTTGAAAATGCATTCCTAGGCACCACCCCTTTCTTGGTTACTCTAGGTCACAAGGATGCTAGCACTGGAGCGAAGGAAGAGGTGAGGACCATGATCACTTGCCCACTTGACTAAAGGATACATTTGTTTTAAGAGATTTTCAGAACCAAACATTGTGATTTGAAGAGCCCAGTGTTGGGGGATTTGAACTGAGAAGGCCCTACCAACACAATAAGATTATCAAATGTAAGGAACAATGAAGATAAGATGGACTTCAGAATGGAGAAAGTGCTGTGTGACAGACGTAGAAGGACGACCAGATATCAGCACTGCCCAAACCAATAAAGGCTTGATGTGCCAGGTACAGACTCCTACAATGCATTGCATTGATCAATGAGGAGATACTAGCTTGAAGAAATATGGTCAAACGTCTACAGATCAAATGCTAATCGCACAGTTAAGTTCTGGTTCAACTGCAGGTTACTAATTATTTAGGAAAAGAAGGTCTAGATAGCAAGGGTGCTCTTAGACCATAATGGAAAGAATTCAGGCCACCACCACAGAAGTTTAGCAATGTCTAGGGATAAAGAGAAGGATATTCCCCAAGATATTACATTTTAAAACATACGTTGAGATTTAGTACACTAATCTGTTCCAGAAAAGTGAGTTTATTATTGAAGAGATTCTATAGTTTCAAAGTTGGAACCAAAATGTCCCTAGTATTAACCAGCCAATAGGAGTGATTTCAAGGACTGTCATGTCCCATCATAAGCACCTCGGTCATAGTAGCATTGATCTTCTAAAGATTATCAATAATGTTGGACTGAATGTCTGTCTAGTAAGAGACACAATTTGTTTTAGTTTTTCAACAATATTATTCTTTGTTGGAAATTCTAAATTCTTCTTGCCACTTATTAGTGGTATGTATTGGCCTCAATTGGTATTTTAATTTAACAAGTGAAACTTTCTTCTGCTGCGAGTAAAACGTTCAATATTAATGAAATGCAAATGCTGCAACTGTATCCTCTAGAAACTATTTGGATCTTGGATCCCCACCAATAGTATTTGTTGCAGTCTTCTACCCAAGACACTGGCCAACCTAGCAAGAGCCAGAACAGATGCCACTTGCACAACTTTGACCTGAAATGATATGACCACATGTTCCACTCCTTGAAGCCAGATCTGGTAGAAAGTGGAGTTCAGGGCCCTCTGATACACAAAGCTCCCCACAGACAGCAATAGGTTCCTTCCCTTAAGCACTACAATCATACTAGTCAGCCAGATGTCCAAAGGTGACAGCCCATAGCATACTTTCTATTAGTCTATTGAAGTCTTAGTGTTACTTAGGAGGAAATTGATAATGCACACGGATCTATCATACTGGACTACCTCTTGCTTTCGCATAGTCTCAAAGCAGACTTCCTTACATTTGAGAAATGGGTGAAAACACCAGTTCCACTAAGCATACAGTGTGGACTCCCATGAACAGAAAGCCAGCTGATCCCTACCCTGTTTGAAGTTGACCATCCCTCATTCCTACAGGAAGAGTTTGTCGGTGGCTGCAAGGCACTATGAGCACTTCACACAACAATAAATAAATATACACATTAATAAAGATCAGACAACTAAATATAATAAACCATTGAAGCAGGGAGTTGTTCTTGGTAGCAAAGCACGCAATCAAAGAGGGGTTACATGGTCCATGAATAACTCCACACTGGGCGCAGGAGACAAGACTCGGGTTTAGAAAGGGATAGGAGAAAAAATGATTTAAGGAGATTCTGTACCGGGTTGCTAACCTTGATGTTAAATTTGTGGGTGTGAGTGTTCCTCATCTAAGGAGCAAGAGCTGTTGTCTGATAGGACCATGTGCTATCACCCAAGAGTCTCATGCAGATAAGCAAATAGTCACAATTCTGCTGATAGGCAATAATGTAAAACTATGAGTCTCACAATGTAACCTATGGGATATAAACAAACAATCCTTTATTCTCTGTAGTGAGGGAAGCAAATTTACCAAGAAAGCTAAAATTATGCACAGTTTTCCTACAGCACTCAGATATCAAAGCTCTTGCCAGATGTGCCCACAGCAACTCAACATTCTAAGTCTGTGAGTGTCCAAATTGGAAAGTGGTTGTACCCCTTGACACTAAAATGCACGCAACCTCACCTGTTACAACTTTGAAGATGAGGCACAGATCATATAAAAAATGTATATCCTCAAAGACCTCTACAATTCTAAACTTGATGACTCACTTGGAACCATAAACAGAGATTATGGCACGAAGGGCAATAGCAAACTACCAGCCTGCCACCATATGTCCTCAGGAACTTGAAGTCCCTCTGGAAAAATCAATGAAAGTTAGACACCTAGGAGTAACCATGGATTCAGACTTATCCTTGATACCTCATGCTAACACGTCACAAAGAGTGCCTTTAACGCAATGAAAACAATGTTCCATCTTCCCATACCTTGCATACCAACATAAACTGCAAGCCATCCCCCACACTTGTAATCTCCAAGTTTGACTATGTTAACAGCATTTACCTTGGCATTCATTATACGCAAAATACAACTCATCCAAAATGCTTCTGCAAGGCCTTTTCTCCACCTTCACCCAAGAGAACGCTTGACTCCAGTCCCGAAATTGCTCCACTGGCTAACTATAGCTAGAAGGGCAATGTTCAAGGCACTCTGTATTGTCCACAGAGGCTCCCAAGGATAAGGACCGCTATACCTACTAGTTAAACACAAGCAATAAAAACTAAACAGATCACTGTGTTCTAGGCTTCCACCACTTATCATCACATCAACTTATCATAAGAAATTAGTAGAAGCCACTGCTTTCTCAGTACAAGCTGCTAAGCTCTAGACATTACTTGCAACCAGCTTTAGAAGCACCCTGGAGCAAATAAACTTCTGAAGACAGTTGTAAATGTGGCTAATTCCTACATAACTGCGCCTCCTGCATCCAAGCAACAGAGCCCAGAAAACAGTTGCACAGCCTACAACCCATGAACTACAAACAACTCAACCAGAAAACTGCTTTTGTTATGCAGGTAAGCAAAACAATGGCTGACAAATGATTTGAAGTGGCATTTTATAGTTATGTACTTCCATATGTAACAGTTATGGCCCACAATAATACGAAATCATAATATGCAGTGGTCAGCAACAAATGGGACCGTATACCTATTAAATTCACACAAGACATATCTGCTATGAGGTTTGCCCATCACCAGCACTGTACAGCCGAAAAACCAACTCTCACCAGGTGAACAGGCATTGGATAACTGAAGGATCTGGCACACATTCCTTACTATTTTGGAGGACTTTAATATAGTCCATTAGCGACAGGTCCGAAATAGCTATGTAATCTGACAGCTTCTTTACATCTCATATAGACACACACATATGGGATGATAATAAAAATGTGCAACCCAACAGATCTCTCCACTTCTCTCTCCCTCCAACCATGCCAGCTCAGGGCAACAAATATTCACACAATCTCAGAATGGACAAACCAGTGCAATATGCAGCTAAGCAGACAATATAATATGAAAAACCACAGAGAGCCCGGCAGAGAAACTCAAAGCTAACAGCAGACTGAAAACCATAAGACTGCGAATCCATCTCTTATGCTTCATCATCCAACACACCTTTGCTCGCTGCATCCAATAACATGATAACTGCACCTCAGCAGTCATCACGCACAACACTGAAATACTTCCCACATAGGATCAAAACAAAAACAACATCCCTGCAACCACACACCCTATATGCTAGTAGCAATAAGACCAGGAAACTTATTATCTTTTGCATTGTTATTTTATCATGTGTAATTTGTAATAATTTTGATTAATTATGCAATAAACTTTTTGACTTTGACTTTGACACATATGGTGTAGCGTGCTACTCGTCTAGGCAAGTGCTTCAGTGGCCCACATAGGAGTAATAAGTGCTATATAAATGCTGAAATACCATACATAAGCCTCTATTACAAGTTTCTGATGGATCCAACAATAACAGTTACTGGTTCCATCTGTGTTTTTACAGAACTGTATTTTCTGTGGATAGCTCAGTGGGTAACTGCTTTTGTTACAGAGATCCTTTTGTTACTTGCAGTTCATCAATTACAATCCTACTATAGCACAGTTGCCTATGAAATGTCGTCAAAGAGCTGCATGTACACTGCATGGTGTAAGATAGAATGCAGTTTTTCCCCAGTCTTTCATTATCCTAATGCTGCTCAAAAGGGTTAGCTTGTGTAGAGATACATTCTTATCAGTAAAGCCAACAACCACCCTCTGTGATACTTTTCAAATCCTGATTTTGTGCTCCTCCAGACCAAACACTCTTAAAGTATACTGCCTACTAGTATGGATAATATGTCATTCCTACAACTTATAATCCTGATTGTCTTATGGAACATTTCCTATAGACTGATTTATACAGGTATAATTCATTGTATGTGTGTGATATAAAGTGGTATTACACTCTACACTGGTATAAGAAGCGCTATAAAACAAATGGAATTCCTGTGAGAGGCGGTTTATGGAGAGATGAAGGGCAGTGTTGGAGGGTGGTAGTGAGGGAATTTTTGGAGAAGGAGGTCATTGTGGGGGTGTCAGAAAAGGTGGTTGCACCGGGCGCCACCAACACCAAAGCCGACCCTGGAGGCAGGGATGAGAAGTAAGGCGTCATCAAGAAAGAGTGCAATGCTGAGTGGTGGTCCCTGTGCACCTGGCAGAGGACAGGGTGGCATATTACCAACAACTAGCGATAATTATCGCTATGTTGGTTTAGCGGCGATATTTTTATCGCCAAGCTGCGGCGATTTTGATCACTTAGGAGCCTTGCTATTATCAAGGTTTATCTCCTAAGCGATAAAAATCGGCCGAAATGCATGAATATCTCTGTAAAGTCAGCGATATTCATGCATTATCGAGCAAATGCTCTTAGCCATGTAATCCACCTCCCATCGGATAACATGGCTAAGAACTGCTCAGGGGCAGGTGTTAGCTTTTGGAAATAATCGCGCTTAGCGCGAATATCTCCAAAAGTTGGTAATTGGAGATAGCGATGTTAGCGACTGTTTCCAGTCGCTAACATCTTGGCACGCCCACTTTGCATGTCATTAGTGATAAATTTCACTGACATGCAAAGCGGGGCCCAAGATGGTCGCTATCTCCTACTAGCTGTCGCTAACTGGTGTTAGCGACAGCTAGGTAATAGGGAGATAGGGCTGATTTCGCGCCTGCGCGGGCGTTCTAATGAGCGGGGCGGGTCATGACGGAACCGCTCCGTCACCAGCATAGCTCAACCGCAGCTGGTGACGGAGCGGCTCCGTCACAAGCATGCTGCCGCCACGCAGCCGCTCCGCCCCTTTAGCGCTGCGGCGGAATAGCCGCCGCAGCGAAGGGGTTAAAGTAAGTAAATGTGGAGGTAGACTAGTTATTCTATACCTCCCTAAATATGCTATCTGATGATATAGCGGTAGTTGATCATGTGGAGTCGATTATTACTGCAGGTCTTCATCATTTCCCTCTCGATATTGTGTCCCATATCTTGCCGACCGAAATTTACCTGCTCCATCCGTGCTTTGTGAATGTGTGTTTTGTTTGCAGTTGGTTTAGAGCAGGTGTGTTTTCTGAACCTGTCCTTCTATTTAACACTACACAAGAGGACGCTTTAATGAGATTGAACAAAAGATCAAATGCGTCATATCCAGGCACACAGAGAAAGAGCTCCAGTCTATTCAAAAGAGGATTATTTCCGTGAATATATGAGCTTTATAACCTTGACACTGCGTCATTCATAGATAGTTCACATTTTCATCCGTTTCCAAGAGCTGAAGAGAAGAAGTGAATGTTTTTTATTCAATGAAGCAGCACGTCAGGGGTCTCTCTTCTTGGTTCAGACAGAATGACCCATGAAAGGGGGCGTCAGTCGTTTGCAGGAGCCACAGAAATGTCCCCTGTACCAGTTTAAGCCTCATGTAAGGTGTGGCGGGTGGCTCTCCAGCTCGCCAGCTGGAGGGATGCGCTTCGCTACTTCGTTACCCTTATGGAGTACCACCAGCCATACTTAGGGGCAGATTGACAAGCCCCTTGCGCCACTTTTGCGTCACTTTTCTCCTGTTAAAAGTGACGCAAAAGTGGCACAAGGGACTTGTAAATCTGTCCCTTAGAGTGTTTTCTAGGCGGTAAACAACGTTTACCACAAATCTTTTTCCCCGCAGGGAATCACAACACGGTCGTTACAACAACCGCGTTGTGATTCCGCATACCATTACTCCGCAAGTCCAAACAATGACTTGCGGAGGGGGGGGAGGTGTTGGATTTAAAATCCAACACCTTCCCTATTGCCCACACAGACTGGAGTTGGAATAGTAAATTATACTATTCCAACATCCAGCGTCCCCCCCTCCACAAGTCGTTGTTCTGAATTGCGGAGTAATGGTATGCAGAACCACAACGCGGTTGTTGTAATGACCGCGGTGTGATTCCCTGCGAGGTAAAAAACTGCAGAATGACAACATACATTCCTCCCAGGCTGGTGGGGATCTCTCTGCCTTCTGCTGAGGTGCCACTGTGGTGGGTCGCCTTAAACAACTGTAGTCTTATCTCATTGGAGCCATATTTGTTGTACCTGCTCCACAAATCTTTTTAATATTCAAAAACAAAACCGGTATTTGTTTTTGAAAGCCAAGAAATGATAGCTGTAACATGCCGGGAGTATTAATTGAAGATGATCTGGTAGAGGACTAGACCCCTCTGAGGCACAAGCCTTGAAAACAAGTGAGAGCCGCCAGGAGCAGAGCAGATCCCCGCCAGGACAGCAAAGACTTGACTTTTACGGGCAGGTGAAGCAAGATCACCATCTCTCAAAAAACAAACCAAGCACTAAGGATCAGGTCCACACCTTCAGAATACCCTGCTTCTGGGGGACCCTTGATTCCCTTATGGCCTAAGAAATGGATAAGACCAGGATATTTGAGAAAAAAACACCAAGAATTGCAAGCAATTCTAAGAAATCCTCTAAAGAATGACCTCACACACCACCTTGGGTATCATGCTTAGTCACTGACCATCTCTGCTCACAAAAGAATCATCTAATGGTGGGCAGGCTTCCTGTATTCACAGGGAGTTTTTGTTGAATGGAGGGTGGGGAATGGGATCTAAAAAGTGCAGATTAAAAATCACGGTTGTCTCCTTATAGGGACTACCTTTAATTTTTTTCAAAAGGCAGCAAGATGGCTAAAAACTGAGGTGATGGCGAGGAGGGATTATTACTCCTGCATCTTGCAGGTCTGCATCTTTCAGCCTGTGGCCACATTTGAGGTCTGGGGTTTTCATCAGGACAGGGGACCCCTATTATCCTATGCTGTTAGCACATACACAATCAACACACAGCAGGAGTACACACCATACCCAATTTTCTATTCCTGCTGGATGCTAGTATGCTTCTTCAGCACATATTATACTGTCCTGTGGTGAATAAACATATACAAATTTAGTAGCTTAAAATAATAAAGTGGAAGACATAAAGGACAAACAGGGACTGCCAAAACTCGAAGACAATGCTCCTTGATGCATGCTGAATTCCAGCTTTATGTGAAAATCCTTATGGCAGCCCGCAAACTGGTGAAGACAGGTGAGTGGTAGTAGGCGGCAATTTATGCATATGTCATTTATCACACATTGCATTACTCTACCCGTTAACCTAGAAACGCGCCTGTATCCTCCTAACGGTATCTTGAGGAAGGAGCAGTTTGTATGAATGCCATTCCTTGGGCTTTTTAGCGTTAATCGCATCCCACCGAGGTCATGTGCTACGCAAGGCTGATGGGAGATGTAGGCCTGCGCACCATCCGTAGGCGCTAGTGACAACCAGTCTAGTAATGCCAACAGTAAAACGTGAACATTGACCAAAAGGAGGGGGCCGGGGCCTTACAAAAGGCTGGAAAAGGGAAACTGGAAAAAGTGGGTACCACGCCTTGTTATGCTCTGTGTAATTTAACAGGTTACACATATGAATGAATTAGAAATGTATCAACGGATTGTGCTATTCATGTCTACACAGAGAAGGAATCATATTTCGGGGATAGCTATTTATATTTTTAAGACAAGAATAAATGAGAGATCAGTTATACTGCGCTCATGATAAAGTACTCCTCTAGGTAAGGGTTGCTGTTGATAGTACATACTATGGAAAAAAACCTTAAAATGGAGGAGAGGTTTCTTGAGGTACAGATAAACCAACAGTCAGCGAGGCCTAAGTGAGTTGTAGCCTTGAACTATCGTCATTCAAGCCTTCAGCGTGGGGTTTGAGGTGATATACCCAATGTGGTTCTCCATTGAGTAACATCTGCAGACAGAGTATTGCCCTGAGGTGAATGGGGACTTTTTCAAGCACTACCCAACTGATGTCCTCTTCAGTGTGCTGAATCTCTACAAAATGGTTAGTCATCTTGGTTGAACTTTTCTTACAACTGATATTACTTCTGTGTTCGTTGATCCTGATGTAGACCTTATGCGACGTCATGCCCGCATACTTGAAGGCACAGCAGATGCCCAGGACAGCAAAGGCTTCCCTTTTGTGAAAGCAAGATACCACACGTCCAGAAGACTGGTATCCTTGGTGATGTTGTTTGAAGAAGTGGTCTGTGTTTAGAGTGAATCAAAGTTATTTTGTGTTGGCTTTCAGTGAGATGGTGATTCACCCACTCATTTTAATTATGTGTTTGGTTCTTTGTTGGTGCTGGCAATTAGGCAGAATTCTGCTTTGAACTTTAAAGAGGCACTTGATGTCCAATTGATATCCAGTTCTGGCTGGCATCAAGGCAAGATTCGAGTTGCTTTGTATAGTGAGCCCTGGAGATTTTCTGGTAAAGTTGTGTTAGGTTTGAGTTATTGATAGACCTTCATTTTGTTGTCAGTGAGTAGGATTCTTGGGGGTGGGGGGTCAATGCGCAGGGTGAAGATAATGATGGGCAGATGGAGCCCTGGACTAACCTGCAGCAGATGTGGTTTCAATGACAGCACATTGTATGGGTCCGTGGTTACAGCATTGTATAGTATGATGGAATGTTGTTGTCAGGATTGTGTGTGCAATGTTTATGTTATATCCCATCTATGAATACACTGTCATGGCTGCTTGACCCTTAGGTATGACTGCTCAATATTAGAACAGCTGACAGTGTCAATCACTATTTAGAAATCAAAGATCTAAAATGTTGCCCTCCATTGACAGTGTTGAGAAAATATGAGGTGAACGAGAATGGACTTCGCCATTGTGGACTTTCTATAGAAAGAAATGGTGCGTGTTTGAATGTTGGGGAGCTGGATGATAAGATAATTCTACATTGTAGTGGAGTAGATGGAAAGCTGAGGTCTACGTTGTCAACAGAGCATAATTGAGGACGCTTGAGAAGCAAAGTGATTGAAGTGTGGTGGAGACAAGGTGGCCTCCATTAGAACGTTATATTTTAGAATATCATTTGTAAAAATATCGTCACACATAAATATAGTGTCATAACTTATTCTTAATTAAAATATTGGCCATTCGGGAGAAGATTGTCTATTATAATGGGCAATATTCTGGTGCCATACCACCCAATAAACACCTGTGTCATAGTTGGATGAGAAACTGGGTCTGTATGTCTGCAGATGGAAAGGTGTCTAGTAGAGGGCAAGTAAAAAACAGAGAACCAGATGGCATCTCCTCTGCTGGGAATAAAGTCAAGATAAACAATATGTGGTTCCCTCTCTGAGGAAGAATGGGTCCTGTGCAAGAGGTCAAAAGTGGTGAAATAAAGGAGACTAAGGACCTGATTACGATGTCGGTCGGACACAGTTGCGGTGAAGGAACCGCCCGACCATAGTTTGATGGTTCCAACCCGCAAAACTTCAATTTTTCAATGGAAGCTTGTGCGGTGGGCTGAAACCGCCGAGAGCACAAGCTACCATTGAAAAAAGTAAGTTTTTAAACATCCCCTGCACCGTGTGGCAGGCACTGTGCAGTGCAGGGATGTTAAGAAGGGCCAAATGCAGAGTCCCATGGTGAACGGGTCTCCAGTGTCGGTTTCCAACAGCCTTTCCATGTCAGAAAGGCAGACATGCAAAGGCTGTCGGAAACCGACATCATAATCCCCATGGCGGAAACACCGTCCTTAAGGGATTATGAGGAGTTTCCGACCAACCGATGGGCTCCATGAGCCTGTCGGATTGTGCCAGGCAGTCCCTCCGACTGCTACCTCCGAACGCACTCATCGTAATGCGTCAGTCGCACGGCACCAGTAGATGGAGTTCGGATTGCAACCGACAACCCTTTGGTTGTGGTCCGAACCACATCGTAATCAGGTCCTTAGTGGTATCACCCTTTTAGGAGGAATGGGCATCAGGGCATGAGGTAAGGTATAATGAAAAAGACACTGGGTGGTGTTCCCTTGCTGAGTAGGAATAGAGTCAGTGTGACAAGTTAAGAACTGATGCCCATTTTAGCTTACCCTCAGTAAAATAAGATGTTATCTATTGGGAAGGTTTTGCACATGGGACTTTAGTTCTGCGAGTCAGTGTCTATAGAATAGCATAGTAGTGAAGTAGTGTGGCTCACTGGTTAGAGGCGGCAGACCCGAGAGCAGAGGACGGCCCAGGACCAGGGTTCGATTCCCGGCGCGGCAGGTTTCTGGACCAGGGTCAGCGGACTCGATAATTCTCTCGCCTCGGTGCCCACTCTGATCAGCGATCACACTCGGCAACTCTGGGCATTAGCTTGCCTCATCTTCACTAACGGCCCCACCAGACCGCCGGGGATGCCTGGTCTCACCCTGGAGATACCCATTAAGGGACCATCTCTCAGGGAAGCCAGGAAGGGTTTCGCAGCGGTCGAAGCGCCTTGGGACCCTACGGGTAAGTAGTGCGCTATATAAATGCCAATACATGTATTTGCCAGCAATGTGCAGTAAAAACTGTTCCTTAAACTATCTTCTGTCTGACATAGAGCTCAATGGACCTCCTTACATCTATGAACGATTGGACAAGAGATGCGGGTGGGCAGACTGAGTGGAGGTCTTTGTAGAAGTTTATAACTTGGAAACACAAATGACCAAGTGACAGATCAAGAGCAGATTGGTTGATTTTCTTTGGATATTTTTAAATGCCTAGGCCATAATAATCATTAGATGTTCACTTGATGGCATTCGAATGCCATGCTATGGTTTGAGGAAGTGTAAGCTGCTGGGGTAGCACGTCCAGAATCATGAACTAGGTGATTGGCTAGAGCCAATGTTAAGTGTGGAGCCAAATGTGAAGAAAAGAAATCTAATAAAAAGATGTTGAGCTTTTGGTTTTCATGTAGGTGCACTGGTAACAAGCTTCGTCTAAGGTGCAAGTTGGTGGTGGCTAGTTTAGCACAAAAACTGGTAAGTATTGTACTAAAATTGAAAAAAAAAGCCTTTAAAATCCTTTTTTCTCAGCATTGGCGACCACCCCATTAGGGTGGAGGAGCGTCGGCCCCCTGCTGCCATTGCAGCAAAAGTGAGAAATAAAAAGGTAATAAAATGAATTACTGTTTTATTTCTCACTGCTCCCAGCCCGGGCAGTCTTTAGGGGTGGGCATTGTTGCTGACTGGCAGCAGAGGAGTGGTGCTCACTCCAGTTTACTCTGCGCATGGAGTGGTGTGGCCCCGCTGACTCTAAAGTGCGTGGCTCACGGTTCGATCGCCAGAGGCAGCACAGCTCAGCATCATGGGACTCTGGGCAATAGCTCACTCAACTTCTCTGATGGGCCCCAGCTACTGGATACCTTTAGGGGTGAAAAGCTGCAATTACAAATCTGGAATCATAATTATTACTTTGGCCGGCTATCTTGCGATTGCCAGTCCGACATGCACAGTGTAAACCTCTCCATCTAGCTGTCTCAGACCTCCTGTGCCTGCTGGAGCGTTGAGGCAGCCCGCTCCAGCCAATCCTGGCACTGCTCTCATACTGCTCATCTGCAGCATGAGAGCAGCATCAGGACTTGTAGAAGGGGATTGCCTGAGGCTCCATGAGGTGTCATCACACTGACGGCATCCAAGAAGAAAGAAGAAAACATGGAGGAGAGTGAAAACGGAGGACAGAGTGAGTAAGTACATTTTAAAATCTTTATTATCTTTGTGGCTCCCACTAGGTTTGCCTCTCGGTCCCCTCAACCCCCCCTCCATTGCTGAGGGTCACCGCCCGCCACTGCCTGTCAGCTGTTCTGAACCCCTTTATATTGGTGCCTTAGAGGCTTGTCTGCATTGTTGGCTAAAATCTCCACAGTTGGAGGTTGTATGACGAAATATAGACAACAAAAATACACAAATAGTGTAGTGAAAACATTGGCCCCAAAAATATCCACTTCACATACTCATAAGGTAAAGCACTCATAAGGTAAAGCACAAATATATTGCTTGAAATATCAAATAACGGCAGAAGCTGCAACACTCGTGGGCAGTATTCAAATGCATCGAGCACTTTCAGGTTGATAAAGGCTGGAAGGACAGCCGAAACGTGCTCCTGTTTTTGAGCAAGTGCTGCTTAAAAAAGAATTTCTCCATATCTTGAGTGTAGGCTCCTTTTAAATTGGAGGGGAGTGTTCCTGAAACTTAAGAGGCGTGCGTGATATTGCCTCTGACCTGCATCACCGGCAGTTAGGAAGCACGCCAATAAAGCCACACCATGGTTATATATTTATATATATATATGTATAAAACCAGAGGCTACATACTCCTGAGGCGGAAGCCGGGAGCACGCTCGTTTTAAAAATTGTACTTGAAATTGAATACTGTCTGTTTTTATCTTGGTGCACTTCCCCCTGAGCACTCTCCCCCCCCCCCCTTACTTACTTCATAATTCCTGCGCAGCCGATCTTAACGCTGCCGCGGGTTGGAGATTTCTTTGCCGCCATTCGGTTGAAGCCCACAGGCCACGCCCACGGCCGTGAGGCCACGCCCCCCGGACCGCTACATAAGTCACGCTGACACCAGAGCCCGCATTAGAGGCTACATACTCCTGAGGCGGAAGCCGGGAGCACGCTCGTTTAAAAAATTGTACTTGAAATTGAATACTGTTTGTTTTTATCTTGGTGCACTTCCCCCTGAGCACTCTCCCCCCCTTACTTACTTCATAATTCCCGCGCAGCCGATCTTAACGCTGCCGTGGGTTGGAGATTTCTTTGCCGCCATTCGGTTGAAGCCCACAGGCCACGCCCACGGCCGTGAGGCCACGCCCCCCCGGACCGCTACATAAGTCACGCTGACGCCAGAGCCCGCATTAGAGGCTACATACTCCTGAGGCGGAAGCCGGGAGCACGCTCATTTTAAAAATTGTACTTGAAATTGAATACTGTCTGTTTTTATCTTGGTGCACTTCTCCCTGAGCACTCTCCCCCCTACTTACTTCATAATTTCCGCGCAGCCGATCTTAACGCTGCCGCGGGTTGGAGATTTCTTTGCCGCCATTCGGTTGAAGCCCACAGGCCACGCCCACTGCCGTGAGGCCACGCCCCTTCCCCCTCACATAAAACATGTGCCTCTCCCAGACGCGCAGCGGGCGCGCCAAAGGCAAGCCCATCTGCGCGCGTCCGCGGCCGACAGGGGCCACCCCCCTTTGTCCCCCTCTTAGGACACAATATAGCACTACCGCTCTCCTCAAACTAAAACCCCCCACGGAAGCTTACTGTCATCATCGCCACCACCCCATGGACCTTCCCACCTCCTGCCAACACTGTGATACAAGGCTCAACTTCGCCCGAGACAAACCGGAACAGCAAAGCTTCACCCTACTCCTCCTAAACTGCAGATCCCTGCCCAAGCATAGCGCAGAAATCTTCCTGTTAATTGACGAGCGGACTCCGGACGCCGTCTTACTAACCGAGACCTGGTTAACCCCAGAATGCGATCCAGACGTGATTCATGCACTCCCCTCCAGGTACCAGATCGCTCGCAGGGACCGCACACGGGGAAAAGGAGGAGGTCTTGCAGTCATCCACAAGTCCCTATATCAGTGTCACTGTACGCCGGACCCTATCCCAGATTGTGAAAGCATGTCTTTCTGCCTCAAATTCACCCCCAACGACAGCCTAACAGGGATACTCGTGTATCGCCCCCCAGGCCCTCTGAACCACTTCCACTCTTCACTACCTTTGCATGCGGCCAAATCTGCCATGTCCTCCTCCAACTTCACGGTACTTGGCGATTTTAACATGCACTTTGACAACTGCACTGAAAGCACCGCTAATGAGCTAGTCTCTAGCCTGGCGGCCATCCAACTGGAGCAACTAATCCGGTCCCCTACTCACAACAAAGGTCATTTGCTCGACCCTGTTTTTAGCAACTGTCCCAACCTCTCGGTTGGCACCATCACACACCTCCCCTGGACTGATCACTTTCATATTCCCCTCACTTGGTCCACCCACAAAGTCACTCTCCGTACCCCTACCCCACGAAAAATGAGAAACTGGTCAAAACTCCCTCTAGAGCAGTGGGAGAATATACTGACTGCCTCGAAACCCTCGCTCTCCCAGAACCCCTTACTGGATAGCGGGAAATTTAACAAATGGATCGAGGACTCTCTCAACTCTATTCTCCCCAGCAGGAAAACCGTGTTAAAAAGAGCACGAGAGACCGCCCCTTGGTACTCGGAAGAGCTCGGGGAACAAAAACGTTAGTGCAGAAGGTTTGAAATGAAATGGCGCCTGGAATATACCACCACTGACAAAATCAGATATAAGGAAGCCATAAGGGCGTACAAACTCGGAATTACTACAGCCCAATCCACTTACTATAAAGAGAAAATCATGTCCGCTAGATCCAAGCCTAGAGAAATTTACCAAATAGTCAAAAGCCTTTCCAAAATCTCCCCCCTGCAGTCCCAGCCGATAACCCCACGGCCCGCTGCAACGACCTAGCCGACTTTTTCTATCAAATAGCCTATGTCCTTCTGCTTGCCCTGACGTTTTCAAACATGTATTGGGTGTTTAGATTGGTGGTGTACTTTTCGAGTTTACCTGGCTCAAAGGACACAGTTCTCTCTTTATAATAGTAGTATATATATATATATATATATATATATATATATATATATATATATATATATATATATATATATATATATATATATCTAGTATATGTAGCATATTTCACAGTTCAGCTGTTATGTCACCACAGTCAAGAGTGTTGAACCACACATGTCTCGAATTGTATGTAATTCACAACAATGCACCTATTTTAGGTGATCTGCAGTCCGATTTCTGTTTTTGAACTGGCTGTTCAGGTTTCTGAGCAGGGCAGTCTTTTAAATAATCATTGGTCTAAAATTTCTTTAGGTGGTTTATTTGCACTGTGAATATACTTGAGCACTTTTTTCACGTTTTGTACATATAAAATTTTTGTAAATAGTCCTTAATATTTATGTAACATAAAGTTTATAATGTATACATTTTAAATAAGTATATAGGACTGTAGCTCAATATCATGGTTTTACACTGAGGTGCTCTTTGGTGACATATTTTCCCTTTTTAACAAAGTTTGGCTAAGCTCTGTATCAATTTTTAACGGTACTGTGATTAATTTCAACACTAAAAACTTTTTATAATGCTTTATGATAATATTTTGTGAATGTTCTAGTTTAGATTGCATACGGATTGAGAATTGAACTATGCATTTAAGCATATCACTTCAACAATCTTGTTAGTAACATTTCACCAAATGCATTCATGCAGTTAAGATATGTCAAGTCTTTAGGTATTTGCACAATAATATATATACATTTTTAATCATCATGATAAAATTCATATCAGGCATTATTTAATGTAACATGGTTTTAAAGTTGTTCAATGCTATTATATATCACATTGTCAAACATGTACTGTGGCTTTAAATTGTTCAAACCAGGCTGTAGGCTGAACCATGTGATGCACGTGTGGTAGGTGTGGCCCATAGGAGGGGTCAGAACTGCAAACATAAAAGAAATCCCCGAACAAGAATGTGGTGTGTGAACAAGAGTACGCTAGTACTCGAAACGTTACATTTTTGAAAGGCATTTGAATAAATAACAACTTGCCCGGATAACGTGGGGTCTGCCTCTTCTTTCGCCGCCTGTGTGTGGAGGTTTGAAGATTACGTGAATATATATATACATTATATATCCTTTCCTGTTGGAGGTGATCGTTTTGTTTATATATATATATATAGCACAGCTATTGGCTCCGTTGGTCACAAACCACCCTAAACTACTTTTGGTCGGGGATTTAAACTTCTGGTTTGATAACATATCATTAGACCCCCAAGCTGCAGAGATGAGAGAACTTTTCTGTGATCTCAAATTGACACAACACATCTACACTGAGACTCACCAGAAGGGCCATAGTCTTGACCAAATCTGGTCCTTGAACCTACTACTATCCTCAATAGATATAAAACCTTGCTGTTGGTCTGATCACCACAGCATAAGTTTCTCTTTCCAGTTAGACAAGACTACCCAATTTAAGTTACAAACCAGCAAAACCATCAGGAAATGGACTTCTATGGATATGTCAGCCTTTCTAAACTTTTTGAGTGATTCCCTTCCCCTTGACAGCACTAATGTGGAGGAGGCCGACTTTCGGTTTAATGAATGGCTTACTGCAGCGATCAACATCTATGCCCCTCCTACGCGTCTTTGCAGCTCTAGGAGTCCGGACGCACATAAATGGTTTACACCTGAGCTTAACCCCTTCCATGCTAATGACAGAACGGTTCCGTCATCAGCATCAGCTGTGCTGATGACGGAACCGTTCCGTCATGACTCCGCCCGCGCAAGGCGGAGTCAGCACAGGCGGAAAATACGCCCCGCACGGAAGGGGTTAAAAAACTGAAACTGGAAGTGAGGCAAAAGGAAAGAACATGGCGCTCTCAGTATTGCCCTTTAGCCAGGGCCACGTATTGCTTAGCCAGGAAGACATACCGAAAAAATCTACATAACCATAAGACTACCTACTACTCATCTAAAATTCTAAACTCCACCAATAAGTCAAAAGAAATCTTTAGGATAGTAAATGACCTATGCAATGATGACAGAACCTCTCCTCCGGTAGTTCCTACACAAGCGCTATGCAACTCCCTGAATGACTTTTTTCGCGATAAGATTTTATTAATTAAACAGAACATCTCCACACTTCCAGCTTGTGCCCCTGTGGATGACATCTATTTCAATCCCTTAACTTTACATTCTTTTCCCCCCATTGATTTGAAAACTTTCTTGGAACTATTGTCTAGAGTCAAATCAGGCTCCCCTATGGATGTTTGGCCCCCCCAAATCATGAAAGAAATCGGTCGAGCCATGCCCAACAGCATGATACCCTTGCTTAACGACTCTCTCACTTCAGGGATAGTGCCCAGTAGCTTTAAGCAGGCCTTATTGATACCCCTCACCAAGAAACCTGGTATTGACCCGCTGGACCTCACGAACTACCGGCCTATATCCTTGCTGCCCTTCCTATCCAAAATGTTGGAGGCTCATGTTACCAACTGCCTCTCAAACTTCGTGGAGGAATCGGGCTATCTCCAACCCAACCAAGCAGGATTCCGGCCTGGTCATTCTACCGAGGCAGTAATATTGGCCGTCCAGAACACCTTGAGGTCCAATGCTGACAAAAATCTTCATCAAGCCCTGGTACTTCTTGATTTGTCCGCCGCATTCGACACGGTTGACTATTCTATTCTGGTCAACCGTGTCGAACAGGCAGGCCTCAGAGACTCTGCTCTAGCCTGGCTGAAATCGTTCATTTCTGAACGTACTCAGGCTGTCCGCCTAGGCTCTTTTTCTGCTGCTAAAGTCAAGTCCTTTTGCGGGGTGCCCCAAGGCTCTTCGTTATCTCCTTTATTGTTTTACTTGTATATGCGGCCCCTTCTTTTTGCTTTAAGAAAGCACAAAGTCACTGTATACAATTATGCAGATGACTTGCAGCTAGTTTTCGTACTTAATTCCCCAAATGCTGTGGAGGACTTTCAAGCCACTATGACTTTAATCCAGAGTTGGATGTCCTCAAATCATCTTAAATTAAACCCGGGGAAAACTGAGCTGATCCTGCCCGGTAAGAGCGAAATCAGTTGGAGCCCTAACTTTTGGCCTGCTGATATGGGCCTCCCCCCTAAGAAATCTCTGACTGTAAAAAGTCTGGGGATAACCATCAATGAGGACCTCACGTTAAAATCCCAAATTGGAACCGTGGTTTCCTCTGGATTTTTTCAATTGAGGAAAATCAGGAAAATCGCACACTTCCTCACCCATTCCGCCCTAATTCAGGTGGTCATGGCCCTAGTCCTCTCCCACATCGACTTCTCAAACAGTCTATATCTTGGCCTACCTGTAGGCCAACTTAGAAGACTGCAGTACTTGCAGAACCAGGCCGCCAGGCTGATCTGCAATGTACCCAAATGGGAATCGATTAAATCAGGCTTAGAGACCCTGCACTGGCTACCTGTGGCTCAAAGAGCCAAATTTAAAGCTCGGTGTATCATCTTCAAGGCTTTGCAAGGCAAGGGACCTCTATTCATCAGGCAGCTGATTGGAAGATATGTTCCTTCACGCAGTCTGAGATCAGCCCACAAAGACCTACTTGAGGTACCACGCTTTAAGAAAAAACGACAAGGAGGCAGTAGTTTCCATTTCTTAGCAGCTACCCTTTGGAACTCTCTGCCACTAGTCCTCAGACAGAGTAAGGACCTCCTTGCCTTTAGAAAGGCATTTAAGACTCACCTCTTCACACAGGCATACTTCAAATAAAGATTCTCGCAGACTCACCCCTTGTTATGTTTTTTATCTCTTTCTAGCGCCAAGAAGCTCTCGGGCGTATGTGCGCTTTATACATTTTTAATAACATAACATAACAGGGAGGGGGGTTCGCTACTTATCAAATAGCCAAGTTTTGAGTTGTTTTCTGAAGGAGAGGTGGTTCTGTGTGAGGCGGAGGTGGGTGGGGAGCGAATTCCAGGTCTTGGCCACTAAGTAGGAGAATGATCTTCCTCCCATGGTGGCTTTTCGGATGTGTGGAATCGCGGCAAGGGCTTGATTGGACGATCGTAGTTGGCGGGTGGGGGTGTAAAAGGTCAGGCGCGTGTTGAGGTATCTGGGTCCTAGGTCATAGAGGGCCTTGTGTGCATGGGTGAGGAGACGGAACATTATTCTCTTGTTGATGGGGAGCCAGTGAAGGTCTCTCAGGTGACCTGATATGTGATTGTGGCGGGGTATGTCTAGGATGATTTGGGCGGAGGCGTTTTGAATGTGTTGGAGTTTTTTCTGTAATCTGGCTGTGGTTCCGGCGTAGAGGGTGTTTCCGTAGTCCAGTCGGCTTGTGACGAGGGCTTGGGTGACCGTCTTTCTTGTTTCGTTGGGGATCCATCGGAAGATCTTTCGGAGCATGCGTAAGATGTTAAAGCATGATGATGAGATGGTGTTGACTTGTCTGGTCATCGAGAGGGAGGAATCTAGGATGAATCCCAGGTTGCGAGCATGGTCCGTTGGTTTGGGTGCGCTGCCCAGGGCCGGCGGCCACCATGAGTCGTCCCATGCAGAGGGGGATGATCCTAGGATGAGGACTTCCCTCTTGTCTGTATTCAGTTTTAAACGGCTGTTCTTCATCCACTCGGCTACGTCTTTCATCCCTTCGTGTAAGTTGGTTTTGGCGGTGTTTGGGTCTTTGGTGAGGGAGAGGATCAGTTGTGTGTCGTCAGCACATGAATGATGTTGAGGTTGTGTTGGCATGCGATGTCCGCGAGGGGGCTCATGTAGACGTTGAAGAGGGTGGGGCTGAGTGATGATCCTTGTGGTACGCCACAGATGACTTCGGTGGCCTCTGATCTGAAAGGGGGGAGGCGGACTCTCTGGTTTCTTCCGGCGAGGAACGAGATGATCCAATCCAATGCTTTTGCTTGTATCCCGACGTTGCTGAGGCATTGTACAAGGGTGCTATGACAGACCGTGTCAAACGCTGCGGAGAGGTCCAGGAGGATGAGGGCAACTGTTTCCCCATTGTCGAGTAGTGTTTGGATGTCGTCTGTTGCTGCGATTAGGGCGGTCTCGGTGCTGTGTTTGGCTCGGAAGCCGGACTGTGAGGGGTCGAGGAAGCCGTTAGATTCGAGGAAGGCGGCGAGCTGACTGTTGACGGTTTTCTCTATGACTTTGGCAGGGAAAGGGAGCTGCGAGATGGGGCGGTAGTTCTTAAGTTCAGTGGGGTCTGCTGTAGGTTTTTTCAGGAGGGCGCTGAGTTCGGCATGTTTCCAGCTTTCCGGGAAGGTAGCGGTGTTTAGGGAGCAGTTGATGATATCTCGAAGTTGGGGTGCGATGATGGAGTCGGCCTTGTTGAAGATGTGGTGGGGGCATGGGTCGGTTGGCTATCCGGAGCGGATGGAGTTCATCAAGTGGACGGTGTCTTCGGTGTTGATCGGGTTCCAAGCGTTGAGGGTGGTGGTGGGGGGCTTCAGTTCAGAGGTATGGGGAGTGGGCTGGTCACCGAAGCTTTTATGTATGTCAGTGATTTTGCTGTGGGAGAACGATGCTAGAGAGTCGCAGAGGTCTTGAGAGGGAGTGATGTCGTTGGTGCCGGCGCTGGGATTGGTAAGCTCTTTGACAACGTTGAAGAGTTCCTTGCTGTTGTGGGCGTTGTTGTCGAGTCGCTCCTTGAATGCTGATTTCTTGGTGGATCGGATCAGCTGGTGGTGTTTGCGGGTGGCGTCCTTGAGGGCGGTCATGTTGTCTGTGGTTGGGTTTCTTTGCCAGGCTTTCTCGAGGGATCGGCAGTTCTTTTTGGAGTTCTTGAGGTCGTCGTTGAACCAGGGGCTTTTTTGCTTCCTGGCTTGTTGTGATGGTTTTTCAAGGGTGCTAGTTCGTCAGCGCAGTGGGTGATACATTGTGCGAGATTGATGGCTGCTTGATTTGTGTCCAATGATCTGGCGGGAGGATTTTGGTTTAGCAATGTGGTGAGCTGGTCGGTGGGGATTTTGTTCCAGTTTCTGCGGGAGACTTGTTGTGGGTGGTGGTGGGTCGTGGTCTTTCTGAAGTTGAAGTGGACGCAGCTGTGGTCCATCCAGTGGAGTTCTGTGGCGTGATTGAAGGAGACGTGCTTGCTGGAGGAGAAGATTGCGTCGAGCGTGTGTCCGGCGTAGTGGGTGGGGGTGCTTACCAGTTGTTTGAGTCCGAGATTGGTGAGGTTTTCCAGAAGGGTGGTGGTGTTGCTATCGTTGTTCATTTCCAGGTGGAAGTTGAGGTCTCCTAGGAGAATGTAGTCCTCGGAGGGGAGGGCGTGTGGGCTGATAAAGTCAGCGATGTCTTCTCTGAATTGTGTGCGGGGTCCTGGGGGTCTGGAAATGAGGGTGCCTCTAAGTGTGGTTTTGGGGTCAGTGTGTATCTGGAAGTGAAGGTGTTTGGCTGCTTTGAGGGTGTCGTCGGAGCTTGTCGAGATGCGGATGGTGTTCTTGTGGACGATGGCGATGCCTCCTCCTGTTTGGTTGATGCGGTCTTTTCGGATGATCTTGTAACCGTCCGGGATGGCTATGGCGATGTCGGGCGCTGATGAGGCGTTCATCCAGGTTTCTGTAAGAAAGGCGATGCCCGGTGTTATGGCGTCGAGTATGTTCCATAGTTAAATGGCGTGTCTGTGGACCGACCGGGTGTTGAGCAGGATGCACTTCAGGTGGTTGTTGTTTGAGCTCAGTTTGGCATTTGTGGTTGTAGTGTAGGTCCTGATGCAGCAGAACTTGCAGGATTGGCAGGTGAAGGGTCCATGGGTACGTCCTGGGGCGGCTTGGTGGCAGTCGGGGAGTCGGCCGGTGTTGAGTGCAGAGAGGGTTGCGGCATCGTACGTTAGGCGGGTGGAGAGGTTTTTGTGGGGGCCAGGGGGTCTGGTGTGGGCGCGGTCCGGGCGCGGACGGGCGTAGACGGGCTTACCTTTGGCGCACCTTTGGCGCGCATGGGGCGCGTCGGCTGCGCGTAGGTGCATCTGACATAAGTGGAGAGCGGGGGGGGCGGAGCAAGGGAGGAGCAGCTGGGAGGCGGGAGCGGGGTGGCGAGTGGGGAAGGGATTGAATTGGAGATGCGGTAGGGGACGGGGGGTGGGTCCGCGGGGAAGCAGCGGCAGGGACGGGCTGAGAGGCACAACAAATGGCACAACAATAATGCAGCCGAGATCGGGGCACAGTCAGGAGGTCACTAACATTAATACCAGAAAATGAAAATCGAAGCGCAGATGCAGGGGTGCGGAAACAGATGGATGGAATTAACACTTATACCAAATATAATCTAGACAATGCAATGCTACTCTGGGCACAGATGCAGGGGTACGATACCAAGCAGGCAGTCCAGGCAGATGGAATTACGATGTTGGCAAAAGGTAATCAGTCACAGCGAGGAGCGGGAGGAGTGTCCGGTTCTGACCAGGTCAGGTCGGCCACAACTCCTCTCGCGATCCTTACCTTGGGATACCAGTGGGAGGGAGGAGCAGCTGGGAGGTGGGAGCGGGGTGGCGAGTGGGGAAGGGATTGAATTGGAGATGCGGTAGGGGACGGGGGGTGGGGCCGCGGGGGAGCAGCGGCAGGGACGGGCTGAGAGGCACAACAAATGGCACAACAATAATGCAGCCGAGATCGGGGCACAGTCAGGAGGTCACTAACATTAATACCAGAAAATGAAAATCGAAGCGCAGATGCAGGGGTACAGAAACAGACGGATGGAATTAACACTTATACCAAATATAATCTAAACAATGCATATATATATATTTATTTCCCGCTTGGTTTGGTTATCCTTTATTTAACCAGTGTTACCTAAGGAGGGACATTGTGGGGCATACTGCTAATCTAATAGATCCTTGCAGAGGAATTAATTGTTAGAAGACTTGTGTAACGTGAAAACCCCATTGATGAAGTCCAAATGTAGAAATAATGTTCCTATTGGGGATTTACAAGCTTTTACTTATTTCTCTGCTCCCTGCTACCACCATCAAAATGTTGACAATGACATAACAGGATATGTGGTAATAACAGTTGATTAACACAATTTGCTAATACTGGTTATTAAAATAAATGCAGAAACTGATTACCACACATTAGTGCAATACAATTAAATTATTTTAACACTGTAAATAAGGGACTGTGCTTCTAGCCAGGCCCATCAGCCCTTCAGCCATCGTCTTGTGCAAGTGTCAATAATATCTTGGATAAGGCCAGAGGAGTATTTGGGTCTCACTGACAAGTCATTGGCTGATGGGTGTATTATTCTGTGTCTAGGATGAGCTTCCATTGCAAAGCATTAGAGGAAGGCATTTCTCCTTCTGAAGTTATATCCTACCCCACCCAATAAGCTTTACCTCACAGGTACCTTTCACTGATTATTTTCACCTGATGGCAACTCACTGTTGGGTACATGGCAACTGGTCGATACTCAACAGGGTTCAGATGGAGGTTCCCCTTGGCCAGCATTAACCTGCAACTTTGGTCTTTCTCTAGCTGGCCTGCATCCTTTGGTTCCCTTCTTCCGCAGTCACCCTTCATCACAAAACTGGCCATCTCTCTTCTTTAGCGCTGACATTTTTCTAGTCTCCCAATGTAAGCTCTTCAGTCAGTCAGTCAGTGCTTCTTCACCTGCACAGCCTCAAAAGCATTTTTCACCAAATGATATTCCCTCGAAAAGTCACTGTGCTCAATGCTCTTCTTTCAGCTATACTTGTTTACAGGAACAGCATTTAATCAGGATTTCTCCATTTCTCATCAATACTACTGAGAGTCCAGAATGCGCTCTCCGCCACTTGCTGGGCCCAAGAGAATTGACCACTTGACTACTTCTCACCAGTACCAGCTGATGTGCAAACATGGATCACTGAAATATTATCGACGGTCACATTATCGACTTGCAAAAATATCGTTGACAAATTATCGACGGCAAAAATATCTACTTTCTATACTTATTACACAAAGTACAAAAATATCGAGTAAAAAATATTGAGTATTTACAATATCGATTACATAAATATCGCGTTATTAAATATCGACTACTAATATATCGTTGTGCATGAATTCAGCCCTAACACTACAAAAATATCGACTACAAAAATATAGACTACATAAATATCGTTTAAAATAAAATATCGAGTTATTTTTTGTACACTTTCATGTCTAAAATACCATCTTAATCATCAATAAAAGTCATTGCTGTATACAAAATACATTTTACATATTATAACTGTTACTTTTATAACATTCCTATTTATCTACATTTGCTATACATTCTATTACATGCATTATATCATTTTCTAAATATTCTTTGCATTTAAGAAACGTTTTTATTACTTATTTTAACTTACAAATCTATTTCATTTAACAACTAACCTGCTTTAAAGCGGCAATCACCACATACCACCATTCTCACATCTACAAACACACCAATTAACCAAAAAAATTCAAACTAGCCTATACAATGGTTCTTTACATCCTACAACCAATCAAATCAAAGCACACAAAATACACATACTATAAAAGGGATACATGCATTCTACCATTTGTTGCTGCTAACCCTATGGAAAGTAGATGCCAACACTCTGAAGATTTTGTTCCTGAAGAAACATCTTTAAAGATCCAGCTCACTAGCTAATTATTCAAGTAAGTAACACTGCATTATTTAGAAATCTAAATTAGAAGTGTACTATTTTACTTACATCTCCTAACTCTTGCACTTATTTTATTTTCATCTCTTCCTACATTTCTGATAGAAAGTACTCCAAAACTAATCCTATTACATGGTCATATTTCTTCACATGGAAACTCAGATTGTAAGTATATATTAATGGTCTGTTATACACCAACTGCTGTTTTTAAACACTATTTCACAAGAGTATTTTTTTGTTTCAAACATTATATTTACAGATATACTGAGATTTTCCTCTTTCTACACAAAAAAGGATAAAACTACACTAATTAAACTTGTAAGTATAGATGTTTTTGTTATGAAACACCCAATTTTATAATGGCACATTTCTCAGCAACATATCTTGCATATTACATCTTTCCTACAGATCATATAGAACATCCTACATCAACTATTTCAAAAGACAAGACTACCCTTGTAAAAAATGTAAGTATACTTGTAATTTGTCTAAAACTGCAGCAAAAAAACGCTAACTATATTCTTAACACCATGTTATATATTTTGAATTTCCTCTACAGATATTCAGAATACATCATACATCTATTCTACAGATCCTATAAAAACATCCAACACAAACTATACCAAAAGACAAGACTACCCTTGTGAATAATGTAAGTATACTTGAAATTTGTTGAAAACTGGCCAAAATAACGCAAACTATGCTCTTAACAACATGTTATATATTTTATATTTCCTCTACAGATATTTTAAATACATCATACAGCTATTCTGCCTACAGCAAAGAAAACGACTTATTTAGAAGTTAGTATACTTTTAAATATTTCCCTTTTCCCAACGGTTCAAAATAGTATTTATAATAATTTTCTTTTATTTCTTCCTTCTTCTCTACAGATCTGAACTTTACTACCTTGAAGTACTCCACCAATTACTACAAGTCTACTATTTAAACAAGTAAGTATATGTAATGTTTATATCAAATGTCCAAGTAAGCAAAATTGACAACTGTTTTTTTGTAGGAAAAACGTTTGTTATGTCTAATCATTAACTTGGCATTTCTATATTTTCATACCAACAGTAAATCAAGAAATACATACAAGAAAACCCTTCAAAATACAGTTCTGCATTTTACATTACTACATTGAGTAACTGTAAGTATAAATACATCATAAATGATGTTAGCACCAGAAAGTGAAATATATGTTTTTTGATTTTGTTTCTTTCTACTCTTTCCTAGAACAAGTAAATCAAAATGACTGAAGGTGCAGAATTTGTTATGTCACAGAAAAATAAATTACTATTATGTTACATGGGGTATGTGTATAATCAGGAAAGACAAAGTGGTAGAAAAGTTTTTGGGAAGTGTACCAAATATTACTCCAACAAATGTTATGGGAGGGCTACTACTGAGGAAACTAATGTGTTATCTACCAGGGAACACAATCATCCCCCAAATGTCACAGAAATTGAAATAAGAGATGCTTTAGAAAGTATTAAAACTGCTAGCACACAAAGTGATAAGCCAACAACACAAATCCTTAAAGAAGAACTGGTAAAAGTCCCAGCCCATGCTTCTGGTCAACTACCCTCTATTGACTCCCTGAAACGCACAATTGCACGCACTAAAAGACTCACTAGCACAACCCAACCCAACCCAACCCAACTACTTTTGAAGAAATTATTATTTCACCAGAAATGGCCATCACACACAATAAAGACAAATTTATCATTTTTGACAATGAAAGCAGTACAAACAGAATCATTATGTTTGGAACTGCAAGTAATTTAAGGAAAATCCAACAGTGTCCCCAATGGATGATGGATGGAACATTTAAACCATGCCCAAAACCTTTTTACCAACTGTATTCCATCCACGGTTTATACCATCACTCTAACATACCTTTCATTTACTGTTTGCTACCCAACAAACAGCAAAACACTTATACAGAAATCTTAAATGTTCTCAAAACTGAAATCAATAATTATTTTCCTGAAAAAATAATTATTGATTTCGAATTAGCTATGATTAATAGCATTTTGAGAACATTTCCCCACACAGCAATCCAGGGTTGCTATTATCATTTTAATCAGAGCATATGGAGGCATCTCCAAAAATCAACTTTGAGTATACTATACTCAACAGATAGCACCTTTGCCTATCAAGTGAAAAAATTGATAGCCCTGGCCTACGTCCCTGTTACAGATGTAGCGGAACATTACAATTTATTAATTGACAGCACATATTACAAGAGGAATGAGGATAAACTAACCCCATTACTGGACTATTTCGAAGATACTTGGGTGGGAAGGTTGCACAGATCTGGACATCGACGCCAACCCAAATTCCAAATCCCTTGGTGGAATGTCTATCTTAGTACTTTAAACCAAGAGGCAAAAACAAACAACAGTGTAGAAGGGTGGCATAATGCTTTCCAAGCAACCACAAGCAGAGGCAAACCCACATTCCATAACCTTCTAGAAGCTTTGAAAAAAGAACAAAGCTATCAGGAACTAAGAATGAAACAATCTGTGTCCCAAATAGGTCCAAAACTCACTAAACAAACTAAACAAATGTTCCGACTACTGCAAAGTCAAGTCACACTATACCCTACAACTAGAGGATTAGAATACCTGTCAATAATAGCTAAAAGTCTACTATAAATATGTCAACAAAATATACAAATGTCTTCTTACAATAATGGTAAAATTACATTTCATAAACATTTGTAATCAATTATAAATAATACATATTTGTTAAACAAACTTATCAAAAATCGGAAAATGATGTCTTAACAAATATGCAATGTTTATAATTACATCACACATACACAAAACATAAAAATCGACATTTCCCACCCAATAAAAATATTAATTTAAATACTTACAATTTTTGTCGATAAGAAAGACGCAATCAAGCAAAATGCAATCCATACAATCCAATCCAATATAGGACAATTCCAATATGGGAAACCCTCAAAAACCCGAAAATAAAGTTCAAAAATTAAAAAACCGCCCCAGGAAATACCGAAAACAGTAGTGTGGACACTTTATTATTTAAAGTGATATACACACAACTTTTAAAAAACGGTCACGCATAGCAATATATCAATCCAATTCGAAACCCTCCAAAAACCCGAAAAATGTTGATAATGTGTAAAAACCGCTCCAGACAAACACGAAAAATAGGAGATTAAAGTCAAAATATAACCATAATAAGTCAAACATTAGTTTCACCGGGAAAAAACACGCTTCCTTCCATGTACTTTTCATGCGAAGAACCGGAACCTGTAAAATAACAGACATAACGAAACCCACCCACAAATAGGTCCTAACATTTGTAAATACACTCACAATTAACAGTAACCATGTAAGAAGACATTTCCGAACACTTAAAATAACACTAGAATTAAAACATTCACGACGCATCTATAACGAAGACATTTCACCAAAACGCTACTTAAACAATTCATACATACACCAAAAAACACTAAAAAGTTCGATTATACCCTCAAACATAACAACTAACTTATAATTTGTATGTACAAATAAGCTTACCTCTCTCCACGCGAAGCAACTCCCAACCGCGAGCTTCTCCAGTCCAGAATGGAGCGCAATAACCTTACGCGGTAAAAAAGTAGTCCCCTAAAACCATTTGTGTAAAAGTATCATAGACAATACAATGTTATAGTAAAAAAATATGATACATACACATTTATAATTTTACAAATTAATACACTATACTCTATATAATTTAACATATTTAAGAAATAGAAATATATTTAATAGAAATTAATATATAATAATGATTATATATTAATAATATTAAAAAAGTATGTAAAACTTGGAATAAAAGATGTAAATATTTTGTTATTGTGTACATTTATAGGAATAAGTTTGTGTTTATTTTTGATTAAACATTATAATTGTTTATGGTAATAATTAATAATAATAAATAATATAAGTTATTTATTCTTATTATTATCTAAATTATAACCATTTAATACATAAACAATGGCCAGAAATAATGTTTATATTTTATCTCTGAATGTATGTTTTTCTGAAAATAATAAAAGAATGATTATGTTTATAAATTAATAATAATAATAATAAAATAATTTGTTATTATTTTTATTAATTCTTACAAAATGTTTAATAATAATTTCTAACTATAACAAAAGTATATAATTGCTTAATTAATTATTTGGCAATACCAGATATTATTATTAAACATATTGTTCCCCTATACTGTTATAAAATTTAAAACATAATATATTTATATGTCTCATTTAAAAACAACATTGTCTGAAATATGTATCAACAAATATTTTATTTTGTATTTCTGTTTCTTGAACAAATGTAATAATAGTCATGTTACTTGATACAATTATAAAAGTTTTATACATATATTTAATAATATTAATATTTAATATTAACATTATTAAATATTAATGGAAGAAAATTAAAAAATGTGTTTTTTGTATTTATTTCAATATAAATACTTTTAACTCAAAGTTAATTATGGGAATATTGTATATTAACAGAAAACATTTTGTTAACAATTTTTTTATTATAATTGACAACATGTCTATAAATGTTAATGTGTTATTCTGAGAAGACTAAAACTCATAATAATGTAATGTTATTTTTGTTTGTGATTGTATTGTAGTACACAATAAAAATTTCAAAAATGGTTAATAAAGTTTTTTGAAAACATCCATGTTGCATTATTTTGTAATGTTATAAGACAGTAATGTTAAAATGTATGCAAATGTGTTGGACACTGACCAATGTAATATGTCCTATTGCTACTCCAGTCAAGCTAATATCATTGAAGGTGCAGGCCACTGACCAATAATTATTTACTATTCGTACTCCAGTCAAGCTAATATCAATAAATGTGGTGGACACTAACCACAGATTAATTACTAATCCAACTCCAGTGTAGCTAATATCAGTGATGGTGCTGGACACTAACCAATTAATAATTACTATTCCAACTCCAGTCTAGCTATTTTCTAGGAAGGTGCTAATACATATATATTTTAGATAAATTTAAAACAGAATAATGTAATGTAATATTTGTTAGTATTTTCCTGTAATAGCTTTAAATTGTTAATTTTATTTTACCCTGTAGACCTGTACCCCAAAAACCCAAAACTGTCCCTGAACACTAAAAATACCCCTTCACCCAAAAACCCAAAACTGGCCCTGAACCCAAAAAATAGCCCTTTACCCAAAAACTTAAAACTGACCTAGAACCATATAAATACCCCTAACCCAAAAACTAAAAACTGACCCTGAACCCCAAAGCATACCCCTTTACCCAAGAACAGAAATCTTACCCAGAACCCTACAAATACCCCTTAATCCACAAACTGAAAACTGACCCTGAACCCTACAAATACCCCTTTAACCACAAACAGAAAACTGACCCTGATCCCAAAAAATACACCTTTACCCAAGAACTGAAAACTGACCCTGAACCCTTAAATAACCCCTTAACCCAGAAACTGAAAACTGACCCTAAACCCCAAAAAATACCCGTTTACCCAAGAACAGAAAACTGACCCTGAACACTAAAAATACCCCTTTACCTACAAACTGAAAACTGACCCTGAACCCTATAAATACTCCTTTACCCACAAACTGAAAACTGACCCTGATCCCAAAAAATACACATTTACCCAAGAACTGAAAACTGACCCTGAACCCTTAAATAACCCCTTAACCCAGAAACTGAAAACTGACCCTAAACCCAAAAAATACCCCTTTACCCAAGAACTGAAAACTGACCCTGAACCCTAAAAATACCCCTTTACCTACAAACTGAAAACTGACCCTGAACCCTATAAATACCCCTTTACCCACAAACAGAAAACTGACCCTGATCCCAAAAAATATACCTTTCCCCAAGAACAGAAAACTGACCCTGAACCCTTAAAAAAACCCTCAAGCCACAAACTGAAAACTGACCCTCAACCCAAAAAATACCCCTTCACCCAAGAACAGAAAACTGACCCTGAACCCTCTAAATACCCCTTTACCCACAAACTGAAAACTGACCCTGAACCCTTTAAAAACCCCTTCACCCAAGAACTGAAAACTGACCCTGAACCCTCTAAATACCCCTTTACCCACAAACTGAAAACTGACCCAGAACCCTTTAAAAACCCCTTAACTCACAAACTGAAAACTGACCCTGATCCAAAAAAATACACCTTTACCCAAGAACAGAAAACTGACCCTGAACCCTTTAAAAACCCCTTAACTCACAAACTGACAACTGACCCTGAACCCAAAAAAATACCCCTTTAACAAAGATGTTAAAACTGACCCTGAACTCTACAAAATACTCTTTTACACAACAGTAAAGACAAATATTTAAATAAAAACATAAATAATAATTAACAAGAACAAATAATTATATATATTAGCACATTAGCTCTAATTAATATAATGTATTAATTAATAATATTAATTTCCAATTAATTAATTAACAAAATATTTTTGATTATAATAAATTTACTCCAATTAATGTAATTAACAAATGTAAATTACTTAATAACCAATTCATTAATTAAAATAATATGCAAACAATTAATGAAATAATTAACTAATTATAATTATTAATAACCAATTAATTATTTTAAAAAAAAGCCAAAATAATTAATGAATTAATGTACTAATAATATTAATTAAAATAATATGCAAACAATTAATAAAATAATTAACTAATTAGTATTAATAAATAACCAATTAATTATTTACAAAAATATGCCAAAATAATTAATTAATTAATTTACTAATAATATTAATTAATTACCAATTAAAATCTAATAAAAAAATTTAAATAACATATATTAATTAATTAATTATTATTAAATTACTTCCCACCCTATTCCCCTATAAACCCACAACCAGCTCCTAAACATTAACTACAAATAATATTTTTTTTAATAAATTAAATTTTTTTTTTACATTTTTTCTACTTATTCTCGATATTTTTTACTTTGACTATTTGTCGATATTTTTTCTATTCGATATTTTTGATTCGATATTTTTGTAAACGATATTATATTGTCTTTTTTTGAGTCGATATTTTGTCCAACGATATTCCTACAGTCGATATTTTGGTAATGTCGATATTTTTACATCGATATTTTGTCCATTCGATATTATGTAGTCGATATTATGTCCAGTTACCGTGCAAACATATCTGATTTAAAACTCTTTGCATTGAATGGCGCAGCAAATTCTGTGGGCATGGTGTGTCTCTACTCCCCGAAATCCTATTTCTCCACTAGAAAACTTCAGTCTTCTTGGATTTGCTCCATTACAGAGGTTGTACCATCACCATTCAAGCATCAACGCTTTGAAAGCTCCTTCCTCCAGGCTTGTAGAACATTCCTACACACATCCTTCACTAAGGTCCTGAAGACTTGGCTGTTCCAGTTGTAATTGTATTGCTTTTTCAGTTTCAGTTTTCTCTTCTTGGGATCACATTTTAGGTCTAGGATGGCTTAACTGTCTCTCTCATTTGCTTTCTTTTTATTTGTTGGTTTGTGTGGGCTTTCCTTTCTCTTGTTGTGTTTGTCCTTCCCCTGGAGTATAGCCTCATTACGTGTATACTATCATGTCTTTACTTTTCAAGTGCTACTTTTTTCTTTTTGGTTAAGCACTCCATTAGAATACATGTTTTTTTCCAGCTAACTCCCTCGTATACTTCTTATTACCTCTCTGCCTTGCTCCGTGTTGCTGTCTCTCGAACGTGTGTTTCTCCCTTGCCCCCAATGTGATTTTCTCACACTGGTTTGTCCCCACATTGCTTTCTCACCTGTGCGCTTTTCCCCAGTTTCTCCTTGTTCTCTCTTGCCTGTGTGCTTCTCTACCCTAGCACTCCATGTTGCTCTCTCTCCATGCAGTGCACTTCTCCCCCTGCTCTCTGTGTTGCTTACGGCCGCCAGCCTTGCCCTCCATGATGCTAAGCAACATGATTCCACCACCTCACCCTAGTTGATGCTAAGCAACTTCTGTGTTGCTCCTGCCCCCACACCTGCTCTCTCCATGTTGCTTCAGACCCTCATCCTCTGTGTTGCTTCTTCCCACTGCTTAAAAAACCACACTTTTAGTTTTTTTTTTTTACCAATGAAACTCTGACCAGTAAGTAAAAACAAAGAAAAAAGCATCCGCGTCATTTTGTAGGAGCACACATGTGGCGTGGGCACAGCTACAAAATGATGTGGCCAGCCATGTCATCGGCCTTTTTTCTTCTCTTTAGACATGCTGCACAGCAATGGGGATGCTGTCAAGCATTGCTAAAAGCGACTGACAAAACTGAAAGGTCTCAAGGCTAGACCTATTGACTTTGTCAATGCATGTTATATAATGTCCCTAGCCTGGGGCAAGGAGCCCTTGAATTTGAAGATATAAATGATCAGAAACTGTCCATGTTCATTCCTTCTGCATCTGCTGTCTATTGACATTCAGGGTCTAATTCCAATGTCTGTCGGAATGCCTCCGACCAGCGACCGTCATTGTAGGTTTAAACTCCTACAGCGGAATTACAATGATGGCGATCAGAGTTTAAACCAGCCGGGGGATCCGACTCGAGTCTGACGGCCAGTCAGAAAGGTCTCATAATCTCTTAAGGATGACGTTTCCACCGTCAGGATTATGGTTGCACTTTCCGACAGCAGTTCCATGTCGGCCTTTCCGACATGGAACTGCTGTCGGAAATTGCCTTTGGGGGTCCTAGCAGGGCCCCCTTCCCCCTGGCCCTGCGCTTGTGGCCCTGGGGAGTGCCAATGGTGCCCCCTTCCCATCACTGCACCATGTGGCAAACACTGTGATGTTTCAAAACTTCCATTTTTCAATGGGAGCTTGTGCTTCAGGCGGTTTTGGCCTGCCACACTAGCTCCCATTGGAAAATGGAAGCGTGTGACTGCACTATCCTAATTGCGGTGTCGGAATCTCTGACCGGAGGTTGGTCGGTTCCACATCCGTGGCGATGTCAGCCGGGGGCAACTCTGACCGACATCGTAATGAGGCCCATAGTTTTAATATTATATATCATGTGCTGCTTGGGCTTATTCGAACACTGAGATATTTTGGTCCACTTGGTCATCTTTAGGCTTTGCAGGACATGACTTCATACTGCAGTGTTTCTACTTGATGTCACTCCTTATTTTAGATGACATTGCTGTGTGATTACTTCTGTCCAAGCGCATGGCTCAAGGCCCACTGGCTTGGATTCAGCAGTCTGTAGAGCTCCAGGTGGGCCAGTACACATCTGAATAACTACAGCCTTTCCAACCAATCTGGCCACGCGACAGAGAACGATAATCAGGTGGAAATTTGTCAGAACATCGGGGTCGTAAAAAAAGCAACTTTGAAGGGGGCAAGGATCAGTTCCTCACTTAGCAATCTGTTCTAAGAATTTATAATACATGGACATCCCAATGAACAATTCAGGTTTTAGCACAAATCTAGAAACCTGAAGAGTTGGTAATATGAAGTTTTCAATTTATTTATTGTGGCAAGAAGCTCATCCAATGTTAGTGTTATCATCAAATGTTCACTCCTGTTACCTCCAAATAGATGAACCTTTAAAAAGTAAAGAAATGATATTTTCATTGTTTTATATAATTCTGTTGATTTGTCGTTCAGTTTTATAAAGTGCCGCAATGTTTGAGCAGAAAACCACGGAGTTCAGGTGTCTGGTAATGTTGTCAGGATTTCAATAAAATTCAGGCCGGGGACTCTGATACTAACATCACTCTTTCCTCTTTCAGTTAAAAAAGATCTGTCATGAACGCCAGAATCCGAAGTGACTGGATAGGGAACAAGCATTTACAATGCAACGGTCTCGCCTTTGCAAAAGTTAGAGCTATTGGCATTGTAAATGACAAACTTTTTATTTATGTGTTGGTTTTGAAAACAGATAAATAAATGGCATTGTCATTTACAATGCCAATAGCTTAATCTCTCGCAAATGCGAGACCGATTGCATTTTCAATGCAATAGGTCACGTATTTACGCAAGTTTGAGCTATTGACATTGCACATAACAATGCGTTTTATTTATGTTTCAAAAACCAAAACATAAATAAAAGGTCTCACACTGCTGTTTCTCTCACACTGCTGTTTCTCTCACACTGCTGTCTCTCTCACACTGCTGTCTCTCTCACACTGCTGTCTCTCCATAGAACACTCACACTGCTGTCTCACTCACACACACTGCTGTTTCACACACACTGCTGTCTTTCTTACACACAATGCTGTCTCTCACACTGCTGTTTCTCATACACACTGCAGGTGCGGGTTGTGGGATCTGGGTTTCCAGCTCATATCACACACACACACACACACACACACACACACACACACACACACACAGCCACACACACACACACAGAGTCACAGCCACACACACAGCCACACACACACACAGCCACACACACACAGAGAGCCACACACACACAGACACACACAGACACACACAGACACACACACAGACACACACACACATACGCAGAGACACACACACACAGACACACACACACACTTCAGTGATCTGTCAAAAGCGTGGTTTGCAGCGCTCACCTCTACTCTCAAGGGAGCCAAGCCCAGTACCGGCAGTGTGCAATGAAGCTGTCAAAATAGGTCTGTGCTCTCAAAGGGGACAAAGCCACTCCCTTCTAGTAGGTCACATCAGATGACCATTTTCTAAATTACATCTTTACATGCCTGAGATTTACAGTTAGGCAGCATTATCTCACAATATTCCAGAATTAAACTCTGGGGTGGAAGAGTCAACGCCTATCATAAACGGTGCTGCTGCAATCATATTGGAAGGAAGGGTAAGCCACAAAAAGCATAGGATATTTTCTAAAGGTGCAAAAGCAAAAATACTAAAATTGTACACCCCGCGACACACCTTTTCATCAGTTTCTGAAAATGAAAAAGCTTTTGTCGACATAAAATTAAAGAAAAGTGAGAAGGTCGAACCAAGACCCTTTATGCAACTATGTAAAAATCCTATGAGCACGAAACGTGAAAACAGCAAGGAAGAGCCACTAAAAGCCACGTAGAGCGGAACGGCGCTGCTTATGTATCACTGAGTACAATCCACGATACACTTTTCGTGTGCAGTCCCAAATCTTAGTTTGCAAGGGGTTTCTAGGTTGCAGTGCACACTCCGAGAGTCCCAATCCCCAAAACTTTCATCAGAGGCAGACGATGCCTGTCACAGCCTGTAAACACCAACCCCACCAGTGACAGGAAAAAAGTAAAATGTACACTCAGAATCCCCCTCAGAGACTGTCAATCCAAAATTCACACAAAATGCTCTTCGCAGATCACCAATCCAAAATCGTCCTACTGCCAGTCTATTAGTGACTGTCAACCACTTGGTATACAAACAGGCTTCTCCGAGAGTACCTGCTCTATACTAGGGGCACAAATAAAAGTGCCCAGATCAGCCTGCACTCATCGCTTCCTTCTTGGCGCTCCAGCGGCTGGGACAGAGTGGAGATAGAAGTCTGGCCCATCTCTGGCACAAAGTTTCCCGGTAGCTCCCAGGCTCATGGTGTGGTTCTGCCGGACTCCGAGTCAGGCAGCCCTTCCGGTACCACCATTTCCCGAGGGTGGGAGGTGCGGGTCTGGTTCCCCTCGCCTAGCACTGGGTTTGAAAGTAGGAGTGGCTGTGGCAGCTCCTCCCCCTTCCCTCCTGTAGGCGCAACAGGCAGTTTCTGCTCGGGTCTGCTGCCGCTACATGCCTGTGTGCCTCTGCGGGGTCAGAGGGCGGGAGAGGACGGGCCTGCAGCAGGCAGCAGACGCATGCCCCTTGCTGCTGGCCCTGCGGCCCTCGGTACTGGAGGGAGGGTGGCATCAGCGGGCCCTAAGCGCGCACAGGAAGTCTTGCTCCGGTTGCAAATGTTAGTAAAAGAGCTGGCGCCGCCCCGGAGTCTGGGGGACGGGGCGGGGGAGCCTTCCCTTTTCACTTGCATTACATCGCGTCAAGCTTTTCAAAACTCTGCCTCTTAAAACCCTGTGTAAGTGAAAGTCTCGATCACGATTTTTACATGAAAAATCTGAAATCTATTGGTACAGAGTGCCCCATATCAGCGCCGCAATTCTGTACGGAGTCTAAAGTTGCAGTTTAGTACACAGCGACAGCAGTTTGTTGTTTCGCAGTCCGTTCCTTAAATCTGGAACTATTTGTTGAGACGGGAGTTTCTTTCAGAGCCGTCCCACTCAGACGGGCTCGGCCTGACTTCCTGCTGGCATAAAAGGTTCCTTATCTTCTTTATGGGGCCATAGGACCCCATAAAGAAGATAAGAAAGCTTTTACGCAAGCAGTAGTCAAGGAATCCAGTCTGAAAAGGATGGGGCTTAAAGAGAAAGAAGAACGTCACTAGGACCTCTTCTTCAATGGCTGGCCACCGTTTAGCATGAACGGTGACGCCAGCCAATGGAAAAGAGGGGCGGGGCTTAACCTAGCTAGTGAAACTTATTGAATCTTATTAAATCTCGCCAGCTCGACTGCAAATGTGCGCAGTCTTATGCTAGCCAAGACCTAAAAAGGGGAAGGGAGATAGAGAAACAAGAAACAGTCCGTAAGTGTCTCAGCCCAATGATAGCGGGAGCACAGTCTGTTGAAAGATCCTTGGTCTGCAATGGGCTGACAGGTGACCACTGTATTCCTGGGTATGGAAATGGAGAATCTGTGACTAGCATACGAAGGTTTGCCTCCAATAGTAGAGACGCCAAGAGCCAGGAAGACCTGGAGTGTTTGAAATTGGTGCAGGAATGCCAGAATGGTAGCAAGCAAAGCACTGTGTCTGTGGAAGGAAGAATTAACCTGAGCTACCCAAATTACCAGAGGAAACCAAAGGCGAGTAAAACAAAAAAGATGCAAAGGTGAGTAAAACAAAAAAGATGCTGTAAATGCAAACAGCGGTACAAAAGGGGGTGGTGATGGTCGGAGCATCTGAATCAATCAAACAATCACACCCATTCAAAAGATCTGGGTTTAATCCATCACCGTTCTTTAGCCCACTCTGCCACCCCAGTTCAGACATGGCTATATGCAAATCAGTCTGACCCTGTGCCTCATGGGAACAGTCCAGCCCGAACTGCCAAGCCATGTCTTCCCTGGACCGGAAACAAGCTTCCGAGGACCGGTTTCTGGCATTCCAGCCGTCTTCAGCCCGCCTTGCTTGAATCCAGTGGCAAAGTGAGCAAGGGACTCACGTCTGAGCATACCCTGCCACACTTATGGCGGCCAAAAGCGGTACAAAAGGGGGTGGTGATGGACGGAGCATCTGAATCAATCAAACACTCACACCCAGTCAAAAGATCTGCGTTTAATCCATCACTGTTCTTTAGCCCACTCTGCCACCCCAGTTCAGACATGGCTATATGCAAATCAGTCTGACCCTGTGCCTCATGGGAACAGTCCAGCCCGAACTGCCAAGCCATGTCTTCCCTGGACCGGAAACAAGCTTCCGAGGACCGGTTTCTGGCATTACAGTGCAAACTACACAACCTTAATAGAGAACCCTTCAACTGCTGACTGCTGTTGCAAGGCAAAGTGTAAAGATGTGACTGGTGCTTAAATCTTCCCAGCTCTTACTGACCCGGAAGTATCCAGAACCTTCTGGCTCCTTCATGAATGTTCCAGATTTCCCAGAATATTACAAATCTTAGGTAACGTTCTGGCTCTTTTTACCTTGTTCTGGAAGTGGTGATCTGTGCTATTCTGTGTCGCCACACTCCTTCACTTCCTCAGCCACCACTGGGCAATCGGCCACAGTCTCCAAGTCCGGTCCATAGCAAGCTTGTAGCTGGAGCCTGAAAAATGGAACCTCATCCCTACAACACTGGAAACAATCTCTGGGAGCATGAATTCTGCAACTCCTGACAGCTTTAGGAGAGGGGTTGATCAAGTCATGATCAGATGACTTGATTACAGCACATCATAATCATATAAAAGAGTGCAGCTGCTTTCAGTTGATATCATTGTTAGTTTCAGCCAGAACCCGAATAAAAATCATTCCACTTGAAAGGGTGGGTGAGTAGGAGGCAGCCAGCACTGTGCTAATCTGTGAAAGTAGCATCTGTAAAACTGATAAATATATAAATAATGTTGGCATGTGACATGGTGGCTCAGCCAATGTGACCTGTAGGCACATTTAAAATGTTATAGGGTGCCCTCTTGACCTGTATCTTGAATAGACCTGCCTTATAAAATAATGCCAGCCTGACCCGGAGCTGGTCTGTCCATGCAGCTTCCTCTTCCAACTCCTTCCATTTTTTCTAATCTCACTTGGGGATATTCTGTAATTGCTCAAATGGAAGCAGTTTCCCACTGAAAGAAGTTACTTTTACAGAACTTGGCTCACAATGAGCATTGATATTGCATGTGCTAAGTGTGCCAGCTGGCTCAGCTGCTGGAGGCTGTTCTGTGTGAGACTGGGCAGGCTAGAGCGGCACAGTCTCTGCCCAACCCAACTGTTGCCAAGGAGACCTGATATGTAGACAGTGAATCTCTTTCGGCCTCTATTTCATTTATTTAGCACTGGATACTGTAAAGGCTGCCATCAGAGATTCACATTTGGTGATCTAACTCACTTTGATTGCTGCTCTACCACAGTACTGAGTTTCAGATATCATTTCAGATATCGTCCAGCCAAAATATTCTATCCAGAATATCGGCTACCACAATATCGTGAAGGCAAGTATATATAGGTAGGTAGGCATATAATATCCTTAGGTCCACATCAATGCACCTTGAATGATAATTATATTATTTCTAAAAAAAACAAAGGTTATAGGGATGTTCTAGGTAGGAAACATAATTTAAAAAACTTTAGAAATGTACTGAATAAACCCAAAGGTTACAGGGACATTGTAGTCAGACTCACTTTCAAGCATGCAACACCATAGAAATTCAGCAGTTATAGTTTCCCGAGTTAACTAAAACGTACGCTTATGTAAATGTGTGTATACTGGTAAAGCGCACTATAACCTAGAAGGTATCTTGGCGCTGTATACCGCTGTGGAACCCTTCCTGGCTTTCCCTGTGAGATGCCCCTTACTGGGCACCTCCAAGGTGAGGCCAGGCATCCTAGCGCTTTCGGGGCCGTTGTGGAGATTAAGCAAGCTATTGCCCAGAGTTGCAGAGTGGGACCCATGATTAGAGTAGGCACCTAGGCGAGAATTATCGAGTCCGTGGTCATTGAGCCCAAGACCCTGCCGCGTCGGGAATTGAACCCTGGTCCGGGCCAGACCTCTGCCTCAGGGTCTGCCGCTCTAATCTGTGAGCCACACTCCTCCTTCTCTTATGACTTCCTATATTACATCACTCATGACATGGGCAGTGACATCACTGATGACATCAATTATGACATCTCAAATGGCATCACTGATGACATCACTCACAGAACCACTCACACACCCACTCACACACCCTACAACTTCTCATACACCCACACAACCCCTCAGATACCCATCAACAGACCCATACAACCACTCACACACCCACCTACAGAGACACTCATACACCCACTCACTCACCCATACAGTCCCTCACACACGCATTCACTCACCCCCAGAGCCATTAAATGCATTGCTGGGGCACAAGTTATAGTTGGCTCAGGAAACTATAACTACTGCATTTCTATGGGTTTGTACTTGTGAAATCTGAGCCTAACTATAACGTCCCTGTAACGTTTTTTTATTTTACTTATGTTATGTTATGTTATGTTAGTGCTATTTGTATTGCGCACGGCTGCTCCAGCGAAGGAGCGTCCCGGCGCACCGACAAGGTGGCGAACACAACACAACTGGGGAACAGAAATAATTATTAAGAAATTGGGGAGTGAAGGATTTAACAAAGCTCAGAAAATAAATGAGTTTTAGCGGCCTTGCGGAAGGAGAGCAGGTCACCAAAGGTCCGGAGTTTCAAAGGGAGAGCATTCCAGAGTGCGGCTGCCCGCACCTTAAAAGAGCGGCCCCCCACCCGACTGAGTTTGAACCGAGGGGCTACCGCTAATTCTTGGTCTAGCGAGCGCAGAGTGCGGCCCGGGATGTAAGGGCGCAAAAGTTGGTGCAGTAAGGGAGGTGATAGGCCCTTCAGAATTTTGAAGGAAAGGCACAAAACTTTAAAGTGGATCCGCTGCCTAACGGGTAACCAATGCAAGGCTCGCAAAGATGGACCGGCCGAGCAAAACCTAGGAAGACCTACGATCGCTCTGGCCGCAGCGTTCTGCACTCTTTGAAGTCGAGTTAACTCAGCCTGGTTTAATCCTATAAAAAGGGAGCTGGCATAGTCCAACCGCGCCAAAACCGTTGCTTGCACCACCAATTGGCGAGTTGCGGCATCGAAGTATTTGAGGGCAGGGCGCAGATTGCGCAGGATGCCGAAGCAGCAAGCCGCCGTCCTTTTGGTGTGGCCAACGAAGTTGAGGGAAGGGTCCAGCCAAACACTAAGGTTTTTGATCTCCGCAACCGGAGTGGGGGTCGGCCCCAGCTCAGAGGGCCACCAAGTATCTCCCCATAGGTCCGTCTGCTTCCCAAAGATCATCACCTCCGTTTTTTTGGCGTTTAGTTGGAGACAGTTGGACGTCATCCAACCAGCCACCGCCCTGAGTCCTTCTCTGAATCTTGGGGCATCCACCCCAGAGTCCCCGCTGATCGTGACCGCTAGCTGGGTGTCATCTGCGTACGACACCATGGTCATACCACAGAGCTTCACAACCTCAGCCAGCGGCCTCACGTAGATGTTAAACAACGTGGGGCTCAGTGAGGAGCCCTGTGGGACCCCAAGAGACAGAGGATGACATTTGGACTGGTAGGGCGGGGACGCCACACAGAAGGAACGATCCCTGAGAAACGAACGGAACCACTGGTGTGCAGTGCCGATCACCCCTATCTCCTCAAGACGTTGCAGGAGAATGTCATGGGAGACCGTGTCAAAGGCGGCGCTAAGGTCTAACAAAACAAGCGCCGCCGTTTGACCTGCATCCAGAACTACCCGAAGGTGCTCGACCATAGATAACAGTGCTGTCTCCGTACTGTGGCCAGCCCGAAAACCATTCTGGGTGTCGTCCAGAATGTTGGCACGCGACAGATGACCAGTGAGGGCGGTGTTGACATGCGCCTCCGCGAGTTTGGCTGGCCACGGGAGAAGCGAAATCGGGCGGTAGTTCTCCGATTTTGTAGGGTCGAGAGATGGTTTTTTCAAAATGGGCATTACTACCGCATGCTTCCATTTCAAAGATACCTGGCCTGATGCTAGCGACGTGTTGATTAAGTCGCAAACCGGGCGAGCAAAAACCTGGTCTCTGAACATAGGTGGCTTGAGCGGGTCGTCCGGCGACCCCGACTTAACTCGGAGAGCCAAGGCCGTGTAAGACTCCAAAGAGAGGGAGGGGAGAGAGTCTAGCACCACCTGATCCAGCCGGATGGGAGGCCCCATACTGGTTTGAGCAGTGGAGGAGGGGAAGGCCCTATATATGGTCTGGACCTTCTCCAGGAAGAAAGCCGCCAGCGCTTCACAATGAATATTGGAGCTGATGGAGTTACCGGCCGGCTTCCTTGCCACAAGGTCTTTAAGGGCCTTAAAGATGGTTTTAACAGGATTCCCACTATTGCGAAACTCCAGAGCGTAGTATTCAGCCCGGGTTCTACAAACCGCGCGGTGGTAAGACTTGACCGCAGCCATATACAGGGTTTTTTTGCTGCTGTCGTACCTCTTCCTCCAGTCTCTCTCTGCACGTCTGCAGACACTTTTCAGAGCCCTCAGATTGCCATCATACCAGGGACTGGGGGCGCGGGAGCCACACTTACTGGAAACCATCGGGATAAGGGAGTCGAGGGCCCTGGTTACCCATCCGCAGAAATGGTCATAACCAGACTCCACGTTCTCCACTGCACCCAGTGGGTCGTCAGTGAGAAGGCGGTGGAGATCTTCCGCCTTTAATTTGCTCCAGCGCCGTCTGGGCATGGCTCGCAGTGGCACCTTAAGTGGGGCTTCGCCTTCGTCAAGAGGACAGTAGATGGTCACGAGTGAGTGGTCTGACCAGGTCAGGGGGACGGGGGGGGGCACTGTAACCCCTTCTAAGTTAGAAAAAAAGGGGTCCAGAGTGTGGCCACCACTATGAGTGGGGTCCGAACTTACTAAATATAATGTCTTTTTGGTAATTCAAACCTGTAACTTTGTCTGTGTGGGTCTGTGAGTTGGTGAGTGAGTATGTGACTGCCTAAGTGGGTCTATCAGTGGGTAGCAGGGTGTGTTTGAGAGGTTCTGTGAATGGATGTGTAAGTATCTGTGGGGGTCTGTGAGTGGGTGCATAGGCATCTCAGTTGGACTGTTACTGGGTAGGTGAGTGTGTGACTGGGTCTGTAATTGGGTGTGTAAGTGTTTGAGTGGGTCTGTAAGTAGGTGTGACAGTGTCTGAGTGGACCTGCCAGTGACTGCATGAGTGTCTGAGTGGCTGTCATTGGGTGTGAGAGTGTTTGAATGGGTCTGTGATTGGGTGCATGAGTATCTGAGTGGGTGAGTGAGTGGATGAATATATGCCTGAGTAGGTCTGTAAATAGGTGTCTGAGTGGGTATTGGAGTGGGCGTGAGAATGTCTGAATGGGTTTTGGAATGGGTGTGAGAGTGTCTGAGTGGGATTGAAGAGTGGAAGCATATGCGTCTGAGTTTTGTGTAAGTTGGTGCATGGGTGGTTGACTGTGTGCATCATTAGTATCTGAGTGGGTCTGTGAGTGGGTGGAAGAGTGTCTGAGTGGGTCTGTGTGTGGGTGCATGAGGGTCTGTGTTGAGTGTCTGTGTGTGGGTGCGACAGTGTCTGAGTGGGTTTCTGAGTGGGTTTATTTGGTATATTTTTGGCCAAATTCATGAATCTGCCACAATGTTACACGGGGGGCTGTGCTGAGCATCGAGATGGATTTGCAAATCCTCACACATGGAAAATAAAATGTTTCTAGACATTTTCTTGCCCAACAGCGGTCCCTCACAGACCCCTAGATTTCACCCAGCAGGTCAGGGTACCTGTACCCGGCCAGCTTCTACTAAATTTAATTTCAATATTCCCAACCGGGGACTGTTTCCTGATATCTATTATGGCGGCCACAACTTTCTACTTAGGTTGCGGCCAACCAACCATGGCATTGCTGTTGGTGCATGGATTTGCAAAGCCCCACGATAGATTCATGGAAGGTCCACATCCCTAGTTATACAAATTATGTTTTCCTGTGATATCTGAAAAAGCTACTGACGGATTTCCACCAAATCTCAAAAAGTACTCTTTCTAGACCAAGAGCTAGATTCCTGCCAAATTTTATGTAATTCCGGTGAGCAGTTTGCGCTGTAGTCTTGTCTAAAATCTCTATGGGAATTAAGTTAACATGTGAAACACACATCTTTTAACCCCCCACCCTTTTTCTCGCCCCCTGCTTGACGGATCACCCCAAAACTTTCCATGTACAAGTAGACAAAGTTGGGCATTTTTGAGGATGATTTTGTGAACATTCATCAAACGACGCCAAAGTTATAAGCAAGCCAAAATACACTTTTCCTATGCAAACTAGGTCCTAACTATAACTACCTACTGGCGACCACCAGTAGTATATATATATATATAAATATGTATATACATATAGAAATATATATATATATATATATATATATATATATATATATATATATTCACTGAAAAAACCATAGGTTATAGACCATATATAGTTAGGAATTAGCATTTACAAAACCTTGAAAATTCACTGAAAAAACCATAGGTTATAGACTATATATAGTTAGGAATTAGCATTTACAAAACCTTATTTTACTCACACAAAACCATTGAAATTCGCATATATAGTTAGTTGCACTAACTATATATCGCGCACCCGCAATCCACTGCTGATGATGTCACATATTACATCATTTATGACATGGTCAGTGACATCACTGATGACATCACTGATGACATCTCAAATGACATCACTGATGACATCTCAAATGACATCACTGATGACATCACTGATGACATCTCAAATGACATCACTGATGACATCACTGATGACATCTCATTTGACATTACTGATCACATCACTGATGATATCATTCATGTGATAATACGATGAACCTCTTCAGACTCTAATATAACCTTAGATACAATCAGTGTAAACAGACACTCACAGACTGTCACTCATCCATGGATTTACTCACACACCTAGTCAGTCATGCAAAGAATCAATCACACCTCCATTTCCTCAACTATACAGTTATACACACCTTACTTATTCAAACATATACTAACACATATTTACTCTCTTATACAATCCCTGATACAAGTTCACAATGATCCATACAGCCACTCACACATTCACTGGCTCTTATGCACAGTTATTTATATATGTCAACTCTCACATGTACTGTGTTTTACATATGTACTTACTTTGACATGTAGCACTGAGATATCCATTCACTCACCAATACACTCATGCACACAGTCAACCGCCCATACAGCTGTTTCCACATGCACTTTTGAACCCATACATCTAGTGAATCAACTGCTCACACATCTATGCACAGAGTCATACACCTCCCAGCCAACCCCACACACACTCAGTCTCCCATACAAATACTTGGGCAACCAATCAATAAGCCATATAGTTACTCATATAGCTACTGATCAACACATGCAGCAGTTTACAGAACAACAGACATAATGATGCACAAATTAAGACAGTTTAGTCACTAACCCATGCACTCAGTGAGACACATTTAATCACTCACTCATACAGTCAGTCATGCACCTACTAAATCCTTCATCCAGACACTTATACATCCACTCATTCTTCAATATGTAAGACATATTTTAACTTTACAGAAACATACAGTCACTGGATGTTGTCATCAGTGATGTCATCAGTGATGTCATTTGAGATGTCATCAGTGATGTCATCAGTGATGTCACTGACCATGTCATGAATGATGTAATATGTGACATCATCAGCAGTGGATTGCGGGTGCGCGATATATAGTTAGTGCAACTAACTATATATGCGAATTTCAATGGTTTTGTGTGAGTAAAATAAGGTTTTGTAAATGCTAATTCCTAACTATATATAGTCTATAACCTATGGTTTTTGCAGTGAATTTTCAAGGTTTTGTAATTGCTAATTCCTAACTATATATGGTCTATAACCTATGGTTTTTTCAGTGAATATATATATATATATATATATATATATATTCAATGAAAAAACCATAGGTTATAGGCCATATATAGTTAGGAATTAGCATTTACAAAACCTTATTTTACTCGCATAAAACCATTGAAATTCCATATATAGTTAGCTAACTATAAGCGCTAACTATATATCGCGCACCCACAATCCACTGCTGATGATGTCACATATTACATCATTCATGACATGGTCAGTGACATCACTGATGACATCTCAAATGACATCACTGATGACATCACTGATCACAACATCCAGTGATTGTATGTGTCTGTAAAGTTTAAATATGTTTCACATATTGAAGAATGAGTGGATGTATAAGTGTCTGGATGAAGAATTTAGTAGGTGCATGACTGACTGTATGAGTGAGTGATTAAATGTGTCTCACTGAGTACATGGGTTAGTGACTAAACTGTCTTAATTCGTGCATCAGTAGGTTTGTTGTTGTGTAAGCTGCTGCATGTGTTGATCAGTAGCTATAAGAGTGGCCATATGGGTTATTGATTGGTTGCCCAAGTATTTGAATGGGAGGCTGAGTGTGTGTGTGGGTGGCTGGGAGGTGCGTGACTCTGTGCATAGATGTGTAAGCAGTTGATTCACTAGGAGTATGAGTTCAAGAGTGCATGTGGAAACAGCTATATGGGCGGTTGACTGTGCATGGGTGTGTTGGTGAGTGAATGGATTTCTCATTGCTACATGTGCAAGTAAGTACGTATGTAAAACACAATACATGTGAGAGTTGAGATATATAAATAACTGAACATAAGAGCCAGTGAATGTGTGAGTGGCTGTATCGATCACTGTGAGCTTGTATCAGGGATTATATAAGAGAGTAAATATGTGTTATTATATGTTTGAATAAGTAAGATGTGTATAACTGTATAGTTGAGGAAATGGAGGTGTGATTGATTCTTTGCATGACTGACTAGGTGTGTGAGTAACTCCATGGATGAGTGACAGTCTGTGAGTGTCTGTTTATACTGAGTGTATGTAAGGTTATATTAGAGTCTGAAGAGGTTCATTGTATTATCACATGAGTGATGTGATCAGTGATGACAAATGAGATGTCATCAGTGATGTCATTTGAGTTGTCATCAGTGATGTCATCAGTGATGTCATTTGAGATGTCATCATTGATATCATTTGAGTTGTCATCAGTGATGTCATTTGAGATGTCATCAGTGATGTCATCAGTGATGTCACTGACCATGTCATGAATGATGTAATATGTGACATCATCAGCAGTGGATTGCGGGTGCGCGATATATAGTTAGCGCTTATAGTTAGCTAACTATATATGGAATTTCAATGGTTTTATGCGAGTAAAATAAGGTTTTGTAAATGCTAATTCCTAACTATATATGGCCTATAACCTATGGTTTTTTCATTGAATTTTCAAGGTTTTGTAAATGCAAATTCCTAACTATATATCCACTATAACCTATGGTTTTTTCTGTGAATTTCATTGGTTTTTTAATAGCAAATATGAAAAGCTTTAAAATGTCAAGTACGTGATAGATAAAAACATTTTCGTATTTATGCACGCTGATGTGCTTTGAACGCTGCCCCCCCCCCCCTCCCCTCTTTTGCCTTAGTAGTACTCTCTCTTTGCAGATACTGAAGGGTAGTTAACGCAGGCCTTTACCCCCGTTGTAATCCGTCGTGCCTCCTTGTCTCTCCATTTGATTGATTGTTGTCCAAGCATTTACTGTTTTAGAATTGGTTCTCTTTGGATCATTCTCTATTTACAAACAAGCACAAAGTCGCAATACTCTGTTTAGTCTTTGCAGATAGTGAAAAATCGTGTAAAAAAATAAAAGTAATCGAACAAAATCAGTAGGCCACTAATTGGATCTCTTTTTGACCTCGCTAAAATAGAAATATTAGGAACAACCCTTCTTGAGAAATACGAAAATAGTGAGATGAACTGAGCTCCACACCATGAGGGCTGCAAGACAGCTCGGCTCCATCACCCATCCCGCACAAAATAACGACAAACCCTATGCAAATATTAAAAATATAGACAACACACCAGCAAAGAAACAGGGTAAAACATTTTATTAAAAAACTATTTACATAACGTTGGTCTATAAGATGATGTCAGTAGTGGACCGATGTGTGAATAGATCGAAAACAGCACAAGGCTCCAAGATCCGGATAGCAAGCTCCTGGATGTTGGGTGCCATAGTTTAGAGTTCTGAATTTCAGCCTTTTTCAATGCCTGTGCTTTGTTGAATCAAAATGGCGGCTTGACACAAAGCTGACTCAAACGTTGTTACTGATGCTATGCAGACCAAAACTGGTTTTCAGTTTGTACATTTTTCTAGATTTTTCAATCCAAGTTTGGTTGACTTTGTAGAACGATGGCTTCAGATTTTCAACATACGGTGTGGTGGCGCTGACTGGGAGGGGGCGCTTCGCTCCTGCCCCCTCCCCAAGTAAGATTTTCATACGTGAAAGTACGTTAATGGTTTTGGTCCCTGAGATGCTTCGATGTCACTACCATTCTCAAATAGCATAAGTTCTGGATGTTGGGTGCCATAGTTAAGAGTTCTGAGCAGTGCTTGTAACACTGTCTGAAGCTTATTTCCACCTACTGCAGCTTCACTATTCTCAAAGTAAGTGAGTGTCGTTTGTGGACCTGACTGCATTAGAAAACAATGTGATATGTTACCTTCCTAAACAGCTTGACGGAGGCCCCTGAGGGGCGGTGTGATGGCCATGGACTCGGAGAAGACGCTTGGCTCCGACACCCTCCCCAAGTCTTATAGCACTGGTGTAGCCTGAGATCGCCCCCGACATAGGCGGCCGGCTCCCGGGGTCCGGCGGAACTTTTTGCCTTTTGATGACTCTTCAATTCTGGACCTTGTCCCACAATCCGTTTGACCTGAAGACAAGCTGTAGTGGGGCGCCCCTTTATCGTTTTAGTTGCCATTCCGCCCGCTTTTGCTACACTGTGCCTCTTCCGCCATTCAGCTGTTTTCCGCCCGCTCTTGCGACTACAGCGTCTCGCTCACCATGTAGTTGAGATGCGCCCGCTCTTGCGGTGCAGCGATAGGCGGCTGCCACAGGACTCTCAAAATGGCGGCCGGCTCTTCGGTTTTGGGCCTGGTCCACTAAAATGGCCCTGGGACACCTTGGAACTCGGACGCTTGTCTGCTAGGGCTTGGGTCCCATTCTCGAAAAGCGTCCCCTCAGCCGTGAAGATTCTACAAAAGTCTTGGGGGCCTCCGACTCCCGCAGGCTTCTGGTGGGGAGCGGCTGCCATGATTGCTCGTGGAATGGCCACGACAGAGCTACGAGATGGTAGTGGTCTCATGCTGACGCCAGCTTTAGTCTGAAACATCCAGAAACACTGTAGACTACCAATTCGATCAGTTCCGGTAGCGCCCCAACATGACCCGGAAGAGAAGAACTTGCCCTCCCCTCTTTGACTGATGGTTCTTGTTGCCTGTCCCCTCTGTTGTCATTTAACAGAACTTTTTGGACTGCTGAAAGGGGTTGTGTTCTGAACGCTGGTTGGTGGAGACATTTAGACTATATTCTTGACCTACGTTGTCGCGTAATGCGTTTTATGACACGCCGCGTTAGCGCACCCGGAAGTGATCCGAGGCGCGGCGCGCAGCGCGTAACGTAAGCATAACAGGTCATGTGACTTGTTAATAAAACTTTTCATTGGTTCATTTTACTTTTGTTAATTTAATGATGAAAAGCTTGGTCATATGACCTAAAAATTACGCTTTTTATTATTTTCGAACAATATTTTTTTTTCAAACATATGTTATAATATTCCAGGCTAATGTACTTTCCCGGAAAATTTACAACTGTCTTGCAAGTAAAATATATTCCTTTTTCGAGAAAGAGGGCGTTTCTTCCTTCCATGACGGAGCCGTTGAGTAAAAGAGATTCGGCCTGCTGTCTTAGTCGCCGATACGCCTGATTATCAGATTCTTATCGATCACTTTATGTTGCAGACATGAAAAACACAACTGCCCTTGACCATTTATCTTTACTGCGTTCCTACATATTATACCTTTTATCCGTCATGTAATTGGACTGCTTTATTTCACTTGCCTTTTACTGATTCGAAAACAGTCACTAAAAGTAAAAACTTTACAAATGAAAATACTACTACCGTGTTTTGTTTTAAAAACCTTTATTGTGAAAATGTCAGTATACAAATACGGGCCTATAACCACGTGGGCCGGCCACGGAGCAAACTGAAATCGTATATGATGAGGAGACATTTACACTGTAGAAGAACGTAACGAGCGGGCCATTAGGTGACAAGAACAAAGGTGTCTAACAGTTGCGGAATCGGTGGACGTACATTTTGTAATTAAAATACGACAGGGCCACTTACAATAACATTTTCTAGATATACATTTGCGGGCAAAGAGTTACGAGTCCCATTTATACCGGCGCCATTTTGGGCGGGGCCGGGCAGGTCCAAGATATAGTCAAAATGTCTCCACCAACCATCGGCCAGACCAGAACCCCTTTCGGCCCTTTATGCTACAAGATGGTGTCTTCCATTCAGAAAATATTGGTGGCAGCATTTTGAAAGGAAACAGAAACAGCCGTTCTCCTAGTGAGTTTCACATTGTTACATTTAGGAAGAATGTTGAAGAGTAGTATGTGGAAAATCTGAAGCCATTTTTCTACAAACTCTCAATCAGACTTGGATGGAACAAAAAAAACCTGAAGAATGTACAAACTGAAAACCAATTTTTGTCTGTATAGCACCAACAGTAACGCTTGAGTCAGCTTTGTGTCAAGCCGCCATTTTCATTCAATCAATAGCGTCCCCCTGCACACATTCAGGGACCTGGTCGTGTCTTCAGATGAAACGCATTGTAGGAAAAGAAGCAGAAAGGAAAAGGAAAAAAGTTCCGCCGGACCTAGTGAAGCTGCAGCAGGTGCAAATAAGCTTCAGACAGTCTTACAAGCACTGCTCAGAACTCTCAACTGAGGCACTCAACATCCAGGACTTGCCATTCGGATCTTGGCGCCTTGTATTTTTGTTTTGTTTTTGATGGAGGGGAAACAACAAAAAACAGACATTGAAAAAGGCTCAACAGTGCAGGGCGCCTTGTGCTGGTTCCGACCTATTCACACATCGGTCCACTACTGACATCACCTCATAAACCAACGGGGCACCCCACGCCGACTTTCGGCGCAGCATTGTAGGATGGCCACACCAGTGCGGCAATTTGCTGGACACCACCTCGGTGCCATCCAGATCTCGGCGCGTTCATTCAATCAATAGCGTCCCCCTGCACACATTCAGGGACCTGGTCGTGTCTTCAGATGAAACGCATTGTAGGAAAAGAAGCAGAAAGGAAAAGGCAAAAAGTTCCGCCGGACCTAGTGAAGCTGCAACAGGTGCAAATAAGCTTCAGACAGTCCTACAAGCACTGCTCAGAAATCTCAACTGAGGCACTCAACATCCAGGACTTGCCATTCGGATCTTGGCGCCTTGTGCTGGTTCCGACCTATTCACACATCAGTCCACTACTGACATCACCTCATAACCCAACGGGGCACCCCACGCCGACTTTCGGCGCAGCATTGTAGGATGGCCACACCAGTGCAGCCACTTGCTGGACACCACCTCGGTGCCATCCGGATCTCAGCGCGTTCGAGTCACTGTGCCGGAAGAGTGACCGGAACTCAGCTGAACACGCCGTCTTTCGGCGCAGCATTGTAGGATGGCCACACCAGTACGGCAATTTGCTGGACACCACCTCGGCGCCATCCGGATCTCGGCGCGTTCGAGTCACTGTACCGCAAGAGTGACCGCAACTCAGCTGGACACGCCGTCTTTCGGCGCAGCATTGTAGGATGGCCACACCAGTGCGGCAATTTGCTGGACACCACCTCGGTGCCATCTGGATCTCGGCGCGTTCGAGTCACTGTACCGCAACAGTGACCGCAACTCAGCTGGACACGCCGTCTTTCGGCGCAGCATTGTAGGATGGCCACACCAGTGCGGCAATTTGCTGGACACCACCTCGGTGCCATCCAGATCTCGGCGCGTTGTGCTGCCTTCGGCCTATTCGCACATCGGTCCGCTACTGACGCCGCCTCACGTGCCAACGGATTTTCTACGCTTTTTGTAGCCCTATGTCGCATAACAGGTCATGTGACTTGTTTATAAAACTTTTCATTGGTTCATTTTACTTTTGGTTTCCTAAAGATGGAAGGCTTGGTCATATGACCTAAAAATAACACTTTTCATTGGTTTAGAACATTTTTTTTTCCCAAACGATGAAAGCCCCACCTTGTTTCTGGATCATTCAGACTGAAGCTGGCGTCAGCATGAGAGCACCACCATCTCGTGGCTCCGTCGTGGTCATTCCGCGAGCAATCATGGCAGCCGCTCCCCACCGGAAGCCTGCGGGAGTCGGGGGCCCCCAAGACTTTTATACAATCTTCACGGCTGAGGGGACGCTTTTCGAGAATGGAACCCAAGCCCTAGCAGGCAAGCGTCCGAGTTCCAAAGTGTCCCAGGACCATTTCAGTGGACCAGGCCTAAAACCGAGGAGCTGTCCGCCATTTTAAGAGCCATGTGGCAGCCGCCTATCGCTGCACTGCAAGAGTGGGAGCAACTCAACAACATGGTGAGCGAGATGCTGTGGCCGCAAGAGCGAGCGCAACTCAGCTAGATGGCCGCCACCTGGGGAGGCCCGTTCACGCCGGCTCCCCCACGCCCCCCCCCCCGGGCCGCCGCACGCCAATTTTCGGAGCAGCATTGTAGGATACCAAAACCAGTGCGGCAGTTTACTGGACATCACCTGGGTGCCTGTCGTACATGTTGTGTCAGCCATGTGACACTGGACACAGACCGCTACTGACGAGGCCTCCCCCCGCACCACCCGGGACGCCCCACGCTGTTTTTCTGTGCTGCATTGTAGGATCCCTAAACCAGTGCGGCACCCAGGCGACATCACCTGGGTGCCGTCCAGAACTCTGCACGTTGTGCTGCCTTGGGACTATTCGCACAACAGACCGCTACTGACGAGGCCTCCCCCCGCCCCACCCGGGACGCCCCACGCCAATTTTCGGAGCAGCATTGTAGGATCCCTAAACCAGTGCGGCACCCAGGCGACATCACCTGGGTGCCGTCCAGAACTCTGCACGTTGTGCTGCCTTGGGACTATTCGCACAAAAGACAGCTTCTAACCATTGTTGCTTTTTGTGTTGAGAAATGTTTAAATGTTTTTAGTTTTTGTTCCGTTTGTTAAAGTTAGTAGTTAATAAAGTTTTATAACCTTACTTTGTTGGAGTGTTATCTATTTTTTTAAAAACGGGTGAATGGGGCCTTGAATCGGGTTATTGTCATGTGTGGGCTTTGGAAGTGTGCTGCTGCAGGATCGGACATTTCAAACTCAAATGCACGTTCTTTTTCTTACCTTTCCGAAGCATGGAGCGCAATAGCAGGCAGAGAAAGGGTGATGCACGTGTTGAACACTACCTGACCTGGCAAGTTGCTGGCAGTGCCCCCCCGCCCGCTCCTGAAAGAGGGCACACACACACCGCCGCCCCGAGTACTTCACAAATCTTTAAAAGACCATGCGCTTGTTCATGAGGCTTAAATGGTTTATCACCTCTTCTAGAACCCCTGCATCGACCCTCTGACGTTTCCTGGAAAAATTACCATGTAACACAATACCAAGCCCTGTCAGCTGAAACCCCAAAGGAATCGTGGGGCATATTATCAAGGGGGTTTATCTCCGCTTTTTTGGCTTTAAAAACCATGAAAGCGGAGATAAAATTATTTCCCTATTATCAAGCTGTCGCTAACACCAGTTAGTGACAGCTAAAAGGAGATAGCGACCATCTTGGGCCCCGCTTTGCATGTCAGTGATACTTATCACTAATGACATGCAAAGTGGCGTGCCAAGATGTTAGCGACTGGAAACAGTCCCTAACATCGCTACCTTCTATTACCAACTTTTGGAGATATTCGCGCTAAGCGCGAATATCTCCAAAATCTAACACCTGCCCTGAGCAGTTCTTAGCCATGTTATCCAATGGGAGGTGGATAACATGGCTAAGAGCATTAGGTCGATAATACATGAATATCGCTGACTTTTCTGCGATAATAGCAAGGTTTATCTGCGATAAAAATCGCCGATGTGCGGCGATAATTTTTGTCTCTAAACAAGTTAGAGACAAAAATTATCGCTAGTTGTTCGTAATATGCCCCCGGGTTTTTGCTTGCAGAAATCGGGAGGCGGGAGACTAGCACTGAAATCAGTACTCACACGCCTGAATCAGGAGGATTGGCATGTCTGAATTCTCTACAGCTGGGGCCATAAACTACATCCGCAGGGTTAGGTGATAGCCTGGAACCAGCCTGGCATCTAAAATGGCTGCCGTGCACGACAAAATTGTGGCATTCGAAAAAAGGCAAGATGGCGCAGCCGCTGGAAGAGATGTATCAACATATATCAGCCTCCTCAGCCACCCTCAGGAAACATAGGGGATTAGGATATGTCTCCCGCACCCCCTTATACCTAGTACTTTAATTAACGAAGCACAAAATGGCGAATTCCCGTTTCGCTACCAGTTTGCGGCCCAGTTCGCGGCCCGTGAAGCGCTTCTACCGTGAAAAATCATTTTTTTTTTTTTTCCCCACGGGACCCTTTAATAACCCCAACAACATTCCTAGGGGGTCAAGAGGGGGATACCTTGCCCCCTTTCATTAAATTCCCCCTTAGTTTTTCACCTTTTCTTCTCTCTCGATCCTACCGAGAGACAAGATGGCGGCCGCTCCGGACTGTCACGCAGCAAAAAAAAAAAAAAAGCTCACGCACAGCCGCTGGAAGAGATGTATCAACATATATCAGCCTCCTCACCCACCCTCAGGAAACATAGGGGATTAGGATACGTCTCCCGCACCCACTTATAACTAGTAATTTAATTTACGAAGCACAAAATGGCGAATTCCCGTTTCGCTACCAGTTCGCGGCCGCGCTTCTACCGTGAAAAATCATTTTTTTTTTATTTTCCCCACGGGACCCTTTAATAACCCCAACAACATTCCTAGGGGGTCAAGAGGGGGATACCTTGCCCCCTTTCATTAAATTCCCCCTTCGTTTTCCACCTCTTCTTCTCTCTCGATCCTACCGAGAGACAAGATGGCGTCCGCTCCGGACTGTTTAGAATGTTGACAGACACCGGAGAGCCAATCAGCTTTCTGCGCGCAAAGTTCCGATAAGCGAAAAGTAAGCGGACCGGATCGCTGCCCAGAGCGCTGTTACAGATATATATCTTGGTTTGAACGTTAATTTCTCAAAAACTACTGGAGCACATATATTGAGACCTAGCAAAGGCACATCGGGCTAACAGTCCCTACAATTTTGCCAAGTTTCGTGCAAATCCATTCAGCCGTTCGAGCTAAAAGTGAGTCCAACCGCCCTATGGAAAACTCAATGCAAAAAACGCGTTTTGGGACCCCCCTTTTTTCTCAGCCCCCCCTTGACGAAACCCCACCAAATTTTCAGGGGCTGCTCAGAAACAAAATGTGCCATTTTCCTGAAAATTTCAGCCGATTCCGTCCACAAACGCCAAAGTTATTAGACATAGAATTTTCAAAAGTCCCATAGGGAAAAAATTCTAACTATATATACCTACTGGCGATAGCCAGTAGGTAATATATATATATATATCATTTCTATGGCAAAATGAAACCCCTCATTTTGTTCCTTTTCAAATTAAATGTATTAAGTCTTACCACTTTATTCCAATCAAGATGACTTCAGGTGTGCCATACTTTTGTCATAAGTAAGACTGTTAGCGTTCTAGTTGTTCTTTAGAACACTCTGGGACATTCTGTCATTGGGCTATAGTTGGGCTACATCTGGCTGATATTTGGGCTCTTTTGTCTCTGGTGGCCATCTTGGGAAACTGCATATCAGAATTTTTTTAATGAAATATAAGAGGATTTGAGAAGTCACTCAAAATGTACCCTAAATTTTCTTTCTTCAGCAAAAATCATAATTTCTATGGCAAAATGAACCCCCTCATTTTGTTCCTTTGCAAATTAAATGTTTTAAGTGTTAACACTTTATTCCAATCAAGATGACTTCAGATGTGCCATACTTTTGTCATAAGTAAGACTGTTAGCGCTCTAGTTGTTCTTTAGGACACTCTGGGACATTCTGTCATTGGGCTATAGTTGGGCTACATCTGGCTGATATTTGGGCTACATTTGGTTTTTTTTGTCTCTCGTGGCCATCTTTGGGCTACATTGGGCTACATTTGGGCTCTAACATATATATAGCCCAATGTAGCCCAATATATATTTTTCAAAGTTAATTTTCGGAAAAACCACTGGAGCATATATCTTGAGACATAGCAAAGGCACATCAGGGTACCAGTCCCTACAATTTTTCCAAGTTTGGTGGAAATCCATTCAGCCATTCGGGCTAAAAGTGAGTCCAACCGCCCTATGGAAAACTCAATGTTAAAAACACGTTTTGGGACCCCCCTTTTTTCTCGGCCCCTGCTTGACGAAACCCCCCAAACTTTCAGGGGACGCTCAGAAACAAAATGTGCCATTTTCCTGAAAATTTCAGCCAATTCTGTCCATCAACGCCAAAGTTATTCAACATAGAATTTTCAGAAATCCCTATTAAAAAAAATCCTAACTATATATACCTACTGGCGACCGCCAGTAGGTAATATATATATATATATATATATATATATATATATTCACTGAAAAAAACATAGGTTATAGACCATATATAGTTAGGAATTCGCATTTACAAAACCTTATTTTACTCACACAAAACCATTGAAATTCCATATATAGTTAGTTGCACTAACTATATAGCGCGCACCCGCAATCCACTGCTGATGATGTCACATATTACATCATTCATGACATGGTCAGTGACATCACTGATGACATCACTGATGACATCTCAAATGACATCACTGATGACATCATTGATGACATCATCCAGTGACTGTATGTTTCTGTAAAGTTAAAATATGTCTTACATATTGAAGAATGAGTGGATGTATAAGTGTCTGGATGAAGGATTTAGTAGGTGCATGACTGACTGTATGAGTGAGTGATTAAATGTGTCTCACTGAGTGCATGGGTTAGTGACTAAACTGTCTTAATTTGTGCATCATTATGTCTGTTGTTCTGTAAACTGTTGCATGTGTTGATAAGTAGCTATATGAGTAACTATATGGGTTATTGATTGGTTGCCCAAGTATTTGTATGGGAGACTGAGTGTGTGTGTGGGTGGCTGGGAGGTGTATGACTCTGTGCATAGATGTGTGAGCAGTTGATTCACTAGATGTATGGTTTCAAAAGTGCATGTGGAAACAGCTGTATGGGCGGTTGACTGTGTGCATGAGTGTATTGGTGAGTGAATGGATATCTCAGTGCTACATGTCAAAGTAAGTACATATGTAAAACACAGTACATGTGAGAGTTGACATATATAAATAACTGTGCATAAGAGCCAGTGAATGTGTGAGTGGCTGTATGGATCATTGTGAACTTGTATCAGGGATTGTATAAGAGAGTAAATATGTGTTAGTATATGTTTGAATAAGTAAAGTTTGTATAACTGTATAGTTGAGGAAATGGAGGTGTGATTGATTCTTTGCATGACTGACTAGGTGTGTGAGTAACTCCATGGATGAGTGACAGTCTGTGAGTGTCTGTTTACACTGATTGTATCTAAGGTTATATTAGAGTCTGAAGAGGTTCATCGTATTATCACATGAATGATATCATCAGTGATGTGATCAGTAATGTCAAATGAGATGTCATCAGTGATGTCATCAGTGATGTCATTTGAGATGTCTTCAGTGATGTCATTTGAGATGTCATCAGTGATGTCATCAGTGATGTCACTGACCATGTCATGAATGATGTAATATGTGACATCATCAGCAGTGGATTGCGGGTGCGCGATATATAGTTAGTGCAACTAACTATATATGGAATTTCAATGGTTTTGTGTGAGTAAAATAAGGTTTTGTAAATGCGAATTCCTAACTATATATGGTCTATAACCTATGGTTTTTTCAGTGAATTTTCAAGGTTTTGTAAATGCTAATTCCTAACTATATATGGTCTATAACCTATGGTTTTTTCAGTGAATTTTCAAGCTTTTGTAAATGCTAATTCCTAACTATATATGGTCTATAGCCTATGGTTTTTTCAGTGAATATATATATATACATACATATATAAACATATATCATCTGTATATCTATATAATTACAACCTTAAATGCATGCATACATATACTTATATGCATACAGATGCATGTTATTTACATGAAAGTTGAAAAAACACTAATAAAAGCAAAGCTAAAAAGCCACCTCATTACAAACAGAATGGCTTTAACTTAAACGAGGGCGAGATCTGTTGCATTTTCAATGCTTGTTTACTTTGGTTCCATCAAGAAGGCATTCAGATGTGTCACACATTTGCCATAAATTCTGAATGTTAGCACTCTAGTTGCACATTAGATCACTGTAGTAAAGCTACTGCTCACCAGGGACGTCTGCTGCTGGTATTCAAAGTGCATGTTTCAGTCTGCATGTCAGAATTTTTTTAATGAAATAGAAGAGGATTTGAGAAGTCACTCAAAATGATCCCTAATTTTTCTTTCTGAAGCACTAACCATACTTTCTATGGCAAAATTAACCCCCTCATGTTGTTCCTTTTTAAATTGAGTGTTTTCAGACTTACCACTTCATTCCAATCAAGATGGCTTCTGGTGTGCCATACTTTTGTCATAAGTAAGACTGTTAGCGCTCTAGTTGTTCTTTAGAACACTCTGGGACATTCTGTCATTGGGCTATACTTGGGGTACATCTGGGTGATATTTGGGCTACATTTAGGCTCTTTTGTCTCTGGTGGCCATCTTGGGAGACTGTATGTCAGAATTTTTTAATGAAATTGAAGAGGGTTTGAGAAGTCACTCAAAATGTGCCCTAATTTTTCTTTCTGCAGCACTAATCATAATTCATATGGCAAAATATACCCCCTCATTTTGTTCCTTTTTAAATTAAATGTTTTAAGAGTTACCACTTTATTCCAATCAAGATGGCTTCAGGTGTGCCATACCTTTGTAATAAGTAGGACTGTTAGCGCTCTAGTTGTTCTTTAGAACACTCTGGGACATTCTGTCATTGGGCTATACTTGGGCTACATCTGGGTGATATTTGGGCTACATTTGGGCTCTTTTGTCTCTGGTGGCCATTTTGGGAGACTGCATGTCAGAATTTTTTAATGAAATAGAAGAGGATTTGAAAAGTCACTCAAAATGTGCCCTAATGTTTCTTTCTGCAGCACTAATAATACCTTCTATTGCATAATATACCCCCTCATTTTGTTCCTTTTTAAATTAAATGTTTTAAGAGCTACCACTTTATTCCCATCACGTTGGCTCCAGGTGTGCTATACCTTTGTAATAAGTAGGACTGTTAGCGCTCTAGTTGTTCTTTAGAACATTCTGGGACATTCTGTCATTGGGCTATACTTGGGCTACATCTGGGTGATATTTGGGCTACATTTGGGCTCTTTTGTCTCTGGTGGCCATTTTGGGAGACTGCATGTCAGAATGTTTTAATGAAATAGAAAAGGATTTGAGAAGTCACTCAAAATGTGCCCTAATTTTTCATTCTGCAGCACTAATCATACTTTCTATGGCAAAATATACCCCCTCATGTTGTTTCTTTTTAAATTAAATGTTTTAGGAGTTACCACTTTATTCCAATCAAGATGGCTTCAGGTGTGCCATACCTTTGTAATAAGTAGGACTGTTAGCGCTCTAGTTGTTCTTTAGAACACTCTGGGACATTCTGTCATTGGGCTATACTTGGGCTACATCTGGGTGATATTTGGGCTACATTTGGGCTCTTTTGTCTCTGGTGGCCATTTTGGGAGACTGCATGTCAGAATGTTTTAATGAAATAGAAAAGGATTTGAGAAGTCACTCAAAATGTGCCCTAATTTTTCATTCTGCAGCACTAATCATACTTTCTATGGCAAAATATACCCCCTCATTTTGTTTCTTTTTAAATTAAATGTTTTAAGAGTTACCACTTTATTCCAATAAAGATGGCTTCAGGTGTGCCATACCTTTGTAATAAGTAGGACTGTTAGCGCTCTAGTTGTTCTTTAGAAGACTAGGAGGCTGCAGTAGAACACAAAGGAATCAACTGACAGTCTCTGTCCTTGTTGGATGTACATGTTTTACTGAGAATGTCAGACTTCATTTTCACATGACTGAGAAAGATAATGTGAATTTACAGAAAATATGCTTTCAGTTTAGCTTATAGATCCCCTTGCAAACCACTGTGGGAAAATCATGAGATATTAGTTTTCTTTCAAACAATATTCATGATATCACAGCAGAAGGTTTTTTCACATGGTAAAATCACCTTAGAACCCACCACAATTCCTAAAACGAGTATGGTACCATCAACAAATGATTTATAATGTAACTAAAGTCCTAAAACCCTCTATTAACTACAATGCTTTTTAATGAGGTGCTATCAGGTATATTGGTCTCAAGATGGCTGCCAACACTTCTTGGATGAAGTGCTGACAGCCATTCAGATCAGATGTGTGGTTAGGCTCCGCCCAGATATATATCTTTTTTTGAACCTAAATTACTCAAAATCCACTGGAGCACATATATTGAGACCTAGCAAAGGCACATTGGGCTAACAGTCCCTACAATTTTGCCAAGTTTCGTGCAAATCCATTCAGCCGTTCGAGCTAAAAGTGAGGCCAACCGCCCTATGGAAATTAACATGGGAAAAACGCGTTTTGGGACCCCCCTTTTGTCTCGGCCCCCCCTTGATGAAACCTCCCCAAATTGTCAGGGGCTGCTCAGAAACAAAATGTTCCATTTTCCTGAAAATGTCAGCCAATTCCGTCCACAAACGCCAAAGTTATTAGACATAGGATTTTTTCTCTATGGGATTTTTGAAAATTCTAACTATATATACCTACTGGCGACCGCCAGTAGGTAATATATATATATATATATATATATATATATATATATATATATATATATATATATATATATATATATATATATATATATATATACAAAAAATCCAGCTCCCATAAAGAAGAACTCCATGGAAGAAGGCACAGGCACAAAGTGGTTTCAGGATTCGGCATCGGTTTATTGCATCATGTCGCCATCAATCCCAGGTACAGGAAACGTTTCAGCCTACACAGAGGCGACCGCCAGTAGGTAATTATATATATATATATTACTACTATTATAAAGCAAGAACTTTGAACCTTTGAGGCGGGTAAACTCGGGAACCACAGCACCAATCCACACACCCGATACATCATTGTAATCGTCAGGGTGTGCAGATGGACATAGGCTATATAAACTATAAAAAAATGCGTTATTTAAAAAATGTACCTTAAAAAAAAAGTAGTCCCTTCTAAGTAACGCTGGCCGCGACCTGCGTGCTGATGTCAGGAGCGCGGGGAGGAGCGGCGTCCAGGAGCGCGAGGAGGAGCGGCGGACATGGCGCGGGGAAGGAGCGGTGACCAGCGGCGGACAGGTGGTGAGAACCGGCGGACAGGCGGGAGAAGCGGTGACGAGCGGCAAGGAGCGGCGGAGCGGTGAACTGAGGAGCGCGGGGGAGGAGCGGCGGCTGAGGTAAGGCTCCGGGGGACCCACGGACAATGTCGGGGCAGGCGGGGGTCGGGGCAGGCGGGGGACGGGGCGGACGGGGGACGGGGCAGACGGGGGCCCGGGCTGCTGGACAATGTCGGGGCGGGCGGGGTCCCAGGCTGCTGGACAATGTCGGGGCGGGCGGGGGTCGGGGAAGCCTGATTGCTCCCGGACAAGGTCGGGACGGGCTGCTAGTATATATATTGTATGGATTATGTATACCATTTGTACCACAATCCTTGTATGGGCCATTGCCCATCTATGGGCTGAATCTTTACTAAATGTACAACAATGATTTGCTTTAAGAACACAGTTAACACTGTAAGATGGCCGCCCCTACTCTATTTGTGGTGTAAGTCTCCTGTCTGTGTTGATGTCCAAAATGATGTGGGTTTGGCTCTTAAAAAACATGTCGACACTAAACGCAGTGTAACACACACTGACGATGGCAGCACGCCGAAACGCGTCTGTGTGTGCCCTCTCCGCGCAATAAAACCTAGCGTGTTTGACATACTTTGCCCTCCGAGTGCTGTTTTATCCTTTCGCTGAAGACTGAGAGGAATTGGAGCGTTATATGTAGCGGCATCCACGAGCCGCTGACAGCACCCGCCAACGAGTGAGCAGCCGTTTTTCGTGGAGAAGGAGCGTTGAAACTGAGAGGCTGTGCACCGCCATATCCGACAATGGGGGACTGAAACTGACCGGAGTACGAAGTACGGAGGATTACGCAAGGCTGACGCCGAGGGTTTCCCGAGGAAGACGTCTTCGGGTGAGAAATCTCTTGGAATTACTTATCCCCATTCTCTATGCCAGAGCTATTTCGGAACATTTTGGCAGGACGATAGAAGGGCAAATGTCAACACGCAAATAAGCGCCGGGGGGCCACACGAGTCACATGAGTCCGTGAAAGGCACATTGAAAACTTAAACTGTGTGGGACGATTGTCACTTTGACATGTTTTCAGATGCTGAACGGCAGGCGGCAGCGAAGGGCATGTTCAAGCGGCAGGAGAAAACGCCCATGACAATAGCAACGCCGACAGTGGAAACGCCCAACAATCCACTTTTAATCACCTTGACAAAACTGGAGAGACTCCACGAAAGGGAGATTCGAAAATGGTGGGAGGCGACTAGTCTCACCAACTACATTGAGGAAGAAAGGGTACCGCGAGGATTGAGGGTCCATACAGTGCCCTCATATGAGAACCCGGACCCTCAACTACTAACAGACTGCTTTGAGCACACGGCACTATACTGCGAGGGGACACTGAAAATACTGGTCAAGTATGCATGGAGTGACAGAGAACGAGCATTGGCAGAGATCGCATCAATAAATACGGAATTGGATAGCGAAACGGAACCTAGCCTGATAACTACAATTGGGCAGATGAAAGAGCAAATAAAAGCCCGGCTAGTGAAATATGAAGCCAAATTTAGACTTCGCAAACAAGTGAAATATGAGAGGGACGCAAATGATTACCATACAGGACGCGTACTCACATACGCGAAGAAATATGATGCTCCACGCAAAGCCCTGCAGAAAACAAGAAGTGATGGTGCCGGAACAACAAATGCAACTGGGGAAGTGACATCTGAATCAGACATCACTGAGAACGAATCCGAGGGGAATCAATCGGACCCGGACGAACAAAGGAGCAACAAAGGATCGAAGGGAATGGAAAGAAATAAAAGAACCCCTTTTCAAGAGGAGTTCGAAGTGATAAAGAAATCTTGGCTCCGGGGGGGGAAAAACAAACCACCGGACACAGCTACCCCAGGAACAGGAAAAGAAGGAGAACAAGAAGGGCAGGTGGGGGCAAGAAGAGGCAGGGGCGGCGCAGGGCCATCACGCTGGTCGAAAGGGAATCGTACCAACAAGAAGTAATGCCATCCACCAGCAATACCCCCAACATCCCCAGCACCCCCAATACCCCCAACATCGGTGATGACCAAGCCAATCTAACTGTAGTCAATCTAACAAGCAGACAGCTTACGACTGATGAAGAACAAGTCCTAAGCCTTGGACTAACATTCTGCCCCAACAATGAGTTGGAATATACACAGACTAAAATAGACCTGTTCCGCTTCACACGAAAGTTGAAATTACACAAATACTTTAAATCACGACCGCATCTACAAGACAAGGGGAATAAAGGATCCAGGATAACTGCTACTGATGCTCTGAGCATCAGGGACTTAAACACCATAGAAATCCTGGATAACCTGGAATTAGAACAGACACAGAACCTTGCCGAACTAGATATGGCGCAAAGAGCCGAAATGCAAGGAGTAGAACAAGAGAGAGACGACAGTGGATTCAAACCAGTCGCAACCTTTGTTCCTCAATCCCCCTGGGATGCAGTCGATGTATTTTCTGAAACCATGAACAATGATCTAATAAAATATCGCAAAGCGGACCACCATGAATCCAATTATAACATCACGGAACCACAAAAACATGCACTGAAGACCCTGATGGCTGACACGAACATCATTGTGAAACCCTCAGATAAGGGTGGGAACGTGGTTCTAATGACTCTGGACTATTACAAACAGGAAGCTCTGAGGCAGCTCTCAGATGAGAAGTTTTAAAACAAATGTACCAACGAAACATATCAAAAAAGTATCAAAGACTATGATACATTGATCACAAAATGGTACGATCTTCAGATGCTTAACAAGGATGAACATCTGTTCCTACGGACCAACTGCCCCATGACTCCTACATTCTACCACCTCCCAAAATTACATAAGCATCGTGACTGCCCACCCGGTCGTCCAATTATTTCCTCCATTGGAAGCGTAACAGAAAATATGTCCCGCTTTGTTGATAACACCTTGTTTCCTCTGGTATCTACCTTGGAATCTTATGTGCGGGACACAAAAGACTTTTTGATGAAAATACAGGACCTTGTGTGGGAACCAGGATACCTGTTGATGGTATTAGACATTACTAGTTTATATACTAGGATAGAACATCAACATGGACTAGAAGCTGTTAAATATGCATTGGAACAACGCCAGCTATGTTTTGCAAGACATAATATTATGATTCTTGAATTCGTACAATTCTGCTTAACCCACAATATTTTCTTATTCGAGGATCAAATGTATATTCAGAGGTCTGGGACGGCAATGGGCACCTGCTTTGCCCCCAGCTATGCGAATTTATTCGTAGGCTGGTGGGATGGCAGGTGCCCAGGAGCTGCAAAGTTGGAGAAAAAGAGGGGAAGGTTATATGCTGGCATCGTTACATCGATGACCTATTCATTGTATGGAGCGGTGAATGTGACACAGCACAAGAATACATCAATGTGCTGAACAGAAACAACGTCAACCTTCACTTTTCGGGCACAGTTAGTCCGGTGGCAGCGGACTACCTGGACTTGAAAATATTTATAGAAGAAGGACATCTCCATACATGTCTATTTAGAAAGGAAACTGCTGGCAATTCTACACTCTTTGCCAGCAGTAGCCACCCTCCCCAACTGATTAATAGCATCCCTTACGGGGAACTACTTAGGCTTCGTAGAAACTGCTCAAGGGAGTCTGACTTCGAAGCGGCTGCTTCGGAATGCGTATCCCGTTTTAAGATCAGGGGATACGGTGAAAAATTGTTGAATAAGACCCTAAATAGAGTAAGGAAAATTGAAAGACATACTCTTTTGTCTACTAATCATGAACGGAGTAGACGTACTGAGCAAACGGGTGATAATAAGGGAAAATTCAGAGTAAAAACTTCATATTCGTCAGGGGCAGAAGATCTTAGAATGATGCTAAAGAAGAACTGGCACATTCTCCTGACGGATAACGTGCTTAGGGAAGACCTACCAATCCATCCTCTCCTAACGTTCAGCAAAGCCAGATCAATAGGCGATATGCTAGTGACCAGCCATTTTGATAAATTACCCCAAAGAATCAACACCTTAAGGGATCAAAAAGGCTTTTACCCCTGCGGCCGCTGCAAGGCGTGCGCAGGTAGTAAATGGGTCCTGTCGTACGTAATAGCAGATACAGGGAGAAAAATGAGCATAAACAAATTTATCACCTGTAGTACGCAGTATGCCGTCTATTGTTTGCAGTGCCCATGTGGCTTACGCTACATTGGGTGCACTATTAAGGAGCTCAAGTTAAGAATACCTGAGCACCTAAGAGCCATTGATAAAGTGGACCAGGCTTATCCAGTGGCTCGCCACTTCGCGGAGGCTCATAAGCAGGACCGTAGCAAACTTCAATATTTCGGTCTGGACATTGTGCCTCCCAATATACGAGGTGGTGACCAACTGCGTAGGTTAAGGAGGCTGGAATCTAGATACATCATAGATCTTTCAACAAAACACCCTAAAGGTCTCAATAGTGGGGAGGAGATGGCATTTCATCTGGGGAAATAAAGCGTATCAACCCCCATAGAGTTATGAGACCGGGAAGACCACACTGTCATATCAGATTATATAACTGTGATAAGATCGTATTTGAATGACAATGTATCTTTAATAATGAGGCCCTATACCATTGCACGAGAAGGTTCTATATATTCTATATATCTCAAAACAGTTGAAATTTGTCAGGTGAATGATATTGCCATACAGAAATTTTGCTTAGTTTTCTGTCCTAAATAAGTTTCTCTTTGCTCCCATGATGACACTTTGAAATTGAAAGCTTGTATTGGGATCAAATGATATATGAAATTCCCTATATTGAAAATAAGTTTTTGAATATATGGTACATCAATTGAGATTATTGTTAACTGAGCATACTTGTATAATCTGGAAGAAAAGCACTATGAAGTAGAATGATTTAACTTCATTACCAGGAGTTGTGATTTGATGGGATTTTGGGTGATTATTCTACGGTGACCACTTGTTATGTCTATGATTGTTGATGAACTATCTAATTTTGATTTCTCATGTCATGTATTACCTGCCGCCATACAAGCAGCATTTAGCCTTACGAACCTCTCAGTTTTATTTATAAGTAACTTCAAAATGACTGTCATTGAACTTGAAGTCTTATAACATGATGGACAGCATCGATTTATTTGACAAGGGACATTAGCCGATGCACGGCTTAATTATTTTCCATTGTATGGATTATGTATACCAATTGTACCACAATCCTTGTATGGGCCATTGCCCATCTATGGGCTGAATCTTTACTAAATGTACAACAATGATTTGCTTTAAGAACACAGTTAACACTGTAAGATGGCCGCCCCTACTCTATTTGTGGTGTAAGTCCCCTGTCTGTGTTGATGTCCAAAATGATGTGGGTTTGGCTCTTAAAAAACATGTCGACACTAAACGCAGTGTAACACACACTGACAAAGGCAGCACGCCGAAACGCGTCTGTGTGTGCCCTCTCCGCGCAATAAAACCTAGCGTGTTTGACATACTTTGCCCTCCGAGTGCTGTTTTATCCTTTCGCTGAAGACTGAGAGGAATTGGAGCGTTATATATATATATATATATATATATATATATATATATATATATATATATATATTTTTTTTTTTTAAGCAAATACACGTGATCAAGGGCTTTCCAGCTCAAAACGCGTTGTGTGTGGGTTCTCTTGAATAAAGAAATGAACTGCCCAGAAAACTACGAGGTCTGCGTCTCTTTCCTCGCCGAAGCCGCAGCGCGGCAATTGGAAGTGGTTTGAGTGTTTGGAATATATATATAATTTTTAAATATATATATATATATATATATATATATATATATATATATATATATATATATATGTTTAAGCAAATAGCCCTTGAACTTCAAGAAGTCACCCCACCGAGGTACAGATTATTGGCTTTGCAGGACACTGTTTATTTGAACGGCAGCTCTATATCCTTATTCTCCTGCCTACTTAAGGTTTTAATGTTGATTAAATAGTACACGAAGTTATGCACCTACTTAAGGACTAAAACAAACTTCTTTCACCTTCAGGAACTACACCTACCAGCATGCTTATGGGTGATATCTACAGCCACGCCCACTGAGGGAGGAGAAATTCGAACAAAAAGAAATTCGAATTAGAAGGTGAAAACGGCATTCTTTGTGTGTAATCCCAAGAAGAAGAGGCGTTGATTGCCTCGAAACGCGTCGGATGAACTTGATTAATTATAAAGGAGAAAGGCCATGAGAGCTGCATTGAGGCCAAGCAGGCCGGATGGCGAAACAGTGTGCGGTGACTTCTTGAAGCTCAAGGGCTATTTGCTTAAACACACATATATACATTAGAGATGACTGTACCCCCCACATCGCCAGTACCAGTTGAACCCTTTAGAATTATTACGGGGTTCTGCAACCAACATAGAGATTCACGCAGAATTATCAATAAAAATTGGCCTACGGTGCTACAGGATCCCATCATTGGCAACATACTTCCCAGACAGGCATCCATCACATACAGTCGTGCCCCTTCTATGAGAGACAGATTGGTTGATACTGGACCAGAGGTTTTGGATAAGACTACATGGTGGCAAACAAACAAAGGATTCTTCAAGTGCAAAACTTGTAAGGCCTGCTCCCATGGTAGCAATAGACTAACATATAAAGATGGGTTCAGCAATAAGGAACATGATATAAGTAAAGTCCTTACTTGTAAGACTGAATACGCGATCTATATTTTGGAATGTCCGTGTGGCCTTCGTTATGTCAGGAGCACTAAGCTCCCGGTCCATAAACGGATATTACAGCATCTGAGGGCCATTACAAACCAGGACAATACTTACCCAGTAGCCAGACACTTTAAAGAGTTCCATCAGAGCAATAATAAGGGACTCTATCAATGCTAGTAGAAGGGGAGGAAACAGAGAATCTAGGTTAAGAAAGTTGGAAACCAAATACATCCTCCAGTCAGATAGTAAGCAACCAGGAGGGCTTAACCTGACGGAGGATATGTACACTTGTTTGCACTGATATCTTATGTATTGTTAATATGATGAAATCAGAAATTGTGTATTTATTAAGATGATTTTTAGATAACTTTTTAACAATTTTGATAGTTATTTATGCTTTTTATAAATTCAACTTTTAGAGCGTTTGATCTATATTTATAGCACAATTTGCACTTTTGTACAATATGGTATATATACCTTTCTAGGTATTAATTTCAACATAACCAACTTTCAATATAACCAAGTCTCAATGATGTATCTGTCAGGCCGGTATGAGTATCTATGCCTAGCAAGTATAGGGCTGGTAATTTTTAGGTCTAGATTTATGATTTTGTCTTATCTTTGGATGTGTACTTTCTGATTTAAAGAATTTTTGTAATTGTGATTTTAGGAATATTCATTTGGTTGGTAACAGGACTACAGGCAGTGCCTTGGTTTGCACAATACTCATGACTGGGCTCAGCGTGGGATTGTGCAACTCACTAGATTATTACTTATCAGTATTAAATTTTTATGATTGAGCACTAGTTTTGCACTTTATTACATTAGGATTTTAGGGTACTAGTCACGTGTTTTGACTTTTGGCTTAAGGGGATTTAACCCGTTATTTTAGAAAATACTAATATATGTATATTATCGAGTTTGATTTTTGTTATATGACAATGAACTTGATGTTTAGCAATATGCAGTGTGCAATAACATACTAAGTTCAAGAGGAATTAATAGTAATTTTTGAAGAGTATGAAATTATACTTTTTAAATGTATTTTACCTTCATATGACAGTGCTTTGTCACTATATCTGATTTTTATGAGATCTTCATTATGATCTCTAAAATATGAATTGTAAATATAGAATTAAGTCTATATTACTTAGTATGATGGTTGACAATGAACAACATTGAACTGCTTCAAACTGCATTTTAGTATGTCTTCCATGCCTTTCACACGGGATTTGTCCAATTGGTAGCACTTGCACTTTAAATGTATGGCTCTCACATCACTACGCTGTCATGTGATCAAGGCCATGTGAGGCAGAAACGTTATGGCGACAGCACTGGAATAAAGAAATCAGCATCTTAATTTGGTGGTCCGTGTCCTTTCTTACCTGGCATCTGAGGGAGCATACAGAGCAAGGAGATCGGAGTTACTGATATATATATATATATATTCACTGAAAAAACCATAGGTTATAGACCATATATAGTTAGGAATTCGCATTTACAAAATCTTATTTTACTCACACAAAACCATTGAAATTCCATATATAGTTAGTTGCACTAACTATATATCGCGCACCCGCAATCCACTGCTGATGATGTCACATATTACATCATTCATGACATGGTCAGTGACATCACTGATGACATCACTGATGACATCTCAAATGACATCACTGATGACATCACTGATGACATCATCCAGTGACTGTATGTTTCTGTAAAGTTAAAATATGTCTTACATATTGAAGAATGAGTGGATGTATAAGTGTCTGGATGAAGGATTTAGTAGGTGCATGACTGACTGTATGAGTGAGTGATTAAATGTGTCTCACTGAGTGCATGGGTTAGTGACTAAACTGTCTTAATTTGTGCATCATTATGTCTGTTGTTCTGTAAACTGTTGCATGTGTTGATAAGTAGCTATATGAGTAACTATATGGGTTATTGATTGGTTGCCAAAGTATTTGTATGGGAGACTGAGTGTGTGTGTGGGTGGCTGGGAGGTGTATGACTCTGTGCATAGATGTGTGAGCAGTTGATTCACTAGATGTATGGTTTCAAAAGTGCATGTGGAAACAGCTGTATGGGCGGTTGACTGTGTGCATGAGTGTATTGGTGAGTGAATGGATATCTCAGTGCTACATGTCAAAGTAAGTACATATGTAAAACACAGTACATGTGAGAGTTGACATATATAAATAACTGTGCATAAGAGCCAGTGAATGTGTGAGTGGCTGTATGGATCATTGTGAACTTGTATCAGGGATTGTATAAGAGAGTAAATATGTGTTAGTATATGTTTGAATAAGTAAAGTTTGTATAACTGTATATTTGAGGAAATGGAGGTGTGATTGATTCTTTGCATGACTGACTAGGTGTGTGAGTAACTCCATGGATGAGTGACAGTCTGTGAGTGTCTGTTTACACTGATTGTATCTAAGGTTATATTAGAATCTGAAGAGGTTCATCGTATTATCACATGAATGATATCATCAGTGATGTGATCAGTAATGTCAAATGAGATGTCATCAGTGATGTCATCAGTGATGTCATTTGAGATGTCATCAGTGATGTCATTTGAGATGTCATCAGTGATGTCATCAGTGATGTCACTGACCATGTCATGAATGATGTAATATGTGACATCATCAGCAGTGGATTGCGGGTGCTCGATATATAGTTAGTGCAACTAACTATATATGGAATTTCAATGGTTTTGTGTGAGTAAAATAAGATTTTGTAAATGCGAATTCCTAACTATATATGGTCTATAACCTATGGTTTTTTCAGTGAATTTTCAAGGTTTTGTAAATGCTAATTCCTAACTTTTGAAACCATACATCTAGTGAATCAACTGCTCACACATCTATCCACAGAGTCATACACCTCCCAGCCACCCACACACACACTCAGTCTCCCATACAAATACTTTGGCAACCAATCAATAACCCATATAGTTACTCATATAGCTACTTATCAACACATGCAACAGTTTACAGAACAACAGACATAATGATGCACAAATTAAGACAGTTTAGTCACTAACCCATGCACTCAGTGAGACACATTTAATCACTCACTCATACAGTCAGTCATGCACCTACTAAATCCTTCATCCAGACACTTATACATCCACTCATTCTTCAATATGTAAGACATATTTTAACTTTACAGAAACATACAGTCACTGGATGTTGTCATCAGTGATGTCATCAGTGATGTCATTTGAGATGTCATCAGTGATGTCATCAGAGATGTCATCAGTGATGTCACTGACCATGTCATGAATGATGTAATATGTGACATCATCAGCAGTGGATTGCGGGTGCTCGATATATAGTTAGTGCAACTAACTATATATGGAATTTCAATGGTTTTGTGTGAGTAAAATAAGATTTTGTAAATGCGAATTCCTAACTATATATGGTCTATAGCCTATGGTTTTTTCAGTGAATATATATATATACATACATATATAAACATATATCATCTGTATATCTATATAAATACAAACATAAATGCATGCATACATATACTTATATGCATACAGATGCATGTTATTTACATGAAAGTTGAAAAAACACTAATAAAAGCAAAGCTAAAAAGCCACCTCATTACAAACAGAATGGCTTTAACTTAAACGAGGGCGAGATCTATTGCATTTTCAATGCTTGTTTACTTTGGTTCCATCAAGAAGGCATTCAGATGTGTCACAGATTTGCCATAAATTCTGAATGTTAGCACTCTAGTTGCACATTAGATCACTGTAGTAAAGCTACTGCTCACCAGGGACGTCTGCTGCTGGTATTCAAAGTGCATGTTTCAGTCTGCATGTCAGAATTTTTTTAATGAAATAGAAGAGGATTTGAGAAGTCACTCAAAATGATCCCTAATTTTTCTTTCTGAAGCACTAATCATACTTTCTATGGCAAAATTAACCCCCTCATGTTGTTCCTTTTTAAATTGAGTGTTTTCAGACTTACCACTTCATTCCAATCAAGATGGCTTCTGGTGTGCCATACTTTTGTCATAAGTAAGACTGTTAGCGCTCTAGTTGTTCTTTAGAACACTCTGGGACATTCTGTCATTGGGCTATACTTGGGGTACATCTGGGTGATATTTGGGCTACATTTAGGCTCTTTTGTCTCCGGTGGCCATCTTGGGAGACTGTATGTCAGAATTTTTTAATGAAATTGAAGAGGGTTTGAGAAGTCACTCAAAATGTGCCCTAATTTTTCTTTCTGCAGCACTAATCATAATTCATATGGCAAAATATACCCCCTCATTTTGTTCCTTTTTAAATTAAATGTTTTAAGAGTTACCACTTTATTCCAATCAAGATGGCTTCAGGTGTGCCATACCTTTGTAATAAGTAGGACTGTTAGCGCTCTAGTTGTTCTTTAGAACACTCTGGGACATTCTGTCATTGGGCTATACTTGGGCTACATCTGGGTGATATTTGGGCTACATTTGGGCTCTTTTGTCTCTGGTGGCCATTTTGGGAGACTGCATGTCAGAATTTTTTAATGAAATAGAAGAGGATTTGAAAAGTCACTCAAAATGTGCCCTAATTTTTCATTCTGCAGCACTAATCATACTTTCTATGGCAAAATATACCCCCTCATGTTGTTTCTTTTTAAATTAAATGTTTTAAGAGTTACCACTTTATTCCAATCAAGATGGCTTCAGGTGTGCCATACCTTTGTAATAAGTAGGACTGTTAGCGCTCTAGTTGTTCTTTAGAACACTCTAGGAGGCTGCCGTAGAACACAAAGGAATCAACTGACAGTCTCTGTCCTTGTTGGATGTACATGTTTTACTGAGAATGTCAGACTTCATTTTCACATGACTGAGAAAGATAATGTGAATTTACAGAAAATATGCTTTCAGTTTAGCTTATAGATCCCCTTCCAAACCACTGTGGGAAAATCATGAGATATTAGTTTTCTTTCAAACAATATTCATGATATCACAGCAGAAGGTTTTTTCACATGGTAAAATCACCTTAGAACCCACCACAATTCCTAAAACGAGTATGGTACCATCAACAAATGATTTATAATGTAACTAAAGTCCTAAAACCCTCTATTAACTACAATGCTTTTTAATGAGGTGCTATCATGTATATTGGTCCCAAGATGGCTGCCAACACTTCTTGGATGAAGTGCTGACAGCCAATCAGATCAGATGTGTGGTTAGGCTCCGCCCAGATATATATCTTTTTTTGAACCTAAATTACTCAAAATCCACTGGAGCACATATATTGAGACCTAGCAAAGGCACATCGGGCTAACAGTCCCTACAATTTTGCCAAGTTTCGTGCAAATCCATTCAGCCGTTCGAGCTAAAAGTGAGGCCAACCGCCCTATGGAAATTAACATGGGAAAAACGTGTTTTGGGACCCCCCTTTTTTCTCGGCCCCCCCTTGATGAAACCCCCCCAAATTGTCAGGGGCTGCTCAGAAACAAAATGTTCCATTTTCCTGAAAATTTCGGCCAATTCCGTCAACAAACGCCAAAGTTATTAGACATAGAATTTTCAAAAATCCCATAGAGAAAAAATCCTAACTATATATACCTACTGGCGACCGCCAGTAGGTAATATATATATATATATATATATATATATATATATATATATATATATATATATATATATATATATATATATATATATATATATATATATATATATATATATATATATATATATGTATATATATATATATATATATATATATATATGTATATTTAATCAATCAATCAAAGACATTTGTAGAGCGCACTACCTACCCGTAGGGTCTCAAGGCGCTTAGGGGGGGGGGGGTGCCGTTACTGCTCGAACAGCCAGGTCTTGAGCTTCTTCCTGAAGGAGAGGTGGTCTTGGGTCAGGCGCAGGTCGGCCGGGAGGGAGTTCCAGGTCTTGGCGGCCAGGTAGGAGAAGGACCTTCCTCCTGTTGTGGCTCTACGGATGCGTGGGACGGCGGTGAGGGCTTGGCTGGCAGATCGAAGGTGGCGTTTGGGAGCGTAGAAGTTGATTTGGTTGTTGAGGTAGCTCGGGCCTTGATCGTGAAGGGCTTTGTGTGCGTGGGTGAGGAGCCGGAAGGTGATTCTTTTGTTGACGGGGAGCCAGTGCAGGTCTCTCAGGTGTCCGGAGATGTGGCTGTTCCATGGGATGTCAAGGATGAGTCTGGCTGAGGCGTTCTGGTTCCGCTGGAGTCTCTTCTGGAGCTTGGCGGTGGTTCCGGCGTAGAGGGCGTTGCCGTAGTCCAGTCGGCTGGTGACGAGGGCCTGGGTGACGGTCTTCCTGGTCTCCGTGGGGATCCACCAGAAGATCTTCCGAAGCATGCGCAGGATGTTGAAGCGCGACGAGGAGACGGCGTTGACTTGCCTGGTCATGGAGAGGGAGGAGTCCAGGATGAAGCCCAGGTTGCGTGCGTGGTTCGTCGGTTTGGGTGCGGTGCCCAGGGCGGGGGGCCACCAGGAGTCGTCCCAGGCTGAGGGCGAGGAGCCCAGGATGAGGACCTCCGTCTTGTCTGAGTTCAGTTTCAGGCGGCTCGTCGTCATCCACTCGGCTACCTCTTTCATCCCTTCGTGCAGGTTGGCTCCGGCGGCGGCGGGGTCGTTGGTCAGGGAGAGGATCAGCTGGGTGTCGTCGGCGTAGGAGATTATGTTGAGGTTGTGTTGGCGTGCGATGGCCGCGAGGGGGCTCATGTAGACGTTGAAGAGTGTAGGGCTCAGCGAGGATCCTTGAGGGACGCCGCAGATGACTTCGGTGGCCTCTGACTTGTACGGTGGTAGGCGGACTCTCTGTGTTCTTCCGTCGAGGAAGGAGACGATCCATTCCAGTGCCTTCTCCTGGATTCCGACGTTGCAGAGGTGCTGCACTAGGGTGCGGTGGCAGACCGTGTCGAAAGCCGCAGAGAGGTCTAGGAGGATGAGGGCGGCTGTTTCTCCGTTGTCCATCAGGGCTCGGATGTCGTCGGTGGCGGCGATGAGGGTGGTCTCGGTGCTGTGGTTGGCACGGAATCCGGACTGCGAGGGGTCGAGGGATCCGTTCGTCTCGAGGAAGGCGGCCAGCTGTTTGTTGACGGTCTTCTCGATGACTTTGGCTGGAAACGGGAGTAGAGAGATGGGGCGGTAATTCTTGAGTTCGGTGGGGTCTGCCGTAGGTTTCTTGAGTAGAGCGCTGAGTTCGGTGTGCTTCCAGCTCTCGGGGAAGGTGGCGGTGTCGAATGAGGTGTTGATAATGTCCCGCAGGTGGGGTGCGATGGCAGCGTCAGCTTTGTTGAAGACATGGTGAGGGCAGGGGTCGGTCGGAGATCCGGAGTGGACGGAGTTCATCATGCGGACGGTGTCTTCGGTGCTGATCGGGGTCCAGGCTCGGAGGGTGGTGGTGGGCGGCGTTGCTGTGGTCGTGGCGTGGGTCGGATGGGTGCTGAAGCTGTTGTGTATGTCCGCGATCTTGATGTGGAAGTAGGAGGCGAGGGAGTTGCAGAGGTCTTGCGAAGGGGTGATGTCGTTGTTTCCGGCGTTGGAGAGCTCTTTCACGATGTTGAAGAGTTCCTTGCAGTTGTGTGCGTTGTTATCCAGTCGGTTCTTGAAAGCCGTTTTCTTGGCGGTGCGGATCAGTTGGTGGTGTTTCCGGGTGGCGAGCTTGAGGGTGGTCCTGTTGTCCGGTGTGGGTTCCTTTCTCCAGACTTTCTCGAGGGCTCGGCAGTTCTTCTTGGAGCTCTTGAGTTCGTCGGTGAACCATGGGGCTTTCTTACTGCCGGGTCTGCTGGGCGGGGTCCTCAGGGGGGCGAGTTCGTCCGCGCAGTTGCTGATCCACTTCGTGAAGTTGTCGGCGGCCTGGCTGGGGTTCGCTGAGCTGGCCGGAGGGTGCTGGCTCAGGGAAGCGGCGAGCTGGTCGGCTGTGATCTTGTTCCAGCTTCTTCGCGCAACCTGTTGCTGGTGGTGGTGGATCGTCGTTCTCCTGAAGGTGAAGTGGATGCATCTGTGGTCCGTTCAGTGGAGTTCTGTGGCGTGGCTGAAATCGATGTCTTTGCTGGATGAGAAGATGGCGTCGAGTGTGTGTCCGGCGAGGTGGGTGGGGGTGCTCACCAGTTGCTTGAGTCCAAGGTTGGCGAGGTTGTCGAGCAGGGTGCTGGTGTTGCAGTCGTTGTTGTTCTCCAGGTGGAAGTTGAAGTCCCCTAGGAGGATGTAGTCAGCGGAGGGGAGGGCATGCGGGCTGACGAAGTTGGCGATGTCCTCGCTGAATTGAGTGCGTGGTCCCGGGGGTCGGTAGATCAGGGTGCCTCTGAGGGTGGTCTTCGGGTCGGTGTGGATCTGGAAATGCAGGTGTTCGGCGGAGGGTGGGGTGTTGTCGGTGCTGGTCGTGATGCGGATGGTGTTCCTGTGGATGATGGCGATGCCTCCTCCCACCTGGTTGGCGTTGCGGTCCCTCCGGGTGATCTTGTAGCCCTCTGGGATGGCGATGGCGATGTCGGGCGCTGAGGAGGCGTTCATCCAGGTCTCCGTGATGAAGGCAACGTCAGGGGCTGTGGCGTCTAGGAGGTTCCAGAGTTCGATGGCGTGTCTGTGGACGGAGCGGGTGTTGAGCAGGATGCACTTGAGGTGGTTGCTGCTGGTGTTCGGCTTGGCGGGTGCTGGTGCCGGGCAGGTCCGGATGCAGGTGAACTTACAGGTGTTGCAGCTGAAGGGTCCGTGGAAGCGTCGTGGGGTGGCTCGGTAGCATCCCGGGTCTCGGCCGGTGTTGAGTGTGATGAGGGTGGCAGCGGTGTACGTCAGGCGGGTCGGTCGGGGTCCTCGTGGGCCAGGGGTCCTGGAACTGGGCGCGGTCCGGTCGCGGACGGGCGCAGACGGGCTTACCTTTGGCGCGCCTTCGGCTCACAATCGGCGCGTTCGCACGGTCGCCATATATGGCGAAGTGCGCTGGTGGGCGGAGCAGCTGGGAGGCGGGAGCGGGGAGGGTACAGAAAGAAAAGGGGCGGGGTTAACGGAGGTGGCGGGAAGCGGGGAGCGGGGAGGGATGAGACGGGGGTGGCAGGGGGAGGCAGACCAGGGAAACAGCGGAGGAGAGAAAAACAATTAGCACAACGACAGCAATACAATTACAATAAAACGGACCAAAAACGAGGCAAAACAAATACAGGGACACCAAAATCAGGCAAAAACCAATAAAGGGTCACAGGGCAGGAATCGAGTGCAGACCACGCCGCTCGGTGGCAGGGGGCGTGGTCTCGCGGCTGAGACGGGGCAGGCGAGGCACAGGGCGGGAAGGCACACGCAGCAGCTGGTGGCCGTGCGGCGCGGGGGTGTTCCAGAACTGGGTCACACTCACCTGCGTCGCACGGTCGCCATATATATTTATATCTTCGGGTTACGTAGATGTGGAGTTAAGAATAGTTTATCCATTCTTACCTCAAGGTATGTAGATGTGGAATCTATATATTTGTATTATTGCAGGATGAAGCCTGCATCCTTCTCACTTTGATTCACGCTAGTTGTTCAATTCCCACTGGGGGAGTGGTGTGAATGTCTTGTTGATCTTTCCATAAATGGGTTAGCCTAACATGCTGGTCCTAAAAACCACATTGGCTTGAAGTCAGGGAAGGTTGTGCCCCTAGGGAAAGTAGTGTTCTGTTCTTGTTTGTTACCCACAGTGGGCACTCATGCATCCAATCTGACCAGCTGTGGTCGTATGACAGTGGAAGGGTCACAACCACACTCAATTGAATTAAAGCAGAACCCCTGATCATTATCAGAGACAAATTGTGTTGGGACTAGGTACTCCAGCCTATTAGCTTCGGAGACTCTGGTGGCCATGGCCAAAGTGCAGGTTCTCTGAATTTTTGTAGAAATAAGTAAAATCTGTAATTACAATAATCACCATAAAACAATTGTTTTATCGAAAGAAGAGTATTGTGTAATTACCTTGCTGTATAATATACCATGTAGTCTACGATAGCCTTGTAAATGTATACATGTTTTTCTTTGTTCCAGCCCTAATTTGACTAAGACACGAGAGCCCCTTTATAAAGAACTGGGGATCAGACCACAACCCTCCATATCTTTACTAATGTATACTTTGCTACAGTGATCTTCAGCCAAACGCACTACAAACAGTTCCCAGAGTAACAAAGATAGTTTCTGGACATCTGCCTCCATGAACTTTGAACCTGAATTATGGCTCACCATGAATGGGTCAATAGACGTCTCCAGAGCCAGCAGAGATCTAGAAATCCATCCATGATCACGTGGCCGAACTAATGGCAATGTCCCATCGTCTGGAAATATTATGCAAGTTCTCAGCTTGCAGTGGCTCAGGTCGAATGGCCTCACATGGAGTTACCCTGTGCGGTCAACTGGCTGTTAAACAATGTCCATGCTTCATTTTCAAAAGTACTTATTCAAGCTCTCCTCTTTAACCATCCTTCTAAGTTCCAAACCCAATCTCTTTCCTTTTTGTGCTACCTTCTACTTTCAGTACCTAGCATGTGTTATGTTCTTTACAGCAGCAAAGCAAGACCTCTGCACCTCAGAACTCTGTTATATTTTCTTCTTCTTAAGCAGTGAGGGTCTCAACAGGAGCTCCCATTACTGGTAGCAATCTGTTATAGTGCTGCTTAGTTCATTATTTATAACATATGTAATGCACACACTAACCCAGATGTCCCAGTTGTGAGCTAGGGTCACAACACCACAAACAAAGGTCTGTCTCAGTTAATACAAACAGGAACAGAGGACCACCGCTACTCAGCACTCAATCCACCAATTAAAGGGGGTTATTTCCCTTCTGGTCCCACCGAGTCAGGTGGCATCTAATCTGCAATTTGTTTCTAAAATGAGCCCCCTCTATCCAATCTCAGCATCATCCTCTGCCCCATCACCTGGTTACTATTCCACTCCATTTTGTTTAACATTTGACCTCTCATGGTAGCGTAGCTTGTGTGGCGACCATAGTTTATTGTCATGATACAGTCCCCTTCCCCAAGAATTGAGAATGGGATAACACCAAGTGGCTGGAATGAGCTTGTGTGGGTGGAAGCTTTAGTTATTCCAACTGTAGAAAGAAATTACTTTTGGCAACTTTTCTGCAGGAGGAAGGGCCAAGCCTTGATGTAGATGGGATTTTCCATATTTAGGGTGCTTATGTTGCTTTTTTATTGGTGAATGGTCGCAATATCATAGTTGCAATAGGAGAAGTATTGTAGGCACGACGCGAGTGGCTTATCCGTTTCTGTCAGTACATTTATTTAGCTTCACGTGCTTTTGCAGGTTTTTCTGCATGATGAAGACTTGACTACAGGACTGGAGGACCCAATGGGGCTAAATATTATGAAAGTTAAATGTGGAGGTGAGGATTACCAGGCAGAGCCAAAGCTGTGTCTGGGCACCAGGTCTGTTCAAAGTCTTTTCAGCAGATCGAGTAAGTAGCCACTCTGAGGGATATCCTGGAATGTGAAAGCGCATGGCTACCCTAAAAATAGTTGAAGATAACTACATCCTTGCAGAAGGAGACATAATCACTTCAGTTTTTAACGGAAACTGGACCACAAAGAGCTTGTCGCAGATATGACATATTCACCATCTGGGTGGTGACAGACTGTTGTTGGTAAAATTGTTATTTTAGTATAAGTCTTGTGGGCATTTAAAAGACAATTTAGGATTATCACAGAAAAAAACATGGTGGAAGTGCAAAAACCGTACCAACACCCTCACCCTCCCACTCCATTAGGCTTCAGGCGTACACACCTCTGCAGTACATGCTACACAAAGAAAAGGGCTCAATGCAAAAGTCTATGCAAGGGTAAAGCTCCCCAATCCCAGAAACATAGTTAATGCTCTCCAATCACCGCCAAACCACTCAACCACTCCCCATCAAGACAAACCCACAGTTCATGGGGGCAGGGCATCAGGGGGTTCCAAAAGCTCTGCAAGCATTGCCGGCCAACCCTGGTGGTCATCAGTAAGTTTATTATCCCTGCGCTTTTTTCGCATATGACTTTCCTCAGCCACTGCCCATTCAGCCATATCCCTTAACCAGACACTTTCGGTGCGACAGGAGACAACTACCTAATGGCTATTCTTCGTTTAGCTATCACCAGACCCAGGAGAAAAAATTTCCTACTAAGCTTCTTATTTTGAGTCGGTATCAGTTCCAGCAGCGCAGACCTGGGAAGGGGCCACCCTGTTACCTCACTCAAGGATTCCAAAATTGGCTGTCAGAAGGTATTCAATTTGGGACATCCCTAAAACATATGCAGAAAATGAGCTGCTTGCCTGGTACAGCGGGTACAGGAGGACAATCGTGTTGGGTAAACTGCATGCAGCGTATCCGGGTGAGGTGTACCTGATGAACTACATTATATAGCAGCAGCTTAAAGCTTCAATTTGTAGAGATTCCCTTTACCCCCTCATGAACTCCCTCCCACTCCTTAGAAGAGAGGAGCCACTCTGAAGCAAATCCTCTCTTGACGCCCTATAGACATGGAAGATCAGTCTCTGGCTCCCAGCCATAGTCAACAGTGTTCCCAAAGTCTGGGATTCCTGAAGGACCTCAGGGAAGGAAGACCATATCCAGCAGGCTGACGTGCATTCTTAGCAAACTGCCAGTCCACAAGGCAAATGATTCAATGGCACCCGCCATAGTAATAAACCTGTCATTTGGGTGTAGGTCATGCAAGGAAATATACACACCGGCTCACCACCTGTCAAGTGAAATTGTCCGCACAATAAGCGCAAATAGGCTAAATGCCCAAATACTCAAATCAGGTGCATACTGGCCCTACGCAATGAGAGTCTGACTGCCTTCCCATGCCCTGCACACTTGTCGGCCCACATATGGAATTGAGGCTGGAATCCCAGCCCCATCATCAAAGGGACACCAGCACAGGTACCCCTCAGCAATCTACTGTCCTGATTTTTTTTTTACTGTTGTTGGTATTTTGCAGGAAGTGACAAGATAGCTGTTCTGAAATTGTACAGTGAACAATGGTTCATATGCTTTTCCTTCTACTATGACTCTCCTTCTTTTCTCTCCCCCTCCCCAACTATGCATTCAATATTTATTCTTCATGATGCTACCCTTTCATCTGTCCATAGGTCATCCTCTACTTCATCCACAGAGTGTTTGATCCTTCCGTACACCTATACACATTAATTTACCATACATATGTACTCTTTCATTCACCAACTTACACTCATGCTTTCTTTCCTCCATCCACTCTCATACGCATCACCATCTATACATGTATGAATCCATTCATCCCCTATGTACATGCATTCATAAACCCATATATACACATCCATATAGTCATCCTCCCTCAAGCTTGCATTCACCTAACAATGTATCCAGACACTCATGTGCATCTGTCTCTCATCCCGACCCGGGCCTCATCTACCTGTCCTCCTACAACCATGAATTCATCTACTCCTCTACCATCAGCCCCACATTCATACATTCGTCTACCCACAACCATGCATTACTAAGGTATATCGCAGGGAGCATGGCCAAGCAATTTTTCTATTGTCCTGTGAAAAGCACCATGGTTCGATGTCTGTCTGAAATACATGATATTTGTACAGTCCAAACCTGTTTAAAGATGTGGAAGCTATGTATTCTAATATCTTAGCGGTAGCGTACATTTCCTCCTTGTGCATTGGCAATAATCTCCCCTTGTAAAATGAATGAGAAAATAAATACATTTAGGGCCAGATCACCACAGTAATTTATAGTTGCAAAACATGTGATTTGCAAAAATCACAGGGTTTGCACAATTAAATACAGTTTTGCAGTTTACAGAATCCCCTTTGCAAGCCTTAAAAGTCGTTCCTACACATTCTTTCTGAATCGCAAAGAGAAAAGGGCATGAAATGGACCTCCCCTCACCTGTCTGCAGGGCCGTTTCTAGGTGTTTTGACGCCCTAGGCGAGAATTGAAAAATACCCCCCCCCCCAATCCTTTTTACTACCATCACTCTCTCTCCCGTCATCCAGGTTAGAGAGGCAAACCCTCTACTGCCGAACCCTTCTATGTTACTCACATTTACTATCAGGAAACACAATCACAGTCAGTCCTGCAAACAACCTCAACTAAAGGCCCAGGCCAGACTGTTACTGTAGCCATACACTCACAGACCTATGTACACGGAAGCCCAATAGAGCCTTGTTTTTAAATACCAGAGAGGCGTCAAGTGCACCTCGTTTTCAAAACCAGAAACAACAAAAATAGTAACTTGCACCATCTTCCAAGGCCAGACCTAGTGGTTTTGCCAATGCTTGTTTTTTCACTGAGGCACCTGAAATTGTTATCATCTACCATTGTATCCATTTAATAGAGGCTGATCACAACAATTAAAATAATTCCACGTCAGGGAGATTATAGTTCATGATGCTCAAATCTGCGCTAATCAGAGACTATAGCAAGACGTTAATAAAGTTTGCCATACAACACAGAATGAACTGCTTCTTGGCGCTGTGAATAGAAGTTATTGACACGCTCGTGCATGGTACCGCTATGAGAGTCGTCCTGACCAGAATTTGAGCCGGTGCAAGGCAGAATACACACTTCCCCATAGTTGACAAGTGGTTCCATGTTGTGGAACACCTTCAACCAATCCCGTGTTTGCGGCCACCTATGCATTGCATTCTGGGATTTGTAGTTTTACTTTTAACAGGGTAAGCACTGACTCAAAAATCCCAGCATGGACATTGGCGATGGCCTAAACAGTCACTACCCGATGACGGTATCGGGCATGACACTAGGCTAGTGGTCAGTTCTTTTTTTTTTATGGAGATTTATATAGCGCGATCTTGACCCAAAAGTATTGGGTATCAGAGCGCTTTACACGAGAACAGGTTGCGTTACATCATGAGGACACATTCATTTTTGTTAGGCACGAACAACCTATTATTATGGCAACAGACGCAAAGTTCACTGAGCTGCCAATATTTCAGCCCAGAATTCAGAAAGAGAAAAATAACCATTTTTAATAGTTCATTTAGGGGCGGTCTAGGGGTTGAACAAAGGGAGGTGTGGGGCAGAAAGACAAAGCAGGTTTTCATTGAACTCCGCAGTGAATTGTTGCATGGCGAGCAACTGTCATATACCTAGTGAAATGCCTGTTGATGAGGGAGAGCTCTGTGCTATCGAGACGTCTGACTCCACTGTACACATTCAGGTACGAGGGCAGGGAGAACAGGCACAGTATTCGGAAGATGGTAAACTGAGTTCACTTTCACTACAGTCCTCTGACGTGCCCCGGCCCTGCAAACCCCATTCTCCCCGAACCCAGGAGACTCATTTACCGCCTCTTAGTCTGAAATTCAGCAGAAATATTCTGGGGCTCGTAGAGTCGCCCGAGTAGTGTATATGCGTAGCCGCCATCCAGAAATGAGTGATTTGTTGCTGTATTTTAAAACAGGTGTTACGGCAATTAGAGGTACCTTTACAAATTAAAGAGAATGTACTTCTCCTGCGTGGTTTAAAAGAAGGGAACGGTGCAGGAAGGAATACATTAAAGAAGGCAGCAACAAATGCAGGCAGGAAGTGGAGTACTGGAGTGATGATATATATGAGCAATGGATGAAAGAAGGAGGGAATAAGAAAAGAATGTGAAAGGAGGAAATGAAGGAATAGAGGGAGAAAGGAAGTGAATTATGTGTGATGGATGAAAAGAAAGAAGGAAAGGAGCAAAATAAGCATAAGGAATGGTTGAGAAAGGAAGAAATTAAAGAAGAGGTAACGGAAGGTGCAGGAAAAAGAGTAAGGAAAGAATAAAGGAAGGATGATTAAATGCACCCAAGAAGGAAGTATGGGGAATGAATGAGGGTGTAAGGAAGCAAGGATGGAATGAGGGTGTAAGGAAGCAAGAATGGAATGAGGGTGTAAGGAAGCAAGAATGGATGGAGGGTGTAAGGAAGCAAGAGGGTATAGGAGGCATGGCTGGAGGTGCTGAGGAAGAAAAAGGGAAAAGAAAAAGATGAGACGAAGGAAAGAAAGGAGAACAGGGAAATGAATAAGAGTATGAAAGGTACTGGGTCATTGGGAGAGGATAATGACAGTGTAACATTGCATAGAACTTGAAAACAAAAGATTGAAATACATTTGTGTCCTTAACATACCATAAATGTTTGTAAAGCACATAGTCACCAAAAGGGTCCTTAACACTTAATTTAAAATGTTGTTATCCGGGTCACTGGCACACATGTTATCGACCTCAGATACATGAAAGACTGAGTTGCTGCACCAAGATTTAAATTCTTGACCCTGAGAACAAACACAGATTCCTGGAGTGGATATAAAGTAATGAGCAAGAAGGAAAAACATAAAAAGGGGGAAAGAGGAGAGGTCTGAAGGCAAAAATAGATGTGGTAGACAATGAATGAGAAGAGAAGTGAGGAAAGCAGAGATGGGGAGTACAATGCTGGAGTGGAACATGATGAGAATGAAAAAAGTAAAGAGGAAAAAGGGAAGAAAAGCAGACAGCAGGGTGTTTGTGAAAATAAAGTGGAAGGGAAAGATGAGAAGGTGAAAAATGAAAAGCAGTTAATGAGGGGAGGTGGCGATTAGGAGGAAACGTGTACATAGGGCAGAAAGCGAATGAAGAATGGAGAGAAGGGAAGGGGTAAGGTGTAAATGGGAGGAAGATACTGGGGAAGAGCAAGAAAAGTGTTCACCCCTGCTTTATTAAATATAGAATAATTAAATATGTATAGTTGAGGGGTGACAAGGCTGTATCATTCTTGGCCTGTCTCATCATTGCACAGCCGCACTGTCCAAGACACCCTTTCATTGTCACTCTCAAGAACGTGCTTATACTCATCCAAAATGTGCCCGTAAAAACATTCAGAAACTCTCCCAAAGAGTGCCCTCCCACTGTCTCCAAGCACAGGTTTCTAGGCTGCCTGCCGCTCTGCCTCCAGGGGTGCACGTGCCATGCTAAACACAAGCCCAAATCCTTGCCAGACACTTATAAGCCCCCTCTTTCCCAGGGCAGTTGCTGACCGCTGTGCCCTGATGAATCTCAGAAAGTGCCTAGGCTAGAGTCCCATTCAAGCCTAGGTAACTCTCATTGGCCAGTCCTTGAAGAAGCCCCGTCTACTCTAGCCAGGACGCTGGCCTCTTCCACCTTTCACAAGGTGATTAGGTGCAATAATCCACATATCAGCCTGCTTCCTTAGATGGCTAACTGTTTACCTTTAACCTAATCACCGCTCGTGTTTTTGTAATGAAGGGTGTTACTTAAGCCTTTCAGTCATTTCAAACTTAATCCACACAATTCACCTTCAAGGAGGCTGATTAGTTTACAAAGTGCTCGGGCCTTACTGCGCTCAAACTCATCAGCTAAATCCACATCTCTCACTGTCCAGGGAGGGACCTAGGCTCAAAGTGCACTTTTGCACCCTCATAGTAAAATATCTCTAGTGAATTATGTTTACACGCACACAGGAAGCATGCACAACACCAACACAATTCCAGCAACGCCCGTGCACTGCCTAGATACGTTCTCACGAGAGTGCCACTTTCAACACCACCACAGGCCATATTTACAAAGCGGGGCTGTCCTTGTGCACAGGACACTCCCTACATACATTTAATTGACTCTGGGCGTTTGCTAAATTGAGCGATTATTAGCCTACTCAAAGATGATATGTTTATATCAACCTCTGCAAGATGAAAGGTAGAGTCAGCCAGTCAGGATATGAAGCTGCGATCTGTTTTTACTGCTGTTGACGCTTAACCTACAGAGCTATCGCGGCTTGTTCCCGCTCGTTGCACTGGAGTGCACTTAAATACCAACAAAGTCGCAGGTGTCCAGCATGCAAGTAGCAGTTAACCATCCATATAATACAAAACAAACAGACAACAAGCCTGGGAAATGGATAGAAAGTGCAAAAGCGCCTCCTGGGAAAACTAAGGCTCCGTGAACATGAACACCCTGTGCTTTGGAGGGGCCTAGCCATCACACATTTTACAAATGGCACGTCATATCTAGGTTTACAGGGGTATAACACTCCCAGGGCCCACTAGCGCACCAATAAAAACGCACACATGATTCGCAACGCTGGCACCCCTCCTAAAAGCCGCGACGATGTGCCCTGCCAGGCTCCCAGAGGCACACCACAGCGCCAAGTAGCTGTGGAAACGATTCACGGGGCACTACAAAAAACTTTGTGTGATAAAGCATTAGCTGAGCTCATTCTTTTAATTTGTATCGTAACATACACAGAAACACTCTTGGAAACATACTCACAATAAGAAGAACAAAATGAAAAGGAAACATTTGAATATGCATACTTTTATTACTCCGCACTTGCCTGCTCGATGGACAGTCCTGAGGCAAACAAGCTTACCGCTCTAAATCAATGCAAGACGCAGATTCCAGGAGGGATGCATGATGGTTTGGGAATCCAAAAACGGTTGCAATTCCCAGATTATTGAAGGCGCACACCTGCTCTGGCTGGATTTAGGATTGTTTCCTCAATCAACCTCGGAGTATTAGTAGGGTCAGTAACGTAACCCTAGAGTTTTGTGATGTTACACAATTCATTTTATTCCTTACGGTGTTCTATATGGGCCCGAAATAAATACATCACAAATATTTTCAGGAGGTATGCAAAAACAAGAAGGTGATGGATGAATTGGATGAATTGCATGAATTGATCTCAGACACTGACAAGCGCTTGTTTGTGTAAAATCTATCAATTAAAATGATACCTGTATTGAAAGCGGGCGCTCGCTCCTACATATTCACTTCTGTTGGAATAAAGTAAAACGTTTACGCTCAGTCCTGCGCACTTCCAGCCTGCCTTGCCGCCCCCAGCTCAGCCAGCAGCCCGCCCTCAGCCACTCTCCAACGGCCGTCGGCCGGAAATATCTGTGAAAATCAGGCGCGATGTGACATCACTAACGTGATGCAGACGCTCCTTCGATATGCCTGGACCAGGGTGGGACTTCCGAGGACATAGGCAGGCAGCCACTTAAGGAGAGCCGGAATTTACTGTTAAATAATTACCGGGCCGGGACTCGGAGATAAATCGTATAGACCCGGCCCGGTAAAATAAGTGCCGGTGCTAAGCACCGGAAAGCACCGGCACAAATTAAGCACTGCAATTACCTTGTTTTTTCCAATTATGCTAGCGCTAATGTGGGGTATAATGTTCGAGAAATACAATAGTAAGTATTGTTCTTCCGGAAGAAAAATGAAATAGAATTCGATTTCAAAATAAAGTGCAGAAAAAAGGTGCACTGAGCTACTATTTAATTTGCAGAAGTAGTAATAATAACTCTTAAGCAGCTAGAGAAGGCTAATAAGGCCTAACAGTGGAACCTTCTCACCCCTACGCTTACTAAATTTGAAAGTCTCACATCAGACCATGCAAAGCTAGTCCAAGATGGACTCGGAGTATACATACTGGGCATCACTGGGCATCACTGGGACGGCCCTCGACTGGCTAAAATCCTTCCTTCACAACCGCTCCTTTCAGGTGGCAGAGGGAGACTGCATCTCCAGGGAAACCCCGATACGTTGCGGAGTGCCCCAGGGCTCATCTTTGAGCCCTACACTCTTCAACGTATACATGGCACCACTTGATCAAATTGTCGTCCCCTACGGCATCAAACTCCTGACCTATGCGGACGACACCCAGCTGGTCGTTTCCCTCACCCAGGCAGAACCCCCCACCATCAATCTGGCGACTGATCTTGGTGGTGGCAGCACTTAGTGACCTCGCTGGGGAAAGACGGGCAGACTGCGAGGGTTCCTCTTCTGCCTACTCACTCTCCGCAGCATTAATTGATTTGCTAGCGCATTTTTAATACAAATACTTTTATCTCACTTTGACCTCGAATTGTGTTGTTTGCATTTTAAATAAACTGTAGTGCGTTTAAATACCTGGTGCACTGTTCCCGGCTCCCCTGGGCCCCGGTCCACCGCGGCTTTCCGTGCCGTTTGTTGTGGAGGGTCAGGTCGGGCGGCGCCATCTTTGGTGAGGCCCGGTTCCCGGCTGGTCGGTAGTTAGTGGTCCAGCTCGGGGAGGGGCTTGGGCGATAAATAATGGTACACCATAGAACGCGCAGCGGACGCGCGCAGCGGGCGCGCCGTCTGCGCGCCGAAGGAGTGCCAAAGGAGGGCCCGTCTGTGCCCGTCCGTGCCTCGGACGGGCCCAGGGCCAGCCTTTCTACTCGGCGACCTTTGGGTTCGGTCAAATCCGCAACGTACAGGTATTCACACCATGATCTGTGGAGGCTTGCTCCCTCTGTTAACAGTGGATACTGTACACGTGCGGATTTGAATTGCCACATGTCTTCATGCCCTTCCTGTGGTTTTGCCCTTCAACCCTCCCCCCCCCCCAAGATCTGACTTTGGTGCTCCTTCCACGAACATACGGGCAGGACTGATCAACGCCAGATCTGCAGTCAGGCATGCCGCCGAGATCTTTGATCTACTGGTGGATGACCAACTGGAGGTGCTGTTCCTTACGGAGACATGGCTGACCAGCACCTCCGCACCCAGCGTAGAACTTGCCACCCCTAGAGGGTTTAAGATCGCCAGAGTGGACCGACCCCTAGGCAGAGGGGGTGGACTAGCGGTTGTGTTCAAGGAAGAGTGGTGCTTCGCATCTGAGCCGCCGCTTGCGGACATAGGGGGTGAGGTCCTCCACTTTTCCATCACAACTTCCCCCCACTTTACTTTAGGAGGCTCTCTCATATATAGACCTCCGGGGCTGGCTACCCGCTTTCTGGACGCCCTAGAAGAATATCTGGTCCCACGAGCCCTAGGTTTTCCTAGGTTCCTACTGGTTGGGGACCTGAATATTCATATGGATGTCCCAGATCTGTCTGATGCCCACAGACTAAGTGAAATTTTGGAGCTTGCCCAACTCAAGCAATGGGTGACAGCCCCGACGCATACGGGGGGCCACTTGCTTGATTTGGTATGTTCTAACTTCCCTATTCAATCTGTGGCTGTTGAAAAAACGACCTGGTCCGACCATGATTTGGTCAGATTTAATTGGGAGATTGTGGAGTCTTGTCCCCCAGCTTTTATTCCTCACTCCCAAAAGATCAACTTACCTGCATTTAGACAGGCTCTGAGCAATACTCGCCCCAATTTGAATTTGCTCCTGGGCGATGCGGTTTGCAAATTTAATGAGTGGCTTAAGCAGGCGGCCACCGCCTCTATTAGGCAGACCACGCTGACCAGATCTAGACGTACCCCCTCCCAACCTTGGTTTTCCCCTGAATTGAGGGAACTAAAACTGGGGTGTAAGAAGTTGGAACGAGCGTGGAGACGTGACTATAGCCCTGAGGCTAAATCCGCTCTACGGCTGGCGCAAAAAGAATACCATTCAGCCATCAAGGATGCGAAGGGGAAATATTATGCTGGGCGTATCGCCAAGGCAGATAACAGTAGCAAAGAGATCTTTGCCATTGTGAAGAGCTTCGTGGCACCCGTCGCTGAGGCCGTCTCCCATCCATCCTCGTTGCAATGGTGTGAGGAACTGTCCTCCTTTTTCATTAATAAAATAAAGAGGATTCAGCAAGACCTTACAGCAGCCCTTCCCACCGATCAGGAATTAGAAGGCCTGTGTCCCTCTCTTTGCCCTAGTTCAGAACAGCAGTTCACGATCTTCGAGCAGATTGTGGAGGACACCATTTCTCCCCTAATTCAGTCCCTGAAATCTGGCTCACCCGCCGATCCGTGTCCGGCCCGGGTGCTCTCGGAGGTGGCGGAAATAGTCTGTATGGAGATCACGCAGATTGTTAATCTTTCTTTGAGGACGGGCGTGGTCCCTACTGCTTGGAAACAGGCTAAGCTTCTACCTCTCCTAAAGAAACCAGGCCTAGACTGGACGGCCCCCGGGAATTATAGACCTATTTCCCTTTTACCGACACTCACTAAAATCTGCGAGAAGGTGGCTTTTCGACAACTAGAGAGGTTTGTTGAAACTTCCAATGCCCTCCATCCGGCCCAATCGGGCTTCAGGGCTGCTTACAGCACCGAGACAGCCCTCTTGGAGATGAGCGAGGCCATTCGGGACTGTTTAGACGGGGGCGGCAGAGCGGTCCTAATTCTTTTGGACCTCTCTGCCGCGTTCGATACCGTCCCCCATGAGCTCCTTCTTAGCCGGATGGCGGATATAGGTATTGGAGGGGTGGTGTTAGACTGGCTGTCCTCCTTCCTGTCGGACAGGACCCAGCAGGTCTGGCTGCCTCCCCATGCCTCTGAGCCTGAACCTCTGCTTACAGGTGTCCCGCAGGGTTCCACTCTCAGCCCCCTTCTGTTCAATGTCTATATTACACCTTTGATCTATCTAGCTGAACAGTTCGGGGCTAAGATTATTGGGTATGCAGACGATACCCAACTGCTGTTCACCTGGCCTGATGACAACCTGGATACCTCTACAGTCCATTTATGTTTGTCCTCGGTATTTCGCTGGTTGACGAAGGCCCAGTTGAAATGCAACGAGGACAAATCTGAGGTTCTTTTCTATGGCTCCTTTCCCCCCTCGTTTATGAGCACTCTTTGGCCTTCTGACATCCCAGGCCCGAAAGAGATGGGGAGACCCGCCAAAAACCTGGGCATTTGGTTTGACGAGGACTTAAGATTTAAACATCACATTAAAAAACTTACTGCCACCTGTTTTGCCACCCTAAAAATGCTTCGCAAATTTTTTCCCTTGCTTCCTAGAGAAGCAAAGGAGTCTGTTGCGCGAGCGCTTATACTGTCCAGGCTGGACTATGCTAATGCATTGTTCAGTGGAATTCCTTCTTACCTGGTCAAGCGCCTGCAAATCATCCAGAACGCGACAGTCCGTCTTTTGTTTAACATTCCTAGATGGAAGAGCGTTCGTGCAGAGATGCGCATACTTCATTGGCTCCCGGTTGCACAGCGCATCCGGTTTAAGTCACTGGTTCTGGCGTTTCGTGCTATTCATGATCAAGGCCCCCAGCACCTGAGAAAAAGATTCATCAGCTACGTTCCCGCACGGACTCTGAGATCTTCCACCATGTTTCAACTATCCCTTCCCCGTTTCAACCGTGCCAGACTTGGTGGTCAGTCGATTGCGGTGGTTGTGGCTCACGCCTGGAATGCTCTTCCTCTTCACTTGCGCTCCACACCCACTGTAGCCGCATTTAAAAAACACCTGAAGACATATTTGTTTAACAGTGCTATTTAAGAGTTCATTTACTTCTGCGAGGGTCTGCTTTCTGCCTCTTTTATTTCCCCCGCGCCAGGATACTCCCCAGTAGCAGAGCGCGCTATAAAATGGTTTATAATAATACTCCTGCCTGGAGGATATAGTCAGCTGGATGAGCGAGTCCCACTTAAAGCTCAACGGGGACAAAACCGAACTAATGGTACTGGGCAACCAGTCCCACTTCCGCCCAGAGTCTCTATGGCCTCCCAGCATGGGCCCACCCCCAATCCCCAAAACTGATATTAAAAGCCTGGGGATTTGGCTGGATGACAAACTAACCCTTAACACGCAGGCCAGGAAAACCGCGGGCACTTGTTTTGGCCTACTACGCTCCATCCGTAAGATTCTCCCACTGCTCCCATTTCAGTCAAGGAAACTTCTAGTACAGGGTCTAATACTGTCTAGACTTGACTATGGCAACGCCTTATACCTCGGTTCACCAAAAAAAGTCATCTCTAGGCTGCAGGTGGTGCAAAATGCGGCCGCCCGGATCCTCACAGGTACTAAAAAACGCTGCTCCGCTAAACCTGCACTTAAAGAACTCCACTGGCTCCCGGTGGAGCAAAGGGTGCAATTCAAGGCCATGTGCTTAACTCACAAAATCCTGCATGGAAAAGCCCCGCCGGTCCTGAAAGATCTCGTGACACCATATACGACAAACAGAACCTTACGCTCTACTAACGCCCATCTAACTCAAATACCCAGGATCAAGAGAACACGCTTTGGAGGTCGACAGTTCTCGTTCCAGGCGTCCAAAATGTGGAATACCCTCCCACCGGACCTTCGGGCCCAACCTAATCTCCTTTCATTCCGCAAATCCTTGAAGACATGGCTGTTCCCCTGACCTCTTCTTCACCCCGCCTGACCCTACCTCTGGATTCAGTTAGCGCTGGGACGCTCTCGGGCAGCCATGCGCTCTATAAATCCCCTTCAAATTCAAATTCAAAATACCACCTTACGCGTTTGTCACCATAGAGCTACGCCCCTTTACTCTGATGTAGGGCAACTCAGTTTGCCGTTGCTAAGCTACGGAAGCAGCTGGTTAGCGTTTGTGGCTTACATTTTCTTTTGCACAAATACCCACCTTGTCGTTCCCCTTTAGGGCTGTTTCTACCATTAGGCAAGACTAGACAGCCGCCTAGCTTTACATTCGTAGGTTCTAATAAAAAAAAGAATTCGCCCTTTTTGCTGCCCTAGCCCTTTTGTCGCCCTAGGCGGCCGCCTAGTCTTGCCTAATGGTAGAAACGGCCCTGCCTGTCTGCGGCTCAAATAGGAATGCATCAATGTTTTGCAGACGCCATTGGAAACCATTGATCAGATGCTGACAACTCAAAGACAGTGGTATCTGATTCACAAACAGCAAGCAGGACATCTCCATTGGAGATCCTGATGGCGGCTTGCAGGAGGAGGAGGAGGAGATCGCCCAGGGGATCAACGCCTGCTCTCTCTGATGCTCCCAAATGGGAACCTTCATTTCAGTGCACATGCCTATGGGACATCTTGAATCAATTCTTATACAGAACAGGCACATATGTTCCCTCTGCATGACAGAGGGGTTTTAGGTCCAATGGCTCAGTCTACTAACACATCTACTCCAGGGATCTATGTTGGTTCCTTTGCTGCAGGTTTGAACACCAGTGGATCTTCTCCACCTTCCAACTTTCTAAAGCCAATCGGACGAATAAAATTGGTGCAGCAAGCTATAATTATCGGGTATGTGTCAACAGCGACAAGAGGACTCCTTGAAGAAAATTAGGTGTCTACAAATATACCTGATATTTTGGGTTACATTATTTCCAGAGTTCGAAGAAACTGCAATTGTAGTTCCTCTTTGTCCTTTCCCCCTGGAAATCCACCTAGGCATTCTATGACACATGCTGGCTTCCAAGTCTAAGAGAGCTCTGAATTTAAAAGAAATATTTTTGGAAGTCCTCCTGGTGGGTGATTAATATGTTTATGGGCGTAAGACCTGAGATAGTAATCTTGAAGTAAGGTAACTGTATCTACTGAAGAGTGGATAATCAGATTTTGAAGATTTAATTACAGAGGCATAATGCATGATTCACTGATTATGACAAAGATATGTATAAAAATAATCAAATGTGAATTTGTGTTTTACCTTTGTTTCTATGACAATGTAACTTGATTCTAGCCTAGATAAAAAGTATTCACTATTTAACAGTATCCGATTTCCTTTATACGAAGCTGCTAAAATTCAGAGCCACAAAAACAATTTAAAAAAGGAAAGTACAACTTGCAAACAAAGAGCCAGATTCGGGGAGAGGATGTTGCCTTGCAGTTAGAGCTGTCGACCTCTAAGCTGGGGAACCGGGTACGAGTCTCAGCAATGATGCTCAACATCCTGTGATTCTGGGCAAATCACTTAATCTTCACGTGCCTAACAAAAAAAAAAAATGAATGTGTCTGTCTGTAACGAAACTGGTGCTCCTGTAAAGGGCTCTGATACCTGATGTTTCGGGTCTAGTTTGCGCTATATAAAACTCTTTAATAAATAAAAAAATCACGAAAAACGTACCATAAATTGGGCTCCTATCCCTGCTGTGTGGATTTCTCCATAGCGGGGATAATATTTTTCCCCATGAACACAGCCCTTCCATACAGCCCTACCAAACACTGGGGTGATCCTATCCCTTGGCTGGAGCAAATTTCCTATCCTATCCAGAATAGAAAGGGGTGGATTGACTTTCGGAATGCCCATCACAAACGTGCATGTTTGTGGATGCTCCCAAACTCCCAAGACAAGCCATGCCTTTGAATGTTCACTCCTCACCTCTGGAGTGGGAGTTACGGCTGCAGAAACCTCCATACTCATGGTGGAAATCCCTAGCAACTGATTTTCTCTAGTCAGGAATTCCTTTGTGAATTTCCGGCTGGTGTAAAAAATGTAAATTCGGATGAGTTTACAGCTGAGCGCTTACAACTGAATTTACCTTGTTAAATAGGCTGCAAAGTTAGTTTTAGAGATTCTTTCTAACTCAATATTAAGAACTGTGAAGTTAGCAATCAAATCCTCTGCCTTTAACATAATAAATTGTTTATAAATGACAAAACGTTTTTCTTAAGTTTTTCTCCATTGTGTATATGCTTAATCAAGCTTTTGTTTTTCTGCCTTGGCCCTATTCCCCTCTGTAGTAAAGTGTCCCTTTTTTACATGGTCGCCCACACTTTTTGGCAGGTATTTGATGTGATTTTGCCTGGAAGTGCATTGGGTCCCTGCTAACCATGTCCCCAGTGCCGGATCTCTTTCCCAAAACTGTATAATTGGTTCCCCCCAATTGGCAATACCTTTAGCACTCTCTGTAAGCCCCTAGTAAAAGGTCCCCCTGGTACCTGGGGTCTGAGGTACTAAAGAGTGTCCCTAAGGGGTACAGCATGGAGTGGGCCACCGTAACAGACATCTCACCACTCGCACTGCAGGCTGTGTGTTTTGATGCAGACGAAAGTGAAAACACGTCATGGCATTCACCCCTCTGTGCCATGTCCCCTAACACTGCATGTAGTATTTGTAAGTCACTCCTACAGAAGGCCTTACAGCTCTAAGGCAGGGTACCTTATATTATATATGAGGATATATCTGCCTGAGCCAATATGCCCTGTGCCAGTCAGTTCCATTACTGCCAGTGCGAGTGAGCAGGGAAGCCATTTTAAAACATGTACTGGACACCTTGTGAAAACTAGCTCCCTAGCTACATGGTGCTTCACTGAAAAAAGGGGTGTTTGGTATCAAACATCTCATATTAATAAACCCACAGTGATTCTGGTGTTAGAGGTGCCCGCTGAAAGCCTACTGGCCCCTGGTGTGTTGGCTGACTGGTGTCTGCCATCCTGTCACCAGAAATTGGTATCTGACCCAAAAGGGTGAGAGCCTTTGCTCCCTGGAGATCAGAAACAAAGCCTGCTCGGGAAAAGGGTGTTCACTCCTCCCTCAGGATGACCTGCTGATTAGCCTCCCATAGCAGGGGAGCTTCAAAGAAGCTACTACCTTTGGAATGCAAGTCTGTCTTCCCTCACAGGACAGCTAGCCGACTCACCTTGTCCAGAGCCCTCTGGCACATGGACAGGTGGGAAAATTAGCTAGTCAGGTAGGCGTGACCACCCCCAGGCTAGTACCACTCCTAAGGTGGCCTAACCTGAAGTGGACACGACTTTTCAGAGTTGGTCATCTTTGTGATGGCAAACTTAGGAGCTCTGGGACAGGGTTATGCCCACTTCACACAGGGAGTGCTCACAGAGGGGGCATAGTGACCCAAAGGTAGCCCATTGGCTACTATGGTACACTCCACCAATGCCCCTAAATTCAGTATTTAGGGGAGCCTCTTGCACCAGATAAGCAGATTCTGCCAACCTGAAAGAAGACGGACGTAAAAAGTTGCACAGAGGAAGAACATAAGACCCAGCAACTGATTTGGCGCCAATCCAGCCGGCCTACCTGCTGACTTCGACAATTGTGCCAAAAGATAACTTGTCCTGCAGTTGCTGAGTCCCCAAAGCCCGGAAGACCTGCCTACACTTCACCCAGGAACCAAGACCTCCTGTGATGCAGCAAAATTGCTTCCCTGTGTCCTGCAGGCATCCAAAAAGACCTGAGAGGTCTTAGAGACCTTGAAAGCCCAATGCCTAAGAACACCACTGCACTGGTTGCTCTAAGCCTGATTCGAGGTGGGTCATCAGTGTCAATGTGGTCCCCCAGCCCTCCAGAGACAGAGTCTACTGTGGTTTCACCGCTTGTGAACTCTCAGACGTCGCCTGCCAGCTCTGTTCGCAGGCCCCCTCTACTCGGACTGCTCCCGGCAAGAAAAACCCAACACCAAAGGATACCTCTACAACCATCGCCCCTGGCCTGTGGTGAAGAGAGCCAGTGGTGTCCCCTCATACCTGAGTATTCTGAGGCCTGAGCTCCCTTGTGGTTCAGCCTGACTGGCCTTCCAATCAAACCCTGCAGCCCCTCTAAGCAAAGATGGATCCCTATAGACTAACACTGGGCCCCTGACGCTGTTTTGCAGCCCTGTACCCGGACGCCCTAGTGCCGCTGGTGGTGCTCTGCTAGTGATGCCTTGGACCTTGCCCAACACTCACCTTAAGTCCAGGAGTTTGGTCCAGGAGTTTAGTCCTGTAATTCGCTGTACTGTACTTGAATGCAGTGTCGATTTTGTTAACACAAAAGTATTTCTATTGCAAAACGTACTTACCTGATCATATTGATTCTGGTGCCTAAATATATATAAAAACACATGATATTTATATAAAGTGGTGTGGGTCTCCTTATTGAGTAATGTGCATCATTTATTGACTAATATATGTATTTGCAGATGTCTTACCCTCCTCTCTGATAAACCTTAGGTTGCTCGACCACCCCACCCCTTAGAAGAGCACCTTAGGATTACTAGAGCAATAGGGGAATAATTGAACTCTTTGCACAATATATTTTATTTTGATACATCATATAAAGTGCCAGATTCCTACACCCTCTTAATTTAATTACTTTTTTGTAGTGTTTAAACACATCTCAGCCTCTCGTACTGACAGTCGGTGGGTGGGTCAGTGTTACCTTTGTGGAAGTTGAAGGTGACTTTTTAAAAGTCTGAAGGTGGTTTTGTTTCTTGTGTCTCCTTTAATACCCAATGTTTACTTGGTACTGATGGATTAATTTGAAAATTGATAGGAGCCATGTGAATGTGATGAATTACTGTAGTGATGCCCCTTTACCTACTACTATGTGAGATCATATTTAATACAAGTTTAATTTCAAAGCTCGGCCAGTCACTGCTGCAGCCAGCTTTGGCCAGTGACAGTGCACTCTGACAAGGAGATCTTTGAGTGCACATATGCTCTCATGTTAGGTGTTTTTTGTTTAAATCTCATGGCTGAGAGTAGATCCTAAGGGGTGCACCAAGTAGGACCTTTAGTATTTCATTTGTATTTTTTTCTTAAAACACATTTTTATTGCCATTTATCAAAATCACATTAAGCCAGTTACATCCATTACTAGATTTTGACATCCCTTATGGTATGGAACAGTGCCTTGCAATACAATCAATCTCTTCACATTGTATGTAATCACATTTGCGAGTGTGTACACCTAGTGATATCAGCCTTCTCAAATGCCAGTACTGCAAGAATTTCAAGGATGTAGCACTGTATACAGGTTATTCCTTCTGTCTGTCACATGCATTTCTCCAAGCCTATAAACAGTCTATGGCCTGCCCCAGCTCAGATAGGGGCTCCATCAGGGATGTCTCCCTAATAATGCATAGCAAACAAAACTAGGAACAAACATGTGATGGGTGGTGTGATATATCAAATGTAGGTATCAGTTTGGGTTTTCGAAGATGAGCAGGTGCATTCCCAGGCTGATGGTGGCGGTGAGACATTTAAAAGGAGAGTGGGATAAGAAGTTTGTCTAAGTAAACCCTACATTTGGTGTGGCCCATGCAACCAAGGGCCTGACCTAACACATGGGAAACAGAAACCTTGCTTGATTAATTCATGACTTGATTCTTACTGGACAAAGAAAAAATAGAAATCAGCAGGTAGCATGATATTTATTTAACAGTTTATAAAGTACCAGTTTCCTGGACCACAAGCAATACAATTCCCAGGCTAACTTACAACAGCAGCCCTTACTGGATTATTTAATTGGAATGAATTAGTATTTTAATCCCTGAGGCACCAATGGAAAGTGATAGTAACGACTATGCCACTTGTCGTTGCGTCACAGCTGGGTCTTTAGGTGATGTTGCATAGCAGCTGAGGTGTGTGACAGGAAGGCAGGTGCAGTTTCTTTCATCAGGTGGCGAAGGACAGAAATAGATGGTCCCTGTGGACCTGATTCACTGTCTGTTGTTTTTCAGTGCCATATGCAGCCCTGGTGAGCCATTGCCCACATGGAACACTACTTCGCATGGCACCAACAGATTTCAGTGATAAGAGAATTATGTGCTTAGATCTGAGTGTCCCTGATTTCCTGCCCTGGCCTCTGTCCCTCATAAATTGGGATGGTGAAGGTGAAAATGATAAGCTCTGCATCACCATAGACTTCAGAACATCCTATTCATTTTGGATAGCTGTTCTGTCTTTCTGGGTTGCATTCACTTGGTGTTGCAGATCTATTATTGATCGTTATAGTAAATCATATCAAAGGCAATACAATGGAGCCTGAAGTCTTCTTTTTTTGGTTGGAATGGCTCTTTCATTGTTCAGTCTTTCTCCAGTGTCTGACAGATAGCTATTGTGTAATGTGGGGGCAAGTCTTCACCCCTCTCTACCACTGTAGTGTGGGGGTTATGACTTATGAGTAGTAAGTCTTATGGGAGACCATGTATCATAGGGAGCTGTTGTCATAAATTCCCAAGTCCTGCCCAGCTTGTAAAAAGTGGTCTTCAGATCTATGGGCCCGATTCACAGAACTAACTTAAGACGAAATCCTAAACTTACTATTTTTGGTATTCACAGAAGTTAGGATTTTGTCTTAAGTTTGTCTCAAGACTAATTTAAGACAGACTTAAGTTAGGATTTTGCCTTAAGTCTGTCTTAAGTTTGTCTTAAGACAAAATCCTAACTTCTGTGAATACCAAAAGTATTAAGTTTAGGATTTTGTCTTACGTTAGTTCTGTGAATTGGCCCCTATGAAGCTATTCGCAGAAGTGCTTTGCCCAATGCGATTTATTTGTTATTGTGCTTGCTTTGTGCGAATGTAATCTCAGTTGTTCACTTGTCATTTCAGTTTAGACATCAGGCCTGTTTTTGATCTACTAGTGCCCTGTATTCTACGAGAGGGAATTGCTGCCCTTAGAATGTCTGGCTGGGAGTTTGAGTTGCAGCTGCCAGGTTCTACTTTGTCCCTTTTTGTAAATAAATGGATAACTGTACTTCCCTTCCATGAAGATGTTGTAGCACGTGCATAGGAGGCTGAATGGTAAAGGGGCAACAGAAACCAGACTCACCCCTCGGGGTTGAGTCGAAGATGGTCATCAAGGACACCAAACATGTCTTCCACCTATTCCTTGTTTAATGAATCCCTAGGGTAAGTGGTAGGTTGGGCCTGGCACTCCAATATGACTATGTTATGGTATCAGGAATCGTGAGAAGTAGAATTATTTTAGGATTTTAAGTAATACCATATAGACCCCTTTCGGACGGGGAATAACATCTGGAAAATGGTGTCAATGTACAGATTTCCATATGCCCTTCTGTGATTCTACTTTTGTAGGGACAAATAAATACCAGTTTGAGTGAACACTTCTGTTTCTTCGCAAATAGTTATTATGAGACAACGCAGAGGGCAGAGATTGCTTAGCTGCCTTGGGACCAAACAGATCTTTGAATTAGGCCTTGAATCTGAGGTGTAGCTGAAATCTTGAGTTTGGTTCTGGTACAGGGTGGTTTCTTGTTTCAGCCACTTACCATAAGGTAGCAGGGTTTTTTCATTTCCTACATTTGCTGGATCAATTTGGTCTGATTTTTTTTTTATCTTCCTTATGAAGCCATTGTTCGCTTTTAAGTTGGGTTGGATCTGCTACATGGACCATTGCTCTAGACCACTGCGCTAGACGCTGAAGGCAGATCTCTGGCTTTTCTAAAAATTCCTTATCCCCTCTCCCAATTAGTTCTCATTACACTGAGCTGACCCTTTGGGTTTTTAGACTGTGTAATATGTTGTTGGTTTGGGCTCCTGATGATTTTGCACTCCTGCATCTACAGCTGAAGGAAATTCTGACCATTCAATCACTTTTATGACTACACGTTTGCACTCCTTGCCTTCATGACTATCTGAACACTACAGGGCATATTATCAACAACTAGTGATATTTACTGCTAAATAGGTTTAGCGAAAAATTTTTTATCGCCGAGCATCTCCGGATTTTATTGCAGAGATAACGTGCTATTAGCAACGTTTATCTCTGAAGCCATAACATTTCCAGCGATAGGCGCGAAATGCGTGAATATCGCTGTAAATCCAGCGATATCCATGCATTATCGCTAACAGGGACTTAGCCGGAATATCCACCTCCCATTTGATATACAGGCTAAGAACTGGTCTGAGCAGGCGTTAGGTTTTGGAGATATTCGCTCTTAGCGTGAATATTTCCATCGCTACGCCTGCGTTGATAATAGGCGATAGCGATGTTAGCGACTGCTTTCAGTCGCTAACAGGTTGGGTACGCCCACTCTGCATGTCATTAGCGATAAATATCGCTGACATGCAAAGCGGGCCCAAAACCGCTCGCTATCGCCTACAAGCTGTCGCTAACAGCTGTTAGCGACAGCTTGATAATAGGGTGATAGAATTATCGCCACTTAGCGGCCGGAAACGGCCGATAAAGCGGCGATAATCTCTTATCGCCCTCCTTGATAATATGTCCCTACACTACTAAAGTATCTTACTTCCAACATGTGAACATCTCTATAAAGCCATACTCTAAATGTCTGTTGTTTTGTATTGTGTGTTGTTGCATTTATTTTGCCGATCCCTCACCATCAACTCTCTCTCGCTGCATGGCGATAACTCAGGCTACCCTCTCTGCTAATCATTTCACTTCTTATTTCTCTTTTGAAATTCTCATCAGAATATTTCTTAACTCTCACCTCAAGCTGCCACCAATTCCTTAGAGACCGCTTACTCTACCGTGAAAACTCCCAATCTCCCTCCTACAAAACAAGCTGATGTAATTACAATAAAAATCTCTCTTAAGTCCATTTGACTTCTTCACTATCAAACTTTTAAGGTCTCGACCCTCTTCTGCAGACTTATGAAAGTCACAGCTCACCACTCTTCTTTCTTACGAATGTCCCGTTTTACATTCCCTTTCACCTCTAATACATAAAAGCGCAGTCGTCACAGTCAACCACCTCACTTTCCTAACAACCACTGCTGCCACTTGATCATCGGTACTGCAATAACATGGTTGTCATCTTACCTCTTTTGACTGTTCATCATTATCTTCTGCCTGGTGTTAGTTGCTCACCCTGCTTATCCCCTTGCAAGGTAGTAAATTAGCTAAGAACAGCACATCCACCTACAAAACCTTTGCATGTAATGCCTCATTCACTGGTCTTTATTCTTTCTCAGCCATACTCTCCGTATGATTCCCAAACTACCCTACACCCTCCTTGTTTTGGATCCTTCCCGGTTCTTCATTCCCTCCACTTCTAGGCACTCACTCTAAAACAACGCTTCATGCCCTACCACTATACCGCTCAAAAGACAACTGAACCAAACTCAAAAACAAAATGGCTGATCCATACCTCTTCATCACAATGCCCTTATCTGATTTCACTGACACCTTTACCTCTGTAAATAGATAAAATGTCTGCTATATACATGTATGTCATACCTTTGCTTGTCATCTTTGTCATCAGCATCACCTTTGGAAGTAACCACTCAGACAAATGATGTCACAGTGCAACGGGTTGTAGTGTCCTATGTCGCATTTCTGGTCAAAAAGGACTTTGTGGCTGTTCATACACCAAAATAAATAAATAGCAGCTCCATCCCTGGGCAGCATTATTTGCACTCATGTATTTGGAAGGAAAGCGCCAAGGTGTGATAATGGCTTCAATTCTTTCGATTACCAGCAAGTCCTCATTAATGAAAGAATCACGTTGCGGGGTTGTGTAGTCAATTTGCTGCACCAGATTCCTTTGTGTTAGTCACTGAAGAACCTCCCCCTTGAAGTTTCTAGTAACTTTGTGCCTCTGACACTTGCATACAGTTGGAAAGGGTTGCTCACTTCCTAATCTAATAACGTTTTCAATGACAGATCTCTGTCCACTCCCTTGGGCGTTGCATCACCATCGCGGTCCGCTCCCTTGGGTGCGGCTTCACCGTTGCAGCTCACAATAGAAAGAGTGATCCCTCAAGCACTGGCATCTCCCTGGAACGCTGGAGCTCTGCCAGTTTTTATCATGGGTGGTTCCTCTCCAGCACAGCACACTTTGCCGCCTCACAGTTTTGAGGAACCAGCTTTTCTGTTGTACTCCAACGCCCTTTGTCTGTGGCTTTCTGCCATGCTAAGACTGCAATCAGAATAAATATCTCTAATAAACAGTGAGCTCTGTTCTGTTAATTCTATGGAGACTTCTCTTGAGTGTAGCCTGTGGTTGCTGGCACTCCCTGCAAATGCCAGTTTGTGGCGCACACAGGGCCCGATTCACAGAACTACCTTAAGACAAAATCCTAAACTTACTACTTTTGGTATTCACAGAAGTTAGGATTTTGTCTTAAGTTTTTCTTAAGACAGACTTAAGACAGACTTAAGTTAGGATTTTGTCTTAAGTCTGTCTTAAGACAAAATCCCAACTTCTGTGAATACCAAAAGTAGTAAGTTTAGGATTTTGTCTTAAGTTAGTTCTGTGTGATCGGGCCCATAGATCTGAAGACCACTTTTTACAAGCTGGGCAAGACTTGGGAATTTATGACAACAGCTCCCTATGATACATGGTCTCCCATCAGACTTACTACTTAAGTTAGTTCTGAGAATCGGCCCCCTAAACATCAACGATAAGAGAGGCATGTTTAGATCTTGTGTTAGCCAAGAACTTTTGATTGTATTAAAATAAGATGAATAATATACGTATAAGGCATTCAGGTAGCCCTCTTGAACTATTGCCCTGTTGTTGTGGCATTCACATTTTTCTTGCACCCACTACAGCACACAGCATGGAACACTGGGTGAGCCCACTTCATTCTTAGGCTGACTCTCCTGTGAGTGACAGCATTTTGCCCTTTCAAAAGGAGCTTCTCCACACATAAATTAGGTCCCTTCAGGTCAAGGGACCTCTAGGGCAAAGTGTCGTTTTTGAGACAGAAAAATATTTTGTTTTTTAGCCGATACCTTTTTTTATTTTTTAATAGAGGAGGGCACTGCAACTTCTTCAACCATAAATGTTTGCACAAACAAAAAACCTTCATAATCAAGGTACCTTAAAATATTCTGTTCCAGTTTCACTATCAGTAAACACGCGATTCATCACAGCTCGAAAATTGACAGGTATGGCATGTGTAAGTTGGCGTTCAGCAAAATAGTGGACTATTTTCTCTATTTTTGGTCTTCAACAACTCAATTCAAAGCGCCACAACGATGACTGATTCCACAGCAATAGTTGAAGAAGAAGGATGGTACAGGTGAATAATAATAATCTTTATTCGGTTTTTTAGCATTTGCAAAACCATAAAAGATGTCGTAGTATACAAAAATTCACAGTAAGATTTGTTTAAAAAGTACAGTTAAATATACAGTTAAAAAGAGAAGATGCGAACAGTTTAAATGGAATGCAAATTAGTCCTCGGTTTTACAGGTTATTTCTGTGCCTCATGATACACTTTAGAAAATTTAGTACGTGGTAGACAGTGCATTCGGAGTCCAAAGTTTGAAGTGCCAGCATGGCTGGACGACATTGTCTGTGGCCCCATTTTTTTAGTAAAGGGATTAGCCAGGTTTTTCGGTGGGTGTGGAAAAACTTGCAAAACAATATTGTGTGCATGGTGGACTGTTGGGAAAGGTCATCGCATGGGCACGGGTCCATCTGAGTATTCCAGTTATTTTTTTCTGGAAATGTCACTAGTCTGAAGAAAAGGTTCATTCTGAACCTTGTTAGGAGCATCTTTTCATATGCTGTGATCTCCAAGGTCAAATATAACTGAATTTTCGGAGACTGCTGTGTCATAATTGCGTGAGTAACAGATTTTTTTGCAATCAGCGAAGCCAGTCTCAGGGATTCCAAATGGCTCAGCGCAACTTGTTTCAGTTCTTTTTTGGATATTTCTTTCAAATTTTCTGGCGTGTAGTAATATTTTTGTAGACCCAGGTCGGAAAAAAAATGTCTTACATAGGAGAGCCAGGCTATTTTGTGGACGTGGTCCAAATCCATAGTGTCCTGTAGAATGCTTTTGGTCAGGCTATTTTTTTCCGACAACCAAACTTGCCTCCAAAGTAGAAGAGGTTGAATTTTCATTAAATCTTCGATGTATGGGATTCCCAGTTCTATGTGTGAGGCATAGGTGGAGGTGCCTCTTGGAGTTGATAAAAGGAATCTCATGAAGATATTTTCCTCTTTTTGTATAGAGCCGGTGGGTGTATGGCCCCAGATCCCTGCACCGTATAGTGCGATGGCTTGGCATTTCGCAGCATAAATCTGTAGCAGTTCTACTGGTGGTCTTTTTCCAAGTTTATTGGAGAATTTCATCAACGCCATGATCGCTCGTTTAAATAGATGTCTCCTGGCCTCAACCGCCGCTTTCCAGTTTAGGGCGTCATCGATCATAATGCCTAAGTAGGGATATTGTGAGGTCTTTTTGATTTTTTGATCTTTCAGAAAGATGGACTTAGTTGCTTTTCTTGATCCGCCGACTACCATGACAAAAGTTTTTTTAGCGTTAATGTGCAAGTCCAAGGCACCCATAAAGTCTGCGTATTTGGATAAAGATTTCTGCAGTTCAATGGGGGTACGTGCTAAAATGACTGCGTCGTCCGCATAAAGCAGCGCGGGGATCAAGCGATCTTTTGCTCTAGGGAGGTCCCTCCCCCCTCTCAACATAGTCTCTTCTAGGCCATTGGTGTACAAGGAGAAGAGGAAGGGGGCCAGGACACAGCCTTGCCTCACTCCCCGCTCTACCCTGAATGGTGCCGTCAGTTCTCCTTTTGTCCCGTACCTCACTCTCGCCGTGGCTTCACTGTATAGCTCCCTCAAAAAGTCCAAAAGAGGAGGGTCTACCCCCATTGCGCTCAGCAGTGACCAGAGCTTCGCATGCGAAACGCAATCGAATGCGGAGGACAAATCCACATATACCATATAGATGGAACCAGGTTTGGCGTGGGTGTATTTTGTAATTAACAAGCTTAGATTTAGGGCCTGTTCGACAGTTCCAAAGCCCTCTCGAAACCCGAACTGTAAGTCCGAGAGGATGTTTTTGTCTTCTACCCATTGCTGTAGCTTTTCAAGAAGGACTCTGCCAACTACTTTGCCCAAGGAGTCGGGGAGCGAAATTGGTCGTTAGCACTTAGTGTCTTGTCGGTCCCCCTTCTTGAATATTGGGACCATCATGGAAGATGACCATGATTCTAACAGGCCGAGTTTCGTTGTTGCTATACAAACTCTTGTGAGTATTGGCAACCTGAGGTCAGGAAGATGTTTATATAAGTCGACTGGGACCCCGTCAGGGCCGGGAGCTTTCCCACTCTTGCTTAATGAAAGCGCCATTTCGAAATCCTGCAGATCAACATCCATTGATATTGGATAAACTACTGGGTAGATGTTAGGATGGTGTTCTTCACTAGTAGATGTCAATTTGAAGATTTTTGAAAAGTGGTTCACCCACGAATCCTCGTCGATGGCCACGTCTATTTTTGGGCCGTTGGAGTCCGTTAGCAAGGGGGATTTAACTATTTTCCAGAAAGCCTGGCTGTCTTTCAAAAGTGCACTCTTATGCAGAGCGTTCCACAAAGATTGTTTCAATTCTTTTTTTCTTTCTTTTCTGGCGGTGTTATACTCCCGTCGAAGAGCTTGGATGTTTGTTTTGTCTCTATTTGGATTTCCGAGAGCTTTCCTCAGTTTGGTCTGTGCCTTAGTACAGTCTCGGTTAAACCAACCTATGGAGCTTTTTTTATTTTGATTAGGTGTTTTGGTTAGCAGTTTTTTGACTTGTTCTATTATTGCGTTGAAATTTTCCAAGATTTGATTCGGCTCCGCGTGAGGGTCGAGACAGATCAAAATGTTATTATAGGCAGATTTTACTAACCGTTTTGTGAGGATATTAGGGTCCACTTTTTCCCATTTTATGGTAAATCCATTATTTTTGCCCAGTTCTAGCCTATTCTGTGTTAGAGTATTTGCTATAGTTGCCATCAGTGTTCTAGGTTGATTTGTTTGAAAGTTTAGGCTTAGAGCGGAATGATCACTGAGATAGTTTTCCAAAATTTTAAAGTTATTAATTTGATCTTTCAAGTCTTCTGAGACTATTACGTAGTCAACGGTGGTCTCGTGGCCCCTTCCTCTGTAAGTGGGTTCTAGTTTGTTATTTGACTGTTGGATGGGGTTTATAATTTGCAGATCCAGATCGGAAAGTATTTTGTTCATGGCGAGCCCCACTCCTGAATGGATAAAGTGGACTAGGGAGTTGTCATAATCGTCCACCATTCGTTGTTGGGGCAGGGATGTAGATTGAAGTCTCCTCCCCAAATTATGTGGGCATTTTCCATTTTCTGTTTGGGGTGCCAATGTTCGGTTATTTTTTCTTGAATTAGGGAAAGAACGTTCAAGAAGTTGTCATCCTCTAGGTTGTTATATAGGTTGATTATTGTAATGAGGAGTTTTTTCCCAATTATGAAGGTGAGGATCTGGAAATTTGATAATAAGTCTACCTTGATGATCTTCATGTCAGAAATTGTATTTGCCAGGTAGATTCCCAGTCCCCCTTTAGGTCTACCTGAAATACTAGGAAGGGCGGGGATGTAAATGTCCTGTATCCCGCGAGGTGTAGGGGCGTCGTTGCCCAGGTTTCTTGTAAGCAAATGATTTGAGTGTCCTTCAAGAAACCAGCGGCCGAACCGTCCTCTATTTTGTTTCGGAGACCCGCCACATTCCAAAAGATCACAGGAAGCTGTGAGGATGTGTTATCTAAGGCTGAGTTTTTCATTTGTGGAGGGGTTGGAATGAAAATGGAAGGGGCCAAGGTTGTTTGTGAGGGCTCCGGGGATTTGATTATTGGTCAATCGACCATTTCCAGGCCGCTAAACCGGTTCATAGTCGGTATGCCTAGCCAGTTTTGCCCATTGGTGGCATCTCTATAGTTGGGTCCGTATGGTTGGTGAGGCGGTCTCTCCCACTGCTCCCAGTTTCTAGGTCTATTTTGTGGGCCCATAATCTGCCACAGGACTTCTCTTTGGTGGTGATTCTGATTTACTGGCCACCAGGAGTTATCGGGGTCGCTATGTCGTGGTAGTAGATTTGGTCCAGCGATATCTAACTCCCACGGCTGTGGGATTGGTTTCCGCCAGATGTTATCAGTGTCACGTTGGTAATTGTTGTTATTATATCTTTTTGGGTAGAAGTATGACAAAGATCTTGTGGCGATCCCCCCTGAGGTGTTATTATATTCCCAGGAGCAGATGTACTCAGCTATACTGGGGTCCTCAAACGTGATTACTACGCAGTCTCCCCGGATAGTTTTTTTCCTATGGCCCACCCACGAGGTCCGGCAGACTGATGCTATTCTGCTTTTCCAGGGTGGCGGGACGGGGCGGTTTGTATTCAGCCAATACTGGACTTTGTTCTTCAATGACCAGTTGGGTTCCGTCCCCTCACCTGTAAGTTCGGGGACCCCCGTCATGACTACCACGTATGGACATGCCTCAGGTGGCATGTTTAAGGTGGGTCTTTGATCAGTAGTCCCTCTCGGGGCTCCTTTTGTTTTTGGTGGATTTGTGTTTGTTGTGGCGGGGGTTTTAGAAGCAGGTGTGTTTGTGATTGGGGTATTTACTATTGGTGTGGATTGGGAATTAGTTTGTGGGGGAATAGTCAGGGGCTTGGGTATGGGTTTTTGTGCAGTGGGAGGGTTTGCTACTGTAGAGAGTTTTACTGTGGGTTGTTTTTTGGTCTGCGGAGGAGGTAGGGTTGCAGGTTTCTTAAGTATAGGAAGTGTGGTCGTGGAATTTGAGGCTGGTTTTGGAAGGGCTTGTGGGGGTATAGATGAGAGAACCGGAAATTTTTGTTAATTGACTCTCAATGTTACTAAGTCTAGATTCTAAAGGGCGAATATAGGAATTTAGGAGGGAAGCTATCTCCTTGATTAGTCTCACTGATTCTCTTTCTTTGCCTAATTTTTATGGGCTTGGGGGATCTGGAATTGCAGTATCTTGAAGGTCATGTGGTAGGTGGTGTATTGTTACTACATTGTTAGTTGGGGGGGCAGAGTGATGGGGTAACACTGGTGGGTTTGTATCACCAACCAAAACTATCTGCTCGGTCGCTTTAGTATTTTCAGAGTGATCAGGGTTTTTCCTAGCGTTCCTTTTCTTTATGGATCCCTCCCGCCTCCCTCTCATTTGCCTTACTTCTTCAGGGGTTGGGTCAGGGAAGATATCTGGGGTTTTTTCCAGGTCGCTTTCTGTGAAAGTTACAGAGAGTTGGGAGGCTGAAAGGTCTACATTGTTTGGGAGACTAAGTCTGTTTGCAGTCACCGAGGTTTGGGTTGGCGCTGACTGTACATCTGGGGTTCTTGCGGTTGCTAGTAGTCCCATTGAGGATCGATGTGCGATTGCAAGTTCAGTTGAAACTCTCCCCTCAATTAGACTTATACTTTGGTCAATGAATGTATTTGCTTTGGCGAGAAAATCATCCATTGGGCCTAGCAGTTTTTCTCCTATCCCGTTTTTTTAAAGTTTTTTCTGCTTTCTGGATCTCGTGTTCATTTTCCAATGAGTGATTATAGAGAGATCTTTGTGTGGTGACCGTTGGGTTGTAGGAGAGGTCAGAGAAGTAATTGATACCTGTATTTGGAAGACCAGAATGTAGAGCTTAGGGCGGTGGGCCGGACCGGACTCTCACGTTCTCGAACGGCCTCAAACGGCCCACTCTTTGCCCGGTCTTCGCCCCGGGCTGCGACCCGCACGCGTCCCGCGATGCGCGTTCCAGAGATCACTTTTAAGATGTGGCAGGTTGTGGGGGCGGGTTGTGGGGGCGTGGCACTGTGAGGGGGCGTGGCTCTCGCGGGAAGAGGACCAGCTGGAGCTGTTGTATGCTGGTCCTCGCAGTCCCGGGGCCGGCGCCTCACCCTCCTCTGCGGCCACGCGGTGTTTGCAGGCTTCCAGCAGTGCAGGCAAAAGTCGATTTGGGCTACTCCTGTAGCGCAAGGCGGTAAGGACAGGGCTCCAGGCAACAGAGGCAACAATGTCAGTTTCACGAGTGACACCCGCGAAGCGGGTGCCGCGAGAAGTTAATCGGCTTGGCTGGGGGCGGGCACTGTGAGGGGGCGCGGCTCTCGCGGGAAGAGGACCAGCTGGAGCTGTTGTATGCTGGTCCTCGCAGTCCCGGGGCCGGCGCCTCACCCTCCTCTGCGGCCACGCGGTGTTTGCAGGCTTCCAGCAGTGCAGGCAAAAGTCGATTTGGGCTACTCCTGTAGCGCAAGGCGGTAAGGACAGGGCTCCAGGCAACAGAGGCAACAATGTCAGTTTCACGAGTGGCACCCGCGAAGCGGGTGCCGCGAGAAGTTAATCGGCTTGACTGGGGGCGGGCACTGTGAGGGGGCGCGGCTCTCGCGGGAAGAGGACCAGCTGGAGCTGTTGTATGCTGGTCCTCGCAGTCCCGGGGCCGGCGCCTCACCCTCCTCTGCGGCCACGCGGTGTTTGCAGGCTTCCAGCAGTGCAGGCAAAAGTCGATTTGGGCTACTCCTGTAGCGCAAGGCGGTAAGGACAGGGCTCCAGGCAACAGAGGCAACAATGTCAGTTTCACAGGTGAATAGAAATGTGAAACAGTTTAGAGATTCTGCTGAACTGGAGCAGGCAATGTTGGCCTCTACTCTAGAAGCAGGATCTAGACAGTTGCACATATACGAGGTAGAGAAAGAGATATCCCTTTAGCCTGGACATTTGCATGTGGTGACAGGGACTCGATTGTGGATATTCTCTGCTTCACTCTGCTTTCTTGAATGGCCTAGCCTATAAATAAATAAGAATTGGCAAAGTCAATAGGTCTTGGTTCTAAAAGGTCCAGTGTTGGGACCTTGCATAGCGTACAGATGTTTCACTGCCCTGAGTGTCCAACAGAGAGTATCAGGGATCTATTTTTTTTGCCTTTTGGCCCTCATGTCACACTAATTGAGTATGTGCTCAGAGGCCTAGTGCAGCCCCTTCACATGAATAAGTTCCTGGACTTGTCCTGTCACCTATAAAGGTTTTAACACATAGAGTGTGGTGGCAGCTACCCATGATTTACGGTGAATCCACACTCATAACAAGAGCTTCTTAGACTGAGTTTACCAGACAGCACAATCTGTCTAGCTACAAAAGACTCATTGTGGGCTCACCAAAAATGTATAGTCTTACAGCCAGCCTATTGGTTACCATTGGTTGTCTTTATTGTCACTCTCATTTGCTTGTTTCTTATTCAATATTTTTCCTTGTCTAAAGGTGTCCATCTCGAGTTTATATAGCCTCTTTACCATTGCTCTGACTGGCTACCTTTCATCCTTCTACTGCTCCCTTTCAGAGAACTACTGTTTTCTTTTTGTTTAAGCACTCCAAGAGAGTACATGTGATTACAGCTCTCTCCCTCATGTGCTTCTTCCCTCGCCAAATACAACCTCCATGCTCCTTGTTTCAATCAATCAATCAATCAATCAATCAATCAATCAATCAATCAATCAGGTGTTTCTAAAGTGCAACTACACACCTGTGAGGGTCTCAGGGCGCTAGAGAGCGGGGGGGGCTGCTGGTCCTTCTGGGTGTGGAGGATCATTCAAAGAGCCAGGTCTTGCTGTCCTTCTAGAATTGGGTCGGCTAAGCAGTTTCCCTGAGGTGAAGGAGCAGGGTGTTCCAGGTTTTGGCTGCGAGGTAGGAGAAGGAGCTTCCTCCGGTTCTGGTCACGCGTATCCTGGGGACGGAGGCTATGGCGCGGTGGTTGGAGTGGAGTTGTCTGGCGGGAATGTGGAATGCGAGTTTTGTAGGCGTGTGTGAGGAGCTTGAAGGTGATTCTCTAGTTGACCACGAGAGTGTGGAGTTGTTAGAGGTGTTGCATGATGTGGCTGTGGCGTGGGATGTCAACGACCAGTCTGGTGGTGGCGGTTTGAACGTTCTGTAGCTCCTTAAGTTGTTCTGGGTGACGCCGGTGTAGTGTGTTGCTGTAGTTGAGTCTGCTGGTGATGAGTGTGTGGGTGATAGTCTTTCTGGATTCTTTGGGGATCCATCTGAATGTCTTTCGAAGCAGGCAGAGTGTGTAGAAGCAAGCTGAGGAAATTCATTGAGAGCGATGAGTCCAGTATGATGCCACTGTTGTGTGTGTGGTCCGTAGGGGTGGCAGGGGTTCCAGATTGGCTGGCCACCAGGAGGCATCCCAGGCTGAAGGGGTGGGACCCAGGATGAGTACTTTGGTCTTTTCCGAGTTGAGCTTGAGGAAGTTTTCTTTCATCCAGGTGGCGACGGCCATCATTCTGCTGGGGAAGTTGGTTTTGACGGTTGTAAGATCGTTGGTGAGGAAGAGGATCGGCTGAGTGTTGTCGGCGTAGGAGATGCTGTTGAGTCTGTGATTTCTGACTATGTCTGCGAGGGGGGCCATGTAAATGTTGAAGATGAGGGGCAGGGAGAAACCCTGGGGCAAGCCGCAGGGGATCTCTGTAGATTCTGAGAGGTACAGAGGTAGTCTGACTTGCTGTATCCGGCCGGTGAAGGAGGAGTGGATGCAGTCCAGTGCCTTGTCACAGATGCCGGCATTGTGGAGTCTTGTGATTAGGATGTGGTGGGAGAAGGTGTTGAAAGTGGCCTAGAGGTCCAGTAGGATGAGGGCTGCGATCTCGCCTCAGTCAAGTAGGGAGCGGATGTCATCAGTGGCGGTGAGGAGTGCGGTCTCAGTGCTTTGGTTGCTTCTGGAGCTGGATTGGGTGGAGTCAAGGACGTGGTTAACTTTGATGAACATGAACAGTTGGGTGATGATGGCCTTTTCGATTACTTTGCCTGGGAAGGGGAGGAGGGAAATAGGTCCAAAGTTCTTGAGGTCTCTATGGTCTGAGGACGGCATCTTCAGTAGGGGGATGATCTCAGCGAGTTTCCAGTCATTGGGGACGGAGTCGGTTTTGATGGATCAGTTAATAGTTCAACAAAGCTGGGGGTTGATGGTGGCGGCTACTCTGTGGAAGAATTGGTACGGGGAAGGATCCGACGGGGCTCCTAAGTGGAGGCTCTTCATGGTCTTGAGCATGTCCTCTGTTGTGAATGTGGTTCAACTGAGCATGGTCTGTTGAAGTGTGGGGTGGTTGCGTGCAGTGGTGGCGGGTGTAGTGGCAGGGTCTAGGGTGTAGAAGCATTCATAGATTTGCCTGATCTTGTGGTGGAAGAAGGTGCCAAGTTTGTTTTAGAGGTCTTGGGAGGGTGGGACCTCTCTGGTCTTGCTGTTGGGCCTGGCGAACTCATTGACGATGGCGAAGAGTTCTTTGCTGTTGTGTGCGTTGGCATTGATTCTGTTTTGGAAGGCCATTTCCTTTGCAGGTATGAGGAGGAGGTGGGGTGCGTTGACAGCGGATTTGAAGGTCGCCTGGGTTTCCGGGATTTTGTTGTTCCTCCATCGCTTCTCGAGTTGTCTGCAGGCACTTCTAAACTCATGGAGGACAGGAGTGAACCAGCTGGCTTTCTTGGTGTATTGCTTGCCGGGTCTCTTCTTGAAGGGTGCCAGAGTGTCTGCCCAGCTGGAGATCCATCAGGGGAGATTGCATGCTGCTGTGTTGGCGTCAATTGGTGTTGGCGTACTGGTTGCCCTGAGGGAGTCGATGTAATGTTGCAAGCCATCTCTGGTGTGCTTCACCCTCCCTGCCTCCTCTGTATTCTGTGTTGCTTTCTCTCCTCTGCTCTTTGCCCCCAGTGTTGCCCTACAATGTGTCATGTTTTTCGTCTCTCCTGCCCACTCCCTGTTGCGTCCCCCACTTGTTCCTCCTTTGGCCAGTAGCCACCCTCTTTATAAAATATTTGTATTTATTTATTTATTGATAGGACAAGGCAGATGCTGGTCCCTCCGCCTTAAAAAATGGCTTTCATGCTTCTTCTTTTCATTTTTTTTCAATCTAAGTGTTGTGATTGGCCTGTGTGTGGCCATAGCTATCTTGATTAACCAGCCAGTGTTGGGCTTTCTCTGCTGAAATCATAACCACCCAGAAGAGTCTACATCTGCCTTTTGTTGTCTTGTCCAATTGGGAACCCTGGAAGATTCAACCCAGCACAGCCTCATCAGCTTCTGCCGGGTGCACTATTGAGTGGGGGGCGGAGCAGATGAAGCGGGAAACCAGGGAAAGCTGCCGTCTGGCTCACACACTGTTCTGCAAAAGGCCTTGAGCGCTCCCTGCAGCCGAGCGTCAAATAAGATAATTCTACTGCTGAGTGGTAAGATTATCAACTGTGACTATAAGTACTGAAAGCACCTATTTGGAAGTGAGCGAGATTTCACCCCAGTTTTAATAATGCTTCCACCTTCTCCCTTGAGTGGAACGAAGCTTCCTAGACCCAGGGGAGAACCTTGATCTGGGGGAGGCAGGGAGAAAATGGGGAGACTTGCAGCACTGCCTGAATAGCACCCAGAGACATTTTACATTGTATGATGTTTGAGTAATGTGCAGTATTTGTTCTAGTGTGCATTAAAGTGCTTTAATTTTTATAAAGAGAAGCACTGTTAGGTATTGAGCCAATAGGGCTGCCCAGAAGCTGTAGCTGGACCTAAAAACTGATTTTCTATAGATTCAATTACCCAAGGTAGTCTGTATTTCTCAATGAAAATGCGAGTGGTATATGAGATGGAAAAAATGGCCCCAATGCCAATGAAATTGAAACAAAAACTATGAGGCTCCTGACATATTTGCTATTCAGGACAAAGAAATCAATTGGTCAGCACAAGTGACAGCCAGGACCAAGAACCCTTGTCCACTCTCTATGATTCAACGCAAACAAACTTGGACTAATTGAATATTTGAGACTTTGATGGAACATCCTAAAAGTGACAGAAGCCCATGGACATTGTGCCGACAGAGGTGGACGTAGACGCAAGGATTATTTTAACAACTGCTTTTGGGCAATGAGCAGAATTTTCAAGCATATAAAGTGGTGCTTAGTCTTCTGTTTGTAATTTAGTTTGGGGGTGTTCCCTACAGGATACTTTTCAGATGGATGGGGCACCAACAGCATTTGGTGGGAGGTTGGTTGCTCAAGGCAAGTGCCGGACATGCTCGCAAAACAACGGGAGAGCTGAGTCCCGGAAGCAAGTCGAAGTAAACAGTAATGTCATCAGTGTCAGGGTGAGTAGCTTCTAGAGGATTACTGGAGCGGTTCTGAGAGTAAGAGCATGATTCAGAGTATGGACAGATTACCTGTCTGCCTCATTACAAGTCCCAGTTATATCATTTGACACATGTAATAAGATAGATGGGATATCGTTCATGTTTGTGACAGAGTATTTGTCCGCCAAACTCTTAATCAGACCCGAAGTATCCATCAACGCGTGCAGAAAGCATTTATCCACACTACAGGAATCACTGTCGCCGCCTCTTGCACCTGGGAATGGCACTGCATGAAATCCTGCTTGGGCCACTGGTTTTTGTTTACAGTGCACTCACAATGCTAACTTCAACAGAATACAAATATGCATATAATAATATATGACACACATATACAGTATATATTTAAAGTTAAAGCAGCTGGGCAATCAAGAAATTAAACTCAGAGATTCTTGTGTAAGATTTTAGCTGCTTTGCATCTAAAACTGTTCAACAGGTATTTGAAAACTTTGGAAAAAAGACTATAAGAAATAGCTGTGTGGTCCTAGGGTAGATTCAGGAATAGAACAAAGGGTGATAGTTAGGAGGCTTTGATTAATCTCAGTTGGGCTAATTACTCCAGGCCACATTTCAGTCTGTGTCTGGAATTGCATGGAATCCCTTACAGTTTTGCATGTGGTTGGTCCCCGTCTTTAGTGTACAGACAAAAGATTGGTTTGGATACCAGTGACAAATTAATCCAAAAATTGGATCCATCATTTCTGTTCTTCTCATTAGATTGAAGGCACAACAATCTGCAGCGAACCACTTTACTAGTTGCTATAAACGTAAGCAATCATCATTTTAAATGGGAATGCATCACACACTCCCCTTTTTCCTGTTGGGGCTTACTGATCAACCTGGTGTTGTGGTAGTAGAAATATAACACATACGATTCTGCAATCCCTGTATAAATGCTCATCTCTAATCTCTTGATAATCATCAATTTGTGATGCACCCACTCACCAATTATAAAGAAAAGACATCAGAACTCAACTGTAAAAAGTTATTGCAGTCAAGGTCTGATGCCACAATTCCTGCTGCCAGAGCCACAGCTGATGTGAAAGGCAGGTCAGGTCACGGAGGTCTTCTGCTCGATTTTGCGACCTTACAGTGACTAGCAGCAAGAGCATGATTATTTTTTGCATTTCTTAGATAATTATATACCAGTTATAAGCTCTATGCATGTTTTACTCATTCTGAAATACTGCAGCTTTTGTAGACTTGTATTGAATTGTTTCTAGTATATTTTTGCAACAAATTGATGAGTGTAATTTTGCACTAGAAGGTCTATTTATATTCTTCATGTTTGCAAACATGCTCTCTCTTTTATACGAAAAGGCTACACACCATGGTTTAAGTGGGTTGTGGGTGGGATGATTATGTATCCATGTATTATATGGAATAAAGTACCACCTGCAGAACATGATAAAGATATTGCAAGTCACCTTGGAGTTCCATAACCTTATAAAAGTACTCGGTCTTGTTCCTTTACCTGGCTATGAACTCCTCAGTGACTTACAATATATATGAAACATTTACTGGACTATTCTTTGAAACAAGAAGGACACAGGATATCTACCAGATCTAAAACAGGTGCAGGAGAAATGTTTATGGAATTCGTACAGACCCAAAGCTGATTTTAAATGTGTCGGAGAAAGGCAAAATAACTAAACACCGTACAAGTGAATGTGTGTACCTGGCATGCAAAAGTGGTAGTATCGGGCAAAACACTGAGCCTGAAGTCACTTCAAAGTGCAAAGTTCCTTGTTTTGTGGGGGAAAAAACTGAGAAAAAAGCATAAAGACACAGATGAAACAACTTTGAAACATGGTTCAATTTTGTTTCAGACATGAACGTAACAATGGATACGAGCCAGACACATGGGGGTACATTAAGAGACTGCTTGAGTATGTGACAATGGGAGCTGGAGGGAATAGAGACACCTCTGAACCACCTTCCTTGTCTTGGTAACAATAACTGTTGTGGGTGAGTTGGGATGCATAGGTGTCCTGCATGGTTAACTGGCATATAACCCTTTGCTGAGAGATTAAATGCAGGTAAAACTGGCAGGGCAGACTTTAGCGCTGATGGCGCCCAGTGCGACAATATTTGTTGGCACCTTCAAAGTACCTCCTTCTCCAGGGATTACATCATTGACACTCTCCAATAGTGCCCCGCATCATTCTATTGCTCTTCTCGCACGTGTTTAATTTTTAGTATAGCGCTACTCATACCAATGTAGGGTGTCAGAGCAGTTTACATCACACTCATTATACAGAATTAAAGAAGTGTGCAAATCCATATATAGGAAATGTCACATAAAACAATGAGGATTACAAGGTGTAAGAGTCACATGCCATGGATAAGAAAAGACCAGGGAAGAGAATAAGGTTATCAACCTATTCTGTGCAGTTTGCATGCAGCCCTTTTATGCCAGTTCATAGCTCACTGTGATACAGGTAGGAGACTAAATGCTAATTATCCGCCGATGTAATAATAAGTGGAAGCGGGAGAAACTCTCCCAGTTCACACATCGATCCCAGTTCAGCCTTTGTAGAGACCTGTGTTCTGTGTAGAAGAACCTATACAACGAGGATATTGCATGACCCTCTGTCAGGCTCGCCCATGGTTCGGTATTCCGAAAAAAAGATCGGCCATTTCGTGCAGCCCACACTGGGTCAGTGCCTTTTTAGTCAGGGACTCGCAAGCGGGAGGGATCCATGGGTTGTCTTATAATGGCAAGGGCAGGGAGTATAAAGACTCCACAGGTATAGATCTTAGCAGTTTTTCCCAGGGCACAAGTCCTAAAAAAAGAAGTGGGGGGACGCTGATGTCACAACAGGAAGTGATGTCACAAAAGGTGGCTTGCACCATCAGACTCATTGCTTCCCCTCGCTCACCCCTTAGATGCGATTGCATCAGAGAAGCCAGCCCGTGAGCAGCGTGCTGTGAGCTCCGATCTCGCCAAAGAGAGGCCAAAGAGTGAATCTGTGGCTCCATTTGCTCCAGTTATCGAGCTCCTGCTAAAATAAGTGGGGAGACGCCGTCCACCCGCGTGGCACCCCGACTCGAGACGTGGTTTTTCCCAAGCCATGGTGTATATCGTGTGGATTTCCGAGGGGAACCGGGGAAGTCCTCGCTGAAGAATGCTTGACAAAGAGCCCGGGTGGACCTGCGAGCACTCCGGCTTCTTGTATTGAAGCTGTTATTGGACACAACTTTAATGGCAGTTTAGGCAGGTACATTAATCACCAGTGTTATCCGGATATTTTAATTATTGCCCGAAAGTTGCTGGGCACACAAATACATTTTAAACAGGTGCTTTTTAATAATAAATAAGATATATTAAAATGCAGTGCCCGCTGAGCTCCGCCTCAGTGTGACGACACTGGTCACAACGCCCTAAAGCCGGCACTGGAAACTGGTATCCTGACATTTATTTTTGACCTGGCATCACACTAACCTTACATGGGCACAGAGCCCTAGGCCCCCCCCTGGTGATTTGGAATTCAGACCCTGCTCTGTGACCTGAAGGGGCGACCCAGGTGTGCCCTCACATTAGGCAATGGACTAACATCCTTGCCCTGGGTACATCATGTAACCTGATGGTGGCAACATACTGTGTTTTGAGAAATGATAGTGAGACTAGACCTTTTTCTCTATGTCATGTGAGACATAGGGGCAGATGTATCAAGATTCCATTTTGCGATTGCTAAATAGCGATTTTTAAGGAATCGCTATTTAGAAATCGTAAAATGGAATGTATGTAGAAAATCGCCATTTTTTTGCGATTTCTTAGTCTTCCTTATTTGCGAATTCGCATTTTGCGAATTCACAATTAAGGAATCATTTCCCATGCATTCCTATGGGCCAGGAGGTCCATAGGAATGATTGTGAAAGTATTCTCAATTTGCGATTCGCAGTTAGCTAATCGCAAATTGAGAATAATTTCAAGGGTGCAGGGGTGTCTCAAAGACACCCTGCTGCACCCCTGAAATCTACATGTGTGTGCATATGGTGCACATACATGCCCTATGGGCATGTATGTGCGCCACATGCCACCCTCACAAATGCCAAAAAAGGCATTTTTAAAAGAATTCGCAAATTACCACCAACTACAAGTTGGTGGTAATTTGCGATTTCTTAACCCAAATTTACAATTTCAAAAACCTACATACATCGCATTTAAGGAATCGCAAAATTTGTGATTCCTTAAATGCTTAAGCAAAATAAGGAATCGCACATTTTTGCGATTCCTTACTTTGCGATTTTTTGATACATGTTAAAAAATGCAAAAAAGCCTTTTACGATTCGCAAAAGGCTTGATACATCTGCCCCCTGGTTCCTTGTGCTGAGTCATGTGCCTGGGGGAGAGGGGGACTGGTGCATGTGTGTGTGTGTGTGTGTGTGTGTTTTTGTGTATGTGTGAGTGCAAGTGTGTGTGTGTGTGTGTGTGAGTGTGTGCAGTGCAAGTGTAGCAACTGTATGGTAGTAGGGCTCTATGTTATGTGAATCTGGGACTGGGACTCTTGGCATCCACTGTACATGCCACTCTTTCTGTGTAGCACAAGATGGAGAGAGAGGACAGCATTCCTGGGCAATGCAGGTGCATTGCCTGCATTGAATATGACACTTTACAACGCATAAGTTACAACATGTATCATTACAACGCAATTTTTACACCGTAAAATCCATTACAACGTGTGTTGTTACAACACATGTTGTTACAACGCATAATCCATTACAATTCAATTACTATTCAAACTCCGCTGGAGTGTTACTTTGGGGAATGCGTTGTAATGCATTATGCGAAGTGATGACATGCGTTGTAATGGATTTCACGTTGTAAAACATTCATTGTAATGACACACGTTGTAACGCGTGCGTTGTAAACAATGTTTCCAGCCTGCATTCATTGGCTGGAGGGTGGAGACCCAGACACAGCAGTGAGGTGGAAGGAAACAGAGCTACCTTTAGAAATTACTTAAGAACCTTGTTAACAAAAGATTGCTGATTAGTTGTGGGCAGTACTATTTAGCAGATGGAAGCTGTGTGCAGTGGGACTGCAGGTTCTGTGGTTTAAGGTGAGGGAATTTCAAGGTAAGGCCTGCAGCTTTGTCTGTTTGTGATTACAGCTTTAAGAAGAGGATGGCAGCCAGGTGCAGATAACTCACAATTCATTATGTCCATGTTTTGGATACTCCTGCTTAGAACCAGCCACAGTTTTACTTGCTGGGAGAATCATCACATTGCACAAACCCTGTGTCTAGGCAAAGTCGGTTCTGAAGCCTGAATCAGTGGAACCTTATTCCAAGTCTGGAAATATATTTTAAAGTGGGATCTGAAGCAACCTACTTCATTCAAGTTCAATGTTCTATATGACCAAAGAAGGGAGTGGTGCTTCCCAGAATAGTCTGAGGTCTGTGTGATCAGGGCTGGTGCCTGCATGCCAGCCAGTCTCCCAGAGATGAAGGGACATCATTTGAAGCCTGCAACTGCTGGAGAAGCTGAGGCTCTGCCTAAGTACCTAGAAACCTGCCTGTTTATAAGAGAGGTAAAGAGAGTGCCTAGCCCTGCAGGAAGTGAGACCACCCAGGATGAGAAACCCAGTATGTTTTGTGGACTAAGACACCCAGAATTAGCTGACTGCTAAGAGGAAAGGAAGTGCTTGCCATTCTCCCATTGCATCTCCCAGCCTGAGCTGAGGAAGCATTCGTCAAGTTGGCACTGGGCAGCCTGGCATGCCTGCCTTCAACCCCAAGGCACCCTAGCATTGCTGCTACTAACCAATGCAATCAACCCATGATCCTGAAATGGGCTAGGCTGGCGTCTGTGGTCTCCAGCCTCGGTTCGCGAAACTCAAGAGTGTGAATATCGCACTGGCCCAGGCCTGGGACTCACCAGCGTCACTGAGATGGTAATGCAGTACTGTGCCTGTACGATCTAAGAGACTGTGCCCATATGCACACAGAGGGAAACCATTGCAGCTGATGCTAACCATTGCTGGCATGAACTTGTGGGGCCGAAAGACAACTGACATGGCCTAGGGGGCTGATCTACAGGCGAATCACTAGTGATCCGCACAGGTGCCGGACCTGTGCATTTACCCATATCTTTGTCAGTGTCACACACTTGAGAGAAGAGGGATGAACCTGGCCCCCTAAGGATACCTGCATTTGATTAGATGCAGTAGCGGCAAAGAGCCCTTAACTGAACCACCTTTGGAGGGTGTAGTATTTAGTATGCTTTATTGTATTTAAAACACTAACATTGGGCTGGACACTACTTTATTGTGTATATGGGTCGAAACTTCTGTTCTGAGCTCTAATCCTCACACACTGCCTCTTCGAGAAGCTTGTCACTGCTTCACCTCGCTACCTTGAGAGTCAAGTGTGCAAAGAGTTGGATGCAGCCCAGATTGCAGAGAAATAGTAAGCAGTAAGGCCGACCCCAAGCACCTTTGACAAACGACCACAACCACCATGATCGGGCCCAATATCTGCTGAAGGACACTGCACTTCCTGTGGCTGAGACTAGGGCTCTCCCATGGGCGTCCGCAGAAATGTTTCCAGGGGGGGCAAGATTTTAACTTCAGCACTCGCCTTCCAGGGGGGGGGCAACATTTTAACTTCCTCACTGGCCTTCAAGGCACGTTTAATGCAGACGGCCCATTGTCATTCTTTATGTGATGATCAGCAGCAGACAGAATGACAATGGGCCTGTCCACAGTCTGCTCGAGGTCAGGGAGCGGCTGCTGCAGCCTCTAGAGTTCAAAGAGAACTGCGAGAGGCCCCAAGTGAGAGAACATTTGAACTCCTGGGGATTCTCGCAGGGTAACAGCCTGCTGTAATCTCGAACATTACGGACCAAAAGGAATGGGACCGGCGATCCAGGGGGGGGCAAGCGCACCCCCTTGCCCTCCCCTGCGGACGCCCATGGGCTCTCCATGGCTTGCCTAGCCAGCTTAGAATGCATCCCTCTGAGGATTATGTTCTCGATGGTGTCTTGCCTTCCTGCCCTGAGGCTGCAAACAACACATACAACAAACAGAGTCTAACCATCATGCTGGAGAGGCTGGTGACATGCATCTAGCTCCCATAATTGCCCCCATAGCCCTGGTTCTGTGCCTACATGCTTCAATTGGCCGCCAGGTGCACAGCACAGCCAGTGGTGTAACAGGGGCTCTCGCAACCCCCGTGGTCCCTGAGCTGCAGGGGGCACCCTCAGCACAATACTCTGGCCTGAGAGCTCCTGATTAAATCCAAAGCAGGGGGCCCTTCTACGTACCTTGTAGGGGGCGGCCTCAAGTTCCGTTGCGCCACTGAGCATAGCAGGCGCTGTGCCCATTTCAAATCACACTGAGGTAAACTATAATCACAGATTTGTATGAGTTTAGATTCTCTGCCTATCTTCCTGGCAGCACCCTGGATTATTTCCTGATCTTTGCAACTCTTTTCAGGGTTCACAGATTCGACAGCTATTTGCACACCCTTTTCCATAACATATAGAAGTGTGTTAAATTACTCTTTCAATTCCAATCCACAATTATTTTAGAAACTTTTCCCATATGGCTTGCAGAAGTTTGACCTAAAAAAAGTGAATGGGTGTGGTGTTAGTATCCCCGATGAATCACAGGCGAAGAGGGCGTACCTTTTGGCACGTCCGTTGCTTTTGCTGTGCATGAGCTGTAGGGGAAGCAACACAAAACAGAGTGAACTTACAAAACAAGTAAAACCCACCGCCAATCAAAAACAAGCATCGGCTTTACTTTTTCCCCCTGGGATGTGGGAGAGCCGGGAGAGAGGGAGAATAGAGAGGCCCTCACATGCACAGCAAAGCAAGGTCTGACATCAGCAGAGGAGGGATGCATCAACACAAATGCTTCAGGGTGGACAAGAATAGGGAGGAAAGCAGGCGAATTAGGAGCAGGGAAGTGGGACAGACAACAAAGCCATTGAAGCATGAGCAAGGGGTTGATACAAAGACCCTCTCTGAATATATAAGAATTATTGCAAATAATAGGTCTGCCTGCAAACAGCTAAAGCTGTCCGCAGGGGAACCTCAACGATGAAGCCAGATGCAGGAGTTGGGAACTGAGAGTTGAAGTCTGCATGTACCTTGACAAATGCATCCTTGAACACAATAGGTCACAACATAGTAACATAACAAAAAAAATACACGCCCATAGCAGTGAATATAATACCAGCTGCTGAATACTACCCAGCAGAGGCCAGAGCAGGTAAGAGTGTTAGGGGGTTAGGGGAGGGGGATTTTTGACAGACAACGAAGATGGAAAATTAATTATTGTTTAATTTACCCTTGTGGTCCTTTGTTGAATCTCCACCCAACCTGGCCCACTGATCTTACCTGCACTGGTCGCTGCTGATGACACTGTGTGTCTGGTCACCACAGTGTGTCTCTAGTAGCCTATCCAATCTCATATCTGGTGGAAACAGTGTGGCTCTAGTACCCTAACTAGCCTAGGGTGTAATTGATACGACGTGGTTCTAGCACCCTTTCCAATGTGATGTCTGGTGACTACAGTGTGTCTCTAGTGCCCTCCCCTTTGTGATATCTGATCAAAACAGTGTGGCTCAGATAACCTATCCAGTGTCATACTTGGTGAATACAGTGCTCCTCAAATAACCTATCCAAGGTGATGGCTGGTGAATACAGTGTGGCTTTAGCGCCCTCTCTAATTTGATGTCTGGTGGATTCAGTGCAGCTCCAGTACCCAGCGCCTTGAGATCCTCACGCTTGAGTAGCTGTGCTTTATAAACCTTGATTGATTGATATTGGCGTACAGTGCGATGGACATGGCGTGTGTAGGAAGGGGGAGGCTCTAGTTGGCGCAGTGTAGCACTAGCGACAAGCAGGGACTCTCTCTTCCTCGTCAGGGCTGAGGGTTACCTTCCAGACAACCTCTGCTTACCCTCTAGGTAGTGTGGCTTAAGCAGTCTTAGGCTAATCTTTGGGGCACATAGAGTTAAACATTTGCAATATCACACCGTCACAACCAACCCACCACACAATGACACCAAACTGTATTTGTAAAAATATATATCTTTATATAAATTTCAAGCAGGCTTGTAAATACAGTTGTAAATCTTTCAATAGTGGTTCCAGGTTACGTAAGTTCAGGTTGCCACAGTTCTTTATAGCAATAAGCAATCTTTTGGGCCTTCTGCCCAGGTTCGACAAGGTTCAGTGTCTCGTAGCGCCTCAATGCGCTCTCTGCGTGGGCCTCGAGGGCCAGGAGCTGTGCGAGCCTCGGTTTCAGAGGCGGCTCGCGTTGGGAGCAGATAGCGCGGTGCGAGCTCGGGTTGCAGGTCGCTCGCACCGCGAGGATACAACACAGTACCTTTCAAATTCTTGTGGAGCGGGCGGCTTCCAGGGGAGCTGTCCCACGTCGCGTTGCTTTTCCGGGGTCGCTGTTCGCTGCGGCTCTCAGCCGGGCAGGTCACGGGTCATCCGGGGCAGCGGTGCTCTGTGGCGACAGGGTCCTTTCCTCGTCGTTCGCTCCGACCCTGGAGGCGCCGGCTGTGTGGTGACGGCAAGTGGCAGTACGGTCCCCAAGTGCAGGACGTACCCAGCCAAAGTACCGGTTGCAGCTGTGCGCTCACAGCTGATCTGTCGGGCAGGCTACCGACCAGAGGGGGTTATCACAGGGCAGCTGTCCGTCTTCGCAGGTGGATTGACGGCTCGAAGCGCAGTCAATTCGGGAGCTTGGACCGGACGGGTCCTCCTTCACTTTGCTCTCGGGCTCCAGGTGCAGTTACGGTCACGGTGCTCGGGCCAGCGGCGGCTGGACCTCGCGTTGCTCTCGCTGTTGCTTTTGGGCCCCGGTCACGGTGCTCAGGGGGATGTTGATGCCTTGGTTACGGGGAGCGTGGCAGGCTTGCCCAGCGCTCCCAGACCCCTCTGTCAGCACTGCAGCGATAAGCAGCACACACAGTCGCTTTCTTCAGGATGTAGCGCCCACTGGTCCTGGGGCGCTGGTCAGGGGGCAAGTTCAACAGCAAGCCCTTGGAGATCTCTCAGCAGAGTTTGGCACAAAGTTTCTCAAAGCAAAAGTCTTCTTGTAGTCCTTTCTTTTCCTCTCCTTCTGCAGCAAGGCACCAGACACAGGCAAGAGTCAGCACTCTTCCTTGTCCTTCCCAGTCCTTCTCGTCGGGTAGAGTTCCTTCTGTAGCACAAACAGGATCTAATCTTCAAGGAGCAGGGCTCCTTCTTTTATACTACATTTCTTTTGTTCTCGCAGGCCAGGGGGGCCTTGGCATAGCCACTTTCAGTCCTTGAGTACCCTGGAGGGTGTACTCCAGCTTCTGCTTTCAGTGTGAGGGGCAGGCGCATCAGACGCCCCACAGGAGGTGGAGCCAGCATTGTGCGGACAGGGGCAGCCAGAGTACCTTGTTGATGGGGCTTCGCCTTTCCTGGGCCAGGTGTCGGCTGAGTCATCAGTCGCTCCCCAGGAGGGTGGAGCCAGCATTGTGGTGGCAGAGCACAGCAAGATTCAGAGTCAAGAGCCACTCCTACCTCCCACTAAGGTGTAATCTGCGCATTCACCACCTGTCATCCCCCAGCCCTGTCACTCACACGTCCCAGACAGTCAGATACACATACCAGCAGAGGCGGGCTGAAATGGTTAGGCAAGCAAATGCTAACTTTCTAAAAGTAGCATTTGCAAACACAGGATATTAAAATAAACTTTACTAAAAGAAATATTTTATCATCCTGAGTTCAGGCATACTAAACACGACTCTCTACCATGCTCCCTGAGCCTGCTGGGATTATAGGGTGTAATAATTCCAGCAGCTCAGTCTGGCCTAACGGGAGCAGGTAGCCTACAATAGTGAAATACGAATTTAGCTGTAAGTCACTACTAGGACATGCCACACACATCAGGGCTTGTCCTACCTCACACCTACAATGCACCCTGCCCGTAGGCCTACCATAGGGGTGACTAATATGCAGTCAAGGGAAGGTTCAGGGGCTGGCAAGTGGTTGCACTTGCCCAGCCGGCATGACAGTACGAGACTGCACGCGGGTTCTGCGGTGGCAGTCCCCAGACACATCTTACGGCTGCTTCTGTGGGTGGCGCAACCCGCGCTGCAGGCCCACTAGCAGTATTGGCATCTACAAGCCCTGGCACTCCTAGTGCACTTTACTAGGGACTAACAGTAAATCCAATGAACCAATCATGGATACCAATCACATGTACAATTTACAGTAGGGAGCACTTGCACTGCGGCACGGGTCGGCCGTGGCGCAGTGCCCTGAGTATCGGAAAACCAGCAAAACATCGGAGGCACACCAGCAAAAAGTGGAAGGGAAACTCACGCCAAGGTGCCAGGTCTAACATGTGTCCCCTCCAGCTGAAATGTGGGGGGAACTACCCTTCCCCAGGGAGTTCCACATCACTAAGGCGGAAAAATCTGGACAGACCGTCAGCGTTGGCGTGATCGGTGCTAGGGCGGTGTTCCACCGTAAAGTCCATACTCTGTAGAGAAATGGACCACCTCAACAGTTTCGGGTTCTCACCCCTCATTTGCATCAACCATCTGAGGGGCCTGTGGTCCGTCTGAACTCGGAAGTGAGACCCAAACAAGTAGGGTCTTAGCTTCTTCAGCGCCCAGACCACAGCAAATGCTTCACGCTCTATTGCACTCCACCTACTTTCCCGTGGGAGTAACCTCCGACTTATGAAGGCTACGGGTTGGTCAAAGCCCTCCTCAGTCATCTGTGAAAGAACAGCCCTACACCATGCTCTGAAGCGTCTGTTTGCACTATGAATTCCTTGGAGAAATCAGGAGCCAGGAGCACGGGCGCCGTGCACATGGCAGTCTTCAGGGTGTCAAAAGCCTTCTGACAGGTGTCAGTCCAAATCACATTCCTGGGCTGCTTCTTCGAAGTCAGCTCTGTCAAGGGGGTCACAATCGTGCCATAGCCCTTGACAAACCTCCTGTAATACCCAGTGAGCCCCAGGAAGGCTCTCACTGCAGTCTGGGTCTTGGGGGGTTCCCAAGCCAGGATGGTCTCGATTTTGGGTTGCAAGGGTGCTACCTTGCCACTCCCCACTTGGTGTCCCAAGTACACCACGGAACCCTGCCCAATCTGGCACTTGCTTGCCTTGATTGTGAGGCCTGCTCTGCGCAGGGCCATCAACACTTCCCAGAGGTGTCGCAGGTGTTCTGGCCAGGTGCCACTGAACACCGCGATGTCATCCAGGTAGGCGGCACTGAACTCGTCCAGCCCAGCCAACACCTGGTTGACCAATCTCTGAAAGGTGGCAGGGGCATTCTTCATTCCAAATGGCATAACCCGGAACTGGAAATGCCCATCTGGTGTAGAGAATTCTGACCTCTCCTTTGCCCCATCGGTCAAGGCGATCTGCCAGTACCCAGACGTTAAATCAAATGTACTGAGGAACCGGGCAGCCCCTAGCCGATCAATGAGCTCATCAGCTCTGGGGATGGGGTGCGCGTCAGTCTTCGTGACTGAATTGAGTCCTCTGTAGTCCACACAGAACCGGAGTTCGGGTGTGGCTCCCGGCGCAGCAGCCTTTGGGACCAAGACCACGGGGCTGGACCAAGGACTGCTGGAAGACTCAACCACCCCAAGGGCAAGCATCGTGGAGACCTCCACCTTGATGCAGGCCCGGACCCTGTCAGTCACTCTGTAAGCCTTATGCTTCACAGGTAAGCTGTCTCCAGTGTCCACATCATGGACGCACCAATCTGTGACACTCGGAACCAGGGAGAACAGATCTGGAAACTGCCCCAGCAACTGGCGGCAGTCTTCCTGTTGTTCGGGGGTCAGGGTGGGTGAGAGGTTAACTCCATCCACTGACCCATCTTTCTCACAGGCCACTAAGAGGTCAGGAAGAGGCTCCGACTCCTCCTCCATTCCATCATCAGTTGCCAACAACATGCCCACTTCGGACCTTCTTAAGTGGGGCTTGAGGCGGTTGACATGTAGGACCCTCAAAGGGTTCCTGGGCGTCTTCATGTCCACCAAGTGTGTCACTGGGCTCTTGCGCTCCACAACCTCAAATGGACCTGTCCACTTATCCTGAAGGGCACAGGGTTCCACTGGGGCCAGGACATACACCTCTTGTCCAGGCTGAAGCTCGACCAGAGTGACATTCTGGTCGTACCACCGCTTCATCTCCTCCTGGCTTGCTTCCAGATTTGCCTCGGCAAGTTGTCTGAAGCGCCTGGTTTGGTTTCTGAAGGCCAGCATGTAGCTATATACATTCTGGGGAGGTTTCCTGGGAGATTGCTCCCAGCCTTCCTTTACCAAACTCAGTGGTCCTCTCACGGGGTGACCGTACAGCAGTTCAAAGGGGCTGAACCCTAGGGACTTCTGTGGTACCTCGCGATATGCAAAGAGCAGGCATGGTAAGAGGACGTCCCACTTACGCCTCATTGGACCCTCCAGGCCCATGATCATGCCTTTCAGGGTTCGGTTGAATCTCTCAACCAACCCGTTACCTTGGGGATGGTAAGGCGTGGTGAACTTGTAAGTTACACCACACTCTTGCCAAAGGGACTTCATATACTTGGATATGAAGTTGGTCCCCCTATCGCTCACCACCTCTAGAGGGAATCCTACTCGTGAGAAAATTCCCATCAGTGCACGTCCCACCACGGGGGCCGTCACTGTCCTCAGAGGGATGGCTTCAGGGTACCGGGTGGCATGGTCCACCAAGACCAGGATGAACCTGTTGCCCATGGCTGTCTTGGGGTCCAGAGGCCCAACAATGTCAATACCCACTCGCTGGAATGGCGTACCGACCACAGGGAAGGGTTGGAGGGGAGCCTTGTTCCTTCCTCCGCTCTTCCCACTTGCCTGGCAAGTCGGACAGGTTCTACAATGAGCGTCTGAGCTCTTGCGCATTTGGGGCCAGTAAAAGTGGGTGACAAGCCTGTCATAGGTCTTGTCCATCCCCAAATGTCCTGCTAAAGGCACATCGTGAGCCAGACCCAGTAGGAAGGCTCTGAACTTCTGGGGTACCACCAGCACACGGGCTGACCCAGGTTCAGCAGCCTTAGGCTCTGAATACAGGAGGTCGTTCTCCCAGTACACATAATGTGTTTTGGCCTGAACACCATTGGCCTGGTCTGCAGCCTGCTGCCGCATACCCACGAGAGAAGGGCATTCTTTCTGCTCCCTGCAGAATTCCTCCCTGGAGGGTCCTCCTTCTTGCTGCCAATGGGCCAGCTCAGGCAGGTCCCCCAGTTCGGCAATCTGTTCCCCTGTAGGCTCCAGGGCATCCCCCTCAGGGTCTGCTTCCTCCTGGACCGTGGGAACTTCAGGGGCCGGTTTCCCGCGCCCCCGGCGCCTTCTCCCTAAGGCCGGTTCCTGGGCCTCTCCCTCAGGCCCCAGGACCTCTTGATCACCCCTACTGGCTGCCATTGACCGGGTGGTCACGCACGCCCAGTCAGGCAGACCCACCATCCGCAGGTGAGTCGTCTTCTCCACCTTTTCCCAAGGGGAGTGCTCCAAGTCATTCCCTAGCAAACAGTCAACAGGCATGGTTTTCCTCACACAGACCTGCAGAGTACCAGAGACCCCCCCCCACTCGAAGGGAACTTGAGCCATCGGACACTGACTCTCTGAATTATCAGCATTGATAACCCTACAGTAGGCATGGGGTACAACCTGCTCTTGAGACACCAGGTGCTGCCTCACTGCAGTCACACTGGCTCCTGTGTCTCGAAGAGCCTCAGCTTCCTTACCATTGATGATCACCACCTGCCCATATTTCTTAGTGTTGGAGGGCAGGTAGTTTGTAGGGATCATCTCACTGTCTCCTAGTGAGACTAGGGTCATGTGAACGGGATCTCCACCCCCCGGGACCATCACTTCTTCTCCTAAGTGAACACTAGTCACTTGACGGGGCGGAGCACCAGTGGGTGCTGGTTTTCCAAACAGACAACACTTGGGGTCACTGGATATTTGCCCCGGCTCACCACATTTGAAACAATTGAAGGGCCCCTTTGGAACAGGTTTACCTGTCGGGGCCCCATTCTGCTTTGGGGGTGGGGGAGGCTGAGAACCTTTCTGCTGGTCCCCTTGGGGATTACTTTGGGGGCCTTTTTGGAACCCTTTCTGTTTTCCCTTGTCCCCCCCACTCTTCTGCTGGGGACCCTGCCCACTCTTGGCGGAGTCTCCCACTGGACCCTTGTGGACCCTGGTGCTGAGCCAGCGGTCCGCCTCCTCAGCAAGCTTCCTCGGGTTGGACAGCTTGCTATCGATCAGGTGTTGGCGTAACTCAGGAAAACAGTGATCAGACAAGTGCTCCCATGCAATTAAATCAAAGAGACCTTGAAAATCATTCACTTTGCTACCCTTCACCCAACCATCCAGTGCTCTGCAAAAATAAGTCACATACTCCACATACGTATTCCCAGGCCGCTTAGTACATCCCCTAAACTTCTGTCTATACATTTCAGGGGTAAGCCCGTACCTGTTCATCAAAGCTTCTTTCATGTGGGAATAGGACCTCTGGTTTTCAACGGGCAAATCTAGCAGGGTATCTCGCCCTTCGCTAAGGAACCTTCCCCACAACCCCGCTCCCCAATCCTTGTCATGGACCCGGTGGGAGGACATGGCTACTTCGTATGCCCTAAACCATTGTCCTATGTCATCCCCCTTAAAGAACTCTTTAACTACATCTTTTGGGATGTGCACTCTTGACTCTACCTGCACGGGCGATGTGCTGCCACCAGAGGGAGGATGATCCAAGTTTTTCTCCTTTAGACTCATCTCCCTCATTTTCAATTCGTAATCCATTTGGTGCTTTCGCTCTTCCAGCGCCATTCTTTTGGTTTCAAGCTCCAGTTGGATTTTTAATTCTGCCAGCTTTCTTTCGTGATCCCTCGTTTCCTTCCTGTCCGCCAGCTCCTCTGGCGACAGGCCTTTACCAAAGCTGTGCACGCTGTCTTGCCTTTCGAGATCCACCAGATCCATAGGTGCATTCTGCTCTTCAGTCGCATCTTGCTCCGCGAGGGCATCTTGATCCTCCGGGGCCTTTCTGGACTCTATCCAGGCTTTCAGGGCCTTGTAGAGCTCTGGCTTGTTCTTGCAACCGGTGTGCGGAACCTTGAGTTTCTTGCAAAAAAACTTCAGTTCAAGTCTAGTGTATTTATCCAGCTTCGCGGCGTCCCACTCCACCTCCAACATCTCGGAGGTCGTGGACTCCGCTCCATCCAAGCTCTTTGTGCCTGGCATGGTTTCTTCGCTAGGGATCCTCTCTCGGCAAACTTACAACAAAACCTGTGGCCAAGTAACTGGACTGAAATCACTGTGCAATGGTCAGAAGTTAAGGTATAAACACTGCAAATGTAAATTCGAAAATCCTCACCGCTGCCACCAATGTAGGAAGGGGGAGGCTCTAGTTGGCGCAGTGTAGCACTAGCGACAAGCAGGGACTCTCTCTTCCTCGTCAGGGCTGAGGGTTACCTTCCAGACAACCTCTGCTTACCCTCTAGGTAGTGTGGCTTAAGCAGTCTTAGGCTAATCTTTGGGGCACATAGGGTTAAACATTTGCAATATCACACCGTCACAACCAACCCACCACACAATGACACCAAACTGTATTTGTAAAAATATATATCTTTATATAAATTTCAAGCAGGCTTGTAAATACAGTTGTAAAACTTTCAATAGTGGTTCCAGGTTACGTAAGTTCAGGTTGCCACAGTTCTTTATAGCAATAAGCAATCTTTTGGGCCTTCTGCCCAGGTTTGACAAGGTTCAGTGTCTCGTAGCGCCTCAATGCGCTCTCTGCGTGGGCCTCGAGGGCCAGGAGCTGTGCGAGCCTCGGTTTCAGAGGCGGCTCGCGTTGGGAGCAGATAGCGCGGTGCGAGCTCGGGTTGCAGGTCGCTCGCACCGTGAGGATACAACACAGTACCTTTCAAATTCTTGTGGAGCGGGCGGCTTCCAGGGGAGCTGTCCCACGTCGCGTTGCTTTTCCGGGGTCGCTGTTCGCTGCGGCTCTCAGCCGGGCAGGTCACGGGTCATCCGGGGCGGCGGTGCTCTGTGGCGGCAGGGTCCTTTCCTCGTCGTTCGCTCCGACCCTGGAGGCGGCGGCTGTGTGGTGACGGCAAGTGGCAGTACGGTCCCCAAGTGCAGGACGTACCCAGCCAAAGTACCGGTTGCAGCTGTGCGCTCACAGCTGATCTGTCGGGCAGGCTACCGACCAGAGGGGGTTATCACAGGGCAGCTGTCCGTCTTCGCAGGTGGATTGACGGCTCGAAGCGCAGTCAATTCGGGAGCTTGGACCGGACGGGTCCTCCTTCACTTTGCTCTCGGGCTCCCGGTGCAGTTACGGTCACGGTGCTCGGGCCAGCGGCGGCTGGACCTCGCGTTGCTCTCGCTGTTGCTTTTGGGCCCCGGTCACGGTGCTCAGGGGGATGACGATGCCTTGGTTACGGGGAGCGTGGCAGGCTTGCCCAGCGCTCCCAGACCCCTCTGTCAGCACTGCAGCAATAAGCAGCACACACAGTCGCTTTCTTCAGGATGTAGCGCCCACTGGTCCTGGGGCGCTGGTCAGGGGGCAAGTTCAACAGCAAGCCCTTGGAGATCTCTCAGCAGAGTTTGGCACAAAGTTTCTCAAAGCAAAAGTCTTCTTGTAGTCCTTTCTTTTCCTCTCCTTCTGCAGCAAGGCACCAGACACAGGCAAGAGTCAGCACTCTTCCTTGTCCTTCCCGGTCCTTCTCGTCGGGTAGAGTTCCTTCTGTAGCACAAACAGGATCTAATCTTCAAGGAGCAGGGCTCCTTCTTTTATACTGCATTTCTTTTGTTCTCGCAGGCCAGGGGGGCCTTGGCATAGCCACTTTCAGTCCTTGAGTACCCTGGAGGGTGTACTCCAGCTTCTGCTTTCAGTGTGAGGGGCAGGCGCATCAGACGCCCCACAGGAGGTGGAGCCAGCATTGTGCGGACAGGGGCAGCCAGAGTACCTTGTTGATGGGGCTTCGCCTTTCCTGGGCCAGGTGTCGGCTGAGTCATCAGTCGCTCCCCAGGAGGGTGGAGCCAGCATTGTGGTGGCAGAGCACAGCAAGATTCAGAGTCAAGAGCCACTCCTACCTCCCACTAAGGTGTAATCTGCGCATTCACCACCTGTCATCCCCCAGCCCTGTCACTCACACGTCCCAGACAGTCAGATACACATACCAGCAGAGGCGGGCTGAAATGGTTAGGCAAGCAAATGCTAACTTTCTAAAAGTAGCATTTGCAAACACAGGATATTAAAATAAACTTTACTAAAAGAAATATTTTATCATCCTGAGTTCAGGCATACTAAACACGACTCTCTACCATGCTCCCTGAGCCTGCTGGGATTATAGGGTGTAATAATTCCAGCAGCTCAGTCTGGCCTAACTGGAGCAGGTAGCCTTCAATAGTGAAATACGAATTTAGCTGTAAGTCACTACTAGGACATGCCACACACATCAGGGCTTGTCCTACCTCACACCTACAATGCACCCTGCCCGTAGGCCTACCATAGGGGTGACTAATATGCAGTCAAGGGAAGGTTCAGGGGCTGGCAAGTGGTTGCACTTGCCCAGCCGGCATGACAGTACGAGACTGCACGCGGGTTCTGCGGTGGCAGTCCCCAGACACATCTTACGGCTGCTTCTGTGGGTGGCGCAACCAGCGCTGCAGGCCCACTAGCAGTATTGGCATCTACAAGCCCTTGCACTCCTAGTGCACTTTACTAGGGACTAACAGTAAATCCAATGAACCAATCATGGATACCAATCACATGTACAATTTACAGTAGGGAGCACTTGCACTGCGGCACGGGTCGGCCGTGGCGCAGTGCCCTGAGTATCGGAAAACCAGCAAAACATCGGAGGCACACCAGCAAAAAGTGGAAGGGAAACTCACGCCAAGGTGCCAGGTCTAACAGCGTGGCTCTAGCACCCTCACCAATGTGACGTCTGGTGAATACAGTGCGGCTCCAGTACCCTCACTAGTGTAATGTGCAATGGATGCACTGAGGCCTTAGTTCCCTATGTAATGTGATGTCTGGTGAATATAGTGAGGCTCAATGAACCTATCCAAGGTGATGTCTTGTAGATACCATGTGCCAAGTTGCCTATCGAGTGTGATGTCTGCTGAGTGCACTGCAGCTCTAGTAGCATTTCCGATGTGATGTCAGAGGAGTAGAGCGCACCTCAATTACCCTTGCCGACGTGACGTCTGGTGACCCGGCTTCAGTGTGGGGGGTTCACAATGAATAATACCTTCTGACCTCAGCATACCAAAACTCCACTGAGTGAGCAAATCCGCATGTAGGGCCTCCCTCTTTTAGTATTGGGTGGGATTAGAATACCCTCCAGTTTCTGAAGTAAGAGATGACATTCAAGGAGAATGTCCACCATAGCATCTCCCCAGTGGAAGAAATCCCACCTGAGGATTCCTCACCGGATTTAGCATTTCATCCTGAAATTGCAAGATTTTCTGTTCTCATTAAATGAATACAAATGAAGACCCCAGTCTCCAAAATGAATCCCAGCCTGCCAGATCATGTATAGCTTGACCTCTTGACCCGCAGCGGTATTTCACATTGGAGGCTTGCCATGTGGACAGTAGAGGCTGCTTTGTCGGTCTGTGGTTCCACCAGGAAAGTAAACCAACAACGCTGACCCGGATGTGCCTTCCCAGAGAGGCCACAACATCCTGGCGCCGTGGCTTTCAAAGGAACACCTGTTAATGATAAACAGAACGCGCCTCGCTTTCTTAAAGAAGGCATTTAACACCTGGGCTGTGCAATGAGCTAACATTAAACAAGGATGGGGAATAACTAAGAGGCGAAAAGGAGACGTCTCTGTCCTCCTGTGTTACATCCAATACCACAATCAGTCCACCTGTCATTTAATCTGGGTTCGTGCACGGTACACAAACAAGTGGTCACGTAATTTGCACCAGATCACACAGGAATGAAGCATGTTATTCCCCATTGCTCCATCCACAGGCAACGCATTTATTATATTTGCTGGAAAGAGTTATTAAAGGTTTACCCAGCTGTAAATCGTGGGATCAAAGACCCGTGTTTTGTACAAAAGCGCAAAAAAAAGTGACTTTCTGCCCACACTTGTTATGTTATGTTATTTTTATTTGTATCGCGCACAGCTGCCCCAGCAAAGGGGCGTCCTGGCGCTTAATCAGGCCAACCTTTAATGCAGCGCATAAAAGTACAAATGCCAGGGCATACAGGCATCCGAGCATTTGCTTCAAGGGTGCTTACACTGGACCCAATCCAGGACATTTCATCAAACCCGAGTAACGGTAATAACAGTGCAGGGTTAGTAGTGCTAATTGTCTCAAGCATGCACGTGTCAAGCACTGTAACAATAGATGTTCCATTCACAGCATTGTGGTGCTTGGTGCAATTGTCGTCACAGTGCTTTTCACCATAAGGGAGTCCTGACATGATGGTGGGAATACCGAATAATGTGGAAGGGGGAGGGAGAATTGATCAAACAACATACTGGAGTTCGGATGCCATTGCATAAGTAAATCAGGCCATCGCCAGGATTCAGTGCTATGTCATATTGTTCTGCTTCATCAATAGAAAGGCAGCCGTAAATCATCTGACATTCATGGCGCAAAATCTCTCTATGGCTAACGGATCTATGACAGAATTTCGACAGACAGAATTTCGACCTACACAAATATCGGCGTAATTATATCGATTGCAAGAATATCGACGCCCTATGTACAACATGGTAAGTACCAAAATATCGAAAAAATAATATCGATGTTAAAAATATCGTTGTCAAATATATCGGTTTTTTTTTGGTTTAAAATAACATGAAAAATACTGTAAATAATACTTATAAATTACTTAAACATATTTAAATATATTTAATAATGGTAAAAAAAATAATAATACATATTTAATAAAAAAAAATATTAAGAAATCATATATAATATATACTTACTTAACAATAATTACTATTCCCACTCCAGAGGGTGCAACAGTAGGGAAAACTGACCCTGAACCCAAAAAATATCCCTTTACCCAAGAACTGAAAACTGACCCTGAACCCTAAAAATACCCCTTTACCCAAAAACCCAAAAGTGACCCTGAACCCTAAAAATACCCCTTTACCCAAAAACTGAAAACTGACCCTGAACCCAAAAAATACCCCTTTACCCAAGAACTGAAAACTGATCATGAACCCTAAAAATACCCCTTTACCCAAAAACTGAAAACTGACCCTGAACCCTAAAAATACCCCTTTACCCAAAAACTGAAAACTGACCCTGAACCCTAAAAATAACCCTTTACCCAAAAACTGAAAACTGACCCTGAACCCTAAAAAGACCCCTTTACCCAAAAACTGAAAACTGACCCTGAACCCTAAAAATACCCCTTTACCCAAAAACTGAAAACTGACCCTGAACCCTAAAAATACTCCTTTACCCAAAATTAATTAATATTACAATTAAATTACTTCCCACCCTATTCCCCTATAAACCCACAACCCGCTCCAGTAGTAAAACATATAATTTAGTTAAAAATATACATAAATTATCAATTAATTATTCATTTATTCAATTAAAATAAATCATTGCCAATTAATATTTAATTGCAAAATAAATTAATCATTAAAAAATAATTATTTAATTACAAATAAATTACTTCCCACCCTATTCCCCTATAAACCCACAACCCGCTCCAGTAGTAAAACATATAATTTACTTAAAAATATACATAAATTATCAATTAATTAATCAATTAATTAATTAAAATAATTCATTGCCAATTAATATTTAATTGCAAAATAAATTAATCATTAAAAAATAATTATTTAATTACAAATAAATTACTTCCCACCCTATTCCCCTATAAACCCACAACCCGCTCTGGTAGTAAAAATATAATTTACTTTTATATTTTATTTATTTATAAAAACATATTAAACACATATTATAACAATTAATTTAAATACTTAAGTAAAATTTCTAACACATATTAGTAAATCGAAATTACTTACATCGATATATATGCTATCGATATAAGTAATTTCGATATTACTTACCTTAGGGTCGATATTCTGGCCATCGATATTCTGGACATCGATATTCTGTCCCTTCGATATTAGCAACTCGATATAAGTGTAAGTCGAAATTAAAGATTCGATATTTTGACTGTGTACCATGGCTAACAACTCCAAATGAAGTCCTGCATCTGGGGTCTTATTAAACTACGGGGGATATTTGCATAAAAATGGCAGACGCTGTGTTACGCCAAATTGGTAACACTGCGCTCTGACATTTTTAAAACACAGGGATTGGCTGTATTTACAAAAATAATATGCACCTCCGCATTTCCCCTAGCTCTGGTGCTAAAAGAACTGCCTAGTGCCAGCGTAGGCATCCTTGCGCCATGTTGCAAGGGTGTCTGCCCTGCAGGGGCTATTGTTTACGTGGAGGAAGGGACACCTGCACATAAACAAGCTTTAAAGGCGATTTGCTGTTTCTATGTGTGCACTTAGAATGAGCAAAATATGAGGAGAAACAAATAATTTCCCCTCATATCGCCATTCTAAGACCAGGTTTTACCTGGCTGTAGTATTTGGCACTGCCCCATCCTTGTAAATATAAGACAGCAAAAAAGCAATGGGTGAACCCATGGAACGCCCACAGCAACACCCTTGCCCACCCCTTTGCCGCAGCGGACTACGGCATATTTACAAGGTGGCCTTAAGCCACATCACGTGGCTTAACGTTATCTTGTAAATATAGGATAAAGAGCAACGCCACCAGAGTGTCAGAAAAAGTGATGCTCCGGTGGTGTTAGGAGCTTGTAGATATACCCCTAAGTGCCCCGGTGCACAAAATGGGTGTGCACTTGCTTCTGCACCCAAGGGGCACTTTAGTGTTCTAGAATGGGCCACAGACGTGTGTACAGCTTCTTCTGTAATACTGGTCTCGCCTGTTCTACAGGTGCACCATCATCATCATATCAATTGTACAGGGTGCTGGCTCCATGTAAATGAGTATACTCTGAGCCTCTGTCAATATACCTTATGACAGAGGTGGGTGAAAGCTGTCAGTGGGCACAGTGCCTTTTCAGAATTCAGTGCGAGATAAATATCAGAGTGGAATTAACTACAAGTTGTACACAGGAAACTTCCTTTACCACACGGCTTGAACCAAGCTGTGCCTTAACAGCGCGGTCCTAACCATGAGTGCATCTTTACAATGCATTCCTTTACCACGTAAGTCATTGCAATGACGCCTTAAGGAAAGCGCTGTTGGATTGATGCTGGACTTTATGTCCAACCCTTTCCTTATAGTTGCACAGACTGAGGTTGGAAGAGTAAATTATACTTTTCCAACTCCAGCGCTTTCCCTCGGTGTAAGGACTTGCGTGGTAACGGAACGCGCTGTAAAGATGTCCTACTTGTTCAGGCTACGTTATTGGTGTGATGAACCCCTGCACGGTTCCAACATACAACATTTGTAGACACACCCAGCAGTCAGATTCAACTGATCCACTTCTGAGGCTCCAAGGTTCATTAGTGGCTTCTGGCAAATTAGATACATTTTCCACACTGCTTCAAAGTGAAAAAATGTATATTAATAGATAATCCTCCATGAGATGGTGGCGTTCTCAATTCACTTCTGCAGAGCAATTGGGGTTCTCGGTTGGTGATCCACCCCTCAGTGTCCTCTTAAGAACTTTTGGGGCCCTGGGACAATCATATTTTGGGGCCCCCTTTCAGAACAACCCTGCCTATTTTCTGCTAATTCAAGCCTGCATGAAGGAAGCAATTTATACAAATTGACAACGCTGAAATCGAATGATAGACAGATCACATTACCAGGGGGCTCTTTGGAAGGTGGGGGGCCTGGGAAATTGCCCACTTTACCCATGCCTTAAAATGCCTCTGCCCCACCTGCGTGCAGGTTGCGCTCGTCACCATTGTTAAGTTAAACAGCAAGAAGGACACCAGACTCCATGTGCTTGGTAGTAACTTTATTTCTGTTCAACATGCTGTGTTACAGGACCACCAAACATCAGCAAGGACTTCCAGGAGACACTGACCTTCCTGGAATCCTCTGGCTCTGCATCAATTGATGCAGACAAGTTCCACATTCCAGCCTGTGGGCAGAAGCTGGCACACAGAGGTAAACCACAACACATTTGCTTTTTTTCGGAAAGCATCAATGCACATTTTTGGTTTGTGGCTTTCTTTCCCAGATGTCCCTCATTACTCTGCACGATTATTGTCTGTTTATTAAATTGTGCTCTGGCCAGGCCTGTGGTTTCCATTATCTCAGGTCTTCTGCTTTGAAGGTCATTTCACTCACCAATCACAGAGATACTGGGGGCCAAAAGCAGCCCTGAGACATGTTCATAGCTCCCAGCATGCACTATGAGGCACGAAGGCTTCCTGAGAAAAGTCTCTTACCAAGAAAGCTCTGGAAAAACTGAAGCCATCTGTGAATTTTATAGCACATCTTTTACTATATGTTGGCTAAAAGCTGTAGTTTTAACAAGCAGTTCTGAAGGGGAAATATTGAGCTATTCCATTAATTTAGCGTCTAGCAGCAGCGTGTGTCTTGGGGGCAGCTATGTACTTAAAAAGCATACTGGGTACATAGATGGCAAATACATTGGTGTTAATGAAGAACTCCAAATACACTTTATCCTGCTGGATAAACATGGATCTTGAAATGTTCCTCGATGCACTGCCCAAACTGGTACCGGAGTACTGAGAAATGAATAGGGCCTCCCACAATACACCTCTACTGGCGTGTACCGTACACTGCCATTCATCCAGCTCTTACAACGATGCTCTTTTGTTTAGCACAATCCACTGATGTACCAGTATTGAGAAGCTCATAGAACTGTGAAACTACACATCTAGCCCCAAAGAAACAACTCTTGCTTCTACCATGACATCCACTGAGCCCTCATGGTGTGCCCCTTTTGGCTGGAGCACTTTAAAGGTAATTTTAAACACATAAGTTAGCTCTAAAGTCGTAGGCTCTAAAGGGGCACTTATGAAATATTCCAGTACTGCCATGGTGTGCCAAGCTAGCCTTACCCTCCCACAGGGTGTTAGAGGTTTATCCTTGGCATTAAATCTTGCAAACCTTTACCAGCACATTTTGTAGCCCAATTTCACTAAAATTTGCAAAAATAGCAAGAGGCGATTGAAAAAATCCTGGCTATGCAGCTTCCCATGGCCTATAGTTTTCAAAATATATGAAGCATCTTTCTTCTCTTCTGTTTTTCAACTCTTTCATGTTTACATACAGCCCTTACCATGGACACACTCAGGTACAGGTAACGACAGAGAACCTACTTGAAAGATACATGGCAGAAAACATAAAATGGGTACAAATTTACAGGCTCAAAGAGAAAGGCTTATAGAGACCTTGAAGATGAAGAACAACAGGCCGTTTACAGCAGCTCTAGCCTCAGATCAGAACAATAGCGCTAATGTCAAAAAGCATTGATTATGTGATCATAAAAGTCCTCTAAACGAGCCATAAAGCAACAGACAACGCAAGCCGGAGCATGCTCAGGCAACAAGAGGAAACATCAATAAGCCTTCTGAACTCAGCTCGAATTACCACTCAGTTATGAGCTTTGAATATCGTAAATCGCTAACAAAGCCGGTTAACTGTGCACTTGAAATATATAATATGAAAGTATTAGGCGCCTGCTTATACGGATCCGAATTATGGGGGTTTTCAAATCTGGGAGAGTTGGGACGTGCAGAAAACAGATTTCTACGAGGGCTTGTTATGGTCCCCCAAAGCACACCCACAACTCCCTTGAAACTGGACCTTGGCAGAAAAAACATCGAGGACGTAGCAAGACTACGGCCACTCCTGTACTGGAGACGCTTGATGGTGACCCCAGAGCTGAGCCATTATGCTGCAGCTCTTGAGGATGTTGTCGAGTTTGATCGTTTTCATTGTATTGAATGGCTAAAAGAACTACGGGGGCTTCTTGTATTGTTAAAGCTGGAACACCTCTGGGGCAATCATGATGTGGCTAGCTTTCCTTCGAAAGCAAAATTGAAAGAACTATATTGGGAGATGGTGTATGTAACAATGTTCTGTAAAGGTTCCCAATCAAAACTGACAACTCGCTTTTGTGATATTAAAATGTATCCATCATGTGAAACATATTGGGACATAATAGAACGACCACATGATAGAAAGCTATACTTTCAATTTCGTATAGGAACTTTACCAGTGAACGCCTTTAAAAAACACTGGTCTCCAATGTGGGATTAACATTGCTATTATTGTAAAGACCAAATAGAGCACATTTCCCATTTGTTGTTTTGCTGCCCATTATATGCTAGCCCTAGACGCAAATGGCTAAAGCCAGTGTGCTTAAATATTGGCACCCGTAGCCAATCGACAGCCCTTAGAATACTTGAATCTGATTGTTCTACACCTTTTGTAGTTGCCGTAGCCAAATTTCTTGCCTGGGCATGGACAATTCGCACACGCACTTTAAAGTCAAATGTAATAATAACATGAAATAGGGCTGCCTTAATCTAATCATTCCATTGTATGAATTGTTTTTAAAAGAAACTATTTTTAGAAATAATTGAAAATTTTCTTGTATTTCTTATGTATAATATTCGACTGTCATGTTTAATATGTATTTTAGAATTATTTTTAGCTGTAGTATTTATTGTAATAAGGTTAGGAAGGATGCTTTTATGACAAATGTCGAATAAAGCTTTGAAATTTGAAAATTTGAGCTTTGAATATTTTTTGAAATGTAATAATTTTTTACCCACACACTTTCAGGTAAGTGTCTGAACATCCATGCATTGTGCTATCCAATGCAAGGGTTACATTTGATAAAAAAGAATTCTAATCCCTCCAAGAAACGCTTGTCATTTTCATTAAAAGAGCACATTTTGTCCCTAGGTATCGGGTTTTCAAGTTCAAGTTCAAGTTCAATCTTTATTTTGTTGCATTGCAACATAAAAGATAACAATAAAATACAAAACAAGATAATACTCAAAACAATAATCCAAACTACAATTCATTATAATTGAGCACCCTGTTATAAAATCTACATTTCATCATATTTGGACACAATATTGTGGTTGGAATTTATCACAGAAGTTAAATAAATATTTAAAATATTTAAAAGCCGAATAAAAAACATTAAATTGGTTTATAACAGCCAGGAATTTAAGATGACACAACTAGCTAAACATGATTCGTGGTTTGAACAAGTCCAGGATAAGCATTTTTTTTTTTTTTTAAAAAGAAAGAGTTACTTTCCGTCTAATAAAATTTACGGCCAATAAAAATGTGCTGATTCCGAACACAATTACTTGACTGGTGTCCGTACTTAAGATCCTGCCAGCTTCCTTATGGGAAGTAGAGCCAATATTGTGGCACAAGGGAACTATCCATTTTTCCTTGCCTTACCATAGCTAGGGCAGAAAAACAATATGTGTGGAACATCCTCCCTTTGATTGTTAGTGCACAAAGTGCAATAATCATTATCTGTCTTCCCCCATCTTTTCTCAGTTGCCTTTATCCTTAGGGTTCCATATCTGAATTTTAAATACAATGATTTGGCCAAAGGTGGCTGGATTTCATCGAGAAATTGTTCAAAAGATGCCTCATTTTTTACCATAAGAAATTTTTCGGTAAGAGGACCGTGCGTTCTTATATACACAGAATCGTGGCTCACATATGACCAAAAGGACAGTTTGACTATTTTCATGGAGGATGAATTTAGGGATTCCGGCTCATTCCAAAAATGTGTTAATCCGAGCTTAATTAACCAGGTTTTTACATGTTTGAACCAAAAAAAAATTCTGCCACTGTCAAGGTCAAGGACTTCTTTCAAGCCATTTTTATAATCGGATAGTTCAAAAGTTGTCCATAGTCTAACCCACAACAATATTGGTCTCAATATTGCATGTTGATCAGTATGTTTGATGTTTAAATCAAGGAATAGGGGTATCAATGGGGTATTGGTGGGAACTTTTAAAAGTCCCCTGATAAACTTGTTCTCCAGTGTTTCAAAGGTTTTCTTACATACTGGCCCCCAGATTTCCGCCCCATACAGGGCGGCAGATTGAACCTTGTATCTAAAAAGCTCTAATACTGGGGTAACTGCCTTATTCACACTTTTATTGTGTCTCTGTAGTATTGGAAAACAGTTTTGTTTAAACACCAGTTTTGATTTCTCTAGCTGTGGGCTCCATCCCATTAACGAGTCTAACAGGACCCCCAGGTAAGTAAAACTATGTTCATAATCTAGTTTTTGACCGTTTAGCATTAAGTTCCTTTGAAAAGTTTTGTGTGGGTTTAGTGTCATATATTTTGTTTTTTTTTATATTGATTTCTAGTCCTTTTGAATTGCAATATTGTTGGAACCTGTCTAGTAGGGTCTGTAGGCCGCGTGGCGTTTGTGAAATTAAAATTGTGTCGTCCGCGAAGAGGAGGGACGCAACACGTTCCCCCCCCAATCGGGGCGAGTCATTGTCACAGTTTTCTATGTAGGCTGCAATATCGTTTACGTAAAGGGAGAAAAGCATGGGGGCCAGTACGCATCCCTGGCGTACTTCCCTTTTTATGGGGATTGGGTCTGTAAGTTCCCCATTTGGGCCCCACCTGACCTTAGCGTAATTCTCCTGATGCAAGCCCATCACAAGTTTTAGCAATTCACCTGGCAGCCCCTGCCTATTCAGAGTTTTCCAGAGTAAGTCACGAGGAATTAGGTCAAATGCTGCTCGTAGGTCTACGAAGGTCACATACAAGTGACCTTTGCGGATAATAACGTATTTCCAATACAAGCAGCATAGCCTAAGTACCTGGTCAATGGTTCCCGTTTTATTCCTAAATCCCGCCTGATATTTAGATAAAACTGACTCATCCTCCAACCATGTATTAATTCGATTTAAAATATGCCTGGCATATATCTTCTGTGTTATATCTAAAAGACTGATGGGACGATAGTTGGCTGGATCGCCACGGTCCCCCTTTTTAAAAATAGTAATGATTTCTGCGCCATTCCATGTGTCCGGGATGTGGTCACCTGCCGCAACAATATTAAATAAGTGATTCAAATAGGGTGCCCAGACGTCAACATTGTACAGATAAAGATCGCCCGGAATTTTATCAAGCCCGGGCGCCTTCCCTTGCTTTACCATGGCAATTGCTGTCTCTGTTTCTTGTATATCAAAGACTACCGGGTGGGTGTTATCTGGCAATGTGACAGTAGATTCGTCTATTACAACATCGGTTGAAATTTTGGCTGCATACAACGATGTAAAATGCTTGACCCATGTGTCCTCATCTAGGAAAACCTCCCTAGAACCTTTTTCGCGTTTATTCCCCTTAGCTGCAAGTTCCCAAAATTGTCTCTGGTCCTTATTTTTGGCAGCTGATAACATACTGAGCCATATTTCCTCATCCCAAGAGGATTTCGCTCTTAATATTATTTTGTTGTATGCCTTCCTTTTATCTCTAATTTCTATTGGACCTTTCCCTTTAACAGCATCAATCAGTGCAGTTTTGGCAAGACGACATTCCTTATTGTACCAAGGTTTACCTATCGATTTGGCATTTGTCGTACCTGCACCTTTTTAAAGTTTTTTTGTAAGGAGTTCTAGTAATTTACTGAAAAGGGATTTGTGTAATTTAATAAATTCTTTAGAATCGCAGCTATGAGGACAATATGAATCAAAGGTGTCTGCAAAAGCGCAGTAGATGTTGGCCAGTAGATCCTCTCTTTCCAGTATGTAGGCCCATTTAACCGCCCTACGGTTATTACTAAGGATAATGTTGTCTATTATAGATAAGGATGCTAGGCTATGACCTCCCTCAATATCTCCCGGCCCCTTTAGTAAACTTTGAAGAAAACTAGTTTCTAATGGGCAATGATCACTATCAAATCTCTCTTTAACCTTTAAGTCAGCTGTAAAAGGCCACAGGTCAAAAGAGACAATGACATAGTCTAATTTGCTTTCGTAGTCACGCCTCTTAAAAGTGGGTGCTTTCGGGCTATCAGATGGCATACGCCCGTTACATGCTCTCAGGCCATGAGAAGTTAACAGCCTTGTGATCTGAAGAGCCAGTGCAGTGCCAACAACTGTTCTATTCTCATTCAGGGCAGGTATTCCATTGGCAGTATCCTCATCTTCAAACAATTGGGCTATGCCTATAATTGGTTCAAAATTACAATTCATGTCCCCACATAGGATGACACTTGCATCTGTTTTTAGTGTATCCATGAATGACTCTAGCTTCCCTATACATGATGATTCCTTGTGGGAAGAGTGGGGACTATTATACACATTAAAGAGGTAGATCATCCTATTGTCCACTGTAGTTATTTCCAGACCAAGAATGTCTGTAGAATCAATGGTAAGCATTTTTATACCAATGTTAATGGATACACCGATCCATATCAGTAGACCTCCAGATGCGCGGCCTCTTAGTGAAGGCACAGCCTCTATTTGGTAGGATTTATAACCAACCCTGTGCATCTGTACTGTGGCCCATGTTTCCTGCAACATACAGATATCAAAAGTGTTCATGTATTTATTCCATTTATTCACATAATTTCGCACGCACCCCTGCTATATTCCATGAAACGAGTGAGAGCAGAGAAGATCCCTCATTAGTCCCAAGAGGCACTGGGGATGTAGAAAGAGGCAAACTACTATCAGCTTAATCACCAATTACAACAGTACGTGTGCCTACCTTTGGACATCTAGTCCCTTTTTCTTCATTGTACCCCACAATGCATGAGACATTTTCATCCCCCTTAGCATCCTCCCTGCTCTTTAAACTTCAATCACACTCCTCCCTGCCACTAAATACCTCAAACCTGTTTGATAGCTCTAAAGGAGTAAATGGCATCAAATGAGCCATTTTACCATTTTCACCTGTGTTGTGACTGGTCGGTATAGTATTCCACCCATGCATCGCAGGAGTTGGAGCTAATTGATGCATATAGGCGGGATTCCTGGCAGTCTCCATATTAGAAAAATGGTTGGTGAAGGGGATATTGTTGGTTAAATATTGGGGGGAAATACTGTGGATCTTGGATAAAAGTAGGTGAAAGGGCGTGGTACAATACAATTGTTTTCGTTGCCATAGGGCCAATTCAGAATGTATTGTACAGCTTTTTTATCCCTAAAGTTTACAACAACAATATCACCCCCTATATCCTTGGATCTTCCACCCAGCCATGTCAGGCGTCGGACATGGACTATTTCACCATTTACATAGCTAGCTTTAGGTCTATACAATGACAACCAGTGCATTTTTTAATTTTTTTATTGAAAGTAACCTTCCCGTTTACCACTTGACAGTTCCGGAACACCAGTAGGTACCACCACATATGGTAGAGCTTCCGGCGGGAGTTCAGTGGGTGGTCTCCTGCCCTGGCCCCCTCCTACGTGGCTAATTCCGTTCTCTTCCGGTCTTAAGGGTCTATTCGAAGGGATACTTGTTTCCCTTACTTGGGTGTTAGCTGGAATATCAGTGTTACAATTCGGTGTTATAATTGGTCTACCCATAGATGTTTTTGGCTGTTTTGAATTGGGTTTATTGGGAGGTTTACTAACAGATGGTGCACCTGTAGAAAAATGGTTAGAAGCAACTGATGTAGCTGCTTTCTGATTGTTATCAATAGTGGAAGTAGAGGGTGTTACGGCCACTACATCTGTTGAGGGAGTGTGTATCATAGTAGGAGCTTTGGGAGGTTGTAAAACTGTTGGGGGCCCTAATGACCTGATGGAATTCCCATATGCTGTCAGATCCACCTCTATTTTCCCCAACCTTAGTTCTACTCCCTTAAGTCTTTCAGCTATGGCCAGCATGTAACTCCGCACAATCAGTTCTATATTGCCCAAAAGAGTCTTAGGGGAGACTGGTTGAGGTCCTTCTTCCGTTGTGATGTGGATAATGTCAGAGTCTGTAACTGAATGGGAAGATGGTAACACAGGTGTTGGGGGGGTTAATTCAGTTCCTGTTGTTTGTTTACCAACAAATTCTCCCGTAGCCACGTTAGTAGTAGAAATGGACTTCTTCCCAAATTCAGTGTGGCTTAATCTAGGCTTATTTAAGTCCATTTTCTTCCGTCTCTTTTTGGAAGGTGGAGGCCCATGTATTTTAGCTGGCAAGGGCCTCAAGTTTTTGCCTCTTACTACCTTCCCCGGCCTAGCTGCAGGTGAAATCACGGTTTTAAGAGGATTGGGTGTGCTAGGGAAATCATGTATGATGGTTTGGGTTTCTGGCTGGGTTAGCGTAGGGGAAATGGCAGGTGCTAGACATTCCTTAAGTAATAGAGGCACACTAGCGGTCGGTGATATAGAATCTGACAATGTAGTATTATGGTCATTATCCAGGGTGACAGAAAAAATGGGCTCAGATAGAGTCCTGTTTTTAATGCGTTCAATCGAACGGCGACGATTTGCCCGCCGCTCTGCTAATAGTAGTTCTTCACTTCCCTCGGAAGCTACTTTAGGGAAGTAATCATCCAGAGTTCGATTTAACACGCCCCCATTTTTGTCTAAACCAGCAATAGCAGGGCTAGCAGCAGTTGTGGCCATCATAATACGGTAACAGTAGAGAGGCTATGATGGTAGGTGAAACACTACTTACTCGTCAATTGGACCAGGATTTCGGGCCCAGCCCAGTCTCTTCAGGCCTCTGAGGGTCACAGAGGGCCCGCCCTTTTCCCGGGCTTCGCCCGGCGCCGCCCGCGCTCGTCCGGCGAAGCGGGGCTCCGCGCCGATGATATGCGCCTCCTGGCGCTGGCGCTTCGTCAGTAACGCGCGCCGCCGCTGTGCCTGCCGGGAGTTGTGGTCCCGGGGCGGCGGCGCGAGATGTGGCTGCACTGACTCTGGCCGGTGGCGGCTTTCGCTGCTCGGGTAGCTGACTCTTGCCGGTGGCGGCGTCCTCCACCTCCTCCTCCTCCCCATGCCTCTCAAGTGTCAGGTAGGTTTCAGGATTCTCCTTGGGTTTTCATTTTTAGGATGTATTTTTGGTCTAGAAACATTAATCAGTTTGTGATTCTCATTGCTCACTTACATACATTACTGGCACACAAACAGATTGTGCCTTGCTGGTCCATGTATAGCCATGGCATGCCATGGGTTCACATGAAGAATAAACACAGTTTCCCAGGGATAAGATGGATGATGCAAAGGTGATGCACAAGGATGCCATGGACAGTCTTACGAGGGAGGCGGGTGCAATCCTGCCAAGGACGCCTTTTGTAACTCAGGAATGACCCCCATTATGCCAGGGCCAGTCTGTGCCAGGGATTTTCTCAATAAAGTTGGGGAATCTTAAATATTGCCTGGGGTGGGCACTCTCATGCCATGAATGCCTACAATATGACACGAATAACCACCGTTATGCCTGGGCCTGTTTAATACCCAGGATAGGCACTATGGGCTTCATTTACAAGGAAGTGCTGCAGCACCACAAGCACTTTCAAAGCACAGGGATGCTTCATATCTACAAAGATATGACGGATCCTTTGCTCTCTCCTGCGCTGGCGCACAATTAGCTGCAATGCCCCAATGCAGGCACCCTTGCACCATGATGCAAAGATGCCTGCTTCACGGGGATGATTGTTTATGTGCAGGAAGGTGGCCCTTCCTGCACATAAACAATCTAAAATGACGTTTTTCAACTCCTATGTGTGCTGCGTTAGCACACATAGAACTTGCAAAACATCATTTTTTTATGATTGTTTATATGCTGGAAGGTGTTTCTTCCTGCACATCAACAATCACCAGATGTGATTTCCTCATTCTATGTGTGCTGCAGAATCCAGCATGCATTGAAAGAGGAAGAGAACGCGGAGAAATGAGTACATTTCTCCTCGTTCCTCGTTGCACCTCCCTGCGCCTCACCTGAGGAGCATTTCCAGGTTTACAATTTCTCGTAAATCTTGGAATGTGTCTGGTTCCATGGGTGTTGCGTGGAAACACTCACAGCAACACCCATGGAATGCCCCTTTCATGCCCCTTTCATGCAAAGTGCTGTGTGTAAAGGGGCCATAATCACAAGGACAGCAAAAGCCACGCAGGATGACGTTTCCTGTCCTTGTCAATATGGGGCAGCTAAATCCGCCTCCTGTGCGTCCCAAAAAGTGGCAAACCGTTGGCACAAGGGGCTTATAACCATGCACTTATGAAGGCTAGAAGGCTAAAATTGTGCAAGGTTGGGCCCTGTCATGACAGAGATGGTTCCTATGTGTAAGGGGGAACAAACTACCATTCAGAAGACCACAAGGGTAGGGCACACACCACAGCCCAGCCCTCCAAAGAAATTAAGACGCTTCTTTTTACTTGCCTCCTTCTGCAGCTCTTTCCCACTTTATCGCTCAGTGCAGCCCTGCTCCAACTCCAGCATGTATTCTTCAATGGCAGGCACTCAAGTCACACTCACAGGGTGACTGAGAAAATGGGCATTTGGCACAGAGAGGCGCAATGTTTTTACTGCATAGTGACTTGTCGTGTTGCAAGTCACAATCTATCAGGCACACTAGGAATGAGAGAATACGTCTCCGCCATTGGCAAATATTTGTTGCATAGATGTTCAAGGTTATGCAAGAACCGTGACGGATGCTTTATAAGGCCAGGCTCTCTGACAGTGTTCTAGTGCCCCTGCTCCCCAAGAAGCACAATCTCTGTATGTGTGGAATTGATGCTTAGTACACTAAACATGGTTGGTTCTAGCTCATGGAAAATTCACCAATAGCAAGGGATCTCAACTAGCCCTGAGCCAGCCTGAAGCTACTTTCCATCCACCTTTATCCATCCCCAGAGACCTGTCAGTCCTCATATACATTCTTCTGGCCATTAAATGCCTCCTCTTGGACTTCAAAGTGCAGCATGCTGCCATCAAAGGTTATCAGCTGGCTCTAAGATGTTCAACTGTGACTCAGTTGCCCTCGACTGTCCCTCAGAGCAAATCTACTGGAGGTCATGATAATTCTATAGGCTTCTGAAAGCACCTTAAGTAGTCAGTTGACACCTTAAGGGAGCCTGATCCCCATAGCTGCTCTTAGACATCTTTCGACTCCTCCACCAGGATTCCAGAGTTTCTTCCCAGATCATTAAGCCGATGACACTCCCTGTAAGACTGTCCTCGACTCCCATGTGTGGCCCGTTAAGTTTCTGAAAAAGACTCATAATTGAACTGACTGTTAGTTGAGGTATTGAAAGTAAGAGAGGCTCACAGGTTGTCCCCTGGTGTTGGGAGAGAAGCATTGCTGTTGTCAGTGGTGAACTCTTCCTTATCCATCTGGGTTAGGGTTGATAGGTGTGGATAGTTTAGTGGACTGACATTCTTGGATGAGTTGAAGGTTTGGAAACTTTGGTTGAACTTTTTCAGGTTATCATCATTAGTTTAGATAACCAATGTGCCGGTAACATGTAGGGTGCATTGCGTACAGACAGCGTGTCCTTACTAAGGAAGAGTTTGTGATTTAAAAGTGTTTGGAAAATATGTAAATGTCACACTAGAACTACATGTGTATGATAGTATGCCTGCCATGCCTTTCCCTGTAAAACTCTTGGCCTGTATGCCTCAGTACTGGTTGCAACTAGCAGCTTCTTCTCTACCACCATCACTTTGCAAAGAGATCCTTTATATTCTAATCCTGCAATTGCATATGTGGTCAGGAGGTGGGAGAAGCCACAAGGGCTCATCACAGGGGGATTCTAGTGTAGTGTAGTTCCTAGTTTCCCACTAGGCCCTGCGCATTGGAATAACATAAACAGTAGTATCGACGTGGAACTGGCTATATTCCAGGCCTCCACTGACTATGCTAAACTTAATTGGGTTGTGTTACCAACTAGCTCAGAGGTCACTGGAAACTTTCTTCTCTGCATAGGAAGTGATCAGCTTCCTTGGCACAGACAAGAAGGGATTCAGCTTTCCAACAACCGTGCAACATGACAACTTTGCTCCTCAGATCAAGAGTCGATCTCTAGGGTCGTGTGAAACAATAGACATAGATTTCACTCAGTCAGTCTAGTGCAGTTTACTTTCACAGTATGTAGAGAATAGAGAGACGGGCGTGTATCAATAAAGGTTAACATTTATTGAACAGTCTTTCTTCTCGTACAAGAGAAATGTATTGCCACAATTGCAATAACTGTTATTATAAAAAGTACGTACAGTAAGATAAGAATAGCAAAATAGAACTGTAAAAGCATTGATATGGTTTCTTAGCCATACAATGGTTTAAAAGTAATAAAACATATATACAGTCATATATACATTAGGCTAACATACTCAACTGGTGCTTCTAACTAAGCCTACCCCAGTGTGCCTGACCTAAGCCTAACACGTGAGAAGGGGAGTAAGTAAGTAGCTTAAGTTAAGTTGGTTTTGCCAAGGTTTGTTTCAAGAATTCTCGTCTAAGGGTTTAGTCAACACCATACCTCTGAATAGAATGATGGAGGATTGGTATCTCCTTCAGGGGTCTCTCTCGATATCCCAGTCACCCGCGAGGGTAAACCGGAAGCGCCGGGACTGGATTTCTCTGCACGAGAAAGGCAGCGGCTTCTCTCAGCGCGTCGAGGAAGGAGGGGTGACAGCGTCCGCGGGCAGCTGGGCTGGATGTCTTCGCAGAGGACGGCTGCACGGCTCCTCAAGCGTACTGCACCATAGGTCGCGCTGTAGCGGCGATAATGGTAATCAGTAGCTTCACCACCACAGGATAGCAGGCTGCAGCGACAGAGTGCTAGTTTTTACCAACACGGGGTCATGCAGGCAGCTGGCATCAGCAACATGTTCGCTCCTTGCTTAAGGCAACGTTGGTAATATTTATACCTGACAGGTGCCGGGTTTGACGCAAGTTTGCTGGACATAAGACGTCAATTAAAGATGTCACTAGGAAGTGATAGTTATCAGTTGCTCATTAGAGTTCCATTACTAATCAAAACATAGCAAGCGGGGATTTCCAGGTTTGCTAAGTTTTTATCTTGTTGAAGAACTCGGAGTGTTATCTAGGAATATCAGATAGTGACTGCTGCTCTGTCATTGCACTAATTGGTCGCAAAGGAAGTAGCAGAGAGTCATGCTGGAATGTGGCTCTGTGGCTCTGCTCGTGTGAGGCCAGAGATGACTTTTCAGAAAATCGCACTTGAACGGTTATGCCAATATAGGGAAAAAGGGGCTTTATAGCCGAATAGGGGCATAAGGTCACAGTAGCGATCAGGAACCTAGATAAGCACATGACACCCACTCCACGAATTCATGTCCATCAAAATTACTAAAACTAAGCAATAAGATGCATGTGTAACATTGCCCACCCCAAAATACATAAATGCATTCGAAATAGGCGTACTTGCAATACATGGAATTTAGGTACTGTACGTTTTTTAAAGCATAGTAATCAGTAAAAAGGCATTGCATATGAAATCAATGAACGATTATGCATAAAGAATTACACATGAAGTATCTCTGACAGAAGAAATGCGAGATAAATCATCACATAAAAATGCATTGTAATAATATGTGTGCTAGAGGCTGGTGTTATGTTGTTATGTCTCTAGATGTGTTTTTTAGAAATAGAAGTGTGAAGCTTCTGTTCTCTAAGAATAGTTTTTACGTTAAGCAAAGAAGTGTTCGTGCCAAAAGGAGAGGGTCAATATTAAAAAATTGTCCAATTCAAAGAAAAATCAGTTTACCAAAGCTCCTGGCAGTTTTATGTTGATCAAAACTGAAGGCCGAATTCAGAGTTCATGGGAACGCTGTGTGTCGGAAAGCTTTTCAAAAGTTATTGTTTCTCTATGGGTGAGAACATCGTATCAGACAGGCTCGCAAAGAATTGGTCTACAAAATCAGGTGATAGTTCAACCAAATTAGATAGCGCTGTAACTTGGCAGGTGTGAGAATGATTGCTGTCATCGAAGACAGGACCAGCCCTGCTCACAGAACGTTGTACCTGGATGATGTTGCTTTTGTCACTCGCTCCACTGTTACCACTTGGCTGTAGTACAGGAGTCTCCACGAATGCCGTCATCAGGATTGGTAGCCGCTTGGGACAACACAATGCGTGAGCCGTTATTGGACTTAGCAAAGTATCGACGTCCATTGGTACTGCTGATGGAAGTGAAAGACAGATGTCCAACACGCATTCATCGCCGCAAAGCATACACCGTAGCACAGGTAAAATGCAATTTTGCCATATTGGTCTGAATGAAAGGAACCAGGTCATGTTTAGATCTCTCAGCCTGGCCAATCCGAGGACGTTAGTTATCCTGTCCCTGTAGCGCATTGCTAGGATTGTTTCTTCCATTCCCATGGGAGCTATGTCTGAGCCGAGGCTTGCCATAACGTAGCAGGAGGGTCAAAAATAGAATCCCTGCGATGAGTCCAAAAAATAGTGGAATACCACCAAAGATGGAGTGCACAAAATTAGGAAAGATTCCCAAAATTGCCTGGAAGGGTGTCAGCAGTCCCGTAAAGACTGTCTTAAATATGCCTGGGATGCTTGTAGCACTAGACATGTTAAGGAGTTGGTCGAGCATTTGTACGAAATGCACGGGGCAATTTGTTGATAAAAGGTCATGGACCTCAGTAGCCGTCCTTGCGACTAGAAGATCATACGTCTCTTTAGATGACGTTATAGGCACTGTTGTCTGTAAAAGCACAGATTTCATTTTGCTTAATGTATCAATTCGTATAGAATAGAGATTCAGACGAGGCCAGAGGGGAGTCACTAAGTCTGGAGGCCCGCTCGGGAACAATGCTTGCATGCAACATTTGACCATGGACGTTACTTGTACTAGATAACTTTTTCCGGGCGCGAGGCCACAGCACCTGTGATCCGTTCTTAGAATGTAACTCCCGTTTGCGAGTTGCATAAAGAAGGGCTCTATCTGAGTTGCAGGTGTGACTAGCTGGTGGCATGAAAGGTTGTTTGAATTTCCATCACATGCTCCGTGTAAATTAATACCCTGACACAAAAGTATACCGCTTAGTGAGTGTTTACAGTTGTCACCACTAAGAAATACATTTTTGTCGCTGTCACTATAGCAAGAATGAGTGTATGGTAATTTCCATTCGGATTTTACATATCCCTTACCCAATTGTTCATATTGGCCAGCAGGTATGTACTCAAGGCATTTATGAAATCGGAAAGTTGTTATCGGAATTGTGATAATTCCGTGTATTATCCATTCAATGACAGGACTCTCTGACATTGTCAATGATAATCTCTCGAGTTTCTCGATGCTCAGGATTGTATAGTCTGCTCCTTTCTGTGCCAAACTGATCTGTTTATCAGTAAGGTTAAAAATGGAAAATAATGACGTTGTGTTGATTAAACGCCAAGGCACATAGCCTGAACGAAGATTTTGCAGCGTCCAGCCTAATTCTATAATAGAGCGTAATTGAGACTGGCCATGTTGTAACATTAGCAAATCTCTGTCTATCACATCAAAGGCAGAGGATACAATATTGTCCAAAGAATATATATTTTGGAAGACAGAGTCATTAACCCATTGTCTACCACAGAAAGTGATTTTTCCAAATTAATACGATCAATTTCTCGTATTTTTTCAGCAGTTTCAATTTGCTTTACTTTCCAAGCCTCGTTGTAAGCAGCATAGATGCTGGTCGCTATGAAACGCTTTTGACGCTGTTTGCGTGGTCCAAAAATGAAATCGCGCAAATCAGCACCATCTTTTAATAAAGACAAGTGTTGCTTAATTTCAGCCAGTGTGGATGTAGTTAGCCATTCTAGGCAAAGTTTCCCTACACTGTATGTGGTTATAATTCCTGGATGTTGTCTCTGGGAATATCTCGGGTCTAATCTGGTCATTTTTAACCCCTGTGTTTTATTCAGGAACCTATCTTGACAGCTATTTGTGTCTGTAGGCCAGATTAACCACTTTTTCCAATCAGGATGTGTTCTGTTAAAATGTAAAATGTTTGACACGTCTAACTCATTATCTGCAGTTGTATTTTCAGGTATTGGCTTTGGTATAGACGGTGTTTTCATTTCTTTGTTCTTGGCTAGGCCAAGACAAGATGTTTGGTGTACAGTGTCATTTAAAAATAACATTTGTTCTGGTATCATGCAGGTTCTAAATAGTGCTTCTATGCCTTGCACCTGCCAATTTTTTGTACCCCAAATTGATTTCGTTTCAATATTATTTTTCCAATAATCAAAACCAAATGTCATCATTTTGTCATAAAATGCTTCTGAATATATCAATTTAGAATTTGTCAGCATTGTTTTCATTCCTGTTTTATCTAACAGTTTATAATAAAACGTTTCTGCATCACTGGTGTTAAACCCTGAAAAATATTTGAATTTCTCAAAAAATGCTATAGAACTGCTTTTAGGTGGTGTAGAACAATGTTCCCATTGATTATACATAAAAACATTTCTAGGCTGTGCAGATTTATGCAAGTAATGATCCCCATAGTGGGTGTAACAGAATAACTGCTCATAACTAGATGAACCTTGTAAATAATCATGATCTGTGAATCTAGCTGACATTACTAAATCAGACATCATGTCATTAATACTGTTAAAGTCCCAATCATCAGAGAATGTACTTGGTGTCAAAAAGTCACTTAAGGAAACCTTTAGTTGATGAGGATACTTCAGGATTTCGACCGGACCATAGATCTCATAGTCTGTTTTCTCCCATACTACCCCACCAGGTATTGGAATTGCTGTGACATTTACTGTTGACAGTTCTCTTTTCTTTACGTGGGATGATCTGTGTGGTTTCAGGACTAGGTTGATGTTCTGACTTGCTGTGTCCATTGTAATATATTTTCCTTCAATGAATTTTCCCAAACACAGTACCATGATGAGCCAAAGCAGGAGGAAAAATACACCTAGACCGAACCAGAACTCTAGCCAAGGGGAAATGAGGTAGATTTCCTTCAGTTGATGAAAGAGTTCCGTTGCTTTTTCTTTAAAAGACTTTTTTGTTTCTGGCATCACTTCCGGGTCATTTAAATCTTCAGAGAAGTTGTCGAAGTTGATGAAATAACCAGAGGCAGTTCTGTCAATTGATGGGATTGTTCTTTCAATCTGTCTCTCGGTAGCACTTTCTGATGCCACATCATTGTAGACTGGTGTTGTTTCTTGACGAACTGTTTCAATCTGTGTTTCAAGAGGCACGAGTTCCATGGCATTATTGCATAGTCCTTCATTGTGCACTGCAGGCTGATCGAATGTGATTAGTCTTTCAGTTTGAACCTCTTGGATTGTTGCAAGTTTGGGTATTCTGTTGTTTCTTGGGAGTCCACTGGGCCTACTGTTGATTATAGGCCACATGCTTGTGGTTTTACCAGATCGATAGACACGACTCTGTTCTCCTTTTTACCAGCAAGGGGCGGTAGCACAACTGATCTTGTTCCGGTGACTGCTAAGACAGGTACTGCTTTTCTGTAAGAAGGCCCAAATTCCTTCTTAACCGCGATCTTTTCTCTGACTAGATCCCCAATCTTTGGAATCCAGACAGGCCTTGCTGGGGCTGTTGCGGGTGGTGCCTCGTCAGTGGTACTTGGCTGTTGCTTTAACTTTATGTTGCTTAATGATTTTCTTGTTTCATTCAGTTCCTGTAAAACAGCCAAACGGTCTTTTACTTCAAACTGCGTTGTTTCTTTTTGTACCACTGACATCTGACTATCGAGGTCCTGAACGTTCATTCTTATTCCGAACAATAGTTCGTATGGGCTGAAACCTTTTAGAGAATTTCTTGGCATGTTGTTAAGACTAGTCTGGACACTTATTAAATGTTTGACCCACCCAGCGCCTGAACCTAATACCTTCGCTGTTATAGATTGCTTTATGTCACGGTTTTTTCTTTCTACCACACTATTCCCTTCGGGATGCGACGGACAAGAATACCGCAACCCAATTCCCATGCTGGCCATGGCCTCCTTATAGGCTCGAGAGCTGAAAGCAGGACCCTGGTCAGAATGGAACGTGGTAATTGCGTATGTGCCGATAAAGACTCGCAAATCTTTTATAACCGTTCTAGCGTCAGCCGAGCGCTGGGGCCACATCCATATGAACCTCGTACAGGAATCCACTGCTACCATGATATATCTATAGTTACCGTCCCTTTGTAGGGGACCACAGTGGTCCAGGTAAACACATGCAAATGGTTTATCCGAGATGAGAAGGGGTGTCTGCGCTGGTCGTTTCACTGTTGATACTTTTATCCTTTGGCATATGTCGCATTCTAATACATACTTTTTAGTTTGTATTCTCAAGCGAGGCCACCAATATCTCTGTTTTAATAGTGATACTGTTGCGGAAACGCCAGCGTGTGCAGAAGCAAGCCCTTCGTGTGCCGCTTTTATTAGTCCTAGTCTGTGTTCCTTGTTTGGAATTACTCTATCCCCCACTCCAGGGATTCGAGCAAAAGGAACATTATTTGTATCCGTTAAGTACAAGTACTTTTCAGGAAAGCCTTTTGGGAGTGTTTTCTTATCATTTTTTACTGACGCACTGACAGCTTGTAGAACATCGCTGTCTATTTTTGTTTGTGACCGAGTTATCGCAGCTACGGAAGCCGTTTGCACAGCTGCCTTCGCGGCTTCATCAGCCAATGAATTCCCTGCAACGTGAACGCCATCACGTTGATGACTCAGTGTATGTATCACGTGAGTCTTTTGTAGTTCTTTTTGTAAAAGAACTACCTGTTCCCAAAGCATTTTATGCTTTATTGTGCCACCTTTTGCATCTTTGAAACCATTTTCCACCCAATTCTGCAAGTATTCATTATAAGATTGTACGCAATAAAAAGAATCGCACACTATTAGTGTGGGGAATTCGCGATCAGTATTTTCTAGCGCCATCTTAAATGCTACTAATTCAGCTCGTTGAGCCGAGCAATCTCCTAGAGATTGTGTTTTAGTGACCAATGGTCTAAATTTTCCTTTGTGCCAGCGACCTTTAACAATCGCGCACGCAGCACTGTAAGCTTGCTTACCCCCAACTGCGGGTTGTGCTGATCCGTCAGTATATATAATACTTCCGTATTCTTCGAGAGGCAGGATTTCAATTGGCAGAGGACATTCGTATTCATATTGTAAAAATTCCTGTGTTTTTAAGTTAGGATCAAATTCGTAAACTACGTCTGTTGCAGCAAGAGAATTAACCCACTGAATCCATCTCGGATGCAAAGCTTTAGCATTAGGAATGCTTGCTTTAGTTACCGCTTCTAAAGCCGGAATTGGTGTTACGATTATTATTCGTTTACCTTGTGCTAGGGGCCTTTCTTTCGCTACAGCAGTCTGAACCGCAGTTAGAATTTTCTCCGTTGAACTGAATTTTATTTCAGCCTTTGTGTACAAATGTGATTTGTAAGCTATTGGTACCTTTTCTCCCTCATTAGAGGTTAGGTACGTGAATCCGCATCTTCCTGGGATGACTCGGATTACAAGATCACGTGTGTTGTCACGTGTATCTAATTTTGTTTTTGCTAACATGTCTGTTTGCAGTGATCTCAAAATTTCTGTGTGTTTTTGAGTCCAATTGATTTGTTTTAAATCAGGTTTAATTAGTTCGTAGAGAGGTTTAACCCTCTCTGCGTAATTTAGGATGTAAGTTCTTCCGAAATTCAGAAAACCTAGTATGGATTGTAAATTCTTCAGCGTTTTTGGAGCTTGGAGTACAGCGCACTTCTCTAAGAAGTTGTCCGCTAGGCTTTTTCCTTCACTTGATAATTCGTACCCTAAAAACAGTACTGTCAGATGGGCAATTCGAGACTTTTTAAAGTTGAATTTGTAACCCTCTGCTGCGAACCCAAGTATAATGGTGTTCACTCTTTTCAAGTGAGTATCCAAGTCGTCGTCTGTGAGATAAATATCATCTACGTAAGACAATGCTTCATCATCATAGATTTGTAGTAACTCTGTTACCCTAGCTGAGAATAGTCCTGGGCTGTTCTTGAACCCCTGTGGGAGTCGACAGAATTTTTTCTGCGACCCAAATGCGGAGAAAGCGGTCAAGTATCTGCTTTCTGGTGCAATGTTTTGACAAAAGAAACCATTAGAAATGTCTAATGTCGTTTTATATTTTTTCCTAACTATGTTATTCATTAGGGCTGCACTATGCGAGTTTTGTACTGCAAAAGTTTTGCAACATGTATTAAGGTGTCTGTAGTCCAAAACTAGACGATATGAATTGTCTGGCTTGGAGACAGGAAACAAAGGATTGTTCATTTGAGAGGTGCATGTTTCAATCACCCCCTGGTACTCAAGTTGATCTAAGATCTCCCTGACCTGTTTTTTAGCTTCTTGCTTTATGGGATACTGCCGTTGGGCAGTTGGTTCACTTTTTAGTTGGATTTTGTGAGGAGGTGAATCCTCATCCCATCCTACATGATTTTTATACAATGCAGGTGCCTGGGCTACAGCCCATTTCCTTGCATATGTGTATTTTTTGTGAATCGGTATGTGATTCGAGAAGGCAGGCATAATCACTTCTTCGCCACGAGGGCACTCCCTGACAAACTCCGGGGGCCAATCTTTTTCAGCTAACAGAATATCATAGCCTTTTGAGAGCTTATCCCAAAATAGACCCTTAATTTTCCTAGTCTTATCACCCTCTATACGCAATGTTATTTCGTATATTTTATGGGGCTCGCTAAGCCTGGCGTCGGCAGTTTCAACCTGAATGTATTCATTCGTGTCCACTGTCTCCAGATGACTCATCAAGATCTTGCGCGCTATACTGATTTCTGCTGCACTGTCCAACATTGTCAATGCCCACTCCCCGTTTTTCAACTGTGTCCTCAGTATTCTCGGCATGGTTGATTACTCTAATACTGGCTACCTTCTTTTTAGGAAATTGAGATTTCTTATTTTGAGCAGGTTCCTTGTCTTTGGACTTGGTGTGCTCTCCTGGGTCTCACCGTCCTCTTCTTTCCGAATTCTGTGGAAAAGATCGAGAGGGACGTGTATCAATACTTTGATATCTATCAGGTTTTTTCAGATTATCCCTATTTCTAAGGTTATATCTTTTCTCAGAGTGCTCCCGTTGGGGAGACTGGCGTTCTCGAGTCGGAGTTCTTTCCCTCCGTCGAGGAGACCTTCCTCTGGACTGGAAAACTTTTTCCTTGGGAGTGGATTGTTTATTTCCATCCCAGCTCTTTTTAGGAGTGTTTGAATTATTTTTAATAAATAATTTTTCTGGATTTTCGAGCAGTTGGGGCTTAACTGGTTTCCCACCCAAGCTGTCTCTACCTAATTCTTCATAGCATTTTTCTATGATTTTTGCAAGCTCAACAGGATCTTTTATATCTGTTTCCCTCAACTTCTGGCGAATCGCCACAGATGCTGCTTCTCCCTTTACATTGGCTAATAATATAGCCGTGACCTGCTTGAAGTCTTTCAGTAATTTCATACCTAGATTTAAAGCGGGTTCTGGACCGAATTCATTTTGAATCTGTTTTAGCACGTCTGGTATTACCGCCATAGACGGAACACCGTGTGTTTTTGTGTAAATGGAAGCAAAGACTGTACCCCAAGTGTCGCAGTCCTCCACGTGTGGTGCGATTCCCATAGGAAGGCAGATGGTCAAGATTCTGTGTTTCTCAATAGGGGTAGTATCAGGTGTTCTGTGGTGTAATTTTATTTGTGTTCCCCTGATGAGGGGTCAGCTGTGGTGTATTAACAGCTGGCTGGACTGTTGCAGTCCGCATTACATATTGGACTAATTGCCTATGTATTTTTATTAATGTGTTTAGCTGTGCTAACAGCTCTTCCTTAGACATTTTTGCAATGTCAGGATGTGGTGTGTAGCTGGCTAGAACCGGCCACGTGGCTCCTGGTCTACCTAGTGGACCGAGCCTGGTTATGTGATCATTATGTTTTAGGGCGCCATTAAACCAGAGCAGGTGCTCTTGAAATTTAAGTGGGATTTCAACCTCCTCGAAAGGAGCGTACTCTCCCGGAGGTTCCTCTATTTTGTAATAGTGAAACTCTTGTGTTATAGCGTTTACCGCTGGAAAGTTTATCCATGAATAGAATACCTCTGTCTGCCGATACTCGTGAGCCTCTATCACGAAAATTACTGTACCACCTTGAGGTGGCAGTCCGTTCTCTATAAGTTTTAAGGTTATAGATCTTCTTAACTGGACCGGGATGATAATAGCACCCGGGTCTGTGTATTCGGGACCTTGCTGAGTCGCATCTACTGCGGCCCCAGTGGTGCCGTTGTTTTCTACTGACATTGTATAAATGCAGTTTTTGCAGAGTGGGTCTCCAAGGAGACAAAGATTAGATGCACAATATTTTGGAACACTGTATCCTTCAACGTTGAATAAACCAGAGCTTTACATAGGAATCTCTTCCTACTAAGGTCGGGCGGATTTTAACCTTTCACCCACTCCAGACGTCTATTGGAGTATTTACGGGAGAAAGGGGTGTGAAATATGCACGACTGAGTTACTCTACAAGTCTTACGTTAGTTTATCGCCTTACCAAACGTTGGGCGCCATGTAGTGTAGTTCCTAGTTTCCCACTAGGCCCTGCGCATTGGAATAACATAAACAGTAGTATCGACGTGGAACTGGCTATATTCCAGGCCTCCACTGACTATGCTAAACTTAATTGGGTTGTGTTACCAACTAGCTCAGAGGTCACTGGAAACTTTCTTCTCTGCATAGGAAGTGATCAGCTTCCTTGGCACAGACAAGAAGGGATTCAGCTTTCCAACAACCGTGCAACATGACAACTTTGCTCCTCAGATCAAGAGTCGATCTCTAGGGTCGTGTGAAACAATAGACATAGATTTCACTCAGTCAGTCTAGTGCAGTTTACTTTCACAGTATGTAGAGAATAGAGAGACGGGCGTGTATCAATAAAGGTTAACATTTATTGAACAGTCTTTCTTCTCGTACAAGAGAAATGTATTGCCACAATTGCAATAACTGTTATTATAAAAAGTACGTACAGTAAGATAAGAATAGCAAAATAGAACTGTAAAAGCATTGATATGGTTTCTTAGCCATACAATGGTTTAAAAGTAATAAAACATATATACAGTCATATATACATTAGGCTAACATACTCAACTGGTGCTTCTAACTAAGCCTACCCCAGTGTGCCTGACCTAAGCCTAACACGTGAGAAGGGGAGTAAGTAAGTAGCTTAAGTTAAGTTGGTTTTGCCAAGGTTTGTTTCAAGAATTCTCGTCTAAGGGTTTAGTCAACACCATACCTCTGAATAGAATGATGGAGGATTGGTATCTCCTTCAGGGGTCTCTCTCGATATCCCAGTCACCCGCGAGGGTAAACCGGAAGCGCCGGGACTGGATTTCTCTGCACGAGAAAGGCAGCGGCTTCTCTCAGCGCGTCGAGGAAGGAGGGGTGACAGCGTCCGCGGGCAGCTGGGCTGGATGTCTTCGCAGAGGACGGCTGCACGGCTCCTCAAGCGTACTGCACCATAGGTCGCGCTGTAGCGGCGATAATGGTAATCAGTAGCTTCACCACCACAGGATAGCAGGCTGCAGCGACAGAGTGCTAGTTTTTACCAACACGGGGTCATGCAGGCAGCTGGCATCAGCAACATGTTCGCTCCTTGCTTAAGGCAACGTTGGTAATATTTATACCTGACAGGTGCCGGGTTTGACGCAAGTTTGCTGGACATAAGACGTCAATTAAAGATGTCACTAGGAAGTGATAGTTATCAGTTGCTCATTAGAGTTCCATTACTAATCAAAACATAGCAAGCGGGGATTTCCAGGTTTGCTAAGTTTTTATCTTGTTGAAGAACTCGGAGTGTTATCTAGGAATATCAGATAGTGACTGCTGCTCTGTCATTGCACTAATTGGTCGCAAAGGAAGTAGCAGAGAGTCATGCTGGAATGTGGCTCTGTGGCTCTGCTCGTGTGAGGCCAGAGATGACTTTTCAGAAAATCGCACTTGAACGGTTATGCCAATATAGGGAAAAAGGGGCTTTATAGCCGAATAGGGGCATAAGGTCACAGTAGCGATCAGGAACCTAGATAAGCACATGACACTAGATCCCAACCCACAAGAGGTATCATGGAGCAGGGTGCCTTCTCAGCATTTTTCTTTTTTCAAACAGGCTGGTAATGGATTTTACCATTGATTTATTAGGTAAGGTCAAGCCAGGAAGAGTGGATGAGTTGGTGGAATGGGACTGGGGAGAGTTAATTCATCAAAAGTATACAAATGATAAAAAAGGTGTCTAGGAGCCGAGCAACGAAGGTGGAGAGGGGTCAAGAGACAAAACTGAATAGGAGAGACACGCTGACCACAAGACAAGATGTAAAACACTGCATGCACTGCACGTTGTTATATTTCCTGCATGTTTATGTGATCTGTCACAATTCTGTGTTGTGTTACAGTGCACAATAAAACATAGGGAGATTAAGGCTTGTTTTGTTTACGTGTTCTTATTATTATTGAATCCGATTACATTTTGTTGAGTAGTATTACAAAACTTTGATCAGAAGTGCTTAATATGTATATGAAGTATATTAAATTCATTCTAACTTCATAGAGTTTAGCATACAACTCTGCAATAAAAGACTGGGACGGGTATTAGCTCGGATAACCTCAAATTCTAGCTTACATGAATAATACAATTCTTTAAGAAATGTGATGTAATGAGAGGGATGGTATGCTTGTCTTTTAAAAACACATTTTATCTACTATAACCACCGCCCTGCTGCCTTTCAGTAGACAGCAAAAAGTGATGAATGGAAGTGCTTGAATTAATATTTACCACATGTAATTAGCTCCTCTAGGTAGTCTTTCATTCCCCAATGTTAAATTGATCTGAGCTGCAAGGGCTGAAGTTGTCTCATTGGTGAGCTCCAAGAAGATGAAAGAGAGTCTGGGAGTTCTTGCATTCTCATAGATATGGGACATGACCTAGCAGTACAGGTGAACTGTTCCTTCTGGGAGGGACCAGGAATGACTCACATATAGTAGGTCCTTTCTGTAATGGTGCAGCCAAGCTGAAAAACGATTAAATGTAGTGTCACTCATCAGGTGTCATGAATGTGGGCATCTCCATTCATCACTTTGAACTTGGTGGGATGGGCTCATCTATTAGTGCGCCCAGTCTTCAAGGGATGAGGATCCGCTGTGGGGTCTCGCGGTGACACACTCCAATGAAGATTTGGAAAAAAGGTTCAAACTTCAGGGTGTTCCGAATAGGTCTATAGGGCAAGAGTGTGCATGGTGTGTCATGCCTACTGTCAACAGCTAACTGCTGTATTAGAGAAAACGAGGTGCACCTTGAGGAAAACTACCCATCATTATACACAATTCCCATAGTTCAAGCCTAAATATTTGACCACAAACAGCAACATATTTATTTGGAATTTAGATTTGTTTGTGCATTTTTAAAAAGGGCACTTTTACTCGGGTGTTACTCGTTGTAGTCAAGCAGACGCAAACCTAGACTGTAGAGCAAAGTGCAGATCACAGGTGACCAACAAGGTTTTACACATTTTCTGGTTAACCGTGCATTTCCAGATTATATGAAAAAAGTAGAAGCAGAAACTTCTCCTTCCCTAAAGGTGTCCAAGGAGTAGAGAGGCAGGCATAGGCCCACTGCTCTTCCTGGCTGATATGTCTGAGGTGTAATAGCTTGATCTCCCACCAACTCCTCCCTAGGAACTACCTTAGACACAAAGCTCGCCTTGATTCCCCTTGTCAATAAACTTGCCAAATTAGCTAACATCTACCTGCACACTTTAAAGAAAATCAGAGCATTGAAATGTGGAGCACTCCATTGCAGACAATATAGTGCTCTGTGCTTCTACAGACCGGTAAAGGCCCGCTGAGCAACATTCAAATGTTGTTTAAACAAATGCCTCTCGGAGCCCGAGGGGATTTAAATTCCCTCGGGCTCCGAGAGGCCTTTCTTTAATTTGTTAGAACATTCTGCCCTCTAGTGGCAGAATGTTCTAATAGCCTTATACCCCTTCGTAGCTGGGCTATACCGGCTAATAAAGTCCCGCTCCCTTGTTAAAGGCCTGAGCCACAGGCTCGAGCCTTTAACGCTGGAGCTGGCCTTTAATAGCCGGTATAGCCCGCTGTGGCGGGCTATAAAGGCATATTAAAACCTCTATTGTTCCATTCTCTTCTAAAATCTGCTGTTTATGTTGTCTCTCTCACCAGGCCTGACTTTGGCAATGCTGTTCTAGCAGGCACCCCACAAAGTGTCCCCATGCAATTAAAAACTGTCCTTTATGCCATAGCAAGGCTTGTGGCATCCACCAAAAATGTTGATCAAAATACGGCTATCCTGCCTGAGTTACATTGGTTTCCATTGAAGCCAGAATAAAGTTCAAGTCGGGATGTCTGGCTCACAAATCTGTTCCCCTTAACTCCCTGCCCTAACTTCCATGCGTATACAGTCAGATGACATCACAGCATAAAGAAGTTAAAAGAATCCATTATGCTAGTTACCCATTTTCATAATCACATACTTCAAAATAACAACCAAATCCTTCTCAGGTGTCGCCTCACTCCTGTGGAACTCAAAGAGGTAAGAGTAAAACCCACCCTAGCGTCCTTCTGTAAACACCTAAAAAAAATCTAATCTCTCCTCTTCAGACTGCACCTGTCAGACTAAAACTCTGCCTCTTGTCTTGTTGTCATTATTTTCAGAAAATGTTCATTGTAGACCGTTTATCATCTCCTTGTATTTGATTTGTTCGCCCTAAGTTGGTAGGGAATGGCCAGACGTAGATCCCTTGCTCACTTTGCCACTGGATTCAAGCTAGCTTGCTCTTGAGGGGTATTACCCTGAAACTGGTCCAAGGAAGACCTGGCTTGGCAGTTCGGGCTGAACTGTTCCTATTAGGAACAGGGTCAAGACTGATTTGCATATGGCTGGGTCTGCACAGGGGTGGCGAAGTGAGCTAAAGAACAATGATGGATTCAACCCAGATTTGTTACTGGGAGGAGTGTCTGAAAACTTTCAGCGCTCCGTCCATCATCTCCGTGTGTTTGCATTGTAGACTGTAGACATGTAAACCACTCTCATACCTTTAGGTGCTGTGTGCTATATAAAATCACTAAATAAATAATTGAATAAATTAAATAATAAAAAAAATGAAATAGCACTCTTGATGTACAACTATAGGACATGAGGCATTGTTTCTGGATCAAGTTTAGAGACACAAGGGGAGGAAGATAGGGGTCAACCAATGCATTTTTACCATGTTTTAGAAATTAACCGCATAAAAGAGTGGATTGTGTACTGCAATATTTTTGGCAAGACATGAAACTTGGTGGAAGACTCATGCTAATTCAGCCGCTTTGTAGGTCTTTTTGCAAGTTCAAATTTGAGAAAAAAAATTGGCACAAGTATTGGGGAAGAATTGCAGTCCACACATCCCACACATGTGCTAACCAACCCACGTTCTAAATCTGTGGGCGCATCCAACGAATGAATGTCCAAAGCTTGCGTCACAATTCTCTGCGTCTAATAGTCCAGAGCGACTGCTTGCCGTCTCTGTTGAAAGACTGCTAAGGAGGAGGTATCATTAGCTCTTAATCTTGGCCGCCAAAGAGCCTTTTAAGGGAATTTTTGCCTGTGTGTCAACCCATTCCTCCAGGGACCTCTGCTATGTGGACTTCAGACGCCATGCCTCGAAGGGACCCGCTCGAGCTGTCTCCAGTGGATATCCAAGATGGCGCACGTTAATGCATGTAACGTGGCCACGTCTGTAAGCGGAAATGGAGATCACTCATAGAACACCAGTAGCTAATAGCATTTGTGGAAGGATGCCCTTTTAAAGACCTCTTGATAAAAGCTTCCAGCTGTTAGATCTTTCTCATGCCTGTCTTATGGCTGTACAGCGGCGCTGGTCTAATCTCGTGCATATGGCGCTCAAACCACAGCAAGAACAGAAGGAGCCAATGTCCCTTGGTACCTTTTATTTTCCAAGAACTTCAGAACTCAGTAACGGTTAATTTGAATCACTCGAGCACAAAGGACCATACCGGACGAAATAGAACTCCTGGGACACAATTCAAATATGAGGGTTCGAAACATTATATTTAAGTGAAAATGCTCTGTAGAAAACGAGTACTGAAACCGACAAAATTCAAAAGATATATTGAAATACAGCTAAAATGTGGTTCAAACAGCGCAAAATATTACCTGCAAAAACCAATACAAACAATGGTCCATTGGTAAAAAGCCCGTCTTTAAAAAATCTGAAATGTAATCGATAAAGTAAAAAACAGAAAATCTGTTTATTGGCATTTTTGCATCTGTCATCATTACTTTGCAAACATCACTTAGACATTGTGTGTAATATCAGCTATATGTGCGTTAGACACCTATACCTGTTTAAAAGCTTTGTGCATTTATATTTTGTACATCATAAACTACATGCAAAATGTGGATATATATATATACACTAATATTGTGCCAATGCCTTTGTAAAAAATTTCCTATGATATGCAGCCGTGTGCTTTTCTGACCCTTGTTAATTAGGGGGCAATTCGGACCTAGAGCCATGTTTTTCAAAATGTATTCCTTCGTCCTGCACGTTTCACTGTTTATAATTTCTACAGTACACAGTCAATTAGAGTCATGTTTGTTTATTTCCATTTGTGTTCTTCTTGATGTTTTCGCAGAGGCTGCCCCCAAAGGGGGCTCGAGAGCCGGCGCCATAACCAGCGCTGTGCCCCCAGACACAACCGGTAGGGGCCAGTTTTTGGGCGCCAAAAAGAAGCAGGACAAAGGAGAGGTCCGCCCCCCTCCCACAGCGGCCGCGGGAGAAGGCCGGCCAATGGGGACCAAGGCGAGAGGTGAGCCCCCCAATAGGCAGAGGCCGACATGGCCTGGAAGACAAAGGAGGGGGGGCCATATAAGCACTGCTCCCCCAAGGCAAGCTCCTATCTTATCGGAGCGGGGGAGCAGCACCGGCATTGGAGCCAAAATTGTTGAAATGGGTTCCTTTAGCCGAGGGTCCCAGGGGATGGCGGCGGAGCACACCACGGCTGAAGAGCCGGCCGCTGCTGCCCGACGAGGAATTAAGGTTTCCAGAGACGGCCGAGGGCCCACCCCGTTCCACAGGCAGAGCGTGAAAGACGGCCCGGGAGCTCCCAGGCCACCACCAGCCGGAGCAGGAAGCAGTACACCGGCGAACGGGAGCCTCTACTGCAGCCCTGTGGACCCCGGGTGGGGTTCATCCAGGAGTAGCAGGACAGCATCAGAAGGGGCAGCGCCTCGCGGGAGCCAGGGTCCAGGAGGCTGGGACCAACGACCAGACGTCCGGAAGCGACCGGGGCGGAGCAGGGGACCAGAACGGCGACCCGAATGCACCTTCAGCCAGAACGGCGTTGCCCACGATGAAGCGTCCGGGGCAGCTGTCCAATGATGAAGGAACAGCAGCCAGTGCGGGACCAGGCAGCGGTCGGGGCGGGCGGTGGTGCCCCCGAGACACAAAGGCCGGGGCGGGCGGCAGTGCCCCCGCAGCCATCATAGGAGGTAAGGAACAGGGCGGCGCGAATATGTTGCGGCCCGGCAAGGCGGGAGACAAGGGGATAGGGAGGACAAATAGCCCGACGCCTAGCATCCGGAGGGACCGGTTTACAAGGGGACCGCAGGGCAAACATTAGAGCTCAGCGGAGAGAGAGCCCGCTGCGGAGAGCTGCGCACCACCAGGGTACGAGGGTCAATAACAGGACAAAGGTAAAAGTTCCACAGATTAGTGAAACGATCATGGCCCCAAATCCTGTCTGCTAGGAAGCTGGTGGTTCCCCATTTGTAAAGTCCCTTGTTGGCTGGCCTGTAGTAAACTCGTGCGGGTAAAGGGAAGCTTAGTGGGCTAGGCCCGGAGGACGAGATAGGCAGCGCGTCCAGGGCACACACTCGAACTAGGAGCAGTAATCGGCGGTCGACCTCAAATTCGGTAAGGCAACTGGGGCTTGCGTAACGCGCTCTGTTACCCGTTACCAGCTCGAGAGGGAGCAGGGATAGAAATAGAGACAAAATGCCCCCGAGATAGCAGAACAGAGTTGGCGCGGCTGCGGCTGCCCGAGTGTCTTGCGCACTGTCTGGGGCATGGCTGCAGGGAGCCTGCATAGGCTAATAAATGGTTAATTCCGGCCCGGCGCTACACATATATCTTGCCCCAGGCTCCACAAATCCTTAAGGTGCCAGTGCTCATTCTGATATGCGAGGCCATATTGGACTAGGTAGACCTTACAGGATTAAAAATATACCAATTTTTAAGTCAGACTCACGGAACCTGAAACATACCATAGTGTCTGCATTTGCATAACGGTGGAGATCCGGTGAAAGGGGATTGGCCAGTATGATTCTGCTTTCTCACATGTATTTGCCGCTTATGGCTTCAACTTTCACACATTTGACTGGCTCAGATCACCAGGATATGGCCTGTATGCTTATGCCTTTGCATACTTGGGGGTTTTCCCCAAGAGTTTGATCCTTGCCTTTCCACACCTGAGTCTCGGGTGAGGGATGAATGCTCTGTGTTTTTCACTATTTTCATGTTGTTTATCAAAGAACCGTCACAGTGCAGACTCGATATGATGAATGTTATGGCTATTTTATCGAAACATGCATTTACAGTGTCTATAGTTGCAGCCGGGCCCTAGCGGGCCTGTTCCCTGGATCCCCGGCGGTCTGTGGCTTTCCTGCCGATGTGGAATGTGTCTGACCCTGCTTGCGCTATCTGATATTTCCACCCCCACAAATCAATCTGCTGAAAATCTCGAGTAATACCCCTCGAAGGCGGGCCTCCTCTGCCACTTGCAGAGTGGCAGCTATTCGGATATATTCTTTTGCATATATGCATGATGACACAGGCAGAATGTATTTGTGCTGAGGTCATTTTATTCTATGTAATACTCAGGAGGTTCTGAGAGCTGTCGGATGTACCAATGTCCTGCCGCCCCTAGGCCGACCTGGGTGTTCCTGCTGTTGTGGATTTCTTTCTATGGGAAATAAAGAACCTTCATAAATATTTCGTATTTGGGATTCAGTGCCTGTCGCCGTGCCCCTGTCATTAGACCCCCGTGACATTGATTATTGCCGTGCAGAGGTAAACTGGCTCCCGAACTCCACCTAACAGCAGCCTCCCAGCTCCGCTGCTTGCACCCTCTAGAACCGGCCATTGCATCCCATCGAAATGGGAAATCTCAGACTGCGCTGCACTCGCTCCCTCCTCCATACCTGCTACTGCCCCCTAGTGGCTTGAGAGCTTTCGCTTTGTCTGTCCTCAGCCGCAAGCTACCTTAGGTTAGAAGCTGTGGTAACGCCGAAAGACATCCCAGAGTTAGTGAAATAACTAAAATGCAACCTGTTTAAAGCAGCTTGAGTGTAAAATCTGCATACACGTTTACTATTGCAGATAAGATAAGTGGATGGCTGAAACGATAAGAGCTAGGAACATTTTGCGAGCCTTTTCTCCTTCCCAGGGCCGCCATGGTAGCTGACCCAGTAGGCATGTAGCTACAACTTCTACCGCGAGGACACGGTGAGCAACACAGGCACAATTCATGCCAAGTCATGCAGCTGCTTCAAAGTGGGACCCTCGAGAACGGTTGCTGCCGACCGATTATAGCCGGTGCCCCCCGCCGGGGTAAGCTACACCATATCCAGGCCTGTTGTACCTGGTTTCTGCCCGCGTACAAGGCCATTAATCCCCCCCGGCCGGAACGGGCAATGGAAGCACGGGGCTCGGGCAAGGCGCCCCAATACCCGCAGGGCATTTTTGCGCTATATCATAAGGCAACGGGGAAACGGAACACGTTACATAAAGACAGGGAGACTGAACTGAGGCTAGAAACGAACGCTGTACACGAGGCTGAATAAGCAGTGCCATGGGGGCGGGGCCTTGAAGCACCGCCATCTTACGCCTTGAGGCATCGCCATCTTAGTTAGCGCCCCCACCGTCCCAAAAGGTGCGTGTGGCATGGTGGAAATGCACCTCGGCAGCCGCTGGCCCCCAAGACTAGGGGATCAACATCAGTTGTACTGGCTATGTTTACATTGCCGGTGGGCAGGCCGGGTTTTGAGGATTCGAACCAACAATTGTGTAATTGCGCAGAATAACAAGTTGTCCTCCTGACACAGCTTACGTTTTCACAAGCGAGGATGCATACTTTTGATTTATTTTTGTAACGCTGTGACATCTGTGAAAGAATAACTAAACAGCCTTCAAGTTATGGAGGGTGAGGTATTGATCTGGAAAGTCTTTGTTTGATATATATTTACCTTTAACGGCTCGCATGAGCAACACTGTCTTAATGAAGCCGCGCAACACATACTGGTGTGAGTTGGTTTTAAAACTGCAAAGGGATTAAAGACATGCCTAAACAACAATTGGAATTTTGTGTGCAACGGGCACAATCCCCTGTCGGGACTTGGCAGGTCCAACCAAGATTTCCCCCCGCGCACAGTTCCAGATAAGTCTCAGAGTCGCAAATAAGTTCATGAGTGCGCACAGGTTTATGGGAGAAACGGGTTAGGCGGCCCCACCCGATTCAGTGGCTCACGGAGCATACTACCTGGGCTGTGATAATGCGGGGATGCCTGATCGGATTTCAGGCCAGTATAGCAGGCTCTGACAGAGATGCGCTCACACGCCACAGGCTAATTGATGCAGTGACACCCAGCTCAGGTCCTGAGGTTAGATGCAGACAGCGGGGACAATTGGAACATCCAGAGCAGCGGCGGGCAGAAAGGAGCGGACACCGCCCCCCCCCCCCTACACCTCCCCCCACTTTGCCCCCGGGAGCATAGGCACTCCACCATGATAAGAAAGGCAGGAGAGGGGCGGTCCGTAGGCGAGACTGCAGCCGGGGGGTACGGGGGCCCAGGGGCCGAGCCTCAGAGTCGCGCCCGCTTCGGGGGGAGTCCAGGCAAATAATCGCCTGCGCCAGAGATCTACGGTAGACTACGGTACTCATGTAAGGCGCGCCAATACCGCGGGGATGCTAGGAATGAGAATAGTGATGGGGAGTGACTTCAATAGAAGCCCCCAGGCACTTTACTAGGGAGATAGGTAATACAGGAATGTACAACTTCAGAATAATGCCTTACGCAGGAAGAATTACAACTTACCTCAGCGCTAGAGGCTTGTTGTGTAAGAAATAGGGGTTGCAGTCGATAACCTCTTCACGGAGACGACTCATCTGCCCACGGCTGTATTACAATTAGGTATCACGGGGGCACGTAATTGTTTCAGCGACACGTACTATTGCTAAAGGCCAATGTCAAGGTTTCCGGAACACCTATGCCGGCTTCTCCTTTCAGCAGAGGGCCCCGGACGCCGGCAGTCTCAAACCAGGCCTATAATCTGTTGAGACACCCATATATAAGGGGGAGTGCACAAGACGTCAAAGTGCAATCCACGTCCTTTATGCTTTTCCCCAGATTAAGTTGCCCCCGCTTTATCAGGAGGGGGACCCCACCACCAGGACGCTGGTGGGGTGGTTTACACCACCAGGCAGCACGTCCCCCCGGTACTGGGTGATATTTGAATTCCAGAGGGATATCGCTCTCTTGGGGAGGCAATCCTCAAACCGGTTTCTAACGTTATCACAATAGAAGGAAGCGATGGAAGTGTACCAAGCACCGTATGGTAAAGAAGGCTAAACTTGATCTACATGTAGTGGAGGTGAGAGGCCTTGGCCTCAAAGGGATCTCGGCCCATCAAGGACAATGGTCCGAAATATTGGGGCGGACTTTACTAGAGACAGGAGGATGGAATTAGGTGCGCCAGGATGCGTACAGGATCCTGCTCAGAAACCTTCAGGTGCAAATGCCTTGCCCCCAGTGAGCAGTTTAATGGCAAGCTTAGTCTCGAAGGGCATCGGAGAAGCCCCCCAGCGCCCACACGGTCGAGTTCTTACAGCAACAGTGGCAGCGGGACGCTCGCCCCCACCAATCCAAGAGCTATACGGCCCACCTAATGACAATAGTGAAGGCGGGGCTAACATGACATATGCAGGCAAAGCACTGGAACTCGGGTACTTACCACCAGGCTGCCCCCTGGTAAGACGACGAGGATCAGAGGAGCAAGTTTTAAAAAACAGCCAGGGAAGGGCGCTGAGGGAACGAAACGGGGAGACAACCGCGGAGAATAGATGCTCAAGCCGGTCCAACCGGAAGGGAGCAAGGGCCCTGGTAGGACGCAAAGAGGGAAGATCAGGACGTAGTTGGGGGGAGCCGCGGGGAGACGGAAGCCTCCCAGACGGCGTGGCGAAGAACTACGCTGATAACGGTTGGTAGGGAGGCACACCGGAGGGCGGTGTGCCAGAATAGGGCCACTCACCTTCAGATGCCTCACGGCTGGGTGAGTTGGGCCTAAGGACAAGTGCGTAGGACCACTCACTCTGGGATGCCTCACGGCTGGGAAGTTGGCCTACCAAAGATTGGGGGGAGTAGCAAACGGGGACGGCACTCGCAGCCCAGCCCCCTGCCGGAAGGCAGGGCACAACAAGAATCGGACATGGTAGCGAGGTGGCCTAACTCCGGGACAGAAACTACTCCCTCCTGCGCAAAGGGAGCGCAAAAAATCCAACCTAACAAAGGAAACGACCCAGAAGGGCCAAGAGACAATAACAAGGAAGTTTGCCAGGACTTAACAGGCAAAATATGCAAAGTATATATATGTTTCCTTGTATTCCTAATAAACTGCGGCCAATAAATGACCACCACAAGATGAGCGTGTACATTGGTTTTCTTGGCATGAGAAGGAATACTATATGAGAGAAGGTATTGTACAAGTGGTAGTGGGGCAGAGTGCGGGGGTTATCGCAGAGGCTGCCCCCAAAGGGGGCTCGAGAGCCGGCGCCATAACCAGCGCTGTGCCCCCAGACACAACCGGTAGGGGCCAGTTTTTGGGCGCCAAAAAGAAGCAGGACAAAGGAGAGGTCCGCCCCCCTCCCACAGCGGCCGCGGGAGAAGGCCGGCCAATGGGGACCAAGGCGAGAGGTGAGCCCCCCAATAGGCAGAGGCCGACATGGCCTGGAAGACAAAGGAGGGGGGGCCATATAAGCACTGCTCCCCCAAGGCAAGCTCCTATCTTATCGGAGCGGGGGAGCAGCACCGGCATTGGAGCCAAAATTGTTGACCCACCCACCCACACCTAAGGAACAGCAATGTCGCAGGGCTGAGGAACGAGCGGCGAAGAACTACGCTGATAACGGTTGGTAGGGAGGCACACCGGAGGGCGGTGTGCCAGAATAGGGCCACTCACCTTCAGATGCCTCACGGCTGGGTGAGTTGGGCCTAAGGACAAGTGCGTAGGACCACTCACTCTGGGATGCCTCACGGCTGGGAAGTTGGCCTACCAAAGATTGGGGGGAGTAGCAAACGGGGACGGCACTCGCAGCCCAGCCCCCTGCCGGAAGGCAGGGCACAACAAGAATCGGACATGGTAGCGAGGTGGCCTAACTCCGGGACAGAAACTACTCCCTCCTGCGCAAAGGGAGCGCAAAAAATCCAACCTAACAAAGGAAACGACCCAGAAGGGCCAAGAGACAATAACAAGGAAGTTTGCCAGGACTTAACAGGCAAAATATGCAAAGTATATATATGTTTCCTTGTATTCCTAATAAACTGCGGCCAATAAATGACCACCACAAGATGAGCGTGTACATTGGTTTTCTTGGCATGAGAAGGAATACTATATGAGAGAAGGTATTGTACAAGTGGTAGTGGGGCAGAGTGCGGGGGTTATCGATGAAATCTTTATAGCAGGAGACTAAAACGGTTTCTTTTTCTAAGGGTCTTCTACCAGCTCGCTGTGCCCTATTTATTCATCATAGTTTGTTGTTGTTCATGTATCCAGTTTGCTCTATCATCTCTGGATGACATTATCATAGAGTGAGCAGATTCAATATTGATGTAGTGGGATAGTGCCAGGTGCCAAGGCAATATGATGTTCCATAAAACTGTGCTCTGATTTGCTAAAGTTTTGATAATTTTGCTCGCACCATGATGAATTTGCATTTTCTATTCTGTTCTATAAGATTTCTGGAAGGCAACTATAGATGCTGCCTGTTTCTTTTTTGATTTGTTCCTCAATTGGGACTTAGAATTATTTCGATTTTGCACTTTATTCTGTATGCACTATTTGCTAAGTGCCTTCATTGCAATAACTTTATACTGATTCTTTACTGTAGTTGTTTGATTTTTGCAATACACCTTTTCAATTTATTCCACTGATCTAGAACTAAGTTATTGAGTGGGACTTTTACTTAATCAACTGTATTTTTGATGTATTGGGAGGGGTCTTACCTCTGGGACACATTGCCTCATGGAATTGAGATTTAGCACGGTCTCCAATTCATCCGCCTGTGGGCATTTACGTTGAGGTGAAATTTTGAGGTGACCATTTTTCAGAGTTCCCCATACCTGCATACTTTAGATCTATATTGCCATTATGACATTCTACATTTCACGCATGATTATAGAGAACAGTTCAGGAAGAATCCAACAATCTAACTAAAGATTTTCTTTGACCAATAACAGAAAGAAAAATACAATCAGTAACAGAATAGACGTGGGTTGCTATGTGAAGTATTTTTGGTAGAAGTGAAACCACATTGATCTTTACATAGCAGACTGTGGAAAAGGTAGGGCCGATGTCGACCAAGAACCTTTAAGTATTGCCTGGTGTTAAGCGCCTCTCATACCACTCGAATCTATCAAACAAAGAGGCAGGCGCTGGAGACTGGAAGGCAAGAAACAGGAGTTTATTCCGACGGAGCAGAACACATCAAATCAGACAACAGGGTATCTTCTCGAGGTGCTCTAACCGCATCTCTGAGGCCTGGCCTCTTATACACAGGTTTATGGTCTTTATTGCAGTTTATTACATGTGAATGGGGTAGGGTGCTGCACTCGTGTATGTTACTGCGGTTTATCCTATGCAACGATATTGTGTGCTGTACCAGATTAGTGCCTGCCAACTGATATCTGAACAATGTATATGGCCTAGTGTCAAAAGTCACTAGGACTCTAGTACGCACTACTACAAAACAAATTTTGAAAAATTTATATCATTCAGTTTATTTTAAACCTTTTTTTTCAAAAAATCATCAAACATGTGATTTTCTAATGCAAATTATACAGACATAAAGACAAATGATTAAATTGTAGGCAACAAAGGCAACATTTTGTCAATACACAGGTTTGCTGTAAGACAATAACAAAAAAAGTACAAAAGAAAAAACCCAATGCATTTCGGGGCTATGGCCCCTTCGTCGGGGGTCTGAAAAAGAAAAACAAGGAGGCTCATATATATCAGTTTATCACAATATACAGGTTCTATGGTCCATTGAGTTATAATTCAACGCTTACCTAATGAATGAATGCTGAGGTATAACCTGCCTGTGGTTATTCCTATTTTGCCAAACAATTTCTGTAAAGCCATGGAAAAATTAAAGTTGTAAAAGGCTTCTCCCAGATATGACCTGATCAACTACATAAGCTAAACGGAATGAAAATTGTGTATTACCTGTCTTATGATCAAGTTTGCATCTGTGAGAAAAAAGATAGTTCTCTTTAAATGCATGTTGCACAACTTGGGCATATAATACATCTGTGTGAATAAAGAATGGTAAAGCTCACCTGCGTATGGAGCTTATAAACATGAAGAAAACCTATTAAAACAAATAGTTTCTGTCAATACGCTGCTTTGAGTCAACGCCAGAAAGCGGGTTCGAAAATAAAGCAAAAGGGAGACGGCGTCTTTTACCTGCGTGTTTACACTTTGATGTCTCAACCACGCGAATGTTTTCTCTAGGCGATGCTGTAAACACGGAAAAAGAAAATGTAACTCTTGTCCGCTTTACTTTGTGGGATTGCCTAATTTATAAACAGATGGAGTATAACAGACTAACTCACCGTGCAGTATTTAAATGTTCACGCATACGGGTAGTCTCGTCACCTAGCTTACCGGCCAGCGGCGGTGTGAGGTTACAAAGTCCTACATCTGTTTTAATAATATAGAAGAAGGTAAACAGAGTAGGCGGACTATTTCAAAACTACGTGATCGAGTGAACTTTTTTTTCATTAGCGCAACTTTATATGTTGATAACGTAAACACGAATACTAAAGTTAAAGGTCCGTTACGGAACGATAATATTGCCATGGTGGGCAGTAAGTCAAACGTTGATGAGCGATGCGGGAGCATCTAAATCATTGGCTTCAAGGAGTTTAAAAAAATGTAGAAGTGTGAGATGTTGATCTCGATCGCTAATGTCACTGAACACGAACCATACGCCGGAAGAACGTAAACCCGCGGCGATAGTGGTATTACACGAAAGTCGTTCTATCGAATGTCTACCCAGTTACATTAATAGAAAAAAAAGGAAGAAGAACCAGTATACTACCGCTAATTTTGACAATGTAAATAAATTATAGTATGCTGAGAAATAGATTGTTTCATGATTCTAAGCTTATGCGTATATTAAAATAGTATGTGCTAAGGCAAATAGCCTGATGGCTATTAGAATAATATGTGTATCTGACAAAAAAGAAAGAGAGAAAATATAATATGGAACAAACATTCCCTGCCTATTTACAAACTATATATATATTGCGTGTAACAAAAATCAATATTGGTATGCATGCCTGTGGGTGATAATGATTCTGGTTGAAATGTTATAAAACCATCTATTCTGCCTATATACAATCTATAAACCTTTTACAAACAGTGGAAATAAACAGATTGCATGGATGTAGCAATAGGTGTGGACCAGGGAAAGGATTTTGTTTCTAGGTAATGACTACTATGAATAAAGTTATGTGATTTGTGAGAAACATCATGATTAATTGAGAGGTTCTTAGTCACCTGTATTATACAACTAGAATTTCAAAGGAAGCATGCCATTTCTATTTTATCATTTAAACCAAGAGGGGCCATGGTTTGTAATTTGCGAATCCAGTAAGTTTCTCTTTGCAGTAATATTTTCGCATTATCCATACCTAACCTCTGGGGTATCAGCTCTATGATCTGGAAACGAAGCTGTGCTATATTGTGATTTTTGTCTATCCAATGCTGTGCCAGAGGTGATGTTGCATTTTTGTTTCTTATACGACTCTTGTGCTCTGAGAGTCTAAGTTTCATTTTCCTGTCTGTCTTGCCTATATATAATAAGCCGCACGGACATTTAATAGAGTAAACTATATGTTCAGAGTCACAGTTTGTTGTGTGCCGAAGCATTATTTTTTCTCCCGTCCGTGGGTGTTGTAGTGTATTTCCTGGAAAGACGTTATTGCAGTTCTTGCAATTAAAACACTTAATTGTTCCTTTATGAGCTTGTTCCTGTTGCATAGGAATAGGTTGATTGAGGAGTTCCTTCAGATTCTGAGCTCTTTTGTATGCAAACAATGGTCGTTCGTGGAATAGTGTTTCAAAGTCTTTTTCAGCAAGTAGAATTTCCCACCTTTTTGATATAGTCCTTTTAATGTCCCTCGACGCAGTCGAGTACTTGGACACAAAAACCATTCTTTTACTTGAGTCTTTCAATTTCTTTTTCAAAAGCTCTGCTCTCGGTATTGTCTTTATCTTTTCAAGATGTGCTTCCAGTAATTTCTTCTGATAACCTCTATCAAGATATTTTTGTTTTTGGTCATTGAGACTCTTGTCGCATTGATCAGGATCAGAAGATATACGTTTAATCCTCATAAATTGGGAAACTGGCAAGTTGTTTATTAGAGTAACTGGGTGAAAACTACTATACAATAGCGCAGTATTCTTGTCAGTTGCTTTTTTGTATAGTTTCGTTTGGATGGAACCATCCTTAATTTCAACCAGAACATCTAAAAATGGTAGTGCTTCACTGCTTGTGTCATGTGTGAATTGAATCCTTGGGTCTACAAGATTCAAGCTGTCGATGTTCTTTAAAAGATCAACTTTTGAGTGTTTCCAAATAATGAAAATATCATCTATATAGCGTTTGTAATAGATCAAACCTTGTTGCCAGGTTAGATCTTCAAGGATGTAATCCAGTTCAAATTTTGCCATATAGATATTTGCGTAAATACATGCTCCTGGGAAACCCATAGCCGTACCTGACTTTTGACACTAGGCCATATACATTGTTAGTTTATTACATGTGGCACATTCTTGCAAATACTTTGATGTACGGAAAGACATCCTCGGAATCCCAGCTTCATACCCGTTCCCACACACATGTACAGTAGAAGTCCCCACCCCGGTCTCAGCAGGTGATGACTGTCGCGCAGCTGGACATTCCGCCGATACCCGGAATGTGTGCGGCTGATCGGATCTCATGGGGTGGGGGCTTTGATCAGTTGTAGATCCTTTGATGAGAGAAGCTTCCTACTGTATGGGGGCAATAATCTGCATCCGCAGGGCCAGGTGGCGGCCTGGGAACGAGCAGGACAATCAGGCACAGAGGAAAGGGGGGTTCATCAAAAGGATGCATGATCATGAAAGGGATGGAGGGAGGTGTTCGCTGGGTACGAGATGTGGATCCGAGGCAGGGTTGCGCTGGAAGGGAGGTTTATGGCCCAGGCATGTGAGAGCAGGGGCTGTCAGCGTGCAGGGGGGATGTTTGAGAGGTTCAGAGGGAGAGGGAGAGATGCGCTGGCTATCGGCAGTGGGCAGAGAGGCCATGGCATTCAAAATGGCTGCTACTTACGCGCACATACGAGCCTGAAAAGGGACAAGATGGAGCCGATAATGTTGATGTCGCAAACTAGATTTTAACAGTCCTCCCTTTTCAACATATCTAGCCAGCTTGTCAATCTATGTCTATCCCCATTATATTTCTAACCTCGACATCGTACAATGCTTTCATGCGTTTGGTTTCAAAGTCCAGAGTCTTAGGGCAGACACAGTTTGCACAAAGTAAACACAGGGGCGGCAAGCATTGAATATCCAGGCAGAATCCACATATTATGACAATCGGTATCAATATGATCATAAACAACCTCCACCCCCAGTTCTTTACAGTATTCCAGAACCACCTCCCAAGCGACCATTCTTCTTGTTCCTGGTGAACGTCTGAGGAAAGTCTGTGGAGGTGTTCAATGGCTTTGTAAACTGAGGGTGAATTGTCTGGTATGTAGGTGCAACAGCTGGACCCAATGATATGGCATGCTCCTCCACGATCCGCTAGAACCACATCTAGAACAAGGCGGTTCTGAAGAGCCACCAGGCGGACCGCCTGAAGCTCGGCTGTTTTGTTTGTGAGGATGCCAGCTGTAATGTTCATTGTCGTTTTAACTGCCTAGGTCAAATGTCGGATGGCACGGCTGTTCGCCATCGGACCCCAGAGTGGAACAAGTCCCTTCAAAGCGTCCAGGAACTGTGCTCCGGTGGAGTCGGCTTGCTCAATGTCTTTTGCTCGCCTCTGTCGGTGATGGTTTGCTGGAGCCACATAGGTCGGAGGAAGAATGAAAGCAATGTAACAGGTACCCCCCAGCCTTTGGGGAGCCAGGTGTAAGCTTTTGTACCACAAACAAAGTACATATTAGGAGAAGTGACAAAAGAGGGTGGATCTGTTGAGTCCAAAGTTCTGGTGATGCGGCAAGCGCTGTGGCCTACCAGCTGTGTCCCAAGTCCTTCGATGCACATAAGGCCTGAGACATTGACGACAGATAGGGCCACAGTCAGGGTGGCAGCTGTTCGTTTCCAGAGGTAGAAGAAGGTGGGTCTGGTTGGGTTGTTGAACACCTGCATTTCAATCCGTTCTTTGACAGGGATGTCCATTTGAATAGAGTCGTTGGATGTCAGAGGGCAAAAGCGTGCAGCAGTTCTCCCTGTTTTGTTCTGCCAGACCCCATGAAAGAAATGTGCCATAGTTCTGCTGGAAGTGGCATTATCCCTGTAGCTTTCTTGCAAGAGGATCAGCCAAGCAGGGCAGGAACCGTGAACTGAGAAAGGTGAAGGATGAAGGGGATGGAATGGCCAGTGGCGTGGGGTAACAGCCCACAGATCCAGCAGTTGGTGGCATTTGTGGCAAGATTGTGCTGGTGCAGCAATTGCACGAAGGAGTTGTTCCAAAACTCTTTACGTCTTTCTCGGAGTTGAGGTGAAAGAGAGATCAGGTAGTGTTCTTTCATTGTGGTAGGCTGTGCAGTGGTTAGAAATGTCTTATGAGCTGGTGCGCTCTCTTCCACGATCCAGAAGGTGGTCATGAGGAGGAGGCAAAAGAGAAGGGCGATAAAGAGAGCAATAGTCTTTGAGCTGTGTATTTTGTCAGTCTTTGGGTTTCTGTAGTGAGTCTTCGGATGTCCGGTTGCTTCCATCATCTTCGTGCCGGGCGCTTCCATCATCTTCAAGGGGCTCAGTAGCGGGCAGAACCACAAACTTCGTTTGGTTTCTCTCCTGGCAGCCTTAGTAGTGTTAGGCCACCGCTCTGAGAATTGTAACTTAGTCAGTGGTCTGCTTAGCCGAAGCTCCCTCCTTTCGTCGCAGGTTATACCCTTCTCTGGATGACACAGTGGGATCGGGAAATTCTGTCAGTTCAAGCGTCTCTTTATCAGGGTAACAGCTCAGGGATGGTCGATCTTTGTTCAGGAGCTCTTCTTGGGTAGCCACGTCTTCGGTCGTCGTCAGGGTTGAGGAGATCTTTTTGCAGTGGTGTGTGTGTAGCCAATTCCGTTTACCTTCCACTCGAAGAGCTGTACGGGTGGTGATCAAAACTTGCCAGGGGCCCGTCCACCGAGGTTCCAGACTCTTTGCACGCTGGTAGTTCCGGACCAATACAAAATCACCGGGTTGGATGTCGTGTCCGGGGCCCCTGGAAGCATCAGGAATGGCATGCAACACCTGTTGATGGATAACAGACAGTGTCTTAGTCAGTTCAAGCGTACGCTTGAGGAGGTCCGTCACATCATACTCGCCCTCATCCCCGATGTCAACCTTTCTATACAGAGTCGTTAGGCTCTCAGGACCTTTGTCTTGGTATCGGTCCTCATAAGCATTTAGGGTGTGGTAACAAAATCGCACGACAAAGTGTCGTCTGTGGCTCTCAGCATGTGAATTGTACATATCCATTACGTACTCCTCACTCTCCTTCCGTTCCACCAGTGTCTTTACTATCTTGTCGATCCCTGCTCGCTCATTCTTGCTCAACCTGTTTATTCTAGTGGAATCTTTCTTTTGGGTCCCATGGTTGTCTAATACTGCTGCTTGCGCTGCATCGAGTACAAGGGGTTCGGCCGGCGCGGAAGCCATGAGGGCAGAGGCCCTGGTACTATTCTCATCTGTGCTTGGGGGCTGCGGGTGCTGTACTAAGGGTTGGGAAGGGGCATATGGAGGGGGCATGTAGATGATTGGAGGACCTAGTAATAGATCATCGTTCGCTCATTGTTTCGAAGGTAACTCGGGGTAGAGCGTAGAGGGTGTTCTGACGGGACACTGACTCGATGTTTCGGACTCTTGTTTCTGTTTGGCTTCCTCTCTCTCCTTTATCTCTTTCTCTAATTTTCTGGCAGCTAGGTGGGCTGCTTTTCGTAGTTCTTTCTCTAATTTGACTTTGTTTCTCTTTTTTCGTTGTTCTGCTTCTTTGCGCCACATACCGAGACTATCAAGCATAGTGGGCGTTGTTTTATTGTTACGAAGGGCTGTTTCCAGCGCGTTCATTTTATCGTCATCGAAGGATCCTATCAGTGGCCACTGACTTTCCTGATTTTTTTTGTATATTTGTGCCATAGCTTGCTATAGGCTATGGCGACTAGTCCATATTTCGTGAACATGTCCTTATTAGGGGTGCCTTCCAGTGGAGCTGGATGGTTCACCTCTAATAAGCGGTCCGGGCTGAACCAACTACCAATCAGTGGGGAGAAGATAGGCATGACAGATTACAACAGGGGACAAAGGTCCGCACTACCTATCCTTCACTACTTGCAAAGACTAGACAGAATATTTCTATTCTACGTTATTTGCAAACAGAGAATATCTCAAAGAACCAACTTCGAACAATCAATGTTCGGACAATCAATCAATCAGTGGGGAGAAAAATAGGAACGACAGATTACAACGGGGGACAAAAGTCCGCGTTACCTACCCTTCACTATCTGCAAAGGAAGAGAGAATATTTCTATTCATCCCCGTTTGCAGGCAGAGAATATCTCAAAAGAAAAACAATCGAAGAGTAATACTAGTATTTTCCAAACAATCAAACAATCGTTTCGCATTTGTTGTGTTACACGACCTTACCCGGACCGTATGGACAGTTTCTCGTCTTCCGCATCCAGCGCCCGATCGTCCTCTATTCTCCGTAACTGTTGCGGCACTCCTGATGGTTCCCAGTCAGGATCGTAGATCACTCGAGAGAGGTCTGCTCGGAACCGGTGAAGTTCGGATGATCGGCTGCCAGACGAGGGTCTATCGGGCAGGAGCTGTCCCGATCGTCGCAGTCGTTCACTCTGTCGTCAGGACCTCTCCCACTGGATCCACGTGTCGCTGATGGGCCCCATGTTTGGGTCGCCAATTGTGGAAAAGGTAGGGCCGATGTCAACCAAGAACCTTTAAGTATTGCCCGGCGTTAACCGCCTCTCATACCACTCGAATCTATCAAACAAAGAGGCAGGCGCTGGAGACTGGAAGGCAGGAAACAGGAGTTTATTCCGACGGAGCAGAACACATCAAATCAGACAACAGGGTATCTTCTCGAGGTGCTCTAACCGCATCTCTGAGGCCTGGCCTCTTATACACAGGTTCATGGTCTTTATTGCAGTTTATTACATGTGGCACATTCTTGCAAATACTTTGATGTACGGAAAGACATCCTCGGAATCCCCGCTTCATACCTGTTCCCACACACATGTACAGTAGAAGTCCCCACCCCGGTCTCAGCAGGTGATGACTGTCGCGCAGCTGGACATTCCGCCGATTCCCGGAATGTGTGCGGCTGATCGGATCTCATGGGGTGGGGGCTTTGATCAGTTGTAGATCCTTTGATGAGAGAAGCTTCCTACTGTATGGGGGCAATAAACTGCATCCGCAGGGCCAGGTGGTGGCCTGGGAATGAGCAGGACAATCAGGCACAGAGGAAAGGGGGGTTCATCAAAAGGATGCATGATCATGAAAGGGATGGAGGGAGGTGTTGGCTGGGTACAGGATGTGGATCCGAGGCAGGGTTGCGCTGGAAGGGAGGTTTATGGCCCAGGCATGTGAGAGCGGGGGCTGCCAGCGTGCAGGGGGGATGTTTGCGAGGTTCAGAGGGAGAGAGAGAGACGCGCTGGCTATCGGCAGTGGGCAGAGAGGCCATGGAATTCAAAATGGCTGCTACTTACGCGCACATACGAGCCTGAAAAGGGACAAGATGGCGCTGATAATGTTGATGTCGCAAACTAGATTTTAACAAGACTGTGCTAGGGTGGTCAAGTGTGTTTGGGGGGTGCAGGGCCAGTATCTGGCTAAGAATCTTATATTCTAGGTTCCTCATGGAGAGTGGTCAATAAGAGACCCAGTCTGTTGGGTTCTTGTGTTGTTTAGTTATAGGGACCAGTAATGCTTCCCTCGTGGTGGGCCAGAAATATCCTCTCTCCCAGGCCAGGGAATAGACATTGGCCATGTGGGGAGTCAGTTGGTTGACATACATATGGTAGGAGTCAGTGGGCAACCTGTCTGTACTAGGGGTTTCCCATTGCCAGCAACATCAGGGCATCTTACTCTCACCCTTGGCAAAGGGAACACCAATTTGATCTCTCTGATCTTTAGAGAACTGCTGAAAACAAAGCTCATTGGGGAAGCCATAGCACATTATAATACTATTCCTTGTCATAAGATGGACTAACTACTACATATAAAGTTCCAAAGCACATGTTAAATCCTGATGGTAAACCCCACACTCAGTCCTCCGCTCGACACAGTGACGGGTAGTTGTCTAATTATCCTAAACCGTTCTCCTAATAAGAGCTTGATCACAAATTTCTTGGCCTGGTCCAAGAGATAATCTTGTGAAGGAGAATGCTTCCTCTTCTGGCTCAATAAGCCACATCAATAAATGTCCAGGCCTGTCCATTTCTGCTTGTGTGTGGGTTAAGTAAGACTTATAGTCAAGGCATCTTAGCTGTTCTACCACTACTGTATACCTCCTGCTTCCTATCTGGGAAAACTGCCACTTCCTGCTCAAGTCAGCGCAAAGAGCGTCCTAATCGACTGGGGTGCTAGAAAAACACAATGTCTCATCTACTGCTTTAGATGTGTATTACCCTTTCACTCTTACTTCGAAAACTGCCCATTCTGTGTTCACATTAGTTGCTGTCCCCTGAGTTGCAATAAAAGGAAAGTTCATGTTGTTTCCTCAAGTGATTATTTGAAAAAGGAATCTTCCAACGTAGTGACCTGGAGACACCTAGTTGGAATTAATCGAAGTGGGTTATCCCAGCGGGTCTTAAAGAAGGGGGATTGTGATTGTCTGTCAACCAGTGCTGAGTTTGAGTTAGAGCTCAGCAACCTATCACGGTGTACATGCAGTTCATGCAGCCATCAGGCTATAAAAGGGGTACTCTCTGTCAGTAGTGTGAATTAATCTCCATAAATCTGTCATCCCCAATCCCACACCCATTTTGCAAAACCTGGTGCAACCTTGGCTGATTGCTTGCTTGCCAATGGTGGTAATGATCTGTCTCACTGGGGTCGATTGTGAAAGCTTTATATATACTGGTAGGGAATAGGTTCCAAATGCAATTTTACTACCTCTCCTATAGATTAACTTTGAGTTACCGCATTACATTTAACAAGTGCTATCTTTCAATTGGGAACACTTAAGAATGCCATGTTTGGTCTCAAAAGAATTGTAATATAAAATCTTCTTTAAGGGTAAAGTGGGATATTAATTTACAAATCTGAAAATGCCACTTTTAAAAAGTTTAACAACAAGGGGTGGTGATGGACAGAGTTTCTGAATTAAGCAGAATACTCTCACCCAGTCAAGAGATCAGGGCTAGATCCAACACCGATTTTTAGCTCACTGCACCATCCCAGCTCAGAACCTGGCTATATGCAAATTAGTCTGTTCCTGTCCCAGTGCATGATGGGAACAGGTCAAACCAAACTACCAAGCCAATTCTTACACTGGGAAGGAAACAAGCTTCCGGGGACCGGTTTCTGGCATTTCAGCCGTCGTCGGCCCGGCTTGCTTGAATCCTGATGGTGCAATGAGCAAGGGACTCACATCTGAGTATACCCTTCCACGCTTATGGTGGACAAAATATTTAACAACAAGGGGTGGTGATGGACAGAGTTTCTGAATTAAGCAGAATACTCTCACCCAGTCAAGAGATCAGGGCTAGATCCAACACCGTTTTTAGCTCACTGCACCATCCCAGCTCAGAACCTGGCTATATGCAAATTAGTCTGTTCCTGTCCCAGTGCATGATGGGAACAGGGCAAACCAAACTACCAAGCCAATTCTTACACTGGGAAGGAAACAAGCTTCCGGGGACCGCTTTCTGGCATTTCAGCCGCCGTCGGCCCGGCTTGCTTGAATCCTGATGGTGCAATGAGCAAGGGACTCACATCTGAGTATACCCTTCCACGCTTATGGTGGACAAAATATTTAACAACAAGGGGTGGTGATGGACAGAGTTTCTGAATTAAGCAGAATACTCTCACCCAGTCAAGAGATCAGGGCTAGATCCAACACCGTTTTTTAGCTCACTGCACCATCCCAGCTCAGAACCTGGCTATATGCAAATTAGTCTGTTCCTGTCCCAGTGCATGATGGGAACAGGGCAAACCAAACTACCAAGCCAATTCTTACACTGGGAAGGAAACAAGCTTCCGGGGACCGGTTTCTGGCATTTCAGCCGTCGTCGGCCCGGCTTGCTTGAATCCTGATGGTGCAATGAGCAAGGGACTCATATCTGAGTATACCCTTCCACGCTTATGTTGGACAAAATATTTAACAACAAGGGGTGGTGATGGACAGAGTTTCTGAATTATGCAGAATACTCTCACCCAGTCAAGAGATCAGGGCTAGATCCAACACCATTTTTTAGCTCACTGCACCATCCCAGCTCAGAACCTGGCTATATGCAAATTAGTCTGTTCCTGTCCCAGTGCATGATGGGAACAGGGCAAACCAAACTACCAAGCCAATTCTTACACTGGGAAGGAAACAAGCTTCCGGGGACCGGTTTCTGGCATTTCAGCCGTCGTCGGCCCGGCTTGCTTGAATCCTGATGGTGCAATGAGCAAGGGACTCACATCTGAGTATACCCTTCCACTCTTATGGTGGACAAAATATTTAACAACAAGGGGTGGTGATGGACAGAGTTTCTGAATTAAGCAGAATACTCTCACCCAGTCAAGAGATCAGGGCTAGATCCAACACCGTTTTTTAGCTCACTGCACCATCCCAGCTCAGAACCTGGCTATATGCAAATTAGTCTGTTCCTGTCCCAGTGCATGATGGGAACTGGGCAAACCAAACTACCAAGCCAATTCTTACACTGGGAAGGAAACAAGCTTCCGGGGACCGGTTTCTGGCATTTCAGCCGTCGTCGGCCCGGCTTGCTTGAATCCTGATGGTGCAATGAGCAAGGGACTCACATCTGAGTATACCCTTCCACGCTTATGGTGGACAAAATATTTAACAACAAGGGGTGGTGATGGACAGAGTTTCTGAATTAAGCAGAATACTCTCACCCAGTCAAGAGATCAGGGCTATATTCAACACAGTTTTTTAGCTCACTGCACTATCCCAGCTCAGAACCTGGCTATATGCAAATTAGTCTGTTCCTGTCCCAGTGCATGATGGGAACAGGGCAAACCAAACTACCAAGCCAATTCTTACACTGGGAAGGAAACAAGCTTCCGGGGACCGGTTTCTGGCATTTCAGCTGTCGTCGGCCCGGCTTGCTTGAATCCTGATGGTGCAATGAGCAAGGGACTCACATCTGAGTATACCCTTCCACGCTTATGGTGGACAAAATGTTTAACAACAAGGGGTGATGATGGACAGAGTTTCTGAATTAAGCAGAATACTCTCACCCAGTCAAGAGATCAGGGCTAGATCCAACACCGTTTTTTAGCTCACTGCACCATCCCAGCTCAGAACCTCAGAAGGTTTGGCAGAGGAATGGCAGCATGCAAAGAGGAGGGTATGGGAAAAATTAGATAAAAACCTGAGGCTCCATAGACTTCCCGCTTCCTCTCATAGAGTCAAGGGAGGGTGACCAAGGCAGGGACAAGCAATGGAAAGGGTTTAGGGGTACTCCCAGTTTATATATTATCACCAATGTTCTACAGAAATGGGACACAATACAAAACAACTTCCATTAAGTAAAACATTGTTGGAAAGGAACTCTCAGCGTGGCTTTCACAATCTGGATATTCATCTGGAGTAAATTTTTACATCACATATTATGACTTTTATAGATGCTTGACTTAGAAGGCTTTCAGTTCATAGAAGTGTCTGTCCCCTACAGGGCATTGAGTTCCAGTGAGAATATGGATTAAAATATCTCAAAGACTAAATTTATTAAGAGAGGGGATAGAAAATCTTCAATGTCAGGCGTACGTCTATTAAATATGCTATCTAACCAAGTGTGCAAGGCTCTCTCGAAGTTCTGAAAAATGCTTAAGCACTAACAGCAAAATTTGCACCCATGAGGTAATAAGCGGTATAAATGCACCCTGCTGCAAAGAACATTAGCACAGAGAATAGGATATACCTGATTAAGATATTGCCGGCAAATAATGGGGAAAAATATGAGCAAATGGGTTTTTCTCCAGGCTTGGCCACATTATTACTACATGCACACTATTTTGCTTAGGCTATTAACATGAACCTGTTGATCCTGGAGGGAGCAAGTGCTAAAATTGTTACAAATGCTGTTTACATCAATTGTAGCACCCACTTACGGGTTTAAACACCATGTAGCACTGCACAAGCAATATTTCTAACAATTAACTTACCCTCATTGTGTCATACTTGAACTGGGGACTTCCTTGAACAACGCTTTTGGGTGAAAAATTAAACAAAATTTGAATGCTAGGCACTTTGCAATTGTCCTCACTCCCTTACTCGCCCATTTCATGTTTATGAATTTAGCAGTCATATACTTTACTATGTGTAAACTTTTGATAACTTCAGAGCACCAGGGAGGCAGAAGGAGTGTTCAATCTAGAAGACTATATGGTGAGAACACACATCCCATCAGATCGGGTAGGTGTCTGTAGCTGCTATTTGTTTTCAGTTTAGAAAACAAATCTATAGTTTTGTTTTCAAGAGTATCCATGCTTTTTACTTCCATTGTTCTGTCTTTGTGTTTTATTTGCTCGAGGAGTATGTCCAGCTAAAGAGCAAAGGTTTCTTGCTGATCTCCAACTCCACCTAAGCCCTACACTGCTCCAGTTTAGGAAAGCTCTTAAGACCTGGCTTTTCAGATGCCCCCAGCAACCAACAGAGCACCTCGCCCCCCAGCGTCTTGAGACCCTCACAGGTTAGTAGCTGCCCTTTACAAACACCCTGATTGTTTGTTTGATTGGTGTAGTGTGGTGCCAAGGTTTCAAGTACTCTGGGACTTTTTGCAGTAGGCTTCGTAAGCGTGTAGAGAACCTGGTCTTTGATTGTGGCTTTGAAGTAGGCCTCATGTGGCACCTTTTGGCTGTCTGCTTTGTAGTCTAGCAGGGGGTGTTTTGAGGAGGCCAGTGTTGATGCTATTGCAGTAATCTAAGTATGACATAAGGAAGCTTGTGGTCAGGCCCACTTGGTGGTTGGTCTAAGGTAAATAGAGAACTGTTGAGTCGGGAGCACTCGAGATTCATTACTATATTGGTTTGGGGAATGAGTGACACCTCTGATTCAAAACCTATCCCCCGATTCCAGGCTTGTGGAGAGGTGGAAGGGTTAATGAAGTGTTGTTAGCTGGAAATTAATTTGGGTCTCATTTGTGAATATTTGGTAATTTACTTGATGTTGCTGATAAAGCTGTACCAAAGGGTGCAGTTATAAACCGGACATCAGGCAGGAAATTGATGAACCCGGGGTAACGCTATATGACCCCAGGCAAGTGGAAAATTCAGCTGTTCCTTTCCTGACTTTTTGACTGGTTGGAAAGAAAAAAAATAGATCAAAGATAAGACAGTTCCCTCTTGTTGTTTGGGGTACTAAATATCTTGTTACAAATATTGAATTACCAGAATATTGTTGGCAAAATTTCGAGGAGGTAAGAGTTTATAGGTATGTATAGGTTTACTGTACTTAAGCCCACATTTATCTATATATCCAAGATCTATATATCCTCAAGGTATGTAAATGAGGACTTGAGAATAATAAACCTGTACTTACCTATAAGCACTTACTGCATCGATATTTGTGCTACGATATTCTGGTAGTGCAATATTCCCCTCTTAATATTACAGATTACAAGCATTTCAATTCTACTCTGTTTTGCAGCCTTTTCAACAATATTGTGGGCACAACAGTATCTTGCGTACAGTTCAAGAAGCACGAGGATTATTTTCTTACCATCATCTTGCAGTGTTTAATTTGAGCAGGTGGTTTCTGGTGCTCAGCACCAGCACTTAATTGTCAACACTGGCGCTCGTGACAATCTGCCACAAGGTGGTGCTGTGTGGCTAATTTAAAGATGCCCACAACAACAAGTAATTATTAATTCAATATAGTTATAAAATTAGTATTACCTGGTGCCCAAGCCATTCTTATAACTATAGAGGCCTGAAATAGTCCAAATTGTCTCACTTATAGGAGTGTAATGGTTAGTAGTTGTGTTGTTACTTTCATTGGCAGAATGGCAGAGGCAATGTGTGGTGCAAGCTGCAGGGGCATCCTGGTGAGAGAACTAGCACTAATTTTATTTTACAAATTAGGCACTGGTTTCTTGGTTATGTTGACCAAGGCTGTGTCAGTTCCTAGTGCAGATTTCAACACAGGCTGATGCTCGTGTACGAAAAAGTCTAGTTCTTCAATTTGTTGGAGCTGATCCAGCACCTCTTTCTACAGGATCCTATTAGCCAGCATCGTGGGGGGGTTGCACTTTACTGAAAGCGGGGTGATATTAGCTCGATTTGAAAGCTTAGATACGACTCCTGAAGGGAGGTGTTGATCATGCTCAAAGGCCATAATGCTCGCCTCTGAGCACAGGTCTTCATGTATTGTTTTGTATTGTATTGTAATTGCATTATGTAGCACTTACTACCCCTGAGGAGTCGTTAAAGCATGCTGCTCCAGAACCCATAAAGGATTAGTGGTGAATTAGTATAGTGAAATATGAAAGTAATTTTATTGGTGGATATTAGTCAGTGAGTGGAATGCTTTTTTTTTGTATCCTGTCTAAGAATTTCATCGGTCTCCAGGGTTTGAAGGACGTTACTGCAGACAGCAATAAAGGTGGTGATTTGTGGGGTTTGACAATGGGTCTACTTTGCTAGATATGGGCTTGTCAATTTCTTAGACTCTGGATTTGAACAAGTCAAGTAAGACTTTGCAGGCATGTTGGGTCGCACATGGGAACTCTTCAGAGCTTTGGGATTGCTTGCTGCATAGTTTAAAGAACTCTTTTGAACGTAGGATGTCTCAGTGTTACGTTTAATTAAGTCAGACTTTTTGCAACTTCTGATTGCCCCGTGGCAGCCTTTCTGATATATGGTGCCGTAGGCTTTTCCTACTCCGGATCTGATCCACGCAATTTGTGCATAAGCGTAGATTTGATGAATTTCATTGTTTTTGCATTGTTAATGCCTTCTTTGGATTTGAGAATTTGCCGAACGCAAGCATGTCTAGACCACCAGAACTATTAAATGAAGGCTGTTTAACGAGGATGTAGGGTCAGTAGTATCAGGATGCAAGGTTTTAGCTCCAAGAACATTGAGTCAAAGATTTATATGGGGATCGTTTAAGTGTCTATAAAGGCGGGTGTGATTTTGTGAGTGGTGAGTGAAGGTTAGTAGAAAGAATGGGGTATTCTGGCTGTGTCTATTGGCCGTATCAGTAGATTTGATGTTTCAAGGTTGAATTCGAGGATAAGGTTATGCGTGTGCCCAGCTGCATGTCTGGCTGAGAACCATGTTGGATCTCAAGTACTTGCATGATCTTGATGAGTTCTCTTGTGGATTTCCAATGTCACCTACTGCCCATAAATTGTGGTTGTCCATGGCCATGGCCTTAGTTTCGAGATGCAGAGTTAGTTCCATGAAGTTTAGATTGTGGTCCAGTGGTGTTAGAGAACTGCGGCGATAAGGGTGTAGAGCGGGAATATCGACGGGAAAATATCGACTTACCTTAATATCGCCGCAGAAATATCTACAAGAAGAAATATCGATGTCAAAAATATAGTTTACAAGAATATCGACAGAATGGTAAGAAATATCGATAACAATAATATAGTTGTAATAAATATCGTTTACAAAAACATAGTTTACAAAAATATCGTTGGAGTGGGAATAGTAATTTTTACCCCTACGCTATCCAACGTTTTCCCCACTGTTGCACCCGCTGGAGTGGGAATAGTAATTTTTACCCCTACGCTATCCAACGCTTTCCCTACTGTTGCACCCTCTGGAGTGGGAATAGTAATTTTTACCCCTACGCTATCCAGCGCTTTCCCTACTGTTGCACCCTTTGGAGTGGGAATAGTAATTTTTACCACTACGCTATCCAACGCTTTCCCTACTGTTGCACCCTTTGGAGTGGGAATAGTAATTTTTACCCCTACGCTATCCAACGCTTTCCCTACTGTTGCACCCTTTGGAGTGGGAATAGTAATTTTTACCCCTACGCTATCCAAAGCTTTCCCTACTGTTGCACCCTCTGGAGTGGGAATAGTAATTTTTACCCCTACGCTATCCAAAGCTTTCCCTACCGCTGCACCCTTTGGAGTGGGAATAGTAATTTTTACCCCTACGCTATCCAACGCTTTCCCTACTGTTGCACCCTTTGGAGTGGAAATAGTAATTTTTACCCCTACGCTATCCAAAGCTTTCCTTACTGTTGCACCCTCTGGAGTGGGAATAGTATTTTTTACCCCTACGCTATCCAACGCTTTCCCTACTGTTGCACCCTCTGGAGTGGGAATAGTAATTTTTACCCCTACGCTATCCAGCGCTTTCCCTACTGTTGCACCCTTTGGAGCGGGAATAGTAATTTTTACCCCTACGCTATCCAACGCTTTCCCTACTGTTGCACCCTTTGGAGTGGGAATAGTAATTTTTACCCCTACGCTATCCAACGCTTTCCCTACTGTTGCACCCTCTGGAGTGGGAATAGTCATTTTTACCCCTACGCTATCCAGCGCTTTCCCTACTGTTGCACCCTCTGGAGTGGGAATAGTAATTTTTACCCCTTCGCTATCAAATGTTTTAACCAATAATATTTATAATATTTAAATTAAATATATGTATTATTGTTGTTATATAATTTTATGTGTTAAATATATGTATATGTACACAAATATTAAGTTTATAATGAAAAAGTGTAGTTAATTTGTTATAAATAGTTAAAATATTAAAGTAATGTAATGTTTTTGTTAATAGTACTTATATTTATTAATTATTTAATGTAATTTTAATTAATTTAAAAAGTCGATATTTTTAACATCTATATTTATTACATCGATATTTTTGAGTCGATATTTATGTACTTACCTGTTTAGGTATAGGGTGTCGATAGTTTATGTAAACAATGTTTATACAACTATATTTTTGTCAACAATATTTGTGTAATTGATATTAAAACACCCTACCAAGACAAGAGAGGAGCTGGGATTGATGGATCAGTTCACGCTGGTCAGTTCAAGCTTCAAAAACGGTCTGTCACATAAGATTCTATCTAAGTGCCTTATTCTACTGTCTGTGGTAAACCCAGTCCATGTGCTCTGGGATGCAATACTTACCAGGTACATTGATTACCATTCATTTGATAACTTTATTTCGGTCAAAAGACCATACAAGTGCAATAAAATATGTACAAGCACAATAATAAAACCACAAATACAGTTGGATTAAAAAGTTATTAAACAATGATTACCATACTAAGCAGAGTTCTGCATCTAGGGCTGGTGGGCAAAGCTCTATTACAGGTTGTTTTCCGCCTTTCCAGATTGCAAACGTTTGGGTGTTTTATCCCAGATATTTACTGCAGGGGTGCAGCGATCCCTACATGTTGTGGACGGTCCTACGCTGTCGAGGCGGGCCACCTGCCAAAAGATAAATAACACCACATCTGCCAAGTTAAAGGTGTCACCGACCTGTGCAGGTACCCATGGGAGGAACAGAAAGCCTAGAAGCGAAGACATCACTCTACAAAGAACTGAGAACCCCTGAACAATATTCTTGCTGAGTTAAGCAACTGATGTACCCTCATCAAAGCCGAAATAATTTGTTGCGCTCTGTAACTATGCTTACCACAGCTTTGTGATTTTTGTGGTCTCTTTAAGTCAATGTTTACAAATGCCGTACTGAGTTTAAGAACATTCCAGTAATCCAATATTGCTGCTGTGATTGCTTGACCTATTGCTACCAGATGTGGCTTCAGGCAAAAGTACTCATGGTGATGGCAAAGTCTGATACAAGCTTGACAGTGCCAGGGTTTGATTTTTATGTCATTCTGTCTCTCTAGTTCTTGTGATCGTGTTACAGAGAGGTCCGATTGTTTGATGCTGGACTTCGATCTCACAAGTACCACCCATACCTACGCTTTTGATGGGGCATTGGCGCTCTCAAAGGTGCAAGGTGTGAATGGAAAGTCCAGCTGTGCACTGTCAGTGCACATCTGAAAGTGTACACAGAGCTGGATATCAACCAATCACAGTGAGGATTGCCACAAATGTTTATTTTTTAATGTGATGCTGCCGGTGGCGTAATGAATCTTGAGGGGGCTCCCCTGCAGGATACGTGGAAGGGGCCCCTCCGGTTGACCTCTTCATTTAGGTCTTCCACAGGGTACATGTCTTGGGGTGGGGGGGAGGCAAAAGGTCTGCCTACTCCACTGTCCGCAGGTCTGCTTCCGAGGCTGTCGGTGCTTCTTCAAGGGTTTTAGTCTGTGGGTTCAGGTGACAGATTAAGCCCTTCGAGTCTATCTCCATCACTTCCTCTCTATCACTCACGCTCTCTGTTTGTGTCTCCATCACACAATATCCTGTCTCTCTCCATCACTCATTCTCTATCAGTCACTCTCCTCTGTGTGTGTCTCAATCATATAATATTGTTGTTGTCTTTATTCATCACTCGTATCTCCCCTCTGTGTCTCAATCATATACTATCCTCTTTGTCTCCCTCATCAGGCATTCTCTATCACGCACTCTCCTCCCTGTGTGTCTTCATCAGACAATCTCATCTCTGTGTCTCTCAATCACTTCGCCCCATCACTCACTCTCATCTGTTTGTGTCTCCATCACACAATATCTTGTCCCTCTCCATCACTCATTCTCTATCACTCACTCGCCTCTGTGTGCGTCTCAATTATATAATATTGTTGTTGTCTCTATTCATCACTCCCTCTCCCCATGCATCTCAAACATATAATGTCCTCTTTGTCTCCCTCATCACTCATTCTCTATCACTCACTCTCCTCCCTGTGTGTCTCAATCACACAATAACCTGTCTCGCTCCCGCCTTCACTCTGTTGCTCTATCTGCGTGTCTCCATCAGACAATCTCAATTGTGTGTATCTCCAACTCTTCCTCTCTATCACTCACTCTCTTCCCTCACCTCCCTGTGTCTTCATCATATAATAACCACGTTGTATCTCTCATCACTCATTCTCCATCACTCACTCTCTTCTGTGTGTGTCTCCATCATACAATATCCTTGTGGTTTCTCTCCCCACATCACCCTCTATCACTCACTCTCCTCCTTGTGTGTCTCCATCAGATTATCTTCTTCAAGTCTCTCTCCATCTCTTCCTCTCTATCACTCACTCTCTTCCCTCACCTCCCTGTGTCTTCATCATATAATAACCACGTTGTATCTCTCATCACTCATTCTCCATCACTCACTCTCTTCTGTGTGTGTCTCCATCATACAATATCCTTGTGGTTTCTCTCCCCACATCACCCTCTATCACTCACTCTCCTCCTTGTGTGTCTCCATCAGATTATCTTCTTCAAGTCTCTCTCCATCTCTTCCTCTCTATCACTCACTCTCTGTGTGTCTCCATCACACAATATTGTCGTTGTCTCTCTATTCATCACTCCTTCTCGTTACTCAGTCTCCTCCCTGAAGGTCTCCAGACATTCTCCTCTGTGTCTGTCTCCATCACTACCTCTTTATCACTCACTCTCCTCCCGGTGTCTCAATAATATAATATCCTCTTTGTCTTGCTCATCACTCATTCTCTGTCACTCACTCTCCTCTGTGTGTGTTTCCATCACACAATATCCTCACTGTCTCCATCACTCATTCTTTATCACTCACTCTCCTTTGTGTGTGTCTCCATCATATAATATTGCCCTTATCTCTATTTACCACTCCCTCTCTTCTCTCAGTCTCCACCCTGTGTCTCCATCATATAATATCCTCTTTGTCTCCCTCATCACTCATTCTCTAATACTCACTCTCCTCCCTGTATGTCTCCATCATACAAGATCCACATTGTCTCTCTCCCTCCATCACTCTGTTGTTCCATCGCTCTCCTCCCTGCGTGACACCAACAGACAATCTCCTCTGTGTCTGTCTCCATCACTTCCTCTCTATCACTCACTCTCATCACTCACTCTCCTCCCTGTATCTCGATCATATAACATCCTCTTTGTCTCTCTCATCACTTATTCTCTATCACTCACTCTCCTCTCTATGAGTCTCCATTAGATGATGCCCTTCGGGTCTCTCCATCACTTCCTCTCGATCACTCACTCTCCTGTGTGTCTCCATCACAAAATATCCTCGATGTCTCTCTCCATCAATCATTACCTATCACTCAGCCTCCTCTGTGCGTGTCTCCATCAGACAATATTGTTGTTGTCTCTCTTTATCACTCTTCTCCCTGTGTCTCCATCATATATGATCCTCTTTGTCTCTCTCATCGCTCACTCTTTATCACACACTCTCCTCTCTGTGTGGCTCCATCAGATCATCCCCTTCGAATCTCTCCATCACTTCCTTTTTATCACTCAGTCACTGTCTTCCCTGTTTCTTGATTTGTTGTTTCCTTCCCCTTTTATCTTTATCTCTCGCACTCTTTCCTTCCGTTCTCGATGACACAAAGGCCTCTTCTCAATCACTTATGTCCACTCCTGTCTCCATCATTCTCTTTCTCTGTTGCTACCTCTCTCTGTTCATCACTCGCTCTAGTCCGTCTCCTCTACCCATCCTGTACTCACTCGTCTTTTTCTCGATCACTTCCTCTTACACTCTCTGTTTGCCTCCATCCATCCCTCTCCATCTCTCTTTCTGAGTCCCTCACTTCTCCTTGTTCTCTCCCCATCCCAATTCTTCGGTGCCATCACTCTTGCAGTCTTTTATGTCATTCCCTCTATCTGTAGTTTTATTCCCCCATCTCTTTCTTTGTCCTGTACACTCTCTCATCAGTGCCAACTCTTCTATCTGTTTCTCCTTTATCTGCTCTCAGGTGTCAACCTTTATTTCTCTCTTTGTCCTTTCTACAACACTCTCTTCACTTTTTCTGCTCATCTTTCCTTAGTATCTATTTTTATTCTCTCTCCCCGATCTCCTTCTTTGGCGTCTCGTCAGCGGTAGTAAGCGCTATATAAATACAATTCCAATGGACGGCCGCTCCCTCTCTCTGTGCTTTGCTGTCTCCTCTCCACCTCACTCTCTTCGTCTCTTTTTCCCTTCTCATTCTACGTCAATCAACTCCATCATGCTCTTAGGGACCTCTCTCACCTGCCTTCTGTTCACTGATCACCCTCCCCAGTCTGTCTCTTCCACCATCACTTCATCACTCTTCCCCTCTCAGACTTTCCCATGCTTTTCTCCCCCTCCAAGGCTTCACCCCCGATCTGTCTCTGCCTCTCGTCCTCTCCACCCGGCTCATTTCAGGATATGTGCACCCGCTCTACCCTCCTGGCAGCCCCCGCTTGTGCTCTCGGACGAGAGTACTGTGCTGAGAGGGCCCCTGCAGCTCGGGGCCCCCCTTGCACAGCAGGGGTTGCGGGGGCCTGTGTTACGCCCCTGGATGCTGCCAGTCGTTTTATGGTTGCTTCAGAGCACTGTTTATAACCAAAATGTCGAAATGTTTTTTCCTATAAGAGATAGAACGCCTCTGACTGATATTCTTTGACCCCCTGCCCTAATGTCTGGCTTCAGTTGTAGGAACAGTCAGTCTTCTGGACTTTTTTGAAACATGCAGACTTGGTCGCAGCCTTGAGACTTGGGTTTACAGCGCTATGTACCAGGGACCTTTTTTGCGGGTTTCAGCCATTAAAAGGTTTGTTAGAGAAGATGTTCCATTACTTGACGTAGCGTTCCCATGGGGGCTTAGGGCCAGATGTATCAAGCGTTTTTTTTCTTTTCGCAAACGGGCCGATTGGCAGAATCGGCCATTTTGAATCGGCCATTTTGCGAACGGGAAAAGCCTTTTGGGATGTATCATCTCAAAAGGCATTCCCAAAATAGGGAATCGCAAAAATTGCGATTCCCTATTTTGCGCATGCATTTAAGAAATCGCAATTTGCAATTCCTTGAATAAAATGCAGGAAGCAAAAAATAATTGCTACTTGGCTTTAAGAAATCGCACATTACCACCAACTTCAAGTTAGTGGTAATATGAAAATTCAAAGAAAAAAACACTTTTTTACATTTTTCAAGGTGCCATGTGGCGTACATACATGCCCTCAGGGCATGTATTTGTGCTACATGTGCACACATGCATATTTCAGGGGTGCGATAGGGTGTCCATTTGGCACCCTTGAAATTACATGGGCACTCGCAAATTGCGCGTGTAATTCCCATTCATTCCTTTGGGCCTAGAGCTGTGGTTCCCAAACTGTGCGCCGCAGCGCCCTGGTGCGGCGTTATCAGGAGCCAGGGGCGCCGTGCACGATCTGGGAAAGGAAGTGTGAAAGTCACACTAAAGAATGTGTCACTTTCGCCTCCGTGATGAATAGGTTGCTCTGCCCCTAGTCTCTGCCTTTCTGAAGCAGAGCATCACGGCAGCCAGCGGGGGGGTGGGAGGTGGGGGGGGGGGTGCAATCAACTCTTTCAGCTGCTGATGAGCTGTGAAAGAGATGCTGGTCAGTGGCAGAAAGGAAGGTGTTGCAGCACAGGAGGGGGTCATGCTCCTTGTGGAGCCATGAGCACCTTCGGTTATTTAGATGCAAATAGCATTGAAAGAGTAAATTAAACTAATTTTTTAATTTTTTTCCCCTCAATTTTTTTATAGAGCAAACCCAACCCAAACATATTGGAGTGCTTTACATGAGCACCAATAACATTTCATAAGGACATGTTCCTTTTTTAGATACGGAGAGATTAAGTGATTTGCCCAGGATCACAGGATGTTGAGCCAAAACCAGAATCAAACCTAATTCCTCAGTTCCAAAGTGGGTAGCTCTGACCTCAAGCTCCATCTTCTCCCCTCCTCTACCCATGCTCAGGACCTGTCCAGGGAGTACACTCTTAATATCTATGTCATGCATCTGTGGTTCCCAAAGTGTGCGACGCGGTACCCTGGTGCGCCATGAAAGGAAGCCAGGGGCGCCGCACCGCAAGCAGGATGTGGGTCTGAAAAAAATATATAATTATCCTCAAAATGTAGTGAAACTGTGAGCTGCCAATTTTGGAGCTGGGGAACCGGGTTCGACCCTCGACGTCAGCTCAGAATCCGGTGTCATTCTGGGCAAATCACTTAATCTCCCAGCGCCTATAAAAACAGAATACATGAATGTATCCTTGTGTAATGTGACTGGTGCTCTTCGGGTCGGGTGCAGCGTCAGGGGCCTGGTGGAGAGCGTTGGATGGGTGGGTGCGGGGTCAGGGACCTGGTGGAGAATGTTGGGTTGGTGGGTGCAGGGTCAGGGTCCTGGTGGAGAGCGTTGGGTGGGTGGGTGCAGGGTTAGGAGCCTGGTGGAGAGCGTATTGTGGGTGCAGGGTCAGGGGTCTGGTGGAGAGTGTTGGGTGGGTGGGTGCGGGGTCAGGGGCCTGGTGGAGAGCGTTGGGTGGGTGGGTGCAGGGTGGGGGGCCTGGTGGAGAGCGTTGGGTGGGTGCCCTGATGCAGCCGCACTCTGACAGCTTCTGTCTTTGCCTCACTCCTCGTTGAGGGGTCGTCACTCGTGACTGCTGCATGTTGCAGAGTGTGAGGGGAGAAGGGTGCAAGGCAGAGGGGAGAAAGGGTGCTAGACAGAGGGGAGAAAGGGTGTAAGGCAGAGGGGAGAAGGGTGCAAAGCAGAGGGGAGAAGGGTGCAAGGCAGAGGGGAGAAGGGTACAAGGCAGAGGGAGAAGGGTTCAAGGCAGAGGGGAGAAGGGTGCAAGGCAGAGGGGAGAAGGGTGCAAGGCAGAGGGGAGAAGGGTGCAACGAGGAGGGGGAGAAGGGTGCAAGACAGGGGAGAAGGGTGCAAGACAGGGGAGAAGGGTGCAAGACAGGGGAGAAGGGTGCAAGGCAGAGAAGGGTGCAAGGCAGAGAAGGGTGCAAGGCAGAGGGCAGAAGGGTGCAAGGCAGAGGGGAGAAGGCTGCAAGGCAGAGGGGAGAAGGCTGCAAGGCAGAGGGGAGAAGGCTGCAGGCAGAGGGGAGAAGGCTGCAAGGCAGAGGGGAGAAGGCTGCAAGGCAGAAAAGGGTGCAAGCCTGAGGTGAAGTAGGGTACAAGGTGGAGCGGGGAAGGGTGTAAGGCAGAGGGGGAAAGGGTGCATGGCAGAGGGGAGAAGGTGCACGGCAGAGGGGAGAAGGGTGCAACGAGGAGGGGGAGAAGGGTGCAAGACAGGGGAGAAGGGTGCAAGACAGGGGAGAAGGGTGCAAGGCAGAGAAGGGTGCAAGGCAGAGAAGGGTGTAAGGTAGAGGGCAGAAGGGTGCAAGGCAGAGGGCAGAAGGGTGCAAGGCAGAGGGGAGAAGGCTGCAAGGCAGAGGGGAGAAGGCTGCAAGGCAGAGGGGAGAAGGCTGCAGGCAGAGGGGATAAGGCTGCAAGGCAGAGGGGAGAAGGCTGCAAGGCAGAAAAGGGTGCAAGGCTGAGGTGAAGTAGGGTACAAGGTGGAGGGGGAGAAGGGTGTAAGGCAGAGGGGGAAAGGGTGCACGGCAGAGGGGAGAAGGTGTGCGGCAGAGGGGAGAAGGGTGCAACAAGGAGGGGGAGAAGGGTGCAAGACAGAGGGGAGAAGGGTGCAAGGGGGATAGTGATGAAGTTAAAAATGTGCCTCCCCCGGAAAACATTTCTGCGGATACCCATGATCAGAGCCCACTTCACGTAAACTTCTTGTAACGCCACAGAGCTCCTTGAGCCTTTCTCTAGCCTGGTTACTTTTAGTGCGAGTGCTTTATACTACTCTATGTATGCATTGAGATGTACTTTATAAGATCTTTGTGATTGCAAATAAAGTTTTATGACAGTGATGGCTACTCTCTAAATCCTTCATCACGTCTAGGCTTGATTCTTCATGTAGACCAGTGGTTCCCAAAGGGTGCGCCGCGGCACCCCGGTGTGCGGGTAAAAAAATTGTGGGGAGCCACGGCCAACTGCCAATTTGGTCAAGGGAGCCACGGGTCAAAAAAGTTTGGGAACCACTGGCCTAGAGGCTCGATTTTTCACATGAATACACTGCCCCCAGGGCAGCGCAAGTTCACAGCTGTCCTGGAGCAGCTCATTCACCATAATGCCGCCCATTTTTTCTGGATTGCGCTGGGCGCAACTTTTGAAAGGTGCACCCAGTACAATCCATGAAAATACACCACATCCATAAAAAGGCCCCCTGACATCTAATGGGGCAGAGGCCATACTCCCACAAAAAATGCCACATTGTGAAATGGATTGAGGGTGGAGCATGCCGGGGGTTCGGTGTGAATTCTGCTCGTTTCCGGTTCCTGCAGCCTGCACATGTAGGAAGTTGCTCTCAGAGATGGACAGTGTACACTTTGTGAATGGTGACCTCCTGCCATTGGCAGATAACATTCAATGCTTTGCAATTAAAGTAGATGACGCAAGTCATTAGCACATTACCTTACATGTTACAAAGGGGGAGGTACCCCTTGTAATGCCCTTTGCCCTTTGTGACCCACAAAGGACCACATTTTGTGCATTGTAATTCGCAGGGGCAATTGTTGATCAGAATGAATATTTATGCACTGTGAACATTACTTCTTTACATTCTCAAAGACAGCTGCTCTTTAGAGCCTGACCACAGGTGTTTGAATATTAATGAAGCTGGAAGAGAACTGTAATGGAAGCTGACAGAAGGAAACTGCTGGAAACTGATCAGTGGGTGTTCCTCAGTTAAAAGACGAAAAAGAACAGTCCTTTGGCAAGTCTTCTGAAATGGAATTCTTTGTTAACTCTGGCTCTGAGCAGAAGGCGTTTTCAAATATCTTCAATCACCCCAGCCAGTGCAATGTGCAAGGAGCAAAGACTGCAGATAACCAGCTCTGCCCTTTGTCCCCTCGTCTTCTCAAGTCTGGGCTCCATGGCAACCAGAGGAAAACAGAGTGCAAACAAATCACTTTTTCTAATCTTGCAATGAATGTCCTGTAGTGTATCAGATCTCTATCGCTTCATTCCAAAAAGATCTGAACAAATATAGGGTAGAAATTCTAGTTTCATATCAGAGGTACAACTGACGACCAACTACACCCTGTAAAGAGTAAGTAGGAGAAACTAACAAACTAGATACAGTCTTCCCCTAAACTTCCCTTACTATGACCAACCACACATGCATCCTCTGTGAACTTTGGAGATGATAGAACATAGCAAAGGTGGCAGTGTAAAAAGGCCGGCTGGGCTGGGCTGGGAGGCTGCCGGTGGAAAAGATACTCTCTTCACTCTCCGGGGTGTAACATAGGACTCTGCAGCCCTGAGGTGCAGGTGGGCCCCTATCCTAATTGGGGTGCCAATTCAACATTAGGACTATGAATATGTATTAGGATGTGTCTTAACGGCCAGAGTTGCTGACTTTGGAGCTCAAGAACCAGGTTCGAGTCTCAGCGTCAGCTCAACATTCTGTGATTCTGAGCAAATCACTTATTCTTCCTGTGCCTACCCAAAACGAATGTGTCCTTGTGTAACATAACTGGTGCTCATGTAATGCGCTCTAATGCCTTCTTGTGGAGTTGGCGCTATAAAAAACTGCAACAAAAAAAGAAATATATATATATATTCACTGAAAAAACCCATATACACACACATGTAGCTACTCACCAACCCATGCAGCCACTTATACACAAAGTGAAACACTGATACAAACATTTAAATATTTAAACAATACTCACTAATATATGTATTCACTAAAATACACTTAAGCCAGTTAACCAATCCAATTTTTTTTTAAAAAACATCCATTAAGACACTTATTTAAACAGTTATTCTTCCATCGACCTTTAAATATACATATATAAAACATATTTATTTTTCACAAAGACACACATTCACCGGATGGTGTCATCAGTGATGTCATGAGTGATGTCACTGACCATGTCATGAGTGATGTAATATGTGATTTCATCAGCAGTGCACTACACGCGCAAGTTATAGTGAGTCCAACTAACTATAATGTGGGAATTTCAATGGTTTTATGTCAGTAAAATTTCCAGCTAACTATAACTGGTGTCAAACCTATGATTTTTTTCAGTGAATTTAAAAGGTTTTTTAAATGCTAATTCCTAACTATAACTGGTGTGAAACCTATGGTTTTTTCAGTGAATTTCAATGGTTTTTTATTAGCATTTCTCTATAGGTATAAAAAGTAAAAAAATTGATAACGAATTTTATATTGTATAATTATGTAATTTAAAAAAAAAAATTTAAATTTTTTGCCCCGGAGCGCTCCCGGGGCGCGTACCGGTGAACGCACGGGTAAGCGCAGTGCTTTGGCACGTCCCGGGGCGCGTACCGGTGAGCGGCCCATTAGCGCTATTCTCACGTACGAAAACAACATTGTGACTTTTCGCGTAACCGCGTGATGCATCATATGACGCACTGCGTAAGCGCACCTGGGAGCACGCGAGCGCATACGATCGCGCAACGTCCTGACGCGCTTACGCTACGTGCCCCCGGGCGCGCTCCGGGCGTGACTATGGGCGCGGCCCGGGGCGCGGCCCAGGGCGCGGCCCGGGGCGCGTAGCGTAAGCGCGGCGGGTCATGTGACCTGAAAATAAAACTTTTTATTGGTTCATTTCACTTTTGGTTTCCTAATGATGTAAGGCCAGGTCATGTGACCTAAAAATAACACTTTTCATTGGTTCAGAAAAGTTTTCTTTTCCAAATGATGAAAGACCCCACCTTTTTTCCTCATTCTACCTTTGTGCTTTGAGAGAGGTAGACCTGCAGTTATTTCAGTAGAAAATGGCTACATTAGCTGCAGCTGCTGGATCTTCTGGACCACCACCACAAGGACCACCACAACTTCACAGTGGTGGAGATCAAGGAGAGGAGGAGGATGAGGAGGAGCAGGAGAGGAGATTCGTCCGAGAGGACAATATTACCTACAAACCTAAAGAGCACATCATCTGGCAGTTTTTTTCAATCCCCAACGACAAAAAAAAGTAAATGCGCCTAAGGCAACCTGCTTAATATGTCATGAGGAGCTGTCAAGGGGGAATCCCAACAAAAAATACTCCTTTGGCAACCACACCATGATCAGACATATGCAACGGAAGCATCCAAATAACTATGCTAGGGCAGAGGTCAGGGAACTGGCCAGAAACCCTGTCCAATCTTCTGCCAGCACCTCCCAAACTAATGTTTCCACCCCATCGGGACCGGAAGTTAGGGAGATGTGCTCCACCATACAAACAAAGTTTTCCAATTTTAAAATGGTTTGTATTTTTTGTGGACAAACAATATGCTACGGAGAGAAATGCATCACACTTATTAACCATGCTTGGGATAACCACAAGTGCCCAAGGAAACATACATTTTTTCCGCTTTTTTTTTGCTCCCGTTGAGCCCTTTAGAATTCTCTGTTTTTTGTTTCTCCCCTTAAAAAATAAAAAAATAAAAAAATGTTCAGAAAAGTCAAAAAAACTAAAAAATGTTCAAAAAAACAATAAAAAAAATATAAAACAACAAAAAGAATAAAAAAACAGTTCTTTTCAGAACTACCTCTAATGTATAAAAAAAAGCTACTTTTTTGGGAAACTCTGTCATGCTTTTTTCTCCATGGTACGCTCCCCGGTACGCGTACCGGGGCACGTACCGGTCGCTCCCCCCGCGAAAATCGATTTTTTTTTGTTTTTGTTTTCAGCGCCAGGGCCCTTTTATGTCCCCCACATCAAACCTAGGAGGTCAGGGGGGGTCTACCCTGCCCCCTTTTGGTTATTTCCCCCTTTTTTTTGACCCCTCTTGTGTCTCTATCCTACCGAGACACAAGATGGCGGCCACTCCGGACTGTTTCGAATGTTTACAGACACCCGAGAGCCAATCAGCTTTCCGTGCGCAGATCACGTGACTCGCCTGTTGCGCTCCCCGGTGCGCGTACCGGGGCGCGCTTATAGATATATATATTTTTTTAACCTAAATTACTCAAAATCCACTGGAGCACATATCTTGAGACATAGCAAAGGAACATCGGGCTACCAGTCCCTACAATTTTGCCAAGTTTGGTGGAAATCCATTCAGCCGTTCGGGCTAAAAGTGAGTTTGACCGCCCAATGAAAATTAACATGGAGAAAACACGTTTTGGGACCCCCCTTTCATCTCGGCCCCCGCTTGACGAATCCCCCCCACATTTTCATGGGAAGGAGCGGGCCACCTACTTTGAGAAATTCGCGAAGATTCGTCCACCGGCGCCAAAGTTATTCCCAATAGAATGTTGCAGATTTCCTATGGAAAGTAGATCCTAACTATAACTACCTACTGGCAACCGCCAGTAGGTAATATGGGAGTCTCAGGAGCGGTTAGAACATTCTGTAGTGGGTTTGGGGCATCATTTTGTATTATGCCACCCCTCCCTGGTTTGCGTGCATGTGGCTGTATCAGGAGGTCCCCTCCAGCCAGGACTCTTGATGGATTTTCAGGATACCATAGATATTGATAAATTGACACTAGTCAGTATACACCTGCGAATGGATGCAAAGTTACAAATAACAGGAATTAATAAACCCTTCACAAGCTTGCCCCTGGAAATTTGCAATAATTCTAGATTTCTAAGAATGGCTCCTGGAAAAGGTATGAAAATTGCAAAATACTTCTGTTCTTTTTAGGTTCTCGCCGTGGCATTGTGAAGCAGGACCCCTTTGCTTTATACATTAAATTGGAGGGTGATCAAACAGGAGGCCTCTCAGGGTTTGCGCTCCCATCCCCCCTAAGCTTCTACCGTTCACCTCTCTATTGGTCTGTGAGCCATAACAGGCTGCAGAGCCCCCTTTCAGGTTCATACCTTTCTTAGGGTCGAGAACTGCTCCATCTGAGATAGAAATAAAGGGAAATAGTATTAAAAGCAACGGGGCAAAAGTAAATTGATATTAGAAATCAGAGATTTGATATACAAGTTGGTTTAGAAAATTGGAGTGGGGAGATTTCTGATTAACAGGATTTGTTGTCATGACATCAGGAGCACAGCAACCGCGGAATATACCGCAGTGCTTCACCTGGTCCCATGCTACCTTCTGGTATTTGGATATCCGAGTGTTCCACTCTTTGTCAGGCCTATAGGGGTGCAATCAGAGGAATGCCCTTAGATCCCGTAAGCGCTGCATCCCCTTTCGCTGATCTCTGAAACTACCCATTTTGGCTAGGATCTCGGTTTCCAAGATGGTTATTCTACTGAGACTGTTATATTTTTTCATTAATCTCCCGGTCAAGATACCTAGAATCGCATAGAACTATGCTGTATAGCTGTGTAGGAAAATAGCGGATATTGCTTATAACCGGCAGAAATAGGGATACTTTGTTAGTTTAGGTCCCCCTGTACAGCTAGAATGCCCGCAGTCTGCTAACATTCGGTCAGAGTGGTGTTCGGGTCACGGAGCCTCGTAAAATGCCCTATTTTACGAGGCTCTATGTGATTCTAAGAAAGGCAATCAGAGTGCTGTGGATCACGCATGGTTACTGACCCAAACTATATGGAATTCTGAAGAAGGTGTTGGCTTTAAATAACAAGTTCCAAAACGAAACGCGTCGATGCTAATTTGAGTTATGATACGTTAAGTCGCTGGACACAAATACTCCAATCACTATAGATTTACAAATTGGAGTTTGATCAAATCCTCTTTGACTAGCGTTTTTTCATCTCATTTTAATTGGAATCATTTTCCTTGTATTTCTTTCCCACTGCCTGTAATAATTTGATGTGTATAAGTATAGGTTATTATTGATGCTATATTTTATATTATTTTTAAATATATTGAAATAAAATGTACATTTTTGTATAAACTTATCATTTATATTCCTTTTACTCCTGGTCTATTGTTTAAAAGTCAATTGTATATGTATGGAATGCCGTGGGGAATAGCTGTTGCTATGTTGTAAGTTCACCCAAAGGGGAAACTGGTTTGACATTCTGGCCAAGCGATGAACAGCAATGGCGTGGAAGTCTGTGGTGGGACTGCAGCAGATTAGACTTGGGTGAATGAAGTCACGTTTGGGCTAGGACTGAGAAGAGAGCTCTGTTCAAGGCGGATGCCCATGGCATGAGGAGATGCCTGATCATGGCGTTACGCGTGGATGTAATAGAGTCTTAGGAAAACCCAGTAGAGAATGCAGAGGAAGACACGGCGGGACCAGATGAACCGATTGAGGGAGTTGGAGATGACTCCTCTGGAGATACGGATGAGGACATTATCATACACTAGGTGAGATGGGCGGCTGTATCCCTCACTGGGGGCACAGTTCCTCTTCCAATGGCAGACATGTTGGATGCACAAGGACGTGCGCCCCCCCCTCACTAGGTGCCTATATTTATAGAAAGCACGCCAGTGGAATCCCCCCTCATCTCCCCAGGCTATTCATGTCCTTCTGCTCTCCCTTTTTAAGATGCCCTGATTTTTATCACAACAATTCGGTTAACCGATTCCCGAGAAAGTTTGGTTAGCTTCTTTTGTTTTACCAGTCTAAATATATTGGCCTATACGAATTCCCTTTATACTGCTTTTGCATGCTAATGTGAGTGAACCTATGGTCTAGTTGTGACAGTCAGAAATCCTGAGGGCTTGAACAACTGGTGAAGTTGGCTGCTCCCTTTAACTCTTTCCGTGCTCATGACGAGCTCAGCTCGTCATGAGGTACGGTGCTCCGGTGCTCGTCATGAGCCGTGGAACGCTCACACGCGGGGATAATTCCCCTGCTGTGCTGAACGTTCCACGGGAACGGGTGTGGTCATGACGAGCTCAGCTCGTCATGAGCACACAAGCACTGTGCCTCATGATGAGCTGAGCTTGTCATGAGCACGGGGCTGCTGTGCGCGCCCCCCGCCCCCCAGCACAGCGGGGGAATTACCCCCGCTGCGAATGGGATAAAAGCTGTTGTGAGGAAGAATGTGGAACCATCTGCCTTATATAGCACTCTGGTGTTTTTCAGAGATCCCCTACTCTGACATCATTATAAGATTGTTCCGCTGTCTCCATTATTCTCCTCCTACACAGGCAGTTCCCTACAATGTAACCACATAAGTAACAAATGTTTGTATTATCTTTTGCATGCTGATGGTAAGCCAAGTTTGCCTCAATATTTGCATTATACGGATATGCCATCATGTTCAGGTATTGGATACTCTAAATGGCAATAACATTTGTTTTTTTAGACAAAAAACAGGCTTTGCCATTAAAAATATCCTGTTGAATGAATTTTGAGTCCCCATTTTCTATGGTGTCCCAAGGACAGTCACAGTCCCTCCGGGTGAGTAGTGCACTATATAAATGCTATGATTGATTGATTTAGTATTTAATATATATATATATATATATATATATATATATATATATATATATATATATATATATATATATATATATATATATATATATATATATATATATATATTTATATATGAAGAACCACTTCCCAAAATGAAAAGCGCGGAGGTCAGAGGGGAATCTTTCGGAAGCCCTTTATTTCACGGAAACATTCTTTTGAAGCGGCAAATGCATTTCGGCAAACCAATGCCTTCCTCAGTGCCCATGTTTCAAAATAAAGTCTCGCATTAACTTCACTTCTGCTTCGCTGTGTGCTGCGGTCGACACTGAATACCTCCCCTCATTAGTAGGCTCACCTGTTGGCAGTCACGTGCAAGTAAGGGGACTCCAACTCCCAGCAAACACCATGTTCGTTTTGTTGGGCCAGTGGTGTGGGAGGCAGGCAAAGAATGTTAAAATCCAGTTCAATGTCTTTTGCAGAAATGAAGGTGAGTCTTTGTAAAATGTGACCGCTTAACAAAGTTCTTCCTCCGGTCCCCTCAGGGCTGCTGGGCCAAGTAGACAGCGGTATGCCTGTGCGGGATAGCCGTGTGGCAACACAGTAATCTAACGGGGGTAGATACCTCCCTCCGCACTGCTTCTCCTGTCTCTACGGCGTACTCCGGACTTCTCGATACCTCGAGTCCATACAGCCACTGCACGCAGTGAATTGCCAGTCTCCGTCCGGGTAACTTGTCAGCAGGACCTTCCGTGTCGCGCTCCTGGCTTGGCGCGAATATATGAAGAACCACTTCCCAAAATGAAAAGCGCGGAGGTCAGAGGGGAATCTTTCGGAAGCCCTTTATTTCACGGAAACATTCTTTTGAAGCGGCAAATGCATTTCGGCAAACCAATGCCTTCCTCAGTGCCCATGTTTCAAAATAAAGTCTCGCATTAACTTCAACACTTCTGCTTCGCTGTGTGCTGCGGTCGACACTAAATACCTCCCCTCATTAGTAGGCTCACCTGTTGGCAGTCACGTGCAAGTAAGGGGACTCCAACTCCCAGCAAACACCATGTTCGTTTTGTTGGGCCAGTGGTGTGGGAGGCAGGCAAAGAATGTTAAAATCCAGTTCAATGTCTTTTGCAGAAATGAAGGTGAGTCTTTGTAAAATGTGACCGCTTAACAAAGTTCTTCCTCCGGTCCCCTCAGGGCTGCTGGGCCAAGTAGACAGCGGTATGCCTGTGCGGGATAGCCGTGTGGCAACACAGTAATCTAACGGGGGTAGATACCTCCCTCCGCACTGCTTCTCCTGTCTCTACGGCGTACTCCGGACTTCTCGATATATATATATATATATATATATATATATATATATATATATATATATATATATATATATATATATATATGCTTTCAAAAGTTCCAAAATTACAAGTGCTCTCAGTCCGCAAAATAATGCAACTCCACTGCAATCTCCAAGGGTGTTTATTTAAACTAACAACATGTTTCGGCTGCGGACAGCCTTGATCACGTTAGTTTGAAAGTGAGCAGTTTCCTGTTGATATTCCCAAGGTTCATGGTCAAAGAAACAGGACTTCGTGACTGGCATCGTCAAAGTGTAGTTACAAGATGATAACATACATATACACAATTGTAACATCAATTACTGTATTCAATAGTATCCAACACTCATATTGAATAAATTGGAATAAAATAAATTAAATTTTATACATTGTACATGGTTCGTTGTAAATATCAAAATTCATTTGTGCCCGTAGTGTACTCTCTCCTGTTAACTGCACAGAACAAGGTAACTATTAGGATACAATCGCGCCAATGTGGTCAAAATAAATAAACTAAACTGAGGCGACCACCGCCATGATTGTAGTCGCGTGTCGACTCATGGACTACATGTTGCTATGACAACCAAGCGCAAACAAATGTGGGGCTCGGGAACTGTGTTCTTTGACCACAGCCGAAACATGTTGTTAGTTTAAATAAACACCCTTGGAGATTGCAGTGGAGTTGCATTATTTTGCGGACTGAGAGCACTTGTAATTTTGGAACTTTATAAAGCTTTTATAGTACCGGCGTGCTCGGCCGGCATTGGTGCCACTTCCCGAGGGGCCGCCGTCAGCGTTTCCTGAGCAGACATTGAAACATATATATATATATATATATATATATATATATATATATAATACTGGTGTTAGCCTGTGTGAGAAATGGGAATTTGTAGGTTTTTTTAAAATGTTAAAAGTTACCTCATTGGCCATATGTTATTTCTTGAATGAAATGTAAGGTAAAACATAATGGCCATGCTGCCACATGAAAGTATGCTATTGTGTAGTAAATGTGGGAGGGACCAAGAGAGTAAGGTAGGAAATTTGTGAATAAGTACTCAAACATGGATGGCGTAAAGGGGTTATGCAAAACACGCACCCACAAATCAATTATACCATTAGTAATAATTTTATCTATTCTCGGTTTTATACAAATGCTTTTACTGCAATCTTTTATGACTGAAATTGTCGAAATAAAGACTCAATGATGATGATGATGATGATGAATTATACCTTTATAACTTACAAAATAAATTTCTAAGGGTACTAACCCTAATAGTGTCAAAACAGACCTAAATGTACTCCTGGGTATCCTTGGAGTAAATTAAGCACCAGACATAGACAATCGCCAGTACTGCAACACACTCCAAAATAAAACAATACAATTAGGGAATTAAACACCCCCATAGGAAGTGTATGTATGTATGTGGTAATTCCATAGCATAAACCTGAACAAAAGGGAGCAGAGGGATGTACATGGTCAATGAAAAGCATAAAGTCTACAAGCGGTAGTAGAGGCAGCTGGTCTGTGGACTGCTAATTGCACTGTTCTGTAGTTTTATTTAAAGGGGTGCATCTTCAACTCTTGCCCAAAGTGGAACAGGGTTGAAATAGTTCTGATGGATATGGAGATGCTGTTCAAGATCATAGGTGAATACATGCCTTGTTTTTTTATTTTATACACTTCCTAGTCGGCAGTCTGACTGTGTCCTGGCTGGGGTGTGCCAAGACCCACCAGAAATGGTACTGCAAGGTAAGAAGGGGTGCTGGTCTTGATGACTTTGTAAATGATGCAGTTCGTTCTAAAGACGGTGCGGACCGGCAATGGGAGCCAATGGAGTCTTATTCGGATATAGGCGATCTGATCATAGCTCTTCAAGCCCTGAATGAGAGGTGCTGCAGTATGTACGATGCCCTTAATAGGTGTCAGTGTGGAGTCTGAGAGGCCATTGATCTTGGAACTATCACTGTCCAAGTGAGAGAGTATGAGGGCTAGAACAGTGATTCTGAAGTTGTTTTCTGGAAAGAAACTGTTTCACTTTCTGTTGACGAGAGAGCTGATACCAGGCTGTCTTTGATGTGTTGACAATGTATTCTTTGAGGGTGAAGATGGTGTCCAGGGTCAATCCAAATTATTTCAGCTAAAAGGGATTTGAAGCTACCAAGGTTCTTGACATTGAGCCAGGTTTGAACTGTTTCATCATGTTGTTCTCAACAAACAACAGGAATTCTGTCTAGGATGGGTTGAACATCAGGTAGGTACTGACGTCAAGGTGTGAATAATGTAAAAGCAATGTTTTAGTACTGGATGTCTGAACAAGAGGAGACTTTCAAGTAGAGTTGTGTCTCATTAGCATATTGGTGAATTAGGATGCTGTTATCTGTGAGTAGAGCACCAAGCTGCTCCTTGTAGAGGTTGAAGTTGACAAGGGACATATTGGAACACTGGGAGTGTCCATTAAATTTATGAGAAATAAATGTAATTGCTTCTACATTGAGTGTGTGTGTGTGTGTGCGCGTGTGTCTGTCTGTCTCTCTGTCTCTCTAGGCTCGGCCGCAATGCATAATAGTGAACAAGTTGCATTAAATACTGATTTGCATAAGGAATTGGAGTCTGTACCCGAGTCCAATTCACCTGAGCGGGCTGTGACTGCTGAGTTATATATATATATATATATATATATATATATATATATATATATATATATATATATATATATATATATATATATATATATATATTCTCCAAGAATGCCTCTGATTCAAAGACGCTACTCCATCAAGAGGAGAGTTTACAAAACCTTTATTTCTGAAAGCGGCACATTACATTGTTTCTTAAATCCCCTACGCGTTTCAGAGCCACAAGCTCCTTCCTCATGGGGCAGCAGTTGACAATCACGGAGTGGCCACACCTATTTTTACCCAGGATGCATGCAATCTCCAGTGAAGCATGCTGGTAGTTGTGGTCTAGTATTCCCCACAATTAGGGTCAGTGCAGTTTTGCCAACAAAATCAGCATTGAGAGGCCACACTGGGAAAGCTGCGCATCATGTCTGGGGCCCACCGGAGGGCTGAAAAACAAATTTTATTGGCAAAAGAAACTTTGTTGGCAAAACTGCACGGACCCTAATTGTGGGGAATACTAGACCACAACTACCAGCATGCTTCACTGGAGATTGCATGCATCCTGGGTAAAAATAGGTGTGGCCACTCCGTGATTGTCAACTGCTGCCCCATGAGAAAGGAGCTTGTGGCTCTGAAACGCGTTGGGGATTTAAGAAACAGCCATAATGTGCCGCTTTCAGAAATAAAGGTTTTGTAAACTCACCTCTTGATGGAGTAGCGGCTTTGAATCAGAGGCATTCTTGGAGAATATATATATATATATATATATATTACCTACTGGCGGTCCCCAGTAGGTAGTTATAGTTAGGACCTAGTTACCATGGGAAAATGGCAACATTCTGTTCCCAATAACTTTGGAGCCGATTGACGAATCTTCGTGAAATTTTCAAAACTAATTCTTTGTTGAACTCAGCTGCTATGTCGAAAGTTTGGGGGTAATTCGTAAAGGGGGGGCTGAGAAAAAATGGGGTCCCAAAATGTGTTTTTTTAATGTTAATTTCCATAGGAAACTTCAGACAAGGCTACAGGTCGAACGGGTGGAATTACCGCAAATTTGGAAGGGAGAAGGGTCTTGGTCTAGAAAGCATGTTTATTTGATGTAAATCCATTCAGTAGTTTTTGAGAAATATCGAAATTTACAGATATCAATATTTGGGAATTCTGCCATCTGATTGGCTGAGGCGTTACGAGCATGAGCTTGCTGCTGATTTGTTGCGAGGTTGCGAGCGGTTGCAACTAGGAAGTGTTGGCCATCATTTTGTGATTCTGTTGAAGTGAGCAAGGGGAAAAAAGGGAGAAAAAAGTGGGAAAGAGGAGGGTAGGAGCGCTGTGAGGTTTGTAGGGTTGGTAGGGTGTGCTATAGAGGGAGTGTGATGCAAAGTATTTACCCTTACTGGTGTGAAAGTGCTGTTTTACCTACTGTGAGATGGTGCTGAGGTGAGGTGCCGGTGCACTCTGGGATGAAACCGTGCGCTTAAACTGTGAGAGGAGTGGTCTGTAGCATACTGGCAGAACCAAAGTATTTACCCTTACCGGTGTGAAAGTGCGGTTTTGTGTAGAATGAGATGGTACAGATGTGAGGTACTGCTAAACTTGGGGATGAACAGTGCGCCTAAACTGTGAGCTGAGTGCTGTAAACTGATGTGCTCTGGGCGATGTAGCATACTGGCCGAAGTGAAGTACTTACCCCAACCGGTGTGAAAGTGCTATTTTTCCCACTGTGAGATGGTAGGGAGGTGAGGTGCCGGTACACTCGAGGATGAAAGCGTGTGCCTAAGCTGTGAGCCGAGTGCTCTGTAATATAGTGTTAGTGTGCATTTATTCTATACAGGGAGTCGGAAACAAACTACTCATCCCTATTGGTCTGAAGAGTCGAATGTAGTGTTTTAGGAAGCAGGAATAAAGGAATAATCGTGAAGAATATTATGCGGAATGTTGCAATGCCAGAGAAGGAAAATGGTAAAATGAGTTGTGTCTAAGAAAGTGGTTGTGTGTAATAAAGGGATGGAGTTTGAAAATTATATAGAAAGCGTCTTTATTTAAGTGCCATAATTGGACCCACTGGTGCAAGAGCTAGGGTATCCACCTGATGCAAATTTGAACCACTTCTGCTGTATTCAAACGTAAGCTCCGGCATCGGTGAATTGTATATTACATGTTACAGTTGCATGTATAATAAACAATAGCTATTACACTTGAATGACTCTACATTCTAATTATTATTATTATTAAGGAAAATAAAGGTAGGATATGATTACCACATGTATCATTTAAGAAAAATATTAAATAAAAAGAAATTGCTAAATGTAGTCATCAAACTTTTTAGGTAACTTGGCAGTGCTCTTTTGTAACAGAAAATTATCGACAGTAGAATAGTTAGCAATATGTTGTACAGTAGATTCAATGTGGTGCATGTCAGAATTTGTACTAGTTCTACCCACATTGGAACTTTGAGGATGAATACAAACATTTCGCTTCTGAGAAGCTCATTCGGTACCTTTGTAGTCAAACCGTACATTATTGTCTTCAGCTATTTCAAAAAAATATTCTTGTGTAGAGAGCTAAGGCATCAAGCTGAGACACACTCCAACCGCTTCTGCTGTAGTCAAATCGAAGCTCCTGCATTAGTGAATTGCACATTATATGTTACAGTTCTATGCGACCTTCAGAATAGCTATTAGAAATGAATAAATAAATGGTAAAATGAAAATAAAGGTAGTTTACGATTACCACACTGTGCAAACCAGTTCCTAACCAAAGTAGTCTTTTTACATTTTTATTGTGAGGTTCTGAGCAGAGGCTGACTTTGAGTAAAATTGTGTGAAAGGGCTTTGTGAATAACAGGCAGGCAGATAGGTGTGTGCACCAAGAATAGACGAAGTTTCTAACTGGGTGTCGGTGTAGGTTAATTTTGGAAGTAAATAGCGTATTTGCATAGGCCATACATCACCGATTCCTGGTTAGAGTGGAGACGTAAGGGGCAATAATGAAGATAGAGTTCAAATGTCTGAGTATACTTAGAAAGTTATATCAAAGTAGTAGGATTGAAGTGTATTAAAAAAAATTAAAGAAAAAGTTAAAAAAGATTTTAAAAAATCATTCAAGAATATTGTGAGTTTCTTACAAGTCTTTGAGATTCCAGTCCAGAAGTTCTTCAGCAGCTTAAGATGCGTAATGTTCCAAGAGGCTATTGTTGCCATTGTATGAGAAAAGCGAAGCGATCCAATTCATATCCTCGAAGGGACAGTAATGTTCCTCGAATGTTGGAGCGGTAATTTGAATGGGCAGTCAATCAGCGATGTTGTGAAAGGTCTCACGTTGCAGGAGATCTTTTCTCTGGCTGGTTGCGCAGAAATCCCATTCCGCTGCGATTCCTTTTTGCATTGCATTCGCCATTTCTCCGCTGTCAGAACAATCACGTTCATGGTTTGCAAGATACTCCATTACCTGCTGGATATCGGGAGCGATTGTTGAGATGTTGGCAAGGCATACATCCATTCGACAGTCGAATGGGCAAGTTTTGCAATCAAACGATGGTTGTACATATATTGCATAAGTGTAGATAAATGTTATGTTGTAGCTAGCTTCAATAATAGATAGATGCAGGTAGTTGAAAAGTGTTTCAGTTTTTTTACAGTATTGATGTAGCTTGGTGTAGAGGTGTATTCTGTCTGACATAGTTGTTACCATAGAGAGCTTAGCCATTTCTAGAAGTAGAATTAGTAGTAGGATGGCTGCAAAGAGGGCAAAAATTATGGGCACTGTTCCTGTTATTCCAGAGATGATCGAATGAATGTCTGAATGTAGTCTGGTATTAAAAAAAAGAACAGTTTGAAAGCGTGTTAGAAGGCTGTAGGAGACCGTGTTAAAAAAGTGTGCCAGACCTTGAGTGTGACATGTGTTGAAAATTGTGTAACAATTCACAAAGTGTAATTGGTGGTTCGTATTTAAAAGGGATTGTATTTTATTTGAAGTTTGTGGTATCTGCAGTCGATACATTTCTTTTGCATAAGTGAAGGAGACTTGTGTGCTGAACAAAGGTGCCTTTAGTTTGGTTTGTTTCTTGAAATGTGTTTTCAAACTAGGAATTGAAGGCCAAGTTTAAGTTTGGGATTTAGTTTGTGTGGGTGGGAATAGATATTGCCACAGGAAGTTACTGCGTTTGAAACAGTAAGGACATGCGGTTTGCCAGCTCACATGCTGTAGGAGTGTATGTTATTGAGAAGCAGATAACATTTGTTAGAAAGCTGTGTGAATGTTGGTGTGATTGTGGGAGTTGGCATCCTTTTAAGAAAGGACGCAAGATTGGGGCTGTAAGCGTAGAAGCGCCGTGTACTTGGACATTCTTGGATAGTAATGAATAACTGCCATTGTGGTCACACTATTTACCTGTGAGAAGAACTTCTGTATGCTCTTTAAGACAGCGATATGGGATAAACCACTGCTCGCGAATAAACGTGCTACCTTATATATTGACATTCAACATGACAAACAACATGTGCACGTAGCAGAGACAATGACACTACATACTGTGGGAACCATGGCTAGCCATATATACAAACTAAACATGGCATGGCACCTCTGCCTCACAATGCAGAATGCGGGGAGAGATGAGAGCAAAGTATGTGCAAAGGTGGCAAGTAATTCTCGATTGTAAAAGTATACAATGCAAAGTCTTGAGGGGATGTGCTGGACATACTTGAATATGCAGAGCACAGACATGTACATGTCAACGTACACTGATGGCCTATTGAGTGAAGTGGACAGTGGACGCAGCCATGATAGTACAGTAGAGAAGATTATGTAATGGTAGCGCGTACGTGCATTCCTCCCCCAAAATGTTTAAGGAAGTGGGCTGGCTCGACGTACGCAAGGCTAGCGTAGGGGTATTAATAAAAGGCATGTTTCTATGGGTGTGGTTCTCATCCGGATTGGCGAACGTGTCTGCCAGGTCTGCGCAGCTTACACCTCCACGAGGCTGACGCTGTGAGCGAGGGTGGGTGAGTGAATGATGCTCTCAGCCTGCTGGTACTCAGAAACCGCCATGGCCGCTGTGATGCATATATGCCCCACAGTTCACCTTTCGACATCGTTGTTTGTGAAAGAGGGCCCACCACGTGCCGGCGGAAGCTCCTGGGCCGAGGTCTGCGAGCTTGGAAGGCTCCTGAGATTAACGCTGGCTACCACGACACAGGCACATAGCGCCAGTTAGAACTGTATCTGAGAGTGGAGAGGAAGGTACTTCTTTCGAACAGGTGCAGATAACTCTGGGTCCCAACTGTGGAACGGTGTCTTGATCCCACAATGGACGATGTTAGAACTGCATCTTAGAGTGGACATGAAGGCACTCCCTTTGACCAGCTGCAACCAACTCTGAGTCCCAACAGTGGAAGGGTGTCTTGATCCATAATGGATGATGTCTGATATTGCCTGCTGCTTGCTTTTCACAGAAATCCCTCCGTTGAGGTGCATCACGCTCTGTGCTTCCGTAGCTAACTGCTGTACAGGATTATTGGGCTTTGTTGACTGTAGTTGCTGGACTATAGTTCGGTACAGCAGGTCCGAACAATGAAACGGGGTCTTGATTCTATGATTGAGGATGTCAGAAGTTAAAGTCTGTGATGATTTCAGTGTTCCCCCCTCCGATCAGGTGCAACCAACTCTAGGTCCGAACAGTGGAACGGTGTATTGATCCCACAGTTAGAACTGCATCTGAGAGTGGAGATGGAGGTACTCCCTTTGACCAGCTGCAACCAACTCTAGGTTCCAAAAGCAGAACAGCGTGTTGACTCCACAATGGACGATGTTAGAACTGCATTTGAGAGTGGAGATGAAGGTACTCTCTTCGATCAGGTGCATCCAACTCTAGGTCCCAACTGTGGAATGGTGTCTTGATCCCACAATGGATGATGTCCGATATCACCTGCTGCTTGCTTTTCTCAGAAGTTTGTGTGTTGAGGTGCATCACAGTCTGTGCTTCTATAGGTAACTGCTGCACATGGTTATTGGGCTTGGTTGACACTAGTCGGTGGAGCATTCTGTGGTACAGCAGGTGCGAACAGGGAAATGGGGTCTTGATTCTATGATTGAGGACGATCCGGCAAGGCACAGCTCCGAACTAACGCGCATCCATCTAACCATTTTCCGCGGATCAGTCAATCTCCTGACCGCGTCTCCAAGACGGCGTCAACGTATACGCTGCTTCCTATGACCCCCTGCTAATTCAGACGCAGAGACGATCTGATCCTTCCTTGACATCCAAGCAGTGCGAAATCGGCACATCAACTTGGCCCAATTGGACAGTTGCCGCGCCTTAAATCTGCCATCGGCTTACCCAGGTCACCTCAGGATATCTAGAAAATTACGTAGTGCACATCCTGCACTCCAATCCTTGCTAATTACAGCCTACACGGAACCTGGCAATCGACTCACGCTTATCCTGCTTTGAGGATTCCACATACCTTCAAGCATCCGTTAAACTTGGACGCCCAAGACCTGCCTACTGAACCCTCCATAGAGGCTTTCCAAGTTCCTGATTCCTGCCAATAAAACAGAAATCCCACGTGCCTAAGCAATGGCGTGTAATTTCCAATTCAGGCAATAACAATTCCGTAAGTCCTAAAGATGATCCCTATTAATTGAGCACGGGATCGAAACGTCGACTCCTTTGAGTAGACATACGTTTCACCCTATTAGATTGCTGTATGTATGGTTTACTCCAGGACACACTGTCAATTTTGATTTAAAACAGTGGCCTGATAGCTCACCTTGTTTGCCTGATATTTCTTTTACTCTACTACTCTCTCACTTTTGCTCCTCTTGTATGGCACAGGACTGTGCTCTACTGTAACTACAATGCCTTGTTGCTAATATGTATTCTTATTCTGAATGATTTGTTTGACTATTGAATTCCCTGTCCGGCTGGACTAGGGATTAAAGTATATAGCAGCCTATTGTGGTCTATATAATATTCACCTGTATTTATTCTTTTTATGCTGAGGACCTTTTGTTTCCTTAAAAAATTCTATGATTGAGGATATCACAAGTTAAAGTCTGTGATTATTTCTGTGTACCCCCTCTGATCAGGTGCAACCAACTCCGTGCTTTCGAATCCAACGGTATGTGGCTGTGAGTTGTGAATGACCACTAGACTTGGTCTAGATTGCGGTTCTCAGGGTTCCAAATATAGATTGAGTGGTGATTGTTTAATTACAGAATCCAATAGTTAAGTAATTAGAATGTCTATTGAAACATACACAATATTGTTTTAGTATACTTGCTTCAAGACTTTTTTTATATCAGTTATAGGTTTAGTAAAATGACCAAATTAATCTTGCAAGTCCAAAGGAACAGTGAATTGTGTAGACTGTGGAGAGTTGAAATCCCAATTCGAATTATTTTGATTTGTTCATTGTAACGTTCTCTGTAATTTATGTTGTTTTATTTTGTAAAGAGGGAGTGAGAAAAAGTATTGATGGTTGAGTGTGTGAGTACTGCCTTTAATTAACAATGCAGACAGTAGTGTTCACAATTCAGATCGAGTTGCTATTGTAGATGATGCAGTCCTGTAAGAGAAGAGATTGCTGTAGTGTGCTCTGTCTGCACCACTTATACGCATCATTGCAGGCTCCGCACATGTTTTCTTTGCTTCGCGTATTGCAAACTGTAGAGCTCAAGTCAATGCTACGTGACTGTGGGCCCTTGCTGAACGCTCTCTCTTGCCTATACTGCAGACTTCAGTGTCCACATTTGACATTGAGTCCGTATTGTAGATGATGCAGTCCTGTAAGAAAAGACATTGCTCCGGTGCGCTCTGTATGCACCACTCATATGCATCATTGCGGGCTCTGCACACGTTCTTTTTTTTTGGCTTTGTGTATTGCAAACCGTAGAGCTCAAGTCAATGCTACGTGACTGTGGGCCCTTGCTGAACGCTCTCTCTGGCCTATACTGCAGACTTCAGTGTCCACATTTGACATTGAGTCGGTATTATAGATGATGCAGTCCTGTAGGAAAATACATTGCTCCGGTGCGCTCTGTCTGCACCACTCATATGCATCATTGTAGAATCTGCACATGTTTTTTTCTTCGTGTATTGCAAACTGTAGAGCTCAAGTGAATCTCTAATAAAAGAGAGAGGGACCCTCTACCAAAGGGATGGGGTACCAACTATTGACTTTGTCAAAAAAGAGAAATTCCCTTTGGACACATTACCAAGGACTCAATAACATAACATACATCAGTTCTTCAAACATAAACATATAAATCAGAGCAATGCAATAATTAACCAAATTCTGAAAAGACGAATAAATTCAATGTGCACAGTTTATTCTTATAGTTAGAAATTGGTTAAAAACATATTAAAAAAGTATATAAATCAAGTATATAAATCAAGGGAAAACAGATAATATACATGGGAACAAATGATACACAGAAGTTCATCCAGTTAGTTCCTAAAACTCAAAAAGGGGAGAGGTACAGAGAAGGTATATTCAGCACCAGTCAGAATACTCCTTAATCAGTACAAGATGGATTTTCTCCCCCAATTTTCAACGCGTTTCGACGGACATAATGTCATACAGCCGTCTTCCTCAGGAAAATATTAGCTGTCTTCCCCAGATAACTGTAATTTAAGTAAAAAGTGTCTTAGATTCAATACTATGACAAATCAAACAGACTGTACATAAGGCAGAAATCCGCCTACTAAACAGAATTGGTATTATCTCGCTATTGCTCTACACATGAAAACAACTCATAGCATACTCCTATGACATTTACCACATTATAGGTGTATCAATGGACTTTTTGTCATTAACACTGGTTTACACAGCAAGTCTTCTCCAAATGACTTAGAATTACAATCAATGTGATTTCAAACAGTACTCTTAATAGGCCATCTTTGTTCAACTTCATTAGACATAATTTCATTGTCAATATGTGCATATTAACATAATCTGAGGCTGGTTTTTGTGATTCCAGGATCGTTCATACTGCTAGGACCCAAGGGTTTCATTCTCCTAGGTGGTCCCAATATATAATACTAAATACCATCCTCCCCATTTGCCGAGTCCCATACTAACCTTTGAAGGAGGCCTGCTTACTAGGTAGGGGATAGATACCTCCCTCCTCTCTGATAAAACGTATTTCCAGCTGCTAGAGGTATTATATTGACCTTTTTGCAGAAACTGTAATATATAGAAAACACGGATACAATAGTACATTTTTCATTAATCTTAGAGTATTAAAAAAAGATAACTGTGTATCCCTATGCATTTTCAGGGACTCATGGGCCTTCAGTACTAAACCATAGATTTAATCATCTTTATTTCTATTTGTCTCCCATTGCTGGTCAATGCCCATATCAATTAGCAATCGCCATTATGTCTTTGAATATTTGCCTTTGTCAGTTCAGATAGGCGGAATATAATACTCACATCCTATTTTTCTCTCTCAAAGTCCTATCTGTGGATGCTAGATATTGCCTCTTCACAGAGCGGATACATGTATCTCTTTGTTTTTGCCTCAATCCTGCAGAGTAGGAATATAGGGGCATATTATCAAGGGGGTTTATCTCCGCTTTTTTGGCTTTAAAAGCCAAGAAAGCGGAGATAAAATTATCTCCCTATTACCAAGCTGTCGCTAACACCAGTTAGCGACAGCTAGTAGGAGATAGCGACCATCTTGGGCCCCACTTTGCATGTCAGTGATATTTATCACTAATGAGATGCAAAGTGGGCGTGCCAAGATGTTAGAGACTGAAAACAGTCGCTAACATCGCTATCTCCTATTACCAACTTTTGGAGATATTCGCGCTAAGCGGGAATATCTCCAAAAGCTAACACCTGCCCTGAGCAGTTCTTAGCCATGTTATCCAATGGGAGGTGGATAACATGGCTAAGAGCATTTGCTCGATAATGCATGAATATCGCTGACTTTTCAGCGATATTCATGCATTTCGGCCGTTTTTTATCGCATTTGCGATAAACCTTGTTAATAGCAAGGTTTATCTGCGATAAAAATCGCCGATGTGCGGCGATAATTTTTGTCTCTAAACAAGTTAGAGACAAAAATTATCGCTAGTTGTTGGTAATATGCCCCATAGTTATCAGTCTATACCGCCATACTCGCTAACATGTTTTTAAATTATTCTAACTCCATACTTACTTTAAAAATCCTTTTTATCTTGCTTACACACGGTAAACCGTTCTGATTCTCAGAATTCGAAACTGATACGACACTAGTAAAAAAGGAGCAGATATAAAATCTATTAAGGTCCTATAGTATATGTATACTCTATCGGTGTTTTCTTAATCGGTCCCGTAGTTATACTCACATTAAGTTCCAAGCAGGCGCGCTAAGACTTTGAGAGAGTGCTATGGTCTTCTCAGTCTTTTGAAAAATGCTGCCTCTGTAAAAAAGAGTTGCCGTTTTATAATTAATGTCAAGGCAACCTACACAACTATTATCTCTCGCCCCATAACCTAGTTTTAGGAACTAACTGGATGAACTTCTGTGTATCATTTGTTCCCATGTATATTGTCTGTTTTCCCTTGATTTATATACTTGATTTATATACTTTTTAAATATGTTTTTAACCTATTTTTAACTATAAGAATAAACTGTGCACATTGAATTTATTCGTCTTTTCAGAATTTGGTTAATTATTGCATTGCTCTGATTTATATGTTTATGTTTGAAGAACTGATGTATGTTATGTTATTGAGTCCTTGGTAATGTGCCCAAAGGGAATTTCTCTTTTTTGACAGAGCTCAAGTGAATGCCAGGTGGCTGTGGGCTTAGGCTGACCACTCTCTCTGGCCTACTCTGCAGACAGCAGTGTTCACAATTGAGATCGCGTCGCTATTGTAGGTGAAGTAGTCCTATAGGAAAAGACATTCCTCCAGTGCGTACTGTATGCACCACTCAAATGTATCATTGCAGGCTGTGCACACGTTTTGTTTGCTTTGTCTATTGCAAACTGTAGAGCTTAAGTCAAGGCCACGTGGCTGTGGGCTTTTGCTGACCGCTCTCTCTGGCCTATACTGCATACTTCAGTGTTCACATTTGACATTGAGTCGGTATTGTGGAAAAAGACATTGCTCCAGTGCACTTTGTTTGCACCACTCATACGCATAATTGCAGGCTCTGCATATGTTTTCTTTGCTTTGCGTCTTGCAAACTGGAGAGCTTAAGTCAAGGCCACGTGGCTGTGGGCTTTTGCTGACCGCTCTCTCTGGCCTACACTGCAGACAGCAGGGTTCACAATTGAGATTGAGTCGCTATTGTAGATGAGGTAGTCCTGTAGGAAAAGATATTGCTCCAGTGTGTACTGTCTGCACCACTTATTTGCATCATTGCAGGCTCTGCACACGTTTTTTTTGGTTTGTGTATTGCAAACTGTAGAGCTCCAGTGAATGACATGTGGCTGTGGGCTCTTGCTGACCGCTCACTCTGGCCTACACTGCACACAGCAGTGTCCACAATTGAGATTGAGTCACTATTGTAGATGAGGTAGTCCTGTAGGAAAAGACATTGCTCCAGTGTGTATTGTCTGCACCATGCATATGTATCATTGCAGGCTTTGCACACGCTTTTTTGTTGCTTCGCTGACGACAAACTGGGTAGGTGAAGTCACCTTACGTACCTGTGGGTCCTTGCTGACCGCTCTCTGTGGCCTACACTGCAGACAGCAGTGTTCATAATTCAGTTGCTATTGCAGATGATGCAGTGTTGATGGCAACAGATATTGCTCCTAGTACGGCCTGTCTACAGCACGCATTATCGGTGGCTGTGCACATGCTGAATACTTTTGATGTGGTTATGTGAGTGCACTAGAACTGATGGAGCGTTTATGATATAATCTTTTTGTGTATTATTTCAGATTTATTGATTGTGTGTCAGTATACCACAAGTAGTTGTTCTTTTACGAGGGAATTATTTCTGTATTATTTCACATTTACTGTCCCTACCTTACTACAGCATAAATTATTGATTCTTTTAATATTGAATCTCTGTGCGTGATCCAATGATTACTGTTGTAGTTGATGCTAGCAGCTACCATTCCCTGAAGGCTGGTTTACACTTACCGCACACACATCCAGCACAGACGTCACTGGATATGTCACCATGGCAATAAAAAGGAGTCGAGCGTATCCACTTCCACTATCTGTCTGTGCCCGTGTGTGCATTATCTATGCATGATACTGTCTCTGGGCCGTACTATATTACGTTGTGTTGTGGACAGCGTATGTAACCATGCTACCTGTGGTATTGGAGAAAGTTTTGGTAATGTACCTTTTAGGTATATGGCTATCATAGGTGGAAGGCTACTTTACAGAGCATAAATATTGATGAAAATTACAGTTGCATGTTGTGTGTAGTGTAAGATATGTGTATATTGCAAAAAGTTTAGAACAAAGCTCTCTAAGTAGAAGAGGTGTGTCTCATGAAATGCAGTACAGATATTGACTAAAATGGGTGGCGTTTTTGAACTGTTACAATGGGAAATGTTATGAACTAATTAAATGCTTTTTTTATGGTCACATGGCAATCGCACAGTCAGTGCGCAATGAGACCTCACCCGATGTGATTTTGAGAAAATATATTTACTATAAGTTAATTAGAGTTAGAAATATATAACTGTTTAAAATATGTTTAATTATTGCTTGCTCTCATATACACTTTAAAGTTTTTATATACAGTTTTGAGACAAAAAAAATGAGGGAATGGCATATACGGCGCAACATTGTATGTCTATGACGTAACACAGGGCGTGGCAGCGTGCATTCGGCGCATTTGGAACACGCAGCGGGTCCCACTCCATACGTACAGGATGTAACATGCTGCTTGTTAGTACGTACTGGTCGAATACCACAGTAGAAGCTGGCGCGACCTCATACGTACATGTTGTTAAGTGGGTCGAAGTGTCATAAACCCGTCGGATATGAAATGCGCATCATTTAAATGTGGTGGATAGGATTCGGGTGTTGAACGAGCTTGGTAGACTACCAGTACAGGACTGTAGTTTTCACAACAACAACAAAAAAAGATATACATATTTTGTGGGGAAGATATAAAAGATTACATAATTTGTAAAGTTTAAAAAAAGGATGATAGAGTTGCAAAATATTAAAAAACAATTTGAAAAAATATAGGTTTTTATAAATATTAAAATATGAAATTAACATTTAAAAAACCTTCGAAATTCACTGAAAAAACCATAGGTTTTACAGACGTTATGGTTAGGAATTAGCATTTAAAAAGCCTTAGAAATTCACTGAAAAAACATAGGTTTCAGGGACGTTATAGTTCGTTGGACATTTGACTCATATAAAACCAGAGAAATTCACTTTTTATAGTTAGTTGAGCTTACTATAACTCTCGCGCCTGCAATGCACTGCTGATGACGTCACATATTACATCACTCATTACATGGTCAGTGACATCACTCATGACATCACTGATGACATCACTGACAACATCATCCACACGATAGTCTGACACGCCTCTTCACACTGTAATATAACCTTTGATACACGAACTCCAAAATACAAACTACCGATTTGTTTGTTTGACACACCAATACCAGATACTAGATATCCATCCACTGATTCCTATCTATATATTGTGAGCCAGATATATACACTGATACAGTCACTCATACATGGTGTCACTCATCATTACATCAGTATAATATCCACTCATACACCTATATATACATTTACACAGTGCTACTGATCCACAGAGTTACTCACACATCTAATCAGTCATGCCAAAAATCAATCATACAACCATGTACTCACCTATGCAGATATATACACAACACCTGCCTTATTTATACACACATCACTTTCCTTATTTATGTAGATACTATCACATACTTACTCTCTTATACAATCACTAATACATGTACACATTTGTGTATGTAGACCCTCTTGCAATCATGGTCTCTCACGTAGTCAATTATACACCCCAACACTCACATATAGTGTGTAAAAACATATATAGTTACTCACATATATACAACTGAGACATCAATTCACTAATCAAAACACCTGTACACACAGTCAGCTATCTATACAGCCCTTCTGAGATGCACTTTTGAATCTATAGAACCAGTAAATCAGCCATAAAAAAACATATATGCACAGAGTCAGACACCACCCACATAGACACTCAGACCCCCATACAGATACTCATACAATCAATGAAAAACACATATACACAATGAGGTAGCTACTCACCAACCCATGCACCTGCTTACACACCAAGTGGAAGACTAAGAGAGACATTCACACAGTCTAGTCCCTAATCCATGCATTCAGTAACATACATTCAATCAGTGACTTATAGAGTCAGTCATGTATCTAATAAATAATGTATTCAGGCACTTTTACATCGACTTATTCTTGAATAGACCTTGGCATAGATATATATGAAAAATATTTAAACTTTACAGAAACACACAATCACATTCACTTATCCCTTGCATGGGGGATAAGATTTCCCTTACGATCGGCGTGGACACCCACGCACTGGTTACGAGTCGACTAGACTGCGGAAACACCCTCTACGCCGGAATTACAGCCAAATTACAGAAAAAACTCCAACGCATCCAAAACGCATCAGCAAGACTCATCATGGACATCCCTCGCCAAGATCACATTACCGGCCACCTGAAAGACCTCCACTGGCTTCCCGTCAACAAAAGAATAACATTCCGTCTCCTCACCCACGCACACAAGGCTCTCTACAAACTAGGGCCCAAATGCCTCAACACCCGACTATCGTTCTACGCACCTACCCGCCAACTAAGATCCTCCTATCAAGGCCTCGCCGCCGTTCCGCGTATCCAAAGATCCGCCATGGCAGGTAGATCCTTCTCCTACTTGGCGGCCAAGACCTGGAACTCACTCCCCACTCACCTCCGCCTTACACAGAACCTCCTCTCCTTTAGAAAAGAACTTAAAACCTGGCTATTCGATAAACAATGAACCCCCCTCCCCAAGCGCCTTGAGACCCTCTGGGTGAGTAGTGCGCTATATAAATTCCTGAACTTGAACTTGAACTTGACAGGGAATTAATTTCAAACATACGGAGTCTCATTCGGAGGCTCAATATAGAGCTGCACTATCGGTCCCTTCATTGAAATACAAGCAACTAACCCACTGGAGGGTAACAAAGGGCTGATTTGAACTGCAGGTTCCGGCATGCAGCGGGAGAGTGAATAAATTAAGTGGCACACCGGAGGCTAATAATCATCACTGAAGCAATATGCCGGGAACAGTGCAGGCGACGTAATGGAGCCACTCGTGTTTGGCCTCTGAGGAAAGGGAATGTTTTCCCTGAAACGCGTAAGGCCAAGGCACACTCACGGAATGGGAAGCAGTTTGTTTTTTAAATAAAGGTTGTTACCTACCTGAACACGGAGCGCGGCTCCATCTCTGGGCAACTCTTTGGAAAATAGATACACGGACCTCCGAAACGCGTAGGGTCTGAATGAAGGAAGTGTTCGGAAGCTGAGCTGGTTTAAATAAATTAATCCTGCCGCTAAACTGCGTTTCCTGTCATCGGATGAGCCTTCAACTGTGGAAAAGTTTTGGACGATATATTAGTGGCCCGTCTTGGTCGCGAAGGCAACACCACCAGGCGCGGTTCGTCCATTGGGGCGTGGGGGCGTAGCCCCCCCTGCCCAACGCCGCCCGCAGCTCCCTCATGACAATCATGTCAATGAATCAACATGACGTTAGACCGCCGGGCGGGCGTCATGTTAATTCATTGAGATCGTACAGGCGGCAACACAAGTACGCATGCGTGGGGACGGAGGGTGAAATTTTTACCCGTGCCCATGCATGCGCACTTGTGTCTTTGTGGCGTTGCGCATGCGCATCAGAAGCCCTAATGGGCGTGCTGCGGGCGAGAGGGTACCTGTTCCCCTGGCGCCAGGATTGGCCAGGGGCGCTGTGAGCCTGTGACGTGTGGGGAGCAGAGCCCAGAGGTGGCGCAGACCGGGACCGGCAGCAAGGTAAGAGTGTGTGTTTTTAGTGCATTACTCCAGTCGTCTCGTCTCTTCGTCTACCACGTCCCATATTTGTTACCCTCTCAGTTTAACACATCTCCCTTATTTCTTAGCTTTTTTCTCACTCGTCTTTATTATTCTGTTTTTAAAGCTCCGTGCCGCTCTTCCCCTCTGCCACCTCTCTCCCCCCGCCCCGTTATTGCTCCACGCCGCTCTGAACCTGCTTGCTACTCTCTCTCTGACTATGCCTCAGCTTCTTCCTGACACTCTTTCCGTCTCAATCTCTTTTTCTTTAAAATTTCAAAATGTTAACAAACTGTAGAGGCGGAATAGCATGATATATGCATTTATAATTGCATGCATGTTGGTGTATGTTTGTATGTGAATTTGTATAGTACATACCTAGGGCTTACAGGATGGCAAACACATGGGCGGTAGAAGGTTTCCAGCATAAAAAGGTAGGGGTGATGTAATATGTAAACTGGCACATCCTTCAACATCGATCCTAAAGGCTTGTTAGAGTCCATAATTTATTTTTATATGGTCATAAAAATAAATGAATGATGGATGGATGCAGGGTGGGTGCATTAATGATTGTTCGGTGGATGGGTGCATGGGTGGATGCATGCATGATGGGTGGATGGATGCATGAATGATGGATGCAGGATGGATGGGTGGGTGGATGGGTGGATGCATGAATGAATGATGTATGGATGCAGGATGGGTGGATGGATGGGTGGATGCATGAATGATGTATGGATGGATGCATGCATGATGCATGCATGATGGATGGATGCATGATGGGTGGATGAATGGATGCATGAATGATGTATGGATGGATGCATGCATGATGTATGGATGGATGCATGCATGATGGGTGGATGCATGATGGATGGATGGGTGGATGGATGAATGGGTGGGTGCATGAATGAATGATGTGTGGATGCAGGATGGGTGGGTGGATGGATGGGTGGATGCATGAATGATGTATGGATGGATGCATGGATGCATGCATGATGGGTGGATGCATGATGGATGGATGGGTGGATGCATGAATGAATGATGTATGGATGCAGGGTGGGTGGGTGGGTGGATGGATGGGTGGATGCATGAATGATGTATGGATGGATGCAAGGTGGTTCGGGCTCGCTCGCTGCGCTCGATCGCTGCGGTGCAATATGCAAATTAGTTTACGCGCCACCACTTTCAAATGTCACCTGCCGCCCCTGAACACCACCATGTGCAAAGTGAAATGTACTGTTGGAGCCGGATTGTCGAATCCGCTATAACATAATTGGCGAGGCGACCGGAGGCTCTATCGAGAGTCTCAAATTCAAGCGCCGCGAGGCAGAACCCATATAGGGCAGTATTCGAACGTCAGGACTGCAAGTCCCAGAAAGCCAACAAACACCAGGTGCTCATTATGGGCGGTAGAAGGGCCATGAGGGAACTCCTCCTGACTTATCTGCCATCAAGCACCGCGAGGCAGAACCCATATAGGGTAGTATTCGAACGTCAGGACTGCAAGTCCCAGAAAGCCAACAAACACCAGGTGCTCATTATGGGCGGTATCAGGGCTATGAGGGAACTCCTCCTGACTTATCTGCCAGCGGTGAGCCGACCCGTGAACAAGGAGCACTGGAGCCAACAGGTCCAGCCTTAATGTGCTAACACATGCAAACACAAGCATGCACAAATGCGCCGTGCCTGTGAGAAACCTTCCTCTTTCTGTGCCCAGGTTTTTATTCCCCAAATTATGCTGCTACTACCTAGCATCAGCAGTGCCCTAGAAGTTTAGGGAACGAAAATTAGCAGCACCAAAAATCCCGTAAATGTTACCAGGTGAATCAGGAATTATTAGGAATGTGGGAATATTGCATTCCTGGTAACCCCTTCCCTGACATGTCACCAGAAGACAGTTGGTAACATTGCTGTGTTAACGGGCCGCAAAAAGGGAACATGCTGTGGGAATTAGTGGTATTTTCAAATTCTGCCATAACTTTACATTTTTCAGGAGACCCTCGAGGGGAAACTTGGAAACCCCGATAAACCAGCTTTCGGCAGTTATTGATGCCCGATGCATCCCTAATTTCGGATGCAGGGTTACCAGTGCCTTATTCCAGTGGGACCCATGCATGATGCAGCCAGTGCTTTTTTTAGGGCTCGCCTGCTGATGCGCTTCTGCGCATCATTGGCGAAGCTCTAATGTGGCTTATCCAGTGTTTAACCACCACTGGCGATTCCACTGGCGATTTCTTGCAGTGCATGTGCTTTTTAGGTCATTGCACAAGCGCAAGCCCTAAAAAGCGCGTGCACAATGCCACCAGCCGCCTGCCTGCCTGCCTCGCATTACCACATCAAAGGCAGCCCAGCCTCCCTCCCACAGCTTCTCTAATTATTCACGGCCGGCCGGCCGTACTTTACATCACGCCTGTTAGACCATGAAGTTCCGTCCTGTGTGATTTTATATTAAACTGATCTGTAAACTCCGTTACATAAACAGCTACGCAAACCGTAGTTCCTTCAGCAGTACGTCGTTTAATGAAAATGCTGTTACTTCACATAACGAGTGCACGGACACTAAACATATTTGTATTACAAATAAATCGATCGCAGTGAATAGTGAATCAAGGCTTCCAAAAATATCAGCAACGCTTCTATACAGGAAGTGCTCAAGGCTCGCAGAAGGTTCCCAGGGGCACTCTACGACCACTGAGGTGCACTACCTGTCCCCGCACACAGTGTTGCTCAGTGCAGGCTGGTACATTGTTTTCGGGACAATATAATACAACCGAGGGGTCTGCTCCCGCTCCTCGCTGCACCGCAATAAAAGCTCTGTGTGATGGCTGCTCAGCCACGGGGGGAGGGCCTTTCTCTCCTATTCGAGCATACAGTTAGTAAAGTCGGGTAGCTTGTCAGCATTAAGAGAGACGTATTGGAAGACTTTGCTTGCCAGCATCTTCCTGGGCTATCATTAACTCTTGCCGGGAACCACTGATTTAAGCGTTTCTCTTTTCCTGACATGATGCTCACCATACAGCAGAGGTCTTCAATCTGTGGGGCGCGACCCCAGGGGGGTCGTGGAGTCCTTGGAAGGGGGTCGCAGATTCTGCCAGAGCACGCAGTTCCTGGCGGTAGGCTGATCGAGGGTGTTCATGGCGGAGACATAATTCACACCGAGGTGTGAAAAACATCAAAGCCTCCTTAACAAGTAAAAGGTCTTCTAAAGACCTGTCAAGTACTCGGGTGTGGCTGTGTGTGTGTTTGTGTGTGTGTCCCTGAAGCCGTTTCGCGCTGGGGGAGGAGGAGAGGTGGGGGGGCGGAGGGGGGCTGGGGGAGCAGGCTGTAGTGTAGCCCTTTGAGGTCAATGTATATTGCGTGTCTGGAGCTGTGAGTCCCATGACACGTCCCCCGCCCCCAACAGGGAGGCACAGAGATGCCCTCCCATGATCGGGTAAGAAGGAAGAAGAGCAGAGAGATACTGACCCCCCCCCCCCCCCGCCTCCCCTGAGAGAGACACAGAAAAGATGGGTGGATGAATGATGGGTGGATGGATGGATGTAAGGATGAAGGATGGATGGATGTGTGAAAAGGTGGGTGGATGAATGATGAATGGATGGATGAAAGGGTGGATGGAAGGATGAAAGGATGGGTGGATGGAAGGATGAAAGGATGGGTGGATGGGTGGATGGAAGGATGAAAGGATGAAAGGATGGATGGATGAAAGGGTGGATGGATGGATGGATGAAAGGGTGGATGGATGGAAGGATGAAAGGGTAGATGGATGAAGGATGTATGGATGGATAAAAGGTTGTATGGATGGATAAAAGGTTGCATGGATGAATGATGGATGGATGGATGTGTGAAAAGATGGGTGGATGAATGGATGGATGAAAGGGTGGATGGATGAAGGATGGATGTATGGATGGAAGGATGAAAGGGTGGATGGGTGAAGGATAGATGGATGAAGTATAGATGTAAGGATGAAAGGGTGGACGGATGAAGGATGAATGGATGGATGAAAGGGTGGATGGATGAAAGGGTGGATGGATGGAAGGATGAAAGGGTGGACTGATGAAGGATGAATGGATGGAAGGGTGGATGGCTATATGGATGGATAAAAGGTTGCATGGACGAATTATGGATGTGTGAAAAGGTGGGGGGATGAATGATGGGTGGATGGATGCAAGGATGGACGGATAAAGGATAGATGGATGGAAGGATGAAAGGGTAGATGGATGTATGGATCGATAAAAGGTTGCATGGATGAATGATGCATGGATGGATGTGTGAAAAGGTGGGGGGATGAATGATGGGTGGATGGATGGATGAAAGGGTGGATGTATGGATGGATAAAAGGTTGCATGGGTGAATGATGCATGGATGGATGTGTGAAAAGGTGGGTGGATGAATGATGGGTGGATGGATGGAAGGGTGGATGGGTAAAGGAGGGATGTATGGATGTATGGATGGAAGGATGAAGGGGTGGGTGGATGAAGGATGGATTTATGGAAGTAAGGATGAAAGTGTGGATAGGTGAAGGGTGGATGGGTGAAGGATAGATGGATGAAGGATAGATGTATGGATGTAAGGATGAAAGGGTGGACGGATGAAGGATGGATGGATGGATGAAAGGGTGGATGGATGGAAGGATGAAAGGGTGGATGGATGAAGGATGTATGTATGGATGGATAAAAGGATGGGTGAATGATGCATGGGTGGATGTGTGAAAAGGTGGGGGATGAATGATGGGTGGATGGATGGATGAAAGCGTGGGTGGATGTATGTATGGATGGATGAAAGGGTGGATGGATGAAGGATGGATGGATGGGAGGATGGGAGGACGAAAGGATGAATGGATGGATGGAAAAAAGGTTGCATGGATGAATGATGGATGGATAACAGGTTGCATCGATGAATGATGGATGGATGTGTGAAAAGGTGGGTGGATGAATGATGGGTGGATGGATGGATGCAAGGATGGACGGATAAAGGATAGATGGATGGAAGGATGAAAGGGTAGATGGGTGTATGGATGGATAAAAGGTTGCATGGATGAATGATGCATGGATGGATGTGTGAAAAGGTGGGGGGATGAATGATGGGTGGATGGATGAAAGGGTGGATGGATGTATGGATGGATAAAAGGTTGCATGGATGAATGATGCATGGATGGATGTGTGAAAAGGTGGGTGGATGAATGATGGGTGGATGGATGGAAGGGTGGATGGGTAAAGGAGGGATGGATGGATGTATGGATGGAAGGATGAAGGGGTGGGTGGATGAAGGATGGATTTATGGAAGTAAGGATGAAAGTGTGGATAGGTGAAGGGTGGATGGGTGAAGGATAGATGGGTGAAGGATAGATGTATGGATGTAAGGATGAAAGGGTGGACGGATGAAGGATGGATGGATGGATGAAAGGGTGGATGGATGGAAGGATGAAAGGGTGGATGGATGGAGGATGGATGTATGTATGGATGGATAAAAGGTTGCATGGATGGGTGAATGATGCATGTGGATGTGTGAAAAGGTGGGGGGGATGAATGATGGGTGGATGGATGGATGAAAGTGTGGGTGGATGGATGTATGGATGAAAGGGTGGATGGATGAAGGATGGATGTATGGATGGGAGGATGGGAGGACAAAAGGATGGATGGATGGATAAAAGGTTGCATGGATGAATGATGGATGGATAACAGGTTGCATGGATGAATGATGGATGGATGTGTGAAAAGGTGGGTGGATGAATGATGGGTGGATGGATGGAAGGGTGGAGGGGTAAAGGATGGATGTATGGATGGAAAGATGAAAGTGTGGATGGATGAAGGATGGATGGATGGATGGAAGGATGAAAGGATGAAAGGATGGATGGATGTGTGAAAGTGTGGGTGGATGAATGATGGATGGATGTGATGAGGTCTATTAGGCGCATTTCTGGTTGTCAAAAGATGATGATGAGGAGTACCAGTTTCTAGAAACTTTTGTCGGAAGGGGGTCCTTACCCCTAAAAAGGTTTTACAAGGGGGTCTCGGCATCAAAAAGTTTGAAGACCTCTGCCATACAGTATCAGTATTTTGTTTTATACTGCGTGACATTTTAATCATCGGTGTGCTTCTTATTGGATTCTTCAGGATTGCAGGGTGCACTTATGTGGCTAATAGAGGTACCTTTAAAACTCCAGAGGGACACCTAGTAACAACCTGTGATACTGCACCCTTTCCCTGCTTTGTGTATTTTCTATTTTTGCTTATGCTAGTACTGGGAGTCCGAGACTCCCTTGTGTCAGGCACAGTAGAACACCCCGTCCATATTACTTTAGTGCCAAGAGACTGCAACAGCAGAAGAAAAGGACTAATGCCTAAATGTGCAGCCCTAGAAAAGGGAGCATAAATGGAGAGCCTGTTTTGTTTTTGCTTGGCGGGAACCACTGCGGTAAGCAATTCTTTTCCCGACACAATCCTCATCAAACTATAAGAATTCTGTTTTCATAATGCGTGGCCCGTGTGTGGCAGAAAGCAGATCAAAACGCTGAACTCCAGCCTCCAGTGAGCTAATGCACGGATAAGTTACATTATTTCGCATTTGAGGAGGATCACAATTTTTTTTATACTCATCAGCATTCTTTTGATTGGATTCTTCAGGATTGCAGGGTGCAGTACCTTATGTGGCTAATACAGGTCTAGAGAAACACCCAGCAACAGCCTGTAGTACCACACCCTATCCCCGCTTTGTGGATTTTCTTTTATTGCTTTCGCTACGGCTTGAAGTCTGCCACTCCCTTGTGTCCAGCACACTAGAACGGTTAGAAAACTATACAACCACTGTTTTCAGAATTTTCCTTTTTTTGCTGTAGCATGCATTTTCTAAATGACCCCCCCCCACTGCAAAAAATAAACAAGCTCCACCGAGGCACCCACATACACAGCGCCACCGAGGCACCTACCACACAGCTCCACTGATGCACCCACCACACAGCTCCACCTATGCACCCACCACACAGCTCCACCAAGGCACCCCCACACAGATCTACAGATGCACCCACCACACAGCTCCACCTACACAGCTCCACCGATGCACACAGCTCCACCGATGCACCCAGCACACAGCTCCACCGATGCACCAACCACACAGCTCCACCGATGCACCAACCACACAGCTCCACCGATGCACCAACCACACAGCTCCACCGATGCACCCACCACACAGCTCCACCAATGCTCCCACCACACAACTCTACCGATGCTCCAACTAAGCTCCACCAATGCACCCACCACACAGCTCCACCAATGGCACCCACTAAGCTCCACCGATGCACTCACCACACAGCTTCACCGATGTACCCACCACACAGCTACACCCATGCAGCCACCACACAGCTCCACTGACACAGTTCCACCGATGCACCCACAACCCAGCTCCACCAATGCACCCACCACACAGCTCCACCAATGCACCCACCACACAGCTCCACCTACACAGCTCCACCAATGCACCCACCACACAGCTCCATTGATGCACCCACCACACAGCTCCACACATGCAGCCACCACACAGCTCCACTGACACAGCTCCCCCGATGCACCCACCAATGCACCCACCACACAGCTCCACCGATGCACCCACCACACAGCTCCATCTACACAGCTCCACCGATGCACCCACCACACAGCTCCACCGATGCACCCACCACATAGCTCCACCGATGCACCCACCACACAGCTCCACCGATGCACCCACCACACAGCTCCACTGATGCACCCACCACACAGCTCCACCGATACACCCACCACACAGCTCCACCGATGCACCCACCACACAGCTCCACCAATGCAGCCACAGATGCAGCCACTACACAGCTCCACCGATGCACCCAGCTCCACCAATGCACCCACCACACAGCTCCACCGATGCACCCACCACACAGCTCCACCTACACAGCTCCACCGATGCACCCACCACACAGCTCCACCGAGGCACCCACCACACAGCTCCACCGAGGCACCGACCACACAGCTCCACCGAGGCACCCACCACACAGCTACACTGATGCACCCACCACACAGCTCCACCGATGCACCCACCACACAGCTCCACCGATATAGCCACCACACAGCTCCACCGACATAGCTCCACCGATGCACCCAGCTCCACCGATGCACCCACCACACAGCTCCACCGATGCACCCACCACACAGCTCCATTGATGCACCCACCACACAGCTCCACACATGCAGCCACCACACAGCTCCACCGACACAGCTCCCCCGATGCACCCACCACCACCAATGCACCCACCACACAGCTCCACCGATGCACCCACCACACAGCTCCACCTACACAGCTCCACCTACACAGCTCCACCGATGCACCCACCACACAGCTCCACCGATGCACCCACCTACACAGCTCCACCGATGCACCCACCACACAGCTCCACCGATGCACCCACCACACAGCTCCACCGATGCACCCACCACACAGCTCCACCGATGCACCCACCACACAGCTCCACCGAACGACCCACCACACAGCTCCACTGAACGACCCACCACACAGCTCCACCGAACGACCCACCACACAGCTCCACCGACCGACCCACCACACAGCTCCACCGAACGACCCACCACACAGCTCCACCGAACGACCCACCACACAGCTCCACCAATGGCACCCACTAAGCTCCACCAATGCACTCACCACACAGCTTCACCAATGTACCCACCACACAGCTACACCCATGCAGCCACCACACAGCTCCACCGACACAGCTCCACCGATGCACCCACAACCCAGCTCCACCAATGCACCCACCACACAGCTCCACCGATGCACCCACCACACAGCTCCACCTACACAGCTCCACCAATGCACCCACCACACAGCTCCATTGATGCACCCACCACACAGCTCCACACATGCAGCCACCACACAGCTCCACCGACACAGCTCCCCCGCTGCACCCACCAATGCACCCACCACACAGCTCCACCGATGCACTCACCACACAGCTCCACCTACACAGCTCCACCGATGCACCCACCACACAGCTCCACCGATGCACCCACCACACAGCTCCACCGATGCACCCACCACACAGCTCCACCAATGCACCCACCACACAGCTCTACCGATGCACCCACCACACAGCTCCACCGATGCAGCCACAGACGCAGCCACCACACAGCTCCAGTGATGCACCCAGCTCCACCAATGCACCCACCACACAGCTCCACCGATGCACCCACCACACAGCTCCACCTACACAGCTCCACCGATGCACCCACCACACAGCTCCACCGAGGCACCCACCACACAGCTCCACCGAGGCACCCACCACACAGCTCCACCGAGGCACCCACCACACAGCTACACTGATGCACCCACCACACAGCTCCACCGATGCACCCACCACACAGCTCCACCGATGCAGCCACCACACAGCTCCACCGACATAGCTCCACCGATGCACCCAGCTCCACCGATGCACCCACCACACAGCTCCACTGATGCACCCACCACACAGCTCCACCAATGCACCCACCACACAGCTCCACCGATGCACCCACCACACAGCTCCACCGATGCAGCCACAGATGCAGCCACCACACAGCTCCACCGATGCACCCAGCTCCACCAATGCACCCACCACACAGCTCCACCGATGCACCCACCACACAGCTCCACCTACACAGCTCCACCGATGCACCCACCACACAGCTCCACCGAGGCACCCACCACACAGCTCCACCGAGGCACCCACCACACAGCTCCACCGAGGCACCCACCACACAGCTCCACCGAGGCACCCACCACACAGCTACACAGATGCACCCACCACACAGCTCCACCGATGCACCCACCACACAGCTCCACCGATGCAGCCACCACACAGCTCCACCGACATAGCTTCACCGATGCTCCCAGCTCCAAGGATGCACCCACCACACAGCTCCACCGATGCACCCACCACACAGCTCCACCTGCACAGCTCCACCGATGCACCCACCACAAAGCTCCATTGATGCACCCACCACACAGCTCCACACATGCAGCCACCACACAGCTCCAACGACACAGCTCCCCCGATGCACCCACCACCACCAATGCACCCACCACACAAGTCCACCGATGCACCCACCACACAGCTCCACCTACACAGCTCCACCTACACAGCTCCACCGATGCACCCACCACACAGCTCCACCGATGCACCCACCTACACAGCTCCACCGATGCACCCACCACACAGGTCCACCGATGCACCCACCACACAGCTCCACCGATGCACCCACCACACAGCTCCACCGATGCACCCATCACACAGCTCTACCGAACGACCCACCACACAGCTCCACCGAACGACCCACCACACAGCTCCACCGAACGACCCACCACACAGCTCCACCAAACGACCTACCACACAGCTCCACCGAACGACCCACCACCCAGCTCCAACGAACGACCCACCACACAGCTCCACCGAACGACCCACCACACAGCTCCACCGAACGACCCACCACACAGCTCCACCGATGCACCCACCACACAGCTCCACAGATGCACCTACCACACAGCTCCACCGATGCACCCACCACACAGCTCCACCGATGCACCCAGCTCCACCAATGCACCCACCACACAGCTCCACCTATGCACCCACTACACAGCTCCACCGATGCACCCACCACACAGCTCCACCGATGCACCCAGCTCCACCAATGCACCCACCACACAGCTCTGCCGAGGCACCCACCACACAGCTCCACAGATGCACCCACCACACAGCTCCACAGATGCACCCACCACACAGCTCCACAGATGCACCCATCACACAGCTCCACAGATGCACCCACCACTCAGCTCCACCGATGCACCCACCACACAGCTCCACCGATGCACCCAGCTCCACCAATGCACCCACCACACAGCTCCACCGATGCACCCACTACACAGCTCCACCGATGCACCCACCACACCGCTCCACCGATGCACCCAGCTCCACCAATGCACCCACCACACAGCGCAACCACAGCATCACTCAGCGCAACCACAGCATCACTCAGCGCAACCACAGCATCACTCAGCGCAACCACAGCATCACTCAGCCCAACCACAGCATCACTCAGCCCAACCACAGCATCACTCAGCCCAACCACAGCATCACTCAGCCCAACCACAGCATCACTGGTTCAAATGTGTTCTTTCAATGTTTCAAGCTGTTTTCAAGCTTTCATGCTTTATTACAAATCACAAAAAGATGTTAATATTTCACTTCTGTTCTTGGATTTTCGTCACAATATAAAACACTGTACATAATCTTGACAAAAGTTATTTACAAAACTTTAAGCTATTGCCATTACAAATTAAATAACTTATTTAAGTATTAATTATTTAAAAAAATTAAAAGCCATTATTATTTGTAATATCAATACATCTAAGTCACGTAACATGTTGCATTACAAATGCTATAGGTGTTTGCGAAAGTTATAACTATTGGCATTGTAAATGACAAAGCTATTAATTTAGCTAGTTTAAAAAATCACACATAAATAAAAAAAATTCATTTATAAGACCAATAGCTCAAACTTTCCTAATGCGAGCCCTATTGCATTTCCAGTGCTTGTTTTTTAGGTAAGTGTCAGGGCCCTCGTCAGGAGGCCAGTGCAGCTTGCACCACCCATTGCCCCTGCCAGCGCTACCAATGACAGTACCAACACATCTACTAGCAATCACACTCCTGCGAAAGTGACAATTCTGACTATTCTAGGCCCCCAAAACTATAAGAATGGCTTTGGCGGCAGCTATTAGTAATTTGTCATGCATTTTGAATTAATAAACAACTGTTTTGTCTTCCTCTCTAAACTAGCCATCAGGTGGCAGACTGTCATAAGGTGCTGGTGTTGAAAATGAAGTGCTGGTGTTAAGCATCGGAAACGACCGGCTCAAATTAAGCCCTGTAGCTGACATGCTTATGATCGTGTGAGTGCATGTAATATTTCCACTATCTGAGTGCTTTTGCGCCCAAGAAAGGAAACGTTAAATTCAAAGTGAAGAAGTTGGTTGCGAGGCTTGCGGTGGAGCGTGTCACATTCCTGTGTTCATTTGCACAAACTTTATTTGATTCTCAGGCCGGTTTCTGTGTTTATTTTTGTCCCGAGCGGAAATATGTTGTCGTCTGTGCAAAGCATGGGAATAGAGCAACATTCCTCGGCCGTCTGGAAGCAGGCAGGCTTCTCAGTCACCAGCAGCGAAATGTCTTGGCGGGAAACGAGGGGGGGAGGGGCGGGCATCTGAAGGGTGAATTAAAGTGATATGGCAAAGCTTCGGAAGCCTTTACACGAGACATCTGGGAGGGGAATAAAGAGAGATTCGCCATAATCCGTACTGAAATGCAATATACATTTGAGAGGTCTGGGGCGGAACAATGGGGTTTCTGTTCCTACCGCCCGTGAGCGACATAGCGGCTCGAGGGTCGGTCTGACAGCGGCGAGCAGCTGTGCAAAGGAGCGGGTCCGGCGGGATTCATGGCTGTATCAGGCACGGGTTCAAGCTACTTAATGAACAGGACTGTACATTTACACAATGTGCAAGGGGTGTTTGAGCCTGGAATCCTTTTCTACATGAAACACGGACCCCACAGTGTCCCTGGTACAAAGATAACCTGTAAGAGTGGAAAATCAAAAGAGGACCGGTTGCTATTTGTGTTGGGGGAGGGAGGCAGGGGGTAGATAGAGAGTGAGTGTGTGTGTTTGTTTTTGTTTCTCATCTTCATGCTTATAACTTTGCTACCCCAATAATCAACTGTTCCACAACCTCTAATCAGCAACTACAGGTTTAGAAAGTAAGAGAAAACCAATCTCTTCCACTAGTCCTGCATTAGACAGAGAACCCTAATGCACACTAACGAATTGGGTTCAGGTTGGGTTCAGGTAGACTCAATCTCACCATACTCAATCTCACCATCTACTGCTGGGAACACAGTTTAATGGGATAAGATCTGCAGTTTCCCCTATTTTCAGTCTTTTCAGCAGATTCTTACTTCTGCCCCTTATTCATTCTTAAAGTTAATCCCTTGCAGGGTATTACCTCATGCTTCTGAGTTTTTGCGATGAAAATGGGGAATAACCACAAAATCAGCTATTGCAAACTACATTTCTCTTTTTTCCCTCATATTTCCACCTGTTTTCCCCATATTTTACTGAGCAAAATGTGACTCGGTATTACCGCATGGGGTATTCTAGCATGGGCATGCGGTAATACCAGAACGGGTAACCATTTCAGCAGTGACTGAAATTTCCAATCAATTTGGAATTACATAAAAACTCCATATGTAAAATTTGTATTTTTGGTTGTTAGCACTTGCTTCGCTTTTCTGTCCTTGTTTTCTTCTTCTGTGCCATCTTTATGTTTTTTAATTCTCGCCTCATTCTCAGTTACTTTTCTGACTACAAGAATCTTTAGCCTTCTATTTTGGTCAATATATTCATTCCCCTTCTACACTCTTTTGACATTATCTTGTGTATTTGACAGATGTTTCACTAAGATGGTTTGCACAGTGAACATGTTGGACATGTCCTTTGGTAGTCTTTCCTGTATGCTTAACTAGCTACGATGAAATACCAAACAAGCTCAGGTGCTGTCCCACCAATATTTTATTTGCAGAGTTTTATATAGCGCTGGCTAGACCCGGAGGTATCAGAGTGCTTTACATGAGGATTAGCGAGACACAAAATGACATCAGTTACAGAAGCCTAGTTTCACATAGTAAAAAAACAGCGTTACACAGTAACAAGAGTTACTATAGCATAGAATACCATTTACACACATCATAGGGTATAACCAATAACCAATGACGTTTTCCAATCTGCTATAAGGAAGCCTTTAACATTTCACAAAGGCAGCCGCGGCCCGTGGAGGGAGTTGCGGTGGGGCAGGCAGGCGGGGCAGGGGAGGGGCAGGGTGGGGGGTGATAAACACCGGAATATGGATGATTACAGGTAAGTAAACAATTAAATTAATAAAACAAATTTTGTCACGCGCCCTGCATTGCATTTTGCGATGCAGGGCACAGAACAAAACAGAAATTATTGTTTATTTGAGTCAGGGTTGCTTTCATGCGCCTAAGGAGAAAGTTCTTTAGTGCAAAAAAACAGCGAGGGAATTATTAAGCTCTGCGCAATGGGGGTGGGAAGAGTGAGCAAAGGGGCGTGGGCTGAGACGTGGCTTAAAAAACTAAATATTCTGTAACTATATTTGGTATTTAACTCACATCTTAAATGAAAATTAAATGCAAGCTATTTTAAGCAGTGGTATATACACACACACATTACCTACTGGCAGTCGTCCAGTAGGTACTTATAGTTAGGTCCCAGTTACCATAGGAAAATCGCAACATTCTATTCCCAATAACTTTGGCACAGATTGACGAATCTTCGCGAAATTGTCAAAACTCGTGGGGCTCTCCGGTTCACTCCTATCTTGAAAGTTTCAGGATGATTCAGCAAGCGGGAGCCAAGAAAAAAGGGGGGTCCCAAAACATGTTTTCCTCAAGCAATTATACATAGGAAACTTTAGCCGCGGCTACAGCCCGAACTGCTGAACGGAATTACACCAAATTTGGCAAAAAGGTAGCCCTTGGTTCAGAAAGAACTCTTTTTGTTAAATGGTGTAAATCCATTCAGTAGTTGCTGAGAAAATCAAACGTAAAAAAATTGTGATATCTATGGCTGAGGTGGATCTGCAGACCCTCCCGACCACGAACTGTATTATAATTGGCTGTCAACACTCCAAACCAGGAAGTGTTGGCAGCCATCTTGTGCCTCGGTAGAACTGAGGCACAAGAAAACAGAAAAGCAAACACGAAAAACAAGAAAAGGGGGCAGAGTAGAAACACCCTGACCCCGAGACCTGCCACAAGGATCCCCAAGGCGCAATTAAAATAAATGTCGGCCCGGAAAAAAAAGGAAGCGCGCAATTAATTCCCAAAATTAAAAAGCGCCACAGGGCGTGTTTATAGACAAGTCACCTTAGGCCCCGCCCCCTTCTTTCACCATTGTGCAAACACGCCTGTGGCAAGTTGTAAATTGGGGAATTAATTCTCTTTCAATACTGAGGGCCAACTAGCCCACCAGGTATCTCCAGTATGCGCCAGGGAGCTGCGTTGCAGACAGGTGTTCAGAGGCCACACTCCTTTTGACACCTCTCTTCAACACAGCTCTGTGGCACTTACTTGAGGTACCTAGTAGGCTAGTTAGACCCTAGGGGCCCTCAGGATTCAAAGGGACCTAATCTCCCAAATTAAAATGGCCACAGGGCGTGTTTACACAGTGGGTAAGGGAGGGGACAGGGCCTGAAGTGACTTGTGCAAACACACCCAGTGGCACGTTTTAAGTTGGGGAAATAATTCCCCTTCAATCCTGAGGGCCCCTGGGGGCTAACTAGCCCACCAGGTGCTTCCAGTAAGCGCCACTGCGCTGCATTGCAGAGAGTTGGTCCAGGCCGGGCCCCTTTTTACACCTCTCTGCAACGCAGCTCTGTGGCGCTTACTGGAGGTACATAGTGGGCTACTTGAACCCTAGGGACCCTCAGGATTCAAGGGGATTTAATCTACCAAATTAAAACGTGCACAGGGCGTGTTTACACAGTGGTGAAGGGAGGGGATGGGACCTGAGGTGACATGTGCAAACACGCCCTGTGGCGCGTTTAAGTTGGGGAAATAATTCCTCTTCAATCCTGAGGGACCCTGGGGGCCAACTAGCCCACCAGTTGCTTCCAGTAAGCGCCACTTTACACATGTCAACTCAGGCCCCCCCCCTCCCTTCACCAGTGTGCTAACGCACCCTGTGGCGCGTTTTAAGAGGTAGTTTTAATCCCCCTGCCCTACTATGAACTAGGGTCTTACAGAGGGGGCCATGGCAATCACAGGGGTTCCCCAACGCATAGTGTTTTCTAGTGTATGTAGGTGTTTTCACTGTATTCTAAGTGTCTTTTAGCATAGCACCAGCTCTAGGACTGGTTAATCAGAGTCAGTTATGACCAGTACCCATCTGAAAAAGTTGAGGGTACAGGATGCTTTTGCAACAAGGCCTCTTTCTGCTCCTCTGTGTGTTCTTTCTGCACGTCTTCCCTCTTCCTGCACTTTTCTTCGTCTTTGAGGGCTTCTGTTGCTTTTTTCAGCATTTCATTTTTTGTTTTGTGTGTGTTTTTTCTTCTTCTTCACATGTCCTGCCTCTGTAGGCATAGTTAGAAACTAGCATTTAAAAAACCTTTGAAATTCACTTAAAAAACCATATGTTTCAGTCACGTTATAGTTAGAAATTAGCATTTAAAAAAAACATTGAAATTCTCTTAAAAAACCATAGGTTTCAGTCACATTATAGTTAGAAATTAGCATTTAAAAAAACGTAGAAATTCACTGAAAAAAACATAGGTTTCAGGGACGTTATAGTTAGTTGGACATTTCACTCGTGCAAAACCAGTGAAATTCCCCCGTTATAGTTAGTTCAGCTAACTATAACTTGCACGCCCGCAATGCACTGCTGATGATGTCACATATTACGTCACTCATGACATGGTCAGTGACATCACTCATGACATCACTGATGACCTATCAAATGACATCACTGATGACATCACTGATGACATCACTGTTACTTTTTTCGAGGGTGGGGGGGGATGGAAGCCCTGCCTCTGGAGTACTTGCATTTTTTTCCCTGAAGCTGAAGAAGGCATTATACTCATATATGCAGGGAGTTCGTATTACTAAGGTGACGCTGCCAATAAAATATTCCTAGTGACACTTCTTTGCCTATGCCTTTTTTAGAGTACCATCTCAAACTTTTTTTGCCACTTACAGTGCTAGATAGCACCCCTGTGCATTTAAGCCCCATTACCAAAGTGTTTCTGAGCTTGAAGAATATTTGCATGCACTTCCATTTCTACCCATGTCATACGTGCCAACACAACTGTCTTAGCAGGGTGACTCACGATTTTTTGAACCACATACAGTTTTATTTTTGCTGTCTCCTCCCTAAAAAATGCCTTCAAATCAACGTCCCTCTTTCTTGGCAATATGCCGTATATGGGGTTTTACTTCCCTGTGATCAAGAGAGAGTAAGCCTGTCTGGAAATGCGTGTGTACTGAAAGAAATGTGTACTGGAAGTACCTATTATTCAAGAACAAATGTCAATACTTTTTTTTTTCTTTTTTTAGACCTTTGTCAATTTTAATGCTTTCAACCAGAAAACAACATAATATCAAATACATCCATCACATTGCGTCTTATACATGTTCAGTAAGCAATATAATAAGAAAATTAGGCATGGGGTACATAATCAGAGAAGCATCATAGCAACATCGAATCAATTGAACGTCTTTTGGAGGTAGGACAGTTCAGCCTGCCAGGGGGGGGGTCTCAAGAACCCAACGTCCATGCTGCAGGAATGCTCCACATGGGGAAACAACACTTACAATGCAACTTTTACAATGCACTACCTTTACAACTAAACTTTTACAGCGCAACATCTATTACAACGCATGCTATTACAACTCAACCATTACAACGCATGTCGCTACAACGCATACCACTACAACGCATGTCATTACAGCGCAGTCATTACAACGCATACCATTACAACGCATACCTACACTCTCCAACACTTACCCTACTGTTGCACCCCCTGGAGTTAGAATAGTAATTTTTACCCCTACACTATCCAATACTTACCCTACTGTTGCACCCCCTGGAGTTAGAATAGTAATTTTTACCCCTACACTATCCAACACTTACCCTACTGTTGCACCCCCCTGCCCCCCTGGAGTTAGAATAGTAATTTTTACCCCTACACTATCCAATACTTACCATACATGCAATGTAATGGTATACGTTGTAATGGTATGCGTTGTAAATGTAGTATGCATTGTAGTGGAATGCGTGTAAAGGTAGTTTTAAAGAATTCGTTGTAATGGCATGCGTTGTAATGGAATGCTTTGTAATGGATGTTGCGGTGTAAAAAATGTGTTGTAAAGGTATGCGTTGTAAAAGTATGCGTTGTAACAACATACATCCCTCCACATGTGGCATCCCCATGCATAAGAACAAAAGTGTGGAACATCAGTTATCTCAGCACCAATATACAATAGCTCTACAGTATAATAGGGCCAGCATCAAATCAGTATTATCACAGTTCTGTAATAGTGACAACCACCAGACAGGCGCTCTCTCTAGCCCGAAAATGATCCTTACATGGGTAGGGCTACCGACCCCACGGCCCTCCGCTCTGTGGTTTCATCATCCGTTCTTTCCACAACACTCAGTAGATACATCTGCAAAGGGCCCCATACATCTCTCGGCCTAGAGGTCATTGGTAACAACTCTGCATACACAGCAGACTGCTCCTGGCAATATATGAGATCATTCAACCATTCCTTAAATTTCGGAGCTCTCCCTCTGCCCCACCTACAAGCTATTCTACGTTTTACCATCGATAAAGCAATATCAGCAAATGTTCTCACCTGTTTGGGATTGTGTGTAGTGTAACCCAACAGCAGCATCAGTAGGTCCCTTTCAAGGGTAATGCCCTTCATGCGTTCAAGTGCCTCATGCACGTGGGACCAAAATGTCTGTATAGCCGGCCCTAGGCCTCTGACATCTCGCACACCTATCAGTATCCGATAATTGAAAGCGGAATTTCTTGGCAGGAGTATAATATATAGGTTGTAGGAATTTATAGTGTATGACTTTGCATCTGCAGCTAGCAGTAATGTTTTCTGTGATGCTGCAGCAATATTTCCACTGTTCGTCAGATAGTTCCCGTCCCAGGTCAGCCGACCACTGGTCACGTGCGGAGCTATCAATGCCTGTCCTACATTCCCTTATTATTTTATATAATTTTGACACTAAATGATTCTTATCAGGGGAGACCAGAAGAAGGTGTAAGGGTGCAAAGGTCTCCGGCTTCGAAGGGAACTGCGGAAGTACCGTGCGCATCCCCTGTCTGAGCCGGTCGTACAGGAAAATCTCCAAGGGGGTGGGTTGAATATCCTCATAATAGATGTTCCCGCGTCCGAAACTGGCCACCGACGAAGAGGTCTCCCCATACAGTAATCCGCAGTCGCTTACAAATGTTACGAAAACCCGCCTCCTGCAGTACCACCATACCAGGATGATATGTAAGTGGCATATGTGGTGAATATAATAAGTGCACTCCCAGAATGCGTGCTATACACCTCCAGGCGTCAACCAAGGGGGAGTGGGTGGGCCACCCAATTCTCGACCGCCAACTGGGGCATGAACAATGTAGGTGCCATCCAGTGGTATGCGTAATGAGCCTGTGCACTCAAATAATAGATGTCGAAATCAGGTATATCGAATCCGCCTTTCTCATACGGTTGCGTGATAATCGCCCACCGAAGGCGGGGTTGTTTACCACCCCACACCAGCCTGAGCTGCGTGGAGAGTAGGGTCTTAAAAAAGTAAGCACCAGGATAGTAAGGAATATTTAGGAACAGATATAAAAACTGGGGCAGCACCACCATTTTCACAAGTGACGCTCCTCCCGCCAGTGACAGCGGTAATGATAGCCAACACGTGACTTTAGCCTATAATTTGGTGATTTGCGTGCCATAATTAAATCGTTTATCACTGGAGGGGTTTTGTCCTACGGGTCCTGGCTGGACAACATATGCTATATCAAAGAAGAGAATGCCAGGGCTCGAATTCAAGTCACAACAGCTTATTTATTCAGCTGGTGTGTGCCTTCAATGAGTTACTTCAAGAAGGTATTATGTGTACATTTGTCATTTTTTGGAATTTTCAAAACAAATTTACATTTTATGCAAGCTTCAGAGGATTAAGCATTCCTTTTACTGTGGAAACAATACATACAATGTTTCATACATTACAATATTTACAAACAAAACAAATAAGAAAACATTCATGTGTGGTTACACTTTCACTGTTTGAATACAAAACAAACATTAAATCATATACACCTAGATTAATTCAGGTACTGATCCTTATGCGCTAGTAGTAATTGTTACATGGATCAGACACATTGGGCAATATGACTTTGGTTGCATCGCCCTATGCTTGTGTGTCAACCCCTAACATTTGGGTTGCATCATCTTTAGAACAGCCGTATAGCCGACGCGTTTCCAAACCCTTCTTTCTGTCAATAGGGTTCTTCCTCAGGGCTGAGCTGTGTACCTGTGGTGTAAAATTGGGGGACATTTAGTATCTCCTGTTCTCAGAACTGTTTAACTGTCTTCTAACATAGGTAAAACCTACAAGGGATTTTTACCTTTTGTCACGTTTGTTGTGGGCTGTGATTTTCAAAGGCTGGGCATCAGATTATCCATAATTTTTCACCATTGCCTAAATGGAATTAAAGGATGGTGGGTTCATGAGTTTGTGAATTTCTGGCACTTGTTTACACATTTTGAATCCAAGTTCGCGATGCGCTATCACTTACTTGTTGTGTATGTTCCTAATCACTCGTGGAGTTGAAGTGACCGTTTGTGGAAATCTAGTTGTAGTCCCACGGTGTTGGCGTTCTGTTTGAATGTAAATTATAAATAGAATTTTAAACCTGATCGTGGTGGAGAATACTTCAATCTTATACACGCGCTGTAGCGCTGACATGCTTACTTGTGTTTGGGCGCCGAGGGGGGACTCAGGCACTGCTGCACTTTCTGTTGTTTGAAGCGTAGTGCGTTAGAACGGTTGACTGTTCTGTGAATTAAACACAAAGGTGCCGACCATTACTCGACAATCTTATTTAAGTTAAGACCGCGCTTCGGTCTGTTTATTGTAGATTTCTTACCTCTGTCTGTTGAAGCAGTGCTCAAGGTTCCAAGGGGCCGCGTGACTCTCACTTCTAACGCTGCTGAAAAGTCAGGTTTCCAACACTCGGTGGAACTCGGTTTCCTGTTATTATATGCTGCTAGGCATTATGGGACTTGTAGTGTTCCACATATTGCAGTTTTTACACTTGCTTTTCTATTCCATGTGTCTTAAAGAAAGGGTGAATGATATGCTAGTTAGCGCAATGACTGACATGTCCCATTAAATGTGTTTGTTGATGAGAGGTGGGTTAGCAGAGGACTCAATAATTAGATCTTTGCAGTTCTGATATTTCATTCAACCCGTCCATCACACAATTAAACTTGAGAATTAGGTAGGCTTCTTTTTTAAGCAGCATGGTATCGACATTTCCTCCCCTGGGAGGGACTTTCATAGCTTGTAACACTGTCCATTTAAAATCTGTCTCGGTGTGTTGATGTTCCACAAAGTGCTGTACCATGGGCGCAGACATCACTTTGTGTCTGATCCTGGACCTGTGTTGAGCCATTCGTTGATTTACTTTTTGGGTGGTTTTCCCAATGTACAACTTAGGACAAGGGCACGTAATTGCGTATATTACGTTATTTGTTTTGCAGTTTGAGAATCCTTTGTGTGTCCATTTTATTGTGTTAAATTGGAATTCCTCCCCTTCAATTGTGTTGGGGCAGGACGTACACGTTCCACATTTATGATGACCTGTTATGGGTGGTAGTTTCCACAGCGTGCGTAAGTCCGTTTTGGCTTGGCTGACTCCCAGGTCGGCTCTCACGATGTATTGTGAGATGCTTCTATTTTTCTTTAGAGCGAACAACGGCTTCTCCATTGGAACTTCCGAGTTCGTTATCAGGTGCCAATTTTTTAAAATGATGGACTTAAATTTGTTGGTGTATGGCCCGAATGTGGTGACACATACCGGCCGGTCAAGGGGTTTAGTGTCTTTTTTTCTCAATAGTTCTTCACGTGGGGTGTGCCATGCCCGTGTGGTTGAATGTTTCAATAGTTTGCGGGGGTAACCTCTTTGTTGGAGTTGATCACTGAGTATTTGGGAGTGAGTTATGAAATCTTCCTTCCTTGAGCAGTTACGTCGGATTCTCAACATTTGTCCGTACGGCAAATTAGCTTTCAAACTTTTAGGGTGATAGCTTGCAAAATGCAAGATTGTGTTCTTGTCAGTATTTTTACGATGTAAGGTAGTTGTCAATTTGTTTTCATGGGGAACAACCACCACGTCTAAGAAGGTAAGGGCTGTTCTACTGTGTGTCATCGTGAGCTTTATATCTGGATGTCTGGTGTTCAGCCACTGGTGGAATTCGGCCAGCATTTCTTCAGACCCTTTCCATTGACACCAGATATCATCAATATAACGATACCATGCTGTTATATTTTGTTGAAATGGGTTGTTGTGGTAAATGAAGCGCTCCTCATACAGGGCCATGAAGAGAACCGCCATTTCTGGGGCGTAGGGACACCCCATGGCGGTACCTGAATTAATCTAGGTGTATATGATTTAATGTTTGTTTTGTATTCAAACAGTGAAAGTGTAGCCACACATGAATGTTTTCTTATTTGTTTTGTTTGTAAATATTGTAATGTATGAAACATTTATGTATTGTTTCCACAGTAAAAGGAATGCTTAATCCTCTGAAGCTTGCATAAAATGTAAATATGTTTTGAAAATTCCAAAAAATGACAAATGTACACATAATACCTTCTTGAAGTAACTCATAGAAGGCACACACCAGCTGAATAAATAAGCTGTTGTGACTTGAATTCGAGCCCTGGCATTCTCTTCTTTGATATAGCATAATTAAATCGCAGCATCTCCTTCCGATCTCTAGATACCTGCATTCCCAAGTACCGTAGGTCATTCGCACACCATTCCAAGGGGAAGTCTAAGGGAAACTTGATGACTGCTGTAGTGAGAGGGAAGAATTGGGATTTTCCCCAGTTAATGTGAACACTCAATAAGCGTCCGAACACCAGGAACTCTCTAAGTAGGGGGTTGAGGTTTTGCTCCGGGTCCCTTACATACAGCGTTATATCATCCACATAAAACGATATCAGCAATTGTTGCTGAAATCACCGGAATGCTTTGTCGTTATGAATCTGTCGCAATCTAGCTGCTAGTGGCTCTATCGCGATAGCAAAAAGCAATGGTGAGAGGGGGCATCCTTGGCGTGTGCCCCTGGTAAGTTCCATAGCCGGGGACATATGCCCATTGATCACAATTTTAGCTGTTGGCTTATAGTACAGTCATTTGAGCCTTGTGGGAGTGGGCGGAGTGGGCTAAAGAACGGTGATGGATTAAACCCAGATCTTTTGACTGGGTGTGAGTGTTTGATTGATTCAGATGCTCTGTCCATCACCACCCCCTTTTGTACCGCTTTTGGCCGCCATAAGTGTGGCAGGGTATGCTCAGACGTGAGTCCCTTGCTCACTTTGCCACTGGATTCAAGCAAGCCGGGCTGAAGACGGCTGGAATGCCAGAAACCGGTCCTCGGAAGCTTGTTTCCGGTCCAGGGAAGACATGGCTTGGCAGTTCGGGCTGGACTGTTCCCATGAGGCACAGGGTCAGACTGATTTTGCATATGGCCATGTCTGAACTGGGGTGGCGGAGTGGGCTAAAGAACGGTGATGGATTAAACCCAGATCTTTTGACTGGGGGTGAGTGTTTGATTGATTCAGATGCTCCGTCCATCACTACCCCCTTTTGTACCGTTCTTCCTGCATGAGCGGGGTGAAGTCCGGATAGATCGAGAAGGGGACTCCATCGAACGTCAAGTTCTGCTTGGTTCTCGCTGCGCGCAAAGCGATGTCGCAGTCACGATAATTCAATAAGCGCGCTATTATGGGTCGTGGCGGGCTCTCGGGCGGCGGTCTAGGACCCAATGAACTGTGGGCCCTTTCCACAATAAATTGCGTTGAGAAGGCTTCAGCTCCGATGGCTGACAGGAGTAATTTTTCCACGTATTCCTCCATTCGGCCAGTGTTCGTGGACTCCGGAACTCCCGTAAGCGGATGTTATTACGCCTACTACGGGCTTCCAAGTCCTCATTCTTGGCTGCTATAACTCTAAGGAGTTTGTCCATCCTTGCTAGCTGCGTCGTATGACTTGCAGTGGTGTCATCATTTTCCGAGATACGCCTCTCAGTTTCGGTTATGTGTTCTTCATGGACGTCGATTTTATGCGCAATTGCATCCATTCTGGATGACATCCGATCTACCTTGTCCACTACTGTGGCGAACCCCTGCCTCATCTCCTGCAGCAGGTGCTGCATGTCCATTTCCCTGGAGGACCTAGACTCACCCATCGCGCCAGATTTACTTTGTTTGCTGTCCTCCGTGGCAAGCCTGTTTGCCTTCTTCGCAGCCTCGAAATTAATTTTTGGTTGACGAGTGTCTGGTTTTCCCATGGCGACACCAAGGCAGATTCAATTCCAGATCTATCAGTGCTACGCCAAGACAACTGCACACCGGGGCCACGCCGTACCCTCTGCGCACCGCTCCGTGCCAGTTCAAGTACTGCTTCCCTCTCTCAGTGGCTCAGGATCTTCCCGTTCATAGCGCTTACAGCCTACCTCTCAGTCCAACGGTGGCAAAAAGTCCATCTAGCGTATACCCTCAGCATCCAAGAAGTGTATCACTTCTGCAGTCACAGAGCCTTCCAATCCCAGTGCATTGGGGGGTGTCTCAGTCACCTTCTACACAGTCCTTTCCTGGATCCGCACCACCCAGAACTTACAGCTGATCAGCAGCACTGTCCTCTTTTCCACCCTATATCCTCTTCAGCAGGACTCCCACACACGATAACGCTTCAGTAATGTGGGCCTCCCACCGGCTTCAACTCCAGTCACATAAGGCCTTTGCACGGTAGATGCGCATCCATGCAGTCTTTAAAGGCCAGTCCTGCCACTATCGCCCATCTCATGGCGTCTTTTGCAGAGGATCAGACAAACTCACCCCAGTTGGCAGTGGGCACCTCCTTGGCAGACCCCAGCGGACCCCGTTCTCTCAGCGAGCTTGCCCCAACGTGGTCTCTGCTCGCGCCGGTCTCCTGGGGTTCGCAGCTCCCGCTTGCACCTACTATGAGCTCTGCAGCAGTATCTTAGTCGCTGCAGTCTGTTGAATCGCTTCTTGGCCCAGCTCAATGTCCTGGGAGCTATAGGCAGGCCAGCACCTGACCGCCAGCGCGACATCCGTCACCGCCGGCGCGTCTGTTCCAGAATTCTCAACACGGCCGACCACCTTCGTGGCAAGCCGCGGCCTTTCCTGCGCTCTGTGGCAGCGCCTGCCGCACCTCTTTCTTCCAGCGGTAGTCCCGGGCAACCCGTTTCGTGGGCACACGGCATCGGATCGGCACAGAATTGTCACCGAAGCTGGAGCGTAGGTCCCTGCACACTACAGCTCACTTTATTTTCAAATCACGCATCGGTTGACCAGGATCAATGCAGGATCTTTGGTCCAGGCAGTGGGAGCCTCACCGGAGTTCGGCCATTCCACTTGTGCGCCCTCTAGCGCCCCCAACAAATGTCAATACTTAATAATACTAAGTGTGTTTAATAGACAGGATAACAGTACTTTCATGATCACTTGCATTAGTGTAAAATGCATTTGGAAAAAAACAAAACTATTAACGAGTCGAACAAATGAAATCAGACATCTTCTGCTTACTTCGGGAGTGTTGGAACATGGGGATTCAGTGAAATATGGAGGTCATCTCCCTCGACATGCCATCAATTAAGCAGTACATTTACAGCTTTAGGCATGTCACTTACAAATCATCAACATCATGAGTTTAAGTCAAATTAGTTTAACTGAAGCCAACCTATCCTTCAACATTAAATGCATTAAATGCTTGGTGCCCGGCTCCCATGGTTAGGTTTGATGGCTCCCCAGGGAGCCACGGTCACTGTTTGGGAATGTGTATCCTGCCGAGGACCCCTCTTCTCAGACCCTTAGTGGTGCCGCTATTTCTGTGTTTTTGGGTGCAGTATCTGAATCCAGAGATGATACCTACTGGCCTCCCTTATTAAATTAAGCCTAGTGTCTTGGGACACATGGTGACCACTTTGTGTATATTCTGTTGTGTTTTTAAGATGTTCCCAGAATTGTGTGCATTGTTCTTGCAATATTGATCACAAACATCCGTGTGGGTGAGCACAACAGATGCTTTGTGATGACGTGTCATTAGGACTAACTCTAGCTAATGACAAACCTATATGTTAGTAAGTATGATAGTTGCAAGACAGAGAAAAGATGCTGCCTTTGGAGAATAAGTTCAGTCCCACCCACCACCTCTTCTTTTTTTTGTTTTTTTGAGTTTTATATGGCGCAAACTAGACCCGAGATATTGGGTATCAGAGCGCTTTACAGGAGCATCAGTTTTGTTACAGAAGGACACATTCATTTTTGTTAGGCGCGGTAAGATTAAGTGATTTGCCCAGAATCACAGGATGTTGAGCGTCGTTGCCGAGACCCGAAACCGGTTGCCCAGCATCGAGGTTGACCGCTCTAGCTGTAAGGCTACATCCTCTCCCCACCCTCTCTTTGACTCTGTTCTATGTTTTCAGGGTCATCTAGAGAGAATAGGTATGGGTTCCTATGATAGTAGCCCACAGGAGGTGGTATCTGACCAGTTGCTCGCAGACAGTGGCCATGAAAATCCGACATAGGAAGAAGAACAGTAGACCCCTCCCTCCAAGAAATTCTTCTGAGAAGGGAAACTCGGCTCCAACCAGGTTGATTGCAATTTCAGCTGGTAACACATTATTTAGCCTGATTGGCGGTGGACTAGTGAAAACCACAGACAACTGATTACAGTCCTGGTGTTTAGCGCACACGGATAGTTCTGCAAAACCTAGTTGCACAGAGTGTTTTGTAGTACCCTGCAGTTTGCATGTTAGTTGTATTTCTATGCTCATCATGCATCATGTACTTACCATCTGAACTATTTAATTTTCTTTGATGTGTTTAGCTGCTTTCAAAGGAAAATGTTCTTAGATATTCTACAACAAAACAGATGGAACTTGTATTCACCCGCTGGGCTATCCAATTTAATTAGCCTCTGCTTGTTAACATTTATAGCAGACAGTACACTAAATACAATGCATCATCATAAGAGGACATGAGGTCTGCATTGAATGACTTTTTACCATGGTTTAGCAAACGCTTTGATATGATGCCAACACAGAGAAGTGGGGGTTATTTAAGGTTTGGTAGACTGTCTTCTTTGCCACAAATGTGGCAGAGTACACTGTCGCCAGCTCGGTTTAGAGTCAGGTGGACTGTCATGTTTTTGCAAACAGAGTACTTATGATGGAGCAAGGATTCGCACGTAAAGCGACTTGTTCTCATTCAGGAACCTCGCCTAACGTATAATCATATTAATCCAACTGTCCGTCATTTATTTAGCATTTTTCCCAACACGCGGGTGTCCCCAAGAGGCTTGCCTGTGTGTCTTTTCATCCTCACAATGCTTGCACTAAGGAAATGGCTGCTTTGCAGAAATCCAGTCTGCGCATGCGTCGGTCATACCCATGTGATGTGACGCACTCGCATTTTGGAGGGATTGTATTGCTCATGCGCATTGATGCTAAAATGGCCGCTTGTTTCTCACCATGCTCTCTGCTTGCTACCGCTGCTTTCGCCTATCTGTCTTTTCGCACTAAAACTTTAATACTATTGCTGTTATAAAATAAGGGGTGTGTTTAAATCTATCAGGGTATACAGTGTGATCATTTTTATGTATGATTCTAATTTGTTCTCGCTTACTTTTCATGTATCGCGTTTCTGGGGGGCCGGTTATACACGAGCTACGCCATGATGAAGCTCCTCTGAGAACTGTCATGTGACCTGAGAGAAACCTCACTGCGCAGAAGCTAAAACAAGCCAGCTGGCTCCAGAAGCCCAATGCGCCTGGGAAGCATCTCCAGGAGACTAAATCTTACCTTGGACGAAGCAACACTGTTGCTACCTGCTATGTACTGTATTGTCTTGCTGTATTCCTATGCATGGGAACGTGAACCCAAGGGGCGGGTAGGCATAAATTACTAGTAATGATGGGAACACTGAATTCTAGGAGGCGACAATGACCAAGTCACCTCTTCTGACCAATCATAATGTGGGAAACTGTCACTTGCAACATTGGTGGGTGGTCTAAGGGTCCCCAAACAGTATAATTGCCCTAGTGTAGCTTAGGAAAATTGTCCGACTTGTCCGAGTAGCAGACCTGTCACTGACCCTACGAACTCTATAGGTGCTCAATCTAGAGTGCTGCGGAGCACTCTGTCCTTAATTTCCACAAACTCCTAGGGGTGGAAATAGTCTCAAGTGCTGGCGAAGCACTTTGCTGGGGAAATTCGAAAACCCAATCGGGGTTACTGGCGGATTACTTGCAGAGAGGGGGTAACGCAGGCGTTGCATCCGAAGCTGTGGGTGTTGGTCGTACCTTGGTGAGCCCAGTCCTGACCCAAACCTGAGGGGTATCCTGTCCTGGCTGCCCGTGAGCTGTACCTGCTCTCATTCTGGCATTCCTTTCTTGAGGGTCCTTGTCCCCGTCCTTCCAACTGACCCATGGCCAGGGTTAGTCCTCATTCTTAAATTAGGTAAATATTACTCTGTGGGTTTACGTCCTTCTCTCACTTTCTCTTCTTTTCTTAATAAAGCACTCTTGCCTGTGATATTGCCCTATCACCTTGAAATGCAATTTATATGCAATTGTTTATTAGAATTGTTCCACTTCTCTCCCCACCTGTAGGAAATTATCAAACTGTCATATTTTATTAGTGTGTTCCAGTTTTTTCCCCTTTCCTTTAGCATGGTTGCAGTGAATTTAGTATAAAAATAGCATAAGTAGCCTAGTTTTAAATATTCATTCTAGGTCCTGTTCATGTCCCTCGCCTTAGTTTAAACTTGTGCTGAATAGCGTGTTCACCAAATGCTCATATCCTATAGTGTTCCCAATTATTCTAATGGTACTTGCCCTAATCCATAATTATATAGTGGCTTTGGTTTTACTGATAGATGTGTTACTGTGTATTTGGCTTGTTTTATTGACATATCCATTCTAAATCTTTGATAAAATCTTGAAAACTCATCAGGTGTCTGTGGTCATTTTACAGTATATTTAAGTGGACAAATGTATTTTGGTTTATAGAGTATATTCTTTCCTAGGAAACCTGTCACCTGTCCACTGCTAGCTGCTGATCCATTGGGAGTTATGTGCCTGTGGTAAGTCAGGTACATGAATAGTAAGTGGTGTAAGTGTCACCCCCCGAATTACTCATAGTGGCGTGTAAGATATCACCCGGTTCACGCAAATTCAGTCCTCGTTTTACTCACGTCAGGGCCCAGTGCGTGGGGGAAAATTGGTAAACTTGTGACCCGGGTGACCTGCGCGCTCTATCACTTACACCGACTACCCTACGAACATTGGGTACTGCTCCAACACGCTCAGACCACCCGTCCTATATAGGGTGGACATTCTGATGTACTTACGAACAGAAAAAAAAATATGAGCCCCACACCCTGGAAGACAGTTTCTAGGGGTGTCAGGGAAATTAGTTTTTTTGTTTGTTTTTTTGGGAGTTTTCTTCAGGAAAAAACCAAAAAGTTTGCAGAGTGTTCACATGAAACATGGCAGCTGCTCATCGAAGCTGCAGTCTCTCTGTGGCATAAGGTCATCCGAAGCCCTAGACATCTCTGTCAGGAAGTCAGAGAGCGCTCTATATATATCGCGGGCTGGTACTATCCCGAGGTCCGTCGGTTCCGAAACCGCAGAGATGTCAGTCGGAGGCAAATCCAACCTACATCATACTCAGGCTCTAAATAACCCCCTTGGTTTCTACCAGCAGCAAACAAAAACATCATATGAAGAACATGTCATATGAAGAGTACTTTGGCTAAAGTCAAATCCTGAAAGTGACACCTATATTCTTTCTTGCTCAACCAATCGCATTTGCCCTTGGTGTATTACAGTCCATCTGGGATTTACTAGGGCTTTATGCATGCACGTGCAAGCAGCATTCATGAAGCCAATGGAAGGGATGGAAAGTTCTCTGACACTTTAATCACTGTTCTACACTTCCGACACCACTACTTGTAATGCTGCTGTGTAAACATGCTCTGTTCCTGTTCGTTTTACTCTGCGTTCCCTCTATTTTTTTACTAGCTGGAGTAAAGCCATATCGGAAACTCGTCGAAAAAGAAGACAGAGCATCAGTGGGCATCTGTCCTCTGTCTCTGGTGCAAAACCATGATTGAAATTGGCAGAAAACAATGGAAAACTTGCAAATGACCTCTCTCCTCATCGTGCATCGATGACTTGGCAGGGAAAAGGCTGTGGACTATAATTGTAACCAGAGAAGGAAATTATAATTATGGGAGGAAAGCCCGCAGCAGGGGGTGGGATGCGCTGGGAACACAAAACAACACTGGGGTTTTTAATATGATCCTTAAATTACATAGAGAGGGAAAGTGTCAGGCACAAGTTCCACTCTTTTCATGAGAGTGTGGGCGGATCCGTGTCCCGCCCCCAGCCAAGAAGAGTTTGGAGATCATGTGAAGAATGGCAGATGGCACAATTTTTTAGATATACTGGCCCTAAAGCAAGAGGTTTTACAGGCAGTACTGAGGGAGAACTAATGTCATTTTGTGGTCTTCCATTAAATCAACTTAGCGAAGCCTTTAGTTCCTCAGCATGTAAAGCTCCACGGTGAAGAAAAAATCTACCTTGTATCAGTATGTAAAGTGTTCTTCTCAGGTCCCTATCCAGAAACACTAGGCAGCTTCCCAGGGCTAGTACCTCTGAGCACTAACCCATGTCAGAGGGTTCAATGCTCCACCCGCAGACTACTATCTATAATGCCTCATCATGGATAGTAACAGAGCAAGAGAGTGTAACTAGTATGCATAGGCCGGTCAGGGGCAGCTCCTCCTCTAGGGCAGAGTGGCGTCACCCCACTGCCGCTGCCCAGCAGAGGCAACAGTGAAAAAGAAAAATTATAATAGCATTATTTTATTAGCATTTTAATTTTCACTGAGCCAGCTGAGTCATAGGGTGGAGCTGGGTCAGGCCATCCTGGGCTTCAGGGATGCGGAGGGATGGGCACTGCTAAGTGGGCATGGCGGTTTGGCTGGCCATGTTAGGATGGTCAAACCGACATGCGCACTTAGCATTTTGCCAACCTGAGCTAGGTGAATTTGGACTTCGGAGATCGTTGCACCCGATGCATCGTGTGGCGATTTCCCAAGCTGCGGCAGGCGCTGTGACCGTTTCTTCGTCGATGCGTCGGAAAACAGGTGCGGATGCGACACGCTTCTTTGGTGTTGTGTCGATTTTCCTGCTCCGAGCGACAAACAGTCTCTAGAGGTCCTAAACAGCAGCAGGCACCTCTATGCAGGTCGGAATTCCCAGAAGGAAATTCAGGGGAGCTGATGGTGAAGTTTTTGTGTCCCTGAGACTTCAGACCATGAGGCAAGCTCAGTTTCAAGCCCTTTAAGATCTTTTCTTCAAGCAGGTGACAAAGCAAACAGCAACGTCCTTTTCCTCCTTTCCTTGGCAGCAAGCAGCCACTGCAGGCCAACCCCAGACAGCAAACAGCACAGGGGCAGTATTCCTCCTCAGTTTTTCCGGCTCTTATCCTTGGTAAAGGTTCCTCTTGATTTCCCAGACGTGATCTAAAAGTTTGGAGTCGGGCCCCACTTTTTATGTTAAATCAATGGAGGGAGAAAGAAGAAACTGTGATCCATTCTGCTTCCTTAGTCGTATATCAAAAAATCAAATGGGGAACGGATCACTTGTCCTGCATAACCAGGGTTTTTTGGAGTTTTCGTACTAGGTACCGATAAAAAACCCTCATTCACGTACAGAGGCTGGTGGTGGCGGTATATCTTGGTTTTCCGCCTTACTCTTTAAAAAGGTGTCTGTATAATCATTGGGTTAGTACTCGTGCTCCCTCCACCCGGAGGTGTACCCCTGGTTATAACAGTAGTGATCAGTAATAAAGGGGTTCTTGTTGTGATAAACAAAACTTAAATTAGCTCGTATAACCAGATTCGAAATTTTAATAGCTCTGGGTTCGAGGTTCACATAAAATCAGTTCAGTGCGTAGGGGGATTTATTAGGGATCTCCCACACTTAAAGTTGTCAGTAAAAAGGTCGAAATGTTTCAGCCCCAATATTTGCCCACGTGGGTCAGATGGGCCTTCTTCAGGACCTAGAGTGAAAAAGAATGTATGATAGAAAAAGTGACTTTATACGTCTCTGTGATTTTAGACCGTTGAGTGTCTGGGTCTAGAGGGATCACAGTGTATTAACCTGATTCCCAAGAGGTCTAATAGTACCTTTATGTCCTATTGTTCGGACATCAGCGGGCAACCAAGCAGTTCATGGCATGCTGTGTGCAGACGCAGAACGTCTTGAGCTGACTCTTCCTCTGGAAGCCTGGTTACATTTTATACACAAAAATCCTTTGTTCTCTGAAGGCAGAGAGTGTCTGTACCCAACCAAAACCAGTTCTGTCCTCACTGGTGCAGCTTCCTGGCAGGAGGTGGAGACAGCATTGTTGAAGGCAGACCAGGCCCATTCAGGTGAAAGGAAATCTCCTCCCCCCACACTAAATGCAGCCCAGGTCTATTCAGCCCAGCCTTGACTCTTCAGACTTCTGGAGCCGCTGACCCTCTCCTGCCCCTGTCATCCAAAAGCCAAACATGCAATACACAAACCTAGCAAAGGCACGATGGATGGCTAGGCAAGAAAATACCTAGGGCCAGATGTAGGTGGCCATTTACCGGCCGGAACTGGCCGATTTTGGCCGTTACCGACCGGTAAATGGGTTTTTGGGATGTAGGGGGCCAATTTTACTGAATCTGTAAATGTACCGAATAGGTAAATTTACCATTTCGGTAAAATACCGAATCGGTATTTTTACCGATTCGGTAACTTCTAGATGTAGGTGGGACTCTTCTGAGTCCCAAGGGCCTATCAGAATCGGTATTTTACCACCCAATCCAATAGGGTGGTAAAATACTGAATCCAGGTGTGCATGCACATGTGTGCATCCACACCTATGCCATGTGACAGACAGACATGGCCTTGGGGCATGTCTGTGTGCCACATGGCACACGTGCCTGTATTTGGGGTGCTAGAGGGTGTCAAAGTGACACCCCCTACACCCTTGCTGGAATCGGTATTTACCGAATCGGTAAATACCGATTCGGTAATGCCCATTGATTCCTATGGGCTTCAATGCCCATAGGAATCAATGGGCATTACCAAATCGGTATTTACAGAATCGGTAAATACCGAATCTCAACGATTCGGTATTTACCGATTCTGTAATACCTATATCTCCCCCCTCTATTTTACCACTTCTTAAATACCGAATCGGTAAAATTCGTTATTTAAGAAGTGGTAAAATAAAATTACCTACATCTAGGCCCTACTTTCTAAAATTGGTATATTCAAACACACAATGTAAAAATCACCCTCACTAAAAGATGCATTTTAACATTCTGAGTTCAGGCATACTAAACTTTATGTTTCTACCTTGTTCCTTGGGCCAGTTATGTTCATAAGATGCTATAAACAAACTCCCCATTCTGTCCTATGAGAACAGGTAGCCTTGCAATAGTGAAAAACGAAATTGGCAGTAATTCACTATCAGGACATGTCACTGACATCAGGGCATGTCCTACCTTTGACATACAATGCACCCCGCCCACAGGGGTACCTTGGGCCTACCTTCGGGGTGATTAACATGTAGAAAAGGGAAGGTTTAGGGACTGGCAAGTGTGTGCACTTACCAAGTCGACATGGCAGTTCCAGAGTGCACACAGGCTCTGCAATGGCAGACCAGAGTTACGTTTTACAGGTTGCCTCTGTGGGTGGCACAATTAGTGCTGCAGCCCACTAGCACCATTTGATTTACAGGCCCTGGGTACACACAGTGCACTATACTAGGTTCTGACAAGTAAATCAAATATGCCAATCATGGAATCACTAATCCATAACAACAATTTACAAAGGGAGCACTTGCATTTTGACACTGAACAGCAGTGGCAAAGTGCCCAAATCATCTCAGCAAAACAGATTTCAACACACAGCAAAAACACAGGAGACAACAGCAAAAAATGGAAGGGAGACCCACGCCAATGGTGCCAGGTCTAAATATATATATATATATGCTTCTTATACTATTTTGGAGCGTAGTACTCAAGATGTCTTAAATTATTGAGAGATGTATATATATATATATTTTTCTACTAAGATTATGTATATATTTTTTTATTAATATCAAGGTATACATTTATGAAATAACTTGTAAATACGCATGTTTTATTTGTACATTTTACTGACATCTACTATATATCCTATTGGCAGTCTGGTCTACCTACATTTTGTTCATTACATAGTCTGTCTTTCAGTTTCATTCTGTAATGTAACAGCTGTTTTCAATTACTTGTTACCTGGCACTTTAAATTTGGCTTGGGTCCGTTGTAACGCGTCATGTGATCAAGGTCCAGGTCGGACCGAAACGCGTCATGGCGGCATACTGATGCGTGGCGAAATAACCTTCAATAAATAATGAAGCACGAAAAAATGGGTCCGCGTTTGTCTATCTGAGTCCTGGCTGGTGATTGGATTCGGAAGGATAGAGTACTGGAATATATATATATATATATATATTCACTGAAAAAACCATAGGTTTCACACCAGTTATAGTTAGGAATTAGCATTTAAAAAACCTATTAAATTCACTGAAAAAACCATAGGTTTCACACCAGTTATAGTTAGCTGGAAATTTTACTGATATAAAACCATTGAAATTCCCACGTTATAGTTAGTCGGACTCACTATAACTTGCGCGTGCAATGCACTGCTGATGACATCACATATTACATCACTCATGACATGGTCAGTGACATCACTCATGACATCACTGATGACACCATCCAGTGAATATGTGCCTTTCTGAAAAAGTAAATATTAGTGAGTAATGTTTAAATATTTAAATATATATATTAGTGTTTTACTTTGTGTATAAGTGGCTACATGTGTTGGTAAGTAGCTACATGCGTATGTATATGGGTTATTAGATGTTTCTCTTAGTATCAGTATGAGTGTCTATATGGTTTGGTGGGGGTATTACTTAGCACATAGATGCATGAGTGACTGACTCTCTGTTTCTATGTTTTGAAGACAGCATATGTACAGGACTGTATGGGTGGATGAGTGTCTATATGTGTTTGTTAGTGAGTGAATGACTGTCTCACTAGTGTCTTTATCAGTAACTACATATGTTTTAATCTAGTATATATGAATATTGATGTATATAAGTGAGTATATGTGAGAGTAAGAGATTGTAAGAGTTCCTGTTTAAATAAGTATGTGTTTCTATAAGTGATTGTTTAAGAGAATAAATATGTGTAATTTTAAATAGAAGTAAGGTGGAAGTGTGTGTATAACTCTATATTCAAATAAATGGATGTCCAATAGTTTATCTGCACGTGTGAATATGTGTGTGAGTAACTTTTGGATGAATGTCGGTGTGTAACAGGATGTATAGGTGTATCACTTCATATGATGAGTGAGTATATGTATGAGTGACTATATAAAACTATTGGTGAATGAGTGGATGTGTATATAGATAGTGGAATTACTGAATTGCTTGTTGTAACTGATATAGGTATCTCCATTTTTTAAAAAATTTCAGTTTCTATTTTTGAATATGTGTCTCAAGGGTTACATTATAGTGAAAGGAGGTCTGTCACTATGTCACAAGGATGGTGTCATGAGTGATGTCACTGACCATGTCATGAGTGATGTAATATGTGATGTCATCAGCAGTGCATTGCACGCGCAAGTTATAGTGAGTCCGACTAACTATAACGTGGGAATTTCAATGGTTTTATATCAGTAAAATTTCCAGCTAACTATAACTGGTGTGAAACCTATGGTTTTTTCAGTGAATTTAATAGGTTTTTTAAATGCTAATTCCTAACTATAACTGGTGTGAAACCTATGGTTTTTTCAGTGAATTTCATAGGTTTTTTAAATGCTAATTCCTAACTATAACTGGTGTGAAACCTTTGGTTTTTTCAGTGAATTTCATAGGTTTTTTTAATGCTAATTCCTAACTTTTTATATAGACTCATACCTATGTGTTTTTTAGTGAATTGCTAAAGTATGTTTTTGTAAAAATGAACACTATAATGTATATTGAGATAATATTTTTAATTTAAAATATTTTTTTTTATATTTCGCTTTCGGTGCGCGCACCGGTGCGCGTACCGTCAGCGCACTAACAAAAAAAAAGAAAAAAAAATGAAGGAGGGACTGTGTAATAGATAGTAAGACAGATAAAAAGTGTAAAAGGAAGTAACTGAGAAAAGAAAAATGAATAAGGGAGCAAAAGAAAGAAGAAATAGGAAGAAGACTAAAGCAGAGGTTAAGGGAGATTGTAAATGGATGTTGAAAGTAAAAAGAAGGACAGTTAAGTATGGGAATGTCAGGTAGTGACGGAATCAGAGGAAAAGAATAGCAGTGATTGAGGGAAAGTAAATATCAGTGAATATAAGTAAAAAGGGGTGAAAGAGGGTACATGTAAGTGAATAAGGGTAACACATGGGGAGTAATAGAGACAAACAAGAGAGAGAGTAAAAGAAGGACTGTCACAAAGGGACTAAGTGAACCAGTAAAAAAGGTAAGTGAAGGAGTGTGCATAGGCAGAAGTACTGAAAGAAATTGAATGTGGTCGGAAGTAAACATGGAACAAAAGAATAAGTGAGGGAAGCAAAGTAAGGAAATAGGGGTGCGGTAGGGTGACAGAAAAATAGTGAAAATAAAACAAAAGGTGATAACAAAAAAGATTTTGTAAACACACTTACCATATAATCAATGCAAACTTGTATCTATGAAAGATAAAAGAAAAAACACGTTATAATTTCTTAAAAATATATAATAAAATAGAAACAACAGTTCATGAGGTTTAAAAATCTACAAAAGTTTACTAAGAAATGATGCAATAGTGAAGGATACAAAAACAGAAAGAAAGTAATGTAGAAAGAGAAAAAAAAAGGAAAAAGAAATAGAAAGAGAACAAATTCCTAAAGGTAAATAAGATACTAAAAGAATGTAAGATATCAAATCAAAATCAGTAAAGATAAGAAAATAAAAGAAAAATGAGTGAAAAGGAGAGAAGTCTGATTGAGAAACTATAAATAAAAAAGAGGAATAGAAGATGATTGAGAGTGAGTGAAGTAAAGTAACAGAGTGAAGGGATGAAAGGAATGAAGTTAGTATAGAACGATGGATAAAACAGGAGTGAGAGAGTAAGTACACAGAAAGACAAAAGGAAGAACTAAGTGAACTACAGTACAATGGATGCGAAAGAAAAAAAAAGGAGAAAAAGAAAGAGAGGGTTAGGAAACTAAAGCAGTGGTACTGTGAGAATATGAAAAAGATAAAAAGTGGTGGAAGGAACAGAGGAAATGCAGACAGTTCCTATTAGATTAAGAAGTTGTGAATGAAGTGCACTAAAGAAACAGCGATGAAAAAAGAGTGTAAATTAGTAAAGAGAGGTAAATAAGGGTGAAAAAGAAAATGAGTATAAGACAATGTGAACACAATATAAATTACACAATGCAAACTACACAATAACTTCTACAATATGTTACATTATTTATTTTTGCTGTTCTCAGAATATATTGAATTTCACTTAAATTAGTGAGATCAAAGTCTTCATCATATAACAGCGGGAAAAAAAAAACACAATCTAAAAGATTGTGTTTAAAAAAACCCATTCAAACATACATCTCATATAAGTACACTAATCTTTGATTCACTTACTTTTCCGTGAGACCAAATTGCAGATAGTGAAGGTCCTTTTGGTGGAAAAAAGTCTGCTGTGCTCTATAACTTCCATTTCATCGACTTCCTATGAAAAAAGATCTAACAACATCATATGTTACACTTTCCTCACGGCCAATTTGTGTCAGATATATCAGTATTTTTTACTTTGAGATCCACTTAAAGTATCTACATGAGATTGCAGATAGTGAAGGTCCTTTTGGTGAAAAAAAGTCTGCTGTGCTCTATAACTTCGATTTCATCAACTTCTAACAACATCATATCTTACATTTTCCTCACGGCCAATTTGTGTCAGATATATCAGTATTTTTTACTTTGAGATCCACTTAAAGTATCTACATGAGATAAATAATTTCAAATATTAGATTAACTAACTAACTAACTAACTTTTATTAACTATTCCCGTCTTCAAAGGCCAATTCCCTTTACTAAAACTTTGGTTTTAAAAACACTAGATAAGAATTTGTAGAGTCATAAGGCAAACGTTGTTTATAAGTTAAATGAGAATCATTGCAGTAACTCCATCCATTTTCAGATTTTAAGTAGCATGTATAATGTCCTGAGGTGGTCGAAGATCCATCATGATAAATAATAGCTTCAGTTGTAAAGGTCCTTCCAGAAATTGATAACTGAGAAGCCACAAAATTTTTGATAGAAGTTGTCAATTTAGTTCCATCAGGTCTACATCGTTGGAAAACTAAAATAATATACTGCCCATACCTTTGTATAAATAATGTGGACAGCATTGTACAGTTACATTGGGTACACACCATATTATGATCTGCTGCTTTAACTAGATTTTTAAAAGACACTGATTTACAGTCTGGTAAAGTCAAATATATAAATCTTTCAGTGTCTATTGTAGTAGTACTTGATAAACTACAATTGTGGCAGTCATGCTGCCATTGATAAGAAAGACTGAAAAGATTATCTACATCTACACCTTCATCTTCCAAAACACCAAACATATACATTAAAAATTCCTGACAATCCTGCTGAATGTTCTGTGAAAATTTATCTTGACCAGAACACAAATCTAAAATATTTCGAATTTCTGTTACACTTTCTATTTGTGCTGTAACACTGCTACATTTCTGAAACACAGAATTCAATAAACCACACAATCTTTGATCCCGATTTTCAACAATCTGTTCTTGTAAACTTTTAAGAAAAAAAACAACATTAACCACTACATTAGCATAGCAGTTGACACCAGAACTGTTTTCAAACTGAAATCCAACAACATTTTCTCCACAATTCTTTTTCTTCCTGTTTTCAATTACAGTTTTCTCTACTTTTTGTCTTTTTGCAACTACCTCACTACAATTATCCTCATTTCTTCTTTTTCGGCCTACCACACGTTTTTCAAACAGAGGATATTGAGGCAAATGTGGAGCATACTCTCTTCTTAACCTATTGTATTCTTTAACACAATCTAGATCGGCAGAAATCTTTGTCTCATCACACGCAATCAAGTACAATCCTGATAAAGTTCTGACTCGAGATAATGCCACATATGCCATACCCTCTTTAAACACAGATCTTCCAATGTTCACCAATGCACTATCTACACTTAAACCTTGAGATTTATGAATTGTCACCGCATACGCCAAACAAACAGGAAACTGTTTTCGGCGAACATATAAGTCTTTTACAAGTAAAAATCTAGCAGAACAACGACTTATTTGTTGTACTTGTTCAATGCCATCAAATTTTATTTTTAAAAATTCAATTCCATCTCTATTTCTGTAATTCACAAAATCAACAACATAACCCATTGCTCCATTTACCAGACCGCTTTCAACATTTAAATTCCTTCTCAAAATGATACGACAATTTAAACACACATTCAGAGTCTTTTCAAAACCAGCTGTTTTTGAAATACTTTTCTCCAATGAATGCAATTTAGTTTTCAAATTTTCTGACAAAACAATTGTTGCACCCATATGCTCTATTTTATCTATTGCTTCCAGTTTCACAATCTCTTCATTTTCTAAGTCTAACATTTTTTGATTGAAGATGGAACATTCTTGCAGAGTTGGCATCAAACATATCCCAGATTTCTTCTCAGTCATTTTTTTAAAAATATTCTCTGGAAGAATGTTTTCATTTGCATACAAATTTGAAATTAATCGACTATGCAAAGCTTTTTTCCCTTTCTCAGTCATTTTTCCAATTCTTACATCTTGTAGAATATTTTTATAATCTTCATCCTTGGCCTGTCGCATATTTTGAAGCAGTTCAGCATATTTAAAATTTAGCCATATATTAACATTTCCAATGCTTCCAAGGGACTTCCTGGTATCTTCATGCGTGAGCATTTTAAACACTGGTTGTCCTTTTACTGGAGTCAACTGCAATAGATCTCCAAAAACAATAATGTGTTTTCCTCCAAATAACACATCATAGTCTGTTTTAAGAATTTCTTGCATTCTCAAATGCACAAAAGCAAGCATTAGATTTGAGACCATGCTTACTTCATCTATGATAAGAAGTTTCATTTTCTTCAAGACTCTTGAAACTTCAGAACACGCATCTCCAGATAGCTTGTTGTAATGCAATTTATTATCATGTTCAACTGGCAGCATCAATAAACGATGTAGAGTAATCCCTTTAATGTTATGTGCTGCCAGACCAGTTGGAGCAGTTACAACACAAGACAGTGGTGAATCAGTCCTTTTCTGCAGATAACTTGCAACGGCTTTAATTAGAAAACTTTTTCCTGTCCCCGCTTCTCCACTTACATACAGTCGGACAGGGTCAAATAATATACATGAGCACTCTTTTTTCTCATGTCTGAATCCATGTTCAATCTGCTCTGTGACTTCATCATATATCTTTTTCTGCTCAATGTTTAGTTGCGTTACCAAATCTTCTAAGTTAACTCCATCCTCTTGAGCTTGTTCCATAGCTCTTTCCACCTCATCCATGGCAGTGGCAGCTTCATTTTGGATAATTGGTCCTCCTAGTGGATCCTGGCTCAATGAAGTAGAACTCTGACTATCTTGAGAACTGTTTCTAGCTATCTCTTCAGCAATTGTGGTTTCTTGCTCCATTTCTTCATTCAACATTTGCAGATAATTTAGAAAAATAGGACATTCTATGGTATCCTTAGTTGCATTAAAAGAGTCTTCATAACAGAGAAAATCTCCAAGTAGTTCCTCTTCTGTACGCCATGGCTTAAAGAGTTGCAAAAGAGCTAAATAGTAAAATTCTCTTTTGTCTGGAACTTCACAACTCAATTTTCGATGATTAATCAAATGGCCTTTTTTCTGCTTCACTAGACATCCTTCATAGCCAATGAGTGCATATTTTCCATTATTGATATCTTCTGTGATGTTCCTCTTATAACTGTAGTTTTGAAGAACTTCATACAAACATGTGTTCTCAAGGTGAGTACTTCTATTTGGATAGTATGTATCCAACATATTTGTCTTCAAAATATCTGTACTGTTTGGTTCTTTTTCCGCCAAATATTCAATTTCTTGTACAGATTTCAAAACTCGGTTTCGTGTTGCAGCAAGACCAAGACTCACCCAAATGATTGTTCTTGATTTGGCATAGAGACTTGCTGATGATAACCGATCAGAACATTCATATGCTCCAATTTCTCGATGCGACAACATCTTCAGACTGAAACTGTATAATTTCTTGCTTAGACTCTTTTCATGTGAAATGTCCTCCCACATTTCCTTCAGTTCTGTCTTTTCTTTTTTGGTGATGTAAGATGTCACATATCGAGCCACAGCAATAGAGTTGTCAGCAACGAACTGAATATCCATGTTAGCATTCCACATGGACAAAATCACTGGGTTGTAATCGTTGATGTACTTAGATTCTTCATTTCTTTTCAAATTATATGTGTTTTTGGGAGATTTTCTCGTCACAGTATGTCGTAGAGATGACATCAAATTATTTACTCTTCCTTTAGAAATCACTGGTCGAGGAAATGCAAAACGACATTTCGTGTAGTACTTTTCCTTGTTTTTAAATTTTCGACGACAGTACTTTCCACAACGATGAGATTGAAAACGTAAAACTTGTTGCCTTAAATTGTTTTCTTCAGTAGATTTTGGAACAGCACATGTTGAATACTCTTCAATGAAACTCATCACTGTTTCATCTGAATCTGATCCAAATTTGGGTGCATCTTTAATCCACAACAACATATGTATATGAGGAGCACCTCTCGCTTGATATTCCTTCCTCCAAAAGAAATCCAAAACCTCTCCAAGGGGAGGATTTTTTTTGTTGGTAATAAAAGACATCATAGCTTCAAATCTATGATTAAAATATCTGCAAACATTCACTGGATCTAAAGAACACAGTTCTCCTGGTGTTTTCAATTCTATATTTGGTATGTTTTCATTTGCCTCTCGTAGAAATTGAAGTAAATCGTCCCAGGCATACTCAGCACAGCTAAGAGTGAGGAACCATGTAGGAGTTCCTAAGTTTCTTAGCATACATTTCAATTCTCCATGACGACGAAACCAATACTCGTTGGTTCCACGTTGACATGCCATGAGATTGATTAGCTGAGATTCCAAAATACTGTCTTGCAGATTAACTTTCTCCATAAAGTCCCTTGCACATACATTTTGCAAATGAGGTCCACTTTTTAATATATGATTAACTGCATAAGAAAGCCCAGACAAATCACTTTCAAACAGTAGATGAAATAAATATGGAATGCATTGACGAAACCTTGGATCTTCTGCATATAATCTTAGAGTCCGGTATTCAGCTGCAGGAATTTGAACTGGTCGATCATCATATCGTCCACCACAACCTGTTGGAAATAATTGTGGAAAACAACGAGCTTCCAAACTTTCTTCCCATACACTAATGGGACTTCCTTTTGCTGCCTTCATTTGAAACAAGTCAATTGCATTTCCCATTACTTCTTTGGAATGCAAAGGATGAACAGTATAATGTTCATATATTTCTTCAGTTCTAGACACATCAACTTTTTCAATTTGACCAACTGAAGAATCACTATCTTCTTCTGTAGCTGTTTCCTCTACTCCAACACTTACATGTTTGTAGTACTCATTGTTTTTAACTAAATACAACGTTGCCTTCTTGACTTTTTTAACATCCACTAAATCTTGCCAAATTTTCTTACTCTTTGTTGGAACCCCATTAACTAGAATAACTAAAGGATCTTCTTCTACTCTTTCTACACCAATTGTATTAATATTTTTCTTTACATCTAGAGGCAAATAAACAACTCTTCCCTTTAATCCTCTCAGTAAATCTGATGGAGGCAATTTCCCTGTCTTAGGCTCCATGCGAACAATAGCCTGAAAAGGATGGACACATTGAATCAAAATAGATTCATAAGTATTTAGATCCATCAATTCAGAAGGAATATCTATCAACTGAAGATTATTATAAACTGCTCTTGCAGGCATTCTATTTTCATTTAATTTTTTCAAACAATAAGTGCAAATACGCTGATCCAAACTCAAATCAAAAGAATTCTCCACCAACAAATAACTTACAAAATCCTCCCATTCACTATTATTTTCCAATTCACTTTTTGCATATAAATCAACTAACCTAGTCTGAATTTTATAATGAGTCCGTCGACAACACACACAAGTTACATTAGGCCTCTCACTTGATTTCACCTTAAACTTGATAATTTCCTCATCAAACTTTTCAATACTTGAAATTTGTCCATTATCTTCTGCATTACCATCCATTACTATATCTATTTCTACACTGTCCTCTTTGTTCCCAAAATAACAAAACTCAATTTCTTCACAAATAGTCTTCACATCCACTTCAGATCCATGCAAAAGAGCACTATTTAACTGTTTAAGCTTAAGTGCAGGACTTTTTGCATAATACAACTTCCTCACTAATTTCCTTACGTTATTATGATGCACTGCTAACATCCTAAAATGATGAAAAACACTCCGACAAACTTTTCTAGAAAGACATGCTAGTGAATGCCCTTGCAAACCTGTGCTTTCTCTCACTCTGCAAGGATCTAACTCTTGCAGGATCTTCATTTTTTGTTTGAGACTTTTTTTACTATATGTACGTAAGAAATTTCGAAGCAAATCAATTGATTCCTGTCGCACACTACAAATACTACTGCATTTCCATGTGTACACTGGACCCTTAGTACGTCTCCCTAAAACTTCATCAGCTAAGACCTCTTCTGCATCTCTAGATACAAGTTTCTCTTTTTCCATCACACAACTATCTTTCACCTCATATGCACGACCACTGGTGTCAACTGCATGCACCAAATCATTTTCCTGAAAGTAACTCTCCTCATTAAAAAAAGGCTCAGAACTTGAACTATGCATCCATTCACCAGAAAATACTTCACAAAAATTACTCCGATTAATAATTCTTTTCCATCTACTGTTCGATTTGAAAACATCCATTGCCTTATTAAGTATCCTAATTCTATTGATTATTAAAATAAATAATTTTTTCTTAACTTCAAAAGCCTGATCAACAATCTTTTCTACACTTTTCTTTTTCTTGTAAAAAGCAGCTTTTAGTTTACTTTTCTTTTCATTTTTTAGCAAATTTAAAACTACCCTATTGCGAAACATTCGCCTACGAATGTCCCTAAAAACATTTACCCTTCTATTGCTAACCATTCTCTTCTCTCCTGGTCCAATGGAAACATTTTTTGTGGGCTTCTCTTTCCTTTTTAGATTTGTTGACTTTTTCTGTATATTCACATTAGCAATTTCATTTTTTTTCCTACGACATATGTTGCGAAGAAAAGACTTAATTGGCTTACCAGAAGCTTTTCTGGTGTTTTTTGAAGTAGTTGTTGAAGAGGATTCCATAAACTCTGTTGTTGATGTTCTCCTTTTCCGTATGGTATTTTTGATATTTCTTTGCCTTGAAGGCATTTTTGCTTCCTTTTCAGAAGTTGATTTGAATCTGTTGTTCTGTTAAAAAAACACATGAAAGACCACTATTAGCAAACAACAAAGTAATGTTAAAAAGCAAACAATATAAACAATAAATTGCAACATATTTAAGTTTATACAATAGCAACACATGGCTTTATTTTTAAAGGCCTTGCGCCACCAGTGCGTCACTTATTACCCATGTTTAAAGTCAAGCATCAGCTGCACATGGCATTCATAAATAAGGGCCAAATGCAAATACCAATCAATTGCACCCAAAAATCGATTTTTCAATAACATGTAAGAAACACTGCGCAAAACCTAAGTACAACCACTCAATATCATCAAACAAAGTCAGGGTCTGATTTATAAAGGCCTTGCGCCACCAGTGCGTCACTTATTACCCATGTTTAAAGTTTTGCATCGGCTGCACATGGCAATCATAAATAAGGGCCAAATACATATACCAATCAATTGCACCCAAAAATCGATTTTTGAATAACATGTAAGAAACACTGTGCAGAACCTATGTACAACCAATCAATATCATCAAACAAAGTCAGGGCCTTATTTATGAAAGCCTTGCGCCACCAGTGTGTCACTTATTACCCATGTTTAAAGTCATGCATCAGTTGCACATGGCAATCATAAATAAGGGCCAAATACATATACCAATCAATTGCACCCAAAAATCGATTTTTCAATAACATGTAAGAAACACGGCGCAGAACCTATGTACAACCAATCAATATCATCAAACAAAGTCAGGGCCTTATTTATGAAAGCCTTGCGCCACCAGTGCGTCACTTATTACCCATGTTTAAAGTCATGCATCAGCTGCACATGGCAATCATAAATAAGGGCCAAATACATATACCAATCAATTGCACCCAAAAATCGATTTTTCAATAACATGTAAGAAACACGGCGCAGAACCTAAGTACAACCACTCAATATCATCAAACAAAGTCAGGGCCTTATTTATGAAAGCCTTGCGCCACCAGTGGGTCACTTATTACCCATGTTTAAAATCATGCATCAGTTGCACATGGCAATCATAAATAAGGGCCAAATACATATACCAATCAATTGCACCCAAAAATCGATTTTTCAATAACATGTAAGAAACACGGCGCTGAACCTAAGTACAACCACTCAATATCATCAAACAAAGTCAGGGCCTTATTTATGAAAGCCTTGCGCCACCAGTGCGTCACTTATTACCCATGTTTAAAGTCATGCATCAGTTGCACATGGCAATCATAAATTAGGGCAAAATACATATACCAATCAATTGCACCCAAAAATCGATTTTTCAATAACATGTAAGAAACACGGCGCAGAACCTAAGTACAACCAATCAATATCATCAAACAAAGTCAGGGCCTTATTTATGAAAGCCTTGCGCCACCAGTGCGTCACTTATTACCCATGTTTAAAATCATGCATCAGTTTCACATGGCAATCATAAATAAGGGCCAAATACATATACCAATCAATTGCACCCAAAAATCGATTTTTGAATAACATGTAAGGAACACTGCACAGAACCTAAGTACAACCACTCAATATCATCAAACAAAGTCAGGCCTTATTTATGAAAGCCTTGCGCCACCAGTGCGTCACTTATTACCCATGTTTAAAGTCATGCATCAGCTGCACATGGCAATCATAAATAAGGGCCAAATACATATACCAATCAATTGCACCCAAAAATCGATTTTTGAATAACATGTAAGAAACACTGTGCAGAACCTATGTACAACCAATCAATATCATCAAACAAAGTCAGAGCCTTATTTATGAAAGCCTTGCGCCACCAGTGCGTCACTTATTACCCATGTTTAAAGTCATGCATCAGCTGCACATGGCAATCATAAATAAGGGCCAAATACATATACCAATCAATTGCACCCAAAAATCGATTTTTGAATAACATGTAAGGAACACTGCACAGAACCTAAGTACAACCACTCAATATCATCAAACAAAGTCAGGCCTTATTTATGAAAGCCTTGCGCCACCAGTGCGTCACTTATTACCCATGTTTAAAGTCATGCATCAGTTGCACATGGCAATCATAAATAAGGGCCAAATACATATACCAATCAATTGCACCCAAAAATCGATTTTTGAATAACATGTAAGGAACACTGCACAGAACCTAAGTACAACCACTCAATATCATCAAACAAAGTCAGGCCTTATTTATGAAAGCCTTGCGCCACCAGTGCGTCACGTATTACCCATGTTTAAAGTCATGCATCAGCTGCACATGGCAATCATAAATTAGGGCAAAATACATATACCAATCAATTGCACCCAAAAATCGATTTTTGAATAACATGTAAGGAACACTGCACAGAACCTAAGTACAACCACTCAATATCATCAAACAAAGTCAGGCCTTATTTATGAAAGCCTTGCGCCACCAGTGCGTCACTTATTACCCATGTTTAAAGTCATGCATCAGTTGCACATGGCAATCATAAATAAGGGCCAAATACATATACCAATCAATTGCACCCAAAAATCGATTTTTGAATAACATGTAAGAAACACTGCGCAAAACCTAAGTACAACCACTCAATATCATCAAACAAAGTCAGGGCCTTATTTATGAAAGCCTTGCGCCACCAGTGCGTCACTTATTACCCATGTTTAAAATCATGCATCAGTTTCACATGGCAATCATAAATAAGGGCCAAATACATATACCAATCAATTGCACCCAAAAATCGATTTTTGAATAACATGTAAGGAACACTGCACAGAACCTAAGTACAACCACTCAATATCATCAAACAAAGTCAGGCCTTATTTATGAAAGCCTTGCGCCACCAGTGCGTCACTTATTACCCATGTTTAAAGTCATGCATCAGTTGCACATGGCAATCATAAATAAGGGCCAAATACATATACCAATCAATTGCACCCAAAAATCGATTTTTGAATAACATGTAAGGAACACTGCACAGAACCTATGTACAACCAATCAATATCATCAAACAAAGTCAGAGCCTTATTTATGAAAGCCTTGCGCCACCAGTGCGTCACTTATTACCCATGTTTAAAGTCATGCATCAGCTGCACATGGCAATCATAAATAAGGGCCAAATACATATACCAATCAATTGCACCCAAAAATCGATTTTTGAATAACATGTAAGGAACACTGCACAGAACCTAAGTACAACCACTCAATATCATCAAACAAAGTCAGGCCTTATTTATGAAAGCCTTGCGCCACCAGTGCGTCACTTATTACCCATGTTTAAAGTCATGCATCAGTTGCACATGGCAATCATAAATTAGGGCAAAATACATATACTAATCAATTGCACCCAAAAATCGATTTTTCAATAACATGTAAGAAACACGGCGCAGAACCTAAGTACAACCAATCAATATCATCAAACAAAGTCAGGGCCTTATTTATGAAAGCCTTGCGCCACCAGTGCGTCACTTATTACCCATGTTTAAAATCATGCATCAGTTTCACATGGCAATCATAAATAAGGGCCAAATACATATACCAATCAATTACACCCAAAAATCGATTTTTGAATAACATGTAAGGAACACTGCACAGAACCTAAGTACAACCACTCAATATCATCAAACAAAGTCAGGGCCTTATTTATGAAAGCCTTGCGCCACCAGTGCGTCACTTATTACCCATGTTTAAAGTCATGCATCAGCTGCACATGGCATTCATAAATAAGGGCCAAATACATATACCAATCAATTGCACCCAAAAATCGATTTTTCAATAACATGTAAGAAACACTGCACAGAACCTAACTACAACCACTCAATATCATCAAACAAAGTCAGGGCCTCATTTATAAAAGCCTGGCGCCACCAGTGCATCACTTATTACCCATGTTTAAAGTCATGCATCAACTGCACATGGCAATCATAAAAAAGGCCAAATAAAAATACCATTCATTTGCACCCAAAATCGATTTTTAAATAACATGTAAAAAACACTGCGCAGGACTTATATACTAACATACAATTTCACTTCTAAAACATAACTATCTGCTTCCAAATATTCTCCATAGAGAAAATAAATCTCTATCTAAATTAAATGAATCATTACTTACCTTTAGAAATGCTTTTGGAGATTGAAAACAGTGTCAGACACACACACCAATTTTTCTTTAGCAGAGGAGAAGGTGTGCTCTCAATACACTGAAACCAAGACTGGCATAGAAAATCTCTATCTTTGTACACATATGCCTTAATTCAACCAATGAAAACTCTTCCCTCACTATTTTCAAACCAACACCCATCCCCCTCTCAAACCTTTCTATCTGTTACCATAGCAACTCCCTCCTAACTGAACTCTAAGGTTCAAAAGTTTATCTTACAATGTTGCAAATTAACTCAGCAAGGATGTTTGACCTGTCAATACAGCAGCCTATACAGGGTATTTTTGCTTTTGGTGACTTTTTTTAAACCATTCAAATTGCTTCTTTCACACAACATAACCATACACCCTAACTTTCAGTTTTCAACTATCTGAATCCACCAATCATTGCTAGTGATTCAAGAGCACAGAAACTCCACAATTATTTTTTTGTGAACTCCTACTGTTCCAACTGCCATTTCATTCCCACACTTCATCTGACTGGACCAGAACCTTCTCACATCATGTACTCTGTTTGGGTTATTGGACATAGCTACATCCACTGGGCTCAAAGGTATGCAGCTAGCAGAAATTTTCATAACCTTGATTTATCAAATGTGGAAATCAAGTGGATTGGCCACAGAGGATTAAAATGTCACCAATTGATACCATTGGTGAAAACCTTTTTGCATCTGCCAGAACCTGACCTTATAATTGTGCACTGTGGTGGAAACGATCTAGGCACATTAACTGGGGTAGGTCTGGAAATGCTATTAAAGGACACCTTTCATCAATTGATGATACTTTTTCCCCACACTGCCTTGGTATATTCCAATATATGCCAAAGACAGAAATGGAACTGGTCCAACCAATTTGGTCCACAATTTGAGAAAGCACGGAAACATGTAAATAAATCTGTTTCTGCTTACATGAGAGACTATGGAATGGGTTCATTATACAATAATAACTTGCGTTACAACATGCAAGACATCTACAGAGGAGATGGAGTGCACTTCTCAGATGAGGGGAATAGAATATTCCTCCTGAATTTAAGAATGTGTATTGGAACCTACTTGTAGGTACCTAAATCAACCACAGAACCCAAAAGCTCTTTTCAGAGCTACCCTAACTCTGATCATTCAAAGCGTTTATTTTTTTCTAACTTTTTTCACTATTTTTCACCAAAGTACGCTTTCGGGTACGCTTAAAGGTGCGCGCACCAGGCGCTACCCCCGCGAAAAATTAAAGAATTTTTTTTTTTTTTTTAACGTTTATGAGCCTCCTAAGCCCCCCTCAGAAAACCTAGAGGGTCAAGAAGTCTCTACAGTTCCCCCTTCTATCCATTCCGAACATTGTTTACCCTCCATCTTGTGTCTCGATTGTTCCGAAACACAAAATGGAGGACTCCCGTAACGCTGCCAGTGCGCGTAAAGGAGCGCGCACCCCTAAGCGCTCGTTAAAAAAAGGTGGGAAAGTAATTTACGGAAAACCCAATGGAGACACTTTCATCAAATATAGAATACGCCCTACTACATAGCAGTCCCTACCATTTGCCCAAATTTGGTGAAATTCCATTGAGACATTTAGGCTACAGGCCTGTCTAAATATCCTGAGGTAAATTACATGACAAAAACACACTTGTAATGTTAGAATTTACAACCAATTAAAAAGTATCTCTCATTTTCTACGATTATTTCCTGACGTTTGATTGGTTAAGTACAACAATATATATAAAAGAAGAGAGGGAAACACAGCCATTTTGACTACTGCTTCCTGAAGTACACTTGAAAACAAATTTCACTGACAACTTCAACTAATTTCTCTAAGGTAACTTCTAATTATGGAAGTATATTGTACACGTTAAGTTTATTTCTTAAAAAATATTCTGTTAGTGATATGCTATCCCTCTTTAATAGTTAGAGATAGAGATAGACTTCTCTGTAATAGTTATGGATTGAGTTAGGCTTCTCTGGTATACTAGCTCTACTAATATAGTTAATTTATATGCAATTTTCAGAAAGAAAATGGAAGGAGAAAATAAGGCAAATGATACTTCTATCAAAGTAAAGGTGGAAAAACCAGAAGATGAAAAAAAAGAAGTTGATTTCATGGATGACTCTTTGGATGAACAGTTTATAGAATGTTTGGAAGAAATTGAATCATGTACATATAATTATGAGGAAATTCCGGACAATATTATGTTAGAAATTTTATTAAATTATGAAAAAGAATCAGAGGAATAAATTTATCTTTAATAATTTCAATTGTTTCAGACAATATTCTTTTTTATATGTAATTCATGAAGTATTACCAAAAATGTTTAAAATATAAAGTGAGACTTATAGTATACTGTTCAACTATTTTTCTGTTACATAGTAAGTTTACTCATAGTTACTACCTTTCTCCCACTATATTATCTCATATGAATATTTTACACCTCATTTTCATAAGTGAACAGGATAGACTACTCATGATCCCCTAGAAATTCTCAGGGAGTGCTTAAAAGATCTGTTTCTCCTTTCCAGACAGACTATATTATGAATTCCATATACCACAAAAAATACAATAACAACATGCAAGATGTCTACAAAGAAGATGGTGAACATTAAATTTAAGTCTCTTCATTAGTACCTACATGTAGGTACTTACATAAAATAAAAAAATAAAAAAAAAAACAATTCATAAACATACAATTTTTGAAGTGATTATTTTTCCATAGTACCCTCCTCGATACGCTCCCCGGTGCGCGCACCAGGCGCTTCCCCCGCGAAAATCGAAAAAAAAAAAAAAAAATTTGAGGCCCCGCGGGGCCCTTTAATGGCCCCCATATCAAACCTAGGGGGTCAGGGGGGGTCTACCCTGCCCCCTTATGGTCAATTCCACCCTTTGTTTTTGCCACCTCTTATGACTAGATTTTACCGATAGACAAGATGGCGGCCGCTCCGGACTGTTTAGAATGTTTACAGACAACTGAGAGCCAATCAGCTTTCTGCGCGCAAGTCGCGTGTCGCGCCGGGAGCGCTCACCGGTGCGCGCACCGGAGAGCGCCTATAGATATATATATTTTTTTGAACGTTAATTTCTCAAAATCCACTGAAGCACATATCTTGAGACATAGCAAAGGCACATCGGGCTACCAGTCCCTACAATTTTGCCAAGTTTGGTGGAAATCCATTCAGCCGTTCGAGCTAAAAGTGAAATCGACCGCCCTATGGAAATTAACATGGGGAAAACGCGTTTTGGGACCCCCCTTTTATCTCGGCCCCCGCTTGACGAATCCCCCCCAAACTTTCAGGGAAGGACCGGACCGCCATGAGACCATTTTCCTGAAAATTTCAGACAGATTCGTCAACCGGCGCCAAAGTTATTCAAAATAGAATGTTGAGATTTAACATTGAAAATTATCCTAACTATAACTACCTACTGGCGACCGCCAGTAGGTAATATATATATATATATATATATATATATATATATATATATATATATATATATATATATATATATATATATATATATATATATATATATATATGGAAGAGGTATGGCGCAGCAGCCAGGGTGCCTGACTTCGGACCACAGGGTACGATCCCCGGGCAGGTTAGCCCAGCACTATGTGACTCTGCGCAATAGCTTGCCTAATCTTCCCGATGGCCCCCAGTGACGTGACACCATTCGGGAGGTAGCTGTGCGCTTTAAAAATACTGGTATTATTATTATATATATGAAACTCGGTCGAAAAGCGTAACAGGATTGAATAAACCTGCACTATACGGTGACTTCCTGAGTGTGTGCTTCCTCTGGACTCTCTGTGTGGTATTGAAGTTTCCCAAGGGGGGGGGAGTCCTCTGCGTGTCAGCAGGAAGGGTCGGGCCACCCAATCATGTGTCAGGCTCTCCGCCAGTCATACTTTCCCTCAGTTTACCTTTCTGGTAGATGACTCTTCACCTTGCCCACCTGCGACATTTCACGTTGATTTATGGAGCCTTTGATTTTGCCAAACCTTGTCTTTGTGAATCTGAGCACCTTTTTAGAATCTATAAAAATGTGTGGTCTGTCACAAGCCCAGTTTTGTGGTTTGGCCCGATACAATGTCACATACCTCACCTCTTGTTCTTGTGACAGTTTCACTGAGGCTTCCTGTACAAAGGGTGTAAAATCTCTGTCAGGCGGCTCAGCCATGCTGCGCGTGCTCCCCACTCTCACGGAGGTTGCTTCCGTAGGTGGCCACCAATGGGCCGATGGCGTTGACCAATCGGACCTACAGCCAGAGGCAGTCACCAAATCACATTATGATGGATCACAGGGTTGGATGTCAAGTTAGTGTGTGTTTTGGGGGATCGGAGCTTGGCTTCCAAGCGGCCATGTTATATATCATAGCCGATAACCTCCCAATTAAATTTCAGCCGGCATCATACAGATATAGACTTTTTCTTTATATTTATGTTTTTCTTGTGACAGTTTTCTTTATTTTTGCTAATCTCTTTTTTAATTCTTATCTTTTTACTTCATAATTTTTTCTTCCATTTCTCTACTTCTGCCTTCTCTGAATTCATTTGTTATCTTTGTGTGTTTTTTTCTGTGTGTCTCTGTGTTGTTAGGTCTCGGCTTAGTGTAATTTGTTATGCAGCTTGCCATTGGTTTAACTCTGGCATTGCTGTTGTAATCTAGCTTTCTGTTGGCTGTTAATACCATACCTAACTTCTGGGTAGTCCGGAAGCAGCAGCGCCTAACTACAGTTTCCCTCCGTAGCAACACTCTGTAGGGCCACAGGGAATTTTCTTTTTTCTCTTCAGCAGCGCCTGCCTTACAAGTTACATGATGCTCGGGCGCGTGCTCCTGCAGCGCGTGGAGATTAATTTGCTGTCCTTTTATTTGGCTTCCCCCGCCCCCTATTTAGCGTGAGAAGAATATCTATGTATTTAACCGAACTATCCCTATGTACGACAGTCGCAGCTCTGCGCCCTCCCCCTACGGAGGCTGGCACCGTGCAGTGACGTCACAGTGATTGCCAGCTCTGCCCATGCTGGTTCTGAGGAGGGGGCAGGACCGGTCCCTCGCCACTGTTGTCGTGTGCTCTGCTTCCCTGACAAGACCATGCTGTAATACATTTTGGTCGAAATGCATTCAGAGCAGTTTCGATTTTATCTGAGTACATGATCTTCCACCAAAATGCCCTGCAGACGTTTTTCTCAGAGACACTGCAGTATAATTTCCGAGACTCTGCGTGGGTTTCTCAAAGAATACTAAGCAGCGAGGCCGGCATGAGGCTGCAGGTTGTATGGGTGTTGTACCACAAAAGGTCTGGTGTCATGCTCTGGAGCAGTGCGCCTTCTTGGAGCCAAAACCAACTCAGGCCTATGGGGCCGCAAAGGTGACGCAGCTGCACTCAAAAAGAGAGATGTGAACATGCCAGCGCACGGGCACTCCATACTGCAACCCGAGAAACAGAGCAGCAAGGACACGCCGGAAGGACAGACTCTCAACAGGAAGGAATCAGGTGTGCCAGACATAACCCCAAACAAGGAAGATATTAAATACATGCATTGCCCTAGTGACAGTTACATGCAAGACTCCGAGCATTTTTACTTGAGGGTGTGTGTCTATAGTGCCAATATCGGCACACTCCCCAGCCCTCCCAAAGCAATAAATGTAATAAATAGACACAACACAATTTTGGTGGAGAAAATTGCTGCAGGCTTATTTGCATAACAATACGCCAACACGGTGGGTTAACTTATGGGCGATCCAAGGGCAGGCTGCACCTCGCTGCCTGCCCACCTGATGAGCCATAAAATCCGGTGGCCCTAACCAACAGGTATTGTCATTTTGGGGGAGGAGATAGCCCCTCCCTCCGGCAGCCCACCAGTCTACCACTTACTCACGCCCCTCCCCGCTACGGGGGGCGGAGAGTTGCAGGCAACCCCTGGTTTCTCAGGTCCACATTCGCCCGTAGGACTAATGGGGTGCCGTCGTTCCTCCAGGATCCCACGTGAGGACCTCCCTGGGGATAATTGGCTTTAGCACCCTTAGTGTGCTCCTATAGAGGGTACCCTTCTGTACCTTACAGCCTTTGGATCGCCCTGTAACTCCGCCACAGCACTGGGTGTGGCCACCGTCACCCCAGGGCCCCCCACCACCATAGACCTAGTTACCTACACCCTGCTGATTCCAAGCCCCCCCCCCGCTGATGAAGCAAGAAAGGGTCTATTCCCCCTTTGGACAGGTGTATCCCAAGGATCTAAACACCCCGTGGACTGAGTGTGCAGTAACCCATACCGGCTAAAACCAAAACCCTATTCTCTGTGACTGTACGCATGGCGCTGTTCACCCTCCTGCGCGAGGTCCCCGTGGCTGTGTCTAGCGCTCGTTGGGGGACCGTGGCACACTTGTTGGATGACCACTTTCCCCCTGCATGGCTGTCCGCTAAAGCTATAGGGCGGGAGAATTCCCATATGTTTAGTGATACTCAACTCCATGGTACTTGATTTATTGACCTCAGACGAATGAAATGCTTAGTGGACCTACCAGGATCTGAACCTGTGACCAGTAGGTCGAAACAAGTCCTAACAGTTCTTCCGCTCAACAGTCCTGTGAACTTGAAACCCAGGGCTGCTATCTGGCCTCTAACCCTTACTTGGACATGCCTGACATCGCTTTATTAAGTTACGTGGCTAACCTAGTCACAGATGGTAAAACGATGGGCTGAAAATTAGAAGACAACTGAGATGATCGTTAGCTAGACCCACTACGAAGTGCACCTAGAAAAGAGGTCGGGACCACCACACCTCTCATGTGATACAGCCCATGTTTACTTTGCCATGCCCTCCCCAAGACCTTGATATTACCATAAACCCCTAAAGTGACCAGGCGGCAGGCACCCATCGGTACCTGTCAGTCCTATTTTACACCAACTCCATGCTGTCTTGCGGCACTCCCTGCTGCAGGAGTCTAGTTGCAACCCCTACTCGCCCCACTTGACCCGCAGTGTTTGCACTGCTGACGATGTGTGGTTACCTCTCATCGGGGTCGGTGGAACGTATAACATGTGCCTAGAATGTTCAATATATGTGGTTTTGAGTCGGAGTAGGGGAATCAGAACCTAATAGTAACTGTGCCGAGGGCAAGTGTTAATATCCATAACTGTGAATCTTGATAAAGCACGACCTGTACTAAAATTCACTATAACATCTGGCTTAGGCATGTTGCAGCAACAATTGGCCCATCACATCAACTTTACAAACCCAGGAGCCATCCTGAACTGGTTACCCCAGGTCCATGCCGCCCATGCCTTAACCTAAGGAGCTCTTCCCAACGGAGCATTCGTCCCAACAGAACTGACCCGTCTGTATCCAACTTGAAGTGTCACAAAGCAGGCCCCCTTAAGGCTAAAAGGATGACCTGGGCCGCAAGCAATCGTCAACCATGATCTTGACTTACTGAGTGAAACAACATTATTAAACCACCTGGTCAAAAATAGCACAGGAGAACTCACTGCTGAAAATTAGTGGAGGGCCCTAGCCTCGCTTAAGGAAGTCAAGGCTTGACTTTCTCACCTTGTGGGAAAAACAAGGTACACAATTGACAATAACGTTGCCCGTGACTACCTGGACAGGCCCTTTCCCCTGCTGTGTGCAAACCCCATAGTGTGTCACAATTACTGATCTTCAGATCACTTCTGGAAAGTCCCCTATGCACCCCAAAATGAGTACCATACAAGTCTTCTGCCCATCTACTCCTGTGGTTACTCCTCCTGTCACCTATAATCTGAGTCCAGTGGTTGCATAGGGTAATTAAGCCACCACTGGGGCTGACGTGTAAGGCTGTCATGGTAATTGCAAACAGCTACACTTAACAATGCTTCTACCCTCCCCTACAAGAGGTCTGAACCAGGGTGCCCCCTTGCCCCCAATATAAACTCTATGTGGGTGACAGGGCCCTCCAATCGCCTATAACAGACAGTGCCCCTCCAAATTCTGCGGATATTTCCTCTCGGCTTGATTTGGCATTCTCAAACCTATTCAGTTAAATCTGTCCGGGCCCCGTAAAACGCTTACTACCTGCAAAAAGGCAATCAACAGCCCCTTATTATGCTTCTGCCAACTTTGTCCGCCCTTTCCGTTCGACAAATTGGAAATACCAGAGTTTACTCTCAAGAGAAGGTTAATTGCCGCCCGGCTTTCTGCACACCCGGAAGTCTATCCCTAATCCAGAACTGGCAAGAGCATGGCACGCCCGGCTGTCCTGCCCTAAAACCATGGAACAGCAGCTCCCTAGCACCCGCGACGCAAGCCAATGATTTTTCCTGGCTGAACCAACCTAGCGCAGAAAATGCCCCCAAGCGCCCTATCCTTGACTCCTATCACCAGTCGATAATGACATAGTGATGGACTTGCGATTGACTCCAAGGACATGTCGAACAACTTTGATCTAACTGCTGGAAACCATGGAGTCATACCCCTGATCGGTGTTAGCGAGTGAAGACAACATGCATACATGTACACAAGCATGTCTCCCGTCACTGTTGGTATAATGCAAGCTACTGCAAGACGTAGCGGGAATAACATCTAATTACCATCAATATGCATGATAAGCGTTCCATGGCACCGAAAAGGCCAGGCTTAGACAACATTTCAAAGCATTTCCACAGGAGAATCGCCTATTGAGCTGAAGCCTGGCCAGCTCCCTTTCCTCCACGGCCCGTGTCTCCCAAACCCTCAGATGTGGTGGAACCGCGACAGTGGAAAACTGTACACCTCTCCCATGCTCAGGGGGGCCCAAACCTCCTAGCTGTTGGAGATTAGAATGGGTGCCCAGTGCGCCTGAGTCCTGTCTGACGATATGCGCTGCCACCCCATGGCAGCCTAAAAAAGCCAAAATCGATCAGCGGAACACATGATAGTGGTATGGAAATTCGGACTGCGTGTCACATACAATTATTGACAAGAAAGGGGGACCAACCCTGAGCCATTACTCGAAACCACCACACATCGGTGCACACGTTCTGGAAGGCAAGGGGCACTGTGTACATGAGGGACCCCGAAATACCGTCCTAATTTACCTACTGGTGTGCCGCAGCATGTGGTGCACAAGAACATGCGATAGTAAACTGTAATCATTAGCAAGTACTGTCTGCGTGAAAAAAGGGGGGGGAGCCCTGGTCAACCATACTGGACTGACCATCCCCCAAATCCCGCAAACTACGGAGAGAAATGACATGTCAGAAAGCCTGTTTCCCCTGTGTCCGGGTTGCCTCAATGACCCCAACATCTCGAGCTACTCTGCCACCATCCCGATCACAATACTTACACAGGCACGGTGCCGGACGTTTGAGCTTTGGTGCGTTCGAGTGACAATACGTAATTCTGCATGCGAGAAAAGGTAGTATGTTAACAAAAAACCCCAGGCGTGTCCTGCGAACCCTCCCCGGGGTGTCCAGCACCCGGCACCTCCAAGAGCACTTAACAAGGAACAGCATTCAGGCTCCGAGCCCAGAGCACGCCCTGGCCATTCCTGCTTCCGTTCCCACCTGTCCTCCTCTGAGTGGTGCCTGCGTACTTGATCCGATTGTCCTGAAATTAGAAAAAGGTTACACTCTATTCCTGGACGTGCTGACCCAGAACCCCACACACTGGCCCCAGTGTGTTCTTCCCCTGTACCTGTTCTGAGCTCTGGCAGGCCAGCCTGCTAGGCATGGTTTGACTATCAGAGAACGAAATCCGCGTGCTTCTGGAAGAGAGAACAAATCCATGAAAACCGCCCATTACCAGCATTGACAGGTAAGCATATTGCTAACTCGATCGCCAGTATCAGAGCCCCTTACTTGAGCACCAGTTGCATGACAAAAGAACACATTCCATTATTGCACAGGAGATGGATGATTTGCCCCGACTCACCCGTTGTTTAAAAGAAAACACATTCAATTAAGGCACAGGGGATGCATGATTTGCCCACACACAGTCGTTGTTTTCCAAGAGAACACACCAATTATTGCTCAGGAAATCAATAATTTGCCCAGACTCACCAGATGTTTTACCAGAGCAAACTTACAATTATTGCGCAGGTGATACCGGCTATGCTCAGACTCACCAGTTGACTACAAATGGATTACGCCCATGGGGTGGAACCTGCGCACCCCCCCCAGGCGAGGTGCAAGGCGAACTGAATATTCGTGCCGCCCCGTTGCATTACAATTAGATATCCTCATGGGGTGGAACCTGTGGTCTCCCGCACAAGGCGAGTTGCAAGAAGAACGAAACATAGTGCGCCAAGCCATGCCACGACCAGCAGGGAAGAGATTACCGAGATGGCCATGCATGTCTAAATAGCACGGTCTCCGTCAGGGCGCCCCACAACAGGAACAGTAATGACACCTGGGTAGACAATCACAAGTGAACAAATCACAACAGCAAAATCACAGTCGCATGAGGCCAAAGCGACAAATGCGAGCAAACAAACTACAAGATGTAGTAAATGGTAACGTACAGGAGGAAAAGGAGAAATGCGCGCAAGCCACAAAAGCGCACCAAGTACCAGCAGAGGTACAATACTTCATCAAATGGCAGACACAAAAGTTAGCCTCCATCCTGAACCTGGTTGTCCCAGACCCTAGCACACTGACCCCAGTGTGCTATGAGCCTTATACCTGTTGATACCTCAGGCGGCCCCCCATGTGAGTGGGTCGTTTTTTCCAGCGCGGTTCCTGCATTTGAGACAAAAAACATTCATTAGACACCCTGCCCCCCCCTCATACACAAATATGGATTCTCCGCAATGGGACAGGGTCCATCAATGCCCTCACGCTGCTAATCACATGCCCCAAGAAGATGTTGCCCGCTGCCCCTTGTGCAGAGACTCCATGTGCCGGCCGGAGATCGCCATAGACGAGGCTACATTCGGCACACTGGTAGTCGCATTGCAGTGTGTGCAGTCGTGTTACAAAATGCCGCTTATGGCCAGGCCCCAGCATATTAAAATATTAGCAAAAGCAGAACGCGTGGCTCGAGGATCCCAAGCAGCTCAAAAGTCGGGGCTAAGCGGTCTGAACGCGTACTGTGTCCTCGACGATGTCAGACATTAACGCCGCCGCGTGCCACCATTGCAAACCGTCTCAGGTGGGATTGCGCTAACGCCTGCATGCGCTCTGCGTCGAACTCTGCGAGCTACGTGTGCCAAGGCATACGTGCCTCTTTCCGGGCTCCGGGTACCCGGGTCCCCACACTCCGCACCCCCAGTGCTGCTGCAAACCACTTGAGGCGCCCTCGTTCAGTGTCCTAGCCGCTTTCCATGCAGTCGGAGGCCCGTTATTCACGAATACAGAAATTGAAGCCCCCCCAATTGGAGGGGCTGCAATCCTGGAAGCGCAGACGTGCGCTCGGTAAACGGGGGAGCACAAGCGCGGTCGCGAAGGAGGAGCGGCAGGCAAAGGGAGCACACCCCCCCCCCTCGCTGGGGGAAGGGGGGTGGGGGTTGCACGCCAAGGCTGGGATGCAGCCGACAAAATGAAATCCCCTCCACCACCCTCACACTAATCTAGCCCCAGGACGAGGGTCAGCCCTACACCAATGGAGCCTGGAAGAGTGAGTGGGCCCTGCCGCGCGGGATCTCCCCACCGGAAACCGAAGCAGGTCCAAAGTCCCCCCGACCTGCCTGCGCCAACTGTAAGGGGAGAAGACACAGGCCCGGGCGCCGCTATGAGGAGAGCGTCCCAACAGGAGAAGCTGCAGTCCGCCCCACCCCGGGCGCGCTGGAAAAGGAGAGAGGAGATCCCAGTCCGGTCATGGGAGATGAAGACCCAGCCCGCACCGCTACTCCGTTGCAGAACCAGGGTAAGGATCGGCCGGCACGGCCCGGGGTACCAACAGCATAGGGGCTGAACCAGAGACGCAGACTGCCCCCCCACAGGACTGGTGCAGAACCCCATCACCCGCAAGGACCAGGTAGGTTCCCCGCCCTTCCACGATCCCTCCCTAGAGAAGGCCGCTGTCTGCCGCTGAACATTACCACCCTACACACATAACTTTGAAAACTAAAAGTTTAGAGGGACACGTTTTTAAGCCCGCAGAGAGCGACGGAGCTCAGCTGCACAAGGAAGGCGCTGCAAGGTAGCTCAGCGTGTTGAGAGCCTGATGCAGCGAAAGTGCGTGGCGCCGGTGGGACCACCGGCCCAAATCTCACTACTTACATAAACAGTAAAGAAAGCTCCGGCCGATCACCACAAAGGAAATATACAGCTATAAGTGTCTAGCGCAGGAGCACTCGTTAAGGACATCAAAGCGCTGTACAAGTGTCTGCCCTTCATACATAAACCCAGTTGTGGGAACACACAGTTCAGGAAACAATAGTGCCTTAAACCCACGGCATTCAGGTCATAATCTCCATACCTGTGCTCCGGTGCCCCCGTTTGCAGGTGCTCCCCATCCCTGCGACTCCCAAAACAGTGTCCGGGCAGCCAGGCAGGAGGGGCAGCGCCGACCAGAAACAGGAAAAGAGGGCGCTCAGAGGGCGGGAGAGGTATAAGTACCTCTTCCCCTCAACGTCTTACTCCCGGATGTGACGTCACCGGGGGACCCACCCGGGTCCCCAAAACACTGCAATGCTGGCGAATGTGCCATCTTGTGGCACTAAGGGTGGCCGCCCTCTTAGAAGGGCCCCCTTCGTGGGCCCGGGGCAGCCTAGCAGAGAACACCTCTGACAGAGTTCTGCATTAAACAGCAAACTAACCCAGGCTGAATCAAGCCCCTCATTGGATGCCAAGATCTCAAAAGGTTCTCGCTATAATGCCCTGTTCACCGCTTTGCAAGACCACTAAGCAATTCAATTTGTCTGCAGCGTGTGCATGGACTCAGCATGAATATGGACCTCTGTGAATGATAGCCAGGTGAGGAAGCCCACTCGGAGATACACATGTCCACAGAATATGGAACTTCTAAAAATCTACTCGGGGTCCTTTGGGTGAAGTGCGACGTTGTGTGGTGAACTTAGTCTGAACGGGTTTCTCCCAAACAGAGTTCACGGCAAAGCGTCAGAAGCATCTCCGAGGGCTGTTCTACAAAGATGGAGAAGCGAGGCCCAGGCAGCACGGAGAGCTAGCAGGACGAAGGATGCCAAAGTCGCTGCTGCGGCCGCCATTGTCCTGTTTACGTGCCCTGAGAGACGAAAAACATTGTCGTCTGCGCCCCGGTCAGGATTGTGTTGCGCGGGGAGCTCCTGCCAATTAGTTGGGAATTATGATTTGGGCCTGCAGTGATGATATCAGCTGGAAAATTATTCTTTCAGATACATCATGCTAATTAACCCCTTTGCTGCGTCGAACGTTCAGCACCCAGTGCTGAACGTTCGAATAACGAGCGCTGGCCCATCGGCCAACGGTCGTGCGCAGCACTGGCAAGGTAGTGCTTGCGACGACCGTTGGCCGACGGCAGCGCTTAAGGGGTTAAAACAATGTGTTATGCACACCCCAGTTGACGCCCTAAAGCGGAGAACTGCGTCACGCGCATCCCCGGACATCAGTCATTATCTTGCAGTCATTATATAGACAGTGGGCACTAGGACCCTGGGTCAGGAGTAGGGGAAAGGGGACACCGGACACCACTTCTGGTCAGGGGAGCAGGGCGGGACACAACAGGACCAGGAGGGCAAAGGGGCAGGACGCAAGCAGAGGCTGTAACCAAGAATATAATAAAGGTACCTTATTCCAAGTCACGGCGTCGTGTAATCATTGGGGGCTCCACGACACGACAACTGGTGACTAGGCGACGAGCACACGTGTGTCGAGTGCCCAGCAGGAGTGCAGGAGCGAGACGAGGAGCCCACCCTGGATCGCGTCACGTGCCAAGCGACGACATAAGCGAGACCAGGAGCCCACCCTGGTTCGTGCATAGGAGAAGAAAAACGGTGTGGGAGCCCACCCTGACCACTGCAGGGGAAGGGAAGAAGCATCTAAAACTCACCGGTAAGCCCTGACTGAATGAATCGAGTGAGCGCGAACATTGAGAAATTTGAGTGCAAGCTCTCGCGAGAACGAGAGCAGCCATTTTGAAGTCAGGCGGACTGGCCAATCAGCGCGAGAGAAGATCGGGTGGCCATTTTGAAACCAGGCAATACTCGGATTGGTCCTGAAGTCTCGCGAGAGTCTCGGCGGCCATTTTAAAGTCAGGCAAAATGAACCAATAGGGGAGCAGAAAAGACTGGCGGGCATTTTGAGGTCAGGCGGAATCAAAAAAAGCCACGAGAGTGCCGAGAAGAGCACCGAAAGAAGGCCAAACAAGCACAAGGCAGTGCAAACAAATAAATAAGTGGAAAAAGGAGGAAAATAAACAAGAAAAAGTACAAAGAGATGCAAACAAGGGAAATATTCCAATAAAAGAAGAAATTTAGAATAATAGTGCAAAAGGACTAATACTGACGCAAAGGAGAAAGCACAAGTGCCACCAAGAGCACAAAGAAAAACAAAGATGGCAGAGCCAAGGAGCGAAAGGCAGATCGCCCAGTATCGCAGACCTCTCCCATTCAACTTCTCAGAGCCACAAGTGGGAATAAGATGGGAGCGATGGGTTAGGAGATTCGAGAGGTACATGGAGGCCACAGATGTGACAGAGGCCTAACAACTGGGTCTGTCACTCAACCTAGTGGGTGATGAAGTAGACGATCTACTAGTGACCCTACCAGAAGATGAGACATCTTTGTACAAAGGGCTAATAAAGTGCCTAACAAACAAATTTAAATCCGCAGAGGAATATTGATTTTGAGCGATATACTTTCACAATAGCCTTTCAACACACGGACGAATCGTTGGATGATTTTGCAGCGCGACTGCGGAAACTAGTAACTCGCTGCGAAGTACGACAACGAACAAGCGAATCGCCTGCGCATCATTGAAGGATGCCGTGACACGGACTTCCGTGCGAGAATCCTGAAGGAACCAACCTCACTGGAGAAGATCCTGTCACTAGCAAGGGCCGAGGCAAGAGCGACAGTGCAAGCAAAGCAAATGGAGCAAGGAAAAGAACGGCGAGTTGAACAGGCACACCGCATGGCAGAGCGCAACCGCACAAGCAGCTGGAAAAAGGGCAACATGAGCAGGCGACAAAGAAGCAACCTGAATCAACCTGCTACAGATGTGGACTTGAGTTTCCACACCAAGGCACATGCCCGGCAATGTGCCAAACGTGCAGGAAATGCAACAGAAGCAACCATTTTGCCAGTGTATGCTAGGGACTGCAGTTCAGAAGTGAAAGAGGAAGCTCAGGAAGACAGTGGATAACGACGAGCAGACATATCAGACATGTGGAAACAGCAAACAGAGCTCCTCGATAGAGTCAGGAGAAGAAGAGGAAGGAGAAAAGGTAGAACGACTATACCTCATGTGAGACATTTCTGCCATGCCCACCGATGAAGGCAGAAATCAAGAAAGCATCCACCTCGTGAGCAAGAACACAATAAAGAAGACGGAGTCTGTGACCATAGACGTGGGACCACACAAAGCACTGTTTGTGATAGACAGCGGCGTAACATGTAACATCATGTGTGTGTCGGAATACGAGAAGATGGAAGTGAAGCCAGTGTTGATGCCGTCAAAAGTTGAGGTATTCACATGGGGGTCAAGAACACCAGTGACAAACATGGGAAAATTCACAGAGAATCTGACATACAAAGGCCAAACAATAAAAGAAGAAATTCATGTGCTGAAGGGTGACATTCCAGTACAGTGCCTACTGAGCAATGTCACAGCCCAGGTGATGGACCTCCTCGAAATGACATACAGCATGTCAGCGACGCCGTGACTTGGAATAAGGTACCTTTATTATATTCTTGGTCACAGCCTTTGCTTGCGTTCTGCCCCTTACCCTCCTGGTCCTGTTGTGTCCCACCCAGCTCCCCTGACCGGAAGTGGTGTCCGGTGTCCCCCTTCCCCTACTCCTGACCCAGGGTCCTAGTGCCCTCTGTCTGGGCACGACATCTCCCCTTTGTTGCAAACAAACATTTCCTGTGACGCTGCCTGTGGTCACTGGTAGAGAAGTAACGATAGAGAGAGAGAGATAGAGAGAGAGAGAGAGAGAGAGAGAGAGAGAGAGAGAGGTCCTCACAGGGCCTCGTCACTTTAAATCTCTTCAATCAGTCTCTTTGGTTTCTTGCATTCCCTTCTCGGCTGTGTTTCTCCGTTGTCCATTTGTGCACCTTCTTCCTGTTTAATTTCCTCCAGCACTGGTGCCTGCTGCTCTTCTTCTTTTTTCTTCAATTCTTTGAAGTGCGAGCTGTTTCTTGTGATGTGATACCGCCCTGCTGATGCTGTTATCATAGGTCCTCTCCCTTCCATCACTGTCAGCGGATCCTTTGAGAACGCGCTGTCTGACTTCCTCAGCTGTCTTTGCCGCACTACCACGGTGTCTCCTTCTTTTAATTTCGCTTTAGTGGCATGCCTCCTTTGATCTGCGTACTCCTTCATTTTCGCTTTTGCTTCTTCGTCTTTGGCAGCTATGCAGCTTCGCTCCTCTCTTGGCGTCACTTCCATCTGCGGTAGCCTTGTCCTGCTCGAGCGTCCTAGCACGAGCTCGGCGGGGCACCGTCCTGTGGAGCTGTGAGGAGTGTTCCTGTAGTCACTTAGTATCTGGCATAGGGCCTGCCCTATCGATATCTGTGTTATCTTAGCTCGTTATACCGCCTTCTTGATCGTTCCCATGAATCTTTCTGCCATCCCATTCGCTTGTGGCCACAAAGGTGTTATTTTCCGATGAAGGATCCCTAGGTACTTCATAAACTTTCTGAACTCTTCTCCTGAGAACGGTGGGCCATTGTCAGTCTTTAGCATTTGCGGAGAGCCCCATGCTGCAAAAACATCATCCATGACAGGCAGTGTTGCATTTGCCGACGTTGACTCTACTTGCCTTACAATTGGAAACCTGGAGAATTTGTCTATTATCACTAATAGGTAATTTCCTGTCTCCAGGGGCCCATAGAAATTGGCTGTCAATTCGGTCCACACTGCTTTCAGTAGTTCAGACATCTGTAGCAGCTCCGGCTTGGGCGGCTGCCCTGTCACTTAGCAGACGTGGCAATGCATGACAGTGGCTTCAACCATGCTGTCTAGTCCCGGGAACCACACTTTCTCCCATAGCATTTTCTTGGTTGCTACTATACCTCGGTGTGATTCATTCACCAGGTCTATCGTCTGTCTCCTCAGTGCTCGGGGCATCTCTATTCCTGTTCCTCTCATCATTATGCCATTTTGGGTCTCTGAGAGCTCTTCATGGATCTTCTTGAATGCCAACAGTCCCTCTTTTATTACTCATTCTTCCAAGATGCTGTTGGTGTTGACATGCCTCCACCTTTGTTGTCTTGTCACCTTCTGGATTGCTTGCATGGTGGGGTCTCGCTTCGTTTCTTGTTCCAGTTCTTCCATCGTTATTGATGCCGGCGTGTTGTGCTTCAGTATGAAAGTCAGGTATTCCTACGCCATTGTGTTTGCCTCAACTGCATGTGGCAGAGGATGTCTTGACATTTAGTCAGCCGGGTTGTGTTCCTTTCCTGGTTTATGTATGATTTTGAAATTGTAGTCCATTAGCCATATTCCCCACCTCTCTATTTGGGGCGGTATTTTTGCATTGGGATTTCCATAGATTGTTATTAGTGCTTGGTGATCTGTAATTATTGTGAACGGTTTCCCATAGATGAACATGTGATAATGTTTGCATGCCCACACTACTGCCAGACTCTCTTTCTCCGGTTGAGAATATGCTCTTTTAACGTCTGATAGGCTCTTGCTTCCGTAGGCCACTACACACCTTGGTGAGTCCTTGCCTGGTCTGTGTTGTGCCAGTATTGCCCCTAACCCCTCTGGGATGGCATCCAACGTCAATTCGGTGCAAAGCAGCGGATCAAAGTACGCCAGGTGATCTACTGCTGTCACGGCGTGCCTGATCTCTTCAAATGCTTTGGTGCATTCTTCAGTTCATGCAAAGGTCTGGCCTTGTTTGTTAGTTCTCGCAGGGGTGCGCTCACTGTGGCAAAGTCTATTATGTACCTTGCGCAGTAGCTGGCAAGGCCAAGAAATTACCTCACTTCTGCAATGTCGCTTGGCTGTCTTGCTTTCTCTAGCGTGTCCACTTTGCTGCGATCTGGTCGCATTCCTTTTTGGAGAAGATGAGGCCAAAGAATACCAGTTCGTATCGCCCCAGTTCACACTTGTCCTCATTTAGCGTCAGCCCCGCCTGCTCTAGTTGGGAACACACATCTCGCAGTGCCTTTTCATGCTCCTTATCTGACTTGCCGAACACCAGAATGTCGTCACTGTAGTTCAGACTATTTTTTACTCGCCTTATCACTTGCCTTATTGTTTCTTGAAGTATCTCAGCTGCTGACGATATTCCAAAGCTCAAACTTTTATATCGGAAAAGACCCAGGTGCGAGGAAAACATTGTGATATACCTGGACTGAGGGTCGAGTTCTAGCTGATGATAACCCTTGCACAGGTCTAGTTTGGAGAACCGTCTTGTGCCGGTTAGGCAACTGATCATATCATCGAGGTGAGGTCCAGGGTGTCTTTCGCGTTCGATTGCTGTGTTCAGTATTCTCATGTCGCCACAGATGGTACACAATAAAGGCAAAACGCAGCAGAACCCTCCACGGCTGTTAAGGAAACAGGCACACTTTGGTTGCAAAATAACACACATCTTTTGTGAAGAAGGGATGTTCACCAGAGAAAAGGTCTGGCAGAAAATGTAAATGAAAACAGAGGCCGGTCAAGTCAAATAAAATGAGAGATAAGTAGATGCGTGACTCCAAGCAGAATGCAGTTAACTTTAAGCAACGCTCTAGGAAGACTCAAGATGATTTGTATTGAAATGTTAAAAACCGTATTTGTATCTGTTGTCAGTTTCTTTTCCTTCTTCTAAAATCATAAAACAATTTTATTTAACCATATTTTCACCCAGGCTGGAGCCTGCAGTGTGCCGACTTTCCTCCCTCTGGTCTAATCTACAGCCAAACAAAACGAATGGCACATCTATATATAATTTTTTTTTAATTTGGAAATTCACTTTTCTTCTTTAACCTGACTCCCAACTTAACACACAAGAGTAAATAGCATGTTATTTGGCAGCTTGCTCCTATGGCCTGTGTATCACCTGCATGCACAGATTTGAATCCTGGCAGGGTCATTGCATTTCTCTTCATCCATCCAATGCCAGTACACCGCGTACCAATTGAGCTAATGAGAACACAACCGGAACCCCCGAAAAAATCAGCACCTCTAAATGTACTCCTGTCGACTGGGGCAAATCAGCTACTTTTTGGAATTCACAAACAATGTCAATAGTACACCAGTAGTGGTTCACCAGTACACAGTACCACTACACAGCACAGTAGTGGTACACCAGTAGCACACGAGTCAGAAGTTTGCAACCCTCCTGCTGCCATGCAAATGTTTTTTTAAAACAAATTGAAATTTTCTCAATGCTTAATTGTATACAGACTGCAATTAGCTCTTGAGGAAGGCAGCCCCGCTGGGCAATTGCATATTTGTCTTTTTGTTCCAACGAGGAAGAATTTTTTCCTGTAAAGAAACACCTTGACCTCCACCTCTTCAGATAGATTTGAAATGGCACATAGCAAGAACTGTATATATGAAAGGTTTTTAGGTCTCAGCTCAGCAGCGCTTGCGCTGCATGCACTGTCTCAGCGACACTAAAGTAATGTGTATGTTGGCTGAAACTTAGTGTAATTTGTTATGCAGCTTGCCATTGGTTTAACTCTGGCATTGCTGTTGTAATCTAGCTTTCTGTTGGCTGTTAATACCATACCTAACTTCCGGGTAGTCTGGAAGCAGCAGTGCCTAACTACAGTTTCCCTCTGCAGCAACACTCTGTAGGGCGCACAGGGAACTTTCTTTTTTCTCTTCAGCAGCGCCGGGATTACAAGTCACATTATGCTCGGGCGCACACTCCAGCAGCGCGTGGAGATTAATTTGCTGCCCTTTTCTTTGGTTTCCCCGCCCCCTACTTAGCGCAAGGAGAATCTCTATGTATTTAACAGAACTATCCCTATGTACGACAGCCGCAGCTCTCCGCCCTCCCCCTACAGAGGTTGGCACCGTGCGGTGACGTCACAGTGATTGCCAGTTCTGCCCGTGCTGGTTCTGAGGAGGGTGCTGGACCGGTCCCTCGCCACTGCCAAGTCGTTGTGTGCGGCCGCCTTCACTCATTCACTGGGCTCTGCCTCTCCAGCCGGCTCTCCGTCGGTCTCTCCTCCGGACTGGCCTTGCTGGCTGTAGGGCTCCTAGGCTGGGATGACTGCCAGGAGAAACAGGGGTGTCCGTCATCAAGCAGAAGGGCTGCCGGACACATTTGCAGACAATTTACAGGGCAGCAGTAGTGACATTTTATCATAGTTGAGGGCCCAGTCGGTGGTGTACCGCTCGGTGCGCGGGCCCCTGTCTGCACACTGCTCCAGGTGTGTGCAGTGACGGTCCCAGCACTGCCCGAGGCACCCCCAGGCCTGGCTGTGTGCCTCAAAAGTAGCACCCCCAGGAGACACACTTTACCCCCAGGCCAGCCTGTGTGCACGAGCCCAAGGAGACACACTTCACCCCCAGATCAGATGTGCGCCACCGTTATGCGCTCTAGCAGATGCAGTCCAGCTCCATGCCCGACTGCCTGCACCAACACCATGCTCACCAAGCAAAGCTTGCATAAGAAACCCTTAATGTCTCCGATGCATTTTACGGAAAGGGGGTATCACACTGGCCCTACTCACAGACACTCCGAGGGACCTTGCCGCCAGTCCCAAAGATGTTCTTCACCACGTTAAGGATTGCACCATTCTCAACGCTCATTGCATCACTTGGCATCCCCCTGTGCGGCGGCCCTCCCTGCACTAACCCACCACGCACGCTCACTAACCCGCCAGTCACATTCACTTCAGAGCTCACGCTCACCATCATACTCAAGGTCCCCACATCCCTGTGCGAGCATATGCCACCCACCTAGGGAGCTTTATTCATACAGTGTTGACGGGATAGGCAACTTGTTCTACCTGGGCACCGAGGAATCAATGAACAAAAATGGCTTGTTTTCCCCTGGGAATTGTTTTCCCCTGCACCCTTGCCTTCGGATGCCTCCTTGGAGTTGTTTGAAAGAGAGATGCAAAAATTCTTGAGTTACTTTCACTTTCACTGCACTTGCTTAAAGTGTTTTGGATTTGAGGGATCACTCTGGTGCCCTTTCCAAACACAGGCCTGGATCTTTAAAATTTAACAACTGAAATATTGGCTTAGGCAAGATGGTGCTACTGTCCTGCCTGTTCCGCAGATGTTCATCTACTTTATTTCCATTGTAGATCTGCTCGTTTTAGGCTCCGTCCTCGGTGGCTTGCGTGTGTGTGTGTGTGTGTGTGGGTGTGTGTGTGTGTGTTTTTTGCTCTGCAGCAGCATGGTCTTGAGTAGATTATACTACAATGGTTTTGCCCTCCGCTTGGACTGAGTCCAGGGGCTAATTCCAGGGAAGCAGCAGTGACATTTTATCATAGTTGAGGGCCCAATTGCTGCTTCCTATTAAACTTGCCCTTTCTGATACCTGTCTTGGATTAATTTGTTGATTTCAAAAGGAAACTCTGCCTTCATCAGCAAAGCTTGTCTTTCTGGGAAAGACTCTGGCTGAACGACAATTATATTCTAGCCAGTTTTAGACCATTGCAAGCACTAGGCCAGGGGAAGACAGAGGACTTCAGTAACTAATTTGAATACCACGTCTACTTTTAACCTCAAACACTACTACAATACTACATACTGACTGTGAGATGTAATGCAGCACCACAGATAAACCACTCTGCTACTGTAGTCATGCAATGATGATATGAATTCATATTGCATCGTGTTTATTTAAATAATTCACATGTATGTAGATAGGTGACATGGATCAAATTAACTGGGACATTTTAACCTGTGCTGTTCCTTACAAGCTTTCAAAGACTGCGTGCGAGTGATTATGCAATAAAAGTGCTGAATATTTCTTTTACCTGGGACCATTCCTTCTGGCTAATCTACATTTGTGGAAAAATACAAAATGTATATGCAAATAAAGGTTTGCTCGCTAAGACATAGACTTTCATATGCCTCGGCCGTGTAGGCAGTTAATCAATTGTTCACCAACTACATTATGCTCCATAACATTGTAAGCATCAGGAACGCTAGCCAAAGCAATCTGGTGCCTAAAAGATAACAAGCATTTGCAATGCAATAGTTCTCGCCTTTGCGAGTGTTTGAGATTTTAGTATTGTAAATGACAATGCCTTTTATTTATGTGTTTTGAAAACCTGCAAGCGGTGCGTAAACACACACTTTGTACTTATAGTCGCTGCTTACGAGAAGCAAGGCTGGCAGTAACTGCGCCTCTTTTACTGCCAGCTTTGCTTCTCGTAAGCAAGGACTATTATTACAACGTGCGTGTTTATGGACCGCTTACAGGTTTTCAAAACACATAAATGAAAGGCATTGTCACTTACAATGCCAATTGCTCAAACTCTCACAAAGGCGAGACCTATTGCATTGCAAATGCTTGTTTTTATCAGTTATCACCTTTTCGGTCCCCATTTCCGATCTTGATTTTTTCCTGTAGTTTCTTTCTGTCTCCTTTCTTACCCTTTCTTATATGTTCCTTGCTCTTACCCTCTCTCCTTTGCTGCCTTCTTGCTTTGCCTCTTACCATCATTTCTCTCCATTCCTCTTTCCCTTTGACTTTTCTTTCTCCTGCCATGCGTGCATTGGTGCAAGTAGATCAAAGATGCAGCAGAATGATCTTCAGGTAGCTGCTGATTCTAATGTAACCGTCGCTGTAGGAAAGCACAGTCCACAGCAGTGCAAGAGACACCATAGCAAAAGCACAGATCAGATCAGATCCGATCAGTGCTCTCTTATGCAATGAGCAACAGGCACAGCAGTGCAAGAGACGCCAGTGAAGGAAAGAGATCTGTGCAACCTTCTGCAATGAGCACATTCCACAACAGTGCAAGAGACGCTGGTGAAGAAAGGAGATCAATGCAGCCACGTGCAATGAGCACAGTTCACAACAGTGCAAGGGGCGCCGGTGAAGAGAGATCAGTGCAGCCTTGTGCAATGAGCATAGTCACATCAGGGCCACATGAAGTCCCCCGCCCCCACATGCCCAAACCCGCAAATGATACACAGACACCGTGTTAGGTTTGGGAAAAAATTGCTGCAGGTTTATTACATACAACATATGTAATGATGGTGGGTTAACTTACGGGCGATCCCGGGCAGGCCGCATTCTCGCCACCTGCCCGCCTGTTGAGCCAAACAGCACAGTGGCGAACCACCCAATTGCTGTACAATTAATATATAAATACTGACACGCCCCTTGCAGGGCGTGACTAGGCAAACCCCCGGTTGCACAGGCCCACAACCGCCCGAAGGACTACTGGGGCGCTAACACGAATTCCTGCACCTCCCATGAGGTTACAGGTTAGGCTCTGGCACCCCTATGTGCCCGCTGAAGTACATTGTTTGCACCTCTCTTCTTCCGGATCGCCCAGTAACTCCGCCTGCAACGAGAAATAAACATATTAAAATCCCCCACAACCCCCTCATACTGACACTCTGGGTTCGAGGAAGGGAGGGAAAAGAGTGTCCCGAAGAGCTCGCGACGGCGTCCGGAGCGGCAAAGAGGCCCTCCAACGGGGTACAGGAGCTTAAGTACCCATGGAGGCCCCTCCCCGCCGCCCCGGACAAGGCTCACCGCCAGCCGCCTCCTCCAACCAGTGAGGAGGAAAAGCTGAACATCCTGCTGGGGGCGGGACAGCCCTCCGAGACTAGGAGCCCGCTCTCTCTATGGCCACTGCGTGGCCTCGGGTAGGCGCATAGTCACATCAGGGCCACATGAAGTCCCCCGACCCCACATGACCAAACCCGCAAATGATACACAGACACCGTGTTCGGTTTGGGAAAAAATTGCTGTAGGTTTATTACATACAGCATATGTAAAGATGGAGGGTTAACTTACGGGCGATCCCGGCAGGCCTCATTCTCGCCACCTGCCCGCCTGTTGAGCCAAACAGCACAGTGGCGAACCACCCAATTGCTGTCCAATTAACATATAAATACTGACACGCCCCTTGCAGGGCGTGACTAGGCAAACCCCCCGGTTGCACAGGCCCACAACCGCCCGAAGGACTACTGGGGCGCCAACACGAATTCCTGCACCTCCCATGAGGTTACAGGTTAGGCTCTGGCACCCCTATGTGCCCGCTGAAGTACATTGTTTGCACCTCTCTTCTTCCGGATCGCCCAGTAACTCCGCCACAGCCTGTGCGGTGGTACCCGCTGCCGCACAGGCCCCCCCACCATTGCTACCTTTGCTACCTGCAACCTTTGCTCATGAGTGCTTCTTTTTAGTCCAGCAGGAAGAAGTCTAAGCCTACGGGCGTGAGGTGAACACCATCATCCTCGAAATAACCCTTCACTTTGTCCTGAATCATGTCATGTTTGATAAAGCCTAGACCTCTGCGCTGGGTGAACTTTTTCATGGCCGCATTGATCCGCCTCCTAGATCTCTCAATTGCCTCACAGGACTTGGCACCCCGCCAGGATCTCCTGGGCACTATTTCGGACCACCAGACCTCGCATTCCCGCAAAAGGCCACTGATGATGCCCAAGTCGGTCTTCATTTTAAGCAGTAGAGAGGATTTCCCCAAGTACGTAATGTCATTGCCACCCAGGTGGATTATCAAGTGATGGGGAGGTGGTCCACCCAAGGCAAGGGCCTCCCGAAGCCGAAAGAGAAGGCTATACCAGCGCATGCCCGGGAAACCCCACCACACACAGTCTAAACTCGTGAAGGTACTAGTCCACTGCCTGACCGCTGCCCATCGGGCCAATCTGTCGACCATAGAATGCCCCATGACCCATACACGTGAACCTGTCAAAGAAAGACGCAATATGTTCAAGGGTGTTTATTGAGTAAATCACAAGTAAAACAAATAACGCCACAACAAAACACAGCAAACAAAGCACAAAATATTTACATGAGCGGAATCAAGGCCTAATGTAACGTCTATAGCAAGCTGATTCCCAGCGCCCAACTGACTGAACCTGAACTGGCAGCATACCAGCACGGAAGGCCGATGTGGCCGCCCCTATACGGAAGGAATGGCTAGAAAACTTCTTCCCCTGTACTAACAGACCAGCCCTGTCCAGGCAGGCCAGCATGATTTTGTCCATCTGGTATTTAGTCAAGGGGCTGAGGTCAGCATGTACAAAAAGGTAACCCGGCCCAGCAGGCCGCATAGCCAAGAAGGCCCGTAGGACCGACACCGGGCAAAAACGGGGATCCCCAAGGGGGGAGAGCCTGATAACAGACCCTTTACCAGCTTGATCTGTCTTGGACCGCCTCAGCGTGATGGACAACCCACTCACAAAAGCGATATCCTCCACTCCCAATGCATCCCCAGAGACATCTGTCTTAGAGCGGGCCACCAGCTCACTACTCCTGAAGGCCCCAAAGAATGCTAGGATAAAGGCTGCAGAAAACAGGGCCGCTTCATACTGCGAGTGCACAACTGCACGCAACACTTGTAACATAGCCTGTAGCGAGGGAAAATCAATAGTGGACCTGTCATCTGGGACCCTGGCATCCTCCCGAGCCCAACCCTTCAAAGCGGCCCTAATCACAAAGGATTTGGCAGGATCAGTCCCCCCACACAACCTAGCCTCATGGCTAATGGCCGCTAAGTGGCCGCAAACCCAGGAGTGGGAATTTTTCTGCTTCTTAACCCACACAACGAATGCCTGAACTCTACTTTCCATAGACAAAGCCTGCAAGCCCAGGTCAAAGATGACTTTAATGAAAGTAGCACGGTGACTCGCATAGCGTTTCCTTGTGCCCAGCGCTAAAGATTTCTCTCCTAGTTCTCTCAATTGCTGCTCCACTCCAAGATGTGCCAAAGCCCTGGTGCAAAGGGGGTCATCTCCTCTCTCGCCTGAGGGCTAGCTGCCCGGAAACGATCCAACTGCAAACGAGAAAGAGCGTCAGCTGCGACATTAGTGACCCCCACAATGTGTCTAGCTCTAAATTCAACATTGCAGCGCAGGCACCTGCTAGCCAATTCCCGGAGTAGAGACAGCACTAGCGGACAGCTGGCAGATAGACCATTGATTGCCTGCACGACCGCCATATTGTCAGACCAAAACAAAACCTTTCTGTTGGACAAAGTCTCAGGCCAAAGGTGTAGAGAAATCACAATGAGAAAGAGTTCCAGGACAGTAATGTTAGCAGTAATACCACGCTTGCGCCAAGCATTGGGCCATCCCTGCGCGCACCACAGCTCTCCCAGAATGGCACCAAAGCCCTCGCGGCCAGAGGCGTCCGTGAACATATTCAACTCAGGACTCTCCACCCACGGGGACTTCCAGATCACTGTACCATTAAAATCAGATAAGAAGTCATCCCACATTTGCAAATCCTTCTTGAGTCCGGAGGTCAATCTAACAAAGTGAAAATGCTTGTGGACCTTGGCAGTAGCCCTGGCTAAGCGTCTCGCAAAAACTCTCCCCACCGGAATGACCCTAGCAGCAAAGTTCAGCTTGCCTAGAAGACTCTGAATGACCCACAGAGGTGCCTTATCCCTGCCTAACAAAGCATGAATGTCTTTCTTCAAGCCAACCACCTTCTCTGCCGGGAGACAAGACACTCCCTGGAGCGTGTCGAGCTCGATCCCCAGGAAGGTCAGCACCTGAGCAGGGCCCTCAGTCTTACCTGGCGCCAGCGGCACACCTAAGCGACTGGCTAGGTCAATGAAACAGTCCAGGCCCTCCTGACACTCCTGCGTGCCCTCCCTTCCAATAAAGAGGAAGTCGTCCAGGTAATGTGACACTGCTGACACTTTGTATTCCTCTGTGAGGGCCCACTGCAAAAAGGTGCTGAAAGCCTCGAAGAAGGCACATGAGACAGCGCAACCCATCGGCATACACTTATCAAAGTAGTACCCCCCATTCCACTTGAAACCCAGCAGATGCTGGCTGTCAGGGTGTAAAGGTAACAAGCGGAAGGCAGCCTCAATGTCCGCCTTAGCTAGCCAGGCCCCCCCCCCTGCTCTCCTCACTAAGTTGATGGCCATGTCTAGGGAACAGTAAGAGACAGAACAGGCCGTTTCTGGCAGCCAAGAGTTGACGGAGTTCCCCTCTGGGAAAGACAAGTTATGAATCAGCCTGAAAGCCTCAGGTTCTTTCTTGGGGACCACGCCCAAAGGGGACACCACAAAGCCAGGAAGGGGGGGGGAAGGAAAAGGGCCTGCCACCCTCCCCAAGGCCACCTCCTTACTAATCTTTTTGTCAACCAACTCAGGGAGCTCCCTGACAGATTTTTGGTTCTCTGCATCCCTGCTGACCCTAGGATCCAGATATGAGATTTTAAAACCTTCCAGGAAACCGGAGGACAGGACATCTCTATCCATCCCATTGGGATAAGCACGAAGAAGGGACAACAGGCTGGGGATGATGACTGGAGACGGGCCTTTTGAACTAAGGGGGTGGGGGTCCCCACAGGGTAGCGCAGAGAATGAACCCCCTCTAGGGCAGAAGAAGCCGAAAGCAAAGTTGGAGGGGGGGGGGGGGGGGGGGGGCGCAGAAGGGGGGGGAAAAGGGGGGGATGGGACCTTGGGGTCACTATTTATCCTTATTGGCACCGCTGGCAGAGGAAGACCGCTTCTCGCAGGAAGACTCTGGGTGGGAACCTCCGCATTTGTTGCAAGCGTGGGAGAATCTACATGCTTTCCCCCAGGTGCAATTACCTGCATGGTACAACCTGCAAGTGGAAGAGACATTCTTCTTGGCGTACTGCCTGTTGAAACTGCCCCCCCCCCGCACCCCCCTTGAAAGGACTGCCTGAAATTACTTTTCTTATGAGTGAATGACTTATCATTTTCTGTCTTCTTCACCTGGACAACACTGTTGGCACCACTCTCAGCTTTACCTTTACCCATGTGTACCATCCACAGTCTAACTTCAACCTGGTCCCACTCCAGTTCTGGACAGACAGACATTTTTTTGCGGAACTCACAATCGTATAAGTACCACCCCATCCCGGCTGAGGCTTCAGCTTCATCGATTATGACACTGTTATACTGGAATAGACCTTGCGCCTGATCTGGGAAACGCTCCGTGATTACCGCTGCCAGGATGGCAAATGCCTGACGCCAGTTTTTAATTGTCTTTTCAGGCCAAGACTGAAAGCGCGCTTTCTTCTCCTCATCCTTGGAACCCATTCTTCTCACATCCACCCCATCCACCCCCAACATGAGGAGGGAAAAAATGTCTATAAATTCTCTACGCCAGATGCCCTCCTTCGCTGCCTGCGGGACCTGCCAGGCTAGGGAACATTTGCCTGACAAGAGAGGCGCCATAGTCATCAATACTGTGGGCGCAGGTATGGCCACCTCCAAAGTCGGGGAGGCCGCAGAAGCGATAGGTGCCAGGGGGGGTGAAGCGGCCGGGGTAACAGCCTGAGGCAGAGCCGTGACCGCAGCGGGTGAGAGGGCCTCCTGGGACACACTCGGGGCCAGCGGCAACACTTGGGTAGGAGGCGCTGAGGAAACAGGCCTTTGAGCCGTGCTGGCAGGCAGGGCAACCACACCAGTCAGGGGACTAGCAATATCCCCCCTTGAACAGAGGATCCCCCCCACACTCGAGCCACATCTGCCTCCCCACTGACGGATTTCGGAGTTTCATGAAGCAGCAAGGAGTCCTGTTGCTTCGATCCCGGTGTACCTAATAACTGTGAAGGCACCCAGTCGACCTCTGGTTTTGGCGACCTTGAGTGCACCCTTTCTCGGTTCACACAGATTATACGTGGACCCTTAAAAAGATGTAACAACAAATTGAAGACCGCCGCGTATATCCTGATTTGTCCTGGTTCACTACTATAAGATTCACCAGTCAATCTGCCAATTTACAAGTGCGGCACCCACCTCTTTCTACAGTAATTACCGTCATTGATGCTCCTCCTATTGCAAGGTGCTTAACTGCAACTTAGATTTGCCCAGCTGTCTTTACCACACCAGCACACTGCTGATTTCTCCTGTTGATGTTTATTCTTACGACGTGTGGTTAACTTGACTCAAGACAGGACGGCCCCCCTCCGTTCCTTCCCCCACTATAACGGTCCTGATGAAGACCCCGGCAAAGGACTGAATTTAGCCTATACAAAGGGGTCGAAACGTCGACGCCTCCTCATTTTTGGACGTCCGGCACATCCCTGTCCTACATTAAACCACTCCTGTGACCGTTGAACGTCCATATTTGAAGTGCATTTGCAAGACTGGCCTTAATTGATATAGGCTCGTTTGGTTTTTGGAATAATTCCTAATTCCTTGTGGACTTATGTATTGATGTACATTATCGTCAAATCTGTGTACTTTTCTTAACCCTTCTCACAGCCCTTGAGCACCCCTTTCCCTCTCCTCCTTCCCTTCTTGGGGCCTTTTCATTTTTCGATTTTTCATTTCTCCTATAATGATTGCAATAATGTTTCACCAATTATTATGTTGTGTTGTTGAATAAATGACAACATTCCTTTCCATTTGAACCATCACCCTAGTCTTTTGAAATTTTTAAATTGGTATTGTTCATATTCTTCTCCCACGGGGACCCCCCTTACATTTACCACATCTGCCTCCCCTGCGGCATGAAGTGGCGCCGCCACTAACGGTGCCAAAGTCTGAGAATGCACCAAATCAGGAGACTGCACAGGGGCAGCGCGCAGACCGGCTCTGATTTCCGACATGAACAAAGCCAGCGAGTCTGTAATCTTACCCAGATCTTCCCGTGTAGCAAATTCCACACTAGGCACAGCCGGGCGAGGGGGCGAGGGAGGGCACACCCGAATCACCGCCGGGGGGGATGCCGGGGCATGCACAATTACGTTCCTGACCGGGTCCGCCGCCCTGGTCTTGGTGGGGGGTTCCGCTGGGAAGTCCTTCACTGTCGGCTTCCTAGTGCGCTTAGACCTCACTGTGGCCGGGTCCTCTGCCACTTCTATTTCAGTTATCTGGGGGGCGGGGCCGGCCCGGGGGCTTTAGGGGGGTTGGCCAACAAAAGTTCACTGGCCCACGCCACCCCATTTGCCTTTATCATATCCAACAAAGCTTTCATCTGTGGGTCCTGGGAAGGTCCTATACCTGAATCATCAACCTGGGACGTCTGCATAAAAAGCGAGGGGGACCCCTGACTTTCCATGGTGCCTTCGAATGTATCCTGAAAAAGAAAGCACGCACGCCCCACCCATGACTGGCCGCCCCCCACCCCCACGAGGTACTCTCCTGCCAAGGCATGTAAGGAGAGGGGGGGGGGGAAATACGCTCAGGACCTGTAGAGAAAAGAGAACCGATACTGCAAATGGTGGGTAGTCAGACCGAGACCAGCACCCCCCCCTTAGAACAGGCCCACTCTTCAGTCGTACATACCTCTTCTACTATTCCTGTGAAAGCTAACGAGATCGGTGAGTATGGGGCGCCCCCCGATGCTGCTCCAGAGACTGAGTGCAACTGTGTGAAACAAAGGAGAGTAAGCCACCTGACCTGAAACAACATACTACCGGCCGTAACCGGAAAGCAAACGACCAACACAATGCCAAATTTGTCGATAGGCGACCCCCCGCCCATACCCGTGCAAAGCCGGAAGCGGGCATTACCGCATGATGAAACCACAGTAGCGCCCAACTCTCCCTGTCGTACATACCTTGCACTAGCACTGGCGAGTGGGAGGGGGTGGGGGGTGGTGGCAGATGCTCCGAAAAGGCCGAGAAACGGTAAGCGATTACAAGACTGAACCTGAATCTGCAAAACAAAGTACGACAAAAGTTAAATGAGGCCAGCGCCCAATGCATTAATGGCCGAGCGTCCCTAAAACAGAAAAAACGATCGTTAGGCCAGCGCTGCGCACCACCTGGAAGGGGATAAAAAATCTCCTACAATGGAGAACAAGTTATGGTCTAGCCTGCGCTTCGACCCCACACACTGTCCTTTGGGGGGTGTAAAGCTGGCAATGTGCAAAGCAATCGATGGCATGGGTAGAGTCAGTGCCTTACCCATGCAACCATCGACACACAGGAGCGGCTCCTAAAGAAAAGACGAAATGAAAATAAGAAACTAATTAGACACATGCGCCACTGGCACTGCGCGGGAGCAGGCGGTGGCAGGACGCGGGAAAACACAGGTGGTGGCCAGGGTGGAGCGGTCTCTCCTCTAGATTAAGGCCACTCGACCCAAGGGGTACAAGCCCTTGACTACGCGCTATGTATTGCACGGTGACCCATGTGCGCACCCCCAGTGCCTAAAAGCTGGGGCCACCTACCCCCCCAGGCCCGTTCCTCCTGCATCGTGCTCACCCCCCCCAGAAAGGACACCTCGCGCCGCGCGCCGCACTTCCCCCTTTAAAACGGGCCAGGTGCCCTGATGGCCTTCGCCGCTTACCCTGCACGCGGATCAGCCAAAAGTTAACATCGCCGTACGTTCAAGAGGAAGCGCGCGGCGGGCGGTGGGGGGGTTTAGGGCGGTGGGGGGGGGGGCGGTCGGGTTAGACGGCAATGATGTCCGCTTAGCAAAACCTTGCAGTCCGGGCATGCACAATAAATGCCAGCTCCCCCCACGCAGCACCGCAATTCTCGAGCAGTGCATGTGTCAACAATTTATCACTTCGATATAAACAAACAGGAAATTACGGCAACAGCAGATTATGCGAAACAGCAGATCTGGGAAGCACAGTCGGGTCCCGAGCCCACATGGACCGAACACCGACACGCACCACGTTTCCCTTAAAGTGAAATTATGCACGCTCCGGTCACCGGAGCCCATGTCTGTGATATAAACATTCATTGTTTAAAGATAGGCACAAGCGCACATGCACGACAAACAACAGATCTGCTAAGATGGCCGCCCGATTTTCCCAGCCTAAGATGGCCGCCGGAACTGCCGAAAACAGGGGGTGGGGGGGGAAGAGAATTCTTCGGGGCTGCCGGTGCTGAGGGGAAAACGACCCAAAGCTTCGAATCTGGCACATAGCCCCCCTACCCCTCCACCAAGAGTTTGAGAAAGAGCCGCCAGGTGGACCCCAGCCGAGGGAAGGAATGCGTATTGCCGCAAGGACCCAGGTCGGAAAGTAATCAGTGGAAACGCTGCATGGGGACACGGCGCCAGCAAGGCCGCTCGGTTGCCGCGGCGGGGCCCGACGAGTTACAGGCCGGACCCGCTAAATACCCCCACAGCAGAGGAGGGAGGGGGCAAGGAAAAGGAGACCACATTGGGGAACCGGACGTCCCCCCCCACAGCAGCCCACGCTAGTGGGCCGCCTCGCCAGGCTCACGACTCCGGAGGAAGGAGCAGGCGGAGAAAGGGGGGGGAAAATTAGGCCCAAGGCCTCGCTCACATCGATCGTGGAAAAGAGTGTCCCGAAGAGCTCGCGACGGCGTCCGGAGCGGCAAAGAGGCCCTCCAACGGGGTACAGGAGCTTAAGTACCCATGGAGGCCCCTCCCCGCCGCCCCGGACAAGGCTCAGCGCCAGCCGCCTCCTCCAACCAGTGAGGAGGAAAAGCTGAACATCCTGCTGGGGGCGGGACAGCCCTCCGAGACTAGGAGCCCGCCCTCTCTATGGCCACTGCGTGGCCTCGGGCAGGCGCACAGTCCATAACAGTGCAAGAGACGCCAGTGAAGAAAAACGATCAGTGCAGCCTTGTGCAATGAGCACAGTTCACATCAGTGCAAGAGACACCAGTGAAGAACAGAGATCAATGCAGCCACGTGCAATGAGCATAGTCCACAATAGTGCAAGAGATACCCATTAATAAAATATATCAGTGTAGTCTTGTGCAATTAGCGTAGTCTATGTCAGCGCAAGAGACACCAGTGAAGAAAATATTTCAAGCGCTCAATCAAATCAGTGAATTTCGAAAGCATGGCTAATCACCTGGGAGAGTATCCAGGCACTGAGGAAGTAGCAGTTGCTGAGAGACCAATTGAGCAGACAGTTCTTGAATGCCTTCCTGAATGCCAGAAGAGAGGTAGCATTTCGAAGGTGCACATGGAGTTGTTTCAGGGTGTTTGTCGCGAGGTAGGAGAAGAAACATCCTCCACTGTTGCTCCAACAAATGCGAGGAGTGTGGGCGAGGGACAGGGATGCGGATCGCAGGTGTCTGGAAGGCTGGTGGAAGTTCATGTGGTGGTTGAGGTAGACTTGACTTTGGTTGTGTGGTTCATTGTAGGTGTGGATCAACAACTTGAGTTGGCATCTCTTCTGTACAGGGAGCCAGAGGAGTTTCCTGCGGTAAGGGGTGATGTGGGTGCATTTGGGGTGGTCGAGGATGAGTCTGGCTGGTGGGGGGTGATTCTTGGGTAGAGTGCGTTGCCATAGTCAAGACGGCTGGTGATTAGGGTCTTGTTAGACCTGGCACCTTGGCGTGAGTCTCCCTTCCACTTTTTGCTGATGTGCCTCCGATGTTGTGCTGGTTTTCCGATACTCAGGGCACTGCGCCACGGCTGATCCGTGCCGCAGTGCAAGTGCTCCCTACTGTAACCTGTACATACGATTGGTATCCATGATTGGTGCATTGGATTTACTGTTAGTCCCTAGTAAAGCGCACGAGAGAGTGCCGGGGCTTGTAGATGCCAATACTGCTGGTGGGCCTGCAGCGCTGGTTGCGCCACCCACCAAAGCAGCCGTAAAAGATGTGTCTGGGAACTGCGACCGCAGAACCCGCGTGCGGTCTCGTACTGTCACGCTAGCTGGGCAAGTGTCCCCACTTGCCCGCACCGACCCTTCCCTTAACTGCATATTAGTCACCCCTATGGTAGGCCTGCGGGCAGGGTGCGTTGTAGGTGTAAGGTAGGACAAGCCCTGATGTGCGTGGCATGTCCTGGTAGTGACTTACAACGAAGACCGTATTTCACTACTGAAGGCTACCTGCTCCATTCGGCAAGACTGAGCAGCGAGGATTATTACGACCTATAATCCCCGCAGGCTCAAGGAGCATGGTAGTGAGTCATGTTTAGTATGCCTGAACTCAGGATGGTGAGATATTTCTTGTAGACAAGTTTATTTCAATATCCTGGGTTTGCAAATGCTACTTTTAGAAAGTTAGCATTTGCTTGCCTAACCATTTCAGTTGCCTCTGCCAGTATGTGTATCCGACTGTCTGGGATGTGTGAGTGACAGGGCTGGAGGGATGACAGGTGGTGAATGCGCAGATTACACCTTAGTGGGAGGTAGGAGTGCCTCTTGACTCGAACTGTCACTGTGCTCGGCCACCACAATGCTGGCTCCACCCTCCTGGGGAGCGGCGGATGACTCTGCCGGCACCTGGCCCAGGAAGGGCGAAGCCCCCATCAACAAGGTACTCTGGCCACCCCTGTCAGGACAATGCTGGCTCCACCTCCTGTGGGGCGTCTGATGCGCCTGCCCCTCACACTGAAAGCAGGAGCCGGAGTACACCCGCCGGGGTACTCCAGGACTGAGAGTGGCTATGCAAAGGCCCCCCTGGCCTGCGAGAACAAAGGAATTGGCCTATAAAAGACGGAGCCCTGCTCCTTGAAAATTAGATCCAGTTTGGGCCACAGAACGACTCTGCCCTACGAGAAGGACCGCGAGAAGACAAGGAAGGGTGCTGACTCTTGCCTGTGTCTGGTGCCTTGCTGCTGAAGGAGAGGAAGACAAAAAGACTACGAAAAGACTTTTGTGCTACTTTGTGCCAAACTCTGCCAAGAGATCTCCAAGGGCTTGGAATTGAACTTGCCCCCTGACCAGCGTCCCAGGACCAGTGGATGCTAAACCCCCTTGGAAGAAAGCGACTGCGGGTGCTGACCATCGCCGCAGCACCGACAAAGAGGAAGCTCCTCTAAGGCATCCACACCCTCCCGACCACCGTGACCGGGGCCCAAAGCAACAGCGGAAGCACAGTGAGGACCAGCCGCCGCCGGCCCGAACATCGTGACCACAACTGCGCTGGGAGCCCGAGAGCAAAGTAAAGGAGGGCCCGTCCGGTCCGAGCTATCGAGGCGACTGCATAGCGAGCCGTCCCTCACCTGCAAGGACAGACCATTGCCCTACGAGAATCCACAAGGTCGGTAGCCTGCCCGACAGCCCAGCTGTGAGCCCACAGCTGCATCGACATTTGGCTGGGTACGTCCTGCACTTGGGGACCGTACTGCCACTTGTCACCGCCGCACAGCCGCCGTCTCCAAGGTCGGAGCAGACGACGAAGAGAGGACCGTGCCGCCACAGAGCACCGCTGCCCCGGACGACCAGTGACCTGCTCGGCCGAAGAGCCGCAACGATCAGCGACACCGGGAAGGCAACGCGACGTGGGACAGATCCCCTGGAAGCCGGCGGCTCGACAAAGAACTTTGTTTAACGCCGGCCTACGGGCCTCACAAGAACTACGATAAGAACTGTGGTAACCTAAAGCTAATATCCTGCAACCGTATCCATAAAGTTATTGACTGTATTCACAAGCCTGCGTAAAGTCTATATAAAGAGATATATTTTTACAAGAATACAGTCTGGTCTCGTTGTGTGGTGGGTTGGTTGTGAAGGTGTACTGTTGCAAGTGTTTAACCCTATGTGCCCCAAAGATTAGCCTACGACTGCTTAAGCCACACTACCTAGAGGGTAAGCAGAGGTTGTCTGGAAGGTAACCCTCAGCCCTGACGAGGAAGAGAGAGTCCCTGCTTGTCGCTAGTGTTGCACTGCGCCAACTAGAGCCTCCCCCTTCCTACATTGGACGCAGCGGTGAGGATTTTCGAATTTACACTTGCGATAGTTATACCTGAGCTTCTGACCGCTACACAAGGATTACGGTACAGTTACTAAACCACAGACTTTGCCTTTTGAAAGAAGATTCCGAGTGCCGAAACCATGCCGGGCACAAAGAGCCTGGATGGAGCGGAGTCCACGACCTCCGAGGTCTTGGAGATAGAATGGGACGCCGCGAAGCTGGACAAATACTCAAAGATGGAGCTGAAGTTTTTTTGTAGGAAACTAAAGGTTCCGCACGCTGGTTGCAAAAACAAGCCGGAGCTCTACAAGGCCCTGAAAGCCTGGGTGGAGTCCAGAAAGACCCCGGAAGAGCAAGACGTCCTCGCGGAGCAGAATGCAACGGAGGAGCAGAATGCACTTGGGGATCTGATCGATCTCGAGCGACAAGACAGCGAGCACAGCTTGGGTAAAGGCCTGTCGCCAGAGGAGCTGGCGGACAGGAAGGAAACCCGGAATCACGAAAGGAAATTGGCAGAATTGAAAATCCAGCTGGAGCTGGAAACAAAAAGAATGGCGCTGGAAGAACGAAAGCACCAAATGGATTACGAAATCAAGATGAGGGAGATGAGTCTCAAGGAGAGAGACTTGGATCGTCCTCCCTCTGGTGGCAGCACATCGCCAGTGCAGGTAGAGTCAAGAGTGCATATCCCGAAGGACGTAGTCAAGGAGTTCTTTAAGGGGGATGACATAGGACAATGGTTTAGGGCATATGAGGTAGCCATGTCCTCCCACCGGGTCCCTGAAAAGGATTGGGGAGCGGGGTTGTGGGGAAGGTTCCTTAGCGAAGGGAGAGATACCTTGCTAGATTTGCCCGTTGAGAATCAGAGGTCCTATACCCACATGAAAGAAGCTTTGTTGAACAGGTACGGGCTTACCCCTGAGATGTATAGACAGAAGTTTAGGGGATGTACTAAGCGGCCTGGGAATACGTATGTGGAATATGTGACTTACTTTTGCAGAGCACTGGATGGTTGGGTGAAAGGTAACAAAGTGAATGATTTTCAAGGTCTCTTTGATTTAATTGCATGGGAGCACTTGTCTGATCACTGTTTTCCTGAGTTACGCCAACATCTGATCGATAGCAAGCTGTCCAACCCGAGGAAGCTTGCTGAGGAGGCGGACCGCTGGCTCAGCACCAGGGTCCACAAGGGTCCCGTGGGAGATTCCGCCAAGAGTGGGCAGGGTCTGTTGCAGGGTTTCCGTTCTCCCACAGAACTGTGCATAGAGATCTAGAACCTCAGTGAGTTAGGATGATCCAAAAACTCATCTCAGTGTCAGAAATCTCGTTACCTAGCTAGCTACAGTGTCTCATGGATCATTATGGAATGATCCATGTATTAGACAAACCAGAACATGATCTTTAGAATACCTCAGGAGTCGTGGAACACATGAACACTCTTTCGTTATATAATCATTTCAAACCAAAACTGAGAGTCAAAGAACACAAGTGCAAGTTTGAAATATTTATTATTCAATGCATAGTTCTCAAACGCAGTATCTTGTATAATACCAAAATGCAGATTATAAAAATCAGAGTCAGCAGCATAGTCACTAATCCATAGTAAGCAAAAGGTGCTAGCATGTTATAATGCAATTTCTATAGAAATCTGTATCACCTATATTTCGCGCACCCTATCTAGCATATTATATTATATCTAAGAAGGTCTCATTCGGGTTTTAGCAGGGCGGCCCCATACCTCTCAATGTCAGTAGGAGCAGTTCACATCAACCGCTACCAGCTCTCTTCATGCGCAGCACCAAGTGTCTGCGTTTATTCCGTGTAACTCTATCTTAAACCCGCGTAGAGCCCAAAATGTTAGCATCAACATTATTTGTGTTATGTCTAATGTCTAATGTGGTGCGAGGATCAGACTTCCCAGCAACCTTGTGTTAGGTTAATCTTAGAGTGTGCAGCTCTCAGTGTGCAGACAGTTGTACCAAGTGTACAAGGCAAAGCTGATAGCATAGGAATAACATATTATTCTCAAATAAAACACCTCACCACTTCTAGGCTGAAAGCTACAACAACAAGTACGTGTCGTGTGCAAAACTGAAGCCTGAAGGCAAAACGGCTGTTTAAACATGTAATACACTCATGCTAACTTAACGCAATATATGTAATGAAGTATCCATATGACACCCCCCCATTGGTCCGAGCACCGCCAATCATAAGGGAAAAGGCAATACTAAATCAGATACACAATTTGAAAGCAAAATTCAATAGTTTTGAGCTAAAATAAGCTAAAAATATGTATGAATGAATATGTATGAATGAATATGTATGAATGCCTACAGTGGCATCAAATCTAAAAAATATCAAAAGTCTTGAACCAAAAGTCTTCCGCCCGGTTCAAAAAATTATGAAATGTATGACCAGGTCGCATCCTTTCAAATGTTTGTAAGAGAAAAAACCAAGGCACTCATCCGATATCCAAAGTCATGTGCCACTTAGACGTTATCTCCAGCAACATCACGTGAGCGAACTCTCCATCAGCTGAACATAGTCCATCCCTCCAATTCAGCGAGGGGAAAGTTATATTTCACAACAAAGCATTCCTTCCAGGCATCTCACGATTGGAAAGTATATGCAAAGAAAGTTGCAACAGCCTCCAGTATGAAATCACTGCCATCATCCGAAAATAGTTCAGCCATCCAATTTAGCAATGGGAAAGAACATACGTGCTCCTCCAGCATCGGATCCTCCTGCAACGTCAGAGGACAACTCGGTGGGTTCACCAGAACGCTGTGTGTCAGAAAGGCATTCGCCGCTGCAGAGATCTCCCATTGGCCCAGAACTCCATTTATCGCTGCCAAGGCCATAACTCTCTCGCCAGAACAGATCAGCTCGTGAGCCACAACGGGACGCATTAGCTGATCAAAATCGACGTCAGGAGCAGTCCTCAAGCATAGGCACAAATCAATGGCCCAATCGAACTCGCAGTTTAGGCAGTGAAACACAGGTTGGACACACGTGAAGTCGGTGAACCGAAATGACAATCTATAGGCCGTGCTTAATGCTGCAAGCGGCAAAGTTCCATAGTAATTGAGCATCCGATTACGGCACAGTGTCAGGAGGCGTTGAACGGCGTCTTGTGCAGGATGGGCATCCATGTTTTATGAAGAAAAACACCAACAGAAAGCCTGCGGCCACAGCCAGCAATACAGGTATTCCACCAAACAAACTCCCAAAAATAGTGTGGAAAAACGTGGGAATGATACCAAAAACTTTTTCAAACGTAGTCACGAGGCCACTGCTTACTAGTTTAAAAAAATGTGCCAGCCCAGTCGTTGAAGAAGCATTAAAAATCTGGTGTACCAGCTCGCAGAAATGAAATGGCAAATCAGTGTTCAAAAGCGCCTGCACCTCTGTGCGGGTGTTAGCTATGTGAAGGACATAAGTTTCCCGGGCCGAACTCAGGGTCACTTGTTTTTGAGACAAAAGAGCCCTTATTCTGCTTAAACCATTGAATTTCGCTTCCAAGGTTGGGATCCGAGGCCAGATGGAGACATCTAAAGAGCCATGCGTGGGTGGGTATAGAACATTCTTGCAGCACACTACACGCTCTGATACAGTAACTATATAAGCCACACCAATTAATAAACCACAACATAATTCGTTGTTTAAAAGCAAATAACTACCATTAGCTAATAATGTAAATGTGGGCACTACTGCTGGAACTGGCGTGCCTTTTAAAACACATGCTAAATTTGGGCGGTCCTGATTACAAGAACCGTGTAACTGAATGTGTCTGCATATTAATGAATGGTCAGGTGACTGTGTGCATTCCTCACCATTAAGATTCACTTCTTTTCCATCTTTCAGACATCTGTATGTGTATGGTAATGACCATGCCTCATGTAGGAATGCATTGCCTAGTGGCTCATATCGTCCTATAGCAATATACCGCATACAGTTAGTAAATTTATATAAGGGAAATGGTAATGTAATTAAACCATGAATAAGCCACGTGGCAGTGGTGGTTTCAGCAACAGAAAAAGGTAAGGATTCTAGCTTCTCAATATGTAACATAGAAAACGATGCATCACGCATTGAAAGCATGCGCTGTTTATCAGTAAGATTAAAAGGGGCAAAAAGTGATGAAACGTTCAATGAGGTCCAGGGAACTCGACCAGCCTTAATTGTCTGTAGAGTCCAGGCAAACTGCATTACAGAACGTAATTGATTTTGACCATGGTATAACGTGGACACTTCATCATGTACAATATCAACAACAGAAGAAACAATATTATCCAATGTGTAAATTCTGGAAGAAAGCGTGTTAATACTATTATCGACCACTGCAAGCACTTTTTCCAAATTGGCTTGATCAATAGCCCTCAGGCGTTTAGCTGCTTCGACTCTTGAAAATTTCCAAATTTCATTGTAAATAGCATATATAAAGCGTTTAGACCTACCCATAGTTGGGCCTTTTATAAAATCATTTAACTCTATGTTTTCATTCAACTGGGACAGATGCAGTTTAACTGCAGCTAAAGTGGAATGTTGTAACCAGTTCTGACACAATTTGCCTACTGAATAAGTTGTAACAGTGTGATCTTGGTCAAACCTGGGATCTGGCCTGATGCGTGTAAAACCCTCAGACAAACCCAAAAAACGACTTTGGCAAGAATCAGAGCTTCTTTGCCATAAAAGCCACCCATCCGGATCAAAACTGGAAATATTAAAGGAGGAATTCTGCAAAAGTGCTTGTATCTCACTTATGGACAATGTAGTGAAATTACTCCAACCTGAATATTCTTCCAAATCAGGGATCGTAGGGGTATTTAATTTTTTAGATGTAGCCAATCCAAAACATGTTGTTTGGGAAATAGTCGAATTTAAAAACAACATGTGATTTGGGATGAGACATGCACGATGCAAAGCCTCAGTGCCTTGTACCTGCCAATCTTTGGTACCCCAAACCGATTTAAGGTCAATAACATCCTTCCATAACTCATAGCCATCCACAGATAACCTTTCTAGAAAGGACTTTGAATACAACAATTTTGTGTCAGTCAGTCTAACTTTTGGCATTGATTTCTGTTTCACCTTGAAGTAAAAAGACTCAGGATTTGATTGATTAAAATCTGTAAAGTAAGAGTATTTTCCCAAAAAAGTACTTGAGCTCCCCTGTAAAGGAGCAGGGCAATGTTCCCACTGAGTGTAATTCACAGGAACCCGCCTGGAACTTGTCTTGTGCAAGAAATGATTTCCATAATGTTGGTAACAAAATAAATCACCATAATTGACAGAATCTAAATACAAATCCTCATCATCAAAGGCCGCATAATATTTCAAATCAGAGAACAATGCTTCTACTGCCTGAAGATCCCAATCATCAGAACGAATATTTTGCTTAATCACATCTCCCATGTTTACTCTAAGCACATTAGGAACATTAATAACTTCTGTGGGGCCATGTATCTGAAACCTAACCGCATCCCACACAATCCCATCAAGGACAGGCCAAGCAGTAATTTGTACTGAATGTAAGTCTCTCTTTAGTCTGTGTGCTGAATGCGAGGAGGAGTGAGGGGCCAATGTTCCATTAAGGTACCGAATTCCTGTTCTTTCTTTCACATAATGGCCATCAATCAGACGGAAAAAATAAAACACAAAACCAATTGACATAAAAAGATAAAACGAAAATAGTATCAGCCAAACGTATGTCCAAGGCGGAATTAAAAAATGTTTTTTAAACAACGTGGCATATTTTGCAATAGTTGATGGTTTCTTTGAAAGTTCCGAAACAGAGTCAAAAGAGAATCTGGACTGGTTAGCCAAACGTGCATGTAAATCGGACATGGATAAATCAGCAGGATCTGCATAGGTCACCTCATCAATGTTAGTAACAGGAATAGTATTTAATAAAGGACTTGATATGGCAGGCATCTCGAGGGACACCTCCTGATCTGCACCGGATGTAATAGCCAGCACAGAGTGCCTCACCATGGAAGGACAGGATACAGCCGGTGTCATGCTATGAAGAATCGGCCACCCTGTGTGTCTTGACATTGTCAATAGAAATAAATCTGTTTTCTTTACGACCTGGAAGTGGTGGTAAAATGACTGTTCTTGTGCCCTTCACTCCAAGGACCCGAACTGGCGCTCGATATGAGGGACCAAATTCCTTTTTGTTATCGATCTTCTCTCGAACCAGTTCTCCAACTTGGGGTAGCCAGCCAACTACCGGGATCTGCAACGCATCATCCGACGTGGAGGGCAAGTGTTCCTTTGCAAGACTGTCTCTGGTCTTTTGTAGATCCTGTAAAACATTGCAATGTTCATCTACGTCAAAGGCCGCGGCCTGGGCCTGGCAGTCTGCACCATCAAGGTCAGGGACGTACATCTTGATACCAAAGAGCATTTCGTATGGGGTCCGCCCACCCAGAGACCTTCTAGGGAGATTATTAAGCGCACGCTGCACGCCATAGAGGTGGGTCAGCCAGTTTCTACCAGTGCCTATAACTCGGGCTGTCAAAGATTGCTTTAAGTCGCGGTTCATTCTTTCTACCACAGAATTGCCCTCAGGCCTGTAGGGGCTTGAAAACTTCACCTGTACTCCCAACGAAACCATAGCATCCTTATACGCCTTAGAGGCGAAAGCCGGACCCTGGTCCGAATGGAAAGCACCACAAGCAAAGATTCCCACAAAGACACGCAAATCCTTAATGACAGTCCGTGAATCAGCGCTGCGATGCGGCCATAACCACACAAAGCGTGTGCATGAGTCAACTGCTACTAAGATGTATTTATACGCAGTATCAGAAGAGAAAGGACCGCAGTGATCCAAATAAACACAACCAAGCGGTTTATTAGAAATGTACAACTTTGTCTGAGGCGGACGCGCAGCAGTAGAAGGCTTAATCTGCTGACAAATGTCACACATAAGGACATAATCGCGCGTCTGTTTGTACAGTCCCCGCCACCAGAACCTCTGTTGTAGCTGTGATACAGTGGCTGAGACGCCCGCATGCGCAGACGCCACACCTTCATGAGCCGCTGTAATCAGAGAAGCTCTGCGATCCGAGTTGGGAATTAGACGCTCTCCAACTTCAGGAATTTTCACATAAGGAACCTTATCGGGACTTAAGTGGTATGTGTATTTCGAAGGGAACCCCGCAGGATATTTACCTCCCTTCGCCGTGGCAGCAACAGCCGCCAAGATGTCGTCATCTATTTTGCTCTTGGACCTCGTGACCGCTGCAACTAAGTATTTTGATACCGCAGACTTCGCTGCCTCATCAGCAAGCGAATTGCCAACAGCGTGGACTCCCACGCGCTGGTGGCCGAGAGTATGAATCACAAACACGAGCGGCAGCTTTTCTTTAAGTTCCGCCACTCGGACCCAGATCATTTTATGTTTTATTGTGCTACCTTTGGAATCACGAAAATCATTCTGAATCCAAAAGAACAAGTTCTCATTGTAAGACTGGACACAGTAGTAAGAATCACTTACGATTAAAGTTGTCACACTAGGATCTGCGTACTCCAATGCGAGCATAAGAGCACGGAGCTCTGCTAATTGTGCGGTGCAGTCTCCAAGTGTCTGCGTGTGCACGACACTGGACTTGAACTCATCGTTCACCATGGCACCGACCACAATGGCGCAAGCGGAAACGTAGGCATGTTTAGAGCCATGCGCAACCTGCGCCGAACCATCCGTGTAAATGATACAGTGGAAATCCTCCAACGGCCGCATTGCTAAAGGAGCAGGATGAACAAATTCATACTGTAAATACTCCTGTGACCGTAAAGCGGCGTCAAAAATAAACGTGACATCCTGAGATGTCAAGGATGTAGCCCACTGAATCCACCGAGGGTGCAAAGCTTTAGAATTCGGTACACTGGCTTTCGTGACCGCCTCCAATGCAGGACACGGGGTAACAACCAACATGCGCTTTCCCTGCGACAGGGCACGTTCTTTAAGAATTGCCATCTGCACAGCCGTTAACACTTTCTCCACAGTGGAAAAACGCAGTTCAGCTGAAGTGTACAAGTGTGACTTGTAAGCAATAGGTACAGTATCCCCCTCATTAAAAGTCAGGTACGTGAAACCCACCGTCCCAGGGATTATTCTTATCACCAGGTTGGTCTGGTTATCACGGGTCTGTAAGTAGTCAGAAGTGAGCAAATCAGCCTGCAAGGACTGCAGAATGGCTGAATGTTCAGGCAGCCAGCAAGATTTGGAAAAAGATGGTTGTACCAAGGCATATAAAGGCTTGATACGCTGGGCATATTCCGGAATGTATGTCCTCCCGAAATTTAAAAAACCCAGTAAAGACTGTAATTTTTTCAGTGTTGTCGGAGAGCGCAACTGCGCGCACTTCTCCAGGAAGTGAGGAGCCAATCCCTTTCCTTCATGGTTAAGTTCATAACCTAGAAACAACACTGTGTACTCCGCAATGTGTGATTTTGCAAAGTTAAACTTGTAACCCATGTCTGCAAAGTTACAAATTATGCTGTTTACTCGACACAGATGCACCCAAAGCTCGTCGTCTGTGAGATAAATGTCATCCACATACGAACATGCAACTGGATCGAAACTCTCCAAAAGAGAGACAATGCGGGCGGAAAACACTCCAGGACTATTTTTATATCCCATTGGGAGTCGTTTAAACATTTTTTGTACGCCGCCGCATGTAAAACTGGTCCATTGGGAACTTAGACCATCTAATCTATGTGCATAAAAACCATTGGAAATGTCAAGCGTGGTTTTGAACCGTTTACGCTCAAGACTATTCACTAGGGCAGAGCCGTGAGTATTCTGTACCGCACAGTTACGGCAATGCGAGTTCAAATGCCGGTAATCCAAAACTAGACGATAAGAGCCGTCCGGCTTGTTAACAGTAAAAAGGGGATTATTCATTGGTGACACACATGTTTCAATTACACCTTGATATTCCAATTGTTCAAGGATAGCCGCGACCGAAGCTTTAGCTTCACGCCGTATGGGGTACTGGGGTTGTGGCTGAGGCTGTGACCGTAAAGGAATCTCATGGCTAGGGGACAATTTATCCCAGCCACACTGATTTCGGTACACAGCCGGCGCAAGCGCCAGAGCCCACTCTTCTGCAAAATGCAGCGCTTCCACTCTCGGTACAGTGTGCGCGAAACTGGGGAGGATTACCTCCTCCCCTCGCGGAGCTGCGAGAACAAAAGGTGGGGGCCAGTCAGCCTCCGAAAGCAAAATGTCATACGTATCTGAAAGGTTTTCCCAGAATACCCCTTTTACAGTTCGCTGCATGTCACCTTCAATTAACAGGACAATTTCAAAAAGTCTTTCAGGGGGAGCAACATGTGTATCAGCTGTTTCGATTACAACATAAGTGTCAGTCGCTGTCACCTTCAACAGTGGACGGAGGGCCTCTCTCACTATGGTAATCTCCGCCGCGCTGTCCAGCAAGGTCAGAGCCCACGTCAGATTCCGAAGCCGCGTTCTCACTATCTGGGGCATATCGATGCGCCGTTAAGGCTGCGACTTACTTCTTGGCAAACTGCGGTCTCTTTGGCGTAGAGTCGTCCCGCTGGTCCCCTTCACTTCGCGTGCGGGGCTGGCCACGTCCTTGCTGACCACCCCTGCCCCTGCCGCCCCCTCCACCACCGGTTGACGGAGCCGATGAGTCCTGAAAGGAACGAGGAGAGCGTTGGTCAGATGCCTGATATCTGTCAGGCGATTTAATCGTAGCGCGATCGCGCAATTCATAAACTCGCTCTGACTGCGCAGGTTGTGAAGGCGCCGGACTAGAGACCAGTGTCTGTTGTTGTTGTTGCTTACCCTTATTCTGCTTTTTAGGCCAAGTTTGTTTTTTGGACTTGGGCTGTCCTCCTGTTTCCGAAGACTGCCCCTGGGGTTGCTTCTTTTCTTTTTCAAGAAAAACCTTCGCACCCCTTGAATTGCGGCCAACCGTTTTATAAGCCGCCACAATAATTTTTGCCAGCTGACGGGGTTTCTCGGCATCGGGTACTAACGCCAGACCATTGGCCACCTGAAAGTTCATTGCATCCCCTTTTACATTGGCAAGGATAATACCGCAAACTGTCTCAAATGAACCGTTCAGGCGCATACCCAACTCAACCGCCGACTCAGGTCCGTGATCATCCTGAACACGCTTGAGGATCGCAGACAGGTTCGAAACTGACGGTGTGCCAAAGCACCTCGAGTAAACCGCTGCAAAAGTCTTACCCCATGTCTCACAGTCAGCAAGGTCCGGGGCTATTTCCTTCGGTAAACTAAGCGTAAGAATCCGGTGTTTTTCACTCGGAGTCGTATTAGGAAACACAGCCTCTAACTGGTCGAATTTCTCGGCAAGCCAGTAAGGAAATTCATCCGTACTATCTGGCTTTCTGCCCATAACGGAATTCACCAAGACAGGACTGATTTTCAAACCAGCCTGTTCTGCTCGAAGCTGCGCACCTGCGGGGGCTGCGCCTTGAACATTACGACTAATGTAATGAACAAGCGCTCTAATCACACCAACCGAGACCTCATGAAGACGTCTCAGGTCGGCTACGTTACACGTGGCGCGATTAGGATGAGGAGTAAATCCACCCAAGGCGGGCCAATTTGTGCCCGGAATGGACAAAGGACCTAACCTCGTAGCGTTCAAAGTATGGGGTAGGGCGCCACCAAACCAAACACCGTGCTGCCATGCGTCAATAGGTACTTCCAGTGCCCTGTACGGAGCATAAGCTGCCGGTACTGCTGAGGCAGTGTATGAATGATAGACACCCGAATTAGCGTCTACTTCCGGAAATGTCACCCAGGAATAAAACAATTCGTACGGGTACGCATGTTCCGCACTCACAACTAGAACCACAGCTAAGCCTTCCGCGGGTACATTATATCCCCGCAAGTGATCGCGAACCGCGACGCGGCTATGCTGCGCTATTTCCACTGCCATGTTAGCACAGGAAGAAGAAAAACCAGACAAAGAACCGTGTGTAGCACAACTGGGTAGTGATTCAAAGAAACCGTTTTTTGAAGAATTCAAGCTTGAAAACACCTATCACATAAATAGGTAGGTTTTTCCGACACCACCGTTTTCCGGAAACGGGAATGAAGGTGTCAAGGTTTGAATGATATACTACTCGAGTGTCATGAAATACGGCCAACCAATCCGTTGGGCGCCATGTTGCAGGGTTTCCGTTCTCCCACAGAACTGTGCATAGAGATCTAGAACCTCAGTGAGTTAGGATGATCCAAAAACTCATCTCAGTGTCAGAAATCTCGTTACCTAGCTAGCTACAGTGTCTCATGGATCATTATGGAATGATCCATGTATTAGACAAACCAGAACATGATCTTTAGAATACCTCAGGAGTCGTGGAACACATGAACACTCTTTCGTTATATAATCATTTCAAACCAAAACTGAGAGTCAAAGAACACAAGTGCAAGTTTGAAATATTTATTATTCAATGCATAGTTCTCAAACGCAGTATCTTGTATAATACCAAAATGCAGATTATAAAAATCAGAGTCAGCAGCATAGTCACTAATCCATAGTAAGCAAAAGGTGCTAGCATGTTATAATGCAATTTCTATAGAAATCTGTATCACCTATATTTCGCGCACCCTATCTAGCATATTATATTATATCTAAGAAGGTCTCATTCGGGTTTTAGCAGGGCGGCCCCATACCTCTCAATGTCAGTAGGAGCAGTTCACATCAACCGCTACCAGCTCTCTTCATGCGCAGCACCAAGTGTCTGCGTTTATTCCGTGTAACTCTATCTTAAACCCGCGTAGAGCCCAAAATGTTAGCATCAACATTATTTGTGTTATGTCTAATGTCTAATGTGGTGCGAGGATCAGACTTCCCAGCAACCTTGTGTTAGGTTAATCTTAGAGTGTGCAGCTCTCAGTGTGCAGACAGTTGTACCAAGTGTACAAGGCAAAGCTGATAGCATAGGAATAACATATTATTCTCAAATAAAACACCTCACCACTTCTAGGCTGAAAGCTACAACAACAAGTACGTGTCGTGTGCAAAACTGAAGCCTGAAGGCAAAACGGCTGTTTAAACATGTAATACACTCATGCTAACTTAACGCAATATATGTAATGAAGTATCCATATGACAGGTCCCCAGCAGAAGAGTGGGGGGGACAAAGGGGGAAAACAGAAAGGGTTCCAAAAAGGCCCCCAAAGTAGTTCCCAAGGGAATCCGCAGCAGGGTTCTCAGCCTCCCCCACCCCCAAAGCAGAATGGGGCCCCGACAGGTAAACCTGTTCCAAAGGGGCCCTTCAATTGTTTCAAATGTGGCGAGCCTGGGCACATATCCAGTGACCCCAAGTGTCGCCTATTTGGAAAACCCGCACCCACTGGTGCTCCGCCCCAACAGGTGACTAGCGTTCACCTGGGAGAAGAAATGATGGTCCCGGGGGGTGGAGATCCCGTTCACATGACCCTGGTCTCGTTAGGAGACAGCGAGATGATCCCTACGAACTACCTGCCCTCTAACACTAAAAAATATGGGCAGGTGGTGATCATCAATGGTAAGGAAGCCGAGGCTCTTAGAGACACAGGAGCCAGTGTGACTGCAGTGAGGCAGCACCTGGTGTCTCAAGAGCAGGTTGTACCCCATGCCTACTGTAGGGTTATCAATGCTGATAATTCCGAGAGCCAGTGTCCGATGGCTCAAGTTCCCTTCGAGTGGGGGGGGGTCTCTGGTACTCTGCAGGTCTGTGTGAGAAAAACCATGCCTGTTGACTGTTTGCTAGGGAACGACTTGGAGCACTCCCCTTGGGAAAAGGTGGAGAAAACGACTCACCTGCGGATGGTGGGTCTGCCTGACTGGGCGTGCGTGACCACACGGTCGATGGCAGCCAGTAAGGGTGATCGAGAGGTCCTGGGGCCTGATGGAGAGGCCCAGGAACCGGCCTTAGGGAGAAGGCGCAGGGGGCGCGGGAAACCGGCCCCGGAAGTTCCTACGGTCCAGGAGGAGGCAGACCTTGAGGGGGATGCCCTGGAGCCTACAGGGGAACAGATCGCTGAACTGGGGGACCTGCCTGAGCTGACCCATTGGCAGCAAGAAGGAGGACCCTCCAGGGAGGAATTCTGCAGGGAGCAGAAAGAATGCCCTTCTCTCGTAGGTATGCGGCAGCAGGCTGCAGACCAGGCCAATGGTGTTCAGGCCAAAACACATTACGTGTACTGGGAGAACGACCTCCTGTATTCGGAGCCTAAGGCTGCTGAACCTGGGTCAGCCCGTGTGCTGGTGGTACCCCAGAAGTTCAGAGCCTTCCTACTGGGTCTGGCTCATGATGTGCCTTTAGCAGGACATTTGGGGATGGACAAGACCTATGACAGGCTTGTCACCCACTTTTACTGGCCCCAGATGCACAAGAGTTCCGATACGTATTGCAGAACCTGTCCAACTTGCCAGGCAAGTGGGAAGACGGGAGGGAAAAACAAGGCTCCCCTCCAACCCTTCCCTGTGGTCGGTACGCCATTCCAGCGAGTGGGTATTGACATCGTTGGGCCTCTGGACCCCAAGACAGCCATGGGCAACAGGTTCATCCTGGTCTTGGAGGACCATGCCACCCGGTACCCTGAAGCCATACCTCTGAGGACAGTGACGGCTCCCGTGGTGGGGCGTGCACTGATGGGAATTTTCTCACGAGTAGGATTCCCTCTAGAGGTAGTGAGCGACAGGGGGACCAATTTCATATCGAAGTATATGAAGTCCCTTTGGCAAGAGTGTGGCGTAACGTACAAGTTCACCACACCCTACCATCCCCAAGGTAACGGGTTGGTTGAAAGATTCAACCGAACCCTCAAAGGCATGATCATGGGCCTGGAAGGTCCGATGAGGCGTAAGTGGGACGTCCTCTTACCATGCCTACTGTTTGCATATCGCGAGGTACCACAGAAGTCCCTAGGGTTCAGCCCCTTTGAACTGCTGTACGGCCACCCCGTGAGAGGACCACTGAGTTTGGTAAAGGAAGGCTGGGAGCAATCTCCCAGGAAACCTCCCCAGAATGTATATAGCTACATGCTGGCCTTCAGAAACCAAACCAGGCGCTTCAGACAACTTGCCGAAGCAAATCTGGAAGCGAGCCAGGAGGAAATGAAGCGGTGGTACGATCAGAATGCCACTCTGGTCGAGCTTCAGCCTGGACAAGAGGTATATGTCTTAGCCCCGGTGGAGCCCTGTGCCCTTCAAGATAAGTGGACAGGACCATTCGAGGTTGTGGAGCGGAAGAGCCCCGTGACATACTTGGTGGACATGAAAACGGCCAGGAACCCTTTGCGGGTCCTACATGTCAACCGCCTCAAGCCCCACTTGCGAAGGTCCGAAGTGGGCATGTTGTTGGCAACCGATGACGGAATGGAAGAGGAGTCAGAGCCTCTACCGGACCTCTTGGTGGCCTGTGAGAAGGATGGGTCAGTGGATGGAGTTAACCTCTCACCCTCCCTGACCGCCGAACAACTGGAGGATTGCCGCCAGTTGCTGGGGCAGTTTCCAGACCTGTTTTCCCTGGTTCCGAGTGTCACAGATTGGTGCGTCCATGATGTGGACACTGGAGACAGCTTACCGGTGAAGCATAAGGCTTACCGGGTGACTGACAGGGTACGGGCCTGCATCAAGGAGGAGGTCTCCAAGATGCTTGCCCTCGGGGTGGTTGAGTCTTCCAGCAGTCCTTGGTCCAGCCCCGTGGTCTTGGTACCGAAGGCTGCTGCGCCGGGAGCCACACCCGAACTCCGGTTCTGTGTGGACTACAGAGGACTCAATTCAGTCACGAAGACTGACGCGCACCCCATCCCCAGAGCTGACGAGCTCATTGATCGGCTGGGGGCTGCCCGGTTTCTCAGCACGTTTGATTTGACGTCTGGGTACTGGCAGATCGCCTTGACCGAGGGGGCAAAGGAGAGGTCGGCATTCTCTACACCAGATGGGCATTTCCAGTTCCGGGTTATGCCATTTGGAATGAAGAATGCCCCTGCCACCTTTCAGAGATTGGTCAACCAGGTGTTGGCTGGACTGGACGAGTTCAGTGCCGCCTACCTGGATGACATCGCGGTGTTCAGCGGCACCTGGCCCGAACACCTGCGACACCTCTGGGAAGTGTTGATGGCCCTGCGCAGAGCAGGCCTCACAATCAAGGCAAGCAAGTGCCAGATTGGGCAGGGTTCAGTGGTGTACTTGGGACACCAAGTTGGGAGTGGCAAGGTAGCCCCCTTGCAGCCCAAAATCGAAACCATCCTGGCTTGGGAACCCCCCAAGACCCAGACGGCAGTGAGAGCCTTCCTGGGGCTCACTGGGTATTACAGGAGGTTTGTCAAGGGCTATGGCACGATCGTGACCCCCTTGACAGAGCTGACTTCGAAAAAGCAGCCCAGGAATGTGATTTGGACTGACACCTGTCAGAAAGCTTTCGACACCCTGAAGACTGCCATGTGCACGGCGCCCGTGCTCCTGGCCCCTGATTTCTCCAAAGAGTTCATTGTGCAAACAGACGCTTCAGAGCATGGTGTAGGGGCTGTTCTTTCACAGATGACTGAGGAGGGCTTTGACCAACCCGTAGCCTTCCTAAGTCGGAGGTTACTTCCACGGGAAAGTAGGTGGAGTGCAATAGAGCGTGAAGCATTTGCTGTGGTCTGGGCGCTGAAGAAGCTAAGACCCTACTTGTTTGGGTCTCACTTCCGAGTTCAGACGGACCACAGGCCCCTCAGATGGTTGATGCAAATGAGGGGTGAAAACCCGAAACTGTTGAGGTGGTCCATTTCTCTACAGAGTATGGACTTTACGGTGGAACACCGCCCTGGCACCGATCACGCCAACGCTGACGGTCTGTCCAGATTTTTCCGCCTTAGTGATGTGGAACTCCCTGGGGAAGGGTAGTTCCCCCCACATTTCAGCTGGAGGGGACACATGTTAGACCTGGCACCTTGGCGTGAGTCTCCCTTCCACTTTTTGCTGATGTGCCTCCGATGTTGTGCTGGTTTTCCGATACTCAGGGCACTGCGCCACGGCTGATCCGTGCCGCAGTGCAAGTGCTCCCTACTGTAACCTGTACATACGATTGGTATCCATGATTGGTGCATTGGATTTACTGTTAGTCCCTAGTAAAGCGCACGAGAGAGTGCCGGGGCTTGTAGATGCCAATACTGCTGGTGGGCCTGCAGCGCTGGTTGCGCCACCCACCAAAGCAGCCGTAAAAGATGTGTCTGGGAACTGCGACCGCAGAACCCGCGTGCGGTCTCGTACTGTCACGCTAGCTGGGCAAGTGTCCCCACTTGCCCGCACCGACCCTTCCCTTAACTGCATATTAGTCACCCCTATGGTAGGCCTGCGGGCAGGGTGCGTTGTAGGTGTAAGGTAGGACAAGCCCTGATGTGCGTGGCATGTCCTGGTAGTGACTTACAACGAAGACCGTATTTCACTACTGAAGGCTACCTGCTCCATTCGGCCAGACTGAGCTGCGAGGATTATTACGACCTATAATCCCCGCAGGCTCAAGGAGCATGGTAGTGAGTCATGTTTAGTATGCCTGAACTCAGGATGGTGAGATATTTCTTGTAGACAAGTTTATTTCAATATCCTGGGTTTGCAAATGCTACTTTTAGAAAGTTAGCATTTGCTTGCCTAACCATTTCAGTTGCCTCTGCCAGTATGTGTATCCGACTGTCTGGGATGTGTGAGTGACAGGGCTGGAGGGATGACAGGTGGTGAATGCGCAGATTACACCTTAGTGGGAGGTAGGAGTGCCTCTTGACTCGAACTGTCACTGTGCTCGGCCACCACAATGCTGGCTCCACCCTCCTGGGGAGCGGCGGATGACTCTGCCGGCACCTGGCCCAGGAAGGGCGAAGCCCCCATCAACAAGGTACTCTGGCCACCCCTGTCAGGACAATGCTGGCTCCACCTCCTGTGGGGCGTCTGATGCGCCTGCCCCTCACACTGAAAGCAGGAGCCGGAGTACACCCGCCGGGGTACTCCAGGACTGAGAGTGGCTATGCAAAGGCCCCCCTGGCCTGCGAGAACAAAGGAATTGGCCTATAAAAGACGGAGCCCTGCTCCTTGAAAATTAGATCCAGTTTGGGCCACAGAACGACTCTGCCCTACGAGAAGGACCGCGAGAAGACAAGGAAGGGTGCTGACTCTTGCCTGTGTCTGGTGCCTTGCTGCTGAAGGAGAGGAAGACAAAAAGACTACGAAAAGACTTTTGTGCTACTTTGTGCCAAACTCTGCCAAGAGATCTCCAAGGGCTTGGAATTGAACTTGCCCCCTGACCAGCGTCCCAGGACCAGTGGATGCTAAACCCCCTTGGAAGAAAGCGACTGCGGGTGCTGACCATCGCCGCAGCACCGACAAAGAGGAAGCTCCTCTAAGGCATCCACACCCTCCCGACCACCGTGACCGGGGCCCAAAGCAACAGCGGAAGCACAGTGAGGACCAGCCGCCGCCGGCCCGAACATCGTGACCACAACTGCGCTGGGAGCCCGAGAGCAAAGTAAAGGAGGGCCCGTCCGGTCCGAGCTATCGAGGCGACTGCATAGCGAGCCGTCCCTCACCTGCAAGGACAGACCATTGCCCTACGAGAATCCACAAGGTCGGTAGCCTGCCCGACAGCCCAGCTGTGAGCCCACAGCTGCATCGACATTTGGCTGGGTACGTCCTGCACTTGGGGACCGTACTGCCACTTGTCACCGCCGCACAGCCGCCGTCTCCAAGGTCGGAGCAGACGACGAAGAGAGGACCGTGCCGCCACAGAGCACCGCTGCCCCGGACGACCAGTGACCTGCTCGGCCGAAGAGCCGCAACGATCAGCGACACCGGGAAGGCAACGCGACGTGGGACAGATCCCCTGGAAGCCGCTGGCTCCACAAAGAACTTTGTTTAACGCCGGCCTACGGGCCTCACAAGAACTACGATAAGAACTGTGGTAACCTAAAGCTAATATCCTGCAACCGTATCCATAAAGTTATTGACTGTATTCACAAGCCTGCGTAAAGTTTATATAAAGAGATATATTTTTACAAGAATACAGTCTGGTCTCGTTGTGTGGTGGGTTGGTTGTGAAGGTGTACTGTTGCAAGTGTTTAACCCTATGTGCCCCAAAGATTAGCCTACGACTGCTTAAGCCACACTACCTAGAGGGTAAGCAGAGGTTGTCTGGCAGGTAACCCTCAGCCCTGACGAGGAAGAGAGAGTCCCTGCTTGTCGCTAGTGTTGCACTGCGCCAACTAGAGCCTCCCCCTTCCTACAGGTCTGGGTTACAGTGCATCTGGTGTTGATGGAGAGCCACTTGAAGATCTTCTGTAGCATGCAAAGTGTGAGGAAGCAAGCGGAGAAGACTGTGTTGATCATGGTTAGCTTGCAGTCTAGCATTATGCAGAGGTTTCTTGCATGGACGATTGTGTGGATGAGGGGCCTAGTTCTGCTGGCCACCACAAGTTGGTTGTTGCTTAAGATCAGCACTTCTGTTTTGTCCATGTTGAGTTTCAGGCAGTTGTTTTTCATCCAGTCAGTGATGCTTGTCATACATCTGCTGAAGTTGGCCCTTGTGGTGGTAGGGTCTTCTGAGAGCAAAAGGATGAGCTGGGTGTCATCTGTGTTGCATATGATGTTTAATCTGTGGGTTCTGACGATGTTGGTCAGGGGGCCATGTAGGTATTGTAGAGAGTGGGGCTAATGGACGAGCCCTGAAGGAACGCTGCAGATGATGTCTTTGGGCTCAGAGGGAAGCAATCCACTTGATGGCGTTTCCTTGAATGCCAATGTGATCTTGCCTCTTGATCACGGTGTGGTGGAATATGGTGTTGAATGCTGCTGAGAGGTCGCGGTGGATCAGAGCCACGATTTCTCCTTGGTCGAGGAGGTTTCTGATGTGGTCTGTGGCTGTAATCACTGTAGTTTTGGTGATGTGGTTGAAGTAGAATCCTGATTGGGAGGTTGTTCTCCAGGTGTTGCGTGTGCTAGTGATTGATTGCCTTTTCTAGGACCTAGGTGGGGAAGGGGAGCAGGGAGATGGGCTGGTAGCTTTTGAGGTTGCAGGGGTCCTTAATAGGTTTCTTGAGAAGGGATTTTACTTCTGTGTGTTTTCATCCTTTGGGGAAAGTGGCCGAGATGAGAGAGACATTGAAGAGGGTGGTGAGCTTGTGGCTAATCCTGTTGCTTCCACGTATGAAGATGTGGCGTTGACAGGGGTTAGTGGTGGCTCCAGAGTGGACTGAATTCATGATTGCTGTGGTGTCCTGTGGGGTGAGCTGGTCCCTGTTGGTGCACAGGTGGTCCTGGGTGGCTTCTGTGGGCGAGTGGTGGAAGAAGGCGGAGGTGGTGGGATGGGGTTCAAAGAGTTTGTAGATGGTGGCGATCTTGTAGTGGAAAAAGTCTGCCAGTTTGTTGCAAAGTTCTTGTGATGCTGTTTTCAGTGGTGGTGGGGTTGGCGAACTCTCAGACAATGCTGAAGAGTTCTTTGCTGTGGTTGGAGCTGGCTTGGATGCGGTCTGAAAGGGCATTCTTTTTTATTTCTTTCATAAGCTGGTGGTAGTTGTTGAAGGCTGTCTCAAAGGTGTCTGCGGTATCCTTGCTGGTGTGCCATTTCTTTCTAGTTCTTTACAATCTGGTTTTGCAGCTCTCAGATCTTTGTTGTACCATCGGACATTTGTGGTGGATCTCCTGTGTCTGCTGGGGGCGACATTGTAAGCGCAATCGGTGATCCATGTGGTGGCATTTCTGACAGCTTGGTCCGGGTTGGAAACTATTTCCAGGGGAGTAGTGTTGAGTGCATCATATCACTGGCTCTCTGATACCGTTCTCCAGTAGCTGTAGGGTGTGCTGGGAAGATTGTGGGTAGTGGAGCTGGGGCTGGTGATGCTGAAGTGGATGATGGTGTGTTCTGTCCTAGTGAGTTCAGAGACGTGGCTGAAATTAACTCTGTTGCTTGGAGTGAAGATAGGGTCAAGTGAGTGTCCTGCGGTGTGCGTGGGGCTCTCTTATGCAACAAGTACAATCCATAGCAGTGCAAGAGATACTAGTGAAGAAAATAGATCAGTGCCCTGTTATTCAATGAGCATGGTCCACAGAAGTGCAGGAGACACCGGGGATGAGAAGAGATCAGTCCAATCTTATGCAATGAGCATAGTCAACAGCTGTGCAAGGAAACATCAGTAAAGAAAGGAGATTAGTGCAGCCTATCCAAAGCTTTTTCTTTGGATAGCTTCCAAAGATCACAGTTTTAGACTTGCTCACATTTTAGCTGTTAGCATGTTTTTGGTGTTGTATTCAGCTAGGGTGCTGAGAGATTTTTGGAGGCCTGTTCTTGTGTGGTCCAGAAGAACTAGATTGTCGGCATACTGCATTAAATGGATTTTTTTCCCCAATTTTTTCAGGTGGCGAGGGAGGCCCCCTGTAGTACCGAACCCAGATATGAGGTATACAGGTTAAATAGTAACGTGCCAAAACTCAGCTCTGCTTTAGCCCCCGATCGGTAGCAAGTTTTTTTGTAGCCGACTCCGTGGAAAGTTTTATCCTTACCCAGGTTCTAGAGGACAAAGATGTAATAGCTCACAGTAGGCTCGAGCAGATGTTCCAACCACCACTTTCCATCAGAGGATGTTTCTATCAATCCAATCAAGAGCTGCTGAGTAATCAAAGAAACATGCATAGACTGGGGGAGAATGACAGACAACTGCTTGTTGGACTAGATTTGACAGGACTGTGATATTGCCAACAGTGGAGCTCCCTGGTCTGAACCCTGTCTGGTAAAATGGCAGTAGGACTTCTGAGTTAACCCAGTTCGCTAGTGCATGCAAAAGGGTGCTTATGGATGCCTTCCACTTGATATCCAGCAGATCGATCATCCGATAGTTCCTGGGGTCGGTGTTTGCACCTTTTTTGAAAATAGGTTGCAGCAGTGAGCCCCTGCAAGAGTCTGGGACCTCCTCTAAGAACCTGCAATTCTACATAAAACATAGCAAGGTTTGCAGACCAGAAGTTGATGTCCTCTCTGAAGAGAGAGCCGGGCAAGCAATTAGGGTCTGGCACTCGGTTTTTCCAGATCCTTTTTAAAACAGTGCGGACAGCGGCCACTCTTGGAGTTGTGAGTTGCTCTGAGGGCCTGGGGTGGTTAGTTCCAGCAGTTACTGGTTTGCTCTGTGTGTGTTGACCCTTTACATGTGTAAGTTACTGGTCGCTGGTGTATACAGACTTCACATGTGCTTCCCAGATCTCGGCGGGCATCGAATTCCCTCTGTTAGAGGATCCGTGGATTAGGTTGCTTTAATATCCCCAGAATTGAGCCTTGTTTGGTGCCAGCAGGTCAAAAATTGCTATCCATTTCCCCTCTGTGGCTTCACGTTTTAGGTTCCAAACGAGATGCTTATGAGCCTTTGTTGCTAGTTGCAGCTGCTTCTTAGAGGCTTTGGTTCCCTTTTTTGTGTTCCCTTTGTTTTCTTTTTCATTGCTGTGCACATTGTTTGATCTGTGGAGCTGAGCCTGGAATATGAGATCCCATTCTTATTTTGTTGCAAGGGGAGCTTCCATGAAACAGTGTGGCCAATTCAGATGCAAGATGTTCCCATTCCCCTACGATGTCTGGCACAGTGATCCTCGTCGTCCAGCCAATCCATATGGATTTCCATTACTCAAATTTGTTGATGGTGGCCTCCACCCATTTGATTCTCTCCATGAGTCTGTACTGTTTCTCACCGTTTGAGTGCACGTGTGGCTGAGGATGTGTTGGCTTCCCTCTGAGGTCTATAAATGTAGCACAAGGGCTGCGTGGTCACTTTTGCTCCAAGTGAGCACTTCGTAGCTTAGCATGAGCTTCCCTCATCGCTGGCTCAATAGGAAAGAGTCAACAGTTGTCTGGTTGTTATAGGAAGGTGGCTGGACTATACCCAGCTTGGATAGTGTAGATAGGAAGTTCGGTGATTCTAGGTTATACGTCATTGCAGCCTTGTGCAATAAGCACAGTCCACAGCAGTGCAAGAGATACCCGTGAATAAAAGAGATTGGTGTAGTCTTGTGCAATTAGCACAGTCCACAGCAGTGCAAGAGACGTCAGTGAAGAAAAGAGACCAGTGCAGCCATGCGTTTATGGGGACAGTCTACAGCAATACTAGAGATACCAGTGAACAACAGAGATCAATGCAGCCTTGAGCAATGAGCACCAGTCATCACCAGTCTAAGATACCCCAGTAAAGAACGGAGATCGTGCAGCCTTGTGCAATGAACACCAGTCCATAGAAGTCCAAGAGACCCCAGTAAAGAACAGAGATCAGTGCAACCTTGTGCAATGAGCACATTCAACAGCAGTGCAAGAGGCACTAGTGAATCACATAGATCGGTGCAGCCTTGTGCAATGAGCACAGTCTACAATAGTGCAAGGTACACCAGTGAAGAAAACCGATTAGTGCAGCCTTGCGCAATAAGCACACTCCACAGCAGTGCAAGAGATGCCGCTGAAGAACAGAGATCAGTGCAGCCTTGTGCAATGAGCACCAGTCCGCAGCAGTCCAAGTGACCCCAGTAAAGAACAGAGATCAGGGCACCCTTGTGCAATGAGCACCCGTCCATAGCAGTGCAAGATACCCCTGTAAAGAACAGAGATCAGTGCAGCCTTGTACAATGAAAACATTCAACAGCAGTGCAAGAGACCCTAGTAAAGAACAGAGATCAGTGCAGCCTTGTGCAATGAACACCAGTCCCCAGCAGTCCAAGAGACCCCAGTAAAGAACAGAGATCAGTGCAACCTTGTGCAATGAGCACCAGTTCACAGCAGTGCAAGAGACCCCAGCAAAGAACAGAGATCAGTGCACCCTTGTGCAATGAGCACCAGTCCATAGCAGTGCAAGAGAACCCAGTAAAGAACAGAGATCAGTGCAACCTTGTGCAATGAGCACCAGTCCATAGCAGTGCAAGACACCCCTGTAAAGAACAGAGATCAGTGCAACCTTGTGCAATGAGCACCAGTCCATAGCAGTGCAAGAGACCCCAGTAAAGAACAGAGATCAGTGCAACCTTGTGCAATGAGCACCAGTTCACAGCAGTGCAAGAGACGCCAGTGAAGCACCGAGATCAGTACAACCTTGTGCAATGAGCACCAGTTCACAGCAGTGCAGGGGACGCCAGTGAAGAACAGAGATCAGTGCAGCCTTGTGCAATGAGCACCAGTCCCCAGCAGTGCAAGAGACTCCAGTAAAGAACAGAGATCAGTGCAACCTTGTACAATGAGCACCAGTTCACAGCAGTGCAAGATACCCCAGTAAAGAACAGAGATCAGTGCAGCCTTGTGCAATGAGCACCAGTGCATAGCAGTGCAAGAGAACCCAGTAAAGAACAGAGATCAGTGCAGCCTTGTGCAGTGAGCACCAGTGCATAGCAGTGCAAGAGACCCCAGTAAAGAACAGAGATCAGTGCACCCTTGTGCAATGAGCAACAGTCCATAGCAGTGCAAGATACCCCTGTAAAGAACAGAGATCAGTGCACCCTTGTGCAATGAGCACCAGTCCCCAGCAGTGCAACAGAATCTGACGCCAGTGAAGAACAGAGATCAGTGCAACCTTGTGCAATGAGAACCAGTTCACAGCAGTCCAAGTGACCCCAGTAAAGAACAAAGATCAGTGCAACCTTGTGCAATGAGCACCAGTTAACAGCAGTGCAAGAGACGCCAGTGAAGAACAGTGATCAGTGCAGCCTTGTGCAGTGAGCACCAGTGCATAGCAGTGCAAGAGACCCCAGTAAAGAACAGAGATCAGTGCAGCCTTGTGCAATGAGCACCAGTCCCCAGCAGTGCAACAGAGTCTGATGCCAGTGAAGAACAGAGATCAGTGCAACCTTGTGCAATGAGAACCAGTTCACAGCAGTCCAAGTGACACCAGTAAAGAACAAAGATCAGTGCAACCTTGTGCAATGAGCACAAGTCTCCAGCAGTGCAAGAGACTCCAGTAAAGAACAGAGATCAGTGCACCCTTGTGCAATGAGCACCAGTCCCCAGCAGTGCAAGAGACTCCAGTAAAGAACAGAGATCAGTGCAACCTTGTACAATGAGCACCAGTCCCCAGCAGTGCAAGAGAGTCTGACGCAAGTGAAGAACAGAGATCAGTGCAACCTTGTGCAATGAGCACCAGTTCACAGCAGTCCAAGTGACCCCAGTAAAGAACAAAGATCAGTGCAACCTTGTGCAATGAGCACCAGTTAACAGCAGTGCAAGAGACGCCAGTGAAGAACAGAGATCAGTGCAGCCTTGTGCAATGAGCACCAGTCCCCAGCAGTGCAAGAGACTCCAGTAAAGAAAAGAGATCAGTGCAACCTTGTACAATGAGCACCAGTTCACAGCAGTGGTAGATAAAAGAACAGAGATCAGTGCAGCCTTATGCAATGAGCACCAGTGCATAGCAGTGCAAGAGACCCAAGTAAAGAACAGTGATCAGTGCAGCCTTGTGCAGTGAGCACCAGTGCATAGCAGTGCAAGAGACCCCAGTAAAGAACAGAGATCAGTGCACCCTTGTGCAATGAGCACCAGTCCATAGCAGTGCAAGAGACCCCAGTAAAGAACAGAGATCAGTGCAGCCTTGTGCAATGAGCACCAGTCCCCAGCAGTGCAACAGAGTCTGATGCCAGTGAAGAACAGAGATCAGTGCAACCTTGTGCAATGAGAACCAGTTCACAGCAGTCCAAGTGACCCCAGTAAAGAACAAAGATCAGTGCAACCTTGTGCAATGAGCACCAGTCTCCAGCAGTGCAAGAGACTCCAGTAAAGAACAGAGATCAGTGCAACCTTGTACAATGAGCACCAGTCCCCAGCAGTGCAAGAGAGTCTGACGCAAGTGAAGAACAGAGATCAGTGCAACCTTGTGCAATGAGCACCAGTTCACAGCAGTCCAAGTGACCCCAGTAAAGAACAAAGATCAGTGCAACCTTGTGCAATGAGCACCAGTTAACAGCAGTGCAAGAGACGCCAGTGAAGAACAGAGATCAGTGCAACCCTGTGCAATGAGCACATTCAACAGCAGTGTACGAGACACTAGTGCATAACATAGATCAGTGTAGTCCTGCGCAATGAGCACAGTCTACAATAGTGCAAGGTACACTAGTGAAGAAAACCGATCAGTGCAGCCTTGCGCATTAAGCACAGTCCACAGAAGTGCAGGAGATGCCGGTGAAGAAAAGAGAGATCAATGCAGCCTTGTGCAATAAGCACAGCTCACAGTAGTGCCAGAGGCGTCAGTGAAGAAAAGAGATCATCTTGTGGAATAAAACTCACCAGCAGTGCGAGAAACGCTGGTGACAAAAAGAGAGCAGTGCACACTTGTGAGGTGAGCACAGTGCACAGCAGTTCAAGAGACACCAGTGAAGTCAAGATATCAGGGCGTGATGGGATATCTTCCAGTGGTTCTGTTCCTCTTGCCCATAGATGGCAGACAAAGTGCATTCTCCCCCCCTCCACACTGCATGCTTTACATGGACCCAATTCAACATCAAACTCTGGAGTCGTGCTTGATTTTCTGCAGTGTGCTTGTTTATTAAAATTAAGTTCACAGGTCAATTACATAATTGACCCAACATTCTCTTTATTTATTCGTAAAAATATTCCATCACAGTATTTAAGAGTAAACTTGCACTTATATACAATATACACACATTTACCGCCCATTCGCCAATGGGCCTTTCATTTGACTTCAGGGTTGCGCCAGCAGGCCACAATCCAGATCACCTGCTCCCTTAACGTTAAACCCCCTTCCGGTCAACAGAGCCGCAGGTGAGGAAAGCGCCCACTTGGGCAACCAGCGGCCTCCGGGGTAGGGCTGAAGAGCCAAGGCCACCAGCAGGTCAGCCCCAAGTCTCCCGCCAGCCCAGAGTCCATAATGATTTATCAAACCTGTTCAGAGTTAAAAACTGTCACTGGACAAGAAGTTCTCGTGGTATTCTTGTCCGGAACCCCGCTACTGCCCTAACTGACTCCTTATTAATAGGGATGGGTGGGTGGGTGTCTTCTCTAGGAGACGTCCTACTCCTGGGCGGTCAGCGGACAAAGAGGGGGCCTCTAAGCTGGTCGCGGGCTTTTATGCCTCGCGCCCTACCACTACTTCCGGGGCGCTCCGCCGTCCCTTGTTCCTATTGGTCCCGGCACCGCGCCCACTTCCGGGTCACCTAACCCGGAAGTGGACCTACTCCGGGTCGGCCCTTTGGCTGCCACTAACGACGCCATTCCCCGAGGGGGTTGGCGCCTTGCATAGATGGCAGACAAAGTGCATTCTCCCCCCCTCCACACTGCATGCTTTACATGGACCCAATTCAACATCAAACTCTGGAGTCGTGCTTGATTTTCTGCAGTGTGCTTGTTTATTAAAATTAAGTTCACAGGTCAATTACATCATTGACCCAACATTCTCTTTATTTATTCGTAAAAATATTCCATCACAGTATTTAAGAGTAAACTTGCACTTATATACAATATACACACATTTACCGCCCATTCGCCAATGGGCCTTTCATTTGACTTCAGGGTTGCGCCAGCAGGCCACAATCCAGATCACCTGCTCCCTTAACGTTAAACCCCCTTCCGGTCAACAGAGCCGCAGGTGAGGAAAGCGCCCACTTGGGCAACCAGCGGCCTCCGGGGTAGGGCTGAAGAGCCAAGGCCACCAGCAGGTCAGCCCCAAGTCTCCCGCCAGCCCAGAGTCCATAATGATTTATCAAACCTGTTCAGAGTTAAAAACTGTCACTGGACAAGAAGTTCCCGTGATATTCTTGTCCGGAACCCCGCCACAGGGCGAGGAGCTTACTGGCGGACTCGACCTGCGCTCAAGGGCTTCGGAGATGGCCCCTAGGACTGTTTCTATAAATATCTCAATACCCGCCTCCGACATGTGCACTCCGTCCTCCACGTATAACTCCGGCCTGTCTGTCTGTATCAACTTGTGACGAATCGCTTTGATACTAGATTTCTGTAGGATTTCCGCCACCGACTGGTTCAACCTTTTACTAGATCTTTTCACTGCTTTCATAGGTGCGCCCCGTGCCCACACGAGCCTCGGAATGACTTCCGACCATAGTACTATGGCTTCTGGAAAAATGCTTTTGACTGCTGCTAGAGTAGAGAACAGGGACTCCTTCACTTCTCTCCTTCCGCCCGGAATCATATCGTTGCCTCCGCAGTGCAACACGAATACGTCCGGAAAAGGCATGCCTCTGGCCAAAGCCGTTTTAACATCCCTCGGGACGTCCGCTAGGCGCTGCCCGCCTATCCCCACCCAATGATGGTCACAACCTCGCATCATGGTCACCCTGTCCCTGAGTGTCTTTTCGAAGTGCGCCCCGGCCCTGCGAATGAAGGAGTGGCCACACCAACAGATTTGGGTTCTCTTAGGGGAGGTACCTAAAGTAAACATGAAGAGATACAGTGAGACCGAGTCCAAACGAAGGGGACGGAAAGCGAATGATACAAATTTGTTAGACTAATTGCGGGCGGACATAACGTTCGTAACATGCTGATTTCCAGCGACCCAGTCTCTTGATTACCTGTTCGGGTAGGCCCAAGCCCGCAGCCGTTGTCGCTGCTCCAATTCGGAACGAATGAGATGTAAAATCGGCCGGATCAACTCCGATCCTTGCCAGGGTCATTTTTACTACTCGTGTGAACTGGAACCTGGTAAGGGGTAACCCACTCTCGTGAATCAACAATCTATCATCCGCACCCTGGGGCCTGACTTGGAGGAATACCCTCAGCAAGTTGACTGGACAGAAGGGCTCTCCCTCTACTCTACCTAGTTGTAACCAGGTCCCTTTACCTAAGGGGTCCGTCTTCGATCTCCGCACTCTAAGCCTCAGGACACCTTTGGACTCAATTATATCCGAGCACCTTAGACCACCTTCCCTATCCGTCCTGGACGCCGGGAGTAATTCTGAGATTCGTAACGCCCCGCAAAAGGCTAAGGTATAGGCCACCCGGAATAGTTGCGTCTCATACTGGGAAAAACAAACGAGCGGTAGAGCCTCTAAGATTTTAATCAATTTCCCTACGTCTATCGGTCTCCTGGAATCTTTCTCCCCAGGTGTCAAGCTCTCCCAACCTCTCATTGCCCTTCTAACCCTCTGGTCCTTGGTCGGATCAGACACCCCCTGTAGACCTGCATAAAATGCTAACGCCGACAACTGTCTTTTCATGAATGCTACCGACTTCTCCTTCTCTTTTTGCTGTACAATGAAGCCTAATACGCTCTGAGGGGCAAAGATGTCCGCTACACCCACGCCCCTCAGGTATGCCATATAACAATCCCATGACTTTTGATACATACTCTTAGTCTTGGGGGCCAGGGATGCAGATATCAACTCGGCAGCTGTGGGGCACCAAACTTCCATAGCTCCGCTGGGAAGGCTGACATTGACGTCTCCGCTTGGGGCCAATGCTCCCGGAATTCTGTTAACTTAAAACGAGACAATGCATCAGCCGCTTTGTTTTCTACGCCTGGGACATGTTTAGCAGTGAATTGGACATTATGGCTCAGGCACTGCAAAACTAACTCTTTCAACAGCCTGAGTACCCAAGTACAGGTCGCCCTCTGGTTATTAAATACCATGACTACAGACATGTTGTCCGACCAGAATACTATACTCTTGTGTGCCAGCAAATCCCCCCACAAGTGCAAGGCTACCACTATGGGGAACAACTCAAGAAAGGAAATGTTAGTAGTCAGGCCTCGCTCTAACCAGTCGTCTGGCCAGGGCTGCATGCACTATTTTTGGCCGAATATAGCTCCGAAGCCAATACTCCCTGCAGCATCAGTGAAAAGCTCAAGATCCGTATTAGAGGAGCAAGCTGCTCGCCACAACACCGTGCCATTGAAATCTTGCAAAAAACTTCTCCAAATCAGAAGATCCCCTCTTACCTCGGCTGAAAGCCTCACCCTGTGGTGTTTAGCCCGCAGCCCGGACATTGCCCTCGCTATACTCCTGGAGAAGGCCCTGCCCATTGGTATGACCCGCAGAGCAAAGTTCAGTTGACCCAAAAGAACTTGCAGTTGATGTAAGGTTACCTTCTTTGCTCCCAGGCAGCTATCAATAGCGGCCCTAAAGGCATCCACCTTAGCCTCTGGCAACCTGCACACCCCTGCCGTTGTATCAATTTCTATGCCCAGGAAGGTCAAACACGTGGTCGGGCCTTCGGTTTTTTCCGCAGCCAGAGGTACCCCAAGAGCCTTAGCCAAGCGCTGGAAGCCCAGAAGGGCCTTCCTGCACGACTGGGAACCTTCAGGACCCATGAATAGAAAATCATCCAGGTAGTGGACTACTGAATGTGACTTGTCCGATGTCAGAAACTGCTCCACCGCCCATTCCAGAAACCTTGCAAAAGTCTCGAAAACTGCACAGGCAATAGAATACCCCATAGGCATGCATAAATCTACAAAGTAGCTACCATCAAATGTGAAGCCCAAGAACCTGGTATCTTCGGGGTGAACAGGCAATAGCCTAAAAGCCGATTCAATATCCGCTTTCGCCATTAATGCTCCTTCCCCGAATGCCTGCAATTTCTCAATAGCCGTGTCAAACTTGGTATACCTCACCGTGCAAAGGTCTGGGTCTAGCTTATCGTTGACCGATAGCCCTGGAGGACTTGATAGATTATGAATCAGACGGTATTTACCTTCCTCTTTTTTCGGAACTAAACCCAACGGGGAGCAAACCAGATTATGGGTAGGTGGCTCTTTGAAAGGACCCCCAACCCGTCCCAATGATACCTCCTTCATGGTTTTGCCTCGCGCTGCCTCCATATTTCGTAACACTGAGCTTTGATTACGGGGCGGGACATTGGAAGGGAGGGCTGAAGACGGGATACGGAAGCCAACTTTAAAACCATGGAGTAGAAATTGAGCCTCCTCGAGGTTATCGTATTTACTGAGGAGGTGAGTCAGGACATGCCGTTTAATGGGAGTTGGTAGCTTTGTCGGGAGTTTTAGTTGGTTTTCCCTTTGGGGCGACGTTGTTGGACTGTTCCTTGGGGTTACCAGTTTTCTTAAAACATCTAACCTCGGGATGAGAGGTTCCACCGCAATACGAACAGCAGTGTTTGAATCTACATGAGACCCCCCTGGTACACTCATTTCTATTAAACTGCCAGCAGGCCTGTTTTTTCTCACCGACACCTTTGTCAGTCCGAAAGGACTGATTCTGAGTAGAGGGAGCAGGGGTAGGCGTTGAAGGGGCGGAATAGAACACTGTGTGCCATAAATTGATCTCCCGCTGGTCCCATGCTATGCCCGGGTGAACTGCTTTCATCTGTCTAAACATTTTATCATACTTTAACCACCCCTCGCCCGGAAACTCTGTTGCCGCGCCATGTATCAGGGATATATAGCTCATCATTTGTGGGCCTAGCATCGGATACTTTTCTAACATAACAGCGGCATATATCGCAAATCCCGTGATCCAATTCTTCATGGACCACTCCACCCACAATTTCTTTTGGTTGTAATCACCTTCTTTCCCGCCCTTGGGCTTTCCCGCCGCCACCCCTGCATTGATACGGTCAAACACTTCTACATATTCACCTCTGAGTATTCTTTCTTTCATGTCTGCTGGCACGTGCCACGTGATCCCCGCGGATGGCGATAAGGTCATTGAGGACGAACCGAACATTAACGGGCTGAATGCTAGCAAAGGGTGACCTGTTGGTTGCCCCCCGCCCCCCCCTTGCATCTGGCCATTAGAGGGACCAGCCACATCAACCACGGTGTTCGCCATTGAGCCCTGTGTTAGGCCCCCCGAACTAGAGTAAGCATTCATCACTAAGGGGGACCCGTTTGTTGCCGGGTAGGCCATGGCAGGAAGCATCGAGCTTATGGGGCCGTTACCTATCGCTTGACCGTGCGACCCATATAATTGCATCCCTGGTAACTGGGCGACCCCCCCGGGCTGGACCCAAACTTGAGACTAGGTGTGGGCGGAAAATCCGTTACGCTCGCGGATTTTGCGGATTTTTGGGAAATTCGCAATCCGCGAGATTTGCGAATTTCCCGCAAAATCCGCAAATTCGCACGCAGCGGATTTTTTTGGCGGCGCGCGGCGTTGGTGATACAATTTTTGCGGCGCGCGGCGTTTATCATCGTTTGCCGAGTTGTTTTTTTCGATAGTTTGCGAGTGCTGCGCCATTTTGGATCTTGCTGTGTGATCCCGCGGGAATTGGCGAGCGCGATTACGTCATCGCGGCTTGCCAGCGATAGTTTGTCAACGCGAGTACGGCGAGATCACGTCTCGCGGTACTTCGCAATTGCGAGATTTGAGATGCGGCGAGCGAAAATATAAATTTGCAATTCTGTACAAGAAATCCACCAGCAAGCAGCATAAACCTTCTAGAAATGATGATTTTTATGTGAATAACTCCTTAGTTTGACATTTGCCTGCACTTTTTTAGCGAGGAGTCCATTTTGGGGAGGGGGGCAGGGGGGTGGGAGGAAGGAAGTGCTCCACAGTCTTCAACTTCCTGTTCCTGTTCAGCAGGCTCCTCCCAGTGCTTTGTCCATCTCCTGGTCACTTTTCATTAGGATCTGGAGCTGGAAGGATTACTTTTTGTGGATGCTGCTGGATCTTTGGATTTGAGGCCTTTTTGACTTTCTTTGGATCACTATTGGATTAGAAATTTTACAAGTAAGTTTGTTTGGGGCAATACAGTTGCTGCAATTAAAATTTTGGAATTTTCGATTTTTGGGCTGTTTTGGGGCCTTTTTCCCAGGGGTACTCAGTGGTGGGTGGACTGAGTCTTTCTGTGGGGTGTCTTGAATTTAAACATCATGGAGGGGCTGGATGGCTTGGGATTGTGCTTATTTTTCAGTGATTTTCGTTTTTTTGGGCTGTACTTGTGGACTTTTCACCAGGGGTAGTGAGTGTTGCATGGGCCTAGTCTTTCTGTGGGGTGTCTTGAATTTAAACATCATGGAGGGCATGGATGGAATGGGATTGTGCTGATTTTTCTGTGTTTTTCGATTTTTGACCTGTTGTTGGGGCCTTGACCAGGGGTAGTGAGTGGTGCATGGGCCTAGTCTTTCTGTGGGCTGTCTTGAATTTAAACATCATGTAGGCCATGGATGGAATGGGATTGTGCTGATTTTGCAGTGTTTTTCGATTTTTGGCGGTGTTCATGGGGAGGGACATGCCATGTGCCTGGTGGCCATTTTGAGTGCAGCTACAGGCACTGGCCATGTGCTGGCAGGCAAGTGGCCATTTTGAATGCAGGCTTTGTTGTTAGGCCTCCAACCATTTTGCCTACTTTTCAACCTTCATTTATGCCCAGGGGTAGTGAGTCTTGCATGGGCCTAGTCTTTCTGTGGGTTGTCTTGAATTTAAACATCATGGAGGCCATGGATGGAATGGGATTGTGCTGATTTTGCAGTGTTTTTCGATTTTTGGGGGTGTTCATGGGGAGGGACATGCCATGTGGCTTGTGGCCATTTTGAGTGCAGCTACAGGCACTGGCCATGTGCTGGCAGGCAAGTGGCCATTTTGAATGCAGGCTTTGTTGTTAGGCCTCCAACCATTTTGCCTACTTTTCAACCTTTATTTATGCCCAGGGGTACTAGTGAGTCTTGCATGGGCCTAGTCTTTCTGTGGGTTGTCTTGAATTTAAACATTATGGAGGCCATGGATGGAATGGGATTGTGCAGATTTTTCAGTGATTTTCGTTTTTTGGGCCTGTACTTGTGGCCTTTTCACCAGGGGTATTTGAGTCTAGCATGGGCCTAGTCTTTCTGTGGGCTGTCTTCAACTTAAACATCATGGAGGGCATGGATTGAATGGGATTGTGCTGATTTTTCTGTGTTTTTCGATTTTTGACCTGTTGTTGGGGCCTTGACCAGGGGTAGTGAGTGGTGCATGGGCCTAGTCTTTCTGTGGGGTGTCTTGAATTTAAACATCATGGAGGGCATGGATGGAATGGGATTGTGCTGATTTTGCAGTGTTTTTCGATTTTTGGGGGTGTTCATGGGGAGGGACATGCCATGTGGCTGGTGGCCATTTTGAGTGCAGCTACAGGCACTGGCCATGTGCTGGCAGGCAAGTGGCCATTTTGAATGCAGGCTTTGTTGTTAGGCCTCCAACCATTTTGCCTACTTTTCAACCTTCATTTATGCCCAGGGGTAGTGAGTCTTGCATGGGCCTAGTCTTTCTGTGGGTTGTCTTGAATTTAAACATCATGGAGGCCATGGATGGAATGGGATTGTGCAGATTTTGCAGTGTTTTTCGATTTTTGGGGGTGTTCATGGGGAGGGACATGCCATGTGGCTGGTGGCCATTTTGAGTGCAGCTACAGGCACTGGCCATGTGCTGGCAGGCAAGTGGCCATTTTGAATGCAGGCTTTGTTGTTAGGCCTCCAACCATTTTGCCTACTTTTCAACCTTTATTTATGCCCAGGGGTACTAGTGAGTCTTGCATGGGCCTAGTCTTTCTGTGGGTTGTCTTGAATTTAAACATCATGGAGGCCATGGATGGAATGGGATTGTGCAGATTTTTCAGTGATTTTCGTTTTTTGGGCCTGTACTTGTGGCCTTTTCACCAGGGGTATTTGAGTCTAGCATGGGCCTAGTCTTTCTGTGGGCTGTCTTCAACTTAAACATCATGGAGGGCATGGATTGAATGGGATTGTGCAGATTTTTCAGTGATTTTCGTTTTTTGGGCCTGTACTTGTGGCCTTTTCACCAGGGGTATTTGAGTCTAGCATGGGCCTAGTCTTTCTGTGGGCTGTCTTCAACTTAAACATCATGGAGGGCATGGATTGAATGGGATTGTGCTGTTTTTTCTGTGTTTTTCGATTTTTGACCTGTTGTTGGGGCCTTGACCAGGGGTAGTGAGTGGTGCATGGGCCTAGTCTTTCTGTGGGGTGTCTTGAATTTAAACATCATGGAGGGCATGGATGGAATGGGATTGTGCTGATTTTGCAGTGTTTTTCGATTTTTGGGGGTGTTCATGGGGAGGGACATGCCATGTGGCTGGTGGCCATTTTGAGTGCAGCTACAGGCACTGGCCATGTGCTGGCAGGCAAGTGGCCATTTTGAATGCAGGCTTTGTTGTTAGGCCTCCAACCATTTTGCCTACTTTTCAACCTTCATTTATGCCCAGGGGTAGTGAGTCTTGCATGGGCCTAGTCTTTCTGTGGGTTGTCTTGAATTTAAACATCATGAAGGCCATGGATGGAATGGGATTGTGCATATTTTGCAGTGTTTTTCGATTTTTGGGGGTGTTCATGGGGAGGGACATGCCATGTGGCTGGTGGCCATTTTGAGTGCAGCTACAGGCACTGGCCATGTGCTGGCAGGCAAGTGGCCATTTTGAATGCAGGCTTTGTTGTTAGGCCTCCAACCATTTTGCCTACTTTTCAACCTTTATTTATGCCCAGGGGTACTAGTGAGTCTTGCATGGGCCTAGTCTTTCTGTGGGTTGTCTTGCATTTAAACATCATGGAGGCCATGGATGGAATGGGATTGTGCAGATTTTTCAGTGATTTTCGTTTTTTGGGCCTGTACTTGTGGCCTTTTCACCAGGGGTATTTGAGTCTAGCATGGGCCTAGTCTTTCTGTGGGCTGTCTTCAACTTAAACATCATGGAGGGCATGGATTGAATGGGATTGTGCAGATTTTTCAGTGATTTTCGTTTTTTGGGCCTGTACTTGTGGCCTTTTCACCAGGGGTATTTGAGTCTAGCATGGGCCTAGTCTTTCTGTGGGCTGTCTTCAACTTAAACATCATGGAGGGCATGGATTGAATGGGATTGTGCTGTTTTTTCTGTGTTTTTCGATTTTTGACCTGTTGTTGGGGCCTTGACCAGGGGTAGTGAGTGGTGCATGGGCCTAGTCTTTCTGTGGGGTGTCTTGAATTTAAACATCATGGAGGGCATGGATGGAATGGGATTGTGCTGATTTTGCAGTGTTTTTCGATTTTTGGGGGTGTTCATGGGGAGGGACATGCCATGTGGCTGGTGGCCATTTTGAGTGCAGCTACAGGCACTGGCCATGTGCTGGCAGGCAAGTGGCCATTTTGAATGCAGGCTTTGTTGTTAGGCCTCCAACCATTTTGCCTACTTTTCAACCTTCATTTATGCCCAGGGGTAGTGAGTCTTGCATGGGCCTAGTCTTTCTGTGGGTTGTCTTGAATTTAAACATCATGGAGGCCATGGATGGAATGGGATTGTGCATATTTTGCAGTGTTTTTCGATTTTTGGGGGTGTTCATGGGGAGGGACATGCCATGTGGCTGGTGGCCATTTTGAGTGCAGCTACAGGCACTGGCCATGTGCTGGCAGGCAAGTGGCCATTTTGAATGCAGGCTTTGTTGTTAGGCCTCCAACCATTTTGCCTACTTTTCAACCTTTATTTATGCCCAGGGGTACTAGTGAGTCTTGCATGGGCCTAGTCTTTCTGTGGGTTGTCTTGAATTTAAACATTATGGAGGGCATGGATGGATTGGGATTGTGCTGATTTTGCAGTGTTTTTCGATTTTTTTTGTGCTCTATAACTGAACTGATGTTCCTCTGTCTTCCATTTTTTTTAGGTGCACAAGACTCAAGAGAACCACCAGTGCCAGGAAGAAGTCCTGCAGCGGTGTGTGTGTGCAGCATAACGTCACGCGACGTCACGTCTGGCCTCAGACAACTCTACAATTCGTGCAACTGCGGCCTGCTGTCTGACCTGCTCTGAAGAAGATGGCCCCGCCCCCAAAGAAAGTTCTCCGTAGCTCCTCTAGCAAGAAAGTTGCTAGTAAGGAGCAGAAGAAGCAAGGTACCAAGGAGGCTGGTGTGCCACCCGCCACGTTTTTTGGGAGCAAAAAAAAAAGTACGCCTGCTGCAGCAGGTTCTGCTGGGGACCAAGCTGGGAGCAGCACCCCTGCTCCATTGGGTTCAGTGCCTCCACCACCACGCCAACTTAAGTCAAAGCCCTTGAGTGCTTCAGAGGCAGTCAGTGTACTTCTCCAATCACCATCGACCAGTGATGTTGGCTCATCGCAAGAAAGTAGCAGCAATGTCCCTGAATCAACACAGCCGCAACAACAACACCATGTGCAAGTACACGCCCAAGTACATGTGGAAGGAGAGGCAGCAAAAGGAGATGCGCAAGCAAAGGTGCATGGAGGTTCACAAGTGCCCACAATAGTTGTTCCTCCCGAAGTAGGGGCACATCAGGAAATCGACAATGAAGCCGAGGTATCATTGGAAGCCACTCTTCCTGATGATCATTCATTGTCTTCCACATCCCTAGCAAGGAAAAGATCAAGGGGGGTGTCTACATCTTCTTCAAGCCCACCGCCTTCTGATGATCTGGATGACGAATGGGTACCACCACGGCAGCCTGAGAGTGAGGCACACCATGATCTGACACCGGTACCTAAGCGTAAAAGGAAGGTCGTCCAAAAACTCAAACCTATGGAGTGTGATGAGGCTCAACAAGAAGTGACAGATACTGCTGGTGATGAAGCCTCTCACGATGACGACGAGCCAGTCATCACAAAGGTCACTGCAGCCCCACCGGGCATGCAGCAAAGAGACATTTTGACCCTATCCCGAGAAGCTGCTGAGCGTGATGATGATGTCGGCGAGGAGGCAATGGAAATGGAATCATTAGATTTGGAGTTAAGTAGTACACCAAAACCTACCGCTTCCATATTTCTTCGCAAGAAGGTACCCACCTCGTCCTCGACCTCAATTCGTGGTCGTGAAAGTGCAAAACGTACTGAAGTTCGGCAATCCACATCCTCCACTTCATCTGGCATTAGCAGCAGGACCACCACCACCAGTATCGCCGCCTCCTCCGGCCCCCGAAGACATTTCAAGTCTCCAGTTTGGGACTTCTTTAGTGTTTGCCCAAAAAAAGAAAACGTAGCCATTTGTAGCATTTGTAAGCTTCGAGTTAGTCGTGGTAAGTTGGGTTCCAACTATGGTACCGGAGGCCAGAGAGGTCATCTTAGGAGAACGCACGATGTCCAATGGTTTGCGCACCTACACACGATCAAGGAAGCCGCAATTGCACGCAATGAAAACGTTGTTTTTTCATCTGGTGATGACGAGGAGGTAGAAGACGATTCAAACACTTCACTTACACCCAGTTCCCCTGTCAGCAGCACACCCCATGGGAGCCACACTAAGAGTGTGGGAGAGAGTGAGACATCAATGCGGAAAAGTTCATCAGCGAGCGTAACTGGGTCGAAGAGATCATCATCATCCCGTAAATCATTGGTCCAGGGCAACATTAAAAAGATGTTGTTTACAGAAGCGCAATATGAACGCAACCACCCAATGACCCGTCTGTATAACACTAAGCTGGCTAAAATGCTAGCTCTGGACCTTCTCCCTTTTTCTTTTGTAGAAGGGGTTGGTTTTCTAGAATTAGTGACAGCGCTCTGCCCTAAATGGAAGGTTCCTAGCCGGTTCTATTTTGCCCGAGTTGCGGTTCCAGCACTACATGAAGATGTTCTGAAGGTGATTGGGGCAGCTTTGCAGAAGAGTGCTGTTCACACTATACATCTGACAACAGACATGTGGACCAGTGGCGCAGGCGCTGATTACATGTGCATCACTGCACACTGGGTCTCTTTTTCAGGGGCTAAAGCAAAGCTAAACTCAGGTGTTGACACTAACATTGTTTTTAAAGGTGCTCGGAAACATGCAACACTAGCCATGTTTGGTTTGGAGAAACGTCACACAGCAGAAAACATTTTGGATGTCTTTAACACAAAGGTCCTTAACTGTCTGTCCCCACTAAAACGCAAGGTTGGTTATGTTTCCACGGACAATGGCTCCAATATAGTTAAGGCCATGAGGGACGGTTACTATTTCAGAGTGCCGTGTTTGGCGCACTGTATAAACCTGGTTGTCCAAAAATTCTTGGGTAATAAAGGCAGTGCAGCGTACAGTGTATTGGAGACCTGCCGAAAAATGTGCAAGCATTTCAGGCATTCTTTTAAGGCCCGGAAGCAGCTGAGGAGCCTGCTATATCAACGTAAAATGCCAGTGAAAGCACTCATCCAGGAGGTGGTAACACGTTGGAACTCAACCTTCTACATGCTTGAGCGTCTGTATGAGCAGTATACGGAACTCGATCAATATTTCCTTAAAGAGGGTGCAGAGGAGCTGAGGATGGGTGGGCCGCAATGGAACATAGTTGAAAGCCTGACACGCATGCTTCGTCCTTTTGAGTTCTTCACGCGTGCAGTCAGCAAGGAGGACTCTAATTTGGGAAAAGCTATCCCATTGTTGTACATGCTGGAGGACCAACTGAAGGAGGTGTGTTCTGTGTTTGCAGACGATGACAAAAACCAAGACTCTTTGCTTCTGGCCGAGCAATTATTAGAGCTCCTACAAGGTGATGAACGTCTTAAAAAGATCCACTCAGAACAGCATTACATTTGTGCTACTATTCTGGATCCACGCTACAAAAAGGCGCTGGCAGGCAAAGCATTCTTTCCTTTTGATGATGAACATGTTCTAAAGTACAAACGTTGGCTAGCCTTGTCAGCCAAGAAGTTTGAAACAGAACGGCTGGAAATTGAAGGAAATGGCAGTACATCAGCAGGCCATCCCCAGTCAAAACAATCCACTTCTGCACCTGTGGCTGTGGCACAAGTGACCTCTCAGCCGTTAAAGACACCGGCAACCGGATCATCTGCACGAAAGACAACAGAAACATTGGAGGCTGAAGAGGATTGGCTAGCTCTGCGTGGGTTTGGTTCTCAAAAGGTCAGAGGCACAGCAAGAGCTAAGCAAAGTGGAGGAACCTTGGATGAGGACCTTGAGTCGATGGTGAAGGACTATCTGAATGACTCAACAGAGGTCTATGTTAATTCTGACCCATTGGCGTATTGGCATGGGAAAAAAGAATTGTGGCCACAGCTCACCAACCTGGCTTTAAACTACTTGTCTTGCCCACTCGCAAGCGTGTCTTCTGAACGGGTTTTCAGTGCAGCTGGTGGGATTGTAACTCCCAAACGGAGCCGCCTCTCGCCCAAAAATGTGAAGAGGTTAACAATGATCAAGATGAATCAGCACCTCATACCACCAGATTTCAGAGTACGAGAGAGCGTGCCGGATGAAGAGGAGGTGGACAGCAACATAGATGAGGGAATTTCTACTCTGTCAGGTGACACTGAGCTCACCCTGCCTGAATTTGCAGAGTATGAAGACGAAGCCTTATTCTCATTCCTGGACCGTGATACCGACTTCGAGCCCTGAAAATGAAACAACGAATCAATAACTTTCTTTTTCATCCTTATTCACTTTTATTCCTGTGTGTCTGTCTTTCTTTGTTGTGCACAGTTAATATAATTCAAACTTTAATCAGATAATCACAAAAACAAGCCCATCAGCAGAACTGTCTTCACTTGTTTGCTAATTTATTTGAAGGTGCCGCAGTCTGCATTCCTCAGGTTCACAAGTTCAGAAGAACATGCTCCTCTATCCTCCTCCTCCAGACTCCTATTTCCATCAAAGCAGAGGGCTGGTTTACGCCCAATGAAGAAAGACTCAGCACTTGTGGGGGTGTTGTTCTACCTCTTTGCAGGTGAGTTGACGGGTCTGGGGCCATTGCTGGGAAGCACTAAAAGTGGTTTGGACCAAATCTGAGGCGTAAAATTTTTTGTGTTTTTGATGACTTGCTTGCCTTTGAGGTGCTCTTAGGGGGGGTTCCGTCTGTTTGTGGGTGAGTTTCGTGGTCTGGGAGCATTGCTGGGACACTCTAATCTTGATTGCATTTGCTTTTCAGGAAATCCGTCGTGCCAACCCCGACTTATGGCCTAGCTACGCAGCGCGTTTGGACCGAAGGCCCAGAAATATTGCAAGTATGAGATTTTGCTTTTGGCCTGTTTGGGGGTGTTATGCTTCTTGGCGGGTGGGTTGACGGGTCTTGGGGCATTCCTGGGAAGGTCTAATACCGGGTAGAAGTGGTTGGGACAAAATCCAGGCCGATTTTTTTTTTGGCTATTTCTGACATTTTGCTCCATGTAGCGTTTTCGGGGGCCTGTTTGGGGGGCTTCCTGGTGTTTGTGGGTGAGTTTCGTGGTCTGGGAGCACTGCTGGGACACTCTAATCTTGATTGCATTTGCTTTTCAGGAAATCCGTCGTGCCAACCCCGACTTATGGCCTAGCTACGCAGCGCGTTTGGACCGAAGGCCCAGAAATATTGCAAGTATGAGATTTTGCTTTTGGCCTGTTTGGGGGTGTTATGCTTCTTGGCGGGTGGGTTGACGGGTCTTGGGGCATTCCTGGGAAGGTCTAATACCGGGTAGAAGTGGTTGGGACAAAATCCAGGCCGATTTTTTTTTGGCTATTTCTGACATTTTGCTCTATGTAGCGTTTTCGGGGGCCTGTGTGGGGGGCTTCCTGGTGTTTGTGGGTGAGTTTCGTGGTCTGGGAGCACTGCTGGGACACTCTAATCTTGATTGCATTTGCTTTTCAGGAAATCCGTCGTGCCAACCCTGACTTATGGCCTAGCTACGCAGCGCGTTTGGACCGAAGGCCCAGAAATATTGCAAGTATGAGATTTTGCTTTTGGCCTGTTTGGGGGTGTTATGCTTCTTGGCGGGTGGGTTGACGGGTCTTGGGGCATTCCTGGGAAGGTCTAATACCGGGTAGAAGTGGTTGGGACAAAATCCAGGCCGATTTTTTTTTTGGCTATTTCTGACATTTTGCTCTATGTAGCGTTTTCGGGGGCCTGTTTGGGGGGCTTCCTGGTGTTTGTGGGTGAGTTTCGTGGTCTGGGAGCACTGCTGGGACACTCTAATCTTGATTGCATTTGCTTTTCAGGAAATCCGTCGTGCCAACCCCGACTTATGGCCTAGCTACGCAGCGCGTTTGGACCGAAGGCCCAGAAATATTGCAAGTATGAGATTTTGCTTTTGGCCTGTTTGGAGGTGTTATGCTTCTTGGCGGGTGGGTTGACGGGTCTTGGGGCATTCCTGGGAAGGTCTAATACCGGGTAGAAGTGGTTGGGACAAAATCCAGGCCGATTTTTTTTTGGCTATTTCTGACATTTTGCTCTATGTAGCGTTTTCGGGGGCCTGTGTGGGGGGCTTCCTGGTGTTTGTGGGTGAGTTTCGTGGTCTGGGAGCACTGCTGGGACACTCTAATCTTGATTGCATTTGCTTTTCAGGAAATCCGTCGTGCCAACCCCGACTTATGGCCTAGCTACGCAGCGCGTTTGGACCGAAGGCCCAGAAATATTGCAAGTATGAGATTTTGCTTTTGGCCTGTTTGGGGGTGTTATGCTTCTTGGCGGGTGGGTTGACGGGTCTTGGGGCATTCCTGGGAAGGTCTAATACCGGGTAGAAGTGGTTGGGACAAAATCCAGGCCGATTTTTTTTTGGCTATTTCTGACATTTTGCTCTATGTAGCGTTTTCGGGGGCCTGTGTGGGGGGCTTCCTGGTGTTTGTGGGTGAGTTTCGTGGTCTGGGAGCACTGCTGGGACACTCTAATCTTGATTGCATTTGCTTTTCAGGAAATCCGTCGTGCCAACCCCGACTTATGGCCTAGCTACGCAGCGCGTTTGGACCGAAGGCCCAGAAATATTGCAAGTATGAGATTTTGCTTTTGGCCTGTTTGGGGGTGTTATGCTTCTTGGCGGGTGGGTTGACGGGTCTTGGGGCATTCCTGGGAAGGTCTAATACCGGGTAGAAGTGGTTGGGACAAAATCCAGGCCGATTTTTTTTTTGGCTATTTCTGACATTTTGCTCTATGTAGCGTTTTCGGGGGCCTGTTTGGGGGGCTTCCTGGTGTTTGTGGGTGAGTTTCGTGGTCTGGGAGCACTGCTGGGACACTCTAATCTTGGTTGCATTTGCTTTTCAGGAAATCCGTCGTGCCAACCCCGACTTATGGCCTAGCTACGCAGCGCGTTTGGACCGAAGGCCCAGAAATATTGCAAGTATGAGATTTTGCTTTTGGCCTGTTTGGGGGTGTTATGCTTCTTGGCGGGTGGGTTGACGGGTCTTGGGGCATTCCTGGGAAGGTCTAATACCGGGTAGAAGTGGTTGGGACAAAATCCAGGCCGATTTTTTTTTGGCTATTTCTGACATTTTGCTCTATGTAGCGTTTTCGGGGGCCTGTGTGGGGGGCTTCCTGGTGTTTGTGGGTGAGTTTCGTGGTCTGGGAGCACTGCTGGGACACTCTAATCTTGATTGCATTTGCTTTTCAGGAAATCCTTCGTGCCAACCCCGACTTATGGCCTAGCTACGCAGCGCGTTTGGACCGAAGGCCCAGAAATATTGCAAGTATGAGATTTTGCTTTTGGCCTGTTTGGGGGTGTTATGCTTCTTGGCGGGTGGGTTGACGGGTCTTGGGGCATTCCTGGGAAGGTCTAATACCGGGTAGAAGTGGTTGGGACAAAATCCAGGCCGATTTTTTTTTGGCTATTTCTGACATTTTGCTCTATGTAGCGTTTTCGGGGGCCTGTTTGGGGGGCTTCCTGGTGTTTGTGGGTGAGTTTCGTGGTCTGGGAGCACTGCTGGGACACTCTAATCTTGATTGCATTTGCTTTTCAGGAAATCCGTCGTGCCAACCCCGACTTATGGCCTAGCTACGCAGCGCGTTTGGACCGAAGGCCCAGAAATATTGCAAGTATGAGATTTTGCTTTTGGCCTGTTTGGGGGTGTTATGCTTCTTGGCGGGTGGGTTGACGGGTCTTGGGGCATTCCTGGGAAGGTCTAATACCGGGTAGAAGTGGTTGGGACAAAATCCAGGCCGATTTTTTTTTGGCTATTTCTGACATTTTGCTCTATGTAGCGTTTTCGGGGGCCTGTTTGGGGGGCTTCCTGGTGTTTGTGGGTGAGTTTCGTGGTCTGGGAGCACTGCTGGGACACTCTAATCTTGATTGCATTTGCTTTTCAGGAAATCCGTCGTGCCAACCCCGACTTATGGCCTAGCTACGCAGCACGTTTGGACCGAAGGCCCAGAAATATTGCAAGTATGAGATTTTGCTTTTGGCCTGTTTGGGGGTGTTACGCTTCTTGGCGGGTGGGTTGCCGGGTCTTGGGGCATTCCTGGGAAGGTCTAATACCGGGTAGAAGTGGTTGGGACAAAATCCGCGCAGAAAAGCCTTTAGTTTTGGCACTTTTTGTAACTTAGGGTTCGTTAGGGTTAGCCCTAGCAGCAGGATTGCATGTGTTTCGGGGTGTTCTAGATTTTTCAAACTGAGTTCTGGGGTCTTAGAGCACTCGTGAGAATGTGTAATTTTGGTTGCAAGTCATTTGAAGAAAATCCATGGTGGGAAAGGGGGGATTTGGCATAGTTAAAGAAAGCCTTTGCCACTATTCTTAACTTAGGGTTCGTTAGGGTTAGCAGTATTTCTATTGCATGTGTTTGAGTGGGGGGGATTTCGAGTCTTGGAGCGATGCTGGCTATGGCTACTTTTGCTTGGTTGCTTGCAAGTGGTTTGAATGCAATCCACGGTGGGTAATGGGTAATTAGGGTACTTCGGCCTACTTTTACTTTCAAAGTAAGTTTTGTCACCAGTTTTCTGCTAGGCCTCGTTTTTTGAGATTTGATTGGGGGTCTTCTACATTTTTGCGACTGGCTTTAGTAAGGGTCTGGGTGGGAGCACTGCTAGGAAGATCTAATTTTGTTCTAAAACACAGTTTACAGTACACCTAGCTTGAGGGGCAAGATCCGCTACATTAATTTGCCCATACTTATTTATCCTTCAAAAGGTGACTCAGAGTACGCACTTTCAAAAACATTGTACTGTCTACTAGGAAAAACAAATTGTGACTTTTTGCACTCCACAGCCTACATACCTTATATTTATTTATCAGTGGTGTTGTAATATTATATCACTTCCTGTTTTTCGTTGAATAATTACAGGCCGGGTTTCAGTCTCTGCAATGGGGAAAAAAGGATGGAGTCAGGCTTCACAGTAGCGAGCCACAATTCAGCATCAGGCAGGCAGTGGACAGGGTGTCTTCTGGTGACCAACATCGATGGACGAAGCGTCGGCTGCAATGGAGGAGTGCCGCTAATAGGAGGATTTTTTTTCTGCAGGCAACTTACTTACCACTTCCAACAGGACCACTACAACCACATAGATACAGTATCCCTTGCCTTTTTCTCTGACTGTGACTGCATTTCTTGGCTCTCTCTCGGCTTCTACATTGATCCCTTAACACATCACTTAGTCCACTCCACTATCACATCTGCACCACACATAGTCATTTGTAAGTGCTCCTACGTAATTCGCAAGTCGCAGCACGCCCCAGGCCGTAGAGGACTGGGATGGCCCCAATGATGAAGCATGTCACCAAGGGGCAACCCTGGTGAGTGAGGGGACACCTAGAAAAAAAGCAATTTCTCCTTTTCTATCTACTATACCTTCCAGACCAACCCCACTGAGTGTTGTTGTGAATGGATTTATAGTGACCAGCAAGGCTCTCGGGTATCTGGCTACAGAGACCTTATGTTGAATATCGTTAACAATAATTTACACATAGGCCCTTTACTGTTGCATTCTTTCTTCCACAGTTGTCGAATGTACTACTTACTTTTCACTGACATGCATGCAGTAGTGCATGCACTTTCAAAGATTGATGGATAGGTTTGTACCCAAAGAATTGTTTATGTTCAATTGTTTGTCTATGCTGTGCTTTTTTTTACAGGGTGTCTTCTGGTGACCAACATCGATGGACGAAGCGTCGGCTGCAATGGAGGAGTGCCGCTAATAGGAGGATTTTTTTTCTGCAGGCAACTTACTTACCACTTCCAACAGGACCACTACAACCACATAGATACAGTATCCCTTGCCTTTTTCTCTGACTGTGACTGCATTTCTTGGCTCTCTCTAGGCTTCTAAATTGATCCCTTAACACATCACTTAGTCCACTCCACTATCACATCTGCACCACACATAGTCATTTGTAAGTGCTCCTACGTAATTCGCAAGTCGCAGCACGCCCCAGGCCGTAGAGGACTGGGATGGCCCCAATGATGAAGCATGTCACCAAGGGGCAACCCTGGTGAGTGAGGGGACACCTAGAAAAAAAGCAATTTCTCCTTTTCTATCTACTATACCTTCTGTCAGGTTACGCAGCCCCTAAGCGCCTACCGTACTATGAAACTACATTTCCCATGAGTAGGCGGGAGACTTGCAGGAAGTTTATCTGGGGAACAGACGCGCTTCCTGTTGCGCGTTATTCTGGTTTCTGTTCTGCACACTACCGTTTCCCTCTTCCTTTTTGTTGGACCATACATCTTTGCTTTGACTATTTGGAACCCCCTTTGTACATTGAGTCCTCTACCAAGTTTGTGGTATGTTGTGAGTAGTGGGTTTGATGTCTTAGTATAACGCGAGTGTGTTTGGTGCGACAGGAGTGTGTTCGTTAACTATATGTTTATGTGTTTCTTAGGCCTTCCTCACAGATTGTGGCAGAAGGGCTATAGTATTTCCTATCCAAGGTCATGTTTTCTTGGTGCTCAGGTACTTGTCTACTTCCTTGGTTATTTAGTGAGACTATATGAGAGTACCCTTGTATGTTAGGACAGCACTTCACTGATGCCTGTCTTGTCTTCTGTTACAGGTATCCTTTCCCTGCTGACCCTACCTTTACACATCCCACATTTTTTATTTTAGTTTGTTATTTTTCTCCCCCGCCTAATGCCTCGAACACCCTGTGTTTACACTTCTGGGTGTTGGTGACATTTGGAGGTGGAACCATATTTGCATCGACTGGATCACGGGGAGTAAACCTGACACCTTCCAGACCAACCCCATTGAGTGTTGTTGTGAATGGATTTATAGTGACCAGCAAGGCTCTCGGGTATCTGGCTACAGAGACCTTATGTTGAATATCGTTAGCAATAATTCCACACAGGCCCTGTACTGTCGCATTCTTTCTTTCCACAGTTGTCGATGATATATTCTTACTCTGCTTGACAAAGAACCATTGCTAATGTGAAAGAACTTCAACCGAATAAGAAGTTATACTTTACCATTTGTTAGGCTACAATGTGGCACTGCTCTACTGTACTTCTGTCACCTGCTATATTCTCAGTTGTACCGTTGAATTGCTCAGGAGGACAAACCAGATTTCATTTTCTTTTTTTTCATAGGCATGCAACTGCCACTGTGTCACACCACTAGTACCACCGCTATGAGGAAATTTTATCCGACCAAGATTGCCAACGTTATTCGGTGCTTCCCGTGGAGCCAGCCCTGGGTCTAGCCCTACTTTCAAACACAAATTACAGGTAAGATAAGCGTTTGGTGGTTTGGGGGTATAATGGAGTATTAGTACGAGAGACAAGAGACTGAAGGTAGTACTACTAAAGTCCTAGGACTCTTGGATTCACTTCACTTAGTCTGTGAGAGGCACTTAGTGTTGAAAACATTTGGGCATTTACACTTAAAGGAAGAAAATGGAACTAAACTTTCAGGAAAACAGTCAACGTTAAACCCCCACCCACCAGGCAAGCAGTAAAAAACAGGTATGCTCAGATAAAGTTTGAAAAAGTATATTTATATCCCTAACAAAATAATCTCCCGCAAGACCCTCCCTAACCGCAACGATTGTCCTTCAAAAGTCCCCAAAAACCCAACTCCCAATTCCCACCCCCCAAAAGTCTCTAAAAAAGGGGCAAGGGACACTATGGGTGGATGCTGTTAACTTTTTGGGCCAGGGCATCATGCTCCTCGCGGAGCAAGGCGAGCTCCTGCTGAAGGCGGGACACCATCAGGGTAGTGCGGCGCAGGCGTGCCTTCACTGCCTTGCAGGTGCAATGCCTGTGAGAGGCAGCTGTTGGCCTTGCTGCTCGGTGGTGGCGTTTGCCTTTGGCAGCCCGGCTCAGTCTGGGTGGACCACTGTGCTGGGTGGCAGCCCGTGGGGCCACGGAGGCCGATGCAGACGACGTTGTTGTAGTTGTCGACTGCACACTTTCCACGTCCTCCAGGGCCACCAGCCGCCGATATTCCGCAACAGTGGCCTCGATCCTCCGTTGCCGGGCCGCTCTAGCCAGCTCCTTCCTCCTTGTTCGTTTGGAAGGAGAACCTATATGAAGAAAGAAAGACATAGTCTGTAACCAATGCTCTTTAAGATTAACTCAATCATTCAGCAGAAATTTGTGTTGCAGTACAACTAGCAACTTGCAAGCGCATTACATAACTATTGAGGCCAGTATCTATCTAACCTCACACTTCTTCATCCTTGCTCTAACATTAGTGGGAGTTTAAGGAACAAATTCTACGAGCACTGTGGACTTCCATTGGAGTCGACTATGAAAGTACACCAGTCTTATTCCTCTTCTTATCTCTTGTTTTGGAAAATTGGTACGTTATTTTCTGCAAGCCGGCATAATGCCAGCGCAGTAAACTTGCACCCGAGAAAAAGAGACGCACGCCATGAGGAGTGACCTAGACTTGTGTTGCCGTTGCGTTACTGTACCCGTCCAGTACATGCAGGTGGTGAAGCTCTTACTTTTCTATTACGGGTGGCACTGAGAATACTCTGTTACAACTCAAGGGCTACTGCTTAATTAATTTAACTTTCACCCTACAGTGGAAATGAGTACTAGAAATGGAAAATTGAAGAAGATAAATAATCTGATTATCTATCACTTCACATGGGATGTTTTTGCTTATATATGGGATGACTTTAGGTGCTTTGCTTTTTATTGAGTGACCAGTGATACATCCACACATGAATGACTGAGTACTACTAAACTTATTAAGAGAGGTAGGGAGTGGCCACCATAATAACCGGATCGATGCAGTGCTTGCAATACAAACTACTGCTACTATTTATGGTAGTATTTGGACAAAATTAAAAGTTCTTTTCCTTGCCTTTCCTACACTGGAACGGACGTGCGGGTGCAGTGTTACATGCTCTTCAAAGTTACACTTAGTTCATCCACTGACCGTCTACTCTCTCTAGATCATGGGTACTCACAAACTTTCTCTCAGGGGCTACATTTACAGTGTAGTTTGGGGCCGAGGGCCGCACTGGTGGGGGCGGAGTCAGAGGGGGCGGGGCTAAAGCAAAACGATAACTTGTGACCATGAGGTTGCACACAGGTCCCTGCAGCAGATGCCCTCATCCACTGAGCCACCAGACCCAGCATTTACATACATCTCTCTCCCTCCTGCTCTCCCTCCTGCCCTCCCTCTCCATCTCTCTCTCCCTCCTGCCCTCCCTCTCCCTCCCCCTCTGTCATGTCACTGTGTGTGTGTCTATCTGTGTCAGCCTTCAGCCCGGGTTGAGACCGCTTCCTCAACGCGCACACACAGACAACAACACCAAAGTACTTAACAGGTCTTTAAAAGACCATTAACATATTATTGAGGCTTTGTTTGTTGTAGCGCCCCTGCTTCTCCACCCTGACAATCACTGCTTGCCCGGCCCCACAGAGCAGAGGCTTTGTTCTATTTCACCTCTTTGTGGCCTTGCATCTCCACTCTGCTCTGTGGGGGCCGGGGGAGCAGTGATTGTCAGAGTGGAGATGCAGGGGCGCTAACAGGTGAAATACAAAAAAGCCTCTGCTCTGTGGGGGCCGGGGGAGCAGTGATTGTCTGCAAGGTCTGCGCACCGCCAAGGAAGGCTTGCCGGGCCACCACCGGCCCGCGGGCCGTACTATGAGTACCCCTGCTCTAGATACACATATGCTATCTAAGAGTCAGATAGTAGCATGATCCAGGTATATGGACACATACAGTTTCTGTGTCACCCACCCAGGCTGTTGTCCTTCCACCCATCATTGCTTCATCATTCACCCAGCCATGCATCTCATATTCTTGCCTTCCCAGCTAGTCTTCAATCTCAATAAGTAAGGAATATATAAGAGCTTACCTCTGGCCGCCACCACCACCGTCTCAACTCTCACAGCCGCCGCCTCCTCCCCTGAAGAATCGCCCTCCGCCTCCGTGTCGAGCACCACCACCTCCACACTGGCCCCGCCACCAGATGTTCCACCTACAAAGTACATTTAAGAATGTTAGAATAAAGCACTCACTAGTCTTTGGTCTAGGAATGAAGACATGTGAAAACAATGTAATTTGTGACTGTCTACGTTAAAGTTAAAAAAAATGTCCCTTTTTCCAGGGAAGGTTGTCTTGCTGCACTTTTTGGCACAACTGATGAAGGCTGTTTTTTTAACACGCACCATTTTTCTCCACATAGACAGAAGATGGACTTCTAACTACAAGATCAAGTTGAAACCAGGTGAGAGCTCGGCTCGACCACAAGAAATGTCTTCAATTAATCGTCAGCACTAACCACTTTTCCATTATCAGTTAAACGTTTAGTTTTATTATGACTTCATTTTAATAAATGTGTTTACTTTTAATAAAGCTTTTAAACTTAAATACAATCTGTGTTTTTTGGTCCAGACTAGAGTGACTGAGCGAAAGGTTTTGCAATTTTTGCAAGCATGAGTCCAGATAGAACACTTCAAAAGACATTATGGACAATCCCAGAGGACTGCACTAAGTTGATAGAGCTATTGCTGACTAGAATCATGGGAGTTTCGCCAACCGTGCAATCTTAGTTAGCTACACAGACAGACTAATAAGAATAATCTAGTAATACCACAGGGAGTCATAGTAGAGGCAGGATAAGAATTTAGATACAGTCTACAAGAAGAGCAAAGACAATTTTGAAAAAAGTCAAATGAGGAACGCTAGGAAAAATAGGTACTAGTCTAAAATGAAAACTTACTGGGGCCAGCAGAGGAGCCCTCGCCTGCCCGATCCTGGCCCTGTTGAACAGCATCCGCCGCCTGCTGCTCCTGTGTCCTCCTCTCGCCCCTGGGGGGAGCTGACGTACAACATGAAAGAAAGAACAGAAAACATGGATGATTGTTGCTTGTCAATGTCAACCAAATCAAACATTTCAAAAGAACAATAACAAAATATTTCCGCGAAATTATATTGATTATGGTTACTTTTCATTTATTTGCGGACCTGTGACTTCGAAAGTCACGTAACTCACTAAACAAAGTACTGAAACGTTCACCTAGGACTGGCAGTCCGCAGTCCGCAGGCAAGACGCAAAGTGACAGACAAACTCCATTGTGATTTCAGTCAGATCAGTGACAACACTAACAGTTGCCTGCTACATTACCAGTCATTTAAATAGTCAAACTATCAATCCACCGCCACTATTTTTCTTATTGTCAGGGTTACAAAGGAAGGGGCAGATTTAAGCCCTTGCGGCTCTTTTGCGCCGTTCTTGCGTGACTTTTGTGACGCAGCAGCTAAACAAAAAAGGGCGCCATGGTGCGGCGTATAATATTATAACAACGTGACGCATTTGGGAGATGCATCCCGTTATAAAGCCCTGCGCCATCAGGGGGCGTTCCGGCGCAAGGGAGGGCATTCCTGCGCTGGAACACATCCTAATAGTGGCTGAGGGAAATCTACAAAATATCAATCAGTCACCTTTAGGACAATGATGCGTCACACAAACCCTGCACCTGCTTGAAGCAGACGTACGGCTTGACCCAGCATTGGGGAGATAGGGTACCCCAGAGCATTGATGGAGCTGCGCCATCGTTGCGACGCAACTCCAGCAGTAAAGCTTCGGTGACGTTTTGGGCCCATGGTGCGCCGCATTGCAAATACGGCGCACCATGTTTGGTGGTGGTAGCGGGCCGCACAATTAATGGCGCATCCCTGCTACTTTGCAGGGATGCGACGGTAATTGCAATTCTGCCCCTTAGGGGCATACTTACTTACGCGTTCTGGCGCATCTCCAGAGATGCGCCAGATCATCATCAAATGCGTCACGCAAAACTACCCTTGCGACACGGCAGATGTGCCTCATTTACAATGCGGCGCGCCCTGGCGCAAGGGTAGGCACTTGCGTGACGCATCTCGTCACGTAAGAGCGGCGCATCGCTGGAGTCACGTCGCCAACGCAATGCAACTCCAGTAATGCTCAGGGCCACCCAATACTTAACATGCTGTGTCAGTCCTTTCGCCTGCTTCGAGCAGACATAAGGAATTGAATTGACGTAGCAGCGTCGCAGAAGTGCCTGCGTTAAATCTTGTACATTTCACGCAGGCAATTTTGCGAGGCGCACAGCCGCTGGACCGCCCACCCTGCGTACTAGGAACGCACCCATTGTGGTGCAGGCCCATGGCTTTATAACGTGACGCATCTCCCTAGATGCGTCATGCTGTAAATGACTCGCAGGGATGCGGCACGTTTACGCCGCTGTTGCGTCACGCAAGGCAACGTAAACGTGGCGCAAGGGGCTTGTAAATGTAATCTGCCCCCTAGTGTCTAGCATTACGCAGTTCTGTAAAGTACACTCATACATAATAGTTACTCAGGCCAATGAGACCACGAAATAGAAAACAAATAAGCATAGTAGCAACGCCACTGAGAAGGAGAGCAGTGCACCTGAAATGCACAGAAGATTTTGAAATATAATTTAACTACAATGTAATCGTCATCAGCGGCATTATTGGCTTGCTCCATGTAAAAAACAAATATTTGCAATACAACAACACAGAGCAGGAGAAAACATCATAGTAGTGAGTGATTAAATGGCTACTACTACTCACCAAGCCCGGGGATCTCCAAGCCGAGCTGGTCCAGCAGGTCGCGCTCGCGGTCCAGGAGGTCCGTCCAGCGATGGGTGACCTGGCTGTAGGTGCGCTGGACCCCGTAGAGGTGGGATATGGCCCAGCACACCTTCTCCCACCGCTTCCGGCGCTCCCGCATGTTGTAGCCGCCGGCCGCGATCCTGCCGCCTCCCGCGATGGTCCTGGGCAGGCGGCGCTGGACGAAGTAGACCAGCGCGCCCACTTCCTCCGGGCTGAATATCTCCCGTCGCGTCACCTGCTCCCCCCTCAATCTCCCGCATGCTGTCCTGCCACTGGGTCCAGCACTACTCCCCGCCGCCGCTGCGGCCCTCAAGTGCCTGGGCAGCTTCACGGCGCCTGGCTTGACCATGGTCTGGGCAGGTAAGGTAGGAAGAAGTAGAAAATTAAGAAAGAATAGGATAGGGAAGAAGAAAAGAAAAGAGTTTAAAAAAGTAGTTTAAAAGTAAAGAAAAATAGCAGAAAAGACAAAAATATACAGCTAGGAAAAGAGAGGGATAGATAAGAAGCAAAATCGTAAAAAAAAAACTGAAAACAAGCAAAGGATGGCAAAGATACCAAGAGGATTAAACACCATGCCCAGACACAGGAAATGAATGAAAAACAAGATGGCCGGCGCCCGTTCACGAGCGCGAAAGTAAGTTCGCGCGAGATTTTCCTCGCGATCTCGTGCGAACCTCTAGATTTCCCGCGCGATCTCGTGCGAACCTCTACTCGCAATGCGCTTACTGCGCGAGATTATACATAGCGGGCGGAAACGGAAATACGTCACGCAAACAAAATGGCCGCGCCCGTACTCGACCTTGGGGTAAATTCGCGTGTTGCGCTGCAAGCGGCTCGCGAATACTGAAAAAAAACTCGCGAAACAACAAGCCGCAAAAAAATAAAATGCTCATTCGCACGAATTGGCGGCTTCCGCGGTCGGTTTCGCACGACGCCGCGCCCCGCGAATAGCGCGAAAAAAACCGAAAAACGATTTCAGCAAAAGCAAAAGCAATGAGCAGGTGCAAAAGGTCAACCTCATGATTTGTAACGATTCTTTGTAGTGCTTCCTGAGGGGGCCCTCCAGAATTCAGTTGCCTGCTTGCAACTATTGTGTGACCCTGCTCTGACCTTAACTGTATGCCACAAAGGTCCTGATTTACAGCTAAAGGAGCAGACAAGCAGGTGCCAGGCTGGAACTTTAAATTATTTCAGTGACACATTAATTAGCCCCTAATTCATTATTGTCAGTTGGGGCAGGGCAGGTGTTGTAACTAATTTTGCAACAATGAAAGCACTTAGCAAGTGCAAAAGATCACTAATCAGGGCGCACTAAGGAAGCAGGTGCCAGCTAAAAAAATATTCTGTGACACATTAATCAGCCCCAAATTAATTCAGGTCACTTGAGGCAGGGAAGGTGTGCTTTGCTTTGCCGAAAATAATGTACACTGGACAACCAGAGGGTGTGGTGATGAAACAGAGGGTGGCATGGGTGGGCCAGAGGGTGGCATGAGTAGTCAGAGAGTGGCAGTGGTGACAGAGAGTGGCAGTGATGAAGAAGAGTGTCCCAAACAGGCTGGACATGTAGAAACAACAAGTTCGCAAAACTTGCGACCCGACAGGTAAGTTCGCAAATTGCGAAATTGTAAAAACCCTCGCGAACTGGCAGAAACACGGGCGAACACAAAAAAAAAAAAATCCGCAAATTCGCGGGAATTCGCGGATTTTGCGGATTGCGAATCCGCAAATCCGCAAAATTCGCGAACGCGAGATCCGCAAGATTCGCCCATGCTTACTTGAGACACTCCGCTACCCGGTTGAGCCACCACAGGCGGTAACATACCCTGCGGACCGGACCCCCCCACAGAAGTGACGGGGAACCCCCCTATATGCGTGGGCCTAGCCGCTTCGTGCTGCCCTTCGGTATCATCTACGTCTTTATCTGTACCTGAATTCGAGTCAATTGTCTCTGGCACCTCCTCCTCACCTGGTGATGCTGGTCGTGAATCGGCCGGCCTAGGCCGCTTGCCTTTTGCCGCACTTTTAAGTTTTTCTGGGGTATGCTTCGCTCTTTTGCCTCTCCCCCTTTCTTCCTGAGAATTCGCATCTGCTCTAGCCCCGTCTCTCATATTCTTTAGTACCCAATCCATGCCTTTTTCCCTTGTAAACTCCAGCAGCTCCGTAAAGGCGAGGTATTCGTCATTTTTGGCTGCGGGTTCTTTGCCCTTCGGTGCCCTCTTCGGCGGCATCCTGCACTTAAAGAAAACAACGTTAAAACTTATCATAGATACTCCACGCCTTTAGGCCCACCGCGCCGCGGTTGGGCCTGTACCCCCGGAATCAGATTGAGCTGAATGCGACAGCGCTCACCCGCCCCCTGGACATGAGGACGCGATCCCCCCCAACAACAAATGTGCAAATCAAGAAAATAAGCATGAAACGCTTAACGTAATCTATAACACACTGCACGGCCCGCTAACCTAGATCACGAGTCGGATTAACTCTCGCTGTATACTCCTACGCGATGGTCCCGCGATGTCTTCTCTAGGAGACGTCCGACTCCTGGGCGAGCAGCGGACAAAGAGGGGGCCTCTAAGCTGGTCGCGGGCTTTTATGCCTCGCGCCCTACCACTACTTCCGGGGCGCTCCGCCGTCCCTTGTTCCTATTGGTCCCGGCATCGCGCCCACTTCCGGTTAAAACCTTTCACAATAAACTCTGTGTCACCTGACCTCTGGACTGCAAAGATACATTATAAACTATGCATCGTTTCCCATTTATGGAGCTTTTTAGCAAATGTATCAATAGAGAATTGTGGCTTTAATCTCATGCAACATTTAGTATTTATTGCAGTGTAAAACACAGGGCATCCTGGCGTCAAAGTGTTCTTGGTTTCAAACATTAATAATTGAACAGCACTGCAGCCGGGGGTGTATCCAACACGAACAGTTGTCTGGGCTCAGGGCAGAGCAGAGCACCTGTTGTCAAGTTTGCATTTCCTAAAGTGCATACACGGAACTCAAATTTTTTGCATAATTTTCAGACACCACATCTTGGAAACAGTGACGCTCCTCTTTCCAAGCTGAGCTGTCTAACAATCAGGCACTGGCTAGAAATTCCCAGTTCTAAGTGTGCACTTTAGTGCAAACACCACAGAACATGAGCTGGGCTCTGCACTGAGGCAGTGCAGCTCTTCATGATACCTTCCTGGGGTGTTAATGTTTAATAGCGCATAGGTCACACCTAGGTCCCAAGCACCTGATGCTGTTACTCTAGTCTATGTCCACAGATGTTGCTCAGTGAAAGCCACTGGTGATAACCCAGAGTGCTGCAGACCAGGGTATGGCAACGAGCTGCAATCCCATCACCAACTCCGCATGAGAGAGGCCTGGCAGTACCTCCTAGAGTCAGTGCCTGACCATCGCCCAGTGATCTCAGAGCTGCAAGGCGTGGTGGTCACAGTGCCTTGGCAGAGAGCGGGTCATCTGGTCACTGCAGACTAGTCATTCCGGTTGTACCACCAGACTGGCGCTGGCAGAGTTCACTGCTCTGGCTGTGAGTTACAGACAAGAACTGCTGTGTGCCTGGGTGAGCCCCGGAGGCTCAGTGGTCAGTTGGAGGCCACTGTGGGCGCTGCATGTGCTGCGGCGTGCCCTTGGCCAGGGTTCAGTCAGCGGTGCCACAAGATTCTTACTTTTCCAGCACCGATGACTGATGTGATGTGGTGCAGATAGTTCCAGCAAGGCCTGGGGTGGTGTCCCTTATGACTGATCCTCACTGCCGAGCTGGCTCTGCCCGGGGTAGGGCATGGCTTTCCCAGCACTCAAGCTGAGAGTCCGAGAGTCAGGCAGCACTTCCCGTCACAAAGACCCATTGTCTGGAGGTGCCAGGTGGGCGCTAGGTCCTGCACTGTCAGCATGAGGCGTACAGCACAGTACCCAAGCAGTGCAGGAGGTAGTTCTGAGAGGGGGCAGCTCAGCTCTACAGGGCGGGCAACAGAGAGAGACTTCAGTGTACCGAGGAGAGCCTCAGCCCTCTTAGAACTTATCCTCCGTGATCAATTGTGCATCAGTAATGCACCATTAACAATTTAATGCAATTAGTTGCTGGTATTTGGCTCCCACGACGTCACAGTCTGGAGCCTGACAGGAGCCTCCATAAGGCTGGGAGTGACTGTTGGCAGCAAGTTTATAATTAGCTCCGATTGTGCAACAATCTTGTGGCATTGCAAATATGCAGACTTTGTTTTACTTGGGAGCAAAAGAAAAATTCCTCAACCCTCTGTTCACTAAAGATCTCTTCGAGGAAAGGAAATCCGTCTGAGCACTGAGGAACAAATGGAGGCCGTCACCCTGTTCCTCCAGCCTGGATGTCTTCGGGACCGATAGAAAGTTGGAGCAGAAACACACATTCAGGACTCCCACATTGAATCTCGTACACATTTTGCCAATAACCCCCCCTCCCCCCCCCCAAAGCAAAGCAATCAGATTAGATAACTCCTCAATTTAACAATCTTTGCCCGCCCTTTAAAATCCCAGGCGTGCCTGCCTCTCACCCGTAAATTCAAAGCAAACTGTCTCTTGTCTCCTAAACTATCCCAAAGTTTAAACCTTCAAACCATCTCACTGACCCTGTTCCAGGTGCAAGGAATTGACATGCCAGCTGTTGCCTCAATGGAGTTACTGGATCTTTCTATTTGACAAGATGTATTCCCAGATTTCCTCACAATCTGCCAAGTCACCCCTTTGCTGAAGAAAACCACAGCGGAAGCCGAGGATCACGATTCTTTTCATCCTGTTTCTGGTCTCTCCTTTCTTCGAAAGGTGTTTGAAAGTTGTGTTGTAGCACAATTTGCTCATTCCAATGTTGACAGCGGTCTTTTTATGAGTGCGCATCAGTCTTCAGGTAGGGCTGCATCCCAAAACCACTTTGGCCCTAGTTTTTGATAATGCACCTGGCATCCTTGGTTCTGGCAGTTCCTATCTATGTGTGATCCTGGACTCATCTTTTGCATTGTGGTCCTGAAACAGGGTGTTTTACAAGGTTCCATTTTGGCTTCTGTTCCCTGGAGCACTACTCAAGAAATCAGGGCTGCCATAATTTACAGATCTACCTCAAACTCTCGTCCCTCAGTGATTTTAACCTCGTGTCCAAACAATGCAAGTAGTTCAAGATTGGATGAACTCGGGGCAAATTAAACTTAGCTCCCTAAAAACGCATTTTCTACTGATCACATCTATGCAATTAACCTTACCTGTGAATTCCTGAATGAACGCTTAAGTGGGCCTTGACTGCAGGCTGGATATCATTGACAATGCCAATTCTCTAGGACTCTTCCCTGACAATAAGTACACCCTACAAACACAAATCAATGCATCTTCCTTGGGTAATTCATCAGTAGATCCCCGAATCTGATCTAAAAAATATGGAACTATTTCTAGTGCTGTTAACGAAAGATGATGGCATCTCTCTTTTTACTGGAGTTCCTAAAATATGCCTCACGCCCCCTGAAGGCAGTGCTACATTCGGCATCATGTTTGTCTCTGGAACAAAGATATTTGGTCATAATACACCACTCCTGCCATTTCTTTCAACGGCTATCTATAGAAGGTAGTGGTCTATAGAAGGCCAGGTACATCACCTACAAGGCTCTGCATACTGCCAGCTCTGATACCTCACAGCAAAACTGAAAATGTCTGGTGGGTGTAAACCCTACCCATCTCGTAAACACTACTTTTAGAACCTGCAGCTTTCAAAATGGAACAAACCATTTCCACACGTCTACGAACTACTACCTCCACAGCCACATTCAAGCATAAACTGAAACTACTACTCATTCAGAGATACTTTTCGTTAGCTCTTAAATAAATTAAACTCTCAGATAACTCCCTTCCTCATTGCTTCCTTTTTTCACCCGCTATTTTAGCTGATCCCCACGCCCTTGCCTCCTTCCGCTCTTTTCTCATACTCATCTGTTTCTCTTGTTGTCTATTTTGCCTACCCTGGACCATACCTAACTCTCTTCTCCTTAGGTTTACATTACTCAAGCCTAAACTGTTGGTCTATATGCATGTCCTGACTGTCTAGTAACTTACGGTAACATCATGTATCAAAGTTGAGGTCTTTTGACCTTCTGTTTTTTCCTCCACCTACTATCTCATTGTCTTTTGCTTATGCTGGTGTATCTTCTAGTGTACCATTATCTCTTCTTTTAGGAAGCAATCTAGTCCTTTAAGGTATGTTTCGGCGATATGAAATGGGATAAATAAAAACATGCATTCAGTAAAGTCTACCAAATGCTTTAGTTTAACCCACAATGTGTGACACAACGAAGGGCTGCCTATAACGGCCACACTGCGCCCATTTCCGGAACCGTACCATACCTGTGTACATGTATTACTACACACAGCCAACAGACATCGTTTTTGTGGTGGTTTTTGGCCGCAGTTTTATTACTCATGACATACATCATATTTGTACAACTCTCCTGGATACCTTCTCAGGCCGGGGTCATAAATCATTATCATACATTATCACAATTGGTTATCGCTCAGTGTCATTTGGACATCATAAATTGTGGGTCATAAATCATCAGGTATCATAAATCAATCTGTCACAAATCTGTCATCATCTTGTTGTCATAAATCGCTCTGCCTGATCGTCATAAATCAGCCGCAATGTGTGACAAAATGGAGGGCTGCCGAAACCGGGGGCATCCAGGGAATTCTCATGATGTCCTCGTGAGACAGCCCACTGTTGGGAGTGGTGGAGTTTGTGTGGAAAGATGAGACAAAGAAGAATTTGGCACATTCAAAGTAGGTGGGTTTGATGCTGTACTTGAGAAGAAAACAACTAATGTAGGCACTGCTTCTTCTGATGCCCAAGGCCTTCTAAAAATTACAAATTATGACTGTATTAAATATAGGAAAGCTCTCTCGAGAATTGCTGGCACCGCATAATTAAGCACCAAGGGGCAAGTCTAGTCTTTCGGTACGAGGTAACCCAGAAAAGAAATCACTGGCAACTGGTTTTGATTGCTACAGGTATTAAAACAGAGGAAAAAGTGCAATTGTAGTTTTCTGAGATTGAGGCTCCCTCACCCACAGTTTATGTTATGTGGAGGATATCTTGAAAAAAAAACAGGAATAATTGTAAAATATATATTTATAGTAATGGTAATTTTGTGTTGTAGTCATCAAAAAGAAATGTCTGAACTGACTTTTGCTCCTTTTAAATGACTATAATATTTTATATATTTTATAATTGTTTAAGAAAACAATATGGCTTAATAGACTCTTTTTGCATGGAAAATTTAAATCTCTCATTGTATTTTATCTTTGATTTAGGGGATTGTCTGAGGCTCTGTGGGGGTGTCCTGGGTGGGAGTTCAGGTCTGCCTTTGCTTTCTAGTAATATGAGTGTATCCTCGCTTGCACTCGCCTGATTCCGCATTTCTGTCAAGTGCACTTGAAAATTAGGTTATCTTTGATTAATAATTCTCTAAGGGGTGACGTAGAATTGCGAGGAAACTCTGCAAACGTTCCAGCGTAATCTTGATTGATTTTTTTTTCCACCTGTGAGCACAGCGCACCTCAACACAAAAAACATAGTGTGTCATCTTCCATCATAGCAACAGCACAGCCGCTCCCTGCAAGAAGGGCGCTGCAGCCCAATAGCAAGGCGTTTGCCTTCCTGGTCAGCCTGCACAGTGATTTCCCGCCCCTGGAATCAGCACTCGGGGATGTGGGGTTCAATGAAACGATGGCAAACAAAAAAGCAAAGACCAATCAGACGCTGGTTCTAGGATAACCCAAACAAAGAACATGTGTACGCTCTCCTGCGATTAGCTTTACAGTAATCATGCCACTTCCTTGATAAGATGACCCAGGCTAAGAGGTGAGTCAAATGAAGTCATATCAAGCTGTCCGGCCTCCATCAACCTACAATGCAAAGCATCCCTGAGTTGTCAGCCTAGGTTACAGAGAAGATAAGGGGCGTATACATTTTAAGGCGGAGTTTTGATAAAGTTGACAAACTCTGTTTAGGACAACATTGCCTGCAGGTGAAATAAACTTAAAAAAAGTTTTATTTCTCTTCAATATGTTTTTTGCGAGGGAGAATTCTTCACAACAAAACAAGAATTTTCGAGATTGTTTTCTCCTGCTATCCCTATGTTTGAAGGATTTGTAAATTTTGTGGCGGGATACTTAAACCGTGCAGGTGCGCGGTGAATTCTGCTGCTGTTCCTCATTTTGCCCGTGTCAGTGAGCAAGGGCTATCAGAGCCGCCCGAAACGCGTTTGGCTGAAAATTCATTTTAAAGGGCAAACTTTGATAATGCTGAATGGACTCTGAAGAAATCTGTGTTGTCTACCAATAAAAAGATATAGAAAGCACGACGTGTGGGCACCTAATGCTTGTGAGCAAACTTCTTGTGGAATATATGTATATATATATATATATGCCACTGCACTCGTCCAGTATGAACCAGCACTCCCCAATATCCCGGGGCACCGCCAATCCAAACAAACGAAAGCTGACCCAGTCTTAAGGTGAAGAAAAATATTTTTATTCAGTTCCGTTGCATCGCCACCAGCATAACATTTCGGCCTGCTCAGAGGCCTTGGTCACATGACGCTAAGGGTGAGACGGGCTATTTTCTAAAGTGCTAGTGCATGGTTACAAAGACACATCATTGGTTGAACACAAGTGCATGGTAATAGACACAGAAGACATATAAGTAAACACGTTAAAAAGCCAATGAATGTACAATATCAAAAATGTTAAAAAGAATTTACATATGTACAAAGGGCAAAATAGATTTTAAATGCATAAAATCCATCCAACGTGCAAAGATAACCCCGCATGTCAGAAGGGGTTAATTACGATGAATGTCGTCACAAGCGGAATGCAGTAAACTATAGGAGTCAAAACAATGTTCAATTCCCTAACATAATTTATATATTACCAGCATCCCACATCGGCACATCCCCACCATATGGCGTTTGTAGATATAATATAACCCAAGTGGGTTAATAAAACATGTCATGTCCGATTGTTATGTCAACCAAGCCAACTGTAGCACTGCTTGAATGCTTATATTAACAGTGATAGTAACCATTGTGTCAACCATAGTGTGTTAACCAGGAGAAAATAAAGCAAAGGGTGTCGTGAACAGTGATGACAAAAATAAATTGATAACATTAAAACCCCTCCCTTGATGGATGATGGGAGTTTGTACAAGTTGTCATAATAAATCTTATATCATTACAGGAAAGCTACGGCAGCATTATATACATTTCAAAAAGAATAGGGATATCAAGATCGACACTCACTAATGTGCAGACAAAGCATCTAAGTAATAACACTGATGTGCAAAGGTAATGGCTATGCTGTACCGCATGGGAAGGATTGCACAGCAAAGCTTACAGGGATATAAATATATATATATATATATATATATATATATATATATATATATATATATATATATATATATATATATATATATATATATATATATATATATATTTTCCTCCAAATGCCCGAAAGCTTAAAGATGCACACACAGCAGCTGTCACCATCAGGCTTTTATTTACAGGAGACCGGAATTTCATCCAGAGTAAAATTTCCTTTCTTCAGCCTACGCGTTTCGAGGACACAGCCTCTTCTTCCTGGGCTGCTCTGCATACTCGCACAGGTGCTCCAAATTCATTAATTTAAACACATGCCGTTACCCCCAGTGGGTTGTGCTTAGTGCCTTTTGCATGCTGGGATGTTGAGTCCGATTTAAAAGAAGTCATTATTTGCGGTGAGTCCCTTTTGTGAATACACTTTGTTTGAGCATTGATGAAGCATTAAAAAACCTTTAGTGGGCCCCCTAATGTCATTCCGGTATAGTAACTCACAACTGCTGCGCTGCACGGCATTGGCACAGTTCCTGGTAGCCGCGCTGCCTCTCCTGTGCCAATGCCGTGCAGCGCAGCAGTTGTGAGTTACTATACCGGAATGACATTTGGGGGCCCACTAAAGGTTTTTTAATGCTTCATCAATGCTCAAACAAAGTGTATTCACAAAAGGGACTCACCGCAAATAATGACTTCTTTTAAATCGGACTCAACATCCCAGCATGCAAAAGGCACTAAGCACAACCCACTGGGGGTAACGGCATGTGTTTAAATTAACGAATTTGGAGCACCTGTGCGAGTATGCAGAGCAGCCCAGGAAGAAGAGGCTGTGTCCTCGAAACGCGTAGGCTGAAGAAAGGAAATTTTACTCTGGATGAAATTCCGGTCTCCTGTAAATAAAAGCCTGATGGTGACAGCTGCTGTGTGTGCATCTTTAAGCTTTCGGGCATTTGGAGGAAAATATATATATATATATATATATATATATATATGCTCCAAACTCTGTGTAATCACTCCCACACAAAGAAAGCACTCATGGTGGCTAGTGCAAAGATTTTATTCAGGACTCACAGTATCCAGACGCGTTTCAGCTAACGCCTTTATCGATGGTAACATGGGGTGCCTGAAACGGCCGTTTTCTATGTCAATTACAATTTCCATTAACACTGAGAAGAGACAACACCGCCAGTATTGGCGGACATCTTGTAATGTGCAAAAGCTTTAGCTATACACCAGTACGCAACAAACTTAAATACACATTTATCGACAAAGTTAATCAGAAACGGCGTGAGAACTCCATGGAATCACAGTCCGTTATTTTTTTTAACTGTCATTTCGCCCACAAATGGGCTTGTGTACCGCTCATGATGCCATTTGCACAAGTCACTCATTTTATCTCTTTCTCTCAATTGCATCTCCGTGTACCCATCATATCTCTTAATCTTCTGAAACATCTTCCTACCCACCACATCGTTCCAATTAACCATGTTTAAAATAATAGCAAGATTTGCAAACTTTTCAAAATTTTAAAATTTCATAGCAAAGTTTCATAACATCTCAATAACCAATCCTAATACAGATTACTACTGCTACCATGGCCATGGAATTACAAAGTTACTCCCCAAATGTACAGCAAGTTCCTCATGGGAATTAAGGCCGCCTGGTACTTTCGTTTTTAGATCAATAATGTACCTGGATTCTAGTTTTCTTAGACTACTCACCCTATCCCCCCCCCTTTGATTTACTGGTACATGATCCAAGGCAAAAAAGGTTAGAAGGAATATGTTGCCATTATGTTGTGCTTTAAAATGGCGTGCAGCCGGGTATGTCATATCCCCATTATTAATAGCCCATGCATGCTCCAGAACCCGTATCTTGGTCTGATGGATAGTGCTTCCAATATACTTGAGCCCGCAAGGACACATAAGACAATACACCGTATAAGGGGTACTGCAGGTAACACATTTGCTAATGCATCTTGGTTTTTTAACCCCTGCTAACTAGTAGGTCAAAACTTTTTTACTACCTGTGCAGGCCTTGCATTTCAGGCAGGGATAAAACCCCTTAATTTCTTTGTCAAGCATTTTCGATGTACCTTTTTTTATGAAACTGCTGGTTAGGGTGTCTCGGAGGGCTCTTGCTTTTCGAAATGTTAACAGCGGTCGATTTGGAATGTCCATTCCAATGATCTGATCCATTTTCAAGGGACTCCAATGTCTTCGGAAAATGGTCCGTAATTTATCTGAGTCTTGTGAAAAGGTGATTATCATCTGAAAACCCCCTTTACTGTCTCCCTTTTTCACTTTCTCCTCTTGAAGTTTTTCTCTAGGTATTAGATTGACTCTTTTCAATGCCCCATCCAAAGTGTGTTCTACATACCCTCTAGCACAAAACCTCCCAATGCATTCTCCTGCATATCTATGAAAATCCCTTTATCTACTGTTGTTCCTTTTTATACGCAGTAATTCCCCATAGGGGATACTGTTGATGACTTTGGTAGGGTGCCCAATCCGGGCATGTAAAATAGAAATACCGGCCGTGGGTTTACGATACAGTTTGGTGCAGATCTTACTATCAGTTACAGTAACTTCCAAATCCAAGAAGTTCTCTGAATTTTCACTAATTTCAGCACTGAATTCAAGGTTCAAGTTATTGCTATTCAATACTCGAACATATTCCTCAGCCATTTCTGCTGTCCCCCTCCATATCAAGAAATGATCATCAATATATCTGTACCAAGCCACGACCTTATCGGTCCATTCGCTCTTATCTTCCGCCCAGGCCACCTGCTCTGTAGAGAAATGGATTGTCATAGATATGCAGGAGAATGCATTGGGAGGTTGTCTCTTCTCAGTGTTAATGGAAATTGTAATTGGCATAAAAAACGGGCGTTTCAGGCAGGCCATGTTACCATCGATAAAGGCGTTAGCTGAAACGTGTCTGGACACTGTGAGTCCCGAATAAAATCTTTGGACTTGCACCATGAGTGCTTTCTTTGTGCGGGAGTGATTACACAGCGTTTGGAGCAGTTATATTTGCTGGCGTACCACACGAGTAAAGCACCCGCATGGGAGTAGATGGAAATCTGGAGCTGCAAACTATATATATATATATATATATATATTCACTGAAAAAACGATAGGTTATAGACCATATATAGTTAGGAATTAGCATTTACAAAACCTTATTTTACTCACACAAAACCATTGAAATTCGCATATATAGTTAGTTGCACTAACTATATATCGCGCACCCGCAATCCACTGCTGATGATCTCACATATTACATCATTCATGACATGGTCAGTGACATCACTGATGACATCACTGATGACATCTCAACACAGGGCCCCCTACTAGTGCTTAGGAAAGACCTGGGGACTGCCACCTCCCTGGGTAATTAGTTTTAATGTATGCTAATGTAGCACTCCTGTGACCCAGGGACTGCCACCCCTCTGGGGAAAATATTTAAAATTGAATGTGGGAGGTGGTGCACAGCCTCCCCGCAGCCCCAGTGATCACAACTTCCCTAGGACAGTCTACAATTTGTATGCGAGTGGGCCTACTGGGCCCTGCAGCAGCCCCCGGGGACTGCCACCTCCCGGGGCTAAACTTAAAATTAATGCGGGCCAGTTCAGCCTCCCTCCGCAGCCCAGAAGATCACCATCTCCCTGGGGCTAATGATCAAAATAATAGAAGAGCCTGTAAGGCCTCCCCACCAGTCCTGGGGACCGCCACCTTCCCAGGGCTAATCATAACATTAATGCGGGGAACCCATGTGGCCCGCGGCCCCAAAGACTGCCACCTCTCTGAAGCAATTTATCAAAAATAGGGGAGCCATGAGACCCCCCACAGCCGCTGCCTCCTCAGGGCTGTATCACATTAATGTAAGGGGTCCGTCGCAGACCCCCGACCCTGGGGACAACAACCTCCCTAGGGCTAACTTCTAAGATGGAGGGGGCATGTGCCCCCCCTCATGGACCCATGATTGGCCCTGGGAACCGCCACCTCCCAGGGCTGGCTCTTGTTACCTCGCGAGGTGGCCACCCTTTGGGAGGTAGCCTATTTGCCTTCCTGGGAGCTGACAGCTCCCAGCTAGCAAAAGTCAACATAAATCTGCTTTCTGAAAACCAGAGCTGTCAAAGAAATATGCATGCAGAGAAAAAGATGAAAATATTGCTCTGACAGAAGATGCTGCCTTTTAGCAGCCCCATGTCTGTCAGAGCAATGCTGGCCTGAGTAGTCTGGGAGTTGATAGGGACCGCGGGGTCACTGTGTGCCCTAGGGGCACCAAGAATAAATTGGACTTGGGATCCCCTGTCCCCTAATAAAAAAAAATGTTTAAAGACCGGCCCGGGGCAAGTCGCAGGAGGCCCCACCCCCTTTCTAAACCACTCTGCAAAGGAACCTCCTGTCACACAACGGATGATGTCCCCCTGGCTGCTGATGGTCCTTGGGGCCAACAACCCCTCCGGTTACATCCAGTAAGAACCACACATCGGGATTGCTGAGAGGTCATCCAAGGCTCTGCCCCTTTCTCCACCTCTCTGCAAATGTGCCTCCTGGTACACTACTGGCTAGGGGATGAAGTCCTCCCCTAAGATGCTGATGGACCGTGTGGGCCAACAACCACCTCCGGGTACCTCTAGTATGTCCCACACAGCGGGATTGCTGAGAGCTCGTGGGAGGCCCCGCCCCCTTTACCTGCACTCTGCATAGGCACATCCCGGTGCACTACTGGTTGGGGGATGAAGTCCCCTTGTATGCCGAGGGTCCTTGGGGCCCAACAATCCCTTCTGTTACCTCCAGGAAGTCCCCCACAGCGGTAGTGCTGAGAGATCGTCAGAGGATCCACCCCCTTTCTCCACCACTCTGCAAACGTGCCTACTGGTGCAATACTTCTTGGGGATGAAGGCCCTTTGGATGCAGATGGTTACCAGCAGTAAGTCCCACACAGTGGGATTTCTGAGAGCTTGTTGGAGGCCCCATCCCCTTCCTCCACCACTCTGCAAATGCAATGCGCCTGGTAGTTAAAAAACCATAGAAATTCACTTAAAAAACTGAAGGTTATAGGGAAGTTATAGTTAGGAAATAAAAATTTAAAAAACTTAGAAATTCACTGAAACAACAAAGGTTATAGGGTCATTAGTGTTAGAAATAGAATTATAGAAACTATAGAAATTCACTGAAAAAAACAAAGGTTACATAGAAGTTATAGTTAGGCTTAGATTTCACTTATACAAAATCATTGAAATTCAGCAGTTATAGTTACCTGCGCTAACTATAACGTATGCCCCTGCAATGCATTGCTTATATTCTCACATATTACATCACTCATGACATGTTATTGACATCTCTGATGACATCTCAAATTACATCACTGATGACACCACTGATTTGTCATCCATAGAACCACTCAAACACCCATTCGCACCCCCATACAACCTCTCGTACACCCATCATTCACACACCCACACAATCATATTCATGTAGTTGGTGGAAGTCAAGTTTGTAACTTTGAACATTCTTATTGTACAGCAGAGGCAGCCGAAATCGGCAGACATTATCTAAAGAATTGGAATGGATCAGGCCCTGACACATTCACAACATCTCATTAGTTCCACTTTGCACATGATGAAAATAAATGTATTTGCCGTCTTCCTGTGCCCTGGTGCCAGAAACTCTGCACTCTCACACTCCACACCTCCAAATCCTTTTGGTGGTGCTGGAATAACTTTCAAAGTGGGGGTGCTGCCATCAATGTTATAGCAATGAAGTCCTAGAGAATGTGAAAAATCTAAACGTCATAGAAAGAACAAGTGTAGCAAATAAGCAAAGCCCATTCAACAGGAGATTTGTAAGGGTGCGGTATGTAACTAGTGGAGCATTTAAAATAAAATGCTGTCACAAATATATTGCTAGACCAACGCGTAGTAGCACAATGTCATTTACAGACTGCACATTTTCCATCAAAACGGGTTCTTAGTTTTCATAGACATGCAGTTTTACTGATAAAATTATATAGCACAGAAATAGGGTCAGACTGAGAGAGAAAATAGGCCCAGGCACCAAATTAAAAGTGTCCTCTTTATTGAATTAGATAGCTAAAAAAGTGGCCCATTTTTGCAAATTGGGGCATTTTTGAACGTGTATAGACACACTGTATGTGTTTTGCAAGGAACGGAAAACTGCATGGATTGAGATTGCTGGGGGTAATGTTTGTTTTAATATATGGTAAATTTGCAATAGCAACCTGCCAGCAGACCATAAACAGGCCCACAAACTTACCTGTCAAACCAGTCCTTCTGGCACTGCCTGATTGCCAGTTAGGGCAGTCTGATCCGGCATACAAACTATGTTTGGGGAAGTTGGGTTTCATTGAATATTTATCATTTTCACATCACCAAGTAAAGTGCTTTGATTTGTTTTGATCCTATTAAAATCTTTGTTTCCATCACGTCAGACTTGTAAAAATAATGCACTTACAGGTACTTTCCTAACTGCTTCTATATTTTGAAATATTTATACAGTTCATTTACAGATATTTAAATGTTGCGGTGTGTTAAAAAAAGCTGACATTCTATAGCTTTTCCTTCCATTCTTGTTGCTTCCCAGCAAGATTGTCACTTAGTTCACTTTACAAAATCCTCTAACGTTGCAGTCAGACAAAGAATAAACGCCAGTCTCCATGACTGATGACATAGCCTAACACTTGACCTCTGTCTTTGAATGCACAGCAAATGTGAGAATATAATAACAAAATGCGAAGACATTTTTATTGTTCATTCATCTTCCAAGCTCTAACAGATTTTGGGGGTGCTGCAGGGCCCCTACACCCATACCTCTAGCACCTTGGATTATTTGTGAATGGGCCTTTATAAGGATACAACCTGGCTCCACATTCAGGGTTAAAGGACAGGAGAAGGCCTGATCCCAGATTAGACTATGAAGGATCTATCCACGCCACCAGTGTGAAAACACAAGGAATTGTTCAGGCTGGAGAAGGGGTTTGTCAGTCCCTATCTGGTGTCAGAGATTATTAATTCTGAGTGGGTGGAGGGGATAACGGTGTTTGTATCAGTCTCAAAGAACCACAATGACTGTGTTGTGAGTGGCAAGTGAGGATAAAGTGGCGACACACACTCAGCCCTCTGGAATGATAAACAATGTATACCTGTTGTTTTCCCAGAAACCTATACATTTAAGAACAACATGCGACGGATAATAAATGTATTAAAAACATGAGCTGACTCGATCAAGAGTATTAATCCATGTAGTTCTGTTGCTTTATTCTTAATGGACATAAATCAGGGGTAGCCAGGAATAGCAATTGTCACTCCTTTGGTGAACCTCTGGCTGTCAGCACTTGCTGCCCCTTACTTCGGTGGGAAGGGGCAAGGGGGGAGTTTGGAGGGTTAGGGTCGGGTGGGTGGGGGGGAGCTCATTAATAGTCAACAGAATATAAAGTAAACAAGACTGCAAGACCATGCTTAATTTCTGTAGTTCAGACCCCTTGTCACTAGCCCATCAGCAGAAAATATGTTGAGGGTCTAAGGGTGGGAGAGCCCTTGATGTCATCAAGGGGTCAAAGAGCGCATGTCATTTCTACTACTGTTTGCATCTTATTGACTCAACGCCCATGTTATTTGTTTATCTGCCTGGCATTCCGATTGCATACATGCCAATAGACCAGGTTCAGGTGGGAGACTCCCGACGTTTAAAGCCAAAAAATGGCTTTATATTGCCTGAATCCTCCAGATTATATATTTTTTAAAATCTCCCACTTTCCTCTTTTAAAATTCTAGCGTGCAAGAGAGTGATCTAAACAGACTGAGGCATGTTTGCTAGCTCCTGCTGGAGAGAGTCTGGCCTTTGGCTGAAGCCACTGGGACTCTGGGAGAACCGGAAGTGGAAACCTTGAACAGAAGCATTCGAGCTTAAGAGACTGTGCTATTCCTTCCTAGAGCGGAAGTGACGTGAGGTCCACTGAGCTGGTTAAATGTATAAAGGGATATTGGTGTGACGCACCGCATCGCATCACCGTACTTAAAAACTAAGGTAATAAAACATTCATACATATTAGCAACCTTTCAAAAGAAACTGTGGGGGAGGGAGGGAGGTGGGTACTTTCTAACAGTAAATCCTTTATTCCACCTCGACTCTTCATGCACATTTATTTTTTTACAACTTAATTCATTTTCCAGCTACTGAGTCGGGCCCTTGCGGTTCTGTAACCTCTGAAGGTTGGATTGCACCCAAGGTCTGTAATGTAAATGTCTGCTTGTTCCTATATATCAGACACTGGCCGCCAGCCTGTTTCTACGCACCACCAGCGTTGGCAGATAAATGACCTGAGAGTTACCATAAAATTGGCAAAGGCTTGTTTCTGAAAGAAAACCCACTCTCATGCGGGTTAATGCTCTGATTAGTTACCAGTGATCTCAGTCACTCTACTTAATCCTTCTTCGCCCTCATTCTCACTCTATTGATGTCAGTCCTCCTCACAAGACGGGCACTGCGTGGCCAACTTTCCAACATATTAAACAGATCTGATGCTCATTTAAGCGCGTCCTCTGCCTGAGGAGGGACAAAAAAATTATACCTTTTCTCCAACTCATCCTACACAACCAACCAATTCCATCTGAGATAGAGGCCGAAGCCCCTCCAGTAGGGAAGGTGGGCCGTATATTCTGGGGCGGATCTGCATCCCTATTCTTGTGTCGGTCCTCAATTCACAGAGTATATGCCTAAGTGGCAGTCTCAATCCCCTCCATCACTTCATAAACGAGAAGTCTAGCTGCTTCCAAAGATTCATCAGGTGACTTTGACCACACCCTAAGCAACTTGCGCACCTATTCTCGCAATCACGCACTCTTATCTCACATTTGTCACTCTTGCTGAATGACTTTCCATCGTACAGTTCTTCTAAAATCATTGCTCTTCGAGAACCCACACTATACTACTCACTGCTCCATCTACACCCTCCTACACCCTCTCTGCTCTTTACTCACTCTGCTTTGATCTTGGACTTTGCCATCGGTCTGCCACAGGGGAGTACCCTACTCTCCTTTGCTAATGTTCTCTTCCCGTTTCTCGTACCATCTTCATGGTGATTGCTTCCAAATATTTTCCTCTTCACCACCTTCCTGATCCCTCCTTAAAGAGATGCACACCTGGTTGTCTTACGGCTATTCCTCGGTCAATAGCATTGCAATTTCTCATGGTGGGGCATTCAGGAGAGAGATTTCACCTGACATGTTGACCTTTGCTCCCTCTGAATGAAACCGCAGTCTTCTTTTAGTCCTACCCTTGCGGTGGAATTCTTCCTAACTGTGACTGCTTCTTCAGATCAGTGCCAGGTACTAGATCTAGGAACAATCTGCCTGTTCTTCTCATTCCACAACTCCAAAGCATTGATAAATTCACTAGTTCTTACTAAATTGGATTTTCTTTTACAAAGGTTTACCTGTGGGCCTCCCTCACCACTCCATTGCTCCTTATGCCTAGATGTTAAACTTTCCAAATGGACAGTTCCCATCTCTGCAGGCAGATTCCCGCCTTTTCCTACTGACATCAGGCCGGCTAGCTCTCCACAAAAAACAGAGCCCTTTACAAGTCACCAGCAATGCGTGTCCTTAAACTTGCTCATGACTCAGCACTTGACTATTTTTCCATCACCCTGGCACTCTGTGTTCATACCTGTGACCTGTGGTCTGCCAGTCAGCATCTTCTAGCTTCACCCCAGCCTTCCTGTGCTCTCTAGAGATTCAGGTCCTACTAACTGCTAGATGCTTCTACTAGAAGTCACTTCTTCCGGTCGCCAAGAAAAGCCCTTGCACTCAGGAATAACAACAGCTCCAAAGGGTAATTTCCTGACACAGGAAAGAAATCTTACTTCTAACATCTCACAACCTTCACAGTGTAAATACGTAGATGTGAGTAGTTTTGCTCTGCTCTTATTTGGAAGTTCACAATTTTTCACATCTTATGCATGTAAATTTCAATTTCGATTTTCTTTTTTTTTCTTTTCATTCATGATTCTCTACTCATACTCAAAAACAGTGTTATTGACGTCCATTACATAGTATCAAATGGGTTTTTGGTAACTACCTACCTCCCTGAGATGCTATGCACCATTATCAAAACATTTCTTTTTTTTGATTTCAGTAAATTTTTATTGAAAATGATATTTACATGGTGTGTGACATATACATGGTGAGTAATTTGAGTAACAGACAGATTGAAAAAGAATGCGCCCTGGGCGGTGGGGGGGGTGGGGGTAAAATCAAAAGTAACATAAGTCCATCATCTTGACATTTAATACTTCTGACTGTGGCTGCTCAGTTCTGGCAGAGCGTTCGTGCTCTCTTGTGGGTAGCCTTTCGGTTTTTTCCCCCTTCCGCCCGATCACTGTTCGATTGTCTCTCGCGTGGTTGTTGGTTCCCAGCTCCCACAGTGGCTAAGAGAGAGAGAGAGAGAGAGAGAGAGTAGAGAAGCACAGGGTGGGAGGAATAGGTAGAGTGCTGTTCAGGTGTCGTGTCCTGTTGTTATTCTATGACTCAGTTGGGGCTCTTGTGGCTCCTGTGGCTGCGTTGCTTGTTGCTGTGGCTATGGCGGCTTGTGTGAGGACATGTAGTTGTCTAGCGAAAGACACATTTCGCACTTCTTCTGTGTCATCAGTGTGTGTTTGGCCATTATGGTGTCTGCTCCCCTTAGGAATGTGACCCAGTTGAACCATGCCTTGACTGTGGCTTTCGCTGTGTCCTCCCAATTGTTCAGTACTGTCTTGACTGCTGCCGTCAGTAGCAGGTCTATCAGGTCCCTGTCCTCTTTGGCTTTGATTGAAGGAGCCATAAACCCTGTGGCCAGGCTTTGGAACTCCAATTGAAGTGAGGCGCCTGTTATGTCGTTTATCAGTGTGCCTATCGTGTTCCAGAACTTCTTGACCTTAGTGCAGTGGAATAGAAGGTGTGCTAGATCACCTGTTTGTTTGTCGTTACTTTCTTTCTTGACGTTGATGTCCAGAGGTTGGTTTTTTCTTCCTCGCTAAGCTCCCTGCCTATAAGTGTTTCCCAGTATGCTATGACCTTGTTGTTAAGTTTGGTGGACTTAGGGCTTAGTAGAGGTGTGCTACCTGGTGTCCCAGTTTGTTTAGGTTGATCGCGTATTGCAGGATTGAGGGTGTTTGTTTGTTGAGGTCTGCCTTGCTGATCACCACTTTGATCTTCAGGAAGTTGTATAGTTCGATGTTGTCAAGTTTGTGTTCTTCTTTGAGTGTGTCAAATGTGGTATGTGAGCCCTGCTGTTGTAGTTGGCTTACTGTGGAGATGCCATGTTTGTACCAAGAGTGCATGTCCAGTGTTCTGTCTCTGTATTTAATTCTGGGGTTGTGCCATATGGACTCCAGCTGGGACTTCTTCACGCTCGTCTCTAGTAGCTTGTCTATCTGGAGGAGGGCCTTCCTAGTGTTCCTTAGTATGGGGTTGTGTCTAATTGCGGGGTGATTGGGTGCGGTGAGTAGGGCGATGGCTTCCATGCCTTTTAATAGTCTTCTCTCTAGCGAGAGCCAAGCCGGGGTGTAGTCCTGTTTAGGGGTGAGCCAGTGTAGTCCTTGTTTCGCTATGCATGCGGTTTGGAATGTTTTAAAGTTTGTTATGTTGAGGCCTCCCAGGCCTTTGGCTAGTCTAAGCTTTTGTAGGCTCAGTCTGGGTTTCTTCCCCTTCCATTGGAAAGTGTTGAATAGTTTGTCCAGTTTTTTATGGAAGTCCGCTGTGTTGATCAGTGGGAGCATGTTAAGCAAGTAGTTTACTATCGGTGTGAGCATCATCTTGACCGTCTCCACCCTCCCCCACCATGTGGTGAATTTGGGTGACCACCCCTATACCCTTTCCTTGATTTTCCGTAGTATTGCTTGTTCGTTCTGGTCTAGTGAGGACCTGAGGTCTCTCTCGAAAAGGAGGCCCAAGTATTTAATGGACTTTTTTTGCCACGTAAGTCCTGATGCGCCTAGTACCGTCTTCGTGGTGTGGATATTTAGGGGTTTGCATTCTGATTTGTCCCTATTTAGCTTGTATCCTGACATGTGTGCATACTGTTCTATGGTGCCCATAATGGCTTTTATCGACTTCTCTGGGTTTTCAGTTATTATTAGGACGTCATCCGCGTAGGCAGCTAATTTGAAAGTTTCTCCTTCTATTGGTATCCCCGCTATGTCGGTGTTTGTCCATATCATATTGAGCAGTGGCTCTATCGCTAGGAGAAAGAGGGCCGGTGAGAGTGGGCATCCCTGTCTGGTGCCGCGTTCTAAGCAGAGTAGGTCGGATGTCCCCCCGTTAACTACTACGCGTGCTCTGGGCTCGTTGTATAGGGCCAGGACCATCTTACTGTAGTTAGGTCCCAGTCCGAATTTCTGCATGCACTGGTCTAGGAATGGCCAGGAAACTCTGTCAAATGCCTTTTCTGCATCCAAGGCTATCATTACAGCAGCATTGTTACTTTTGCTGGCGTGGTTTATTATATGGCAGAGCAGTCTAGTGTTGTCATGGGACATTCTGTTTTTAAGGTAGCCTACCTGCGAGCAGTGTATAAGTTTAGGCAAGTATGCGTTTAGTCTGGTCACTAGAATTTTCGCATAAATCTTGCAATCTACGTTTATGAGTGAGATTGGCCTGTAGTTTTTGGGATGCTGTGTATCTTTGCCTTCCTTGGGTATAACTATAATGTTGGCTTCTGCCATTGTTGGTGTCATCTTTCCGTTGTTGACGCAGTTTGTGAGTACGTTTGTTAGCGTCGGTTTGAGTATCGGTAGGAAATGTTTGTAGAACCTAGCTGTGAATCCGTCCGGACCTGGGGCTTTGTTGTCTTTGAAGCTGGCTACAGCTCTTTCTATCTCCTCGCCTGTAATGTTTGATTCTAGCTTTTCTCACTGGGTGTCAGTTAGTACCGGCGTAGTGATGCGTTCAAGAAGTTCCTTACCCCCGTCGCCGCCTAGGGTGGTGTCTCTTTTGTAGAGTTGCTCATTGAAGTCTCTAAATGCATTGAGTATCTCCTTGTTAGCTGTCTGGGATTTATTATTGCTATCTCTGACTGCTGCTATCGAGTGCTGTTTCTGTTTGCCCTTGAGGTAGGACGCTAGTGCCTTACCTGCTCTATTGGCGGTACATAGGTTTATGGCTTTGTACTTGTTTATCCAGGTTTCAGCCCTTTCGCTGAGAATTCTGTTTAGTTCGTATTTCCTTTTTGTTAGTGTTGTGAGTGTGTTCCTGTCTTCTAGGTTGGCTATATGTCCTGTTTCTAGGTTTCTTATCTCCTTTTCTAGGTCTGAAATATTTTTGTTCCTCTCTCTGTTTAGCCTGGCCTTAATGTTGAGTATTACGCCTCTGATCGTGGCCTTAAGGGCATCCCATAGGGAGTTCCTGTCCATTTCCGGGGTGTCGTTAATTGCTAGGTATTCTTTTATTGCTGTCTCTATTTCTGCCTTGGCTGTTACGTTTTTAAGCAGGTCATCGTCAAATCTCCACCTGCGTGTTGGCCTTTCGTTGTGTTTGCCTGTCAGCACTAGGCTGATGTGTGAGTGATCTGAAATGGCTCGTGTGCCTATTTCTGTCAGGTTGATAAGGTGAGTGTGTGTATCTGATATCAGGATATAGTCTATTCTGCTGTAGGAGTTGTGTGGGGTTGAGTAGAACGTGTACTCTCTGTCGTCCGGGTTCTGAAGTCGCCATGGGTCTTTGAGTTTGAGTTTTGTGCAGAGGTTCCTCAGAATGTTCCCTTTATGTGATGTCTGGCTCAGTCTCTGCGGGTGTCTGTCTATGGCTGGGTCAAAGACCTGATTCATGTCTCCAGCTACCATGAGTAGTTCCCCCAGTGGTAGGGTGTCTAACTGCTCTCCGACCTTGTCCCAGAAGGACTTGTCATCATTATTGGGACCGTAGATGTTAGCTACATGTATAGGTTCTTCCCCTCTTGCTAGACTGGTCACTAGGATTCTGCCCTCTGTGTCCGCCTGCGAGTTTTTCAGTACTAGCTTTGATTTCTTGCTTAATATTGTGATGACCCCGTTCTTTTTATTTTGTGCGGGTGATCCTATGACTTCGCTTATCCAGCCAGCCTTTAGGCGGCCTATGTCTTCCGCTTCGAGTCTAGTTTCTTGTAGTACATATATGTCGCCTTTGAGTTTCGCCAGGTGGTCTAGGATTTTCCTTCTCTTCACTGGGTGGTTGAGCCCCTTGACGTTCATTGACACTACCTTGATGTCAGCGGTGATGTGATTGTGTTGGTTGGGTGTCATTCTGTGTGGTGTTTATCTGGCGACCTTTCTGGTTCTGTCCTGTTTTTGGCATTATAGTTTGCGCTGCTGCATCTCCGTCTGTCCCTGCGTGTCAGAAACTGCCTACTCTTTCTCCTGTGCTTAGAGTTCCAGCGGATAGGAAGGGGTAAGAGATAGAAAGATAGAGATAGATAAAGAAACTGAAGCAACCCATGTATGTGCTCCCCACACCCCCCTCCCTCTCCTGTGCCCCCCTCCCTCCCCCCCCTCCCACCCTTACTTGCTGAGTGGGTGTGCGATGACAAAGTTCCTTTGCTCCGCCTAGTCCCTGAGGTGGTATATTCAGACATCCAATTTTATCCAGCTTGAGTGGTGTGGCTTCCAGCTTCGCCACCGGTTCGGCGCGTAGGTGTTCAAGGTGTGTGGATGTTCGTAGTTCGCTTTTTGTCCAGGCACTTTTTGTTTGTTTCCCCGTTGCTCTTTTGTTAAAGGGGTGCTTGTTGTCTCTGAGGTAGAATGTTGGGGTGTTTGTTGTCTCTGAGGTAGATCGCTGTGTTGCGTCCTGGTCTCCCATTTGCATAGACCATATATTAAAGTTCCTTAATTGGGAGTGCATCAGACGCGCATTTGAGGTAGATATTTGTGAGGTAGTAGCTTTGCATGTGTATTTTATTCCGGTTTCCCCGCACCATCCGGTGATGCGCTTCTCTTTGGTGCTCCGGCGCCTTTGGTTTCCATCTCCTCTGTTGGTGGTCCTTGTAGGTATCTTCTCAGTTCTTCCAGGTCGTCAAAGAGCATTGTCCTCCAGTTGTCAGTTATCTTGAAACGCGCTGGGCCTGCGAAAATGAAGTTGAGCTTCCTTCTGCGCAGGGAGTCTCTTAGTGCTAGAAAACCCTTCCTGGTTTCTACTGTTGGTTTGGAGTAGTCGTGTGTCAGCACTATTTTGCTGCTTGCCCATGTTAGGGTTTGATTTTTTGGGCAAAAGCGAAGATGGCATCAGTGTGGCTTGCTCTTAGTGGGCAACAGGTTATTGGTCTGGGGCCCTTCCCATGTGTTGGTTTTCCTGCTGGTACTCGATAGGCTTTGTCAACTTTGAACTGCCTGGCGAATTTCAGGCCTGTTAGTTTGGGCAGTATGTCTTCTAGCATGGCAGCGCAGTTCCCTTCCTGGTCTTCAGTTCCTTCTGGGACGCCTAGTATCCTTATGTTGCCTTTTCTAGTCCAGTCATCCTGTTCTGCTAGTTTTCTTTGTATGGCTTTTGTACTTTTAGAGCATTCCGCTATTGCTTTGGTATGTATGTTGGTTGCGTCCTCAATGACGCTTATTCTTCCTTCTGCAGCCTCAATTCTTGTGTTGGTGCTATGCAGATCCACTCTTATCACTGCTAGCTCCAGCTGCATATTGTCTATTGTGAGCTTTGTTTCCTTTGCTACTGCATTGCCTTTGTTGACCCTCTTAAGAATAGTCTCTAGAGTGGTCGTCTCGCTTTTCAGTTTCATTGGTGATTCCGGGTTCTCCTTTCTCTTTTTTTTTGGTCGCCTGCGGGCTTCCCTCCGTACCCTGCCATTGTTCCAAGTCCTCTCCTCAGTTGGACGCTTCCCAATCTGCCTTCCTTTTGTGTTGCCGTTAGGGCTCTGGCTGGTTCTGTTCCAGGTGCTGAGGTTGTGTTGTATGTCCGGTACCTGCTCGGTTCTCTAATGTTCCTAGTCCTTGTTTTTGATTTTGCCCCTGCCAGCGCGTGCTTTTTCCCATTCGCCACTCCTTACAGGTTAGTTTTGTGCTTGTCCCGTCCTTGTGTCCCTCTGAGAGGTGTCTGCTCGCCCTCCGTTTCTTGCACTGCTCAGCCCAACCGGCTTCCTTTCTCTGTTCGCCCTCGCAGGTATGGTTGCGCTCGCTCTGAATTGCGCTGCCTCTATTGCGCTGCTTTGCTCGGAGTGTTTCTACAACTTTCTTGCCCCCACCGGTCTGGCCGTGCTTGCTCCGCTCTACCGCCACTTCAGTTTCGCCTCCCCCTCATAGCGGGGATGTTCTTGACGCTATTCGTTGTGGGCGTCTTGTTTCTCCCCGCACCTGTGCGAGCGCTCATACCCTAGTGGGCTTTGTATGGCACTCTCCTGCGCTCGCTCTGAATTTCGCTGCCTCTGTTGCGCTGCTCAGCTCGGAGTGCTTCTGCCTCTTTCTCGCCCCCACCGGTGTGGCTGCGCTCGCTCCGTTCTGCCGCCCCTTCAGTTTCGCCTTCCCCTCATATCGGGGATGCTCTTGCCGTATTCGTTGTGGGCGTCTTGTTTCTGTGCGAGCGCTCAGACCTTAGTAGGCTTTGCACTGCACTCTCCCGTGTACGGGCTTGTTCTCTGTTTCCGTTTCCTGTTTCCTGCTTCTTTGTTACACCCGATAGCTCCTTCCGGTTATGGCGGCGCTCACAAGTCTGAGGCGGTTTCACTTTCGATGCTGCGTATATGCCCCCTCGGTAGGAGAGTCTTATGGCGTCTTGGTTGTTTATCGGGTCTCCCCCTTTATGTGGCATGCGTTTATCTTCTCTTTTTTATTTTTGTTGTTTCCTCCCTTCGCTCTGTGCCGTTCCCTTCGCAGCCTTCTCTCTGCCTAGTTCTCTCCCTTTTTGCTGCTCTGGGTTTATTCCGCTGTAGCGTTGTGAGCGGGTGTTCGGTCGAGTAGCCGGGGGGTTTATGGGGATCGTAGCGCTGGTACTAGGAGTCAGCTCACCTCGGTTCTTCACTGTTGCTCGGTGGTTTCGGGTTGAGCCTCCTCTCTACCGGCAGCCGGGCGCCATCTTGCCTTCTGTTTCCCTCGCGTGGTTGGGAGTTGAGGGGGTCCGTTTCTCTGAAAGTTACTTCTCTTCTTTCGCCTTTCTCAGCTCGTCTCGTTGCCTGACTGTTCCGACGCCGGAATATTGCTTCTGACGCTTGATCCGTCTAGTATGGCTGGTATAAATTCGCCGTAGTAGGCCTCAGGGCTGCGGAGCTGACGGACTCAGACGACCGTCCACATTGCCGTCCAAGCCACGCCCTTGCAAAACATTTCTGTTCAAAATGTTATGCTGGTAAGTAAAGAATAAATATGTAAATGCCAGCGTATCTACTTTAGCGAACAACACAAGTGAAAGCTACTTGTTCAGTAGAGCTACCAGGTGTTATCCTCCAAGACACCTTCCCTCCCATGCACAGTTGGTACTGGAGTTGAAACATTGAAGGGGGTTTCAACATGGCTATCATGTAAAGGTCTCAAATCAAAGCACCTGGTGTGCTCTGAGAGTTGTATTCACTTAACAATTTGTAGTGATACACCTAACAACAATAGCTAGTAACAAAGGGGTTCAACTGAATTAATTTCTGGCGAACTAGACTACAGAACCGCTATAGAATGCTTAATATTGTATTAATTAGACAGAGCAATGGAACCTGAAATGCACAACTAACACCAATAACCAGTAAATATGTACAACCTGAATTAAGTGGATGGGGAGAGGGTGTGGGCTAGGGTGGTCGACCTCCAATCTAGGGAACCAGGTTTGAGTTTTGGCAAAGACGCTCAACATCCTGTGATTCTGTGCAAATCAATTTATCGCCCCGTGCCTAACAAAAACAAATGTGTCCTTGTGTAAAGCAACTGGTGCTCATGTAAAGCGGTCTGATACCTTCGGGTAAATGTCGCGCTATATAAAATTCTGATAAAATTTAAAAAAAGAAATGCTCACCATAGCAGGACCTAGCACCTCTGCCTGCCTCTGGGGATAACTCGATATTTGTTTGCTTTTGACCCTCTACAGTGTTTACCTTGGATCCAGCTGAGTAAATAGCACGATGATCAGGCGCGCAACACCCATTGGACTTAAAGGGCTTCAGCGCCCCCGCTGTGTGTGGCAGCCCGGGATGAGACAGCTTCCTGGGCACATACAGAGCCGCACCCGAGCACTTCACAGGTCTTTTAAAGACCATTTGCATGTTAATGAGGCATTGGTGTTGTTTCACCCCTTCTAAGAGCCCCTGCAGCTCCACTCTGCCGATTGCTGTGGCTCTAGTTGCGCCTCTGACTATGATGCATTCAATTCAGGAGGACTGGATGGCCAAACACCCAAATGCCAGTCATTGGGCTCCGCAGAAACCAATTATAACTGGTAAACTGGATTTTCCTCCTGGTGGTGTAGCCCTCTGACCCACTGCCCCTTCTAATCAGTCTCCTGCTACATCTTCCAGCAAATATAACTGGTGGACACAGTGCTTAATTTGGGCCAGTGAAGGCCACTAGCACTCATTTTTGGGGATCTGCACTTATTTTTCCTCTTCAGATATTTCCCAACAAGTAAGAGAAAAACACACAAAGGCAAAAGAAGGAGGAAGAGAAAGGTGTGAGAAGTGACCCAAAGGGAAAGCGCATGAACGCCCAAGAGTGAGATAAATGGGTCAGGGGTGTCTGACAGTGGATTAAAGAGGCATGTGGTGGATTCAAGGCAAGGCAGCCGTGGTATTCCGCGTGCGGGAATGGAATAGCTCGATCCTTGGGCTTCTGAGCAGAGCTTTAGCACCGGCACTCATTCTTTTACAAATTAAGCACTTGTGGAGCGTAATCGCTTTGTTATGCTATGCAAAGGAAGCATTAGTCATATCAATGCCAGAAGTAAAAACGCTAAAAGTACAGTAAAAAGAAAAAAAAAGATTTATGTTGGGGAAAAAGCATCAGAAACGCCTTCAAGCATGGGACTTTTCTCAGCTGGCGAGAGCACATTCTTGAGACAGTAATTAAGGGCTCGTGACTGTAGCTGCTTTCAGTTCAAGCACTCCCAAACCGCGCCGCCACGCCGACTTAACTTCACACACATTCCCGCCTGCCAGGAAGGCGGGAAAAATGTCCATTTGCCAACATGAAGGCATCAAACGTAGAGCAGACACTCATCGCCCGGCCTCCTCACGCCACGCTTGAGCCACATAAGAACCGTTTTATTGGAAACAGCTGCCAAAGCAGCTTCATTGCGCTTTTACCAACTGTCAGCGAGACTTGTCGGCTCAGTAAATCATAAAACTCAGTCAGACCAGAGAAGTTTAAGATGGATGGAGACTAGTCCTGATATGGCAGTGTGTTGCCTGATCACTTCATCTCACTGAAACAGGAGCCTTATTCACAGAGGTAGCATACACTTTTGAGTAACTTTACTATTTTTCGGTATTCACAAACAGAATTTTTGTAGTAACTTACACTTGTAGTAACTTACACTTTTGCAGTAAGTCCAGCACCACACATGGCCAACCACCGATACTGCACCACACTATCATAGAAAATAATGGAGGTAGGGACTTACTACAAAAGACTGCTATGTGCAGTTTGTGCATACTAAAAAGTAGTAAAATTACTTAAAAATGTAAGTTACTATAAAAGTAGAGTCTGTGTATAGCACTTTGTAGTCATTTCTGCAGCAGCACTACAAAACTTACTACAAAGTGCAGATTGTGAATCAGGCCATACGTTTCCAGTTGTGGCCTTACAATTAACACATCAGTCTAGGAGCTGCTGTCCAAGCATAGTTAAACTGCTCCATATTGTGCACCTAAAAAGGAAAAGGAAAGTCCTGTGTTGGAAAATTAGGGCCCTGGAGACACAAATACTTCTGGTAACAGGATGCATTCAACAACTAGTGGGTTGGTGCGTGCATGTGATTACATTCTGCAGCATTTCCAAACTGTGTCAAGAAGCACCTCTTTCCCTGTACTCGGCTTCCATGTAACAAATTATTGCATTTTGGGAGTTCTATTGATGGGTAAAAATTATTAATTTATTTTATAGAGTTTTTCCCTAGCATTCTCTTTCTCCCGGTGGTTACTTGAGAGTGTTAGGTGAGCCACAGGCAAGGAGAGAGAGACACTAATCGGTGAACGGAGGGTCCTGTTCCATTTTTCCTCAGTCATAACCTCCAGAGGTCTGGGGTTTGGTTGCAGGTTCACAAGATCAGTTTTCAGCCCTCTGTGAAAAAAGCTGTAATTTGGTTGCACCCTGAGTGTCGAGTTCAGCATGTTCGCCAGTGTGAAAGTCTGGATTCCTACACTCTTGAGACCTTCCTCCAGTTGGTTACATCTTGAGGCTTGTTCAGATATCTCCATAACAGAGCAGAGGTCTCTCCTGGACAGGTGGCAGATGGCCAGTTTTGCAGATTCTCTTGGTCCCTGCCCCAGACAGCCTTGTACATGGAATAAGGAGCCTGCACTTTATTCTGGCCTCTAATGGGAGAACACAGAGTATATTCAAGGCTGGTTGTATGTGGTTGTGCCACCACAGGCTCAAACACATTGTGGTTGATTAGTTTTGGAGCCTTGTTTGAAGACTGCTGATAAATTCCATTGGGCATCAGGTGTAAACAACGTTGCAAAGGTATAAGTGAGCCATCAGAAGCACTCTCACGACTCCACCAGGTGGTAAGAACGGAGGAGCGGAACCGTTCTCCTGAGAAGGGAGAAATGCACTTTGATGTTCTTGACCAGAGCATTGACTGTAGGAACGAAGTGGAGCTCAGAGTCAAATATACCTTGCAGGTTGCTACCTTTCATTGCGTTGGAAGCAATGCTCCTGGCTGGCCACTTGGATGGCAGAAAGGTCAGTTCTTAATTTGAGGTGGTGGTTCCAGGTGGGACCCACCGGCACTCCTTTTTGGGAACCGGCACTTGTTTTCCTCATCAGACTTTGACCCAGAACAAGACAGGGAAAAACACACATGGTGGAGAATGAGGAAGAAGGAAAACATAAAAAACAAGCATTTACAATGCAACGGTTTCGCCTTTGCAAAAGTTAGAGCTATTGGCATTGTAAATGACTAAATTGTTATTTATGTGTTGGTTTTGAAAACAGATAAATAAATGGCATTGACATTTACATTGCCAATAGCTTAATCTCTCGCAAATGTGAGACCTATTGTACCCTACGGAGGAGCTCAGCAGACAGCAATTACTTGCAGACGAGTTCTATAACACAACAGTGACACTGCTAAATCCAGCACTTTACAATAGAAACAGAAATGATACATGAGAAGATTACGAGTGAACAAATTACAAAAGCAGACGTTAAGTTACATGAGGCAAAAGTGACAATTGTGAGCAAACAAAATACACGAGGTAGCAAAAGGTACATTACAGGAGTAATATACGAACTCGAAACTGACAAAGAGTAACAGGCAGAGGGTGTCATATTGGATGAAGCAGGCACTTCAAGTGAGGGTCAGCCGGCACTTTGCCAGGCAGGGGTTGGGAGCAGCGGGAAGAGGGGTTGAACAGAGCACTTCAAGCAAGGGGTAACCTGCACTTCTCCAGACAGGGTCCGAGAGCAGTGAGCAGTTGGGTTGGAGGGGGGTGAAGAGGGCACATCAAGGGATGGGCACTCTGCACTTCACCAGACAGGAGCAGGTAGACTCCAACATAGGATGTCAGAGTTGGTCCAGAATACACTTTAAGTGAGAGACAGCCTGCACTTCACCGGACGAGGGCAGAGAGATGGTGCACTACACCCGTGCCCCGGGGTGATGCCCAAGGATGACGAAAAATACGTTCTTGAAAGTGCTGGCGCCACGGACGTTGTGAAGGCGTGTGCTTAAAAGCTAATTATGGACCTGTGTGTGTCTATATGGACGATAGTGCATTTATAATTTCAAAACGTGCGACGTGCGTGTTTCACTGCCAAGGTTTATGTGGGGGAAACAATGTCTCTAACATATACCAGGAATTGTAGTTTACAAGTGCGGCGGGTCTTTTAATATCACAACACGTCATTAAATCTACATTTTCTGTGTTCGGTATGAATGACATATTGTGTGCCTGCCCCTGCCCCAAACGTTGACCCATTTGAATATTGCTAGGTTTTTTTGTTTCAAATATTTTATTGGCATTTAAAAGTAATGTGCATAAAACATTCAAGTGTTACAGAACCCTTGCGATGCATACACTATTGGTTGAAAGCTTTATTCGATATACAAAGATATCTTACAAGCATAACATACATTAAAAACAACATTTAGCAAAAAAAACAAGTATGTCATACAGTTAAAAAGGTAAAATTTAGGGAGTTCCCTAAGATAAATTAGCTAAAAAGGAATTAAATCGATATAGTCAATCTATTGCAACAAATCAACCAAGAACGCTTTAAAAATTTAGAAACACCACAGACTATAAGAGGAGAGGTATCAGTCAATAGAATTCGGAGAGCCACGGAATGCTTGCGTGTTCCCAGGCATTTGAAGAGGGATTTCAGCCAGTATCTTCTTGGATAAGTATAGTCTGGGCACTCAAAGAGTACATGTGCCACCGTCTCAGGCCTGGTTGGGCAACAAGCGCAAAAGGGGGATAAATGGGCATAAGACTTCCACTTCGTTACAGTTGCTCTTAGCAGCAGGGTGCCAACTCTAAACTTGAAGTAAAGGGCCCTGTCCATTGGCATAGTGATTAGGTCCATGTAGGGTTCGTATGATGCCACATCCTTTATTTCAAGGAACGCTGACGTCGAATTGCAATGATGTGGATTCCCAATTAGTTGACGAGAGACCCAGTCCCAATATAGTTTTTTGAGGACTGCCTTAGGAGGAGCAGATCTTGTAGTCCAGCAGTCTCCTAGGCCCAGTTCCCCCAGAAGAGTTTTTGTGTCCCTCAGCCACTTGATCTTATTCCAGCCCCCCATGTTCAATATCTCTGATAGGCCGTCGGCATAGGATTTTAATTCCGGGACCCTCCATATGCGGGACCATAGGAGCAATGGGCGAAGACGGGCCTGGTCTTTGATGCTTTTACAGCCCAAGTCCAAGAGCACTGGGACTGTTGGGGTGCTCAGGGGGAGAGCTAGGAGGTCCTTCAGGAACTTATTTTCAGCCTTGGATAGGGAATCCAAATTGTAGTGACCCCATAATTCTGCGCCATACAAGGCAGAAGTAACCCCCCTTGCTTGTAGATCTCAATTGCAGGCGCCACTGAAGATCTGGGGGATGCATGATATTCCTTGAGTAAGGCACCCCCTACCCTTTTGTGACAGAGGACCATCTTGTCGATGTGTGAAGGCCAGCTCATTTTCTCGTTTAGGCGTAGACCCAAATAGTCAAATTCGGTCACTTTCTCCAGAGGGACTGAATTCAAGGTGGGAGGGCGACCTAATTTCCTTGGTGGACGTAGTATCAGATATTTCGTTTTTTCTACGTTTATCACCAGCCCTCTGGTTATGCAAAAGTCCTGAAAACGGGTCAACAACTTCTGGAGCCCCTGGTGGGTCTTTGAAATTAGCAGAGTGTCATCCGCGAACAATAATGTTGGGATCCGCACACCCCCCAGACAGAGTGCGTCCGCAGGTTCCTGTAGCAGATGCTCCACCACACCATTTACATATAGGGAAAAAAATGTGGGAGCTAACACCCAACCCTGTCTGACACCCCTACAGACAGGGATCCTATCTGTTGTTTCGCCATTCCTCCCCCAGCGAACCTGGGCGAAATTGTTCGTGTGGAGTTTCATAAGAAGAAACAGAATGTACGGGGGCAGGCCCAAACGGTGCAGAACCCTCCAGAGTTCTTCCCTGGGAACTAGGTCAAAGGCAGTCTTCAAGTCAATGAAGGCCAAGTAGAGACTGCCCTTGCCCAGTTCCACCACCCTCCAGTGAAGTAGTGTTAGCCTAAAAACCTGCTCAATTGTGCCTGTTCCTGAGAGAAAGCCAGCTTGGAAGTCCGATAGAACTTGATTCTCGTCCACCCATTGGAGGATTCTCCCCAAAATGACTTTTCCAGCTACTTTTTGTGTAGAATCAATCAGGCTTATTAGCCTATAATTCCCTGGAATGTCTCTACTTCCCTTTTTGTATATGGGGACTACCACTGCCCCTCTCCACGACTCTGGGATTGGGCCGCCCTCCAAGATGGCATTCAAGAGGGTCGACATCATTTGGCCCCAATCAGATGGGTAGGCCCGCAGTAGATCCCCTGGAAGCCCATCCGGGCCAGGAGCTTTCAGTGGGACCACGGTTTTGATGGCATTCTCAACCTCCCGGGGTGTGAACAGGCCAAAAGAGCTATCCTCCATAGAGAAGGGAAATAGAGCTGGCTCATTAAGGGGCCCTTCTATCGCTGAGTATAAGGCCCCGAAATGACGAAACCAGTTCTGCGGTGGGATGGTACAAGTTCTCAAAGTATCGTCGGGTCTACTGTGGGAGCCTATCAATTTCCAGAACCCCCTAGCATCTTTATCTTTGCTAGCAACCAACAAGTCCGCCCAGAATTTCTCCTCCCATTCCTTCTTTGCTATCTGGATCGACTTGGCATAGACCTTCCTAGCCTTCCTTGTCCTGGCTTGGGATTTTGCTTTAACTGCCTCTACTAGGTTTTTTTTCGCCTCCCTACAGTTGTGGGTGTACCAACCGTCTCTTTTGTTGGCCTTTTCTTTCGCCCCGCCATGCCTCTTACGCACAGTAAACAAATTTGTCAAGGCCCCGGTTAATCCACAAAAAACTTCACATACCTCCCCCAAGCCCCCTTCGATTGTGCCTAGATTCAGCTGAGCTAGGGCCAGTAATTGGATCACAGCCTCAAGTTTTCCGGCAGACAGGAGAAGTTTTGACCACTTCAGGCGTCTACCCCAAAGGGATACCTCCGCCTCACCTAGGTCAATTGTGGGGCTAGATACAGGACCCCCACTACTAACAGACCACCAAGGGACTAAAGTGAGGGACAACAGATTATGGTCACTTTCAACTGAAGGTAATATTACCATGTCCCTCACTGAATTCCATAAGCACACATCAAGCAGGATGTAATCGATTCTTGATGTGTGGTTAGGCCTATTATATGTATGGGCGCCCCCCCTGTCCGAGTTTGTCCTTCCATTTAGGGCCCTCAGACCATACTCTATGCTAAGGGCGTTTAGCTGCAGTGCCACCTCTGACCATTTTTTGATCGGAGGCAGATCTAGGACAGGTATCCCCCTCCTACTATCCTCCTGGTCCTGGTCCTGGGTAACATCCGAGCCCAAGGGCTCGAACGTACAATTTACGTCACCTGCAACCAAGCTGCAGGCTTTGTATGGCGTTGCCCCTAACAAGTCCTCCAACAAAGCAATTGTGGTAGACTGCCTCCCTCCCTTAGTGCCACGGGTGTAAACATTGAATATATTCAGAACAACCCGACCCCTGGCATCCTTCAATGTGATGTTAAGTATATCTGGGCTATTGGTCTTAGTTTCCACTACCCTACAATTTAGGGATGAGGCTACCCAGATAAGAAGTCCCCCCGAAGGTCGTCCTCTGCCCGAGTCTGGGCAGACAGCTGGGATGGCATAAGCTGAGTACCTCACCCTGTGTACTGGCTCCCTACACCACGTCTCCTGGAAGATGCACATGGAATACTCTTCCACTAATGCAGTCCAGTCGGGAAGTGCCAATTTTCTAGTAATTCCTGCAACGTTACAGCTGAAGACCTTAAAGACTTGGTCCGTCCCAGCGGGAGCGCAACGGGAAACTATTTCTTGGCATGGAACCGCCCTATCTGTACCTGGCAATGCTCCCCAATGACCATTAGAAGCTGAGTCCCCTGAAGGGTCCAAATTAACCAGTGGTATGGATTGAGTTTCATTAGGGGGGGAAGAGGTAGGTGACATTGCTGTATCGTATAGGGACTCACCCATTTCCCCCCTATCTAAGCCTCCCGTTACCTCAAGTCAGTGGCTCATAGGGCCACAGTTTTGGCCGAGCCACCTAGTCTGTGGATAGGGAAAGGGCTCAAACATAGTGTACATTCCACCGATAGCACCCTTGCTTGTTTCCCCCAACACAGGCCTACGGATGGCATGGTTTAGATGCTGCGGGTAGAAATAAGTCAGGTCCACTACACTAACTCCAGTGCCCCCCACCATTTGGTCTTGACTGCATATCAATCCGGCCACTCTATTGTCCTGGAAGTTAATAATGACGCAGTCCCCCTCCAACTGCTTCTTACTCTTGCCAACCCAGCTCACCCTGCGGACACCAAGAATTAGTCCATCAACGCTAAGTATGAGCGGAAAATCCGTTCCGCTCGCGGATTTTGCGAATTTTCGGTAAATTCGCGATCCGCGAACTCCCGCAAATTTACCGAGAATTCGCAAATCCGCGAGCGGCGGATTTTTGCGGGGGCAAAAGTTGAAGCCTGGCCTGTTGTAACTATTTTACGATGGCGCCGGCAAGCTGCCAGCGCCATCCTAAAATAGTTGCTAAGTTAGCTTCAACAGGAAGCTCTAATAGATAAAATAAAGCAGGTGCTCGATTTTATCTATTAGAGCTTCCTGTTGAAGCTAATTTAGTAAGTATTTTAGGATGGCGCTGGCAGCTTGCCGGCGCCATCCTAAAATATTTACCATGCCCTTCCTGTGACTCATTCATCAGCCCAAAAACAATTATGAGCGTCGTCGAGGCAGGTGTGCCTTCTTCACAAATTTACCGTGGAAAATCAGCTGTGATGCTGGATAGAGGCTTTTGCATCCGTGACTTTCACGAGCGCAATACCCGTGCTGTTTCTGTGACCAGGAGCTTATTTCTCTTCATCTGCTGAACTGATCTTTCTCTGACCTTTTATACACACTAGAAGCATGTGTGAACTCGCATGGTAGCCCTGCCCGTTTGGCCCCGCCCACACACTCGCGGTTTGCACCGTCTTCCCGCCATTCACCCACTATGATGGACAGCTCACTCAAGGGACCCCTGCGCCCTTCGGGGCGATTGCATAGTAACACACACATGGTCGCTCGAACTAGTTGATGCTCAAATTCAGTGACTCATTCATTAGCCCAAAAACAATCGTGAGCGTCGTCGAGGCAGGTGTGCCTTCTTCCCAACTCTACCGTGGAAAATCAGCTGTGATGCTGGATAGAGGCTTTTGCATCCGTGACTTTCACGAGCGCAATACCCGTGCTGTTTCTGTGACCAGGAGCTTATTTCTCTTCATCTGCTGAACTGATCTTTCTCTGACCTTTTATACACACAAGAAGCATGTGCACTCGCATGGAAGCCCCTCCCCAAATCCGCGGATCCGCAAATCCGTAAAATCCGCGGATTTTGCGGATCCACGATCCGCAAATCCGCAAAATCCGCGGATCGTGGAGCCGCAAAATCCGCCCATGCTTAATCAACGCCCGCAGGGAGCGGTCTATTTGTTTTTAGCCAGTGGAGGCATTTATTTTTTAAGGCCTGGTGGGTCTCTGGTTGGTTATCTTTCAGGGGTGGGACCTTAACCAGTACAACTACATAGGGGTGACAATCCGGTGGGAGGTCAGTACAAGGAATGCGGGGAAATTTCTTCACGGCGGGTACAGCTGAGGCATGTACTGCCGAGTGGGTTTCGGCAGGTTTCGCTAGCAGAGCTGCCCCATCTCCCTTGGTCTTAACACTATTCGGGGGCACTTGCTTAAGTTTGGAGTTAGGATTTTGCCCGCCCACTGGAGCCTTTGGTTGCGTTGCTATCTTATGGGTTTTGGGGACGTTAGTGGCAATCCCTTGTGGTGGATTAGATTGAGGGCCAGGGCCTGGTTTAGACTTTGATGGGGCAATATTGATTGAAGAAGGTGCCTCACTTGGTACTGTTGAAGGCACCTTCTTTAGCGTGACTGAATCCTGTAGCGGAGCAGCTGCAACAGCCGCTCCTTTTTCCAACTTGCCACTTGTGGGGTCCTGACTGTTTCTAGTCTGCTGTTTGATCAGAGTTTTGAGTGAAAAAAAGTTGTCAAGAGTCGACTGCTCAAGATTATTTACTCTGGCCTCCACCCTCTTAATTTGGTCTATGAGCGGTGTCAAAGAGCGATTGAGCGCGTTGATGAAATGGTCCAGGCAAACTGGGACTTGGATTGGGGATAGCTTATCATTAGTATCAAGACCCTTTTCCGGGGACAGGGGCTCTCCCGACCCGTCCAAGTGCTCCGGACTCTGGCCAATACCTATTTTTTCACCCGTGGCCCTTGACCCTTGCTTCCTGTAGCGCTTGTACATTAAGGGGTGACTTCCTTTACGTGTGCTCACAACTCTTTTCCTCTTGGCACGTTTCGAAGTACCCTGAAACACGCAAGGCACTGAAGTGGCCACAAGAGGAACAGAGTCTGGCAACGGGGAATTTTGACTAGTAACAGGGGAAGATAAAGGTGAGACACACCCTCCCTCAGTCTCATCGCTGGCAACACCTGGTGTTAACTGTACTACTAAGCTCTCTAACCTGTCAATACTTCCATCTATTTCAGATAACCGGGGATGCTCAGGCACTTCTACAATAGGTGGGGATAGAGCTCTAACTGTGGGAGGTGACAAGACTTTAGCGGCAGGGCCAAGAGAGGATCGTCTGGCTGGTAAGAGATCCCCGGAGAGGCGACGTTCCGTCATCGCAATCTCCTTCTCTATGAGTCAAGTCAAGTCAAGTCAAGTCAAAGAATTTATATAGCGCTCTACATACCCAGAGGGTCTCAAGGCGCTTGAGGAGGGGAGGGGAATTACTTGTCAAATATCCACGTTTTAAGTTGCTTTCTGAATGCTAGGTGATTCTGAGTAAGGCGAAGGTGAGTGGGAAGGGAGTTCCAGGTTTTAGCTGCCAGGTAGGAGAAGGATCTACCTCCCATGGTGGTTTTGTTGATGCGAGGTACAGTGGCAAGGGCTTGGTTGGATGATTGTAGCTGGCGGGAGGGGGAGTAGAAGGACAGTCGTGTGTTGAGGCATTCTGGTCCGATTTCGTAGAGTGCTTTGTGTGCGTGGGTTAGGAGCCGGAAGGTGATCCTCTTATTGACGGGAAGCCAGTGGAGGTTTTTCAGGTGACCAGAGATATGTTCTTTACGCGGGATGTCTAATATGAGCCTGGCTGAGGCGTTTTGAATTCGTTGGAGTTTTTTCTGGAGTTTAGCGGTAGTACCGGCGTAGAGGGTGTTTCCGTAGTCCAGTCGGCTCGTGACCAGGGCGTGGGTGACCGTTTTCCTAGTTTCGGTGGGGATCCAACGAAATGTTTTTTTGAGCATGCGAAGAATGTTGAAGCAGGATGAAGAGACGGCGTTGACTTGTTTGTGCATCGAAAGTGAGGAATCCAGGATGACGCCCAGGTTCCGTGCATGGTCTGTCGGGATGGGTGCTTTTCCAAGGGCTTCTGGCCACCAAGAATCATCCCATGCAGAGGGGGAGGTACTCTAGTTATAAATCTATCCATAGTGCCTATCATTGGGTTTCCCCCAACCCCTTCTCCTACAGCTCTGAGCGGTTTCCCAGAGCGAGTGGACATAATTGATGTTTTGTCCTCTAACAGTGTCACAGTACCTTTCAGGGCCAGTATAGAAGATGTTGGGGACCTGGCCCAGCCCAGCCTCTGTCAGCCCCTGACTGCCACAGACTGCCCGCCCTTTGCTCGGGCTTCGCTCGGTGTCCCGCTCGCGTCCCCCTGAGCGACAGACCTTGGATTAAATAGGGGGCGTTGCAGGCGGGTGGGCGTGTCTCGCTGGGGGCGCGGCCGTGCACACCTGTGCAGCGCAGGGACTCCTGGTCTTGAGAGTCCCTGTTGGCGTGCTCCCTCTGCTGGCTCACAACTCCTCCTCCGGGCAACTGTAGACTCCAAGCGCCCTGGCAGCCTCTACCCCTCGCCACAGACCGCGCAGCGGCACCCGCGAAGCGGGTGCGGCAAGTTGTTGCGGAAGCAGCGGATCCCTCGCGGGATGAGGGTAGGCTGCTAGGAGACTCTGACAACACCCAGGTGAAGTGCGGCGTTTGAAGGGGCCCGCTCACAAGAGAGAAGCACTCCGGCAGCACACAGGTCAGAATCGCCGTTTGCGGGGTCCCGCTCACAACAAGGAAGCTCCCGCCTTTGAGTCCTGGCCAGGCGGGTGGGTGTGTCTCGCTGGGGGCGCGGCCGTGCTCACCTGTGCAGCGCAGGGACTCCTGGTCTTGAGAGTCCCTGTTGGCGCGCTCCCTCTGCTGGCTCACAACTCCTCCTCCGGGCAACTGTAGACTCCAAGCGCCCTGGCAGCCTCCACCCCTCGTCACAGACAGCGCAGCGGCACCCGCGAAGCGGGTGCGGCAAGCAGTTGCAGAAGCGGCGGATCCCTCGCGGGATGAGGGTAGGCTGCTAGGAGACTCTGACAACACCCAGGTGAAGTGCGGCGTTTGAAGGGGCCCGCTCACAAGAGAGAAGCACTCCGGCAGCACACAGGTCAGATTCGCCGTTTGTGGGGTCCCGCTCACAACAAGTAAGGTCCCACCTTTGAGTCCTGGCCAGGCGGGTGGGCGTGTCTCGCTGAGGGCGCGGCCGTGCACACCTGTGCAGCGCAGGGACGCCTGGTCTTGAGAGTCCCTGTTGGTGCGCTCCCTCTGCTGGCTCACAACTCCTCCTCCGGGCAACTGTAGACTCCAAGCGCCCTGGCAGACTCTACCCCTCGCCACAGACCGCGCAGCGGCACCCGCGAAGCGGGTGCGGCAAGCAGTTGCGGAAGCGGCGGATCCCTCGCGGGATGAGGGTAGGCTGCTAGGAGACTCTGACAACACCCAGGTGAAGTGCGGCGTTTGAAGGGGCCCGCTCACAAGAGAGAAGCACTCCGACAGCACACAGGTCAGATTCGCCGTTTGTGGGTGCATACAAATAAATGTACAATGATACATTAGTATGGAAGGCGTACATGCAGTAGTGAGCGTGAAAATCAGGAAACACACTTAGGCTCATATTATTAGTTTGAAGTTATTTTTTTCTGTTTGGTAAGCTGCTGTTCTTTATAAACTGTACATTTATTTATGATGCGTGCGTCCATTGTGCCAGTGGGCGTATTGGGGTAGGAAAGACAGAGGTACAATCAGCCCTGGCAGGCTTTCGGTAGTCACGAGTCCGGCACTTATAGAAACGCGGAGAAGTGGAAAGAAGGGGTAGGTTTCGAGATTATTGGATGGGAAAAGGTACTCGAGACATTGAGAATGCTAGAGAAAATGGGCAACAGAAAGAAAGACAGCAAACAAAGGAATTAAAACGCAAAATGAGGGTACAATTAGGAGAACGATTGGAAGAGAGAAAGGAAGTATGACAGGACGCAGAAAAACAAACAAGGAAAGAAACAGTCATGGGTAGAAAGAGAGAGAAGCAAGGAAGAGAAAGCAATGTGTAAGAAAAGCGGAAAGGTAAAAATAGAAGTTTTTAGGTAAAGGCAGGTTTGTGGATCAGTGTTTGGTAAATATATAGGACACGTGTTTGAAATTTAAAAAATATGGAATTTGTTGTAGACAAATAAAACAGCTAGCCTCGTGTGAAGCTGACGTGCGGGGGCCTCGTGCCTTCCTTTTAACCGAGAGTCCATGCGAAGAATTTGTTTCTGCTGGTCTGTTGTAGGGGTCCTGCGCCTTCCCTGTCCGTGAGGGTCTCCGCCTCAGGCTGGTGCGTGGGGTTTCTGCGGGGACAAGTGTCGAGGGTCTCAGGCGGGAGTCACTGGGAATTGCTTTTTTTAGGTCTTTTGCGTTGAAAGGACCGTGTGCCGTGTTTTTCTTGTGTGGTGCATTGGGGGTTCAGTGGGGTATTGTTGCAGGGGTCTACTGCATTTTTTTGGTGGGGGCTAGGGAGTCTGTTATGGGGTGCGGAGGGAGTTCTCTCGCTCCAGAGGCCCGGTACCCCCTTTGCGGGGTCTGACAGTGTTCTGGGGGGAGGCTACAGCTGGGGTGCGGGGACCCGGCAATGAAAGGCCCCGTCAGGGTTGTTTGCAGTGAACACTGGCATATGCACGATTCGTTCCGAACAGAAAGCTGCGGCGCCCTGTCCTCCCCCTCCACCCCCTCCAATCCGAGCCCCTCCTGCTTAACTTTACCTCCTCTCTAGCCGGGCAGAGGGGGTGCCTACGGAGGCCCCCGGACCCGTCATGTTCCCCTATATCTGCCATGTGCACCTCAAGTCTGACAGAGTTTGCACGGAAGGGCACACGTGTTCTACTTGTGCAAACGCACGCCAACATGTGAGCACACTTGACAGAAAGCGAGGGGGCATTACTTTGCAAAGGAAGGGGGGGGGGATAAAACAGGCCGGGGAAAACATACGCTGTAGTCTTATAGACGGAGCGAAAACAATGTTGGCCAGTACATTGAGGGCAGAAATGTGGTGGGTAGCTGACCCGGGGATCCTTGGTGGCTAGTAGAATAGGCAAACGGAGTAGCCTTTTAGAAAAACTAGAATGCATGTCGGCAGCTAGAGGGTGAATGACCCCGCTGCATGTTAGCACTGTTGACTAGTGCGAATTACAATGGAATCATTGGCCAGTAGTGCAAGAAAAAGAGGTGCCCAGTGAAAGGGGTGAAATTAAGTGATGGATAGTCCAGGAGAGAAACAAGCTAGTGTTGGGTGCAGGATAACGAGGCCCAGGAAATGCACTGGAAGGGGATATGGGTAGGGACCCGAGCTGCCGACTTTGGAACGGGGATCCGGATTTGAGTCTCGGCGTCGACTCAACACCCTGTGATTCTGAACGAATCACTTAATCTCCCCGTGCCTACAGAAAATGAATGTGTCCTTGTGTGATGGAACTGGCGCTCATGTAAAGCGCTTCGATACCTTCGGGTCAAGTTGAGCTATATAAAAAACGGCATTGTTCACTAGTGGAAACAAGAATCGGTGGTCCGTGCTAATAGAGAAAATGTGTTTTCCGCTAACAGGAGGTAAACAGAGTATTATAAAATGAAAGGAGCAGAAAGCAGATCCAGCCAGTAGTAAGCATCTCATTCAGGTTACGCGTTTGTCTAGCAGACAATCCAAATAATCTTCCCCACTTGAATGAGCAAAATGCATTGCTTGATTAAAAAAATAAAAGTAGAGTCCCAAGTATGGCAAATTGAGACACACGAACAGGAAACTCCGGCATCTGTGAACACGAGCTGCGGACACAAACCTTCATTTTACCCAGCGCTAAGGTCTTTTTGTCAATAAAACAGAAATCCGCTGTCAAGTTCCGCACCGTCTGCGGCTATCGCCCGAAGCACTGACCAAGACTCGTGCTCCTGGACAGGCCGGTGAAAGCGCCTTTGGAGCGGCTGCGATAGGCCGAGGGCTCTGCTCCTTCCCCGGCTGAGGGCAGGGCCGAGAGAGGGAGCCACCAGGCCAGTTCAGCTGGTTCCGGAACCTCTCACTATGAGCCCCTTGTGCCCCCGGCCATCCCGGGACTTGCAATCACCCAGGGAGCCTGGGGCAAACCAGGGCCGGCCATTCCTTCAGTTCTTTCACCTCCCTTCTGTTAAATGTTTATAAACATCAGTGCTCTTCCGTCTTTGCCCAAGAGCACACAGTGCAGGCGTGTTTTGGTCCAGCCGAGAGTGGCTGATAATAATCTGCGGCAAAGGACGGAAGAGGGAGGCAAAATAAACTTCTCAGCGGACCGGGGCATTTCTTGAAAGGCCTAATTGCTGCAGTGAACAGGAAGTTTAAAATGATTACATTGCAGCGCCATCTTCGGCAGAATGACCAAAACAAACCTCTGAAGAAAAAAAAAACCCAACCGCCCACCGCCGCATGACGTGGGCAAAAGCCTAAAATTCTCGGGAACGTCCACGAATCTGCTCCGGCATTGACGGACAGATCTCTGTTCCAATGGCTAGCCTCCATTTATGGAACTAGCCAATGGAACAGAGGGGCGGGACAACACACACATACTGTAGACATAAGATTTCGCCTGCGCGAAAAGCTGCGCAGTGCGCAGCTTTCGACAGGCGAAACCTAAAAAGGGACAAACGGGGAAAGCTGGAACCTGCAATAGTGAAATAAAGGGACTAGCAGTGGTGGCCTGTGACCCTCAACACTAAATGGGTGGCGGGGAGGGACCAACAGACCAGACAGTGGGAGGGGGGCAAAGAGATACTTAAAAAATGAACTTACCCGCATTCCGTTTCGCGTTTTCCTCTTTCTTCTGGAGTCACTTCAAAGGCACACCTCATGGAGCCTCAGGCAACCGGCTTCTGCAAATCCCGATGCTCCTCTCATGCTGCAAATAAGCAGCATAACAGCAGCACCAAGATTGGCTGGAACGGGCTGCCTCGACGCTCCAGCAGGCACAGGAGGTCTGCGCCCACTCTCCACCCACCTGTCTAAGACGGTTAGGTGGAAAGGTTTACACTGCGCACCTGCAGGCTGGCCGTCGCAAGAGAGCCGGCTAAAGTGACATGGGCAGTGTAAACTGCTGGAGTGAGCACCACTTCCCTGAAGCCAGTCAGCAGCAGCCCCACCCCAAACACTGCTCGTATATTTTTAGAAAACAAGGGAACCCCAGCATAATGACATGGGGTCATGATTTAACGCGGTTACAGAGAACACAGGTCTAAGTGGGCCACTAAGGTACTCTGGTAGCCTAGGCTACAATTGATTTAAGAGCATTGTTAGTCAAATGCAGCAGCGTCAAAAGTCAGGCGGGACAATGTATGAAGGGACACAAGGTTTTGAATGACATCGCATTTAGGGCCCGATGTAGGTAGGGCTTTACCGATCGGTATCGGCCGAAAATACCGATTTTTGGCCCTTACCGATCGGTAAACAGCCATCGAGATGTAGGGAACCAAAAACAGAACGAATCGGATAGAAAACCGATTCGGAATGAGTACCGAATGGGAAAGAATCCGATACGTACATACCGAAAATCGGATATGTAACGAATCGGAAAAACACCGATTCGGATGCAAAGACCGAATCGGTCCAATTACCGAATCGTTAGTGACACCGAATCGGAAAATCACCGATTCGGTCCAATTACCGATTCGTTAGAGACACCGAATCGGAAAATCACCGAATCGGTCCAATTACCGATTCGTTAGTGACACCGATTCGGAAAATCACCGAATCGGTCCAATTACCGATTCGTAAGTGACACCGAATCGGAAATTCACCGATTCGGTCCAATTACCGATTCGGTACAAATACCGAATCGGACATGATCCGAATCGGAAAACATGCCGATTCGTATGATTCTCCGATCGGGAAATTCCCCGATTCCGACAGTTGGGGAGATGTAGGGAGGCACAGAAACACCGAAATCGGCTCAAAATCGGTAGAATTCACTCGGTATTTACCATGGATTGCAATCAGGTGGTAACCAACTCCAACCCATATAAACAGTCCCAAAATGCATTGCAACTTGCAGGATGGCAGCTTTCTATGTCATTGCGAGGCGGCTACGGCTACAGCAGGAAGGACAGAGGGAATGGCTAAGAAATGAACAGGTCTACAGACAGAGGGTAACCCTGTTCATGCTCACTGAGGCTGAGATCCTACAGAGATACAGGCTGGACTCTGACACCATACTCGAGCTCATCAGGGACCTTAAGCCATTCTTGGACCACCACACCCCAAGGGCACACGCCATCCCAGCGCACGTCCAGGTGCTATGCAGCCTACACCTGCTTGCGTCTGGCAGCTATCAAAGTGGAGTAGCAGCAGCAGGAGGGGTGAGCCAGAGCAGCCTGTCAAGGTTCTTCCACATATTCCTTGACGCCATGATAGACAGGATGGACCAATACATCTCTTTCCCTGCAACCCACACGGAACTGCTACAAACTAAAGCTGACTTCTACCAGATGGCACAATTTCCCCAAATCATCGGTTGCATAGATGGCACACACATTCCGATTTGCCCACCAGCGGACACCGAATACATATACCGCAATCGGAAATCTACACACACCATCAACGTGCAGGTGATCTGCAATGCCAAGTGCACCATCACAGACCTGGTAGCAAAATTTCCAGGGAGTACCCATGACTCCTATATATTCCAACAGAGCGGCATATATGCACGGCTGATGGCTGGCGAATTCGGAGAAGGATACCTCCTAGGTGAGACACATCATCAGACCCCCATAACACATAGTAGGTAGGTGGAATACATGTATGCATGTGTCTAATGTGACCCCTTTCTCTTCCAGGCGACAGTGCATATGCCCTCCGCTCATTCATACTCACCCCCTACCTCAACCCCTCCACACCCAGCCAAAGGAGGTATAACCGGGCCCACATACGCACAAGGAATGTTGTCGAACGGACCTTTGGCATCTTGAAAAGTAGATTCAGATGCCTGCACAAGAGTGGAGGTGCAAGGCAGTATACCCCCATCACCTGCTGCAAGATCATAGCTGTATGTGCAATGTTACACAACCTTGCGGTCAAGAAGGGCACTGAGGTGGAGTTGTCTGACTACGAGGACTATGACGACGACGAAGCTGTGCCACTGACACAGCCAGCTGGGGTGTGTACGCCAAGTGATGGCAGATACAGACGTGAGGAGATCACTGAGAACTATTTCTGACTGAGTACAGATGCAAAGACTGCTAAATGTTGCTTGCAAAAAATCAAATTTTAATAGTGATGCACCACAGTTACAGCACTGATGTGCATCAAAAAATGGAGTTTGTAAAATCAAATAAAGTCCAGGGTACTGGTTTGCTCATCCCCCCTTGTCAGGCTATTTTTTGGCCCGCTTGCCAGACCCACTGGGGTGTCCCTCGGCCCCCTCCGAATGCCCAGCAGCATCAGCGGATCGCCTGGTGCTCCTCCGTGGTTCAGATGCAGCGCTGGCCGGGCTGCTGCGGCTGCTGCTGTCTCCAGCATCACCCAGGTCCAGGGCAGGATTGGAGGCGGCGTTTGATATTAACATGGCCTCCATGGCCGTGGTGATCCTGGCCATCCCCCTGGTGAGCTCAGCCGTATGCTGACTGAGCACAGACTCTTGGTTGGAGCTGCGATGGCACAGTTGTGCGGTCGCCGCTGCAAGGCGGGCCATGGCCCGGTTCAGCACCCGGGCATCCCTCCTGCGTGCAACCTCATGCTCCTCCTGTCTGGCAGATGAGTGGGTGATGGCAGTGGTCAGCCTGCCTAACCCTGCTGCCACCTCCTTGTTGCTGTCCACAACAGCCTGGAAACCCTTCACCAACTCCCCCATCTGCATGTTGTGCTGCAGGAGCTGGCGTTGGCAGGCCATGGTGGATCTGGCCTGTTGGCGCTGGATTTTAACCATCTGGCCCTCCAGGCCCAGGAACACACTGCCCTCCCGTGCTGGTGCAGCAGTGGTGGTGGTGGTGGCACGGCGTCGGGCACTGCTGCCTCCGGCCTGCTGAGTGGGCTGGGGTGCCACTGGTGGGGATGTGGTGCTGGCCGGTCCCGGAGCCCCTGCTCCCAGGACAGGTTGGACGGGTGGCAAGGCCACGGTTGTGGCAGGAGCTGGTGTCGGCGGAATGGTCTGCCTTGTAGGGGAGTTTTGTGGAGAGAATTGCAAGGGGGGTGTGCTGGACAGTACTGGTGAGTGCACTGCTTGGAAGTCAATGACCAGGACTCCCTCCATTCCTAGCCCTGGGGTGTCTCCTTCCTCATCCTCCTCCTCCTCCTCCTCCTCCTGGCCAGCCTGGCTGGTGCTCGGCCCTGCGACTGCAGTGTTGGACGTTGCTGCTCCCTCTGCTGTCACAGTTGTGCCGCCTGATGGTGCCCCTAGGTACAAAGAAGCATTTGTAAACTGAGTGCCGATGTATTACAGTCAGTACAATTATGGCATTCCACATGTCCTTGCATCTCCTTACACCGTGTCACACTGTTTCCTGTCTTGTGATTCTGCACTGACATATTTGGCTAACTTCTGCTGACTACATGTACCATGATGCTTGTCTCTTGTATGTTGGTGACAGTACAGTGCTGGTGTTTGCCTATGCATTGTGTCTAATGGGGAGGTGTCTGGTAGGGTGTGTCATGATGCGCATGCTTCTTACCTGTAGCTGTGGCTCTGGCAGAGCTGTCCAGGGTCCCGATTCCTACGATGCTCTCCCTCTCGATGGTGCTGGAGACAATCTCCTCCAGCTCGGTGAGGGGTGGCGCCGGGTTGTTGCCTCCTCCAGTGAGTCCAGCCTGCCTTTGAATGTCAGCCAGCTTCCTCTTCGTGAGGCTGCGGAGGTCGTAAAACCTTTTCTTCAGTTCCTCAATGGACCTGGGGGTGACACCAGCAGCGTTGACCTTCTGGGCGATGTCGGCCCACATTCTCCTCTTGGTGCTGTCTGGCACGTTGAGGGACAGCTTGCCAAACAGCTGGCGGTGCACCCTCACCACCTCCTCAACCAGCACCTGAAGTTCGGTGGTGGTGAACTTGGGCTTCCTCTTTTGGGAGGACTTCTGGCTTCCTGCCTGATCTGCCATTTTCTCCTGTTCAGTTTGCAACCTCCTTCTCCAACTGCTGCTAACTGTGTGTGTTGGGCTCAGGCAGGCTTTCCAGATATTTCCAGAAACTTCTTAATTAGCTGCACCTGCCAGGGTTGCCACTCCCTGTTTGGGTGGGGGAGGGGGAGCCACCTCATTGGCTGAATCGCCTATTGCCGATTCGGCTTTTACCGATTCGGTAATATCCGAATCGGTAAAATCCGATTCGGTATTATCCGATTCGGTAAAAGCCGAATCGGTTCTTTCAATGCATTCCTATGGGCTTTTTCGCCATGGGTCTATGATTGCCGATTCGGATTTTACCGATTCGGCTTTTACCGAATCGGTATTCGCCGAATCGGGAATATCCGATTCGGTGGTAGCCGATTCGGTGATTTCCGATTCGTTGTTGGCCGATTCGGTACTTTCCGATTCGGACCGAGCAGAATCGGAACGTACCGAATCTCATTACCGATGCCGACCGAATCGGTATTCATTCGGTTTTTTTCCCCTACATCTCGTTTTCCGATTTCAGAATACCGATTCGGCCCGCCTCGGTATTTTGAAATCGGAAAATCGCGTTTACCTACATCGGGCCCATGCTCACATCATAAATAGAGTATCATTCGTTATTTAAAGGTAATAGTTCTGGTGCTCACACAGGTACGTAAAAGTGCGTGAAGTCAGAGGTGCTGGTGACAATTAAAATGAACGTTGTATTGACAACAACAGAAAAACAAAACTCCAAATTAAATTATGAGCAGTGGGGAGTTTAGGTTGTAATGGTTGATGGCGTTTCGATCTCAAAAATTGGATGTAGAATCTATACAAAGGTAAGGCAGAAAACAAACATTGGTCCCAATGAATTAAATCTATTCCTGAATTTCATCTTGAATACAGCGTAGCTGCAAGGCGCTTGCTACTGTATAGACAGAGGGTTGGAGGGCCCTAGGTGACTAGGGAAGGCACCCTTGTGAGAAGGAAGGGTTGGCATGCATTAAAGGCACAAGGGACTAGAGATGCGAGCAGCCTATGAAGAGGCCTGTCAGGTGGGGAAACTAAGAACAGAGAGAAGAACCAAGCGGCAGGCATAATGCCAGTAGCCGTGAAGGGCCAAATGAGGGGGCCCAAAATTAGAAGGGCCGCGTGGGAGTGAAGCCAGGCTAGGAGTGGCGTGAGGGTTGCGGAAAGCGGAGACAAGGTGCGGCGCTTTCATCCCTAAGCACACCAGCATCTTCAGGGCAGAAAGTTTTGAAAAACTGCTGTATTGACCAAAAGATAAAATAGGGGGTGGCTAGGTATTTCCCTGTGATATTCCAATATGCGTCCCATGAAAGTGTAATTTTCAATCAAAATATAAACGCTTCATACTACAGGTAGAGAGCGCATAAAATTTCAGTCAGATCCCTGCTTTTCAAGTCAAATCACAAGTCCCAGCATGATTCTCTTGCAGAGACCCCCGCCCTTCAGTGTACAGAAAAAGAAAATAAAAGACGAATTTTCAGTAAAACCCTAATGTTCCGTGATGTCTAGTTCCTGTGCTGCAACATTGTTGTAACTGTCTTTACTTTCTGGAGGAATATCTTTCTCTTATGACAATTGTTTATTTTGAACTCCTATTTATGTGTGTGCTTCTTGCTCTGTCTTGCATGGAAGAGGAATGATACTATCACTGGTGACGCCTAACGCCGCACGTTTATTTAACTAGCCACTTGGCCTCCTCTGTATTGTGTCACTTCATGTACATATACTGCATTGGCGGTCAACTTGATAATTGCCCCTCCCGGGCCATTGCATTTGGGGCATTATGCAGAACCTGATGTAACCTACTGTGCTAAGATATATGGTGCTGCCCTTCCCTTCCCCCTTACCCTTTCTCGAATCTCCTCGCCCTCCATTTTTCCCCTGACTCTTTGATCTGTTTGCAGTTGTGCCGCTGTTCTACTGTGACTTATTAAAAGCAATTTTAAAAAAAAGCTGTAAGGTCAATCAATCATGCGTTTGTTAAGCACTACTACTCACCCGTGAAGGTCTCAAGGCTCTGGGGGAAGGGGGTTTCGCAGGTTCCACCCATCAAGAAGGGGGTCTGTCGAAGAGCCAGGTTTTGAGGTTTCTTGTGAAGATGGGGAGAGATGTTGTCTGTCTGAGGTGGAGAAGGAGGGCGTTCCAGGTTCTGGCCATGAGGGAGGAGAAGGAGCGGCAGCCTGATTTGGTTGTTCTGGTGCGGGGGAGAGCTGGGCTGATCGTAGGGTCCTTTGGGGCGCATGGAAATTGAGTGGGCTGTTCAGGTATGCTGGTCCGGTGTCGTGGAGGTGGAAGAACAACTAAAAAAGATGATCCACGGACTGGAGTCCTTAGACCCCAGTGACCACTAAGACCAACTATGGATGTTTTGAGGACAAGTTGTCTGCTAGGACAGGGCAAAGGTGTGTGGTACTTCCGCTCTTTCTTTGCCATTGTGAATTCCCAGCTCTTTTACCTGAGAAGGGTTATGGCACACACATGGACAGCTGAAGAGCTTATGTCACAAAAAGGGTCATGGACATCTGTATTTATGGCACATGTACTGACCAAATGAGGAGCTTGTGGCACATGTATAGTCATTGTGAGGAGCTTTGGGAAAAAGAAAAAGCACAAAAGGAGCTTAGGGCACATGTACAGAGCACATGAGGAACTTTGGGCACATGGAAAATCGACATGAAAAGCTTGTGGCACAAGAACAAAGTTTCAAGCTGCATGAGGCACATGACGATCTTGTGAAAGGAGCTCTGGTCCATGGACAGGCTGTGTGAGGCGTTCTGGGCACATGCACACTCACCGTGTGAAGACTGTGGCACACACAAACAGTCTGCATGAGACATCTGTGGCACATGCAAACTGAAAGTGGGAAGTTTGAACCAGATGGACAGTCTGAGTGAGGAGTTTGTGTCATGTAGACTGTCCTCATACGAAGCTCGTGTCTCACGGACAGACTGTGTGAGGAGCTTGTGGCACTTGGACAGCCTATGTGTGTAGCTTGTGGTACATGGACAGACAACATAGGAGCTTGTGGCACACATATAGACTGTTTGAGGAGCTTATGGCAGATGGACAGCCTATGTGAGCAGCATGGGGAACCTGGACAGAGCTTTTGAGGCGCTTGGGGCACATGAACACTCTCAGTGACGAGCTTGTAGCACATGGACAGAGCTTTTGAGACGCTTGGGGCACATGAACACTCTCAGTGACGAGCTTGTAGCACACGGACAGCCTGTGTGAGGAGTGCCGGGATGAGGACAGACAGTATTAGAAACTGGTGGCACATGGACAGTCGGTGTGAGAAGCTTGTAGTACAAGAACAGTCTGAGAAACTTGTGAAACATGGGCAGCCTGTAAAAGGAGCTTGTGGCAAATGGACAGGCTGTAAGAGGAGATCGTTGCACAGGTACAGCCTGTAAGAGGAGCTTGTGGCACATGTACAGAGTTTGTGAGGCACTTGTTGTACATGGACAGCCTTTGTGAGGAGTGTGTGGCACATGGACAGACTGTGTGAGGAGCTTGTGGTACATAAATAGTCTGAGTGATGAGTTTGTGGCACATGGACATCCTGAGTGAGGAGCATGGGGAATGTGGATAGAAACTATGAGGGGCTTGTGGTTCATGCGTATTCTACAAAAAGAAGCTTGTGAAACATCAACAGTGTGCATAAGGAGCTTGTGGCATATGGACAGCATGCATGAGGAGCATGGGGAAGATGGGCAGGCAGAACAAGGAGCTTGCCGCCCATGGACAGAGCATGAGGCCAACTGGGGCACATAAACAGCCAGACAGTCTGTCCGTGAGACACGAGCTTCGCATGAGGACAGTCTACATGACACAAACTCCTCTGGCATGAGGCCAACCGGGGCACATAAACAGCCAGAGAAAGGAGTGTGGGGCCATAGACAGACAGTATGAAGAACTTGGGGCACATGGACAGTCTGTCTGAGAAGGTTTTAGCACATAGCCTGTTATCTAACATAACTATAACTCATACCCTAAAGCAAAAATAAATCGTGCAATCGCTATGTACTGCTATTACCTTACATATTACATCACTCATGGCATGCTCTATGAAATCATTGATTTTTTAAAAACATATCTTATTAACTTTTTCAACCTTAGCATCATACATAATCGAGAACCAAGCATATATTTAGTATTCATCAGCCTCTTTAGACCCACAAGTACCCGTGCGTCATTTTGGTTTCGCAGACAATGTATTCACATCGATGACAGTCTTTCTAGCCATTGCGAACAGTCTGCGTTGTACTTTTATAGTCTTGAGTGGGCTACTGAACCTTATTATGCTTGTACTGTGAGACCTGAGAGGGTAAAATTACAGTAGAGATTTTCCAAAAACGTTCCCTCCCCTCCCCTCCCTCAACTCAACTGGCCCTGACTCATCCCTATGGTTAATTGCTGTATCTCTACTATTTATCCGTCCCTTTCTTGGTTTTTGCGTGTGTATATAATATGAATCTGTGTTTTTAACTCGCACGTTCACATGCGTGGCTGCATTATATCCGCTGTGAGGGGGTAATGGAGGCTCGTGAGGTGTGACAGATCTCAGCGTGGGGGGTACGCCTATTGTTCTTGCACTGCCGGAACTGGTGCCGGTGCACGTGACTTGAAGGCTTCCCGGATGGCAGCATGCCATTCCTTAGATATTAGGTTTTTGCGCAACCCACGGGCTTCCTCTCACCGAATTGACGCACTTTCTGCACTACCCCATCTCAATACCTCCCCATGCCAGCCATGTAGCGGCGGGAGTTTGGCTGATTTCCACTGCAAGGTGATGGTGCATTTAGCCATGAGCAGGGCTAGGTCCGTGAAGCGAAGTTGCACCTTCAATGCTTAGGACGCCCGGTGAGGCCCAACAAGCAATTGCCTGCTGTACACGGCACACGGGCACCTGTTGCTGCAGCAGTAATTGTCACCACCTCTGCCCAAATCCCAGCAAGCTCCGGGCACTGCCATAGCATGTGGAGCAAGTCTGCCTCTTCTGCCTTGCATCGAGGGCAATGGTGTTGTGTGTTTGGAAACATACTCTGCAGTCGGTGTGGTGTGAGGTATGCCCTGTGTATAACCATGTGTTGGATAAATTTGAATTTGGCGTTCTGTGGGATTTTCCTGGGATATTCTAAAATCAAGTCCCATTCTTTGTCTGTCAGTTCCTTGACAAGGTCCCGAGACCATCTAGTGCGCAAGTCTACCAGGGTAACGCCCGTATGTGTTCTAATGCTTTTGTACAGCCATTTAGTGAGGTGTAGCCATTTCCCATGAGAGATATCCTGTGGATCAGTTTGTGTTGAATGGGTGCTTCCGTGCGAGGAGCCCAATGTTTTTTCACGTATTGTAAAACTGCAGCATGTGTGAGGTATAGTCTGTGTGTGACCCCGTAATGCCTGGTGAAGTTATCGCGGTCCATAAGGATGCCGTCAACGAACAATGCACCTACCGTGGTTACCCCGCCCTCAACCCAGGCCAGTATCCTCCATTTAGTAAGCCGGCCGGTAGGGGTGGGGATTCCTACTAGCGGCGTGTTGTCAGAGTATCGGGGGCAAGTGCATGTGTAGTGTAGGGATTTTTCCAGTATGTAAGCGCAGTAAGTAAGAGTGTCGGGGCAGGTAGGGGCATTCTGGCCCGCGGGAACAGGAGTGCTGCAGTTCCCCTTGGTCGAGCTTGAGGGTTGTGTAGCCAATTTCGTGTAAATTATGCCCTGATAACCAGAATGATAGCCACTGCAGTTGGCTCGCGTAGCAATAGGCGCGGAGATACGAGACCCCCAGACCGCCCTTATCCGTATCCGGCTGCAGTTTAGCCAGGCTCACTCTGCGACGGCCTTTTCCCCAGATCAGGTCAGTCAGTATCTTGTTCAGATAAGTAAGTTTATTAGTTGGAATCACCAATAGTAAATTTGAAAAATAATATAGTAGTCGGGGCAGAACCACCATTTTCGAAATCGCCACTCTACCCATCACCAAGAGTGGTAGGGACGTCCAGAACGCGACCGGAGATCGGAGTGCTCGGTTAGCTTTGTTCATGTTCCCCTCTATAAGGTCTGGTGCGGTTCTGTAAATTTGTATGCCCAGGTATTTAAAGGTATAAGGGGCAACCACCAGTTTGAATGGCCCGAACTGTATCGCATCCGGGCTTCCCTCAGGGTGAAGGAAGAAGGCCTGCGACTTGGTCTCATTTATGGTTAGCCCTGAAAGAAATGCGAAATGAGTAAAGATCTCCCGCATCGGTGTGAGGTCAGTAGTTAGGTCATTTATATATAATATTATATTGTCTGCATATGCAGATAACACATGTGTTGTAGTGCTTAGCTGGATCCCCTTCTGTTCCGCGCTAAGCGTATCTTGAGAGCCAGCGGTTCTAGAGCTAGTACAAATAGTAAAGGGGACAGCGGGCATCACTGTCGAGTGCCCCTGCCAACGGGGTATTCCTGTGAGATGCTCTTGCCTGTGCAGGCCTTTGCAGTGGGGGTTGAGTACAACAACTGGACCCATTTCAGATAGTCTGGGGGTATGCTAAACTTTCCCAGTACCTGGACGATGTAATCCCATGTAAGAGTATCAAACTCCTGTCTTGGTTCTAATGTAATGCAACCAGCCGTGTGATTGTCCTAGGGAGTTGCTTCCATAACGTGGTACAGCCTCCTACTGTTAAGCGAGGTGCACCTCGCCAGCGCAAACCCGCATTGGTCTGGGTGGATGAGTTTGTGTAAATACGGGAGTAGACGACGCACAAGAACCTTATTCAGTATTTTATATTCAGTTGTGAGCAGGGATATGGGTCTATATCCTGAGATGTCTAATGGCGAGCGGCCTGGCTTAGCGAGGGACACTGCTAACGCCTGCATAGTGGTGTAGGGTAGCATTCCTGAGTCTATCGCAGCGTTGTATAGTTGCTCTGGGTGTGGGATTATGGCATCTGCGTAAGTGGCAAAGAACTTGACAGGAAGGCCATCTAGGCCGGGGGCCTTGTTTCGTGGGAGGTCGTGGATTGCTTCTTTAATTTCGTGATAGGGCAGGAAAGGTCTTTTTGCGCTGCTTGTGGAAGTTTGGGGAATGGGATGTCAGTTAGGAATGCATGGAGAGAGTCTTATGTCATCGGTGGAGGTGGTTGGTATAGGGTTTGGTAATATTTGCAGAAGGCGGTGTTAATGTCTTGCTGTGTGTCTACAATGGTCCCACTCACTGTGGTGACCTCATGTATTGGGGTTTGCGAGGGGTCGTCTCTGATTATACGCACTAGGAGTGGGCCAGCTTTGTCAGCTTCAGCGTGCTTTGTACGCGTGTAGGCAGTGAAATCAACCTGTCTGAGCATCTCTAACAGCTCTGCATGTTGGATGCAGGCTTTCTGTAGTGCCGCGCCCTTGGTAGGGTCTACTGCTGCTTCCTGTTTTAGTTTGTTCAATGAGTTTTCAACCTCTGTTACGTTGTGTATTTATTTTCTAACACCAGCCATCGTGCCAATTGCTATTCCTCTGATCACCGTCTTGAAAGCGCCCCACTCCACCTGCGGCGAGGAGGCAGAGCCAGCATTCTCAGCGAAGTAATTTGTGATTCCTGCAGGTAGTGTACTGCGAAAGACCCGGTCTTCGAGCATCTGGGGCCATAACTTCAAAGTGGGGACTGGGGTGGGGATTCTGCCCCTAGCGAGAGTGACCTCTAACGGTTTATGGTCTGAGAAGGTCTTTCCCAGATACGTGGCATGTGTCACCTGGGTAGTGGTAGGAAGAGAACATAAGTTCCTGTCTATTCTAGTGTGTAGCTGGGGTGGGTGTGAGAAGAAGGAGTTTTCCGTGCTGCTTGGGTACTTCAAACGCCAGGCATCCCCCAGGGACCAGCCCTCCACCCATTTGCGTAGTGCATCAGCCTTCCTTAGTGTGCCAGCGACTTGGAGGGGGGATGTGATCTATCCATGTCGAGCACTGCATTGTAATCCCCGCCTAGTATCCATGGGTCTGCTGCCCAGGGCTCGAGTACAGGGTTGAGGCTCGGATGGAATTTTTCCTGCTCAAAATTAGGGGTGTATATGCTCCCTATTACTATTTGTGTGCCATCTAGGGTACCGCTCACCAGTGTATATCTCCCCAATGGGTCCACCCGTTGTTCCAGCGACTTAAAGGGAACCCCACTCCGTATTCATATGGAGGCGCTTCGTGCGAAGGCGGAGTAGGATGTGGAGAAGACTTGACCTCTCCATTTCTTGCACAATTTGACTGTCTCTGCAGTGTTGAGGTGGTACTCCTGCAGAAAGACTATGTGTACATGCCACCTGTTTAATTGCGCATGGATTCTATGCCGTTTATATATGGACCCCAGTACCCTTACGTTCCAGTTTACAATTTTTTAGCTATCCCTCATGTGTACGTATAGTAAGCATGGGCGAATTTTGCGAATCTCGTGTTCGCGAATTTTGCAGATTTGCGAACTCGCAATCCGCAAAATCCGCGAATTCCCGCGAATTTGCGGATTTTTTTTTTTTTGTGTTCGCCCGTGTTTCTGCCAGTTCGCAAGGGTTTTTACAATTTCGCAATTTGCGAACTTACCTGTCGGGTCGCAAGTTTTGCGAACTTGTTGTTTCTACGTGTCCAGCCTGTTTGGGACACTCTTCTTCATCACTGCCACTCTCTGTCACCACTGTCACTCTCTGACTACTCATGCCACCCTCTGGCCCACCCATGCCACCCTCTGTTTCATCACCACACCCTCTGGTTGTCCAGTGTACATTATTTTCGGCAAAGCAAAGCACACCTTCCCTGCCTCAAGTGACCTGAATTAATTTGGGGCTGATTAATGTGTCACAGAATATTTTTTTAGCTGGCACTTGCTTCCTTAGTGCGCCCTGATTAGTGATCTTTTGCACTTGCTAAGTGCTTTCATTGTTGCAAAATTAGTTACAACACCTGCCCTGCCCCAACTGACAATAATGAATTAGGGGCTGATTAATGGATTTTAACTTCCAGCCTGGCTCCTGCTTGTCTCCCTTAGCTGTAATTCAGGACCTTTGTGGCATATGTGTAACTATTCTGAGGTTCAGAGCAGGGTCACATAATAGTTGCAACTGCCAACTGAACTCTGGAGGGGCCCCTCAGGAAGCACTACAGGAAATGGCTACTAATGATGAGCCTGAACTTTTGAACCTGGTAAGTAGTTTCAGTTTTGCTAAGATCGTATTTCTGCAATTTAGCACTTATTCGCGGGGCGCGAAGTTGTACTGAGAAGCCGCGAACTCACGCGAACAGTGCGAGCAGTGCGAGCAAAATCCGCTGCTCGCGGATTTGCGGATTTTGCGGGAGATTCGCGAATCTCGCGGATTGCGAATTTCCCGAAAATCCGCAAAATCCGCGAGCGAAACGGATTTTCCGCCCATACCTAACGTATAGTCATCAGCGTCCTGCACGTTTCCAGCAAGAGGAGGACAGCAGTATGTGGAGTAGTAGGGGGGGTTGGGACTGGCTGACCGAACGTTCTATGACATCATTGATAACATTACCGCAACATCTGAAATACATAATTGATGACAACACTGTGCATGGGGGTGCGAGTTATAGTTAATTTAAGGCACGATAAATACTTACATGAGTTAACTATAACTGGCGTTTTTCAGTGATTTTGTTGGTTTAAAATGGTATGTTTTAATTGACATTTGCACCTAACTATAATGTCCCATTAAACTTTGTTTTTTTTCAGTGAACATATACATTATGTATGTATGCATGTTTTACCTGGGGCGACTGGGGGTTGCCAGTTAGGACCTAGTTTCCATAGGAAAGTGATCTTTTGTTTTGCCAATAACTTTGGCACAGTGTGACGAATCTTCAGAAAACTAGTTTGCCACTCACTTCAGCTGCTGTCTGGAACGTTTTGGGGTGAGTCGTCAAGTGGGGGCAAAGTAAAAGGGGGTTCCTAAATACTTTTTCCAAATGCAATTTCCCATAGGGATTTTAGACATGACTACAGCCTGAACTGCTGAACGGAAATACACCAAATTTGGCAGAAAGCTAGGTCTTGAGCCAGAAAGATCTCTTTTTGTAATTTGGTGTGATTGTGTAATTTTCCCACCCCCAGGGCTTAACGGTTATCTTGCTTGCATTGGCACGGGCAGGTAAACCTATGTTTGCTCTTGCTTGGTGGGTGCAATTTCAAAGCTCCTGCCAAGCAAGAGCAAACACAAGTCCGCTCCCAGCTGGTGGGAGCTTTAAAAATGCTCTTGCCAGCTGGGAGCAGACTTTAGATTTATTTCCCTGCCCGCATTGACCAAAAAGTGGTACACTGCATAAAGAGTCCAGGCAAACCCCCAAAGTAATTACAGAGGCACAAATGACACACCAAATGCTCTCTTTTATGATAGTATAAACGAGCAGTTAGGCATGTCAGAGGATAGAGCTAAGCATTATTTACACACACATAAAGGCATAAAGTGAGACACCCACTCAATAAAGAAATAAGACACCAATTAATAAAAATAACACATACTTGTATGTGATTTAGACACCAAAATCATCAGAATCAGGTAAGTACTTCCCAAGTTATGAACTATTACAGTTTTTAAACCTTGACAGAGAAATTTTTGGGTGTGGGAATGTTATCCTATGGGGGAAAACATGTTCTGCATTTGAGCACTTGACAGTGAATTACAGGTTTGTTCTCCAGAATTTAAGGTGAATGTGGGGCGAGGTCCAAGGCCACACCAACAGGTCCCCTTGGGAGACCCTGAAGCGTCCGAGTGCAGAGGTGTGTTATGGCATCGGGTGTCCTTTTTACTTCAATGGGGAATGATCTGGTCAAAAAAAATCTGCAAGCTGGGACTGCGGATCCAGTCCGGGGGAGCCCACTGGGAGGCTCGACCCTTAGGATCCTCGGGCACACAAGAACACCCTTGTTCCAGTTCTCCTCAGGCTGTGGGGCTCAGATCAATGGTATCTTTTGGTATCGATCCAGTGCTGGAGTCTCTCACGTTTGAAAGGAGCCTGCAGAAAGAGGCTGCAGGCGGCAACTGGAAGTCCACTCTGTATGGACCTTTGTATGGGCTCAGTTTTTGTGGGTCAGAGAACCTCGCTGGCACTGTCCCCTCCTCCAGACTTGGGCTGTGGGACGCAGAGATGCTTTGAGGCGTTAGTTGGTGGCAGTCAAAAACTCACTTCTTTGTTTTGGCAGAAAAGGGACAAGGAGAACAGCAGGGCCACTCTCTGTGTGGATTTCACTGTCCCTGAAGTACCTCGACATTCAGATCGGTCTTCCTTGGCGTTGGTGTCTGGAGTGGACACATCAAGCCTTGGCTGCTGTAAGGGGTCCAGTACCCAACCCAACCGGCTCCGGTTGGTCCACAGCTACTCCTTCCTGGCTGCTGTATTGGTAGTCTCCGTAGGCAGCAGGTCGTTGAATGCAGTCTTGCTTCTTTGGTGCCGGCGGCTGCGGGAGAGTAGCTCCTCTATTTCAAGGGAGTTTCTTTGGCAATTGGCAAAGCTCTGGCATCCCTCCAGGTTTCTTGGTGTCTGCACAGTGGCAGGACGATTTGGTTGCTCCATAAGGGTGGGGTGCAGCAGGCAGGATGGCAGGGTTGGGACCAAGTCAGTTGTGCTCCTCGGTTCAGCCGTCTTCTTTGTCCTGGCCTTCTTTTGTGTCTGTCAAAATCTGAAGTCCTGGTATCAGGAGATCCCCTAAATACTTAATGTATGGGCATTAAGGGGAGTGAGGAATAGTAGACAATGGACTACTTAGCCCTGGGGTCACTACACCTGCCAGATGACCACTTCCTTTTGGGAGTGGGCACAGTAGCAGCTGCTACCGGTCTGTAGTGGTGAGACCGGGGAGGGGGGGATTTAACAGGATGAAACAGGAAGTATGCAGGCTCCCAACTCCCCTGACCAATCACAACACTGCCTTACAGCAGCGTTTTGATTGGTCTGAGCGCCGTGGTTCGATGCTCAAAGAGGGACTGGGCGGCAGGGCATGTTCTCTACCAAGCTGTGTTGAACATGCCAAGTGCACATGATGGTTCGGATGGCCCGAGACGGCTGGCTAAATCCTCATGCACACTTAGGAGAGAGCCATCACTCCACTCCCTGCTCTGCGTGAATCACAACCCCGTCCCGTCAACACCTTTACATTGCGAATAATGAAAAATAAAATGATCATAACAGTGTTATTATAATTTTATCTTTCTTGTGGGGTGACACTCCTCCACCTTAGCAGAGGAGTCACCCCGGAGTGGGTATCACCCTGTCCCAGAGTTCCTAATTCTACCACACACAAGATGATGGAATTTCTAAATGAATCTTCACTTCAGGCTTGGCAACGCTAGAGATGTGTCCAGGCTGGCATTGCAACACACCTCCTGCATAGCTAATTTTCCCATCTGTCCTGGTGCCAAATGGGCCCAGGGCAGAGAGTGGCATCTCCCCTGTCTGGGAAAGCCTTGGGTCACATACCAAAGGTGGCAGAGGCCTTTAAAGCCTCCTGCCTTGATATGCTGATTTACCAGCCTCCTGGGGGAAGAGGTGATAACACCTCTCCCCAAAGCAGACATTGTTTCTGTCCTCTGAGAGCAGAGCTCTCCCCTCCAAGGGGGTCAGAAACCACTCTGTGGTGGCAGGCCGGACTGGCCCAGTCAGTCAGCACACTAGAAGTCTAGTAGGGTTCAGGGGGTACCTTTAATGTACCATTTGCTTGCATGTACTAATAAGTCTGTCACAGTTTATTAATACAAGGTGTTTGATACCAAACACCGTAGGTTTCAGCGAAGCCATTATGTAGTTGGGAAACACGTTTTGACCAGTGGCCAATACATACCTTAAGATGGCTTTCCTGTTCACTTGTAGTGTCAGTAATTAAACTAGATGACACTCACTTGTATTGCCATCCAACCGTATCTTGCCTTAGTCAACATTCCGTTTCACAGATGGCTTCTGGTTAAGTTTAGATTTAACCAGATTTACTTGGTACTCTGTGACAGACAGGGATGGTTCAAGCTTGAGGATGCACCTGTATGCAAATGTGACAATTTTTCCATACAAGACAATATGCATCTTATGTTATTCTGCCCTTTTTATCATGTTCCTAGGCAAAAGTATCTGTTACCTTTGTTGAAGGGGAAAGCGTTCACGCAAGCAAAACCCGCTCTTCTGTTCCTACAAATGCTTGATTCTCCCTTGGTAATGTTCAGTGTGGCAAATTACCTTGTTGCCGCTGTGCGGATTAGGAGGAGGAAAGTACAAGCCTAATAGTGGGGACTGGAATGAATCTGGTATTTCTTGCTCTTTTGCACATAATGAGTCCTTTTTTAATCTGATCTTTTTATTGTTTTAAATTGTATTGTACTATATGACATTTTTAAAAACATGTACTTGGATTGATTTTAACTGTTGTAGTATGCTTTTATGATTTTTTAACAAAATCGAATAAAGTGGTTTTTTGACTCTGACTTTGACTAATTAAACTAGCAGGCACAGGGGCACATCTGCTCATGAAGATATGTATGTATGTATATAACTGTTTACATATACATACATATACAAACATACAAATATATATTTACTTCACTTACCCTACTTGTGTTTACCATCTGTTACCCCAATATAATCTTGCATTTTGCATCATTTAAAAGGAAGGATATTTTAGTTGACATGAACATAACTTTTTGAAGTACACACATGCAACCAAAAAACCCACAAAGCTGCAGAATATCGTTGAACCTTTACTTTCCACACCACAATAACTATCTTATTTGCACAAGTATCGGCTGTTGTCAAAATGTAGGATAGGCTTTCGTGCAGTCAAAACAAAGAATGGAAGTTGACATTTCATGTCATCTCTGTGATTTATTGCTTGGAGGTTGCATAGTAACATACAACCAGAAAGCAAATAGGGCTGTGGCTGAGTGCTGTTGGCTCATCCAGTCTGTGAATGTTGTTGCCTTCCTCTTGCTCTACAAATGCTTCTTTGTATTTTGAATTATCCGTATTTTCATAGCAGCAGGCTCTCCTCTGCCCATCTGTTGTAGATTAAGTGTTGTGTATTATTATTGTGTGTTTGACCTGTGCTGCACTGCATTGTGGCTACAGTCTGCCTCAATGTCTTTTCATCGGTGGCGACTCCTCCTTTGGAGAGGAGGAGTGTCGCCCCACTTAAATGCCCCTTAAACCCCCCAAGATGAAAAATACCATTTACCATTTTATTTTTAATCGTCCCATACTGAACCGAGCATCAGGATGGGGTGGGGCCTGGTGAGCAACAGCTGGGAGGAGTGGACTCTTTCCACCATTTAAAGTGCGCATGTCTCTTTGGCCGGCCATATTAGGACGGCCAGCCAGACATGCGCAATTTAAACCTCTCAACCTAGCTGTCTTAAGACAGCTGGGCTGAGAGTAAGTGCAGGCCTCTAGGGCACTGTGGAGCACCAAGTGACCCCACTCCCTCTAATCAGGGTGCTGCTTACGTACTGCATGTGAGCAGCACAGTGATTGGGCAAGGGAGTTAGCTTGTGTGCACAGCCAGGTACTCGAGAAAGAAGAGGCCGGGAGCGCAGGACGCGCAAGATGAGTGTTTTTCTTTCTTTTATTTGATCGCGCCTGCCCCCGGCACTCCTGCCCTCCCTCCCTGTAGATGCCAGCCGCCACTGCTGTGCACGTGTCTGGAATGTCATTGTGGTCTGGAATAGATAAAGTGGGGCATGTAGTATTCATGGGGTGAGAGTTGCTGCTGAGCAGAGACTGCAGCGTGGTGTGGGCCTTCTTGTGAAATAATAAACTTATCAAACAACTGGAAGCTTCATCTTCATTTACACCATCCTAATTTCCTTTTTAATTCACATATAGTTTCTCTCTCCACGTTCATTGCAGAAAGGCCTTCAAAATCATTCTCTGTATTTTTAATGAACACAAGTTATCAAAACTAATACTGAAAAAAAGCAACAAATCCCACTTTCTTCCAAGGGATGAGGCAATACCAACAGACTGCACAATAGAGGCCACAAATGCCTAGCGGGTTTCAGTGCTGAAACAGACAGTATGAGCCACCTCAAAATCTGAAAGGTGCACACCAAGCCTTGCTCGCCTCCTTGGCACTTATCTTCTTTCAGGCCGTTATCGAAGCCAAAGACTGGCCCTAAGACAGCTCTTTCTTCTAAGTGGACCAACCAAACCCACATTGTCCCGAGTCCTGCTCTCTCCCTCTTGTGTGCTGCCACTTCCCACATTAAAGGCCTTAGCCTCATCCTCGTCAGAAATAATACAGCCTGCTTGCTAGATATCATTCCACAAAGATGAATTTTATTAACTAGTGCCGAACACTTTATGTCAAACACCACCCAGTTCAAAAGAAATAGCATTCTGGGTCCAGAAGGCTTCAAGACAGGAGAGGATGTGGCTTAACGGCTCGAGTGGCCGACCTCGAAGCTGGGGAACAGGGTTCGAGTCTCATGCAGGGACGCTCATCATCCTGTGATTCTGGGCAAATCACTTAGGGCCACATGTATGAAACAATTTTGCATTCAATAACGGTGCGAATCGCAAAATTAGGCCGTTTTCAAATGCAAAATAGCCTTTCATGATGTATGAAAGGCTTTGCAGTCAGAAATTTAGGTTAATCGTAATTTTTTTGTGATTAGCTGAAATTGCGAATGCAAATAGGGAATTACAATTTGCAATCCTGTATGCACATGCATGAAGCATTTTCCAAATGCAAATTGTGCATTTAGGAAAAGGCAATTGCCTCAAGTTGTTGGTAACCCTGTGCAAACTTTGAAAAATGCACGAAACTGCATTTTTCAACCTGCCATTTAGTGCACACATTCCAATAGGGCATGTGTGCGCTTTACATGTGCACATACATTTTTTTGGGGTGCTTCAGGTGGGCCATAGGCCCCCAGCACCCTTGGCATTACATTCACTAATTTGTGATGACCAATTAGGTAATCACAAATTAGTTATTGCAAAACCATTCATAACTATGGGTAGCGGCGGCCGTCTCAGGTAAGCACGGTGGGCGGGGCAGACGATGTTGATGGAATAGGTATTATTTAATTATACCTATTTCGATGTCAGTCGGCGTTACCCGCTGCTGCTCCCTGCCCCGCCCCACCCCACCGCCCTCCACGCATACCTGAGCTGGCCGCTGCTGCCTATGGGCCTTCTAGCCAATAGGCATGAATGGAGTAATTTTACCTAATAGCGATTCGCTGTTTACCTAATTGCTAATAGTTAATATTAAGGAATAGCTAAATCTATGGAGATTACTTAACTACAAAGCATTTTGCGATTACCAAATGGAAATTTGGTAAACATCTCTATTTGGTAATCCAAAAATGCTATTTTGATACATATGGCCCTTAATCTCCCTCTGCCTAACAAAATAAGTGTCTGTTTGTAACGCAATTGATGCTCATGAAAAGTACTCTGATACCTTCGGGTTGAGTCCCACTATATAAAACTCCCCCGTAAAAAAAATGTTGTGTACAATCACGTCCTCCTTTTCTCCAGTTCATGCTTATTGTGATCTTGGCGCTGCTTTGCTACAAGGTACTGTCACGGTGCAAATTCTGTATATTAAATTAACGTCCCCCTGCTTGGACACCCCGCTAATACCAATTACGAGTTGACCACAGTGTTATGAGGAATATTTGTGCCGACCCAGTATTACAGGGCGACATTCCGCGTGGTATTCCCTGTATAATGGAGTTCCTCTATTCACATTTGCTCTGAGCGCATGGTAAATGTGAGCTTGGGGGGCAGGTGGTGGACAGGGTGGAGGGGTAAAAGTTGGGAGAGTAGGAAAGGAAAGGGAAAACAGATTCCTTGCCACCCTTGCTAAACACAAAGCTTAGGCAGGGGCGGTGACAGATGCTTGGCTGCTGGTGCAGGCAAAGCCTCATGCAAGATTCCTGGGCAGAATTACCAGCTGGTAAAAATCAGGTCTAGGTGCAGAAACACAGGCCCATTGGTGATCAGGTATCCTAGCCCAGGTTAACACTCCGCCTGACTTGTAACGAGGATCTAAATGTTGAGTCAAGGTCACCAGTTATCATTCTGTCTCCAAACTCAACTGGGTCCAGGGAATATTTGGTCAACACAAACAGTTTTATTATTGACTCCAGTTTCGCAGGCGAAATTTCATATCTCACTCCGGTCAATCAACACTCAAACATGCCCATCCACATATCAAAAGGTTTTTATTCCTGCATAAAATTATTTTTTTCAATTAAAACTACTCTGAAGAAACCTCATGATTTGTTCCAGATCATTCTAAAATCTTTAAAAAAGATTTTGCAAACTTTGAATACCTCTTCTCACCAAATGGTCAAATGCCAACAAGTTATTCCTAGATAAAGTCCTGGGAAACCAAAGTAGATTTCACCTAAGTGAAACTACCCTCTCTAACTTCTAATAAATCAGGTTGGCTTGCTAACTCTGCCTCACCAAACCTTATACAGATTATCCAGGGATTAAGCAAATTCCCTCTCTCCACCATGTCAATAATCTGCATAGAAGGACCTACACCATTCCTGTGGCCAGCATAATCAAGATCTTCCATTAACCTTAGGAGCCATGAACGTTCTTATCCTTTTACAGGACTTGGATCTCTATCAATCAAGTTCGGCCTCAGCACTGCCTTCTATTCAGCCTGGCTCGATGCACCCCTCGGTGATATAGCTGTATCTGTGTTATAAAAGGGGAAATTATGTTTGTTCCATAAAGCTCTTCGCCCGACTAGACCAGAAAACTTTAAGAAAACTTTCTCCTGGCATTCTCCTAGCCGGCCTCCCAGATCTAGTTAAGCCAGTATGCAAACTGTCCCCAGAATAAACAAAGCAAGATGGGGTGACAGGAGTGTGTCTTTCTATGCTAGTAAACTTTGGAACTGTCTGCCTCTAACTTTGCACTCCCAATCCAATTTAGGAAGCAGCTAAAAACTTGTCCTTTTGTTGAGTCACACAGTTAATCTCATTGACCCGCCTAGTCTTTGATTGCCTATTTGGGTTGAACACAAGCGCTAAGACACATTTGGGCAGTTGTGTGCTGTACAAAATAAAATTACATTACATTACCATATTGCTAAGATGGCCCACTAAAGTCCGATACAGGTCAAAGATATTGATGGTAAATTCTGTGTACCTGTATTTAAGATGATGCTGTTAACCAATCCTTTTAAGCAGCAAAACTTACCATTTGCCTATTTCTTGTAGCTGGTGATTAATGTATGTGATAAAAAGTGCAGAAGCTCAATGTTTCTCTTAGGATCACTGTCTGGGCTTTCCCAAATGCCATGATTTCCTCATACCAAGGACATTGTTAGTTTTGATTCCAACTCATGCCTCTTTCTTCTTCCACCCAACACTTTTTAGCTCACTCTTTTAGGTTTGTTCAGTTTCCATATTTTCTCTTCTTCCTTCCCTCTTCATTTTCTTCCTTTTTCTCCTGATCTGGTTCTAAACTTTGTGTTGCAAAATAGTCACCAAATTGTCAATTTCTTTACACCTATCGCTTCTTAAGCCCAATCACAGGTGGCTCTGGTGTACAGCTGTTACTAGACCACAATTGTGGAGGTAATGGGCATTTACCACTGCTACCCCGACCCTTTACCCACTATGGACCTGTAAACCAAGCACCAAATACACCACTTCAGCGCTTAACTCCCAATGGTAGATGTGGTGAATCGTCCAAAATGTACTCAGGGAGGTGGTGTGGGATTAGAGACTGAGAATGCATCAATTCACACAATGTCCCTCTATGAATTATAATATCCAGGCAATTATTGATTTGATAAAAGATAAGTCGTTCATTCATACAGTAAATCAATACTACACAGGATCTTAATGGTTTAAAGGCACAACACAGGGTCTTAACGGTTTAAAGGCACAACACAGGATCTTAATGGTTTAAAGGCACAACACAGTACAAAAGGCTACTCTGCATCAGTAGCACTACACTAAAACACTACACTGCATCCGGAGGGGGAATAACAGGCCTAATCTTTACCCAAAATTTGCAAAGGCTTATGCTATCTCCCCGCAAGTCGGTCAGTGTCAGGCTCTGGTACTAATGTTCAACAAGTTCTAGCTTCCCCTTCCCTTGTTTAGGCAGGGCGGTCACATCTTTACTTGGGCATTAATAGCAGTTCAATCTCCGCAGCATTTCTGCCGGTGTTTGCGGGCCCCACATCCAGCCCTGCCCCATCTCCCTGGTGTCTTCACGACAGCAAATAGTGACATGGTCTGTCCAGGCAAGCGTTGGAGGTCACTGGTGAGGCTGGTGCTCCAGCGGGCATGCACTGATAAGATTCTGAGGATGGAGGCACACTGATGCACAGGTTCCCCTCAGTGAAAGCTCTTCGCACTGGTTCTCAGTGAGGTCAGGTACCCCAATGGACATTATCATGATGAAGTGCACAGCATGGCCAGACATGCTGAGAGCAATCCCACTATTTAAGTCTCCTTTGCAGTGCAGTAAGTTACTGCACAATATCACTGGTACAGTTCTTCAGAAGTCAACCACAATCCAGGAACAGCAACAGCACACCTCAGCCCTTTGGGCAGTCCTTTATCAGGGTGATGCCTCCAGTTCTAGAGGTCACAGGCAATGGCCACCTGAGGCAGTTCTCTCTTGTTTCCTCCTCTTGCAGACACTTTGGAGGCATAGTTCCAGTGCTACTCATCTTAGCAGTCCCCTTTCCAATAGAGACACTCAGCAGCAGGTTACACTCTCCTGAGGTTGATCACCTCCTAGGAAAGCTGTTAGTCAGAGACTCCAGCCCCGAATCACAGAACTCCTCCTACACCCTGGTGGGTTCAGCCTCCAGGTCATGAGCAATCCTGGAACACTGAGTGGAAGCACCAACCACTCCTTTCAGCTAACCTTTGGTGTTTTTGGGTCTCAGCCTACTGCTAGTTTCACTACAGAAAAAAAAGCAATTCCAAGAATTGAACGAGGTGGGCTCACTCAATTAATGTGATATGCTTCAGTCTTGGCCACCTCGTACCACCCTGATGAGATACTTAATACTAAAAGGCTGGACTCAACCTATGGGAAGGGGGGGTTAACCTGAGGGACTTAAAAAAAAAAAAATAATTTCTAAGAACTCCCTCAAGTTATCCTCTCCCTGAGGTCGAGTCCACTCAACTAGTACTATCTCACCACGGTGGGGCGAGGTCGCCAATGATGAAGCATTACATGAGTGAGCCCACCTCGTCCAATTCTTGGAGTTGCCCTTTTTTCCGTAGGGATACCAGACAGAATCCTGAGCTGGTGCCTGAGCAGGTTCCAAGCCATCCTATTTCAAGGTCCCAGCTCATGAAAATAGACTTTTACAGACAACTCTGCCTGAGCATTTCGTGGAGCCACAAGGATCAATGCTCTCCCCGCAATTATTTAATCTCTACAAGGAAACACTTGCACTATGGTGCAAGAAAGTCACATCACTATACAGCGATATGCAAATGACATCCACCTATACCTAAAACTCTTCAACTCGTCAAACATCTCAACCCTTAAACCATCCTTGAGGAACTGGTTAATTGAATGAGCTAATTCTTCCCAGTACTGAACCCTTGACATTGAATTCCTCCTAATCTTTTCCTAAAATCATCCCACTCTGTTACAAAAAAGGCAGCCAATACTAACTCAACTAAGTAATTCCCCGTCACTGGTTACCTATACCAACCTGCTAGGCTCATATCACAAAACTCAAAATTCAAACCATCCATTCCTCCTGAAGGCATTGGGAATGAAGCAAAAACTTTAGTACTGTCAGAACTAGACATTCGAGCAGGCCATGATAGCCTCCAGTCACAAACCTCTACAACCGCCCATCAAAGCCATTCTATATACAGAAGTCTATCTTGTCGCAGGAGCATGGAAATCTTACCACGTCACTTTCATTCTAGAAGAACGCAATTGTCTTCCCTAAAAATCACTTTTAAAATGTCTTCCATCACGCTCCAAACACTGCTCATTGGCTCACTCTGCTCCCTAGAGGAAAATATTTGAGCCACTGCAGGAGAAGAACTAGAAGAAACAAATCCCAACTGAAAGTTGAAATATCTAAAAGCAAAAACCCCAAAATTTTAAACCAGTAATTCGTAGTTTAGCACCGAGGCTGAATCATCTCCCAGAGAAAATAGACTTTATCCTTTGCCACTTTCCTCCTGAAAAGACCTTAACACTCATCTCTCCTGAACCCACTTTGAAAAGACTAAGGGCCATATTTAGAATTTAGCAGATGGAGTAAAGGCAGTGAAGGTGGAGGAGGACTTTATTAGAGTTCACCGCCGGCCCTGTGATGAACTCTATGGGTTTGTATGAGCCATTGTTACTGGAAATGATAATGTCGTCTTATTTCAATGTCACCAGCATGAACAATTGAGGTTGTATCATCTGACAAAAATGGAAAGATTGCACAGTTTATCAATACCAGCATTGTTGCTATACTTAATTTTAAGATACAACATCTGCCCTAGTATGCTTGCGTGGCCCGTACACACACTACACTACGAGACCCAGGATGGACCTAATCACACATTCCTGATATTTTTGGTAACTTTCAGTCTTAGCAGAATAGACACTGGGACCAACTTTTACTGCCCTAGTACATCTGTGCATCCAGGGCTCGAGTCGGGGTACCACGCCGGTGGACGGCGTCCCCCACTTATTTTACCAGGGGGACACCGTCCCCCCTGCTAAACAGCTGGACTTCACTCTTTGGCTTCTCTGGGACGAGGAGCTCGGCACCTTTTGTGGCGTCACTTCCTGTTGTGACGTCACTTCCGGTGACAGTGTCCCCCCCACTTCTTTTTTTACGACTACTGCACTGTGTACATCCGTACAACTGTACAAAGAATGAATCCATAGGGGGCCCGCCATACTAGATTTTTGAACAGGCTGCTTCGCTTTCAGATGATCTGTGTTTTGAAGTAGCTTCCTTTGGTGGTTTCTCCTGAAAGTTATGTGAAGTATGTACTACAGTTAAAGCAGGATTAGGTCTATCAAGTTGTCACAGCTGCAGTGGATTACAAAATAAAGCGGAAACAAAGACATACCTGATCTTAGAGTCGAGGCTCATTCATTGAGGGCTGAAGATAGAGCATTAAATTGAAGCCTGGATTATTGAGGGAACAATAAACCTGGTAACAGATGAGATCACAGCCGCACATTGTGGAGATCTTTCTGGCATACCTTATCCGAACAAACTCCAGTGAGGAATTCTTGAATGCCGTCCTTTGCTTTAAACACCTACAAAGGAAAGAAATGTGGCCTAACGGCTAGGGCGGTGGACCTCAAAGTTGGAAAACTGGGTTTGAGTCTTGGCAGGGACGCTCAACTTCCTGTGATTCTGGACAAATCACTTAAACTCCCCGTGCCTAACAAAATGAATGTATTCATCTGTAACACAACTGGTGCTCATGTAAAGCGCTCTGATACCTTCGGGAGGTTGTTTGTGCTATATAACACGCTGTTAGACCTGACATCATTGGCTTGAGTCTCTCCTCCATTTTTTTCTGTTTGCCTCCACTGTTTACGATGTTTTTGCTGGTATACTGCTTTGGGCACTGTGCCACTGCTGATCAGTGCCACAGTGCAAGTGCTCCCTATGTTAAATTACTGTATTGATTGAATTTCATGTTTGGCTTATTTGGTGTACTGTCAGTCCCTAGTCTAGTGCACCAGGAGTGCCAGGGCTTGTAAATACAAATGCTGCTTGTGGGCCTGCAGCACATGTTGTGCCACCCACAAGAGCGGCCTAGTAAAAGTATGTCTACAGGTCTGCCATTGCTAGACCTACGTGCAGTCTGGTACTGTCACGCTGACTGCGCAAGTACACCTACTTGCCAGTCCCCAAACCTTCCCTTACCTTCATGTTAGTCACCCCTATGGTAGGCCTGAGGGCAGGGTGCATTGTACGCATAAGGTAGGACAAGCCTGACAAGGTTGGCATGTCCTAATAGTGAATTACAGCCATATTCGTTTTTCACTATTGTAAGGTAACCTGCTCTCCATTAGTTAGAATGGGCTGCCTGGGTTATTAATGCTATAATCCTAGCTGGCTCGGGGAGCATGGTGCAATGTCGAGTTTGGTATCCCTGAACTCGGGGTTTAATCACGCATCCATTTGTGTGGATGGTTTTTGGACTCTGGGTTTGAAAATAGCACTTTTAGAAAGTGGCTATTTTCTTGTCTAACTATTTCTGGTTTCTGCTGGTTTGGTGTGTGTGTGACAGGAGCTGGGTGGCTCCAGAGATCTGCTGAGTCAGTGTGGGATGAGTGGGACATTTGCATTGAGAGTAGGGGGAGAGTAGCTTTTGATAGCCTGCCCTGCCTGATACAATGCTAGCTCCACCTCCTGCCAGGCGACTGATGGCTCTGTGCCTGCCAGGGATGATCCTGGACCCACCTCCTGCCGGGAGGCTGATAGCTCTGCTCCTGCCAGTGACAATACTGGCTCCACCTCCTACTGGGCGGCTGAGGACTCTGCCCTGCACAGGGAATAGGCCAGGTGCCTCTGCCTGGCTACACCCACAACGGACCCAGGATGTTGGGAAATTCCCCTGCATGGACAAAGGGATCAAAGCCAAAAAGGGGTATAAGAGAAGGACCCCTGAACCAAGAATTTAGATCACTTCTGACAAGGAACCCTGAAACCAAGGACAAGAAGCCTGCTGATCCAAGGACTTACCTACCCCTTCTGCCAGTGTGCTGTTTTCTGGGGGGAATCCTGCATGTGCTTCTTTATTTTTGCCAAGGAACCAGGAGAGAGGAACTGTGTGTGTACTCTCAAACTTTGCTAAGAAAATCTCCAAGGACTAGAAGAGTGCCAGTCTCCTGCTGAAGTCACAGGGCTAAAGGACTTCATCATTTGCTAAAAGTGCTTGTTGCTGGAACTTGTGAATCCAGCATCTCTGAAAGAAACCAGCAATCTCGACGCCGACGGACGTCGCCGAATCCAGCTCGACATCGTGAGTAACGGCTCCAGTGTCCCGCTTCCTCGACGCCGGCCGCCGGGCCCGATCGACGCCAGCAGCAACGCCAGTGAGTAGCGAGTTCGGCTCCAGCTCCAAGTGACCCCGTGTCTGCACCGCTGCTGATCGCATCGACTTCAAGCCCTCTCGACGCCGTGAGCGCTGCTCACTCTTGCAACTTCATCATCGACATCGACGACGACGCCGCATCCTGCTTCGCCTCGTGAGCGCTGCTCCTGCCGGACATCGATTGACGCCGCTGCAGGTTGCCCAGACTCTGAGGCCGGATCGACGCCGAAGACGCGACGCCGGACATCTCGACGCCGCTGATCATCATGTGCTTCGCTTTTCCAAGGTACTGTGTTGTGGGGGTCCGTGTGACTCCAGGCTCGACGTCGCTCTCCTCGCGGTTGACGCCGAACCCTTTGGATTAACTTTGCCTCGACGTCGTGTGACTCCCGTGTGGGTTACATTGTTGCCAAGAACTGTGTTTTCAAGAAGAAGAGTTGCTTTTGAGACTAAAGACTTTGTGCTAAGAAGAAACTACATTTGAACTATTATTTTTCCTTCCAAGAGTATTTATTAAGACTGTGGTATATTTTTGTCGTTATTTGGTCTTGTGCTAAGCCTTATATAAAAATCCTTATTTTTATAATACTACTGTGTCGTGTCCATTTGTAGTGTATTCACTTTATTACTGTATGTGGTCATAAATGCTTAACGCACTACCTCTGGGATAACCCTGTCTGCTTTGCCAAGCTACCAAGGGGGTGAGCATGGGTTATCTAAGTGTGTGATCCCCTTGCCCTGACTAGAAAAGGTGTGTCCCTATTTGTCAGAAGTGCATACCTCTGCCAACTAGAGACAGCCGGTTCTAACATTGGTGGGTCAGCGGTGAGGATTTGAACTTTGCATTTATGACCCATATGCAGTGATTAGTGTGCGCTACATAGCGAAAGCAGACCATAGCGCAGCCACAATCTAATTTGGAAGGATTCTATTTTTGTTCTCCGCTTTTCTGAAGCTTGATTTTTTAAACACTGCCAGTTTTGACCATGAGTGACACCGGAGTCACTGCCCCTGTTGTTGCTGTGGAGGAATTTGATAGGGAGAAGATGAAGACATACGGGAAGAAGCAGCTGCAATACTTTTGCAAGCAGTTTGAAGTTCCTACCACAGGCCTCTCAAGAAAGGACGGATATTTCAAAGCATTACAGACCTGGGTAGAGGCCAGAAATCCCACTGATCCGGTGGTGGTACCGTCAGTGGAAGGGGATGAGGAGGCGCCAGTGAATGGAGCCGTGTCCTCTCCCGGTAGCAGTGTTTCCTCCAAAGGTCTTTCCCCTGAAGAAAGAGAAGAAAGGGCGAAAGAGCGAGAATACAACATGGAAATGGCAAGGCTTAAGATAAATGGGCAGTTGGAGTTAGAAAATGCAAGAGGTAGAAGAGAAGCTGATTTGGAGATCAAAAGGTTAGAATTTGAGAGAGAGGGGGCGGAGCTAGCCGGCGTCGATGGCGGACGCGTGAGCCCTCGGCTCCTCGCAAAGCTCCAGAATTATCCTGCTTTACTATCCTTGATGTGCTCAAATTGGCTATAGCTTGTCTGGAACCATCGGCTGGCACCCCGGGCAGTGATCGATGATCTTTTTGGACGGCTGCAGGGCGTGAATTCCTGAACATCCCGGGGCATTGTGCCTGGTGGCGCGCCTGTGGCGGACTAGGCCGAAAGCAGCGGGCTATCCTGGAAAAGAGGCCGGGCGACGTCACTGTGCGTGCGGCCACAATCCCGGCGGCTGTCGCACACCGTGCAAACCAAGGCGCGATTGGAACGGACCCTGGATTGCAAAGCCCTCCACCACCTACCCCACACTGCCCCGGTGGGACAGGGGACTGGAGAAGCTGCGGAGCGGTGGAGCACACCACCTGAAGCGCCGCGCCACGTGGTGGGGCGACTCCGAGCCCGGCGCTGCAACCCAGCTCACTTGCGCAGATCGCATGAGGCTCTGCCATCTCCCCTTATTCTGCTGAGGGACTGATTGTCTGGGACGGCTGAGAAGGACCTGATCCTATCTGGCACTGGGCCGTTCTGGAACCTGCGGACAAGGAAGTACTACCCGCCATTGCCGCCGCCATTTTCCACGCATCGGATACCTGACCGCTGGCGACGAGGTATCGAGGACCGGAGCAGACACCTGACCGGCCAGTGCGGCGAGCTTCTTTGCCCGGTGCTGCCACGCATCGTAAATACCATGGGGAAGAACGAGGCGACCCAGGGGAAGATCTCCTTTGAACAGCGCCGTCTGAAGGGATCAGAGGTCCCGGCACCGGACACATCGCCGAAGGGTGCGGCAGCGGCGCCGACCCAGGCTCCGACGGAGCTCCGGGACATGTTGGCAGCCATGGAGAAAGGCATTCAGGAGAGTATAGCGGCGGTGGGCACCAAGATAGATGCTCTGTCGTACCGCATGGACCGTATGGCAGAGCGTGTGGACAAACATGCGGAGCGCCTTGACATGGCGGAGCGCCGGCTCACTGAGGCCGAAGAAGCCCAGATGGAGTGGGACAAGGAACGCAAGCAGTTCGACAGACTCCTGACAGTCATCAGGGACAAGACAGAGGACCTGGAAGCACGTTCTCGCAGATCCAACCTCCGTATCACAGGAGTGGCGGAATCCACGCAAACGGGGAAAATGGAACTATTTGTGGAGAAACTCCTGAAAACACTCCTGGGAGAGGAAGTCTTTTCCCCCATGTTCATTGTGGAACGCGCCCACCGCACACTGGGCCCGCAGCCCCAGCCTGGCTTGCCACCTCGCCCCATAATCGCGAAACTGCTGAACTATCGCGACCGGGACACTGCTCTGAGGGTGGCGAGAGAGAAGGGCAAACTCCAACATGAGGGCTGGAACATCTCCCTCTACCCGGACTTCACCGCCAAGGTGCAGGAGGAACGGCGGCAATTCGCGCCATATAAGAAGCAGCTCAGAACACTAGGCCTGGACTATGCCATGATGTATCCGGCCAAACTTCGAATCAATACTGGTGGGAAATCGTACTACTTCACGGACCCGAAAGAACTGCATAAGTCCCTTAAGACCTGGACACGGGAAAGGAAGGAGAACCGGAGTGGCCGGGAGGACGAGGAGGAGGTATCTATGGAGGAACAGGACTAAATGGCGGCTGAAGAGGGGATTGATCCTCTACACACTGGTCGGCTCACGGACCCGGGCAATATGGGCGCCCCGGCCTTGCAATGGCACCTGATCCACGATTTTGGGACGGACAACTTGGTTACCCTATGGTGCTGGTAAGGGGGGGTGTGCTTCGTGGCAGTATACACTGAGCCGGGGGAGCCAGTCAGAGTGGTGCTGAGTAACACTTTTCATCATGCCTTGAGCATTGACTCTTGAATGGAGCTGAGAGGGGAGCGGTACTCGCAATGTCTTGGAACAGTTAGGGGTGTACTGCATTGGTGCGCTCTGCCCTCGAGCTTTTGGTTGTTTTTTCTCACTGAGGAGTTGGTGTCGGACTATTTGACACTGCACCGGTAGGGGGTACATGGGGGGGGAGTGTGGGGTCTGTCTGACCAGGTTGGGGGAGGTCGGCTGTGGGTGGGTTGCTGTACTCGGGGTGGCAGCTAGACTCGGGGAGGGGAGGGGGGATGTTTGGTTGGGGTTGTTGACGGGGTTTGCCTGTGAAGTGTGTGAATTGAGGTGTTCTGCTGTCCCTGTTCGCGAGCGCCGGAGGGCGTTAATGAGTTGGGGGGTCCTACTGTGTCCTGCACTATCCATCCTTTCGATCCATGCTCTGAACCCACTTAGCAATGGCTGATACAACACCGACATTGCATGCACACGCCCGGAATGAGCTGAATTTACTGACTTGGAATGTGCGGGGCCTGAACGACTTCCACAAAGTGAGGAAAGTCCTTAACTATCTTAGCAGACATCACGTTGACATAGCTCTGCTGCAGGAGACACACCTACCACTCTCCAGCAGAATGCTCAAATCCAGAGGTTTGTCGGGGAACACTGTGGCGGCGGGCTACACTACACATGCCCGAGGGGTGTTAATTTGGGCCAATCCAAAGTCACAGTTGAGGCTCATTCCGGTGCACTCAGACCCGGACGGTAGATATGTCCTGGCGAGATGTGTGGGTAAGGGGATGGACATACTACTAGTGAACGTCTATGGCCCTAACTATGACCACCCTGAATTCTATAAGACCCTGTCGGCTATTGCAAGGACGCATGCACAGCCCTGGATGTTGTGGGGCGGGGACTTTAACTTTGTGTTTGACCCATCAATAGACCGCTCTGCGGGCCCTGCCCGGAGGCCCGTGGCCTCGGCCACGTACATGGCGGCCGAGATGATCAAATCTGACTTGCTGGATGTCTGGAGGGAAAAGCATCCAAGGGCGGGTGGGTTTACACACTATTCTGCATTTCACGATGTACACACCAGGATAGACTACTGGTTGGCACCCCCCCTGGTACTTAACAACATCTGCACATGCACAGTCCTCCCACGCACGCTTTCAGATCACTCCCCTATTCTCCTCCACCTCGCAACACCCAGGAGGGGGATCCCAGCCTTCACTTGGCGGTTCCCGCCTTTTGCACTACTTGACGAGGCCTTCAGGGGGGAACTGGCAGAGGAAATAGAGCAGTTCTTCACTACAAACATAGGCACAGTGGATGACTTCTTTACGGTATGGGAGGCATTTAAGGTATACATCAGAGGGGTGGCGATGTCGAAACATTCTAGTGTGCTAAGATTCATTCGTAGGGACCTAACAACTCTGGAAACGAAGATGGCGGATCTTGAGGCAGAGCAGCTGCGGCTGGGCGGCGAGGCGGGAGACGGGGAGCTGTCCCAACTCCTGTCCGAGTTCCAGGCACTGGCGGACAGGGAGGTCCTGTACATGGGCAAATACGCCACGGCGAGACAATATGGGGAGGGTGAGAGGCCTGGGGCACTTCTTGCACGCATCGTTCGCAGCACCAGACGACCGCTGGTCATAGAGGAACTGAGAACTCCGGAGGGAGACACGGTGACGGACGAGGAGCAGGTACTCCAGACGTTCAGGAGTTATTACGCGGAGCTATATCGAGCTAAAACACAGGGAGTGGAGGGTGAGATGGAGGACTATTTAGACCATATAGCCATGCCGTTCCTCAAGGACTCGGATAGGGAATTCTTAATGGCCCCCTTCCACCAAGACGAAATATTAGAGGCACTGGCAGGCATGCGCTCGGGCAGTGCGCCGGGCTCAGACGGCCTCACGGTTGGCTTTTATAAGGCATTTAAGGATCTGCTGCTGCCACACTTAATCACCCTGTTCGATGCCATCTGCGAGAATGGTGAAATGCCGACCACCATGCGGGAGGCGCTACTCATCACCATACCCAAGCCCGGTAAACCCCCCGATCTCTGCGGCTCGTATAGACCCCTTAGTCTACTTAATGTAGACGCCAAAATCTATGCCAAGGTTCTGGCCACCCGCCTGGCCCTGTTGGTACCTGGGTTGGTCGCCCCAGAACAGTCCGGGTTTGTCCCGTGCAGGAATTTAACCTACAATATCAGAACTGTGTTAGGCGCGATGCAACACATTAAACAGGAGAATAGCGCATTGGCAATATTCCTTGACATGGAGAAGGCGTTCGACTCGGTCGAATGGCCCTTCATGGTTCGGGTGTTGCGCAAGTTGGGATTGGGCGAACAATTCCTTCAGCAGGTTGGAGCGCTGTACCATCGACCCTTCGCTAGGCTCCGCCTGGGTGACAGGGTAACGGACCCGATTGACATAAGCAGAGGCACTCGACAGGGCTGCCCTTTGTCGCCGTTGCTTTACGCACTGGTGGCGGAACCCCTGGCGTGCGCCATGCGGGAGTACCACAGCCTAGAGGGGGTTAGCTTCCCTACATATAAGATCGGGATATCAACTTACGCTGACGACACGCTATTGTACGTCAGGGAACCGGAAGTTAATTTGCCTGCGGTGCTCCGCGAAGTGGTCCGATTCGGCTCGCTATCGGGCCTGAAGGTGAACTGGGACAAGTCGATTGCGTTCCCGCTCACTCTGGTGACACGGCAGTTCGACATGGAGTACCCATTGCACTGGTCCGCCGACTCAGTTCGCTACCTGGGCATTCAACTCCACTCGGACCCGGAAGTCCTCGTTCGAGACAACTACGGAGTGGCCTATAACAACCTAGTGGATGACGTAGATAAGTGGATCCGTCTCCCACTCTCCCTCTCGGGTAGGATTGCGCTAATGAAAATGGTGGTACTCCCCCGATTTCTGTTCCTCTTCCTGAATCTACCTGTGGTTTTATCTAAGACCTTCTTTCGGCAGCTCACCTCGGTATTGGTGAGGTTAGCTTGGGGGGGGAAACAGCCCAGGGTTGGGTGGAAGACTTTGATTCTACCTTGCGAAATGGGGGGACTGGGGGCGCCGGACCTAGAACGGTATTATAGAGTCGCCCAGGCGTCGCACTTATACTCATGGGTGCATGGTGACCCTCGGACCCCGCACCTTATACTGGAGCGGTTGTTTGCAGACCCGCTCCCTCTACCTGCTACTGTCTGCCTGCCCACAGACCGTGCAACTGGCCGGATGGTCTCCCTGAAAGCGACCAATCACGCCTGGAATTGCCTAGTGCGCTCTCGGGGCTGCACTCTGCTTTACTCCCCACTGTTACCGGTGGAGTGGGCCTTATGGCTCGACCCGCTCGGTGAGAAGGGTGTAGTCAAGGCGCTGAGTTCTCTTGGTGTAACGAAAATGGAGGACCTGTTTGAGGGAGGTGTACTCAAAACCTGGGACCAGCTACCAGTTGCCGGGGCAGGCCACACTCTCTTACAAAAATTTCACTACCACAGGCTCCGCTCGGCCTTTCGTGAACTACTGGGCCCGGATTTGGAAGAACCTGAGGAGATCCCGGAACTAACATATATACTGAAATCCACCTCCGCAGCGAAACTCGTTACACAGCTTAACAAGCTGGGTGTGACACAGCAGCGTCTGCAACCGTCGAAGGCCAGAGAGGCCTGGCAGGCAGACCTACAATCCCCCATAGATGATGGAATGTGGCGCTACTGCTGCACAAGCACTCGCAAGATATCTCTAAACGGACGGCACCGCTTGGTGCATTTCAAATATTTACAACGAGTGTATTACACCCCTGCTCGTCTCCATCGATATGGCCTTCGTGCCTCGGCCGAATGCGAACGCTGCCGGACTCCGACAGCTGATTTCTACCATTTGGCATGGCAGTGCCCAGGAGTGCAGGCATTCTGGGGGGAGGTCTTCGCGGAACTCGACCAAATACTGGGGGAACCTTTACCTCGTGCCCCTGCTTTGGCGCTACTTGCTTATTCGAAACCGCTAGCCCCGGGACTGCGTCGTCTAGTGGACATGGCGTTGCTCCTTGCAAGGCGTGTGGTGGCGACCTGCTGGATGAGGGGGCCCCTCCCCACAAAAGCTAAATGGCTGAGGGACCTGCAGTACTGCTGCACCCAGACAGAACTGTATAGTGACCTTCTTCCGCCCAGAAGCAGGCCCAAGAATTTTTGGGACCTTTACAAAGAGTACAAGCAGAGGAGTGAGGAGGACGGCTCTGACATCGCGGAGGAGGTGGAACTGCAAGATAGAGTTGAGGAGATCGTAGCCAGCACTGAACACGGAGACACGGGGGAGGCGGGAATGGGGAGGCCTCTGGTTGACTGAGGGTGGCTGTGAGAACCTGGAGATGGGCTGCTGAAGGATAGTAGAGTAGGGGCAGGTTTATAGGGGGGACGGGGTGGGGACACGGGGTAGGATCACTCGGGTGGTTGTATAGTCAAGACGGGTTAGGCAGACACACAGACACACACGAGCGGGTGGGGGGGCAGTTTGTTGGGCGCTGTTTAATTTCTTATAGTAGACATGTTGTTGGATCGCTGACTAGCATATGGACAGATTGATTGCCAGTTGTCACACCACTACAATACGCTAACTATGTTGGGAGCCCTCGATTCGCATGATTGCGCTGCTACTATACTACCTCGCCGCCAGGCCTCCGGGATGCTGGCACTAAGGCTGTGTACGACTTACATCTAGCAGTTTCTGAGAACCTGGCGCCGATCCCGGAGTTCATTCATGCACATGTGTTAATGCTGGTGATGTCAATGGCTTTGCTGTCAATAAAGATCTTTTGAATAAAAAAAATAAATAAAAAAAAAAAAGAATTTGAGAGAGAGAAGTTAGCTTTGGAGCGTGAAACCAGGTTGAGGGAGTTGGAGATCCAAGCTAAAAATTTAGAATTGAATCCCTCTGGTGGCAGCATCCCATCTGTGCCTGCAGAAAGTAAGTTTTATTTTCCCAAAGATGTGATCAAAGATTTTCAGAAGAATGAGGATATTGGTCAATGGTTTAAAGCATATGAGTTAGCATTGTTGGCCCACCAGGTCCCTGAGAAGAATTGGGGAGCGGGGTTGTGGGGTCGCTTTGTGGATGAGGGGAGAGATACCCTGTTAAGCATGCCTGTAGAGGATAGGATGTCTTATACTCATATGAAAGATGCTTTAATGTTGAGGTATGGCCTAACCCCAGAAAAGTACAGACAAACCTTTAGAGAATGTAAGAATTTGCCCGGTACTACGTGGGTTGAATATGTGTCATTTTTTTGCAGAGCCATGGATGGTTGGGTAAAGGGCAGCAAAGTGGAAAGTTATGAAGCTCTTTAGGATTTGTTTGCTTGGGAGCACTTGTCTAATAACTGTTTTCCAGAGCAGCGCCAGCACCTTATTGATAGCAAGATATCTAACCCTAGAAAACTTGCTGAGGAGGCGGACCGTAGGGTCAGTACCAGGGTCCACAAGGGTCCAGTGGGAGACTCAGCCAAAGGTGGGCAGGGTCCCCAGCAGAAGAGTGGGGGGGACAAGGGAAAACAGAAGGAGTTCCAGAAAGGGCCCCAAAGTAATCCCCAAGGGAACCAAGGGAAGGGTTCCCAGCCTCCCCCTGTGAAGAAGCCAGGGGCCCGACAGGTAAACCTGTTCATAGGGGCCCAATGACCTGCTACGTTTGTGGGCAGGTGGGACACCGGTATTATGATCCCCAGTGTCCCATGAAGAATTCTAATGCACCACCACGTGCACCCCCCGTCAGTTGGCGAGTGTAGCCCTGGGAGGGGAGGAGATGGTTGCCCCTGGTGGGAGGGGTCCCGCAGAGATGTCCCTGGTCTCGCTAGGAGACATGGAAATGGTCTCTCCACCTCCTCTGCCTAGTAACACTAATAAATATAGGCAGTGGGTGACCATTAATGGCCATAGAGTGGAAGCTCTCAGAGACACCGGAGCGAGTGTGACAGCTGTCAAGTGTCACTTGGTGTCCAGAGAGCAGGTGGTTCCCCACGCATTCTACCCCGTGATAGCTGCTGACAACTCCCAGAAAGAGTGTGAGGTAGCTCAAGTTTCCTTTCAATGGGGGGGAGTTTCAGGTACTCTTCAGGTTGCTGTGAGGCCCGCCATGCCTGTTGATTGTCTCCTGGGCAATGATTTAGAAGACTCCCCTTGGGCTAAGGTGGAGAGGGAGACACATTTGAAAATGTTGGGTGTGCCAGAGTGGGTGTGTGCAACCACTCGATCCATGACAGCAAGTAAGGGTGTTGATGGGGTCCCGGAGCCTGAAAGTATGGCCCAGGACCCAGCTGTAAAGAGAAGAGGCAGGAGGCGCGGGAAACCGGCCCCCATCATAGTTCCCGTGGTCCAGGAGGAGGTAGACCCTGAGGGGGATGCCCTGGAGGCCACAGGGGAACAAGTTGCTGAACTGGGAGACCTGCCCAAGCTGACCCATTGGCAGCAGGATGGTGGTCCCTCCAGGGAAGAATTTTGTGCAGAACAAAAAGTGTGCCCTTCTCTTGTGGGTATGAGGCAGCAGGCCTCAGCCCAAACCTCAGGTGATCAGTCAGGGTCACATTTTGTTTACTGGGAGAACGACCTCCTGTACAGCGAGCCTAAGGCTGCTGAGCCTGGGTCAGCCCATATGCTGGTGGTACCCCAGCGCTTCAGAGCCTTCCTACTGGGTTTGGCTCATGACGTTCCTTTAGCTGGACATCTGGGGCAGGACAAGACCTATGACAGGCTTGTCACCCATTTTTATTGGCCTCAGATGCGAAGGGATGTAGACATCCACTGTAAAACTTGTCACCCTTGCCAGGCAAGTGGCAAAAGCGGAAGGAAGCAGAAGGCTCCCCTCCAACCTTTTCCAGTGGTCAGTACCCCCTTTGACCGGGTGGGGATTGACATTGTTGGGCCCCTGGACCCCAAGACAGCCCTGGGTAATAGGTTCATCCTGGTCTTGGTGGACCATGCCACACGGTACCCGGAAGCCATCCCTCTCCGAACAGTGACGGCCCCCGTGGTGGAACGGGCACTGATGGGTGTTTTCTCCCGCATGGGGTTCCCCAGAGAGGTGGTGTCAGACCGGGGCACCAACTTCATTTTCAACTATATGAAGTCTCTGTGGAAGGAGTGTGGGGTAACCTACAAGTTCACCACTCCTTACCACCCTCAAGGTAATGGGCTGGTTGAGAGATTCAACCGGACCCTTAAAGGCATGATCATGGGTCTTGAAGAACCAATGAGGCGGAAATGGGACGTCCTCCTGCCTTGCCTACTGTTTGCTTACCGAGAGGTGCCGCAGAAATCTCTAGGGTTCAGCCCCTTTGAGCTTTTGTATGGTCACCCGGTAAGAGGACCTTTGAGTCTGGTCAAAGAAGGCTGGGAGCAATCTCCCAGGAAACCTCCCCAGGATGTATAAAGTTACATGCTGGCCTTTAGGAACCAGACTCGGCGCTTCAGAGATCTTGCTCAGGCAAATCTGGAGGCCAGCCAGGAAGAGATGAAGTGGTGGCACGACCGGAATGCCACTCTGGTTGAGCTTCAGCCTGGTCAGGAAGTTTGGGTCATGTCCCCTGTGGAACCTTGTGCGCTCAAGGACAGGTGGACTGGACCATTTAAGGTTGTGGAGAAGAAGAGCAATGTCACCTACTTGGTGGACTTGAAATCCCCCAGGAACCCTTGAGGGTCCTGCATGTCAACCGTTTGAAGCCCCACTTAGAAAGGTCCGAAGTGGGCATGCTCCTAGTTACAGATGCTGGAATGGAGGAGGAGAGTGAGCCTCTTCCTGACCTCCTGTATGCAAAAGAGCAAGATGGGTCAGTGGATGGTCTTGTCCTCTCTGACACACTGACCCTTGAGCAACAGCAGGATTGTCGCCAACTGTTGGGACAATTCCCTGATCTGTTTTCCTTGGTTCCTGGTGTCACTCATTGGTGTGTCCATGATGTGGATACCGGGGACAGCACTCCTGTCAAGCACAAGGCTTACAGGGTGACTGACAAGGTCAGAGCATACATTAAGGAGGAGGTCTCCAAAATGTTTGCCTTAGGGGTGGTTGAGTCCTCTAGCAGTCCTTGGGCCAGTCCAGTGGTCTTGGTCCCGAAGGCTGCAGCGCCTGGTGCTTCACCAGAACTTCGGTTCTGTGTGGATTACCGAGGACTCAATTCAGTCACCAAGACTGACGCGCACCCCATCCCCAGAGCTGATGAGCTCATAGATCGGTTGGGGGCTGCACGGTACCTTAGCACGTTTGATCTAACGTCTGGGTACTGGCAGATCGCCTTAACTGATGGGGCAAAAGAGAGGTCAGCATTCTCCACACCAGATGGGCTCTACCAGTTCCGGGTGATGCCCTTTGGGATGAAGAATGCCCCTGCCACCTTCCAGAGGTTGGTCAACCAGGTCTTGGCTGGACTAGAGGATTTCAGTGCCGCCTACCTGGACGACATCGCAGTGTTCGGCGCCAGCTGGGAGGAACACTTGCGCCACCTCCAGGAAGTGTTGTTGGCCCTGCTCAGAGCAGGCCTCACAATCAAAGCCATTAAGTGCCAGATTGGGCAGGGTTCTGTGGTGTACTTGGGGCACCAAGTAGGGAGCGGCAAGGTGGCCCCCCTGCAACCCAAGATTGATACCATCCTGGCTTGGGCACCACCCAAAACCCAAACTCAGGTGAGAGCCTTCTTAGGTCTCACGGGTTACTACAGGAGGTTTGTCAAGGATTATGGTAACATTGTGCACCCCTTGACTTCGCTGACTTCCAGGAAGCAGCCACGAAATGTGATATGGACTGACGCCTGTCAGACGGCCTTTGACACCCTGAAAGCTGCAATGTGCACAGCACCTATACTCCAAGCACCCGACTTTTCTAAAGAATTTGTTGTCCAGGCGGACGCTTCAGAGCATGGCGTGGGGGCTGTTCTAGCTCAGGTGAATGAAGAGGGCCGAGACTTACCTGTAGCCTTCATCAGCAGGAGGTTACTTCCCAGGGAACAGAAGTGGAGTGCGATAGAGCGAGAAGCATTTGCTGTGGTCTGGGCGCTGAAGAAGCTAAGACCCTACCTGTTTGGGACTCACTTCCGGGTTCAGACAGACTATTGGCCCCTCAGATGGTTGATGCAGATGAGGGGTGAGAATCCAAAACTGTTGAGGTGGTCCATTTCTCTACAGGGGATGGACTTTATGGTGGAACACCGCCCTGGTACAGATCACGCCAATGCTGATGGTCTGTCCAGATTTTTTCGCCTTAGTGATGAGAACTCCCCAGGGGAAGGGTAGTTCTCCCCACATTTCAGCTGGAGGGGACACGTGTTAGACCTGACATCATTGGCTTGAGTCTCTCCTCCATTTTTTTCTGTTTGCCTCCACTGTTTACGATGTTTTTGCTGGTATACTGCTTTGGGCACTGTGCCACTGCTGATCAGTGCCACAGTGCAAGTGCTCCCTATGTTAAATTACTGTATTGATTGAATTACATGTTTGGCTTATTTGGTTTACTGTCAGTCCCTAGTCTAGTGCACCAGGAGTGCCAGGGCTTGTAAATATAAATGCTGCTTGTGGGCCTGCAGCACATGTTGTGCCACCCCCAAAAGCGGCCTAGTAAAAGTATGTCTACAGGTCTGCCATTGCTAGACCTACGTGCAGTCTGGTACTGTCACGCTGACTGCGCAAGTACACCTACTTGCCAGTCCCCAAACCTTCCCTTACCTTCATGTTAGTCACCCCTATGGTAGGCCTGAGGGCAGGGTGCATTGTACGCATAAGGTAGGACAAGCCTGACAAGGTTGGCATGTCCTAATAGTGAATTACAGCCATATTCGTTTTTCACTATTGTAAGGTAACCTGCTCTCCATTAGTTAGAATGGGGTGCCTGGGTTATTAATGCTATAATCCTAGCTGGCTCGGGGAGCATGGTGCAATGTCGAGTTTGGTATCCCTGAACTCGGGGTTTAATCACGCATCCATTTGTGTGGATGGTATTTGGACTCTGGGTTTGAAAATAGCACTTTTAGAAAGTGGCTATTTTCTTGTCTAACTATTTCTGGTTTCTGCTGGTTTGGTGTGTGTGTGACAGGAGCTGGGTGGCTCCAGAGATCTGCTGAGTCAGTGTGGGATGAGTGGGACATTTGCATTGAGAGTAGGGGGAGAGTAGCTTCTGATAGCCTGCCCTGCTTGATACAATGCTGGCTCCACCTCCTGCCAGGCGACTGATGGCTCTGTGCCTGCCAGGGATGACCCTGGCCCCACCTCCTGCCGGGAGGCTGATAGCTCTGCTCCTGCCAGTGACAATACTGGCTCCACCTCCTACTGGGCGGCTGAGGACTCTGCCCTGCACAGTGAATAGGCCAGGTGCCTCTGCCTGGCTACACCCACAACAGACCCAGGATGTTGGGAAATTCCCCTGCATGGACAAAGGGATCAAAGCCAAAAAGGGGTATAAGAGAAGGACCCCTGAACCAAGAATTTAGATCACTTCTGACAAGGAACCCTGAAACCAAGGACAAGAAGCCTGCTGATCCAAGGACTTGCCTACCCCTTCTGCCAGTGTGCTGTTTGCTGGGGGGAATCCTGCATGTGCTTCTTTATTTTTGCCAAGGAACCAGGAGAGAGGAACTGTGTGTGTACTCTCAAACTTTGCTAAGAAAATCTCCAAGGACTGGAAGAGTGCCAGTCTCCTGCTGAAGTCACAGGGCTAAAGGACTTCATCATTTGCTAAAAGTGCTTGTTGCTGGAACTTGTGAATCCAGCATCTCTGAAAGAAACCAGCAATCTCGACGCCGACGGACATCGCCGAATCCAGCTCGACATCGTGAGTAACGGCTCCAGTGTCCCGCTTCCTCGACGCCGGCCGCCGGGCCCGATCGACGCCAGCCGCAACGCCAGTGAGTAGCGAGTTCAGCTCCAGCTCCAAGTGACCCCGTGTCTGCACCGCTGCTGATCGCATCGACTTCAAGCCCTCTCGACGCCGTGAGCGCTGCTCACTCTTGCAACTTCATCATCGACATCGACGACGACGCCGCATCCTGCTTCGCCTCGTGAGCGCTGCTCCTGCCCGACATTGATTGACGCCGCTGCAGGTCGCCCAGACTCTGAGGCCGGATCGACGCCGAAGACGCGACGCCGGACATCTCGACGCCGCTGATCATCGTGTGCTTCGCTTTTCCAAGGTACTGTGTTGTGGGGGTCCGTGTGACTCCAGGCTCGACGTCGCGCTCCTCGCGGTCGACGCCGAACCCTTTGGATTAACTTTGCCTCGACTTCGTGTGACTCCCGTGTGGGTTACATTGTTGCCAAGAACTGTGTTTTCAAGAAGAAGAGTTGCTTTTGAGACTAAAGGCTTTGTGCTAAGAAGAAACTACATTTGAACTATTATTTTTCCTTCCAAGAGTATTTATTAAGACTGTGGTATATTTTTGTCGTTATTTGGTCTTGTGCTAAGCCTTATATAAAAATCCTAATTTTTATAATACTACTGTGTCGTGTCCATTTGTAGTGTATTCACTTTATTACTGTATGTGGTCATAAATGCTTAACGCACTGCCTCTGGGATAAGCCTGTCTGCTTTGCCAAGCTACCAAGGGGGTGAGCAGGGGTTATCTAAGTGTGTGATCCCCTTGCCCTGACTAGAAAAGGTGTGTCCCTATTTGTCAGAAGTGCATACCTCTGCCAACTAGAGACAGCCGGTTCTAACACACGCCCACCCCCAAAAAAAGCATTGGCAATGCCAATCAGTCTTACCTTTGGGACCTTGTAATTATTTTCGATGCAGCAGATTATTGCATATTATTGCAATATAGGGTGAGTTTTTTGATCTTTTAGTAAGTCAACATAAACACAAGTTATTAATTTCAGCAGAAAGACCAAAGATCGGAAGCAAATACGTTCCCATTTTATCTTTAGGCAGTGTTACGGGCACAATCGCTTTTAGAATAAGAAGCTGGCATGTATGTTGGGGAACTTTAGGGTGCAGAGTACTTGTAGCTCTAGAGGCATTTTGGGAGGAGCATACACTTTCTGTGCAAACAAAAGTACCCACTCAATGTACCCTGCACAGCTGTGTGCAAACCTGGAGTTTTGCAACCAGGATAGCATGGAGCACTATGCAGACAAATAGATACATTTATGCGGTGGCCATAAAACCTAGTGCTCTGAAGGAGCCTGGACAGTATGCAGCACTATACAAATGAACACATCCAGCTAGTATAGACGTAACTCGCTTTAACTGACTTCTGCACGGCCATACCAATGCACACATCTACCCAGGATATGTATTTAGTGCCATTTAATCCTGTGTATTTAAAAGCTCATCAGGGGTGCACACCACCAAGATATTCCTCTCTGGCCCTGCCAACCAAGTCTTAAATGCATGTCACATAGCCTTTTCTTCACTTACAGATCCTCAATTGACAATGGGTTAAAAAAAAATGTTTTTCAGCTTTCTAATACCGTCAAATGTAGTGATCGTAGCCGCGGTTGGGGGAAGTAAGGCGCTGGAAATCAGGTGTAGCAGGTGCTAATAAGCACTACAACCCCACCGTTTTGGAGGCTCATGGTGCCAACCATGACTTTGGCAGGAAGTTCTCAATGCAGATACCTTTGAATAGACAAGTAGGCAGATACTAGCCTTTTTAGTTTAATTTCACTTTTCTGTAAATAAACTGAAAATTTCCAAGGACGTGAGTAAGGTGGGGATCTGTGCACCCCGTCCTGAAGAAGAAGCCTAGCTTGGAAACATGTTGACGCACACATGAGGTGTTGTACATTAACATACATAATACCTCAAAATCACCCTTTTAACAGTACCAGCACGGAGGCCCATTAAAGTTTTTTCTAGACCTCACGTGCCAGGTACCTTTTTAACCTCACTTTGTCACTCTCCGGAACCCACCACTCACTTTTACACACTAAAAACCTCACATGCATCACACATAGCCAAATAATAAAAGTGTTCCCACGTAGTCGTCGGTTAGCAGAACGCAACATCCCGTAGAGGGGTGGGAAGACCCCAATGATGAAGCGTGACACCAAGAGTCCTTTTGGTGTGTGAGAGGGACCACTCTAATAAAATCTACATGTGGATTCTTTTTATTTAACTAAACTTAGGTTACCAACTGCAACATGTTTTCCACGTTTGGTTGCGCCATTTCTCCTAGCTGCGAGCAGTTGGCAGCCGTGCATGTGAACTGGCGCAGTGTCGTGGCCTGCAGTCTGGAAGGCCCGAAGCTTGTTCAGGGTACATTTTGTTTTCCAGTTCTTAACGAATATTTCAAAAGCTTCACCTGGTACGCGGTCTCTGTAGCCTTCGTTTTGTTTCTGTGCATGCCGGGATTGCGAGTGTACTGTAGCGCGTTCGCTGGTACACTCTTCAGCCGAGTGTGGCATTATCGACAGAAATCTGCACATGTAAAACTGTCAGTATTGTTCTGCGAATAGAACGGCTATTATTTCAGAGCATGACCAGCAATACAAAAGACTCGCTGTTTTGCTGTCTAAACCTTTGTTCAAAGCGGTTTTGTGCTTGGCTCTGAAACCCCTAGGATCTATACGGCTTGCCAAAAATGCATGGTGGAATTTAGGGTGCATACGGCTTGAGAGCCCAAACACTACGCTACATAACACAAGATGTCTCCTGGCCCGGAAAGGCAGCAGGGGAACGCTGTACCTTACTGTTGCAGAAGTTGTTCAGCGCATTAGAGTTGCACACCGGGGGAGGACGGGCAAGCTGTGTTCCATGGCCCACTGTGCTGCGGCCGGCTCCGCCAGTGATTGCTGCTGCTTTATGCCTTAGCGCCCAACACAAACAAAGTGAGCAGTGCATGCTATGCAACGCTAGGCGACACGTAAAAAGGAGTTCGTATTCAGCCAGCAAATCACAGTACAAACAAGCATTTAAAATGAAGTAGGACTCGTATTTACGCAAGACCGATTTCATTTGTAACAGGAGTGCAGGCATCCAAAAAGGCATGAATGGGAGTGAGGGAGGGGTGTCAAGAAGTTATGGATCGCAGGTGAAAACGGGGGGAGGCAGGGGAACAAAATACTTTTTAAAGTAAAGGGGCCAATAACCATGGAAGGATACAAATGACGGCATGGCTGTCAGGAGGAGGGACTAACAAGCTGAAAACCAATGACAATGCAGCATTTAGAATGTCAGCTAATGAAAAACATGTGCGGAGAGTGGGCGAAGCTTGAACAAAGCTTCCCCAGTATAGTGTATACTGCATGCCTCGCAAAGCGAGCAGCGCATGTGCGCTGCAACGCTAGGCGAGACCTAATGACTCATTATCAAGTGCTAGTGTCCCACGGAAAATTTATTGTTGGCTTTGATCATAGTTCTAATCAGTTAGTCATCTAGAAGTTGGTGCTTCTCCATGGGGCAAGTAGTCACTGAAGAAACAACTTGTAGACAAAGCTGCTGACAGTAACCAGCTTGTGAATTGCCTGCTTGGGGGACCTTTCTCTAAATAAAGAGGGTGTCACAAATGAGATGGGAATTTGCTTGTTCTCCCTACCAAGTCTTCTGGAAACAGCCACTTTGCCACCAAGGGTCTCTGTGATACCTTTTTGTGCCTCATCAGAAAAGGCTGAAATACAGGCATAGTCACAAACAACTGGATCTCCAGAGAAAGCGAATAAGACTCAGAATGATTTTAGAATTTCCTACCACTGTAGATTTACTATTTTTAACTCAACACCTATGTTCTGTGAACATAAATATTTTGTGAAAGAACATATAGGCGCAGTTAAGTACAGTACACCTTTACTTGCTAATATATACTTACCATTGTTATATTCTAGTAGTCAATATTTTGGCAATGATATTATGTCAGGTCAATATTTAAATCCATATTCTGACAGTACTAGTTTTAGCCTAGATGTGTTTTAGTAGTATGTTACATCTTCAGTGGAGTTAGGTAGTTTTGAGTGTGGCTGTGATGCGAAGCTCTTTAGAAATGTGTATGTAGAAGTCTATTTTTCATAGTTCTTCATTGAACTTTACATACTTTGGATTGAAGTTTATTTTGTCAATGTGAATAGTCTTTTATTCAGTATTACTTTTCCTGATAGCAATAAGTGTCCATGAATGTTATCTAGTGGTATACTTCCTCTCTGTTTCGGGGAGTAGAATCCGACCCTCCACCCCGAAACTATGGTTTAAAATTGTGGGTTTTCTTTTAGCAACAAACACATCTTCCCCTATAGCCTCCATATGAGTCTCAAAAGCTTCAACCAAGTCTTTCCATGGCATGACCGGTTCACCGGGCATGACCAAAAATGTGGGTGGAAGCACAACCAAATGCATTTAGAAATATTAATACTACGCAAACCACTCCCCAACACAAAACACAATTCCCCACAACTGTCCGTACAAATCTCTAAAAACAAAAGTAGTCACAGTCATCATAGAAAATAATACATTTACACAACAAAAGTACACACCGTTGTCTATGGACTCCTTTGTCTGCAATCCAGTAGACCCTTCTCTTCAAAGGAGATGTGTAACCAGGATGTTCCCTTCTGCCGGTGTTGGTACATTTTCTGCACTGCTTAACTCCACACAGGTCAGGATGTCAGATCATCCAATTGGACTCACAAAGAGAACAACCAATGGGATGAGGAAGGATTTTACAAGAGAACAGTGCTCTTGGGAGTGCTGAGAGAGCCCGCCCCATCCAACCCTGGTGCTTCTCTCATGCTGGTAAACTGCATAAGAGCAGCACCAGGATTGGTTAGGCGAGTTGGCTGGCGCCCAGTCTAGAACAGAGAAGAACATTGGGACCGGAGCAAGGACATGGAGCAAGTTAAGTGATTATTTTATTTTACTTTTAATTGATTTAATGTGCACTAAATCACTAACATGCATTACATTAATGTTTTAAAGTTAAATATTTTAACTATAAAATGATAATGCAATGCATTTTGGCAATTTAGTTCATGTAATTGCATGCATGCATGGACACACCCATTTGCCCGACGCACCACTTTCTGTAGTTGGCAGCCTCTAATGACAACCCCCAGAATAAACTGCACTCTGGGCCAGACGTATGAAAGGGTTTTACCCATTCTGTGTCTATGGGAAAATGTGTTCATACATATGGCCCTCTGTCTTTTAGGTTTCACCTAGGACCAAACTATCCCCAGCCTCCCTTTACGATTTACATCGTTTCCAACTTAAACTGCCGGAGGGAGAGAACCCCTGCCACACATTAATCTCCATAGTCGTGAACTGTTTTACTTCTTGTTTGATAAAACATATGGATATGTTTTCCTAGGCCCTTTTGATATATCTTTACCTTTCCCTGCCAACAAATCGAGATGGGTGAGCCACTGAAAGCCCGAGCCAGATGTCTGTCTCTGGCTCATCTCAACGTGTAACGTTGTCTGTGCCTATTGTGACGTGTTCTTATGTGCTTGGCCAAGGGTCGCACTGTAAAATTGCCTTCATTAAAATGTTGATTCTGCCTCTCACCTATGTTCCAATCTCATCCGCCAAGAATTAATGCGTGAACCTTTGATGTCAGAAAGACATATCCAGCTAATGACTGAATTGCACAGTGCTAAACTGCAAAATCTGGGCTCAATCCTGGCTTTCCTGCTTGGCCAAGTTGTGTGATTTTAGGCACATACTTATTTTCACTGACTCACTTATGTTCATTGTCACATGAGAACACCTCCAAATACACGAGTGCGGGATGTGTGCTGTACAAAAACCTCTATTCTGTTTGATTTAACAGGCTACAATGTTGATCCGACTATAATCAGAACCTCAGATAAGTGTAGTGTGCACACCACAATTGGCTTGCCTCTTGGCTCTCTTGGGCCATTTTCTGCAGCACAGGAGCTGAGGGGCAGGAATGTTTGTCGGTTCATGTTTAAAAACTCTCACTTAAGGTAAGCCGCTTTCCTGTGTTAAAGTAATGCACATTTTTGAAGACACCTTGTAATATTCTAACACTTTTGAGTGATTTTACCTGCCAAATATTTTCAGGACTCATCTCGTGCAGGGGCCCCTACAGTAACCCCTGACTCAGCTCTGCACTCCCTGTTAATTTGTTGGCTCACCCATCAACTACACCCACTTACCTCGTCACAGAACTCTGCCCTCCATGTCCCAGAAAGGCCCTTTTATCTCTCCCAAGCCACTACCCCCTAAACGTTAACTCACACCCTCTCTACGAATGTGAACTGTAGCCCTGTCCATAGAAATATCCTCAGGGTCCCACCGTCGCTTCCTCGCCAAACAGATTAAGTACCCTCAGGTGTCAAGGCCATGTAAATTCTAAGAAATCCAAAGACCAATATTGATTTCAGAAGAGTCAGTCTGTATGAAGCACAATATGGACTACTGTATCCATCCCCAGGACCACCATATTCAGGTAAGCCACATTTCTATCATGGGTGAGGACATTTAGCCTCAATGTGGACAAACAACCTGTTTGACTGCCATCAACATGTGAGATAATACCTTCCCTTCCTAACATCCTGTTTAAAAGTTGCAGGGTAGACGTGAGGTAGGGAGGCCGTATGCAAAATTAATGTTTTTTTCCCCAGCATTTGTTTATTGAGTTAAACCAACTTCACAGTAGGATTACCAAACATCACAGATGTCAATGACAGAAGATACAACACAGCATCTCAGCATACAACAAAGTGCTGGGTGTCTCGCTTTACGGCATGAAAAATGACAAATCACAAGGGATTTGCTATTATAACAACAAAAGACTAGAAAAGAAAGAACAAGCTGGTGCTTTTAGCATTCACTGTCATAGATGGGTGGTTAGTAAAACAAAGGAGGGTTCTTACGCTTGATGCCGCTAGAGGCGCCCCCACCCGGTGGAGGGGGAGAAAGGGGTGTGAGGGTTACAGTCAAGTCTGTTTCAAAGTCAGGTATGGTTCCTCTCTGCACATTCTGGACCAAACTCTTTCCAGATGCCCTGAGGGTGTATGTGGTCGTGGTGGGAAACATCCTTTACAACGCAACTTTTACAACGCAGTACCTTTACGACGCAACTTTTACAACGCAAACCATTACAACGCATTGCGCTGGGGGGCGCTCTAGGATAGGGAATAAGTTTAATTTACTATCCACCACCTTCCCTAGTGTCCACGGGGACTGGAGTTGGAATAGTAAATTAAACTATTCACTATCTAGCACCCCAAAGCGCTATGCGTTGTAAAGGTTTGCGATGTAAAAACCGCGTTGTAAAGGCATGCGTGGTAAAAGCATGCACTGTAACGTCATACATCCGGTCGTGGTGGCCTTCCAAACACTTTTGCCTCACCCACCTCCAGGAGCCCTTCCCACTGCACTGGTTGTGTGGGCCTCAAAGTGCTATTGCCATGCTTTGCAAGACCGTCTAGCTCGCCATGCACCCCCCCTCCCTTCAGGACCCTTAATCAGCTTGCCACTGGGGAGGATGTGGGGAAATTTACAAGCCATAGCTATGTGACATTTTGCCAGTATAAGGACGAGAGATGTGAATTTGTGCATGTTTTGAATGGCTTTAGAACATTTCATCAGTCCCAGCAGATACTGTATGGTGTCGGTGGGTATCTGCCTGCCCACTATCCCAGATAGATGCATCCTAATATTATACAATCTGTGGGCATTGCCATACCATGTGATCAAAGTCAGCCTCTTCTTCTGCACATCTGTGGCAGCTGTGGGAGACACCTGGAAACATGTAAGAGATGTGCTGGGTATAGACAATTAAACTGGAGAAATCTAAAGCAGTTGAGGGAGATACCCTTAACTGTGGAAAAGCAACTTGCCCACTGGGTGTCCGTCATCTCCATTCCCAAATCCACCTCCCATTGGGCCTTCGGGATGCTGAGGCACTGAGCTCCTGTTTCATATAGTGCATTGTAGAGACAGGTCACCGTCCTCCTCTTCCTCCCGTACACCAACAAGTTGTGCAAAACGTGAGATGTCGTAGGGGTGTTGTATGTTTTGTTCCAGAGTAGATCAAGTTGGTGCATCAAAGCAGAGTACAGAAGAAAGCCCTTCAAATTCCATTAAGTCTTCAATGATCAGGGCAACCCCTCTGTGAATAGATCCCCCGAAATATGCAGCCATGACTCAGACCAGGGGTGGGATACCGGGGTGGATCCTGTCTCCCTGCAGCCCGGCAAGGACCATATGGGAAGTCGGGACCATAGGTGACGTCCCTCCGTTCGATGTAGGTACATCTTCCAACACTCTCTCGCCACACACAATAATGTGCTCCCACATGTGGGGGACACTATTTGGGATGACCCCAACAACCACTCCAGCACGTTTTCCATTGGGGAAGAAGGGAACCAGTTTCCTAGTTCCTGAAGGCAGTCACGGCCCAGCCAGCGTGCGGGCCACTGTAGCGGAGCAGCTATGTAATAGCTTTCATAATTTGGTGCCCCCAACCTGCCACTGGCTAATTGAGCTTATAGTTTAGAGATGGCCACTCTGCATCTCCCCCAGCCCCATATCAAGGCAATCAATTGGTATTCCAATTCCAATGCAGAAGCATTTGCCCAGTGTCACGCGGATCGCAGAGAAGAAGTATAGTAATTGAGGGAGCACCAACATTTTAGAGACTGCCATGTTTCCCAATGGGGGAGAGGGGCAGCCCGCACCAGAAGGGAGTCCAGTTCCTCATAGCGATGAGCGCCCAACCCAAATGACCCGCTACCAAATATTTTTCAGAGTGGTAAACGAGAACCCCCAAGTATTTGAGAGTGTCAAACTGCCAGGGTATAGGGGTGTTTGGCAGCGTCCTGTGATGTGCCTCAGTCAGAGAAGTGAGGGGGAATAGACACAACAAATCACCCTTGATTTTGAGGCCGAATATCTTATCAAAGTCCTCTAGGAATGCGATCAATTTTGGATTGTTGATGCCTTCTCACAGATGTACATCAAGGTGTCATCTGTGTAAAGGGCACTGTGCCAACAAAAAAAATCACAATCTTCTTTGATCACATGATCTGCTTTCTTTTTAAATGAACAGTGATCAGCAGAAAGGAGTGTGTTATTTTTTCCGACATAGCTCTTTACTGGAAAGAATCTCCCATTATGAGGTATAACCCTTTTTAAATCTCATTTCCATTAAATTGATTCCAATACCATTTTACAACAAATTACAACTCCTTTTGGTGTTTTTAATTTTGTACTACAGAGTCTACTTTTATTCTTCATGTTTACAAGCATACTATCTCTTCATATGGAGGAACAAGATACCAAGGCTTTAAGTGGTTTGTTAGAAGGGTGATGGTGTGACCTTGCATTATAAGGAATAGAATACCCTCTTCTGTATATTAAAAGGAAAAGGCAAGTCACCTCGAAGATCTGTAGCCTTAGAAAGAAACTCAGCATTCGGTCTCATTAATCTTCATGTGCACAGAACGCCTTGGTGACTTGCAACACAATTATATTCTATGGCGGAGGATACTTCATCCCATGTATCACATTAGACAATAATGTTATATAAAGTATTATATGTAACTTGATACCTACCTTTTTTACTTTTCTTACAGTTTACTGCACCTTATGTTTTGTAAAGTGATACAAAAATCAATGTAAAACATTACCTTGATGTTTTCCATTTAAACAAATCAAAATCCAGTATTTGTAGAGCGCACAATTACCAGAGGGTGTCAAGCCGCTGGGGCCGCCAGGAAGATTAAGCAAGCTATTGCCCAGAGTCACATGGTGCTGGGCTAACCTGCCGCCGCCACCGGGGATCAAACCATGAACCGCGTAGTTTGAAGTCAGGCACCCTGGCCGCTGCGCCACACCTCTTCCCAACACATACAATTCACACCTCTGTCGACAACTTCACACCCTCCTGCACCACGGATGTCTAGGTTACATTGCAATATGTGTCAAAAACACATCCTACTCACCTGTTATCCTCTCATTAAGAACTAACTTAACACTCAGGGCCTCATTTATGAAAAGTGACGCATCGCTGCGTGAAAACAGCGATGCGTCACTTTTCACTGCGCACTCCTTGCGACACCAATTATGCGTCATATTTAATGTATGACGCATCATGTCGCAAGGACTTACAGATACGTCAGTATTTCTGACGCATCTGTAAGCGCAAAAGTGACGCATTGCTGGAGTGTGGCACAAAAGTGACGCAACTCCAGCAATGCGTCCTTTCACATGGGGAAAGCCCCATGTGAAAGGGCTTGCGTCAGTCTTACGCCTGCTGTGAGGCAGGCGCAAGATTTTGACGCAACAGCATCCTAAAAGTGACGCAGTGAAATCTCATAGATTTCACTGCGTCACTATTACGAGGCTTTTTGCGGGGGAACGCCCCCTCTGCATACATTATACCTGACACAGGTATAATGTGGCGCAGGGGTTTAAAAAGTGACGCATCTACCTAGATGCGTCACTTTTTAAATATGGCGCAACAAGGCGCATGTTTTACGCCGCAGATGCGTCACAAAAAGTGACGCATCCCCAGCGCAAAACTGACGCAAGGCCTCATAAATGAGGCCCTCAATATATTCCTAAAGTTGTTTAATAGGAAGCTTACTCCACCATAACATAGAAACTCTGCTTGTTGAAACTTATGCCAACAAGACATACATTGAATCTTAGAAGAGGTGGACAGGTGTGATAAAGGGTATCCTTGAGTGATGAGAAGAGACTTGAGATCTGTGCATGTTTTGTTTGTCAAAATGGCCCACACATTGCATATAGGTATAGATTGCTGTGGAATCAATAAGGCACGAAGACAGATATGTGCACATTTTGCTGAGGGGCAAATTGAAGAGTATGTTGTTTGGTTGGATTGTTTGTGTCTAAATGGTATAGTTGAGGATATGCAATGCTTAGAGTGGGTTTCCCTTTTGTTGGGATGGGAATGTCCCCTGCATTGTAAACAGATGTACACCTCTGCCCAGAGCTGGCCATCTGCAAGTGAATCTGGTATTCTTCTGACTTTCTTTTGGACCAGCACCCAAGAAATCCCGTGTGCGCTCTGATGCTGACCCAAACTTGTCCCTGAAGCCCAGAGTCTGATTCTGAGGTTTAATGGGAACACCAAAAGCATAACCCTTAACGAACACAAGACTACTGTCTCCGGAAAACGTTGAATACATGTTGCATCCTTAGTGCTTGCACATGCCCTTTTCCCTGTTCCAAGACAGAGTATGATGCCTGTCAGCCTCTTGTGTAATCTTTGCATCTGTATCATGTCCGGACCCTGTGCTAACATCTTTGTGTTTGATGAAATGTCCTTCCTGAACACTACAATGTGGGCAGTAGAAGGGACATTGAGGTGAGTCTGCAGAGTCAGTTGTTAGAGGGAGAGAAGCTTCTTGGCAAGGAAAAGGCCATTTGCCTTCCTTTGAGTGGCCTATCCTGGAAGGCTATTGACAGCCAGATGCAGAGCTTCACACTGACTGTGCTCATGGCATGGGTACATCTGCTTAGACCTAGCATCATCACTACTTGCTATAAGATCCATCACCTTGCACAAAGAATTGTAGGTACTGCAGATAGAAGATGACGTTATGAAAATGAACCACACCAAAACTGGTCCTCGACTATAGACAGTGGATCTGCAGTGCTTAATTTGAGCCGGTGCTTTCCAATGCTCAGCACTGGCACCTAGTCCTCAGCACTGGTGCTTATAGCACCAGTTAAGGACACACTCATTTAGAAGGCACATGATTTTCTGCAGACTCACAGGATGTTGAGCCACGCCGAGACTCGAACCAGGTTCTCCAGCATCGAAATCAACAGCTCTAGCCATTAGGCCAAGTCCTCTCCAGGTTAATAAGTGCCAGAGCTCTAGTCAGGAGGCAGTTTTCACCAGCACATTTCTCCTGTTAGCACTGCCTCCTGAGGAGAGCCCCAGCACTTTTTATTTTACAAATTAACCACTGCGGATCTGTATCCCTTACCTGGAACCTGTATTAAATGTGCACCCAAATCTTCCGACTTGGCTTCAGTTCAAAGCAGCTTCACTGATAAATGCCAGGGGTTCTGAAAGAGCTGATGTAATCTGGGGGTTGCATTAGTGATACCGATAAACAGTCTCCCACAGATGAGGGGACATCACCTTAAAGTGGCATGGCTTGCTGCAAAAGTTGTCTGAGACAATGGTAGCTCCTCCGCTAAGGTGGAGTCGCATCGCCCCACTGCCTACCAGCATAGCAAACAAGCATTTACAATGCAATGGTCTCGGCATCATTAAAGGAAGAGCTATTGGCATTGCTCATGACATTTCTTTTTTTTTCTTTAAATCATAAACAAATGACATTGTCATTTACATTGCCAATACACAGCGCTCTGCACTCAACAGCACACAGCGCTCTGCACTCAACAGCACACACCGCTCTGCACCTGCACTTACTGCTCTGCACACTCACTCTGCATTCTGCGCTCACTCCTCTGCGCTCGCAACTCTGCATTCTGCGCTCACAACTCTGCGCTCGCAACTCTGCATTCTGCGCTCGCAACTCTGCACTCTGCGCTCACAACTCTGCGCTCACAACTCTGCGCTCACAACTCTGCGCTCACAACTCTGCGCTCACAACTCTGCGCTCACAACTCTGCGCTCACAACTCTGCGCTCACTCCTCTGCGCTCACAACTCTGCGCTCACAACTCTGCGCTCACTCCTCTGCGCTCACTCCTCTGCGCTCACTCCTCTGCGCTCACAACTCTGCATTCTGCGCTCACTCCTCTGCGCTCACAACTCTGCATTCTGCGCTCACAACTCTGCGCTCGCAACTCTGCATTCTGCGCTCACAACTCTGCGCTCGCAACTCTGCATTCTGAGCTCACAACTCTGCGCTCGCAACTCTGCATTCTGAGCTCACAACTCTGCGCTCGCAACTCTGCATTCTGCGCTCACAACTCTGCGCTCACAACTCTGCGCTCACAACTCTGCGCTCACAACTCTGCGCTCACAACTCTGCGCTCACAACTCTGCGCTCACAATTCTGCATTCTGCACTCACTACTCTGCACTCTGCACTCACTACTCTGCACTCTGCACTCACTACTCTGCACTCTGCACTCACTACTTTGCACTCACTACTCTGCACTCACTACTCTGCACTCACTACTCTTCACTCACTACTCACTACTCTTCACTTTGCACTCACTACTTTGCACTCACTACTCTGCACTCACTACTCACTACTCTTCACTTTGCACTCACTACTTTGCACTCACTACTCTGCACTCACTACTCACTACTCTTCACTTTGCACTCACTACTTTGCACTCACTACTCTGCACTCACTACTCACTACTCTTCACTTTGCACTCACTACTTTGCACTCACTACTCTGCACTCACTACTCACTACTCTTCACTTTGCACTCACTACTTTGCACTCACTACTCTGCACTCACTACTCTGCACTCACTACTCTGCACTCACTACTCTGCACTCACTACTCTGCACTCTGCACTCACTACTCTGCACTCTGCACTCACTACTCTGCACTCTGCACTCACTACTCTGCACTCTGCACTCACTACTCTGCACTCTGCACTCTGCACTCACTCACTACTCTGCACTCACTACTCTGCACTCACTACTCTGCACTCACTACTCTGCACTCACTACTAGGCACTCACTACTAGGCACTCACTATTCTGCACTCACTACTCTGCACTCACTACTCTGCACTCTGCACTCACTACTCTGCACTCTGCACTCACTACTCTGCACTCTGCACTCACTACTCTGCACTCTGCACTCACTACTCTGCACTCTGCACTCACTACTCTGCACTCTGCACTCACTACTCTGCACTCTGCACTCACTACTCTGCACTCACCACTCTGCACTCACTACTCTGCACTCACTACTCTGCACTCACTACTCTGCACTTACTACTCTGCACTCACTACTCTGCACTCACTACTCTGCACTCTGCACTCACTATTCTGCACTCTGCACTCACCACTACTCTGCACTCTGCACTCACTATTCTGCACTCTGCACTCACTATTCTGCACTCTGCACTCACTATTCTGCACTCTGCACTCACTACTCTGCACTCTCTACTCTGCACTCTGCACTCACTACTCTGCACCCTGCACTCACTACTCTGCACCCTGCACTCACTACTCTGCACTCACTACTCTGCACTCACTACTCTGCACTCTGCACTCACTACTCTGCACCCTGCACTCACTACTCTGCACCCTGCACTCACTACTCTGCACTCACTACTCTGCACTCACTACTCTGCACTCTGCACTCACTACTCAGCACCCTGCACTCACTACTCTGCACCCTGTACTCACTATTCTGCACTCTGCACTCTGCACTCTGCACTCACTACTCTGCACTCACTACTCTGCACTCACTACTCTGCACTCACTACTCTGCACTCACTACTCTGCACTCACTACTCTGCACTCACTACTAGGCACTCACTACTAGGCACTCACTACTCTGCACTCACTATTCTGCACTCTGCACTCACTACTCTGCACTCTGCACTCACTACTCTGCACTCTGCACTCACTACTCTGCACTCACTACTCTGCACTCACTACTCTGCACTCTGCACTCACTACTCTGCACTCTGCACTCACTACTCTGCACTCTGCACTCACTACTCTGCACTCTGCACTCACTACTCTGCACTCTCTATTCTGCACTCTGCACTCACTACTCTGCACTCACTACTCTGCACTCACTACTCTGCACTCACTACTCTGCACTCACTACTCTGCACTCACTACTTTGCACTCACTACTTTGCACTCTGCACTCACTACTCTGCACTCTGCACTCACTACTCTGCACTCACTACTCTGCAACCTGCACTCACTACTCTGCACTCACTACTCTGCACTCACTACTCTGCACTCACTACTCTGCACTCACTACTCTGCACTCACTACTCTGCACTCTGCACTCACTACTCTGCACTCACTACTCTGCACTCACTACTCTGCACTCACTACTCTGCACTCACTACTCTGCACTCTCTGCACTCACTACTCTGCACTCTCTGCACTCTCTGCACTCACTACTCTGCACTCTGCACTCACTACTCTGCACTCTGCACTCACTACTCTGCACTCTGCACTCACTACTCTGCACTCTGCACTCACTACTCTGCACTCTGCACTCACTACTCTGCACTCACTACTTTGCACTCTGCACTCACTACTTTTCACTCTGCACTCACTACTTTGCACTCTGCACTCACTACTTTGCACTCTGCACTCACTACTCTGCACTCACTACTCTGCACTCACTACTCTGCACTCACTACTCTGCACTCTGCACTCACTACTCTGCACTCTGCACTCACTACTTTGCACTCTGCACTCACTACTCTGCACTCTGCACTCACTACTCTGCACTCACTACTTTGCACTCTGCACTCACTACTCTGCACTCACTACTCTGCACTCACTACTCTGCACTCACTACTCTGCACTCACTACTCTGCACGCACTACTCTGCACTCACTACTCTGCACTCACTACTCTGCACTCTGCACTCACTACTCTGCACTCTGCACTCACTACTCTGCACTCTGCACTAACTACTCTGCACTCACTACTCTGCACTCACTACTCTGCTCTCTGCACTCACTACTCTGCACTCTGCACTCACTACTCTGCACTCACTACTCTGCACTCACTACTCTGCACTCACTACTCTGCACTCACTACTCTGCACTCTCTGCACTCACTACTCTGCACTCTGCACTCACTACTCTGCACTCTGCACTCACTACTCTGCACTCACTACTCTGCACTCACTACTCTGCACTCACTACTCTGCACTCTGCACTCACTACTCTGCACTCACTACTCTGCACTCACTACTCTGCACTCACTACTCTGCACTCACTACTCTGCACTCACTACTCTGCACTCTGCACTCACTACTCTGCACTCTCTACTCTGCACTCACTACTCTGCACTCTGCACTCACTACTCTGCACTCACTACTCTGCACTCACTACTCTGCACTCTGCACTCACTACTCTGCACTCACTACTCTGCACTCACTACTCTGGACTCACTACTCTGCACTCACTACTCTGCACTCACTACTCTGCACTCTGCACTCACTACTCTGCACTCTGCACTCACTACTCTGCACCCTGCACTCACTACTCTGCACCCTGCACTCACTACTCTGCACTCTGCACTCACTACTCTGCACTCTGCACTCACTACTCTGCACTCACTACTCTGCACTCACTACTCTGCACTCACTACTCTGCACTCACTACTCTGCACTCACTACTAGGCACTCACTACTAGGCACTCACTACTAGGCACTCACTACTAGGCACTCACTATTCTGCACTCACTATTCTGCACTCTGCACTCACTACTCTGCACTCACTACTCTGCACTCACTACTCTGCACTCACTACTCTGCACTCTGCACTCACTACTCTGCACTCTGCACTCACTACTCTGCACTCTGCACTCACTACTCCGCACCCTGCACTCACTACTCTGCACTCTGCACTCACTACTCTGCACTCACTACTCTGCACTCACTACTCTGCACTCACTACTCTGCACTCACTACTAGGCACTCACTACTAGGCACTCACTATTCTGGACTCACTATTCTGCACTCACTATTCTGCACTCTGCACTCACTAATCTACACTCTGCACTCACTACTCTGCACTCACTACTCTGCACTCTGCACTCACTACTCTGCACTCACTACTCTGCACTCTGCACTCACTACTCTGCACTCTGCACTCACTACTCTGCACCCTGCACTCACTACTCTGCACTCTGCACTCACTACTCTGCACTCAATACTCTGCACTCACTACTCTGCACTCACTACTCTGCACTCACTACTCTGCACTCACTACTCTGCACTCACTACTAGGCACTCACTACTAGGCACTCACTACTAGGCACTCACTACTAGGCACTCACTATTCTGCACTCACTATTCTGCACTCACTATTCTGCACTCTGCACTCACTATTCTGCACTCTGCACTCACTACTCTGCACTCTGCACTCAATGGTCTCGGCATCATTAAAGGAAGAGCTATTGGCATTGCTCATGACATTTCTTTTTTTTTCTTTAAATCATAAACAAATGACATTGTCATTTACATTGCCAATACACAGCGCTCTGCACTCAACAGCACACAGCGCTCTGCACTCAACAGCACACACCGCTCTGCACCTGCACTTACTGCTCTGCACACTCACTCTGCATTCTGCGCTCACTCCTCTGCGCTCGCAACTCTGCATTCTGCGCTCACAACTCTGCGCTCGCAACTCTGCATTCTGCGCTCGCAACTCTGCACTCTGCGCTCACAACTCTGCGCTCACAACTCTGCGCTCACAACTCTGCGCTCACAACTCTGCGCTCACAACTCTGCGCTCACAACTCTGCGCTCACTCCTCTGCGCTCACAACTCTGCGCTCACAACTCTGCGCTCACTCCTCTGCGCTCACTCCTCTGCGCTCACTCCTCTGCGCTCACAACTCTGCATTCTGCGCTCACTCCTCTGCGCTCACAACTCTGCATTCTGCGCTCACAACTCTGCGCTCGCAACTCTGCATTCTGCGCTCACAACTCTGCGCTCGCAACTCTGCATTCTGAGCTCACAACTCTGCGCTCGCAACTCTGCATTCTGAGCTCACAACTCTGCGCTCGCAACTCTGCATTCTGCGCTCACAACTCTGCGCTCACAACTCTGCGCTCACAACTCTGCGCTCACAACTCTGCGCTCACAACTCTGCGCTCACAACTCTGCGCTCACAACTCTGCGCTCACAATTCTGCATTCTGCACTCACTACTCTGCACTCTGCACTCACTACTCTGCACTCTGCACTCACTACTCTGCACTCTGCACTCACTACTTTGCACTCACTACTCTGCACTCACTACTCTGCACTCACTACTCTTCACTCACTACTCACTACTCTTCACTTTGCACTCACTACTTTGCACTCACTACTCTGCACTCACTACTCACTACTCTTCACTTTGCACTCACTACTTTGCACTCACTACTCTGCACTCACTACTCACTACTCTTCACTTTGCACTCACTACTTTGCACTCACTACTCTGCACTCACTACTCACTACTCTTCACTTTGCACTCACTACTTTGCACTCACTACTCTGCACTCACTACTCACTACTCTTCACTTTGCACTCACTACTTTGCACTCACTACCCTGCACTCACTACTCTGCACTCACTACTCTGCACTCACTACTCTGCACTCACTACTCTGCACTCTGCACTCACTACTCTGCACTCTGCACTCACTAATCTGCACTCTGCACTCACTACTCTGCACTCTGCACTCACTACTCTGCACTCTGCACTCACTACTCTGCACTCTGCACTCTGCACTCACTCACTACTCTGCACTCACTACTCTGCACTCACTACTCTGCACTCACTACTCTGCACTCACTACTAGGCACTCACTACTAGGCACTCACTATTCTGCACTCACTACTCTGCACTCACTACTCTGCACTCTGCACTCACTACTCTGCACTCTGCACTCACTACTCTGCACTCTGCACTCACTACTCTGCACTCTGCACTCACTACTCTGCACTCTGCACTCACTACTCTGCACTCACTACTCTGCACTCACTACTCTGCACTTACTACTCTGCACTCACTACTCTGCACTCACTACTCTGCACTCTGCACTCACTATTCTGCACTCTGCACTCACCACTACTCTGCACTCTGCACTCACTATTCTGCACTCTGCACTCACTATTCTGCACTCTGCACTCACTATTCTGCACTCTGCACTCACTACTCTGCACTCTCTACTCTGCACTCTGCACTCACTACTCTGCACCCTGCACTCACTACTCTGCACCCTGCACTCACTACTCTGCACTCACTACTCTGCACTCACTACTCTGCACTCTGCACTCACTACTCTGCACCCTGCACTCACTACTCTGCACCCTGCACTCACTACTCTGCACTCACTACTCTGCACTCACTACTCTGCACTCTGCACTCACTACTCTGCACCCTGCACTCACTACTCTGCACCCTGTACTCACTATTCTGCACTCTGCACTCTGCACTCTGCACTCACTACTCTGCACTCACTACTCTGCACTCACTACTCTGCACTCACTACTCTGCACTCACTACTCTGCACTCACTACTCTGCACTCACTACTCTGCACTCACTACTAGGCACTCACTACTAGGCACTCACTACTCTGCACTCACTATTCTGCACTCTGCACTCACTACTCTGCACTCTGCACTCACTACTCTGCACTCTGCACTCACTACTCTGCACTCACTACTCTGCACTCACTACTCTGCACTCACTACTCTGCACTCTGCACTCACTACTCTGCACTCACTACTCTGCACTCTCTATTCTGCACTCTGCACTCACTACTCTGCACTCACTACTCTGCACTCACTACTCTGCACTCACTACTCTGCACTCACTACTCTGCACTCACTACTTTGCACTCACTACTTTGCACTCTGCACTCACTACTCTGCACTCTGCACTCACTACTCTGCACTCACTACTCTGCAACCTGCACTCACTACTCTGCACTCACTACTCTGCACTCACTACTCTGCACTCACTACTCTGCACTCACTACTCTGCACTCACTACTCTGCACTCTGCACTCACTACTCTGCACTCACTACTCTGCACTCACTACTCTGCACTCACTACTCTGCACTCACTACTCTGCACTCACTACTCTGCACTCTCTGCACTCACTACTCTGCACTCTCTGCACTCTCTGCACTCACTACTCTGCACTCTGCACTCACTACTCTGCACTCTGCACTCACTACTCTGCACTCTGCACTCACTACTCTGCACTCTGCACTCACTACTCTGCACTCTGCACTCACTACTCTGCACTCACTACTTTGCACTCTGCACTCACTACTTTTCACTCTGCACTCACTACTTTGCACTCTGCACTCACTACTTTGCACTCTGCACTCACTACTCTGCACTCACTACTCTGCACTCACTACTCTGCACTCACTACTCTGCACTCACTACTCTGCACTCTGCACTCACTACTCTGCACTCTGCACTCACTACTTTGCACTCTGCACTCACTACTCTGCACTCTGCACTCACTACTCTGCACTCACTACTTTGCACTCTGCACTCACTACTCTGCACTCACTACTCTGCACTCACTACTCTGCACTCACTACTCTGCACTCACTACTCTGCACTCACTACTCTGCACTCACTACTCTGCACGCACTACTCTGCACTCACTACTCTGCACTCACTACTCTGCACTCTGCACTCACTACTCTGCACTCACTACTCTGCACTCTGCACTAACTACTCTGCACTCACTACTCTGCACTCTGCACTCACTACTCTGCACTCTGCACTCTCTGCACTCACTACTCTGCACTCTGCACTCACTACTCTGCACTCACTACTCTGCACTCACTACTCTGCACTCACTACTCTGCACTCACTACTCTGCACTCACTACTCTGCACTCACTACTCTGCACTCTCTGCACTCACTACTCTGCACTCTGCACTCACTACTCTGCACTCTGCACTCACTACTCTGCACTCACTACTCTGCACTCACTACTCTGCACTCACTACTCTGCACTCTGCACTCACTACTCTGCACTCACTACTCTGCACTCACTACTCTGCACTCACTACTCTGCACTCACTACTCTGCACTCACTACTCTGCACTCTGCACTCACTACTCTGCACTCTCTACTCTGCACTCACTACTCTGCACTCTGCACTCCCTACTCTGCACTCACTACTCTGCACTCACTACTCTGCACTCTGCACTCACTACTCTGCACTCACTACTCTGCACTCACTACTCTGCACTCACTACTCTGCACTCACTACTCTGCACTCTGCACTCACTACTCTGCACTCTGCACTCACTACTCTGCACCCTGCACTCACTACTCTGCACCCTGCACTCACTACTCTGCACTCTGCACTCACTACTCTGCACTCTGCACTCACTACTCTGCACTCACTACTCTGCACTCACTACTCTGCACTCACTACTCTGCACTCACTACTCTGCACTCACTACTAGGCACTCACTACTAGGCACTCACTACTAGGCACTCACTATTCTGCACTCACTATTCTGCACTCTGCACTCACTACTCTGCACTCACTACTCTGCACTCACTACTCTGCACTCTGCACTCACTACTCTGCACTCTGCACTCACTACTCTGCACTCTGCACTCACTACTCCGCACCCTGCACTCACTACTCTGCACTCTGCACTCACTACTCTGCACTCACTACTCTGCACTCACTACTCTGCACTCACTACTCTGCACTCACTACTCTGCACTCACTACTAGGCACTCACTACTAGGCACTCACTATTCTGGACTCACTATTCTGCACTCACTATTCTGCACTCTGCACTCACTAATCTACACTCTGCACTCACTACTCTGCACTCACTACTCTGCACTCTGCACTCACTACTCTGCACTCACTACTCTGCACTCTGCACTCACTACTCTGCACTCTGCACTCACTACTCTGCACCCTGCACTCACTACTCTGCACTCTGCACTCACTACTCTGCACTCAATACTCTGCACTCACTACTCTGCACTCACTACTCTGCACTCACTACTCTGCACTCACTACTCTGCACTCACTACTAGGCACTCACTACTAGGCACTCACTACTAGGCACTCACTACTAGGCACTCACTATTCTGCACTCACTATTCTGCACTCACTACTCTGCACTCTGCACTCACTATTCTGCACTCTGCACTCACTACTCTGCACTCTGCACTCACTATTCTGCACTCTGCACTCACTACTCTGCACTCTGCACTCACTACTCTGCACTCACTACTCTGCACTCTGCACTCACTACTCTGCACTCACTACTCTGCACTCACTACTAGGCACTCACTACTAGGCACTCACTACTAGGCACTCACTACTAGGCACTCACTATTCTGCACTCACTATTCTGCACTCACTATTCTGCACTCTGCACTCACTATTCTGCACTCTGCACTCACTACTCTGCACTCACTATTCTGCACTCTGCACTCACTACTCTGCACTCTGCACTCACTACTCTGCACTCACTACTCTGCACTCACTACTCTGCACTCACTACTCTGCACTCACTACTCTGCACTCGCTACTCTGCACTCGCTACTCTGCACTCGCTACTCTGCACTCTGCACTCACTACTCTGCACTCTGCACTCGCTACTCTGCACTCTGCACTCGCTACTCTGCACTCTGCACTCACTACTCTGCACTCTGCACTCACTACTCTGCACTCTGCACTCACTACTCTCCACTCTGCACTCACTACTCTGCACTCTGCACTCACTACTCTGCACTCTGCACTCTGCACTCACTACTCTGCACTCTGCACTCACTACTCTGCACTCACTACTCTGCACTCACTACTCTGCACTCACTACTCTGCACTCACTACTCTTCACTCTGCACTCACTACTCTGCACTCTGCACTCACTACTCTGCACTCTGCACTCACTACTCTGCACTCACTACTCTGCACTCTGCACTCACTACTCTGCAGTCTGCACTCACTACTCTGCAGTCTGCACTCACTACTCTGCACTCACTACTCTGCACTCACTACTCTGCACTCACTACTCTGCACTCACTACCCTGCACTCACTACCCTGCACTCACTACCCTGCACTCACTACTCTACACACTCACTACTCTACACACTCACTACTCTGCACACTCACTACTCTGCACACTCACTACTCTGCACTCACTACTCTGCACTCTGCACACTCACTCTGCACACTCACTCTGCACTCACTACTTCGCACTCTGCGCACTCTGCACTCACACTCACCTTCTGCCTCACAGAGGGATGAAGTGAGCGCCGTTCTACTGGGCAGACCTGGGGTCGGGCGGGAGGGTCACCAGGGGCGCGCACGGCTTATAGAGCTATACCGATCAACACAATATTCTCCGGAGTGCCATCCATGTACCGCAGTAGCAGAAATTAGTTTGAAAGCATTGTCGAAGAATGCCAAAAAGCGCCTCATTTAGAAGCGATGAACAGAATTCAATTTTTAGAGCTCCCATGATGTGAAAACAATTTACAATGTACTGTGAACAAACTATTTACGAAGATAAAATATTAGTGAGATAGGTAGTAATCCTTATGCATATTGCCAGATAAGCAGGTGCACCAATGGTCCTCTACACTGGAAAGTCATTTTGAGGATGTAAACACTTCTCAGAAGACAATCTCCTTGACTACAGCGGACCTGCAACAGTGTGCAAAATGTCATGACATTTTGTGTTTACGTACTCTGCTGTATAGATATTTATTGCCCTAAATTTTTTTTCAGTATTAGAGGATATCTTTGAAAATACAAGCCTATTATGAAAGTGGATAGAAATGATTATGATCATCGTGGCTAACACAAAGGTGCAGTGAGGAAAGTGAGTGGCAGATATCGCCACCTCATGGTAACTGAGTATAGTGGGTCCAGTGGTAGCTTGCACAGCCACGTTCTTTCACTCTGTGTCCAGACTTTGACACTGTGGAATGGGGTTCAAGTCCCAGCGTCGGCTCTCCCAGAGATTACAAAAAAACATGCTGATCGAAAGAAATAAAATTAAACAATACCGATTGGCGTGACTAGGATAAATCCATGTGCAGTGCACTGCCCCCTTGCCTTGTAGACACCGCAGCCCAAGAAAACATGATTGACGGAGCAAAACGGTGGTCTAATTGTCCATAGCCAAAGTATATAACAAGCTGAGGATCAACGGGCATGAAAACAGCGTGGTGGGCGCGCACGTGACGCAGCGTGGGCGTGCACATCAGCTGAAGGATCGCCGGAGAAGACACGAGTCTGCCTGCTGCCATGACTGACCAACTGCAGAGGGAAAGAGCCCGGTGAGTGTGGGTAGAGGGGGGGGCGGCAGAGAGGGAGTGGGCAGAGAGGGATGGGGTGTGTGTGTGTGTGCGTGCGTGTGTGTGTGTGTGCGTGTTTCTGTGTGTGTCTGTGTGTGCACGGCCATGCCTGCCTGTGTGTGTGCGCGTTCACGGACCCTGGTCGGCGTGTTCACAGCTCTAGGTCCCTTCAGAGCGAACTCCATAACAATAGGTCTCGATGCCGAGACCTAAAAAGGAAAGATAAAATGATAACGCAATGTTATTATCATTTAATTTTTCAGTGCTGCTCAGATTTGTGGGATGGGCGGGCCGGGCTGCACAGGGGGGAGGAGTGGTGAAACCCCCATAATTGCGCACGAATATTTGGCCGGCAAAACATTTGCATGTGCACTTAGCATTTTCTACGCCCAGGCTGCATTACAGACTGGGTGCAGAACATGCCCAGGCTTCCATTCCACATCTGAGCACTGAACCACAGTGCTCAGACCAATTACAATGCTGCAGCGTTGTGATTGGCTTAGGGGAGTCTGGGTGCTTACCAATAATATTAATAATAATCCACATTTGTAAAGCGCAAACAGTCACCCGTAAGGGTCTCTAGGCGTTGGGGGTCGTCGGGAAGATTAAGCAAGCTATTGCCCAGAGTCACATGGTTCTGGGATAATCTGCCGCTGGCGCCAGGGATCGAATCGTGATCCCCAGATTCCAGCGGCAGTCACCCTGGCCGCATTGTGATTGGCTCAGGGGAGCTTATTCTGCTTCCTGAACAAACTAGTTAGGTAACAGGGAAATAGGGCGCACAGCTAAGAGTATGGCAAAAGTGTAAAATTCAAAGGTATCTAGATTAATTGCTACTAGGCTGGAAAAGGGATGTTACCTGTACCCCTTAGGTATCCTGAAGTTATCCAAGATAAAACTTTATAGATATTCCTGCCGAGCAATTCTGCTTCCTGTTCCAGTAGAAGCCAGGAAGAGGATTGAAGAGAGGTGGCGGCCTGCCAGCCGGCCGGCCGACAAGTAGGTGATTTGTTTTTACATGTTCTCTCTCCTCCCCATTTCCCCACCCAAGTCCTCACCACCCTCTGCCCCACTACTGATTCACGGGACCAGCCGTGACTGGTCTGAGACCAGGGAGGATGCCTGCCTGCTAAAAAGGGTGTACCGATTTCTGCTAGTGCTGACTGCCTAAGGTGGAAGAGCCCAGCCACAGAGTTTGAGAGAAGAGTGACCCAGAAGAAGCAGTTTGCCAAAGGAATGTGCCTGGGATCTCCTGGCCTCTCTGCCCAACTACAGACCAAGTTAGCCAATGATGCCTTATCCGAGTTCCCCCTTCTGAGAATACCACAGGGTACCTGTGTAAACTCTGCCTGCTCTGTGCCTCAGGACCTCACCCTAGCCCCAAAACAGAGGGAAAGATTCTCCACCCTGTGTTCTGGATTCATGCCCATAGGGCCTTCCCCGAGCTGCTCAATTAATCAATCAGTGTTTTGTAGAGCGGGCTACTCACCATTAGGGTCTCAAGGTGCTGAGTGGCAGAGGGGTGCAGCTCCATTGAGTTCATTCAAAGAACCCGGTCTAGAGGTCTTTCCTGAATTGGTCCAGTGTCTGGCTTCACCGGAGTTGGAGGGGGAGCTTGTTCCATGTCTTGGCTGCAAGGTAGGAGAAGGACTTTCCACCTGCTCTGATCCTGTAGAAGCTTGGGATGGTGGCTAAGGAGAGGTCGATGAATCGTAGGTTTCTCTTGGGTGCGTGGAAGGAGAGGCGGTTGTTGAGGTATTAAGATCCAATGTTGTGGAGGGCCCTGTAGGCATGCCTGAGCAGCTTGAAAGTTATCCTTCTTTCGACGGGCAGCCAGTGGAGGTCTCAGAGGTGTTGGTGTAGTGTAGTTCCTATATTCCCAATAGGCTCTGTGCATTGGAATAATATATCCTATAGATTTGACGTAGGACTGAGGTCTACTAGGTCTCTATCGAATGTACTAGACTTAATTGTGAGTGCCAGCTAAGTCAGAGGTCACTAGAAACTTTCTCGAATTCACAAGAAGGGATTAGTTTCTGACAACCGCTTAAAACATGACAACTTTGTTTCCGAAGAATAAGAAATGTATCTCTAGAATCGCGGAAACAATAGATAGATATTTTGACTCAGTTAATCGTGCAAATCAGAGAAAATAGAGAGACGGGCGATTTCAATAAAATTTATTTATTGAACAGTCTTCTTTCTCAAGCATAAGAAATGAACTGCTGCAATCGTAATACTTGTTGTACAGCACAAAGTGTACAATACGAAGAGTATTATAAAATAATACTATAAAAGCATGATATGGTTTCTAAACCATATAATATATAAAATACATACATTGATAAATAATGACTAAAATTACGCAACTGGTGTTTCTAAAATATGCCTACCCGGGTGTACCTAACATAGGTTTAGTACGAGGGAAGAAGTAAGTAAGGTGTAGCTTAGTTTTTAGTATTCTTTACCAAGAATATAATCCAAGAATTCTCTTAGGGTCTAATCAGCTCAGTACCTTGGTTTTTAGAATGTAGGAGGTCTGGTATCTCTCTCTCAGGACTCGATTTCCCAGCAACCCGCAAGGGTAGCCTGGAAACACTGGAGCTGGATTTCTCGGCTGGAGAAAGTACAGCGTCTCTCAGTGCGTCAGTTGGAGGGTCGGCTTCCTTTGGCACTTGCTGCAGCAGGGCGCGTCGGGCAAGTAGATAGTCGAACTGCTCCAAACCACTGTGTGTTTGTTTGGACAAGTGTGGGCATATTTATACCTTGAAGGTGCCGAGTTTGACGTAAGATTGGACATAATAACGTCATTAGAGACTTAATTCTCTGAAAACTCCTTGAGTTCTTGGATGAATCAATATTCATGCAGTGGGAGGTCCCTGAATGCTGAAGGCGGGTTTTTCCAAGAAATCGTTGTAGATTTTCGGAATTAGTGGAAGTAGCCAAGCCGTATTAGGACTACTTGAGTTATGACTTAATATGGTTATCATTTCAATGCCTATAGAAGGATACAGTATTTTATACCTCTATAAGGGCATGAATCTGGAAAATTACACTAGGGTCCTAAAACGCTATACAACACCCACTCCACGTATTATGTTTAATATTACTAAATCTATGAGCATAAAAAAAACATAACTGAAGCATGTTTTCATAATCCCACCCAAAATACATGAAATGCATCAAACATGGTGATACACATACATGAGTATTTATCTAGCACGTATTTTACTAACCATATCTATCTTTAAAAAATAAAATGACATTTATGAAATGGCTTCTAAATTTACAGAAGAAAAAAAATCGAGACCATTCCATATCATAAAATATAAACTGTTATCCTTTACATGGGAGAATGTCAAATATTGTCTATAGGAAGTATCAAAAAATTAATATCTTGTTCTCTAAGAATAGTTCTACTTTAAACAGATTACTTTGGTGCCAAGCGAAAAAAAATCCATTCTGGGAAGGAGAGAAGAGAAAAAAAAATTGATTGTAGATTGTAGAAACATAGAGTTCCCAAGTTAAAGGGCTTGTTTTGAAAAACCCGAAGGCCGAATTTCAGAGTTCATAGAACGCTGTGTGCACTTTTCAAAAGTTATTCTCGTGTCGGAAGAAAACATCAAATTATCTAAGCTGGCAAAGAAACCGTTTACCACAGTTGGTGAAAGTGGAACTACTTTATCAAGTAGATCAAATGTGCATAGATGTGAAGCATCGCCGTCAGCGTCATCCGCATTAGCAATGTTCGCTGTAGATGGTACCTGTGTGCTTGTTGTTCCACGTACCTCACCAATAGCTGGATTTGCTAGTGAGATCTCAATGAATGCCGTCATCAGGATTGGCAGCCGTTGGGTGCAACACGATGTAGGAGTCGTTACGGGACCCAGCAAAGTGTCAACATCCGTTGGCAGTGCTGATTGAAGTGTAAGACAAATGTCTAACACGCATTCTTCTCCGCAAAGCAGGCATCGTAGAACAGGTAAGATGCAATCTTACCAGATTGGTCTGAATGAAAGGAACCAAGTGGTATTCAGATCTCTTGAACAAGCCAAGCCAAGAATCTGTGTAATTCTGTCACGATACCGCATGGCCAGGAGAGCCCATTCCATTGTAGTCTGGGTATCGTCGGTGACTGGATTTGCCATATCGGAGCAGAAGGAACAAAAATAGAATTCCTGCTACGAGTCCCAAAATGAGAGGCCGACCACCAAACACAGAGTGCATGAAATTTGGAAAAATGCCGAGGACTGCTTTGAATGGTGTTAACAATCCCGAAAAGATCGTCTTAAATACATGTGCGATGCCACTGGTATCAGACATGTTTAAGATTTGACCTAACATTTCTGCGAAATGTACTGGGCAGTTTGTTGATAATAATGCATGTATCTCTGCAGAAGTCCTTGCAACTTGCAGATAATACGTTTCTGTAGACGTGGTCAGTGGCAGAGTTTTTTGCAAAAGAATGGCTTTCATTCTGCTTAAAATATCAATTCATACAGAAGAGATATTCAGTGAAGGCCATAACGCCGTCTCCTCGTCTGTCTTGCTTTTTGGATACAATACTTGCATACAACAAGTGACCCTGGCCGACACACTAACTAGATAAGCTTTTCCTGGCAACATGCCACAACAGCTGTGATCATTGAGCATAACATAGCTGCCATTGGAAAGCTGCCTGAAAATCGGGTCTATCACTGCTGCTGGACTACCGTGCTTGTGGCAAGAAAGGTTATTTAAAGAACCTTCGCAGGCTCCATGTAAATTAATACCTTCACATAAAAGTGTACCGCTTAGTGAGTTTTTACAATTTTTTGCACTAAGAAATACCTCCTTTCCCCCAATCCAACATTTGTGTATGTATGGTAAATTCCAGGTTGACTCAATGTATCCTTTACCCAACCTTTCATACAGGCCTACTGGTATATGCCGTAGACAATACTGAAATTGGAAAATCGTCACTGGTTACGTGACGGTGCCATGTATTATCCATTCTACGACAGGCTTCTCAGAAACTGTTAATGGTAATCTTTCCAGTTTTTCAATGCTCAGCACTGTATAGTCTGCTACTCTTTGTGCCTAAGAGATTTGTTTATCTGTAAGGTTAAAGAGAGTAAACAATGACGTGGTATTGATTAAACGCCATGGCACGTAGCCTGAACGTAGATTTTGTAACGTCCAGCCTAGCAGCATTATAGAACGTAATTGAGACTGGCCATGTTGTAACATTAGCAAATCCTGTTCTATTATGATACAAGATGATACAATGCTGTCCAAAGAATAGATCCTGGAGGACAGAGTCGTTAACCCATTGTCCACTACAGAGAGAGCGTTCTCTAAATTAATACGATCAATTTCATGTATTTTTTCTGCAGTTTCCATTTGTGTTATTTTCCAAGCTTCGTTGTACGCAGCGTATATACCGGCGTATATTCAACGTTTTTGGCGTTGTTTACAAGGCCCAATTAAGAAGTCTCATAACTCAATGCCTTCTTTAAGTAAGGTCAAGTGTTGTTTAATTTCTGGAAGTGTGGATTTCTGTAGCCACTCAAGGCATAGATTTCCTACACTGTATGTTGTTACTAGCCCTGGATGTTGTCTCTCAGAATATTTTGGATCTGGCCTATTCATTTTGAACTCTTCTATTTTGTTCATGAATCTATCTTGACAGTTATTCATGTCAATGGGCCAGATTAACCATTTTTTCCAATTAGGATTAGTTCTATTGTGTTAAATCTGTTTTATGTCTACCTCCTCATCTGCAGTGTCATTACTGTCAGGTGTTGGTCTCGGTATGGACGGTTTGTTTAAATCTTTTATCTTAGCTATGCCAAGACATGATGTTTGTTGAACAGTGTCATTTAAAAATATAATTTGTTCTGGAATAATGCAGGCTCTGAACAATGCTTCTAAACCTTGCACCTGCCATTCTTTTGTGCCCCAGACAGTTTTTGTCTCAATGTTGTTGTTCCAAAAGTTAAACCCTAATGTAGACGGCTGAGCATAAAAGTTCGCAGAATAAATTTGTTTAGTATTGGTCAACATGTTTTTTCATTCCTGTCTTATTTATATTTTTAAAATAAAACTTTCTGGATTTGTCACATTAAAACCTGTAAAGTATGGAAATTTCTCATAAAATGTTTTAGAGCTGCCTTTTGGTGGCGTTGGACAAAGTTCCCATTGATTGTAAGAAAAAACACTTCTAGGGTTTGCAGATTTGTGCAAATAATGGTGACCATAATGATTATAACAATACAATTCTTGATAGCTTGATGAACCTTCTAAGTGTTCATGTTTTTAAAATTTTGCTGACATTTCTAAGTCTGACGTCATATTATTAACAGTTTCAAAGTCCCAATCATCAGAAATAGTGCTCTTTGAGACAAAATCACTTAAAGAAACCTTAAACTGGTGTGGAATCTTCAACAATTCCACCGGGCCATAAATGCCATAAACAGTTGAGTCCCATGCTATACCACCAGGTATTGGAACAGCTGTGATGTTTACTGATGACAGGTCTCTTCGTTCACAATGAGATGATTTGTAAGGTTGCAGGAGCAAGTTGATGTTCTTACTTGCTGTGTCCATTGTACTGTATTTTCCATCTATCATTTGTCCCAAGCTTAAAACAAGAATGATCCAAAGTAGGAGAAAAAGTACACCTAACACAACCCAAAATTCAACCCATGGTGAAACCAGGTATATACTTTCAAGTTGATGAAAGAGTTCTGTTATTTTTTCTTTGAAAGTTTTATTTTGCTAGCGTTGTTTCAGGTTAACTGGGATCCTCAGAAAATGTATCAAAGTTGATGAAATAGCCAGAGGCAGTTCTGTCAATTGTTGGGATTGAATCCGGTTTTTCGGAATCGCTGGAGCTGTTTCTTCCTTTGTCATATTAGTATAGTCTGAAGCTATATCATTGCAGACAGGCATTTCTTGATGAACTGTTATTTGGGTTTCAAGAGGCACAAGTTCCATGGCTTTGTTGCATAGACCTTCTTTTTTTACTGCAGGTTTATCAAAAGTGATAAGTCTTTCAGTTTGAACCTCTTGGATTGTAGCAAGATTTGGTCATCTGCTACTTCTTAGGAGTCCACTGGGCCTACTACTTATTATCAGCCACATGATGTGATTTTACCAGGTCAATTGATACTGTTCTGTTTTCCCTTTTTCCAGCAAGCGGCGGTAGTAACACTGATCTTGTTCCAAGGATTGCTAAGACAGGTAATGCTTTCCTATAAGAAGGCCCAAATTCCTTCTTCACCGTGATCTTTTCCCTGACTAGATCCCCAATCTTTGGAATCCAGACAGGTCTTGCTGGGACAGGTGGTTTTTCTTCAGTGGTCGTTGTGCTTTGTGTTGTGTTACTCAGACTTCTTCTTGTTGCATTTAAGTCCAGTAAAACAGCCACACGGTCTTTGGTATCAATGTGGAATTTTAGTTTACGAACTGAACATCATCTGCGCCAGCTTGTCACCCACGTACAACGTGCACGATCGCCATTTTAGGCATCATGGTCTCCCTGTCCACAATCAGTCGCCAGCGCGCCCCTCTGACCCAGCAAGCATCCTCCGCGCACCCTGGCTCCCCCTCCCTCCCCCTCATGAGCATAACCCTTCTGCATGACCCTGTCCTTGGGAGTCACGCCTGCGCCTGACCAGCATCTCCTCTCCTCCCATGAATGCCCCTCTGTTGATAAACCTTCCCTCCGCGCTCGATTGTCCACGCGGCATGAATACCACTCCTTTGATGACCCCTTCCCCCGTGTCCAGCTGTCCACACAGGTCCGAGGCCATCGCCTAAGCCGGGAGATATCATTTACTGCCCCTTATTGTATGAGGTCGCTCTCCTTCAAAGGACCCTCTATTGATCCAGGCCTCCCCACCCCCTGTGATATGATCAGGCGCACACATCCTAAGACTCGACGGAACACTCAGCTGCGTGATGACCCCCTCCTCTTATCAGCAGGTTGAGGACCTCTATTGTGGAGGTATATGGGGGTGGGATTGACACGAGGATTACGGGGATGTCTTTTTCCTGGCGTCACAATGTTCTGATTATAATAAAGAAAGGTCACATGCCATAAAGCAGTGTATAAGAGGCCAGGCCTCCGAGAGGCTGTTAGAGCACCTCGAGACGATACCTTGTTGTCTGATCTGATGTGTTCTGCTCCGTCGGAATAAACTTCTGTTTCCTGTCTTCTGATCTCCGACGCCTGCCTCATTGCTTGGTAATTTGAATGGTACAAGGGCGGTTAGCGCCGGGCAAATCTTGAGAAAGGTCCTAGCCCTACCTTTTTCTACAATTGGCGTCCCAAAGCGTGGGGCCCATCAGCGACACGTGGATCCAGTGGGAGAGGTCCCGACGACAGAGTGAACGACTGCAACGATCGGGAAGAGCTCGTGTCCGATAGACCCTCGTCTGACAGCCGATCATCCGACCTTCACTAGTTCTGAACAGACCTCTCTCGAGTGATCTACGGTCCTGACTGGGAACCATCAGGAGTGCCACGGGCATCACGAAGGAGAGAGGACGATCGGGCGCTGGATCCAGAAGAAAGGAAACCGTCCATGCGGTCCGGGTAAGGTCGTGTAAACACGACGAATCGAGAAAAGATTGTTTTGTTTGGATAATACTAGTATTACGCTTTGTTGAAACCTCTGGAGATTCGTTGTCTGCAAACGGAGAAAACAACAGGCTCTCTCTTTGCAAACAGTGAAGGATAGGTAACGCAGACTTTTGTCCCCATTGTAATCCGTCGTGCCTATTTTTCTCCCCCACTGTTTCCCGAACTATCGTTCGTGGATTATTGTCTGGAGATTCTTTGTCTGCAAACAGGGAAGAACAAGGTCTCTCTTTGCAGGTAGAGAAAGAGTGGGTAACGATAACTTTTCGTGCCCACTTATTCTCCCCACTGAATTGTTTTGATTGACCGATTATTCGGTATTGGTTCGTTTGAGGTATTCACCGCCGGCAAACAACGGAGAATAGAAATATTCTGTCTAGTCTTTGCCCGCCGTGATAAGATAGGTAGTGCAGACTTTTGTCCCCGTTGTAATCCGTCATGCCTATCTTCTCCCCACTGGTTGGTAGCCTGTTTAGCCCGGACCGCTTATTAGAGATGAACCATCCAGCTCCACTGGAGGACACCCCTAATAAGGACATGTTCACTAAGCATGGACTAGTCGCTATAGCTTATACTAAGTTATGGCATAAATATACAAAAAAGAACCCTGAAAGTCAGTGGCCACTGATAGGTTCCTTTAATGAAAATAAAATAAAAACATTAGAAATAGCGCTCCAGAAGAATAAGACCACGCCCACTATGCTCGACAGTATCGGCATGTGGCGCAAAGACACGGAACAACGAAAGAAAAGAGAAGAAGCAAAAATAGGGAAAGAATTTCGAAAGGCAGCCCACCTAGCCGCAAAGCAACTAGAAGAGGAAAGAAAGGAAAGAAAGGAAGCTACACAAAACCAAGAATCAGGGTCGACAGGCCAATGTCCTGTTAGGACCCCCTCTGCACTCTACCCTGAATTGCCCTCCAAACAACGGGCGAACGATGAGTTACTGCTAGGTCCCCCAATCATCTACATGCCCCCTCCATATGCCCCCTGCCGATGAAGCTTTCAAGCTCCGAGTGCGAGCGAAAGTGACCTTAGTGCTAGTGCACCAGCCCTCACGGCCTCTGCACCAGCCACATTAACAACATCGTCAGACGACCCCGAGGCTAGTAAACAACCACCAGCCAGACCAAATAGGTTGGGCAAAGATGAGCGGGATGGGATCGACAAAATAGCAAAGACATTAGTAGAACGAAGGGAGAGCGAAGATTACACAATGAGCGTATATAATTCACATGCCGACAGCCACAGACGGCATTTCATCTTGCGATTCAGCTACCACACCCTGAACGCATATGAAGATAGGTATCGAAGTAAGGGCCCCGCTAAACTAACAACACTGTATAGGAAGATTGATGTTGGAGATGGGACTGAATGTGAGGCGACGGAGCTCTTCATGCAGATGCTTGAGGTCTTCCGCCACCTCACGGAACAAAAACCAGAAACCAAGGTTACAGTCCCTGAAACATCCTCAGTAGCAGTAGCCAATACTATGATGCCCATCAGAGAAGCGGCCCCTTACTGGAGCCCGCCACGGGGCCAGGGAACAAGCGATGATATTAATAATGAAGATGCAAAAGGGAGGGTTGTGTACAATTGGGTTTACCAACCATGGGACCGACAAGATATCCTAACCTTCAAACAAACCCTGCCCGATTTAAGAAAGAACCCGACAGCATTTTATACCGAATTAGGCACAGCCTTGGGTTCGACAATAATGACTTTAGCAGACATTGACTTGTTCTTTGGGTTATGCCTGCCAGCTGACGTGTGGAAGCAAATCCGGAAGGCTGACCACACGGATCTGTTTGGACATACCTGGGACCAACTCGGTAAACTAGATAGACAGCGAGAGCCAGGAAGGAAACCAGTGAAGGACATACTGGAACTCCCAGACAAACTAGTTCAGAAGTTAAAGACACTGATCCCGGAAAGAAAGGTAGACTGGTCGATAGTCACGGCCTGTCGACAGAAACCCCAGGAAGATGTGTCAGAATACTTCTCCCGATTCGAGACAGTGTTCTCCGACTACAGTGGCCAAGACATGACCACCGCAACCGGACAGCACCTGTTTGTACAAAATTATGTAAAGGGCCTAACACAAGAAGTCTCCCAAAAACTGCAGACGAGTGAGAGTAGTTGGGGGGCCTCCAAACCCGCAGCTATCCTTCAGATGGCTCAGTATTACGAGCACCAAAAGAATGAGAATGATAGGGCGTCCGAGAAAAAGAAGAAAGATTTAAAGGAAAGGGTAATGATAGCCCAGATACAGGGTATAGCGGTAGGACGGGAACACCAAAGAGGGAACTACCAATCAACCACCCCCAGAGATCTACCTCCTAAAGATCACACCCCAGCACCCCACACTGGACGTAGAGACATTAGCAATGACCAATGCGCCTTCTGCAAAGGGTTCGGCCATTGGAAATCCCAGTGTCCGGTTCTGCTAGAGATGAATAGAAATAGGGATTCCAGGGATGTGGCAGGTGGTCCGAGGAATAGAGTACAGGGACGAGGGCACCCCAACGACACCAACAATGACAGATCAGGGAGACTGAACACATTTGACCGTCCCCGACAGAACCAATATCAGCTATCCGAAGGTGAAAATGCCCCCGATTTTGCATAGGACTGCCAGGGGCAAGGGAGGGATCCAGTCGAGCTCTGTGTTGACCAGCAAGGTCCTTATGTCACCGCTAAGGTCCTGGGTACAGAGTCTCCATTCTTGGTAGACACTGGGGCGACACGTAGTGTGTTATCAAAACGACTGATTCCAAGGGCACCCTTGTCTGGCTCACACATAACGTCAATAGGTTTTGATGGAACGCCCTCCACTAACCCCCTGTCCGTACCTATTACCTTTGACCTGGAAAACAACACCACTGACGCGACATTCCTGCTTTCCTCCAACTCCCCTGACGCCATTATGGGCATTGACTTACTGAAACATTTTCGAGCTACCATTAGGTGTTCCCCAGATGGAATACGAGTCATCCTGTACGACAACCCAGACTTGCCCAGATCCCGTCCCCCACGACACATGTGCTCCATAACTGACGCTGACATGTCCTTGCTTGACACCCTGCCTCCGTACCTATGGGCCAAAAATGACTCTGATGTGGGGCGAATGATGATTGATCCTATTCACATAACTGTACGACAGGACGCTATGCTCCCGAAACTCCCACAATATCGGATATCCCCAGAGGGTGAGAAGGCACTGGTAGCGATCATTCAGTCTCTGGTAGATGCAGGAGTGGTTGAAGAGGTGGTTAGCAACGTCTGCAACAGCCCAATCCTACCTATTGTTAAGAAGCAAGGTGAAGGAGATGAGAAAGCGTACCGCTTCATCATCGACTTACGAGAGATTAACAAAGTGGTTGTACCCCAATATCCTGTAGTCTCCGATATCACCACCATTCTGACCCTCATCCCGTCTACTGCCACCACCTTCACTGTTATCGACCTTAAGAACGCGTTTTTCTCTATCCCCATTCATCCAGACAGCCGTTATCTCTTCGGCTTCACTTTAAAATCCCGCTCGTACCGATTTTGTAGAGCTCCCCAGGGGTACACTGAAAGTCCCAGCATTTACAGCCAGGCCCTCAAAAGACAGCTGGATGCCTTCCAGCTACCAGAGGGAGTGGTGTTGATCCAATATGTCGATGATATCCTTTTGGCGGCCGACACCACCCCGCTTGCAACGACAGCCACCGTCCAACTCCTACACTTTCTTGCAGAAAATGGCCATAAAGTCTCCAAAAAGAAGTTACAGTTCTGCCAGCCACAAGTGACTTACCTAGGCCATCTTCTGTCCAAAGAAGGGAGGAAACTTACACCCGACCGAATCCAAACCATCCTAGACACCCCCATCCCAAAAACACAAAAGCAGGTCCGCTCTTTGGTTGGCCTAACCTCTTTTTGCAGACAGTGGTTGCCTAATTACAGCCTCATTGTGAAACCATTACTTGCCCTGCTGACCAAAGATGTCCCCTCCCCGCTTCCTTGGACCACTGAGTGTCAAGCCTCCTTTAAGGAATTACGGGATGCACTCTGCTCAGCACCCGTCCTCGGAACGCCGGATTACTCCAAACCCTTCTCCCTCTTCACCCACGAAAGGGAGGGATGCGCATTGTCTGTCCTAACTCAATCGATTGGTCCTAAGCAGCGCCCTTGTGCCTACTTCTCCGCCACTCTTGATCCTGTAGCCAGAGCTTTGTCTGCCTGCCTTCGAGCAGTAGCTGCCGCTGCTGTCTCTATCCGTCAGAGCGAGGGAATCGTACTTTCCAACTCCCTCACCGTGCTAGTACCCCATGCTGTCGACACCCTCCTGAACCAAACCAAGACTCAACACCTGACTAGCGCACGACTGACAGGGTACGAACTGACGCTACTTGCACCCCACATCACACTAAAGAGATGCACAACTTTGAATCCTGCCACATTGCTGCCCCTGCCTGAAAATGACCCAGACATTCCTCCCATCCACGACTGTGTGACCCTCACGGACGAACAAACTAGGAGTAGGGTTGACCTCCGAGACACTGCTTTTACTGACCCCGATGGAGAGCTATGGGTAGACGGCTCATGCATCAAACTCCCAGATGGCACCACTTCAGCTGCCTATGCAGTAACGACAGCCCGAACAGTAGTTGAAACAGCCTGCATCGCACAACGATCTGCCCAGGCAGCAGAGCTGATAGCCCTCACCCGAGCATGCATCATAGCCGCAGGGACCACCGCGAACGTATATACGGACAGCCAGTATGCCTTCGGAGTGGTCCACCATTTTGGGCTCCTGTGGAGGGAGAGGGGATTCCTGACGTCCCACGGCACCCCAATCCTCCACGGAGATCTAGTTTCCGCTCTGATTGAAGCAGTTCTCCTCCCCAAACGATTAGCGGTGATCAAATGTCAGGCACACAAAAGGGTAACAGACTTAGTCGGACAAGGGAATGCATTGGCCGACATCACTGCACGAACCACAGCTGAGAATAGGACGGCAACACGCATGTATGTGACCAGGTCACAAGCAGAGAGATGGACTGACGCAAGGGAAATGATCAGAGACATCCAGTCGGCCAGCACCCCTCACGAACTGACTAAGTGGGCAGGGGTGGGTTTGAAGGACGAAGAGGGCTGCTGGCGAACAAAAGATGCAAACAGATGGTTGCTACCCGACTCATACCTGATCCCCATACTGACAATGGCTCATTCCCCCGCACACATAGGATCCGCACCCATGATCGAACTCATTTCCAAAGTCTGGCACAACGACAAAATCCCCGACTCAGCCAGACGCCTAGTTCAGCAGTGCCTTATCTGTCTGCAACACAACCCCGGGAAAGGAACTGTGGTACCCCGGGGAGGGTTTGGGACCCCCAATCACCCCTTTGAGGTCCTTCAGATGGACTACATCCAACTAGAGAGATGCCAAAGCTTGAAGTATGTACTAGTCATTGTATGTGCCTTCAGCAAATGGGTAGAAGCTTATCCAACCCGTGACAACACTGCCATGACTACTGCCAAAGTACTACTGAAAGAATTTTTCCCTCGCTATGGCCTTTGTCGAATTTTATGGAGCGACAATGGCCCCCACTTCATAGCTGAAGTTATCCAATTAATCCTAAAGGGGTTGGGGGTGAAGCAAAGGTTTCATGCGGTCTTCCACCCCCAATCCGCCGGTCTGGTGGAGCGCCACAATGCCACATTGAAGTTGAAATTGTCAAAAATAGTGGCAACCACCGGACTTAAATGGCCAGACGCTCTCCCTTTGGCCTTGCTATCAATGCGCTCCACTCCCACTAAACACCATTTGACCCCCTATGAGGTCGTATTCGGGCGACCGATGAACCTCTGGACCGCTCCCAAACCGACCTCCATTCATGACGTCCCGGACGTCCTACTGTCTGATTATTTGTGCAAATTAACTAAGACGTTGTCTGTCATTCATCAACAGGTGCAGCAGGCCATCCCCGATGCTTCCAGGGGCCCCGGCCATGACATCCAACCGGGAGATTTCGTGTTGATACGAAATTTCCAGCGGACCAAGAGTCTGGAACCGCGGTGGACGGGCCCCTGGCAAGTGCTGATTACCACCCGAACGGCGCTTCAAGTGGAGGGGAAGAAGCACTGGCTGCACGCACATCATTGCCGGAAGGTCTCTGCGAACCTGGCCACGACAGAAAACGTCAGCACCCAAGAAGAGCTCCTGAGCAAAGACCGACCGATATTGGACTGTTATCCCGATACTGAGGCACTCGAACTTGCAAAATTCTCTGATCCCACTGTGCCATCCAGAGAAGGGTATTTCCTGCGTCGAAAGGAGGGAGTTTCGGCTAAGTAGGCCACGGACTAAGTTAAATCTCAGAACGGTGACCTAAACACAATCAAGGGTTACCGGGAGAGAAGCTAAACGAAGTCTGTGGTTCTGCCCACTACCGAGCCCCTTGAAGGTGATGGAAGCGCCAGATAAGAAGATGATGGAAGCGCCAGATAAGAAGATGATGGAAGCAACAGGAAATACCCAGTATAGAAATCCAAAGACTGACAACTTGCACAAATCAAAGACAATCGCACTCTTCATTGTCTTCCTCTTCTGCCTCCTCCTCATGACCTCCTTCTGGATTCTGGAGGAAAGCACGCCGGCTCATGAGGCACTACTACCTATTGCACAACCGACACCCCTGAAAGAGCATCACCTAATCTCTCTGTCGCCTCAGCTCCGAGAAAGGCGCAGGGAATTTTGGAACAATTCCTTCGTGCAACTGTTGCACCAACACAACCTCGCTGCAAATGCTACGAACTGTTGGATCTGCGGGTTGCTCCCGCATGCCACTGGACACTCCATCCCCTTCATCCCTTCACCTTTCTCAGTTCACGGCTCTTGCCTCGCCTGGTTGATACTCATGCAAGAGAGCCACAAGGACAATGCCACCTCCAGCCGGACAGTGTCGCACTTCTACTCTGGGTTCTGGCTGAACAAAACCGAAAAGACCTCTGCTGCTCTGTGTCCTGCGCTCACGGGCGCCACCTTCCTTAAAGACATACCTGCCAAAGAAGAAGAAGTTGTTTTCCTTCGTGCTGATACCTGTTGTGATATTATGTGGGTGTTGCTTAGGTATCCAATGTCTGCCACCTTTGTGCGGCCTTGTTTCTAACTGTATGTGCCCAAAGACTTTGGACTTCCGAAATGAGCACATGAGTCCCCTCTATGAAGTAGAAATACGTGGCCTTATGGGGATAAATCCAAACTGACAAGTTGGCGAGACATGTTAAAAGGGAGGACTGTGGAATTTTAGTTTACGAACTGAACATCATCTGCGCCAGCTTGTCACCCACGTACAACGTGCACGATCGCCATTTTAGGCATCATGGTCTCCCTGTCCACAATCAGTCGCCAGCGCGCCCCTCTGACCCAGCAAGCATCCTCCGCGCACCCTGGCTCCCCCTCCCTCCCCCTCATGAGCATAACCCTTCTGCATGACCCTGTCCTTGGGAGTCACGCCTGCGCCTGACCAGCATCTCCTCTCCTCCCATGAATGCCCCTCTGTTGATAAACCTTCCCTCCGCGCTCGATTGTCCACGCGGCATGAATACCACTCCTTTGATGACCCCTTCCCCCGTGTCCAGCTGTCCACACAGGTCCGAGGCCATCGCCTAAGCCGGGAGATATCATTTACTGCCCCTTATTGTATGAGGTCGCTCTCCTTCAAAGGACCCTCTATTGATCCAGGCCTCCCCACCCCCTGTGATATGATCAGGCGCACACATCCTAAGACTCGACGGAACACTCAGCTGCGTGATGACCCCCTCCTCTTATCAGCAGGTTGAGGACCTCTATTGTGGAGGTATATGGGGGTGGGATTGACACGAGGATTACGGGGATGTCTTTTTCCTGGCGTCACAATGTTCTGATTATAATAAAGAAAGGTCACATGCCGTAAAGCAGTGTATAAGAGGCCAGGCCTCTGAGAGGCTGTTAGAGCACCTCGAGACGATACCTTGTTGTCTGATCTGATGTGTTCTGCTCCGTCGGAATAAACTTCTGTTTCCTGTCTTCTGATCTCCGGCGCCTGCCTCATTGCTTGGTAATTTGAATGGTACAAGGGCGGTTAGCGCCGGGCAAATCTTGAGAAAGGTCCTAGCCCTACCTTTTTCTACATCAAAGGGTTTCTGTTCCACCACTGAAGCTTGACAATTAAGATCCTGGATGAGCATTCTAGTACCAAATAATAATTCATATGGAGTGATTTCCCCCAGAGAATTTCTTGGCAGATTATTAAGACTACGTTGGACACTATTTAGAGGTTTTACCCACCCGTCACCCGAGCCTTATACCCTAGCTGTTATAGATTGCTTTATGTCATGTTTTTTTCTTTCCACTTCCGCATTTCCCTCAGGATGGAAGGGACTCGAAAACCGCAAAGCAATGCCCAAGCTGGCCATGGCCTCCTTGTAAGCTCGAGAGCTAAACGCAGGACCCTGGTCAGAATGTAGTGTGCCGATTGCGTATGTGCGATAAAGATTCGCAAATCTTTTATAACAGTTCTGGCGTCAGCTGAGCGCTGGGGCCACATCCAAATGAATCTTGTCCTAATATTTGTGTGAACGCATTCGTCTATAGTGAAGTCTGCGTGTAGATAAATACTCTAATGCCGTCTAACAATGGTGTCTGTACTGGGCTGGCTACTCTGTAGTCAGGAATCTGTTTTTTTTTTAAAGCTATGATCCTCGTGACAGGCATCACAGTTAATTCCAAATTCGTAAACTTGGACGCTCATTCCTGGCCACCAGTACCTCTTTTCTAACTCTATTAGTGATATTAAGATTCCTTGATGTATCAGACCCTTTCCCATATGTGCTTTGCGAACCAAAGCACTTCTCTCGCTCCTGTTTGGAATTACTCTATCTCCCACTCCAGGGATTCGAGAAAATGGAACTGAGTTTGATTCAATTATGTATGTATTACCGAGTGGATAATTTAGAGGTAATGCTGCATAGTTTCCTTTCATTGAGGATTTGACTGCTAGCATTGTTTCACCGTCTATTTTTGTTTTTGAACGAGTGATTGCAGCCTTCTCGGCCTCATCAGGCAATGAATTCCCTTCAACGTGAACGCCATCACGCTGATGACTCAGTGTATGAATCACATGAGTCTTTTGTAGTTCTTTTTGCAAAAGAACTACTTGTTCCCAAAGCAATTTATGCTTATTTGTGCCACCTTTAGCATCTTTGAAACCGTTTTGAACCCAGTTCTGCAAATATTCGTTGTAAAATTGAACGCAGTATTACGAATTGCACACTATGAGTGTGGAGAATTCACAATCGGTATTTTCAAGCGCCATCTTGAAAGCCTATAGTTCAGCTCGCTGAGCTGTACAGTCCCCGAGTGATTGAGTTTTGGTGACCATTGGTCTGAATTTACCTTAGTGCCAGCGACCTTTAAAAATCGTGCACGCAGCACTTTAGGCTTGTTTACCCCCAATTGCGGGCTGTGCTGATCCATCTGTATATATTATACAGCCGTAATGTTCAAGGGGCAGAATTGCAGTCAACAGAGGACATTCTAATTTGTATTGTAGGAATTCTTGTGTTTTTAAATACGGGTCAAAAACGTATTCAACGTCTGTTGCAGCAAGAGAATTAACCCATTGTATCCATCTTGGATGTAAAGCTTTAGCATTTGGAATGCTTGCCTTTGTCACTGCCTCTAAGGCAGGTACAGGTGTAACGATTTTAATGTGTTTACCCTGTGCAAGTGCTCTCTCCTTTGCTACAGCAGTCTGAACCGCTGTCAGAATCTTTTCTGTCGATGTGAACTTAATTTCAGCTTGTGTGTACAAGTGTGACTTTTATGCTATTGGTACCATCTCGCCTTCGTTAAAGGTTAGGTATGTGAATCCGCATCTCCCTGGGATGATTCGGATCACTAGGGTACGCACGTTGTCGCGTGTTTTTAACTGTGTTTTTGCTAACATGTCTGTTTGCACTGAACGCAAAATTTCTGTGTGTTTTTGTGTCCAATTAGTTTGTTTGAAATCAGGTTTGATTAGTTCGTAGAGAGGTTTAACCTTTTCTGTGTAATTTAGAACATAAGTTCTTCCAAAATTCAGGAAACCTAGAATCGACTGAGTTTTTCTGCGTTTTTGGAGTGCACATTTTTCTAAAAAGTTTGCTGCCAGGCTTTTGCCTTCACTTGATAACTCATATTCCAAAAATAGGACATTGAGGTGGGCAATTCGTGATTTCTTAAAATTGAATGTATACCCTTCAGACGCAAACCCAAGTATTATGGTGTTCACTTTTTTCCAGTGTATGTCCAAATCATTGACTGTAAGATAGATGTCATCGACATACGATAATACCTCATCATCGTAAGTTTGTAGTAACTCTGTTACTCTGGCTGAATATAACCCTGGTCTATTCTTGAATCCCTGGGGAAGACGGCAAAATTGTCGTTGTGTCCCCATTATTGAGAAAGCGGTCAAATACCTGCTTTCAGGTGCAATGTTTTTTTTTTAAACAGATTTTATTAGTTGCATGGTAGAAACATATCAAGTAACACTCTGACATCCAGAGACAATCACTAGAGGCAAGTTATCAAGTACAATGACATGCAAGCATTTTCATTGGTAATCAAGCAGTTGAAACAAACAAAGGAATGCAAGGTTGCACAACCCTCCCTCCCCCCCCCCACTCACCCTCAACCTCCCTCCCCCCCGCGCGCGCCGCTGCCTACTCCGCCCGTGTTGTGCTTGGAACATGGCACTCCTGCCAATCGTGCCACTGTGTCCACCCATATCACAGGCTGTCAGACTATTAAGTGAGTTGTAAGACATCTTCCTCTGGAGGCGGTTCCAGGTCCAGGCCCCGATAGTCTGCCCACCGCTTCCATATTCTGTAATACTTAAGCAGGCACCCCCGTGCTACATATACTGGCTGTTCCAGTCCCATACAGAAGTCCATCCCATTCTGCCAAGCTATGAGTGACGGGGCTCGGAGCTCCTTCCAAGATCGTGCAATGTCCCTTTTGGCCAGGGTTAGTCCCAACAGTAGTAAATGATGCTTATATCGGTTGCCCCCCACTCCAGCCAGCACGTGAAGAAGGGTCAATTTGGGATCTTTCTGAAGCGCCCAGGCCAGGACCTCATTCAAACAACTAAATACTCTATCCCAGAACCGCTGTAGGACCCTGCAATCCCATACTGTGTGCAGCAGCGTACCCACTTATGATCCACACCTAAGGCAATCTGGGGACGCTATCAATCCCGCCCTCCACAGGCGCTGCCTAGGGTAGTACGTTCTATGAAGGTACCTGAATTGTATCAGTCGCAAGCGCGTGGAAATGGCCGCTCCCCTGGGCCCCTCCAGTGCTTCCACCCAATCCTCCTCATCTAGCTCCCCAACATCCCTCTCCCACTTGGTCCTGAGTTGGGCAAGGTCTGTGGAGCTGTGACGCACTAAGGTTTGATAGATACGGGATATCTTTTTGTCTGGTAGATCTCCCATAAAGACCTTGGCCTCGATGGGACTGAATTCCGGTATGTCTTCCACTCCCTGAAGATACAGAATCAGAGCATGCCGGAATTGGAGGTATTTATAAAATTGGGTACGTGGCATTTCGAATTCCTCCCGCAGAGTGTCAAATGACTTGAGCACACCCCCAGACATGACATCACCTAATGTAGAGATGCCTATCGCGTCCCAACCCCGGAAGCCCACTAGGGCAGCGAGCTGGGGCAATCTACCATTCTGCCACAATGGGGTTTCTAGTGTCAGGACATTCCACCAGCCCACAATATGCAAGGCCTGCCGCCAAACCTGGAAGACCACCTGCGTGATGGATGGTAGGGACCCCCGAAGAGGTGCCGAGTATAGTAGTGTATGTAAGGAGGCGGAGCCCATCAGGGCTCGTTCCACCGCATATGCGGGGTCTCCCCTGTCCGCATACCACCAGTCGTTCAGTACTAGAAGGTGGGATGCCTGATAGTATGACAGGACGTCCGACGTAGCAAGCCCTCCCGTAAAAGTGGAGCGAAAGCAAGTCCGCAATGCAACCCGCACAGCGCCCCCCCCCCCCTCCCACAGAAAGCCACTCAATGTCGCGTTTAGGCGCCGAAACCAAGCTTGTGGGACTAACGCCGGAGGATTCTGCAATTGATAAAGTAAGCGCGGGAGCGCCACCATCTTAAAAATGGCAGATCTACCCTGAATGGAGAGCGGCATCCTGGCCCATGCCTTAAGATATTCCCGTGTGCGCTCCCACACCGGGGCAATATTGTGCTCCATGGCTACGGACGCCTCTTCCGTGAGGTATACCCCCAAATATTTCACTCCATCTGCGGCCACCTGCAGCTCGTTGGCCCACTCTCCAATTGGCTGCGGGCCCCCCAGAAACCAGAGGGTGGACTTCCCGGGGTTCATATAGAGACCCGAGGTTTCGCCAAAGATTTGTAGGATGCACATAATGCGAGGCCCCGAGCGTTTCAGGTCGGTGAGAAAAAACAGCACATCATCTGCGTATAGGGCTATCCTATCCGCCACATCAGTCGACCACTGGAAACCTTTTAGTTGGGCGTCGATCCATACCCACGCTGCAAGGGGTTCCATTGCGCGTGCGGATAGGTACGGGGAGAGGGGGCACCCCTGTCTCGTCCCCCGCTGGATCCCGAAAGAGCGGGATATTCCTCCGCCCATTCGCACCGCTGCCGTCAGGTCCATGTATAGGAGCCGTACATAAGCCAGGAATCGGGGGCCTAGGTTCAGGCGTCCCAATAGGGCAAATAAATACGTCCAGCTCAGGGAGTCGAAAGCCCTATCCATGTCCACCAATTGCAGCGCAGCCCGTTCTCCCAAACCCCGCCAAGCCGAAATCGCAACCTGAGCTCGCCTGATATTATGCCGAATGGCACGCTGAGGCATAAAGCCGGCTTGGTCCGGATGAACCAATTTCGTGATGTGGGGCTTGACTCTATTAGCGAGGGCCTTTGCTAGTATCTTGGCCTCGGTATTGAGCAACGAGATTGGACGGTAGAACTCATGTCTCTCCGGGGGGCTCCCCGGCTTCAAGAAGACAACTACCTCCGCCTGTCTCCAATCCTTGGGCAGTGTACCACTCTCACATGCCTCCTCAATGACCTGCCGGAAGTGGGGTGTCAACTGCGTCGCATAAAGTCTAAAGAATTCGCTCAGGAACCCATTCGGCAGGGCGCCTTGCCCGGGTTCAGTTCGCCCAGGGACGTGGCCAGTTCGTCATCCGTCAGCGGCCGATCTAACGCATCACGAACCTCATCCGAGACAGCCCTCGGCGGAAGGTCATCTATGAATCGCTGCACCATTTCGGCATCCAGGCACTCCCGGGGCGCATATAGGGTCTCATAATATGAGGCAAAGCTACCCGCAATCGCACTGGGCTCCAACAGCGGCTCCCCATCCGGGGTGATTATCTAGGGCAGTGGCTGGGCATGCATGATCCCCTGACACAGGCGATGAAGCATTTCGCAAGACTTGTCGCCCCACTGGTATATACTGCTACGTGTGGCAAGCGAGGCCTGGCGGGCCTCATCCAACAGAATCGATGTGTATTGCTGTTGCGCTAACACTAGCTGACGCCTCTCCCGTCCGCCGTCCTCCCCCCGTCCCCTGCGCTCTAAGTCTTCCAATTCCGCCTCTCACCGCACTAGGCCCCTACGCTTGTCCTTCCGCGCTGCTGAGCATCAAGAGATATCAATACCTGCATAGTGGGCTTCATTGCCTCCCACACCACTACCGGGGATTCCACTGAGCCCGCGTTTGTGGACAGGAAGTGCGCAAGTTCGCAAGTCATGTGAGCGCGATAGGAGGGCTGCATCAATTGCCAAGGCGACAGGCGCCATCTGAATGGCTGCCGGGTGCGCCCAGTGTCGACCACGACAGAGACCGGAGAGTGATCCGATAGTGCCCATGGTAAAATCCCCACTGACAGAAGCCTGTTGGCCATCGTCCGTGGAACAAAGATGTAGTCTAGTCGTGAGAACGAGTCACGCGCTGAGGAAAAGTACGTGAATTCCCTACGCGCCCCTTGTTTGTACCTCCAGGATTCAACCCAATCCAACCCCATGACAATTGCTTTCAACCGAGTCGCCTGCCCCTCCCTCCCGGTCACCTCGCCATCGCCAGCAGCGCCCCGCCATCTGTCCCACGAGACCTCCATAAAGTCGTTCCAGTCCCCCCCCACAATGGTTAAGACAGTAGGCATGTCCACCCAAATAGACATCAGCTTCTCCACCAGGGCCCATTGCAGCCGGGGCAGCGCGTACACAATGCCAATGACCACCACTTCACCCCCAATCTCGCCCTGTATGAACACATACCTGCCCTGTGCGTCTAGCCATGTGCGTCTATGGACAAAGGGGACTCTACGATGTATCAGAATGGCCACACCCCGTGACCCCCTCGTAAAGCCAGAATGAAAGGCCTGTGTGAAGCCATTTCGCTGAAGGCATGGCGCTTTGGTGCCCATTAGATGGGTTTCTTGCAGTAACATTATATCTGTTCCCCTTCTCTTGGCCCAGGTAAACACAGCCCCCCTCTTCACCTTATCCAGCATCCCTCGCACATTCCAACTCAGTAAGCGTGTCCCGCAAGGACCTAGCCGTGACCCCACGTTATCTGATGGCATTTATGTAGAAGCACATATTTTGTAAATGTCTCGCCGTAGGCAGCAATGGCAGTACCCACCACGGATCGGAAGCAGCATAATACACGCAGACCCTTTCCTTTCAGGTGCAATGTTTTGACAAAAAAAACCATTTGAGATATCTAATGTAGTTTTGTATTTTTTCCGAACAATGTTATTCATCAGTGCTGCACTATGTGCATTTTGTACTGCAAATGTTTTGCAACAAGAGTTTAAGTGTCTGTAATCCAAAACTAGACGATATGAATTGTCTGGTTTGGAGACAGGAAACAAAGGATTGTTCATCAATGAGGTGCATGTTTCAATCACCCCTTGGTATTCAAGTTGATTTAAAATCTCCCTGACCTGTTTTTTAGCTTGCTATTTTACAGGATATTGCCTTTGCATTGTTGGTTGAGTTTTCAACTGGATTTTATGGTGAGGGGAATCCTCATCATAACCTACGTGATTTTTGTATAATGCTGGAGCCTGAGCTACGGCCCATTTTCTGGCATAGGTATATTTTTTATGAATTGGAATGTGATTTGAGTAGGCTGGCATAATTATCTCTTCGCCATGTGGGCACTCCCTGACAAATTCAGGTGACCAGTCTTGTTCAGCTAGAAGAATGTCATAACCCTTAGATAGCTTGTCCCAAAAGAGTGCTTTAATTTTTCTAGTTATGTCCCCCTCCATCCGGAGTGTTACTTCATATAACTTATGTGGTACACTAACCCTGGTGTCGGCAGTTTCAACTTGAATGCATTCATTCAAGTGCACTGTCTCCAGATGATCCTTCAAGATCTTGCGAGCTATGGTTACGCTGTCTAGCATTGTTTGGGCCCACTCCCCGTTCTTGAGTTGTGTCCTCAAGATCCTCTGCATGTCTGATCTTTAGACTTGCTACCTTCTTTTTGGTGAATTGAGTTTTCTTATTTTTTGAAACGTGCTTTTCGTCTTTGGACTTCACGCATTCTTCTTTTTGTTCTGATCATCCACTTCTCTCGGATTTCTGCGAGGAAGTCTGAAAGGTACGAGAGGAACGGTATCAATGTCTTGATATCTATCAGGTTTTCTCAAATTATCCTTATTTCTGAGGTTGTACCTCTTTTCAGAGGGCTCCTGTTGAGGAGACCTTCCTTTGGACTGGGAACTCTTCTCTCTAGGAAGTGTCTGTTTGCTGTTTTCCCACTTCTTTTTAGTAGTGGTGAGATTATTTTTAATAAAAACTTTTTCAGGATTTTCAGTTACTTGGGGTTTTATTGGTTTCCCACCCAAACTATCTCTACCTAGTTCTTCATTTGATTTTTCAATAATTCTGGCAAGTTCAAATGGTTGTACTGTCATATATGTTTCTTTTAGTTTTGGGCGGATTGCCACAGATGCTGCTTCACCTTTTATGTTGGCTAATAGTATAGCCGAGACCTGTTTGAAATCTTTCAGTAATTTCATACCCAGATTTAAGGCTGGTTCTGGACCGTATTGTTTTTGAATCTGTCTCAGAACGGTATAGACGGGACACCATGTGTTTTTGTGTAGATTGAAGCAAAGAAGTGTGGTGCAATCCCCATTGGTAAACAGATTGTTAGAATCCTGTGTTTCTCATGAGGTGTCCTATCAGGGAAAACTGCCTCTATTTGAGTAATTTTTTGAGCTCACCAGAATGGAATTTGTTCCCGTTTTGCAGGTAATTTACCAATGACTGACTGTATAGTCTGTGGTGTAATTTTGTTTGTGTTCTCCTGATGAGGGATGTGCTGTTGAATTCTTACAGCTGGTTGGAATGTTAAAGTCCTCATGACCTATTAAACCAACTGTCTGTGTATCTTAATCAGCTGTTTTAGCTGAGCTAACAGTTCTGGAGCTGTCATCCTCTCAATGTCAGGATGTGGTGTCTAGCTGGCTAGTACCGGCCATGTGGCTCCTGGTCTACCTAGTGAACCGAGCCTGGTAATGCGATTTTGATGTTGTAGGGTGCCATTGAACCAGAGCTGATGCTCTTGGTAAGTTAGTGGAATTTCAACCTCCTCAAAAGGAACGTATTCTGCTGGTGGTTCCTTTAATTTATAGAAGTGGAACTTGTGTGTTACTGAATTTGCTGCAGGAAACAGAATCCATGAATAGAATACCTCTGTCTGCCGATATTCATGTGCCTCTATAACAAATATTACTGTACCACCTCTTGGTGATACTCCATTTTCTTTAAGTTTTCTAGTAATTATTTTCCTTATATTTACCGGGATGAGTATAGCATCCGGGCATTTTGTTGGAGATGTGTGTCGTCTAAAACTGCCTGAGCTGCTGCTGCAGCAGCTCTCTCGTCGTCACTATCCGTCATTTTGTTGACCGAAAGTGTGCAGAGCAAGTTTCAAGGAAACAAAGATTAGGTGCATAATATTTTGGAACACTGTATCCTTCAACGTTGAATAAACCAAAAACTAATGCATAGGATTTTCGTCTTACTCCGTTTTGGCGGATATTATCTCCTTTTACCCACTCCAGACGTCTATTGGAGTATTTTACGGGAAAAAGGGGTCTGTGTGAAAAGCACGACTGAATTACTCTAGTATCTAGCGTTAAATGATCACCTTACCAAACGTTGGGCGCCATGTAGTGTAGTCCTATATACCCAATAGGTAGGACTGAGGTCTACTAGGTCTCTATCGAATATACTAGACTTAATTGTGAGTGCCAGCTAGCTCAGAGGTCACTAGAAACTTTCTTGAATTCACAAGAAGGGATTCGTTGCTGACAACCGCTTAAAACATGACAACTTTGTTTCCCAAGAATAAGAAATGTATCTCTAGAGTCACGGAAACAATAGATAGTTCTTTCACTCAGTTAATCGTGCATGCTTCGTTTCACCAGAGGTGCAGAGAAAATAGAGAGATGGGCGTTTTCAATAAAATGTATTTATTGAACAGTCTTCTTTCTAAAGCATAAGAAATTAACTGCTGCAAAAGTAATACTTGTTGTACAGTACAAAGCGTACAATACAAAGAATATTATAAAATAATACTGTAAAAGCATGATATGGTTTCTAAGCCATATAATATATCAAATACATACATTGATAAATAATGACTAAAAGTACTCAACTGGTGTTTCTAAAAAACGCCTACCCCGGTGTACCTAACCTAGGTTTAGTACGAGGGAAGAAGTAAGTGAGATGTAGCTTAGTTTTTAGTATTCTTTGCCAAGAATCTAATCCAAGAATTCTCCTAGGGTCTAATCAGCTCCATACCTTAGTTTTTAGAAAGTAGGAGGTCTGGTATCTCTCTCTCAGGACTCGATTTCCCAGCAACCCGCAAGGGTAGCCTGGAAACACTGGAGCTGGATTTCTCGGCTGGAGAAAGTACAGCGTCTCTCAGTGTGTCAGCTGGAGGATCGCCTTTCTTCGGCACTAGCTGCAGCAGGGCGCGTCGGGCAAGTAGATAGTCGAACTGCTCCAAACCACTGTGAGTTTGTTTGGACAAGTGTGAGAATATTTATACCTTGAAGGTGCTGAGTTTGACGTAAGATTGGACATAATAACGTCATTAGAGACTTAATTCTCTGAAAACACCATGAGTTCTTGGATAAGTCAATATTCATGCAGTGGGAGGTCCCTGACTGCTGAAGGCGAGTATTTCCAAGAAATCGTTGTAGATTTTCGGAACTAGTGGAAGTAGCTAAGCCGTATTAGAACTACATTAGTTATGACTTAATATGGTTATGATTTCAATGCCTGTAGAAGGATACGGTATTTTATACCTATATAAGGGCATGAATCGGGAAAATTACAGTAGGGTCCTAAAACGCTATACAACATTGGGGGGTGATGTCGTCATGCCTTGAGATACCAAGGATTAGTCTGGCTGTAGCTTTCTGGACGGTCTAGAGTTTGCGGTGGAGTTTCTTGTTGATTTCAGTGTAGAGGGCGTTGCGGTAGTCCAATCAGTTGGTAATGAGGGCTTGAGTGACTATTTTCCTGGAGTCGGCGGATATCCATCCAAATATTTGACGAAGTATGCAGAGGGTGTCGAAGCATGCCGAGGAGACGGCGTTGATCTGGTGATTCATAGTGTGCAATGAGTCCAGTATGATGCCAAGGTCTGTCGGGATGGGTGGGTTTCCGAGGGCCACCAGGTGTCGTCCCTTGCTGAGGGGTGGAGCCGAGGATGAGGACTTCTGTTTTCTCTGAGTTGAGTTTCAGGCAGCTGCTCTTTATTCAGGTTGCAACGGGTTTCAACCCATCTTGGAAGCTGTGCCTGGCTATGTTGGGTTGTTTGGTGAGGGAGAGGATGAGTTGGGTATCATCGGCGTAGGAAACGATGCTGAGCCCATGGTTTCTGGCGATGGTTACGGAGGGGGCCATGTAGACATTGAAGAGGGTGGGGCTGCGGGAGGATCCTTGGGGTGCTCTGCATCTGGCCTCTGTTTGTTCTAATAGGAAGGGCGGGAGTCTTATTCTCTGTGTTCTGCCAGTGAGTTAATTAGGGTATCCAGTCTAGCGCCTTTGCTTGAATGCAGTCGTCCTCGAGTCTGGTGGCTCGTGTGCTTTGGGAAATGGTGTTGAAGCCTGCTGAAAGGTCCAGGAGGATGAGAGCTGCTGTTTGGCCTTGGTTGAGGAGAGCACAGATGTTGTCTGTGGTGGTGAGGAGGGCGGTCTCAGTGGTGTGGTTGTTGCAGAATCCGGATTGGGAGGTGTCTAGGATGTTGTTGGCTTTGATTAAGTGTGCTAGCTGGGTGTTGATGGTCTTCTCGATGACCTGGCTGCGAAAGGGAGCAGCGAGATGGGCCTGAAATTCTTTAGGTCCATTGGGTCTGCTGAGGGTTTCTTCAGGAGGTGGTTGACTTCAGCATGCTTGATCTGGGAATGTGGCGCTCTCGAGGGAGCAGTTGATTGTATGGCGTAGCTCGACTGTGATGACTGTGGCGGCGATGTGGAAGATGTAAGGCGGGTAGGGGTCTAAAGGTGACCCGGAGTGGATGCTCTTCATGGTCTTTACGGGTCTTCTGTCATGAGCTGCTTACATCATCACAGACCCTGGTAATCACAAGTGTGTACCCTATGTAGATAACAGCTCCACTCCTGTGCTTGGAAGATTTAGATGTGAGCCATGGTCAAGTAATACCAATGTCTAAAAACTTTCCTTTTCCTTTTCACCAACTTGCCTTTTGACAAACTGCATTCCAGAAACCCTGGTGGGACCGGATCCCCAGGGCACAACCACCGCAGCTTTGCCAGCTCCTGGGAAGTCTTCTTCACTCCGAAATGGACTACTAGTCTGTTACGGGCTCCGTAGGAATGGGCAGGAGTCGGGTTCTTGTTAAAGGTGCTTTTAATGAAGCAAACAAAAAGTCGGTACAGGTTTTTCGGGGGTATAGGGGTGGGCGTGGGGATCGGCTTCTACTCCGTCTTCGAACTCTTGGCTTGGGCGCCACGGCTCGCCTGGGTCTTTCCGGGTTCTTCCTCAACAGGGGCCTGTCGACGTCCGTGATGGCTCACGATCACCAGTATCCCAAAAGAAAGAGAAGGGAAGTGTCAGGGGAGTGGTCACGAACAAAACGGTGCAGGGAATTGGGGAGTGAGGGATTAACCGAAGTGTATCACACAGGGCTCTCAGTCGGTGAGGGGCGGTGCTCAAGGTCAGGGGAACAGGGACTGAAGGGAATCCCAATCACTCGTCCGATCCGCCCTTCCTCCCAACCCAGCCCGCAACTCTTCTCCGTACCTGGGTTAGCCACACACCTCCCCCGGGTGAGTGCTGGGCGAAGCGCCATGTCGGGGGCCTCCTGGCTTTTCTTTTGGCAATGGTACGGCTCTCTCCCTTCCGATATCCTCCTCCGGTCGTTCGCTCATTTTCCACTCTGCTCTCCTCTCTCGCCTCCTTCTCCACTCTCCAACCTCCGGTGTACAAGCACACCCTCTCGGTCTCAGCTTCCGCATTTGACGCCGCAGCGTCTCTGTGAGGCCCCGCCCACTCCTCCGAGGGCTGCCAGTTAAAGTGCCAGTGCACTTCGTCGTCCTCGTTGTCCCTGGCAACCTCGTAGTCAATAGAGGCGAGTTCCGTCTGTACAGGGGAACAAGCATGGGGTAAACGGTGAATGCCCTTTTGCACAGTCACTGATGCAGTACTAGGGGGAGCGGGCCGTGCCACCCCGCTACACACCTCCCCCCCTGGACGCTCCCGATCGGGGAGGGGATGGCACGACAAGTAATCAGCGCCCACATTGCCGGTCCCTTTCTGATGTAACACTTTGAAGGAATAAGGTTGCAGGGAAAGGAACCACCTCATCACCCTTGCATTGTTGGATTTATTACGGGCCATCCAGAGTAACGGGGCGTGATCGGTGTAAAGTGTAAACGAGTGCCGCTCCAAGTAATAAGCCAGCTTCTCCACCGCCCACTTTATGGCCAAGCATTCTTTCTCTATGGTTGGATACTTCAGTTCCCTAGGGAACAGCTTGCGGCTGATGTACAAGATCAGATGATGCTGTCCATCAACCCCAGTCTGTGACAGGAACGCCCCTATGCCATAGTCGTATGCGTCCGTGTGCAATGTGAATTGTTTAGAAAAGTCCTGGGAGGATAAGACAGGAGTGGAAGTGATGAGGTGCTTCAAGGTGTGGAAGGCGGATTGCATGGAGGGGGTCGGGATAATCCGGGTGGAGGACGTCCCAGTACTGCGAAGGGAATCAGTAAGTGGAGCAGCTATATGGGCAAACTGTGGGAGAAAACGCCTGTAATACCCTACTAGGCCTAAGAAGGCTCTCATTTCACGCCTGGTTTCGGAGTGTCTGCTATAGCTTGGACTTTTTCAATTTGAGGCTCGATGAGTCCGTTCCCCAAGACGTGTCCGAGGTACTTCACCTTTTGATATGCCACACGGGACTTTTTCGCATTGATCTTCAAGCCCTCTTGTTTCAATGCCTCAAATACTGCCCGAAGGTGTCTTAGGTGGGTTCTCCAATCGGGACTGTACACGACGATGTCGTCAAGGTAGGCTGAGGCGAACCCGGACAGATCTTTTAACACCGTGTTCATCATTCGTTGAAAGGTGGCAGGTGCCCCGTGAAGACCGAAAGGGAGGACGGTGAATTCATAGTGGCCATCATCGGTAGAAAAGGCCGTCTTTTTTCTATCCTCCTCCCTTAGGGGCACCTGCCAATACCATTTTGTTAAGTCCAGGGTCGTGATATATTTGGCTTCGCCCAATCTTTCCACTAGATCATCAACGCGAGGTATGGGATACGCATTGAATATTAAGACTTCGTTTAGAGCTCGAAAATCCATACAGAAGCGTCTGGTTCCATCTGGTTTAGGTATCAACCCAATGGGACTTGACCAGTTACTGCTCAATGGCCGGATGACGCACAGATCTAGCATGTCCAGCACTTCCTTCCTTATGTCCTTTCTTCTGGCTTCCGGTACCCGGCATGGTTTTATCTTGACTGTCTTACCGGGTGTTGTCTCAATACGGTGTTCTGCCATGGTGGTTCTGCCCGGTATATTCGAAAAGAGGGACTCATAACGCTTCAGGGTATCTCGTAGTTCCTGGGTCTTTTTTTCCTCTAGCTCATCGTTTATATGCAACTGGTCTAGGGTTGATGACAGGGTAGTGGCTTTGATGTCGGCCGCTAAGTGCACTCCGGATGGAAGCGGGCCCAACCACTTTTTCAGTAGGTTTATGTGATATATCTGTGTTTTGGTTGGACTGATTTGGAGCTTGTAACTAGTTTGTCCTATCACAGAGATCACCTTGTATGGTCCGACCCATTCAGCTCTGAATTTCTGCATGGATGACGGAAGCAGCACTAGGGCCCAATCGTTTACCTGCAGGAGTCTCCACTTCTTGCCTTTGTCGTATGTAAGCTTTTGTCGATGTTGGCTCTTCTCAAGGTTTGTGTAGGCCAGGTCCCTCAGCTTCCCTAGTTTACTCTTCAGTTTCTGGGCATATTCTAGGGTAGTCAGTGTTTCTTCTGGTGTTTCCCTCTCCAAGGCTTCTCGTGTCATATCCAAGAGGGACCGGGGCTGTCGTCCGTAGAGGAGCTCGAAGGACGATAGGCCTAGGCTGCTTTGGGTCTGTCCTTGGATCAGGTAGAGAGCCAAGGGCAACAGCTGGTCCCACTCCGTTCCGTTGACTTCTAACATCTTTTTCAATGTTGTCTTCCGGGTCCTATTATACCGCTCAAGGTCAGGGGAACGGGGACTGAAGGGAATCCCAATCACTCGTCCGATCCGCCCTTCCTCCCAACCCAGCCCGCAAATCTTCTCCGTACCTGGGTTAGCCACACACCTCCCCCGGGTGAGTGCTGGGCGAAGCGCCGTGTCGTTGGCCTCCTGGCTTTTCTTTTGCCGATGGTACGGCTCTCTCCCTTCCGATATCCTGCTCCGGTCGTTCGCTCTTCTCCACGCTGCTCTCCTCTCTCGCCTCCTTCTCCACTCTCCAACCTCCGGTGTACAAGCACACCCTCTCGGTCTCAGCTTCCGCATTTGACGCCGCAGCGTCTCTGTGAGGCCCCGCCCACTCCTCCGAGGGCTGCCAGTTAAAGTGCCAGTGCACTTCGTCGTCCTCGTTGTCCCTGGCAACCTCGTAGTCAATAGAGGCGAGTTCCGTCTGTACAGGGGAACAAGCATGGGGTAAACAGTGAATGCCCTTTTGCACAGTCACTGATGCAGTACTAGGGGGAGCGGGCCGTGCCACCCCGCTACACACCTCTGCCCATGGACGCTCCCGATCGGGGAGGGGATGGCGCGACAAGTAATCAGCGCCCACATTGCCGGTCCCTTTCCGATGTAACACTTTGAAGGAGTAAGGTTGCAGGGAAAGGAACCACCTCATCACCCTTGCATTGTTAGATTTATTACGGGCCATCCAGAGTAACGGGGCCTGATCGGTGTAAAGTGTAAACGAGTGCCCCTCCAGGTAATAAGCCAGCTTCTCCACCGCCCACTTTATGGCCAAGCATTCTTTCTCTATGGTTGGATACTTCAGTTCCCTAGGGAACAGCTTGCGGCTGATGTACAAGATCAGATGATCCTGTCCATCAACCCCAGTCTGTGACAGGAACGCCCCTATGCCATAGTCGTATGCGTCCGTGTGTAATGTGAATTGTTTGGAAAAGTCCTGGGAGGATAAGACAGGAGTGGAAGTGATGAGGTGCTTCAAGGTGTGGAAGGCGGATTGCATGGAGGGGGTCGGGATAATCCGGGTGGAGGACGTCCCAGTACTGCGAAGGGAATCAGTAAGTGGAGCAGCTATATGGGCAAACTGTGGGAGAAACCGCCTGTAATACCCTACTAGGCCTAAGAAGGCTCTCATTTCACACCTGGTTTCGGGGTGTCTGCTATAGCTTGGACTTTTTCAATTTGAGGCTCGATGAGTCCGTTCCCCAAGACGTGTCCGAGGTACTTCACCTTTTGATATGCCACACGGGACTTTTTCGCATTGATCTTCAAGCCCGCTTGTTTCAATGCCTCAAATACTGCCCGAAGGTGTCTTAGGTGGGTTCTCCAATCGGGACTGTACACGACGATGTCGTCAAGGTAGGCTGAGGCGAACCCGGACAGATCTTTTAACACCGTGTTCATCAACCGTTGAAAGCTGGCAGGTGCCCCGTGAAGACCGAAAGGGAGGACGGTGAATTCATAGTGGCCATCATCGGTAGAAAAGGCCGTCTTTTTTCTATCCTCCTCCCTTAGGGGCACCTGCCAATACCCTTTTGTTAAGTCCAGGGTCGTGATATATTTGGCTTCGCCCAATCTTTCCACAAGATCATCAACGCGGGGTATGGGATATGCATCGAATATTGAGACTTCGCTTAGAGCTCGAAAATCCATACAGAAGCGTCTGGTTCCATCTGGTTTAGGTATCAACCCAATGGGACTTGACCAGTTACTGCTCGACGGCCGGATGACGCACAGATCTAGCATGTCCTGCACTTCCTTCCTTATGTCCTTTCTTCGGGCTTCCGGTACCCGGCATGGTTTTATCTTGACTGTCTTACCGGGTGTTGTCTCAATACGGTGTTCTGCCATGGTGGTTCTGCCCGGTATATTCGAAAAGAGGGACTCATAACGCTTCAGGGTATCTCGTAGTTCCTGGGTCTTTTGTTCCTCTAGCTCATCGTTTATATGCAACTGGTCTAGGGTTGATGACAGGGTAGTGGCTTTGATGTCGGCCGCTAAGTGCACTCCGGATGGAAGCGGGCCCAACCACTTTTTCAGTAGGTTTATGTAATATATCTGTGTTTTGGTTGGACTGATTTGGAGCTTGGAACTAGTTTGTCCTATCACAGAGATCACCTTGTATGGTCCGACCCATTCAGCTCTGAATTTCTGCATGGATGACGGAAGCAGCACTAGGGCCCAATCGTTTACCTGCAGGAGTCTCCACTTCTTGCCTTTGTCGTATGTAAGCTTTTGTCGATGTTGGCTCTTCTCAAGGTTTGTGTAGGCCAGGTCCCTCAGCTTCCCTAGTTTACTCTTCAGTTTCTGGGCATATTCTAGGGTAGTCAGTGTTTCTTCTGGTGTTTCCCTCTCCAAGGCTTCTCGTGTCATATCCAAGAGGGACCGGGGCTGTCGTCCGTAGAGGAGCTCGAAGGACGATAGGCCTAGGCTGCTTTGGGTCTGTCCTCGGATCAGGTAGAGAGCCGTTGACTTCTAACATCTTTTTCAATGTTGTCTTCCGGGTCCTATTATACCGCTCAAGGTCAGGGGAACGGGGACTGAAGGGAATCCCAATCACTCGTCCGATCCGCCCTTCCTCCCAACCCAGCCCGCAACTCTCCTCCATACCTGGGTTAGCCACACACTTCCCCCGGGTGAGTGGCTGGGCGAAGCACCGTGTCGGTGGCCTCCTGGCTTTTCTTTTGGCGATGGTACGGCTCTCTCCCTTCCGATATCCTCCTCCGGTCATTCGCTTTTCTCCACGCTGCTCTCCTCTCTCGCCTCCTTCTCCACTCTCCAACCTCCTGTGTACAAGCACACCCTCTCGGTCTCAGCTTCCGCATTTGACGCCGCAGCGTCTCTGTGAGGCCCCGCCCACTCCTCCGAGGGCTGCCAGTTAAAGGGCCAGTGCACTTCGTCGTCTTCGTTGTCCCTGGCAACCTCGTAGTCAATAGAGGCGAGTTCCGTCTGTACAGGGGAACAAGCAGGGGGTAAACGGTGAATGCCCTTTTGCACAGTCACTGATGCAGTACTTAGGGGAGCGGGCCGTGCCACCCCGCTACATAGTCCCAGCCTGCTTTGTTGACCCCACAGGTGCCGCTAGTGAGGGGGAGGCGCTACTACACCAGTGCGCATAAAGCGCTGCCTCGCCCTCCGTGGCACGGGATGCGCACGGGTCAAGGGCAGACCTGTCTGAGCCCGTCAGAGACTGAAGGAGACTGGGCTGGGCCACCTTATTGACGTCTAAATTGTAAGCTGCAATTGCATGTAACTCCATATTTTTGTATTGTAACTGTTGTTGGGGTTTGTGAATAGCAGCAAACGCAAGGTGGGAGTTGGCTCTGGGGTTGTTGGGACACTTGACGCATATCTCACCAGGTCAGAAACAACGTTCATTCATGAGATTCAACTAACTGAACGCAGGTTATCGCTAGAGCCACATTTACTTCCACTTCCCTGTAGTTCAGTGTCCCCATCCCATCGTTTACGCAATCATACAAATGAATTAATTCCCCATCACAGCAAGACTTCCCCGGCACTTTTAGATCCAGTGGCTCTAACCTCTCCCAGCCTGGAAAGTAGCTCTCGCTCTGTAATGGTTACTACCAGGGGGAAGAAGTCGAGTCAGGCTAATGGCTGTGAACCACCGCCTAAAAGAAGGAAAGCTAGAGAACCACCTAAGCCCAATATCCAGGTTTCTAAGGTAGTCAAACGCAAGGGTGCCACTACAAAGAGTGATGGTAGCAAGGCACTCACTAAACTACCAACAAATTTGGGCACTTTACTAGGCAATACCGATTCTTCATTCAGGTTAAATGAGGATGAACGTGGCAAATGGCTAGCATTAAAACTTTTGGTTTGGCTTGATCCCTTAATACAAACGTTAACCCTGATTGAAGATAGACTCACCAAAATAGAGAAGAGTATTCTTGGTCTTTCGCAAATCACTCCTGGTGTCCTGAAAATAGGCAGGTCTGATACGCACACGGTGAGGGGAGCAAACGTAGACTCTAGGGGCCCCTCACACAAACCACTCTGTCCCTTACTCACTGCTGGGCTAGAAACGGAAGTTATTAAATCTACCCACTTACCCCAGGGTGGGTTATTTCAACCATCAACATTGATAGAGGGGACGAGTGATACTAGTTCTAGGACCCCCCCAGCATTCTATTGGTAGTGCTCTGAGTGCTTAAATGTCCCTTCACCTTCCTCCGGAATCAACCCCATACACAGTTGTTTTGGCCAACATTCCAGTGCTTTCTCCTTTTGCACAGTAACATTGGTCAACACTAAGGAACAAGGCCCTACATTTATTGATCACTAGGATCGGTTTAAATGATCACCTATTTACGGAATTTAAAATGGCTCGCAGAGCACCATGGCTTGGAAAATCATGTAAGACCTTAAATGGTGACTGTGTGGTCTTGAGTTTTAGGTCACCAAGTCTGGTTCAGTTTATATTGAAGAGGGCAGGAAATCACCATATCAAGGTGGATGGCATTAACATCTTTCCCTTAGGGTTCTTTTATCAACCTGGCACAGGGTGAGAAGAGGGGTAACTCCACCCTATGGCCGGCCTAATAATTTTGTCCCTAAAAGCAATCGCTTTGAAGCCCTTGCTTCTCTAGAAGATATAGACTGACTCGGAATGCCTGCTTGTTCCACCTCTACTCGCACCCATGCATCCAAGGGACATCGAGAGTCTGACCCTGAAACAGCTACATTCACTACTGATGATCTCTCTCAAAATAGGGACGACAAAAGATCAAGGGTTGTGTCTGCTCATAGGAACAGTATTTCAGGGGTAGACCCCCAAACTGGGGTGGGCATGAGTTTGGTGGTGATGAGGGAGAACGGCCATATAAAATCACCTCTAGTAAGATCCTCCTTCCCCTATAGCACCTCTGGACTTGAAGTGTTGGGTAATGTCAATTTGCCCATCACCTCTGTTAATTCTGAAGCCACAACCCTAGGGCATTCAAAATGAAATGTGTCCATAGTCTCTTGGAACATAGCAGGATTAACGTCGAAAACTGCGTGGTCTGCATTTATTGAAAATCATGATATTTGGTTATTCCAGGAAACTTGTTCCCTGGAGCAAGTTTACCATCCTGGGTTTTTTAATTTCTCTAAAGTAGCATTTGGGGGATAGAGAGGTAGACGGATGTATGACGTTACAACGCATACTTTTACAACGCATACCTTTACAACACATTTTTTACAACGCAACATCCATTACAACGCATTCCATTACAAAGCATGCCATTACAACGAATTTTTAAAAACTACCTTTACAACGCATTCCATTACAACGCATACTACCTTTACAACACATACCATTACATTGCATGTATGGTAAGTATTGGATACTGTAGGGGTAAAAATTACTATTCTAACTCCAGGGGGTGCAACAGTAGTGTAAGTGTTGGATAGTGTAGGGTAAAAATTACTATTCTAACTCCAGGGGGGGTATAACAGTAGGGTAAGTGTTGGATAGTGTAGGGGTAAAAATTACTATTCTAACTCCAGGGGGTGCAACAGTAGGGTAAGTGTTGGATAGTGTAAGGGTACTATGCGTTGTAATGGTATGCGTTGTAATGGTATGGGTTGTAATGACTGCATTGTCATGACATGCGTTGTAGTGGTATGCATTGTAGTGTCATGCGTTGTAATGGTTGCGTTGTAATGGCATGCGTTGTAATGGATGTTGCGTTGTAAAAGTTTCATTGTAATGGTAGTGCGTTGTAAAAGTTACGTTGTAAAGGTTGTTTCCCGAGGTAGACCTATAGGTGTCACCAGATATTTCGATTATTAACGTCTATGCAAGAGGGATGCCGGGTGGTAGAGGTTCCAACATAGTTACCCTTCTTGATAGTTTTATAGAAAATAATAGGGGATGTTGTAGTTTGATAATAGGAGGAGATTTTAACTGCTCCTTCAAGTCCCTAGATCAAGATGATGGTAACCTCAGTGTAGAGGAGGATGCTCAGTGGAACATTCCGCAATTAGATTTATTCCCAATTAAAAAGTGGACTGAGGCCGCCTTGCAGCTGAAGGGGCTGTGTTTGGAACGGGGGTGAGGGCAGTAAATGGGAGGTCCCAGTCGGACAGAATGGGCTCTCATACATTCAATAACGGCTTCAGAAGTAGTCGGATAGACTACATATTACTTAACATTGAATTCTGGTCATCCCTACTGATTATGGAAGTCCAGAAGCGGAATGAAAGTGACCATAATCCCCTTGTGTTATCAATGCAGATTTTGGGCCTAATTAACGCCAACGACCAACCTGCAGAGCCGCCTATAGCAGATGTCATGCTTACTAAGGATTCCAGGAGAGTTAGATGGGCATCGATCATTGACAACGATGGGGATCTAGAACAGATGAAGATAATGGTTGCTCGCTTAGTAGCTACCCTTCAAAATTGTGACACGCAGGAGGACATTAATACAATTGTTCTCCAGGTTCACAATAATTTGTTCTTGAAACTTTATTTTTTTTAAATAAACCTAAAAAACGGATGACAAAAGCACGCCCAAAGGCAGTGTCCTGGTATAATAAATTGTGTAGAGAGCCTTACAAGTTACTCTCAAGAACCATTAGATCTTAAATCATGGTTGATAATAAAAAGGCAAGAATCGGGTATAAGATAACCAAATATCAAACAAAGAAGGATTGAAACGAGCAATGCTGGCAAGATCTGCTTACAGCCAGTAAAGGGAAAAACATGGTAACATTTTGGCAGCTTGTTAAATGGGGTCGTGGCGTACTAATCCAAACACCGGTTAATCATGTAGCCCCTGAGTTGTAGGCCTCGCATTATGAGTCAAAGTTTACCACTTCCGCTCATAGTAATGACCTCTTTCAGATGCCTGCTCTTACTACCGCTTTCTACTTTACTATTAGAGGTCGTATCTGTCTTTAAAAAGATCCAGGGAGGCAGGGTCCCAGGCCCTGATTGCATACCGGAGTACCTGTTTTTGCACAATAAAGAAGCTTGGGTAACCTATATACAGATACTGTTCAATGCAATAGTAAGTGGCGTCCCCATTCCAGACACTTGGGGCCTGATTATGATCGCTGTGAATCCGCATCCTCCGGGCCGGCGGAAGCCACCGCCGGCCCGGAGGATGCGGATTCACCGCTGCAGACACAGAAAAGACCCCCCGCCAGATTAGGATGGCTGGGGGGGTCCTTTTTCCGTCTGCCGCTTTTCCGCCGCGGTCGCCTTCCGACCGTGGCGGAAAAGCTCTAATATGGTGGTGGTGTCTATCAGACACCGCCAGCCATATTAGGATGCCGGCGGAGACATGCTTTTCCACGGCAGGTTTTCCGCTGTAGAAAAGCATGTGGAGTTTGAGTATGGGGGCCCGTTGCGGGCCCCCAGGGGTGTTGGGGGTGCACATGGGGGGGTACCCCCCTGCCTTTGCATGCACGAAGCGGCAGGCACCACGCGGTGCCTGCCGCTTCGTGCATGCAAAGGAAAACATGCACATTTAACTTTGCGGCGGGTGCTGATTGAAGCAGCATCCGCTGCAATGTTAAATATAGGGGATGTGACCGCCAGGGTGGCGGTCACATCCTAATTCCGAGGGAGGGAACGCCGCAGCTCCTGCGGACGGTCCCTCCACCTCGGGTGGCGGACGGACGCTGGTCTGTCCGCCATCCTAATCGGGCCCTTGGTTTGGTGCCGAAATTCTCCCGATATTTAAAAAGGGTGATTGTTCCCTACCAGGTAATTACAGGCCGAAAAGTCTTATAGATTCCATCCAAAAGATTGTTGCCAGGCTAGTGTTGTGCAGAATTCAGACCTGGATAGATGAAATTGATATTCTGTCCCCACTACAGGCTGGGTTCCACCCATTCACTAGCACTATAGATCAGGTCTTTGACTTATGCTAATTTACTGGTGGGTTGTTATTATTGGAAGGGGCTCAATTTATGCGGCTTTTGTCAACCTCAAATCCATAGTTGATTTGGTCCCTCAAACCAAAATGTGAAGCGCTTTTGTGGATATGGGGATGCCATTGGAACTATTGGCCATTTTAGTTAAACTACATGAGTTTAACTACGCACAGGTACGCTGGGGTATGCACGGGAATGTTACGGACAGGTTCCCTGTCACTAAGGGGGTAAGACAATGGTGCGTGTTGGCACCAACCCTGTTTTCTTTATTTATTAGCTGGGTGGTTCAGTACTCTTTTACTTATCATACAGATGCCCCTACACTAGCTGGTATGAAGATACCCTTGCTCATGTTCGCGGACGATCCCTTGATCCTTTGAAAGACCCAGAAAGGGTTGCAATCCGCCCTGTCTCGATTTGAGTTTTTTTTGCTGCAATAATGAGCTAGTGGTAAATGTGGAGAAAAACAAGTTTATGGTTTTCCACAAACACAAAGCTATAAAAGGGAAAGTTTTTATGGACATCGTCCTCCTAGAGCAGACAGATGTATTTACTTATCTGGGGATTGCACTAGGTAGGAGATAGAATTGGAACCCCAGATCGATATGCTGGTCCTCAAACATGCCCAACTAGCTGGAGCGCTCATAAAAGAACACAGGCTTTCACAGACAAAGCCCATTGCCCACACCTTAAAGATTTATAATTCTAAAATTAGCTCGTCAGTATTGTATGGTGCTGAGCTCTGGTGCTTTGAGGATTTATCATCTCTTACTGCTGCTCAAAGTAAATTTATGAGCGCTCTAGTAGGCCTCCCACAAACAACACCACTCACGCCCTTATAGTTAGACCTGGGTTGCAACACCATTGAGGCTACAGCGCATTTTAGACGCATTGCACTTCGGTGAAGGCTCTGGACTACTCCTGAGGTGTCCTTGTTTGCTAAAGCTCTCTATGAAGTACGGGGAGCAGATTGCCTACGTAGGATCTCTCGGTTAAATAAAGTAAAAACTACTTTACTTGACATGGGGATGAGCAGTTTGTGGGAGACCCCCAAAAACAACATATTTCCTTCAAAAAAGAGTTTAAGGCAGCATATTGGAACATGGTTAAGACTAAGCGCTTCTCAACCATAACGAGATCCATTTTGACAAGGGGATTTTTGGAGTTCAAACATGATATCAAGTTTGAAGCTTATTGGGATGTCATTACTAAACCGAATGACAGGAAGTTGTACCATCAATTCAGGGTGGGTTCTCTCCCTATAAAAGCTTTTACAAGTAGTTGGCATCCCTCGTCAGATGACAACTGCATCACATGTCCAGCTCAGATTGAAATATTAGCTCACACTTTTTTTTGTATGCCCAGCCTATAAGATTCCTAGGAAAAAATGGCTCAAACCAATTTGCTCTAATTTGGGCACAAGATCGGGCGAGAAAGCATTAAGGATTCCGAAAACAAACACGCAGGAATCCATAGTGATTGCAGTTGGTAAGTTTTTGAGCTGGATGTGGGTCATCCGCCCTAAACAGATGAGGGTATACCAATCCTGCCAGATTTATTTAAAGTTTTAGTCCCTATGCTTGGAACTGTAGTCTTACTTTTCCCTGGACATATGTACTGGCATTTTTACTGCGTGTTTATTGAACAACAACAAAATAGTGCGAAAAGTATTTGCGTTGTTTTATATTATTACTTATTAATTTTTAAATCGGGTTTTTAAAAGAATATGTGTTTTATCCTATTGTGGGCTGTTTTTAGCAATATGTCGGTCATGGAATCTTATACATTTTTGCTATTATGTATTTTTAAATTGTAGTAATATTATGTCTTTTATGATTGTTATAATCGAAATAAAGACTAACTTAACTGAACTGAACCAATGCCTGAAGACGCTGATTGTGAATAAGCAAGACATATCTGTTGGTAAAACAACTGCAAACTATACTACCTATATTCCACAAGTGCCACGCTAAATCCTTAGGCTTAACCTTTGGGTCACAGATTACAGGAAATCTGCATATTTACCATAGTGAGCCTGCACCTACACTTAATTCTAAGATTTTCTGTTACTCAGTGTAGTGAAAACTGTAGTCCACCCCCACTTTGCATCCCAGTAGGTGCTACTTCTTTATGTGTCCTGCATTAGGTTATGGTGTGATTCAAGTATTTCTCTTTTCCTAAAAGAGAAACGCTGGACTGGACATTCATTTGCTGTGCCTCTTGTATGATTCTTGTGTTCTGAGTCTCTATGCCCTACGCTCCCTCCCCGAGACACCATGGAGTGCTTGCCCTTATTACCCTGAGAGTCAGGTGTGGTAGGGGTTGCATTTGGACTAGTTTGTAGCACTATAGGAGGACAGGCCACAGGACAACAATGGGAAAATGCACCAAACATTACAGCTGAGGCCCACTTCTCCCTGCTTCGCTTGTTGCCCTCTCAAATGTCTTTTGGTACCCCATATTTCCCATTTATAATGATCCTAGGAATTTAACAGTGTGGTTAGATCTAGGAAAACCTACCACATGTGTAAAAATAAGTAAAATAATGGCCATTAACCTTCCCCATATGCGTAAATGGTGTTAATCTGTGAAAATAAGAGGTCTGTTCAAGGCTTAATCCGAGATAATTATTGCAATCTAACTCCTTTTTTAAATGTATTGCACACAGCAATTCAGAGTGCACACAGCAACTCAGAGCTATTCCAAATCTAGTCTGCTGTTGCTACAGGGACCGGTATGCCCAGACGTGGGTTTTGTGCTCTCCATGCCACTGGAATCAGGCTAGCCTGGCTGATGAGGGATGAAACCCCGAAAATGGTCCCAGGATGCTTGTTTCGGGTCCAGGGAGCCCCTGGCCTGGCAGTTTGGGCTGGACTGCGCCCATGGACAACAGGGTCAAGAATGATTTGCATATGGCTGGGTTTAAAATGGAATGGCATTGTGAGCAAACAAATGATGGATTTAGGCCCAGATCTCTGTACTGGTGTGAATATGTGGCATTGATCACCATTCTGTCCATCAATTGTTCTTTTTGCAGTTGCTTCAGAGAGGTTCATAACATGCATATGCCATTCAATGTAGGCGAATGTTTGAGTCATAAATTACTTTTGAAAGGAATAAGGGAGCTGCTGCAGCAATTCATGACTCAATCATTCACCTAGATTGGATGACATATACATATTAACTTTTTATGAGAAGAAAATAAAGAACATCATTTTGATCACAATTAATTCTGTGGGAATATTTTCTTTAAATTGAAAAGGACTAAATCAGAGTCATCTTACGAAGTGCCCCTTCACACATATGTGCATATTGCATTTGTTATTTTTGGGCTTTGTTAAAACGGTTACCCAGGAAGTCTTTTGGAATGACTTGTATTGCAGCATTAAACCCAACAATCGTCCTGTTCTATAATATATATTAATCTAAGGCAAATGCATCATCAGGTGGAGCTGCACCCTGATTTAGGGGACCTGACAAACTTTGTGGTTCTTGGGGGCATGTACCACTTTAACAAAATGCCTTTATGCCTGGTATTAGAGGCACAGTTTGAAGAATACCTTGATAACTTTATTTTTTACTGAGGACTGGGAAAGCAATGTCAATTAGGCGGGGAGATAAAGGGATACTGGAAAAAGAGTGGGCTGGTTTTTAAAAAGTGCTAATAGCTACTTTTGGAAATTAGATTAAATGTGAAGTTATACTCTTGTTGAATGAACTCCGAGGGAAAGATGTTCTGTCTGTAGCATAAAGGACAGCTTTGGTCTGTCAACAAGTTATGCAAGAAGTATTCTAAATGTGCCAGTTGTTTTACACACATGAAGGACCACAGATAAAACTAAGCAGAATTTAAGGCAGTTTCTCTGGAAAGCACAAGTTACACTTTGAAGTGTGCCCTCTGCTCCTTAACACATCAGGTGTAGTTTCGAGCATGTCCTGGTTTGAAGAGAGCAACAGTGCGTCTACTGTGTTTGGATTTCCTGCTACAGAAAATGCTCCTTTTGCATGAATTTCTTTCTGGGCAAAACGGCTTCCTTACACACTTTTGTTCATGGTTAGAGGAGGAGGATGGAAGTGTGGAGGTGTGTGCAGTGATTCAAGATGTGCCCATGGTAGGTGTAAGGTCTCTTACATAAAGACTGCGGAGAGATGCAAAGGAGTAGTTTAGAAATGACCCCCAAGTAGTGACTATGTTGTCTGTGTCGATCTCTTTTCCAGGAGTGCTGATAAAATGAGTTGTTAGTTTGCTGAATCTAACTCAAAGACTGTCTGCTCATCACATTCGCTAGTTTGCAATCTGTCTGTCGTGTAGTTCCTATAAATCTATATAGGATCTGCACATTTAGAAAACATAAACGGTGGGACTGGTGTCCAGGCTGATTCCAGACACCCCGGCCGGAAATGTTCCCCTGTATGCCAGCTAGCTCACAGTGCCACCACGGATTCCTCATACCAAGGAGAAAATAGTTTCGGGCAACTATCGAACATGACAACCCTGACCCCTCAGGGATCGTGGAGACAGTACAGTACTTTTGCTCAGTCAGTCATGTTCACTTTGTCGCAGAGAGATACACAGAATAAATGATGGGGACATTTTCAATAAGCATTTATTGAGCAAGCATCATTCTAGTGTAAAATATGTGTGCTGAAACGACCAGAAGAAAGAAACAGATATAAATGATTATAAGCACCAAGAGAGTAAATGGATGGTAGATTTCTACCATAGTGCTAAAACAATAGATATATGCAGGTATATATATACAAGTCAAGTCAAGTCAAGTCAAAGAATTTATATAGCGCACTACATACCCAGAGGGTCTCAAGGCGCTTGGGGAGGGGAGGAGGATTACTTGTCAAATATCCACGTTTTAAGTTGCTTTCTGAATGCTAGGTGGTTCTGGGTAAGGCGAAGGTAAGTGGGGAGTGAGTTCCATGTTTTAGCAGCCAGGTATGAGAAGGGTCTGCCTCCCATGGTGGTCTTGTTGATGCGAGATACAGTGGCGAGGGCTTGGCTGGAAGAACGTAGTTGGCGGGAGGGGGTGTAGAAGGACAGTCGTGAGTTGAGAGATTCTGGTCCGATGTCGTACAGTGATTTGTGTGCGTGGGTTAGCAGTCGGAAAGTGATCCTCTTATTGACGGGTAGCCAGTGGAGGTCTTTCAGGTGGCCAGTGATGTGTTCGTTGCGCTGGATGTCTAATATGATCCTGGCTGAGGCGTTTTGGATTCGTTGTAGTTTCTTCTGGAGTTTAGCGGTAGTACCTGCGTAGAGGGTGTTTCCGTAGTCCAGTCGGCTCGTGACCAGAGCATGGGTGACTGTTTTTCTGGTTTCGGTGGGGATCCAGCGAAATGTTTTTTTGAGCATGCGGAGAATGTTGAAGCAGGATGAGGATACGGCGCTGACTTGTCTGTTCATTGAGAGTGAAGAATCCAGGATAACGCCTAGGTTCCGTGCATGGTCTGTCGGGATGGGTGCTTTTCCAAGGGCTTCCGGCCACCAAGAGTCGTCCCATGCAGAGGGGGATGTACCTAAGATGAGGACTTCTGTTTTATCTGAGTTCAGTTTCAGACGGCTGTGTTTCATCCATTCAGCAACTTCTTTCATTCCTTCGTGTAGGTTAGTTTTGGCGGTGCTGGGGTCATTGGTGAGAGAAAGGATCAGTTGAGTGTCATCCGCGTAAGAGATGATGTTGAGGTTGTGTTGGCGGGCGATGGCCGCGAGGGGGCTCATGTATACGTTGAAGAGGGTGGGACTGAGTGAAGATCCTTGTGGTACGCCACAGATGACTTCAGTGGCCTCGGACTTGAATGGTGGAAGGCGGACTCTCTGTGTTCTTCCGGTGAGGAACGAGGTGATCCATTCAAGTGCTTTTCGTTGTATTCCGATGTTTCTGAGGCGCTGTAGAAGGGTGCTATGACAGACTGTGTCAAAGGCTGCGGAGAGGTCGAGGAGGATGAGGGCGACTGTGTCTCCATTGTCCAGTAGAGTTCGAATGTCGTCTGTTGCTGCGATGAGGGCGGTCTCAGTGCTGTGTTTTGCTCGGAAGCCAGATTGAGAGGAGTCGAGGGATTTGTTGGCTTCGAGGAAAGCGGCGAGCTGGTTGTTGACAGCTTTCTCGATTACTTTGGCCGGGAATGGAAGGAGCGAAATGGGGCGGTAATTTTTGAGTTCGGTGGGGTCCGCTGTGGGTTTTTTCAGAAGGGCGGTGAGTTCAGCGTGTTTCCAGCTTTCCGGGAAGGTGGCGGAGTTGAAGGAGCAGTTGATGACGTCTCGGAGGTGCGGTGCTATGACGGAGTCTGCTTTGTTGAAGATGTGGTGAGGACATGGGTCTGTGGGAGATCCTGAGTGGATGGAGTTCATCAGGCGGATGGTGTCCTCAGTGGAGATTGGGTTCCAGTCGTTAAGGGTGTTCAAGGGGGGAGAATGTTCATCATATGGTTGGGTGGGTTGGTCTCCGGGTTGGTTGTCGAAGCTGTTGTGGATGTCAGCAATTTTGTTGTGGAAGAATGAGGCTAGGGAGTCGCAGAGGGCTTGAGAGGGGGTGATGTCGTTGGAGTTGGCCGAGGGATTGGTAAATTCCTTGACGATGTTGAAAATTTCCTTGCTGTTGTGGGCGTTGTTGTCAAGTCGATCCTTGAATGCTGTTTTCTTGGCTTTTCGGATTAGTTGGTGGTGTGTGCGGGTGGCGTTCTTGAAGGCGTTCTTGGTGCTGGTGGTTGGGTCTTTTTTCCAGGCCTTTTCAAGGGAGCGGCAGAGTTTCTTGGACTTCTTAAGATCAACGTTGAACCATGAGGCCTTCTTGCTGCCAGGTTTGCTTTGACGTTTTTTCAGTGGTGCTAAGGTGTCGGCGGTGTTGGATAACCATAGGGTGAGGTTGGCGGCGGCTTGGTCTGGGTTAGAAGAGTGGGCTGGGGTGTTTAGAAGGAGCGATAAGGAGATCTGGTCGATGGTGATTTTGTTCCAGTTTCTTTGCAGAATTGGTTGGAGGTGGTTGATGGGTTTTGGCTTGTTGTAGGTGAAGTGAACGCAGCTGTGGTCAGTCCAGAGGAGATCCGTAGTGTGGCTGAAGGAGACATGATTGCTGGAGGTGAAGATGGGGTCGAGTGTGTGACCTGCGATGTGGGTGGGGAAAGTGACCAGTTGTTTAAGTCCGAGGTTAGCGAGGTTGTCCAAGAGGGTGGTGGTGTTGCGGTCGTTGATCTGTTCAAGGTGAAAGTTGAGGTCTCCCAGAAGGATGTAGTCTTTGGAGGGGAGCGCGTGTGGAGTGATGAAGTCCGTGATGTCTTCACTGAATTTTGCGCGGGGTCCTGGTGGTCTGTAGAGGAGGGTGCCTCTGAGTGTGGTCTTGGGGTCGATGTGGATCTGGAAGTGAAGGTGTTCGGAGTTGGCGAGGTTGGCGTCAGAGCTGGTTGAGATGCGGATTGATTTTTTATGGACGATAGCGATTCCTCCTCCTGTGTGGCCGGTACGGTCCTTGCGAGTGATCTTATAATCTCATATAATACACACACATGACAGCAATAATGCGTACTCCTACAATGCTAACCCTAACTAGATGTATCTAAATATACAACAACAAAGTTGTCTGCAATGAGGAGCCCACTCAGGTAGGTTTCAGTCGCCACTCTTTTAATGAAACAGAGGCATCACAAGCGGCCAAAGTGCCTCAACATCATTGTGATCCTGCCCAACGCATTTCGTGAATAAACACTTCCTCAGGGGCTGTGGGCTGGAGAAGTGAGTTGAACACAGCAGTTTGAACATCACTCATTTTTAATAAAAAGTCCCCGCCCAAATGGGCGTGGCCACCCACGTGACCTGATGGATCTTGTAGTGTAGTCCTTATTCCTGCAGTGAGTTGCCATGTAAAAACACCCCGATGTTCTCTTTAACTCCCAAGTGGGTCGTGCAAAACAACCTCGGTCGCTTGAGGTGCTTTGTAGTACTCTCCATTAGGCATACCTGTCCTTAACGCTGACACGTAGTTTAACGCTGCAGCACGGCTGTACCTAGATACAGCAAGGCTTCACTCGCGGCTCAGGCTGCGCCTCCAGTAATCCAACAACAAAGTTGCCTGCAATGAGGAGCCCACTCAGGTAGGTTTCAGTCACCACTTTTTTAATGAAACAGAGGCATCACAAGCGGCCGAAGTGCCTCGACATCATCGTGATCCTACCCAACGCGTTTCGTGAATAAACACTTCCTCAGGGGCTGTGGGCTTGAGAAGGGAGTTGAACACAGCAGTTTAAACATCACTCATTTTTAATAAAAAAGTCCCCGCCCAGAAGGGCGTGGCCACCCACGTGGCCTGATGGATCTTGTAGTGTAGTCCTTATCCCTGTGATGCCTCTGTTTCATTAAGAGTGGCGACTGAAAGCTACCTGAGTGGGCTCCTCATTGCAGACAGCTTTGTTGTTGGAGTACCTAAATATAGCTAGCATGTATGTTATGTTATGTTATGTTAATAACTTTTATTCGGCGCACAGCTGCCCCAGCGAAGGGGCGTCCTGGCGCCTGATCAGGTACAATAACATAACAGGTCAGAGCTGAAAAGGGAAGAATCAATTAGCAGAAGCGAACAGGTGGGTTTTAATGGCGCGTCTGAAAAGAGTTAGGCTATTTAGGGCACGAATGTGTACAGGAAGGGAATGTGTACCCACCCACACTGTATGTGGGTGTAGAGCCAAGAATCCCCCTTGGATAAAAACCAACCCCATTACCTGAAGTGAGACACGAAAGGACCCCGTCTTGGTCTCGAGATGGACACCCCGCAAGGGATGTCTTGCCACTATGTGCTGGAGTGTCTGCGTGCAGATGCTTCAGCGTCTCGTGTCAGCATGGAAGTCTTTCTCCTCTGCCTGCCCCAGCAAAGATATAGTGCTTAACCCCTTTGCTGCAGTGGCAATTCCGCTGCAGCTCTAGGGGGGAGGGGGGGCCGCGCGCTCGGGACGGAACGGCTCCGTCACGAGCCTCAGGGGCGCTGTGCTTGTGACGGAGCGGTTCCGTCAGGGCCCCGCCCGCTCAATAGAACGAGCCGCGCAGGCACAAAATCAGCGCCGCGCAGGCGCGCCTATCGGACTGTGACGGAACCTCTCCGTCACCAGCACAGCGTGACCTAGGCTGGTGATGGAGCAGTTCCGTCACCAGCATGGAAGGGATTAAATACCCAAAAAGTACCCTCAGGGTTTCTACCTTGCTGTGTCATGTCGGCCAAGGATGACGAAAAGGATGACCCTTATACATAGTTTTTATGCAGAAGATGGTATTCCTGCAGTGATTCTGAGAATCCTCATTTATAATAAATGAGGCTAGTTTTCAGAGAGAAGTACACAACATTTATGCAGCCCCATACAAGGTAAAAGGTCAGCACAAACCTGTTATGTAGTACAATGGTAAATGTAGGTGAAAGATTAGGTGTCTACCCAAGCCTATATTGGGGAACATTACAAATCATAACACTTCCTTGCACACTGTTTTTCATGATTACAGGAAGCGGATGGAAGTGTGGAGGTGTGTCCAGTGATTCAGGATGTGTCCATGGTAGGTGTAAGGTCTCTTACACAAAGACTGAGGGAAGATGCAGAGAACGTTGTGTAGAAATGACCCCCAAGTAGTGACTATGTTGTCCGTGTTGATCTCTTTTCCAGGATTGCTGACAAAACAATTTGTTAGTTTACTGAATTTGACTAAACAACTGACTGCTCATCACATTTGCTAGTTTGCCTTCTGTCTTGAGTTCATCTAAGTAAGTAAGTTGGACCTTTCAAGAAGCTCTGCAGCCACAACTAACAACGTCTTGTGGCAATGACCTTGTGTTGCTGTTCCCTTCAATGTTCTGGAAAGGCCTAGGCCATCAAAGAAGACCTGTTGGTCCTCCTGCAAGATGGACTGCTTGACCTCTGTGAGGTGAGGAGCATGGCTACCCTGACCTGGAGGACCAGAACAAGGACCAGTGCAGAAAGACTTGAGTGGAGCATTACTCGATCAAGAGTGCATATCCCAGAGCCCCAGGGATGCTCATCGCAGCTGGCTGAGCCAGAACTGAATGGCAACTCCCCCAACCTGGGAAGATTGTGCTACCTTGAAGGACTGTGCATCTTGCAGAGCCGGCACCACCTCCATACCCACCTCGTTTTTTAGGATCCTAAATCACTCTTGCCCGAAGAAGCACACAAAGACCACCTCCATCATCCTGGCACCTGCGGATCTGCTTAAATAGCTGATGCTGGTCGCTGTGATTTGTGGAAACTTTCCAACCCTGGTCATATGATGTACAATTCTGACAGTAAATGTCCTGACTTTGTGGTATGCACATCTGAAGCATTCAACATGGATGATCTGCTCACAGGAAGGGAAGCTCCTAGCAGCAGTCTCAACCAAACTATTGACTGAATTCATGGAAAGATGCTCTCCATTCTCCCTTACTTGAATCCCATCCTTCAGTGCTCTGAGACTATGCAGTGCTCTACTTTAGACTAAAAATAAATATCTATAACTTTAGTACTTTTGGCGTAGCACTCTGTGCTTGTCCATCTCTTAGCTAGCATCAGTGGGCACCTGAATGATAGTACTGAGCCTGGTCACCCTAATCTGTGTGGCCCGGGCCCACTAATCTACCTGGTTTGGGCCCAAATCTGCAGGAGTAGTAGTGGGACTGAACTGCAAAGGCAGTTTGCAAACCTGCATGTCACATTACACACCGCCTGGTCTGTGAATACCCTTCATTTTGTTTTGCACAGCAAAATGGAGATTTGTATAAGGAAGGAAAACCTACCTCATGACAATTATTGATGCAGGATACTCTTTGCAATGCCTTACGAATGATTGCGAATGCACTGTTGGCGGCCTGTGAGGGTCAGCTGACTTCCATCCTTGTGATCTAATTCCCTGTATTTCACCATGCTTTTTCAAATCAGCCATTGCCCCTTAAAGGGACAGGTGCTACTTCTAAAATAAAAATTGACATTCAGGGTAGAGATCAGGGGATCATGCAGTGAAACCCCTGTCTGCTCCCCACAAGTCTTCCTGCAGTGAGTCTGAGGGGACAGCTTCCCCTGCTAAAATCCCCAACTTGGGTGCCGGTAACTGATCAATGGCTTGTGACCAGACTGGTCAGAATTGTGGTCACAAGTCATTGATACACAGCATTCCGAATTTGCCATATACACAGGGTGGTCCTCTTTCATTCCTCTTCTATTTGTGATTTGGATTTAGTAGCAAAATACTTTTTATGAAGCAGCACGACTTTTCCAACTTGGACAAGGGGTTTGGTACATTGCAAAAATATGTTTTACTGACGCAAACCGGTTGTATGACAGAACAACGCGTGCCTTAACACTGCGTGCCTAAACAAAGTAGACTCAACCATAACTGTGTCTTTACCATGCATGTCTTTACCATGCATGCCTTTACAATGATTTTCATTGTAAAGGCATGATTGGTAAAGGCATGTGCGTGGTAAAGCCCACACTCCAGTCCCTCCGGCCTGAACCCTAAAAACCGGCCCCCAGCACTGCAATCCACCCAGCCCTAAACACTACCCTGACTTCCCCGCCTTCAGCCCAAAAAAATGTTATCCAGCCCTGCAATCCACTTCACCCAACCCTAAAAAATACCCGGACCGCCAATCCTAAACCAGGCCCCAGCCCAAAAAACGACCCCGACACTGAAACCTAAAACGGTCCCCAGCCCTGAAAATTGCCCCTTCTCCCACCCTGAATCCTGAAACACAGCCCTAAAAGCTCCCCGACCCCAGCCCACCCCCACCATGAGCCCTAAGGCTGGCCCCCAATCCTGAAAACTATCCCCACATGAGCCCTTCTTACCAAGCCGCGTCCCGGTCCTTCTTGTCCCGATACTTCCTGTTCCTCTTCACGCCCATCCACTCTGCAACTAGACCGCTGACTGCCTTACCCACGCATATGCATGGTCAAGTGATAAGCATGGTTAAGGCAAGCGGCATTCCGCTTGCGTTGAAACGGCACGCGGGGTTAAGCCCGCTTGGTTTATTTATTTATTTAATGCATCTTTATATAGCGCAGACTTTACCCGAAGGTGTCAGAGCGCTGTACAATAGAACCATTTATGTTACATGAGAGAAATGATACAAAATAGAACGTCACAAAAATCAACAGAAGAGGTAGAGTAAAACCATGTAGGCAATAACACAATATCAGACACAGCAATCAAGGGTGGGGAATGAATACGAAGATGTGACAAATTTACAATGATGAACTAACTTCCTGGAGGAGTCTGAGAATGAGGGTATTAGTTCTGAAAGTGTCTTTGAAAGAGAAGAGATTTTGTGAATGCTTTTTCCCTAGCAAGCCGTATGATGTCATGAATCGAAGGCTTTGTGACTCGACCTTCTGGTTCTCTTTGGTGTGAATAATTTTATTTTTGTCATTGAAGTCGCTCGGTAAAAAATATATTAATTTTTCATAATAAACAGCATCTCTGCCAGGACCGTAGAAGCATTCAATGAATACTGCTAATACTGAGCCTGAATTCCAGACGCGAGTTTTAATTCATTTTTATTGATTTCTCTTCTTTTCTGGGTTTTACTTCGGTGCTCAAATGTTGCTTTGGCTATCTTTCAACTTTTACTTTTTTCCCTTTTCTGCGTTTTATTCTGTCGATCTAATTGTGTATTTCTATTCTGTGGTTTGATATGCTTTCCTCTTTTTTACTTCATTGAGCTCCAGTTATACTTTCTTGTGGCTTTGTACTTTTTCCTGTGTTGTAAGCCAATGCAGGGATGTTATTTCATTTCTTCTAGCTTCATTTTCTTTTCAGTATTTTTATTGCATCGCTCTCTTTCCACTACTCGCTCCGGGGTTTATTTTCTTTTTTTGCTTCTCTAGTGGTCTTTTTTTATCGTTTTATCTGCTGCGGTTTTTTACTCTCCGTTACGTTTCTCCATTTGGTGCTTATTGCTTAACAGATGCAGTCACAGAGGCCTGCCTGCCTCCCCCGCCTCCCCGGGGGTATTGTCCCTCCTCTACGCCCCACCCTGCCGCACCCTGTGTACAAGAGGCGAGCGGACGCGACGAGGGCTCAGAGACAGAGAGCGCTGCCGAGCCGTAACCCGCCCTCGGAGCCTGACAGCAACGCACCACGCACACCTCGCCAGACACCCGACACCGCCCCGCGCCAACATGCCCAAGTGCCCGAACTGTGCCAAGGAGGTGTACTTTGGTAAGGAGTCTTCGCTCAGCCTCCACCTGGCAGCACGGGCTGAATCCTGTGCCCACAGGCAGCCTCCTCGCGGCAGAGCTGCAGTGAGTGATGGAAGAGCGCGTGCCTGGCCCACCTGCCTGGCACTGAGCCCCCCCAAGCTACTGCCGTCTGCTGCCATCCATCCCACCAGCTCTGCGTAGCTTTACGGTCTCTGGAGTGTGTCTTTTCCAGTGTCACTTATCTGGCACTGCTGCTAGGCACTTCGTGGGCCATGCTCTCTGCTGGGCATTACTTGTTTTTCTGTTTTCTGGGTGGCAGCCCTTTGGCCACTGCTTGTGTTTCTGTTTCCTGGGTGGCACTGCCCTTTGGCCACTGCTCGTGTTTCTGTTTCCTGGGTTGCACTGCCGCTTGGCTACTGCGTGTGTTTCTGTTAAATACCTGGCACTGGCCCTGGGTGCTGCATCTATTTACGTTTCCTGGCTGGCCCTTTCACTGGCACTGCATGGTTTTACAGTGCCTGGCTTGTGCATATTATTGTGTCACCTATCTGGCACGGCCACTGGGCACTGCAGTGTTTCTGTTTCTCGTTGGCATGGTCCATTGGTAATGCATGTGTAGCTGTTTCCTTACTGGCACTGCTCATGTGTGTAGCACGTCTTTCTGTTTCTTTGCTGGCATAGTCCCTCGGCACTGCTTGTGTATTGGTGTCCTGGAGGGCACTGCACCGTGGCACTGATTCCTGTGCGTGTTGCCCCTGTGCATTGCATGTCTTTCTGGTAAATAGTTGGCACTGTCCATGGCCACTGTGTGTGTTGTGTTTCCTGCCTGGCACTGCACAAGTTTATGTGAAATGTCTGCTACCACTGTTCCTGGGCGCTGTGTGTGTTTCTTTTTGGGGGTGTCTGTTAAATATGTGGCACTGCCACTCTGCACTGCATGAGCACTGCCACTCTGCACTGCAAGAGTAACTGTATTATGTTAACTCTCAAGGTACTCTCTGTGATCCTGGTACCTGTTCGACACTGTCCATGGGCACTGCACGCTTTTCTGCATTTGCTGTTAGCAGACTCTGCCCTGGGCCCATACTGTTTGTGTTACCTATCTGGCACCGCCTTTGGGCGCTGCATGTGCGTCTGCCTGCCAGCCACCGCCCTTCGTGTTCTGCTACTATAACTCCTGTAATCCAAAAAGAACAGAAATGGACGGAATGCTGGATCAATCAAACATTCACCCTCATTCACAGATCTGGGTTAAATCCATCATTCCCCCCCCCCCCCCCATCATTTGTTTGCGCAACACTTTACACCCTAACTGGGACGGGTATGCCCAGGTATGGGTCCCCTGCTCACTGAACCACTGGAGTCAAGCTAGCCTGTCTGATGAGGGGTTTTACCCCCCAAACCGGTCCCAGGATGCTTGCTTCTGGTCCAGGGAGGACCTGGCTTGGCAGTTCGGGCTGGACTGTTCCCATGAGGCACAAGGTCAGGACTGATTTGCATATGGCTGGGTCCAAACCGGGGTGGCGCAGTGAGCAAAAGACCAATGGATGTAACCCAGATCTCTTGATGGGGGTGAATGTCTGATTCATTCTGCATTCCGTCCATCAATTGTTGCCGCAGCATGATTACCCATGTGGCCTCAAGGCGCTAGTTTTGGTACCTGAAATACACTCCCTGGGCCTGCTTGGGTTTCTTCTTTGCTACCAATATGGCACTGCTCTTGGCATGTGCAGATTCTGCGTGTGAGCGAGTGTACTTCTGTTTCCTATCGGGCACTGCCCCCTGGGCATTAATTGCCTTCATGTATGACACCCAGTGCCCAAGAGACCTTTACTATACTCTGTTTTTCTTACCCAATTGGCTCTTCTCTTGAACACTCCATGTCTTTTAGTTCCTTTGCTGGCACTGCCCTCACGTGATCCTCGTCTTGCTGTCAAACATGTCAATAATACATTGGAGCAGTGCGCGCGCTGTCCAGGGGTACTGTTACCATCTGCCCCTGCGGTGATCTGTTGCATGCATGGCACTATTTCGTTCCTGGTTTTGAGCATTGCATGTTCATCGTTACATGCCTGGCACTGTCTATGGGGAGTCAATACTTTTTGGACGCTATCTGGCAGTGTCCCTTGGCACAACACTCTATATTCTCCTACCTACACAGCCCTGCTTCCTGGCCTGTCCTTTCATTCCCTGCCTGGCACTGCCCCAGGGCATTGCATGTTCATCTGTTAACAACCTTCCGTTGCTCTTGGGCATTGCATGTTCTCTTGTAATTGGAAAGTGGTGCCCTGGGCACCGCGTGTTATTCTGTTACCTGCCCCGCTGGGTATTGTACGATGATGCACAGAGCTACCCCACCCCACCCTCCCCGCGAACTTCCAGTAGAGTGTAATGTTGTTTCCCTGTTGACATTGTTTCACCAGAAAAATGAATAAAGCTGTAGCTGTCTTTTTTGTCTGTGCGGACTGCACACATTGCTTGGCATATTTACCGAGGGTGTGTAGAGTATTCATTTAAAGTGGCAGTGTTCTAGTAAAGTTAGTGTTTCCATAAAAGAGCATTTCTTGTTTTGCTGGTAACTGTGATGCAGTTTCACAAATTTGCACGAAATTTAACCCCCCCTACCTCCCCCCCCCCTCAAAAAAAAAAACACCCACCGCAGCTCTTTCTTGGAACGTTTTGGGATGATTTGGCAAGTGGGGGAGGGGAGGGGGGCAAGAAAATGCAGATTGGTCACAAAATGTTGAGGTCCCAAGTTAACTCCCATGGGAAAATGTGCACTTCCGTCCAAAAAAACGGTTACATTGAAATTACACCACATTTGGCAGAAAGTTAGAACTTTACTCAAAGTGTGTTTTTTGTTATTTGGTGTAAATTTGTTCAGCTGTCTTCGAGAAATTTTTATTTAAAGCGGTGCTGCAGGTGGTCGTGAAGGGGTAAAAAAGTTCTGTATATCTGGAAAGTTGGTTCTGTGGAAGTCCCTTGGTTCCATGAATTAAAAATATAAGACCCTGTGATTGGCCGAGGAGCTTTTTCTCCCGTCCATCATCTCAGTAGTGTGGGGCCGTGTGCAGCAGCGGTTGTCCTCAGACCATGGCCTCTGGCTAGGCCCTGATCCCACCCTGCTGAGAGCAGAAACTCCCTGCTGTGCACGGCGAATGGTTTACTGCAAGGCCTGGTCCCCAGGCCACGCCTACAATGCCAGTATGAGATACACGAACTCCAAGTGGGGCACCAATGCATTCTACTTTATTCAATCAATCAAAGATTTATAACGAGTGACAAATCCCCAGTGAGGGTTTCAAGGCGCTAGAGTGACTGGTTGCTTGGTGGTCATCTGCAGTCTTCAATTTGTCAAATTCTACAGCAAAGTTCTGATATTGAACATCCACAATTTATAAACGCTCTCATTACATAATTTGTCTATAGCACTCGGTGGCAACTATTTAAAGGAGCCACATTTCCATACTTCCACTGAGGGATAATCTATTGTCAGCATAAACTTTGACCTGTCTCACACATTTTTTGGAACAAGCTTTGGCATTAAGCCACACCCTGATTACAAATCTATTGTGGCAACCCACATTAGGTGTGCTCTCCTTATCTTGTATTATTTGCATCCCAAACTTCTGTGATGTAACTTTCACCATGTGCAACCACACTTCAATCAATCAATCACATCATTTGCAAAGCGCACTACTCACCCGTGAGGGTCTCAAGGCTCTGGGGTGGGGAATGCTGCTCCTGCTCGAAACGCCAGGTCTTGCCTCCAAGATTTGCTATATTTCCCTGCTATGCACCCACCCATGTTCACTCAGTAACCAGGGGCCAGATGTAGGTAAGTAACATTTACCGAATCTTAATTACCGAAAATTACCGAATTTTACCGATTCGGTAATTAAGATTCGGTAAATGTGAGGGGTTGGTATGTAGGGAATCCAGATGTTCCCTTTTACCGAATCGGTAAAATTCGGTATTTACCGATTCGGTAATGATACCGATTCGGTAAAATTACCGAAAATGTGCCCCTACATCTCGGTAGCCCTTTACCGATCGGAAACGGCCGAAAATCGGTATTTTCGGCCGTTTCGGATCGGTAAAGGGCTACCTACATCGGGCCCTATATGCTGTAAATGACTAAGGGGGGTTATCGGTGATGTCAGGGACTCATTAACAGCGTCTCGCGATCATCTGCCTTTTAAAGAAAGCTCGGTTGGCTAGTGCACCTGTTGTAGAAGTGTACGGGTCGGTTTCATCAGAGTTGCTGAGCAGAGACATTACTTTACCTCGTCCGCATGTACGTAAATGGCTACATTTCTTGCATTCTGGTACTTTAGTTTTTGCTATTACCATATGTGAAGAATGGAAAGGTCGGACTGGACGAGATATTTACACCCGACCTGGCACATAGTGAAACTACCAGTCCCAGAATGCAACATTCTGTCGACTGATAAGGCAGGACTGGTGAAAGGAGTCAGGCCTAACGCGGGGCTTCCTGACAGCTGAGCCAGTATTACAACTCGAGATCTTTGCACTAAGTTTGATCACAGAAGCTTCCGTTCGAGCAGCTCGCGGGCACTCGAGGTTACACCACATGGTGAAAAACAGGTTCTAATTGCTGCTCTGTGCCCGCGGCCCCCGCTGCTGCCCACTGGTCTGGCATGGCCCCGAGTGCGCTTTGCATCACTTGCCTCGCTGGCATTGCATCAGTCCATGCCGAACCCACGCAGAGTCCGTCTCAAAGGTCAAGAAGTCCTCAGACCGCGCCCCGTCTGTGGCAGTGCCTCGAAGCGTTTAGTAATGAGCGCGTGAGCTGTTCCCGCCTGGCCGCTTCTCTCGCGTCACCTCCCACGGCTCAATATTAAATGCAGAGTTTGTACCCTGGTCACCTCCTGCAGGAATGCGGGCTCAGCGGCAGTTAACTTGTAAGGAATAAGTGCTGGGGCTCTCGCCAGGAGGCAGCTTGTTAGCGCCGCTTAAAACAGAACCAACTATAAAAGTGGGGAGAGGATGTGGAGTAATGGCCAGATCTGCCGACTTCGGGACTGCAAAACCAAGTTCGAGCCCCTGCGTTGGTTCAACATCCTGTGATTCTGGGAAAATCACTTGGGGGCAGATTTATGTTGGACTTGCGCCATGTTTGCGTCACGCAACGGCGGCGTAAACGAGGCGCATCCTGGCGACCTATATACAACGTGACGCATCTAGGCAGATGCGTCACATTGTAAAGCCCTGCGCCACATGTGGGCGTTCCGGCGCAGGGTGGGCGTTCCGGGGCAGGTGCACCTCGCAAAAGTGGCTGAGTGAAATCTACAAGATTTCACTCAGTCACTTTTAGGCCAATGCTGCGTCAAAACCCTGCGCCTGCTTGAAGCAGGCGTAAGGCTTGACGCAGCATTGGACAGATAGGGCACCCCCGAGCCTTGCTGGAGCTGCGTCGCGCTTGCGACGCAACTCCAGCATTGCGCCACCTTTACGGCACAGATGCATCACGCATCTGTGCCGTTTTTGCCCCATGGTGCGCCGCATTGTAAATGCGGCGCACCATGGGTGGCGGAGCTGCGGCGCACAATAACTGGCACATCCCTGGGGATGCGCCAGTTATTGTAAATCTGCCCCATGACCTTCACGTGCCTGCTATATAAATGAATGTGTCCTTCAGTGGTGCTTAAGAAAAGTGCGGTGTTGATGGTTAAGTGCTGGTGCTGAACACCGGAAACCACCCGCTCAAATTAAGCACTGCTGTTAAAATGAAAAATGAGAATAGCTCTTGCAACTGACCTCTGTACAACCTGCTGGCTGGTGTTTGCGTGTAGCATGTGAACCCTAGTGCATACTCAAGTTGGGGCCACCCCGTGTTTCATCCTTCAGAACCCGTTACTGATGTCATTTATTTGAGCAGCGGCAACAATAAGGATGAGACAATTTGGCTCGTGGTCATCGGCTTTTCTTTGTGAGAGACCCCAGGGCTTGTGTAGGTTGGATTGTTTCGGATTATTTAAAACCTCATTTTGGCTGTCAATGAGCCCTGGGTCGTGCGTGGCACTTTCAGCCAGTATCGAGTATTAGTAAAGGCGAGACTACAGGTCCCAGAATGCAAAGTACCACCTGATTAAAAACGAAAGCTGGCTGATGGATCCATGGCCGCTATAAACCGTGCAGTAGGCCTATATTTTGGGGGACAAAACACCACTGCAGCACTACTGCATAGTGTTTTAGAAGAACTGCAGTCTGTGCAGCAGCTGCAAGATCCATGCAGGCCTCAGAAGAGAGCCTTCCCAGACTGAGGCGTGGCAGGAACAGAGTTAATAATCGGTAGTGGAGGGCGTTTCTAGAAATAGCTCCAAAATATGTCGAGACAAACACGAGAAATGCGGCTAGTCTTCTTTTCGGGCACAGCTATTTTACTGTGGAATGTCTTCCTAAACAACGACTGAGCATTCGAACATCCAGCCCCCAGCTAATAGCTCATCAGAAAAGAAACCTTGTGATATCTGACATGAAACAGGTGAGCCATTCTTCAAAACATTTCAAAAATCCCACTAATTAAAAACAAGGCCAGGGCTCACCTGCTGCAAGATTGACGTGTTCAAAAGAACCCGACGGGAATCCAAAACTAACCCTGCCCTCCCCGGGCCATTGACAGGTTTAACTATGCTGCAAAGGAGATTTTCTTACAGTGCAATATTTTCCCACGGTTCTGACGCAAGATTTATGAAGAACTCTCATGTTTCCCAGTTCCATGTATGAGTAGTTAACCCAGCCCAGTTGTGTTCATATAATTCTGGGGTTTGCAGTTGATTCTCTTTTTCTTTTTAAATCAGACAAAAACAGAGTCTGGATGAGCTTCTGGCATGGACCTGGATTGTAAATTTAAGAGTTCTGCTTATGTCCCCCTCTGTGGTAGGTAGATACCCTTGCCAACACTGTGCCCCCAGAGACCTCAAGTTGTCTAAAGACAGCTGTTACTGTTGTAGAGCTCACAAATTTCCTGGAACAAAAACCCTTCTAAATTCAGTTGACTGACTAGGTAAGTATGGACTCAGGAAATATGATCACTCTAAGGTTTTCTTCTGGGGGTCAGGGATCAGGAGTTCAAATAGGTCAAAATCGTAACATCCTGCAGGGTGTATGAAATTATAAACCTGCTGGTGTAAATGGCCAAAATTCATAATTTTGCAATTTCATAATTTATTTTTCAAATATAACTAAGAAGTTTTCCAGCTTTTAAAAGGAAATTCTCCAGTACAAACCAGTTTAGGGGGTCTTTGTATGCATTTTTTTTGCTGGCAAAAAAATCAAGTGAATTTATTCTCCCGTACATTTGTTTTTGCAGACCTTTTCTCCTGCGATTTTAAAAATAAGTGCACCTGTCATTACATGTGCAATGCCTGTTTTAGAATCTCAGAAATGTGTACAACTAAAATCCTGCAGGTTTGCACACAACACTAACAAGATTCAATGTGTCATGGTTGAGTGTGTGGAATATGCCACAGTAATGACCTCTTAAACTTTTCTGCTTCTGTATTACCGCATACTGTAAAATGCAGATGTTGGATTTCCGGGCAAAGAAGTGGCTGACCACAAAATGTCCTTCTGTGCAGTGTGTTAACCCGCTTGCTGCTCGCTAGCTTCCCTTAGGATCAAGTGCACTCTGGTTTGAACAGATGTGCTTGAAGGCAACCGCTTTTACCCTTAAAAGAGCCACTTGCTCTGGAAAGTACCCCAAAAGTAGTTTGGAAGTACAGAGCCAAAGAACCTTATTACAGGCATAGAAGTCAAGCCACATCATGTAATCGGGGCATGCCTGGACCGACATTAGGGCCTCAACAAAAGACTTATTTTTGAGCACTCAAATAGCAAATGTCCATCTTGCTTAATTTTTGGAAATTCTAGCACCAGCGGTGTATCAATGTGACTTTCAGCTGATCCTGGTTTTAATTCAACATCACTAATCTCAAAGTTTTATTACGTATAATACAAAAATTGAAACTACACGTCCCAGCATGCTTATTGCTGAAAACCAGGACTGGCTGAGCCCCTTCACTGCGGCTCGGATATCACTTCGCAGCGTGTGATGGAACAAGGTAGGGTCTTAATCCATCATCAAAACAGATGATGGAATAAGGAAGCGCATCAAATATTTCGTGTGAAATGTAGTCAGTGGGGGGACTTGAGGAAGTCTTGGGGAAGGTGAAGGGGTTCGTCCCTACAGGAACGGGGGATCAGAGGGTGCTGTTCCCGTCAAAGCCTGCTTATGAGTCGAAGGTCTCTTTGAACAGATTGGTCTCCAACACCTTGTAGGTCTGAGAAAAAAAGAACAGGACAACCTGACTAAGGTTTAGCACGACCAAAACAGCAGTATAATCAAATATTGTTGTGGTGCATCACACTTCCAGTGCCCGTCGCCCCGAGGCACAGTTCCGGTCAATATGCTTTGTCAAAAGGCGGAAGGCGCACTCATTGAAATATCACAAAGGCAATGTTTAAAGTCCAAACAAATATCTTCTTTATTTTGGCAATTTACCTGGTAAAACACACAGCCAACGCGTTTCGTTCCATGATGGAACTTCGTCAGGGCATGTACTCAGCTGCCTCCTGTGTGGTCACGAAGTCTTGCAATATAATATCTCTCCAATGATGTGTACGGAGAGGAGCCCAGAGGAGAGACGAGTCTCTCCCTGTTAATTTGCCAGGGTTCCTGATTTCGATTGAGCCCACATTCCTACCACAGGAGGTGATTCAAGCATCCTCTGGGCTCCTCTCTGTACACATCATTGGAGAGATATTATATTGCAAGACTTCGTGACCACACAGGAGCCAAATCTAGTTTCTCGTGATTATCATTCCTCTAAGTACTTTGGAAAGATTTATTCATAAAGGGGCAGAAGACATACGCCTCTATTGATACACATAAATATCGCTTGCACATTTGGATTGAATCTGGAGCAAATATGTTTACATGGTTCCAATTTGGTACCCTCCACTTGTGATTCTTGATACACCTATTGACTCTCTGGTTTATCATACGCAGCGGAGTACATGCCCTGACGAAGTTCCATCACGGAACGAAACGCGTTGGCTGTGTATTTTACCTGGTAAATTGCCAAAATAAAGAAGATATTTGTTTGGACTATAAACATCGCCTTTGTGATATTTCAATGAGTGCGCCTTCCGCCTTTTGACAAAACTTTGTATGTCTGAATTGACCGCAGTTGGATGACCCAGTTCACCAAAACTTTTAAATACAGATAGATTAGGCTTTGGTCCTGCTCAGAAAATTAGTAGGTTTCAGCTCGTAGTGTTGGCTGTTTGGTGTATCATTCCACCTCCTATGGATTGGCTTGTATTTTAATGCAGGAGGGACTATTTTACATCTCAAATGGTATGCTGAATCATCAGACACTTAGGGCCTCATTACGATGTTTGTCGGAAAGGCTCAGAACAGCATTCGATTTGTCTGGACCCATATTTCCGTCTGACTCGGAAACATATCCGCCCGACCTATTACGATAGTCGGAAACGGATCGGACTTTTTGACTCGGTTCCGAATGGCGAAACCAAGTCGGTCAGAGACGACTCATACAGGCCTATGGACTGTGTTTCCGACCGACGTATTATGATTAGGGCTTCCGATTTTATGGTATTTATTTTTTTGCCACTTCCGTCTGTATTTATCCATATTTATTTTTTGCTAATTTTATATGGATTTATCCATATTTAATTTTGGTTTTGTGGAAAAAGTAAGGTGAAATTAGTATTTTTCCACATTTATTTAACCTATAAATATGCGCTCGTACTTGAATGTCTTTCAGGTCTCAGTGTTGTGAACACATGGAGAAGATAAATCAGTACACTTTTATGAAAATATGCAAATTTCAGTTTCCACCTTGTGCATATCTACTACTGTTAAGGCCTCTTTAATAAAAAAAATATTTTCTAACCCCTTATCTATCAATCCACACATTTATTGGCCTGACAGTCATGGTAGACAGTATTTAGAATTACTCAAAAACCAACCCAAATTCCGCTTTTATCCACATTTTTTAAGTACAGACAAGAAAATGAATGTTTTCTGTCTGTATTTATCTGTACAAATCAGTAAAAACGGAAAACTGGGAGCCTTAATTATGATGTTGGATTCAGACAGCCTTTCTGAAACGGTTTGTCCGTCACGGATTGGCTGTTGGAAACCGACTTGGAGGGGCCGTAGCAGGCCCCCTTTCAGGCGGAGTCCTCCGGTTGGGGCCTGCGGGGTTACCCAAAGGTCCACTCTTTCCAACCATGCACTGTGTGGCAGGCACCGGGTGCAAGGTTTTCTGCAACCACCCCTTTCTTCAATGGGAACCTGTGTTGTCGGTCGGCCCACACGCTCCCATTGAAGTCAATAGAAGTCCGACCGAACGGTGTTTGGAAACATGGTAATCAGTCGGTTGGACTCCCTGAATCCGATTTGGTCCGAAACCATTCAGACAAGGAGTCTCCGACCGATCATCGTAATGTGACCCTAAATTTTAATTTCGTAGTTGGCAGGTACAAAGAAAATATTAACTTTTTTTTTTTTACTACACCAGTATTTTTAATGTTTAGTTAGGACTCAAAATGCAAGCCAGACCCATTGGCTTTGCCACTGTTATTTCTTCTGATGGATATTAAGGTGGGAAAAGCCCTCAGGAATGGACCAAGGAAGTCCATTGAAGAGATACCTAAAATCGCATGGTTTCCCGTAACATCATGGAATGCATAAAGTGCATACATGGGGTGGAAGCCTGTCTAAAAGTGCTCACTACTCTGCAGATACAGCTGAGCTCCAGCACAGAGGCAGCCAAGTCCCTGTATACATAGTGCTGAACCCATGCACAGATAGAGCAAAGACCATATACCCATAGGTAATTTCTGTCATTGAGCTGGACCTAAGTTCCTCCATGCCTAGTACTATGAACCTGCGCACACAGAGCTGAGTTATTAGTATTATTATTATTATTATTGGGTTTTGTAAAGCGCGTAGTCACCCGTAAGTATCCCAGCGCTAAGATCCTAACAAGCTAGAGGGTCACAGGGGAAGTGACGAGGAAAAAGAGGCGCAGGGGAACAGGTGAGTTTTCAGCCGCTTCCTGAATCGGAGATAGTCTGGTTCCGTCCTGAGATCACGGGGAAGGGAATTCCAAAGGCGGGCTGTGTTGACAGAGAAACGCCGTCCACCCGTGCGAACCTTCTTCACTCTGGGGATAGTGATGAGGTGTTCTTCCAAGTATGCAGCTGAGCTCCAGTGCAGACAGTGGTGAGCCCCTGCGCAGATATTGATTGTGGTGATGCAGTTCACAGTCCAAGTTGAGCTCTTCCAGCATTCATTCCTATAATGTAAACCCGAGGTTCTGTGGGAACTGAGAAACCAGGGCCAGCTAATGTTCTGTGGGAGTATCACATACCTCTCGCCTAGGTTAATCTTCTTGATAGAGAGTGAGGAGAAGAAGAAGGTGGGAGAGGGGATGACAGGGAGAGAGAAGGGTTTGAGAGAATCAATGGAAAAGAGAGAGTGAGAGAGAGAAAGACAAGGTAGATAGTAGTGAAAGAGACTTAAGCGTGTTTGCGAATATGGGCAGAAAGGTGAGAAAGAAATAAAGAGAGTATGACTGAGATGGAAAAGAACAAAGACAGAGTGTGAAACAGGAGACACCAGAGTATGAGAAGTTTGAACAACACCACGACAATTCTGCTTAGGCAAAATTTGTTATGTTAAGGGTAATTGTGAAGAACACAGCTCACCCTCGAGAGTATCATGGTCCTGAGGAAGCAGGGGTTATGTCGGCTGTGACTGTGACTTGTCCAGGCAAAGAGCCATGTTTTCAGTTTCTTGCTGAGCTCAAGTACTGAGGCGGCAGCTCAGATGTGTAGGGGTAGGTTGTTCCAGGCTTTGGGCATGAGGTAGGGGAAGCACAACAGCTGACTCTGGTTCTTTGTATGTGGGATATGTGTGCGAGTAGGATTCTGACTGAGCAGAAGTGCTTGGTGGGTGTGCTGTGTGTGGGTTAGTGAATGGGGAGACAGTTGAGGTCTTTGTCATGCGACATGATGTGAACAATGGGGGGGGGGACCTAAGTGTGTCTGGCCACTGGGTTTTGTATAGTCTGAATTGTGCTAGCAGCTAGACAGTGATTGATAGTGTGTTGCCGTAGTCCAGCTTGCTGGTGATGAGGGCCTGGGTGACCATTCTACATGTGATGACTGGGAGCCGTTTGAAGATTACATGGAGCATTTTGAGGGTGTGGAAGCAGGCGGGGGTGACTACGATGACTAAAGCAAACTTTACAGCATATTTCACCCATTCCTTTAGCTTCCTTGATAAGAAGTCTGCCTTTCACTGTGTCACTGGGAAGTGCTGTTTGTGGATGGTGCTGATACCAATCTCCAAAGAAACATCTTGATCACCAGCATACACTGTTTTTGGCCAATTAAGCAATGGGTTGGAGTGAAGGTGGTGCGCATGTGACAGACTCATTTGGCACCTATTTTTTAGAATTGTAAAAGGTGGTCTAGTCAATTTTTAAACTTGTGTTTCATGTGGAGCATCACATGTAAACCCTTCACATACTGAAGGAGTTTGGTGTTTTATATATTCACTTCCCTTGTGTGTTTGAATCAGGCAAACCCCAAAGTGAGTGGATGGAGGAGTAAGGAATGAAGCTTGTGAGGGCAGGGCGGCTTCAAGGGTGCAGTAGGAAGGATTTCCTGCAGGATCCTCTGTTAGTGCATGTGTGCTAATCGGTAATGTAGGATTTGGTGGCACCACAGACAAAGGGAAGGACTTAAATCATGGTGCCCTCAAATCATGGTCCCCTCAGTGAACAAAAGCTCTGCGTACTTCCTTACACAGCTAGCTGTACCTTCCATCTTCATGCGAGAGAGCACCAGTCATCAGGTCAGGGAACATGAGCTCCACACTGGCTGAGAGTGCAGGCATTGTGCACTGGCTGAAGCTACAGCAGCCCTTTGAGGGTGATGCAGCAGAGTTGTGGGCATGTACACATATTTCCACATGCTTGGGGCTACTCGCAGGTCTCCTTCAGGCTACATCAATCGATTCCTGCAGGTGTCTTATGCTGTCGATGCTCACCATAACAAGAATAACTGTAAATATTACATGGCTACAGATCCTTTATGGCTGCCTACACTACTTCCCATGAGGAATATCTGATGCAGCATGCACACACTTAAATCTGTGCATCTTTGTCTTGCCTTCTTTCTTTTGGAGAGAGAAAAACAGTGAGTAAGTGCAGGTTTGGCTTAGGTGTAAGTCTATATTTTATTAAATTAATTTAGAGCTAAAAAATTGGGAACTGGCAGCATAGCAGTAATTTACAATATAGCCTCCTTTCCCTCACATCAGTTTAGCCATTTTAAAGAAGCATTGTAGGGCCAAAAACTTGCAAAAACATTTATCAACTGTTTGAAAACTACCGTAGATGACAGAAAATACCACATTACAAAAGATACTCATCCCCACCATGTTTTCTGTTCCACACTGATAGGTACAATGGTGATTACTGAGGAGCCATTTTAGCTTTGAGTAAAAAATATTTCATGGTTACATGTGAAATACAGATTTTGTCACCACTGTGCCAAGGTTTTGCATTGTCCGGCTACTAGGATTAATCCGGTTGGAGGCCCAAGTTATTGAAATTGTGCATCACAAAATGCAAAGTATGTGACACTTTGTCTGGCAGTTTTATTTTCATCCATTTGAGCTGGAAACAACAATTTTGGTGAAATATGCATATTTTGGAAATTATGTGGCAAATTCAGCCCTACAGTCACATAAATCCACTGATCTCACCATTGTCTATTGTTTTATCAAGAATGTATTTGTGATAAGTAAATAAAACCTCAACATTTTAATTCCAGTCAATGCCCATTTTTAGATGCACTTTGAATAAGACAGATTGTAATATAAAAAAAAAAAAATACATAACCAATGCCTTTTCATTGCAGTCTCAGACTTTTGGTGACATTTACAAACTACAAGGTCAAAGGTGTTTTAGAACTCTCGGCAGCATACCGCCAGGTTGCCCTTCATCCGGAGTCTAAAAGCCTGACTTCTTTTATAACACTCTTTGGAGCATACCAGTACAACCGGATGCCATTCGGGTTGGCATCCGCGGCTGCCGTATTCCAACGCATTATGCAGCACATTTTAGAGGGTCTTGGAAAAGTCTTGTGTTTCCAAGGACGATATTCTAATTTATAGAGATTCAGAAAATGAGCATAACAAGAACCTGAGAGAGGTACTAAGTAAGTTAAGCAAGGCAGGCTTTACAACCCAAAAGGACAAGTGTAAAATTGGGGTCAGGTCTGTGACTTACTTAGGGCACACCATTTCAGGAGAGGGAATCAAGCCTAAAACTAGCCTGGTGGACGCAGTGATGTTAGCTCCAGCTCCTTCTAATAAAGACGAGCTCAGATCCTTCCTGGGCGTAGTGGAGTACATGACCAAATTCGTAGAAAATGTTTCAAGTCACACATGCTCCATGAGAGAGCTTTTAAAGAAGGGTTGCTCCTTTGTTTGGAGTTCTGAGTGCCAACAGGAGTTCCAATATGTCAAGTCAGCCATTGCCAAGGCACCCACTTTAGGTATGTTTGATCCTAACGAAAAAACCACTCTGACAACTGACGCCAGCATTAAAGGCCTGGGGGCATCTCTCACCCAAATGGTAGGAGGATGTGAGAGAATAATTGCTTTTGCTTCCAGGGCGCTGAAAGAACCTGAGTCTAATTACTCTACTATAGAGAGAGAAGCCTTGGCGTACTATTGGGCAATAAATCATTTAAAACATTTTTTGTGGGGAATCCCCTTTACCCTACGGACCGACCACAAGCCCCTAATCCCATTGTTTTCAACAAAGAACATTGAGAGGGCCACTCCATGCATTTCTAAATGGGTTTTGGCATTGCAAGGATACAATTTCAACATGTGTTACGTGGCGGGTGTAAAAAACACCATAGCAGACTGCATGTCAAGGTTGCCCGTACATAGTGAGGACAACCTGTGCAGTCCACCAGAGGAGGTTATTCTCGCAGTTGAACACCCAGCCATCAATACGGAGGAGTGGGAGAAAGAATCTCAAGAAGACCAAGTGTTGAGGAGATTAATTGAGAAAGGTTAGCCTGAGTCTAACAATGAGCTGTCAGAAACTCTCAAACCAAATTGGGTAGTAAGAAATGAGTTATCCAACATGAATGGTCAGGTGTGCAGAGGGAATAAAGTTATTCCCCCTGGTAGCATGAAGGAACGTATTATTACATTAACACACAAAGGTCATCCAGGGAGAAGCATGACCAAGATTAAGATCAGGCAGCACTATTGGTTCCCTAAGATGGATGGGTTGGTGGAGAACACTGTGAAGGACTGTGAGGCATGTGGAAGGTGTGACAAATCCAAGGTGGTACATAAAGCACCACTCATTCCGGTGGGGGTACCGACTAAACCCTGGGACAAGCTGGGACTTGATATTATAGGCCCTTTGTAATGTAAATGTAAATTGATACTTGTATAGCGCACTACTCACCCGCAAGGGTCTCAAGGCGCTTGTACGAATACCGCTGTGGAACCCATCCTGGCTACTCCTGGGCACCCCCAATGTGGAGGCCAGGCATCCTTAGCGTTGTGGGGGCCGCTGTGGAGATTAAGCAAGCTATTGCCCAGAGTTGCAGAGTGGGACTGCATGATTGGAATAGGCACCGAGGCGAGAATTATCAGGTCCGTGGAATTTTGAGCCCAAGACCCGCCGAGGCGGGGAATTGAACCCTGGTCCCGGGCTAGAAATCTGCATCAGGGTCTGCCGCTCTAACCATTGAGCCACACTAAACCTACTTAACTTCAACCAGAGGTTTATGTTCGTAATCATTGATTATCACTCTCATTGGATCAGTACCAAGTTTGTACCTTCCATAACTACACTGGTCCTAATTGAGTTTTTGCAGGAGGTATTCTCAAGAGAGGGAATACCGAGCACCCTAGTGACCGAGAATGGGGTCCAGTTTACGTCTGATGTAATGAAAGAATTTCCATCTGTATTAAGCATGTTCTGTATGCACTTAACTTTCAAACCATTGTTTATAAGCAAATAGATAAACTTCAACCTTAAACAAGAGACAATTCATGTAGGACCTATTCATGTATGAAACATAAATACCAACATAATCTGCATTTATTCCACTCAATAGGCATCATGAGGATTGCAGCTTAATGGCTATTCCAAAACATCAACAGAACATGAGTGTTCATAAGGAGTGGTGAAATTGAACTTTTGAAGCTTTTTTGAAAATTCTAGTCCTCAACTAAGAAAGGAGATGTGGTCTAGAGGATAAGCTGTCGATCTGAGGACCTTGAGTTGAATCCAGCTTGGCAAAGACTTAAAATTGTGCTCTTCTGGGAAATCACTTATTCACAATGTGCCTAAAATTGAAATGTGTCAGATAATAGTGTTAGTGGGTGTGTAACAAAAAGATATAAGCCACCACTGGATGAACACAATCTTGCATCATTTTCCATCACCTTCCATAATGGGCAATGCTCGGTTGCTCTCTGGTTAGGCCCATGCTATTGTTTACTGGTACAACAGAGGCCTAATTCTTCCTGGATGCAGGCCCGGCCCCCCTGTGACTGATGTTCCCCAGCCTTGTACACGTCGTGTTTTGTCGCTGGAGGCCATTATGGAGCAGCAAACCTGGGGGAGATGGTCTCCACAGAGCGCTTCACAGCCACAGGACGCGTCCCAGCCACAGGCTACCCTGCCACCTTCTGGGGGTACCATATAGACTCCTATGCACTATCTCTCACATCTCACATATTTTTACTAGGTAATGTACACATTTCTACGTTCCCTGCAGTTTTTTAATTGTGTATTTCTAAAAAAACGTCCATTCGTTGGAAATTTTCTGCAAGTTTCCCCCTCTGCCTTAATTTTCAGGAGGAGAGAAAGTGTTCAGGGGCATCAGGTAGAATCAGGGGCAGGGCAGAGAGGTGGATGCCCAGCGCAGCTATGAACATGGGGCAGGGGCACTGCAGGCATTCATTGGTTCATTGTGATACCAGCTCAGCTGAGTTGCGGGCAGGAAAAAAATACAGAGGACGGCCACGCAGCGAGCCTCTGACGGGAAGTTCCGGGCTGGCTGTACTGTGCATTGGGAGAGGATGGAAGGGTGGAGTTCGATTTTGCAGCGTTGAGGGGCGGTTTTGTTATTGGGGGCTGGTTTGCAGCAGTGTTGTAATATTGGACCCCAGTAAAAATGCAACAAACAAGCGTTTCCAGCCTCCCAGGGTCAGTCAGGGAGGGGAAGGTGGGGGAGGGAGGCCTGGTCCCAGAAAATTGTCAGGGTTGCTTTGGGTTTCCAGTCCAGCCGTGTCCCAGGACCGCCATATGGGGGAGCCGCTGGGGTATTTACCATGGCCCAACTCTGAGCAAGACCAGACAGGTGTAATGCAATATGAAAGGATTAATTATGCATAGTAAAATGATGCTAAGATGTTGTCTCAGCTTCAGGAATGGAGGTATTTTGCAGGAGCACAGGGAGAATAAGTGTTGACGTGCATAAAGGAATATGGCAGGTTATGCACATTCTTTGAAAGAGACAGTCTACTCCAATTAAACGAATATTGACAAATCCCATCCACTGCAGTGCAGATTTTTTGAGATGATCTAAATTAAAATGAGTTTTTTTGTTTGTTTATAATGTTCCACCTACTTCTTAGCATACTCGTTATTTGCGTCTGCAATTTGTATAGGTTAGTGGGTGAATGCACCTGCAGCTAAGGATGTGCAATGTGTAAACCACATATTTGAATCCTCCAGGATCCTCTAAGCCTTTTATCCTTCCAAGGTCTGTAAAATTCCTGGGTAAGGGCTCCCATCAATATGGTTTCCCATGAGCCCATCCAAGCCTCAGACTGCTCTGGTCCAACCCGAGTCATGCAGTCACACGAGGAAGCTCAGACTAGCCCCAGGCAGAAGTATGTTTGCTGGATGAAAGGTCCCTTTCACTTAGGAATAAGGTCATTTTAGGCCCTCTTCTTGGTGGTGCTGTAATGAGGCTACTGACAATAGATTCCATGTATCTCAGCCCTGACACCGAGTGTGAGGGATGAGAGAACCGGGTATCATGAGTCAGGATGTGTGTGAGTGAAACAGGCATTCATATCAGGAAAGTAAGGGGGGTTAAGGAGAGAAATGAGACAGAGGCATTGGAACTAGTTTACTTTTAACATTCAGAAATATCGAAAGAAACGCATTTAGTGCCATTTCATATACATATGCTTGGTTGTTTTTTGGTATTGCCCATAGAATCATTCATGTACAGTTTCAGTGTCAATCTATCATGTTTTTAAGTTTTCCCAACATGACTTTTCTCTTTTTCTCCTGAATAAATGTAAATTTTTATGGTAAACAATGACAGAACTCTTAGGCTTCCCAGGCCCATATGTGAGTGACTCATCCAGGTTCTTTTTTTGCTTGGCAATCTGGGATGTGTAGTCCAGGTATATGGTGGGAGGAGCAAAACTACACGACCCAGAATGCACTTCAAAATCCTGGACTGAATGAGGAACACCCCTATTGACCTAGGAAACACGAGAGCTCGACGGAACTTGCAGAGCATGCGGAGGGTGTTGAAGCAGGAGGAAGAGACAGTGTTTATTTGCTGGGTCATGGAGAGTGTTGAGTCCAGGATGAACCCCTGGTTGCGTGCGTGGTTGGTGAGTGTCGGGGGAGCTCCCAGCATGGCCGGCCACCAGGAGTCATCCCATGCAGTAGAAGATGAGCTGAGGATGAGGACCTCCATCATGTCTGAGTTCAGTTTCAGCCGGCTAGATTTCACCCAATCTGCGACGGCCTTCATTCCCTCGTAGAGGTTGGATTTGGCGGTGGCCAGGTCCTTGGTGAGGGAGAGGATCAGCTGGGTGTCGTCGGCGTATGAGATGATGTTGAGGTGGTGTGTTCGGACGATGTTGGTGAGTGGTGGCATGTAGATGTTGAAGAGGGTCGGGATGAAAAATGATCCTTGGGGTCCGCCGCAAGTGATCGCGGCCGCTTCGGATTGGAAAGGGGGCAGGCAGACTCTCTGGGTTCTGCCGGTGAGGAAGGAGGTGATCCAGTCTAGGGTTTTGCCTCGGATCTCTGCGTCATGGAGGCGTGTGCACATACGGTGTCGAAGGCGGCCGAGAGGTCCAGGAGGATGAGGGCCGCGGTTTCGCCTTTGTCCAGTATGGTCCCGATGTCGTCCGTGGCGGCGATGAGGGTGGTTTCGGTGCTGTGATTGCTGCGGAAGCTAGATTGGGAGGACTCCAGGACCCAGAATCCAGCAGTCAGGTGGACTCTTTGGAATCCTGCTGACGTAACATGAGACAATATCTAGATTTGGAGATCAAGTGCAGTGCGCATCCATTGGTGCAGTGAACATCTATTGGTTCCTGTGATCCATGCCAGATGAACTAGCTGACATCTACCATTTGTGCTGCACACGTACAAGGAGTTTTGTTTTGGTTGAAACAAATGGACTGTTGGAATCTGGGTGCCCTTTCCACCTATGGGATCCTTATTGGCGGGAGCCACAGAGGCTGTTGATAGTGCATTGGTTGTGTTTCATATTGTTTAGAAGTGATGGGCCGGCAAGGCCAGGGTAGACTAACGTATGGGTCAGTGATGAACTATCTTGGACAGTGGAAGGCTAGACCCTGGCATGGAATGGATTTGTGTGGAGCGTTCTGTGCATAGATACTTGTGCTGATGGACAGTGCTGTCTGTTTCATTCTTCTGGGATGTTCGGCTGTCCATTCCTCAGTGTCGGGTGACTGTTATGTTTCGAGGCATCTTTGCTTTGGCGGCAAGCTATATGTATGCAGATGTGGTAGGTTTAATTTGACTTCTTCAGGATGGCTCTAGTCAGTCCTCTCTGTTAAGGGGGGGCGTGACAGTAAGTTCCACTGTGTGTGTTCTGTGAGCTGGTGAACATTTAGCCAGGTGTTATTATTTATTTTATTTATCTCATTTATAAAGCGCTCCATCACCTAACAGGCATCCTGGCGCTGACATTTGAAAGTGCACGTTAAGAGTAATGCTACATGGGAACTGACAGCAGATTTAAAGTTTGGGGAAGAGCCAGGTTTTTAGTCTCTTCCTGAAGGGGAGAAGATGCCTCAGTTGTAGGACTCGAAGCTACGATAAGTGCACAAGGGTGCCAGGAACTGTGTTTAATGTGTAATCTTGCTGCAGGCTGATGTTTCAGTAGAGCTTGATCTAGATGTGCTTTTGAAGCAGCAAATGCGTCCTCTCCTGCTTGGTCCATGTTCTGATGCCAGGAGTTGTGTCCAACGTGTATTGATGATGTACTGCCAAGTGCGATTATACCTTCTATCATCTGATTTGGGTGATCTAATAGGATTAAGGCGCTCACAGAAAAGCCACACAAAATCCCAATATTCTGGTTTTTCAACTGCTGTTCTCTCAAAGAGGGGAAGGTACCCCAACACCCCCAACCGCAATCCAAGGATTGGCAAACAAAATATGCTACTTTAAGGCACACGCACTTAATCCACACGAAAGTACAATAGAAAGTGAAAACACAATAAATGTACTTTCTTTGTCCATAGAAAAGACATTTATTGTGTTTTAACTTTGTATTGTACTTTTGTGTTGATTAAGTTGCGTGTGCCTCAAAGTAGCCTACGGTTACACCTTGGCACGGAGGTGCAGTTCAGACGCAGACGCTTGGCCAACTGTATGGCTTTAAGATAGGGGTGGTGTCTAATGAGTACTACTGGTGTGGCCACCCAAGGGCAGTTAATCTGTGCCATTGTCCACCGAGTGTTTTACAAATAGACACAAATAATCTGTATAAATAACCACAAGTAAGGTACCGCTGGCAGCAGTGTTTGGCAGGACGGAGAAGGCACTTCCAACTGTGACTCTTGCTGCAAATGAGTTCAAAGTTCAACATTTGCGGAAGGAAGGCTGTGCACGCCGCTCATGCAAAACCCCTGCTTTGCATCAGCATGTGGGTAGGACCCTTTCAGCAGAGCACCAGCACCCATGGAGGTGGCGGTTTACCAATCCCTGGTCCAACATGCCCTTCCCTTCCCTTGCTAGACTAATGTTTGGTCTCTTTCTAAACAATGCAGGTGTTTGCCTGCTTTCACGCCTTTGGGCTGAGGTGGGGATGTTTGCTCTTTAAGGTGTGACTCATTTAAAGGGACAGGTAGAGTTGTTCACCCTGGACACAGTCCACTGGTGCCCCAGAGGCTGCTTCTTCCTACAGCTATGAATGTATTAATATTGTTCTTCATCTTTCCTTTTCCTTCTTCTCCTCTTCCTTCTCTTTATCATTATTATTTTTATTATCGTTAACATTACTACTAGTAATAGCATCTTAACACAGGTGCAGCAGGAAACAACAGGTTTCTTCTAAATCACACTTTCAAACAAGCATTGGCAGAGCCAATAGGTCTCGCCAATGCAAGCTGTTGGCTTTGTCAATGTTTTTAGCTGCTGTGCAGCACAGCTGAAAGTAAAAAAAAAAAAATGCTATGATGCGGTCAGCGCTGGCCACATGGATAATGGCAGGAGGGAAGCAACGAGGCAGGCAGAAAGAGCGGGACAGGAATGGTCAAGCAACTAGATTTGACAGTGGGAAAGGCAAGCAACAACAGGGGTAGAAGGGGGGCCAAGCAACAACGGGGAGGGCAGGAAGGGACAAGCGCAACCAGTAGGGCAGGAGGCGGCAAGAAAAAAAGTTGAGAGTTGTAGGGGGCCAGCAACAAGATGGACAGCGGATGGGGCAAGCAACAGCATGGAGGGTGGGTGGGGGAAAGCAACATGAGAATCGGAGGAAGCAGTACCCTGGATAAACTTGTGCCATGAAAACGGCTGAGGTGCTGAATGCCCTTCATCTCTACTCTTCAATACGCCTCATATTCTCGCGATCTTTAACAGGACAGATGCTTTGTTGGGCTTCTAGTTACGCAAGCTATGCCTGCCTTTCAGTAATACCTATATATCCTATACAGTAGTGCTGGTTTGTATATTCAAGTCCTTTGGCTGTTGTAAATAGTTCCTTTTGTGTTTTTTTAAGGGAACATTATACTGCTTGGCCAAGTAAGTGGCCGAAAGTTACACGAGTATGTTTGGTATTTTAGTAGATTTAATTCCACATGCGTGGAATACTCTGATTTGAAGTTATTCAATGCTATTGAACCGACAATACTCGTTGCAAGGCCAGGTTTGATAATATAGTGCATGGAAAAAACTTGAAAATCTGTAATTATTCCCCCCACGCCCCCAAGTCCTGCTTACTTATGCTGGAGATCCTCTGCTTTACCATACCAGAGCACTCTGAGAGACTGCAGGCCATGCAGGGTAGTTAATGCCCACAATCTGAGTTCTAAATGAACAGAGTGAGAGACTGCAGGCCATTCAGGGTAGTTAATGCCCACAATCTGAGTTCTAAATGAACAGAGTGAGAGACTGCAGGCCATGCAGGGTAGTTAATGCCCACAATCTGACTTCTAACTGAACAGAGTGAGAGACTGCAGGCCAGTCAGGGTAGTTAATGCCCACAATCTGAGTTCTAAATGAACAGAGTGAGAGACTGCAGGCCATGCAGGGTAGTTAATGCCCACAATCTGACTTCTAACTGAACAGAGTGAGAGACTGCAGGCCATTCAGGGTAGTTAATGCCCACAATCTGAGTTCTAAATGAACAGAGTGAGAGACTGCAGGCCATTCAGGGTAGTTAATGCCCACAATCTGAGTTCTAAATGAGGACAGTGACTGACTGCAGGCCATTCAGGGTAGTTAATGCCCACAATCTGACTTCTAAATGAACAGAGTGAGAGACTGCAGGCCATTCAGGGTAGTTAATGCCCACAATCTGACTTCTAACTGAACAGAGTGAGAGACTGCAGGCCATTCAGGGTAGTTAATGCCCACAATCTGAGTTCTAAATGAGGACACTGACAGAATGCAGGCCATACAAGGTAGTTAATCCACTCAATCTAAGTTCTGAGCACACTGACATGAATGTTCATTAAGTCTTCTTCGTTTTCGTAAAGCACTGAAGTAGTTGGTACCTGCATGCTGGCTCTCTGACATCTTCTTCTCCAGTCTGTCCCTAGCGCCGGGAAACCCACTGTGGGTAGCTGTGCGCGGTAAAAGTTTAAATAAATAAATAAAAATAAATAAAATGTTAATGGTTGTTATATGTCCACTGTCTGAGTTAGAGTCTTGACCAACTCGGGAGGGCTTATAACAAGGATTAACGAACTCTGTATTCTTCAGCCATAGTTAGAACATAACATCCAACGAGGACATAATATACTTATTGCGACCGGGCGAGGCAGAGGAGATTGTTAGGATGGGTGAAAATCAGGTCAGCTAAAACCCCTATACACCTCCTTTCACTACAAAGAAAAGACACGCGTACTACTAGTGTAGTGTAATGTAGAGTGAATAAATACATAAGTAATGTTTAGGCTTCAGCCTAGGAGGTGCGGTTATAAGTTCAGAGTTTGTGAATATGTCAAGGTGCAGACCTGAAGTTTGAACAGAAGGAAGGCGTCCTGGTATCTCAGTGAAGCGCTCCCCCTTTTCGTGATTTATGTTCCCATGAGGTTCGCGACTGGTGGTTTCTTGGCTTCTTGGGCCCATTACTTGGCTTCGATACCTACATTAGTCATGATTGCCTTTGGGAGTGATGGGAGCTGCAGGTACCGTAGCCGCGATGACTAATGAAGGCGGATGGACAGCCCATTGGTTGAGCTCCAAGGCAGCCTTTGAGCTTCTCATATCTTTTATTGCGCCAGTCAAAAATACAGGTTGTGCCAGGCAATGACTCCTTCTTGGTAAGTAATATACATATGGGCAATCTGAGCTGTGTGCTGGGATACAACCCACCCTACCTGCCTACTCCTCCAGTTAATCTGAAGCTTGGCCATCCATGGGGTCATTCAGACCAAAATAGTACAGATCCAGCTGTGCACGGTATTTATGAGCACAATGTCCATGGGAGGAATATGCAAACAAACAGTATTTGTGCAGGTTAATACACCTAATGAGCATGTTTTGTGCTTGTTATTTCCAAGGGAGAAAATAGGGAGGCAACAGACATTGTAAAATGTAAGTATAACAACTTGTGTTGTGCAGTAAGTCAATAGTAAGACTACAGTGGGTTAAAAAAATGCTGTTCAAAATGACTCAAATATAAGAAAAGCAAAGTCCTTTAGTTCCTTCACCTTTAGACTCAATGTCACAACAAATCAAGCATTGACAACACCATGAGGTCTGATACTGGCCTCCAGCCTTTTGGTTTGTCAATGTTTTTGTCACGTTTTTTGCTGTGGAAACTTCCAGGCACTGGTCAATCTAAAAACAAACAAAAGAAAATTAGCTTAAAGCAAACATGTTTTTTTTTTTAAATAGCACTCATTGCCATAGTAGTCCCTTTTAATGAATGGAACTGCTTTGTGTGTGGATGCGCTTCTTCTGAGAGGGCAGAATACCATCACTCACCCTGAAGATAGCTCATTGCTGAAATGGGCTCACCTATTGCCCCATGCTACATGCTGTAGTGGTGAAAAATGTAGACAACAAAAAAGAACAACTGGATGACATGGGCTGAACGCTCCTATAAGTTAACATTTGGCATATATAATTTTTGCAAAATCAAAGGGGTCTACCGCCAGACCTAAGTCTCTCAGTGACATTACAGCGGCGAGGCTTGATGACCTCACAATTTGAGAGATGTAGCCTCTAAAGTATTTGCTATTTACTCAATAGGGCTCGATCATTTGAGTTAAAGACCAATGCAATCCCAATGGGCTTGATATATCAGCCTAATGTAATGTGATAGATTGCTCCTCAGCCCTGTTGACTTTTTGTAGACATCTACCTAATCAGAAAATCTATGCATTTGTCTGTCGGCTGGTCAAATTCTAAGTCAGAAGAATCCTTTAAAGTGACACTTATACCGGTAGCTACGAATACTATGCAGACCATCTGCCCCTTTTAATAAGTTTACTGACAGCTTGTACCTTCTAGTCATCCTTGTGCCAGATAAAAATTCGGAACCCTCAGCCCATGTCGTAGGGAATATGTGATGTTACAACGCAATGAAAATGATCGCGGTATGTAACATTGCGGTTTTTACAACGCAAGTCATTACAACGACTTGCGCTGGACTTGGAAGTAGTAAGATTTACTATTCCAACACCAGTCTACGTACAGTAGGGAAGGTGTTGGAATATTAAATCTTCCTATTCCTTAGGTTATAGCGCCCTCCACTGCAAGTCGATGTAACGTTTACATTTTAATGGCAGCATTCTAAATGCTTTGTGGTGTAATCACCGCGACGTAAATTATGTTTTCCGTCGTAGGTGAACCACCCAGTTGGCTTCTATCATCTTTCCTTGATGTTTTGAAACCAAGTAACAGAAACACAAAATCAACGCCTCCCTTTACCACAGAAATGACTTCGCTGGCTTGACGTGAGCAATCAGAACTCCTTTATTTAAAAAAAATACAAATCCATCTTAGGTCATGATAACCCCGGTGGTACGGATATTAACAATGGCAGAGATGGCAGTACCTCTAAAGTTTAAGTAAGCCGAGAGTTCTGCAACTCAAATTCTGCTCAGACCATACTCAGATTGTTGTAGAAATTGACGGATGCTGATGCAGCAATTTAACTATATCCCATTAAGAAATGTAGTGGAGGAGAGTGGAGGGTCTGGCTCCAGTTAAATGGTGGCAAAGGGGAAGTCATCCCATATGACTCCAGGAGAAGAGTGGAGAGCATCCTTACAAGAGGGTTCAATTGGGGTTATATTGTACAGGAGTTATTTTGTTCAGGGTTTATAGGGCTTATATGGCACAGCTCAGTGGCAGCTGGCATGTCCCAAGGGTGGTGCGGCCTGGGTGGGAACAAAAAAATAAGGCACTTACCGCTTCTAGCAGCGCAACATCCTCCTCGATCCTTCTCTCCTCTCAGCTGACGATTCCCAAGCCAATCCTGGCGCTGCTCTCTCGCAGCACACGCCATCTCAAGAGCACTGGAGGCCATTTCTTTCTTTAACCCAGCTGTTTTAGGACAGCTGGGTTAGAGAGGTTTACAATGCTCATGTCTGGCTGGCTGTCGCAAAGCAGCCGGCCAAAGACACATGCGCATTTTAAGCTCGAGAGCACATAGCTCCCTGCTGCCACTCAGCAGCAATGGCCCGGCCCGTCCTGACGCTCAGTTCGGGGTGGGTCAGTGGCGGAAAAAAAAATGGCAAAAAATAAACATTATTACCATTTCATTGTTCAGCTCTGGACTGGGGCTTTTGTTTGTGGGGCTATGCTCCTCGGCTCGAATGGAGGAGCCTCCCTTAATACAGGGGTTATATGGCAAATATATAACCCCACCAAACTGTGTCCCCAATTCCAGAGAGCTGATGGTTACAGCTAGAGGAAAGGAAACCAGCACTCATTAGGGGGTGGGAGAGCTTATTTTGACCCAGAGCAAGAGAGAGGAAGGGAAGAAGAAGGGGGAAGAAGAAGGCCGTAAGAAAGAGTGAAATAAAGAGTCTTAAAGAGTGGGGTAGTGGATGAAAGAAGCGTGAGGTGGAATCAAGGCTAGGCGGCCTTGGTGTTCATCGACCGCAGCTTTCAGACCCACTTCTAGCAGGCTCCTGAGACAAACATTGGGCTCCTTGACTTATCTTTTCAACAGACTAAGCGTTGTCCCATGAAACATATTACAAGTTAAGAAGTGCAGACCTGCCTATAGCCTGAGAATTATACATTAATGTTTATAATTCTCTTACACTGATTTGCACTCACAAAAGACAGAATCCCTACGGGTCATGTCCACCCATCACCAGCTGAAAAAGCATGGAATAACTGAATAGACCTGCCACATGTCCCTGTCCAACAGAGGACTGTAATTTAGTCCACAACTGCAGGCCTTAACTAGCTACATGCTATGACTGCTTCTTGATATCTTGCAATGACTATCTTGTATGAGATGATAGCAACAAAGTCCATCTCCGCAGATATCCCACCATCTCTGCCTCCAACTTATGCCCGCTCAGGACCACTATCTCTAAAGGTATAATCTGACCATGGGCCACCCACGAACCAGCTTAGTGGATCATGATCCTAAGAAATACCCTAAAGGCACATTCAGAGCTGTTTAAAGCTGCCAGCTTACAGAAACCCATAAACTGCATGCCAGTCTCACACTTCTTCAGCCTACACACTTCTAAGCCCTGCATCCCATAATACTATAACTGTACCTCAGTGGTCATCACATGTGACATGGAAACGCTTCGCACATAGATGCAAATGAAAGACAAACCCCTTCCAACCTCACACCCGAATAGTGTAGCATGCTGCACGTTTAGGCAAGAGCATCAGCACTCCACACAGGAGTAGTAAGCGCTACATCAATGTTTTAATACAATGTAGGACTCGTCATTCCTCTCTAACATGTGTATTTGTAAAGCACACGTTCCCTCAGAAGAGTATCTTGGCGCTGAATAACAGATCTTTATTGTTATCTAATTAATTGGTGCTCATTTTCTCAACCTCAAAAGAATTAAAGTCCGAGTGTCCCTGCTATGATTTGAACCGGTGACCATGAGTTCAAACACAGGCCTCTATAGAGGACACATTTGTCCTCTAAGCCACCAGATCTGGCATACATTAACACTGGGGCGTTGACCCAGGGCAATAGTGCTTTCCAATGTAGCCCTTACACTCCAGAGTCAGCTTCCATGTGCATTCGGCTGACCGGACTCCATTTTGTCTGGCCGAGTAGTCCTTCAATGTGGCCTTGTTTCAAAAGCAGGGCTTAGTGGAATATAATACATCTTCAGTGAGTTTCATTAGAGCAGAGTGTTCAGGAAATGATCCCTAACACAGTACAGTGTACTAGAATCTTGACTGCATGGCTGCCCCCATTGTTTTCAATGTGGGTGTCTCGTGGCGTTACAATGGTCTACGGTTACATCGCCCTGCCCAATTACTGCACATTATAGTTATGAATTCCCACACTGAATAGTGTTCTCAGTACCTGGCACAGTTAGGATCCCAACGTGGCTTTGTTAGAAGAATCTGAATGTTCACACTCTTAAATATTTTATACAGAAATCAGTCAACAGGTCTCTTTTTTGCACGCACGGGCATATCTGTGACACAACTACTCACCACCTCACATTGTGTTGAGCTCCCAGTGCACCTGTTGCATCTCATTCTAGGGGCTCCACGCGACAGTAGAATATATTGTGGGTCCTCAAGAGTCTCGCTGTGGAGCATACTTATAACCACTTACACCCACAAACCTCTTGTGTCCAGATCTCGGAAACTCTGAAGACCACCCTGTCTGATCATGACCTGGAGCTTTCTTCGGGCTCTGCTCACCCAGGAACATTTTTCATTTAATTCCCCTCCTTCCATAGCTCATGAGTTTTTGTTATAAGACTGTATGGGTCATCCAGCAAACTACACTGCAAACACCCAATTGGCTCATGACTGGTTGGTCACATGAAGGTAAAGCCACAATCGCAGACCCATACACTACACCAGGAAAGCACTATGTGGCCAAGTAATTGGTAAACATACACTGTATGGAACGTATAATGTGTTCTGTATGGAACATAACACAATCCAACGGTATATATTGCGTAAATACTTATTTTACAAGAAGAGAAAGAGGCTACCACTCAATACACGTATATATATATATATATATATATATATATATATATACATATATATGGTATGTGAACAAGGACTCGTGGGCCCGAAACTCGTCATTGCTGAAACTACCTAAATAAAATACCATCTTGCCAGATCCTGTGGTCTGTCTCCTTCCTCGCCTGTCTCTGTGGACCGGAGGTTGTTTGGAGTTGTTGCTGCATATATATATATATGTGACCAAGCTCCTTCGAGGAGCGAAACGCGTCATGGATGAAAAATAAAATTCTTACTCTGCTTGCACTTTAATCCTGTTTGCTGGTCCTTGAATTGAAGAGGTTTCCAAGAGGTCTGCACCTGATTTTCCCCGTCTTGCATTGACGGTCAGGAACCTATCGTGATATATATATATATATATATACATATATATATATATATATATATATATACGTCGATTCACCAGAATATATGTGATATCAATTTGATTTCTCTTACCCTTTACCCCAAATGACATCACAAGATTGATCTCTTGCCCCTCCCTTTACCTCTCAACAGCCTCCTAGCTGCTTGTGAGGGGTAACGGAAGGGCAGATAGCTAATACAACAAAAAGTTAACTGGGCTTTTATAGCTGTTAATGTTTTAGGTCTGGTGTCAACCAAGACCTTTTGATTTTACTAAAATGTGTATAATATACTAATATGTAGTGGCTTTCAGCCACCTCTCTCCATCCATTGGTCTGTTGTTGTGTCAGTCACATTTTGCCTCAGCCCATTACAGCATACAGCATGGGACAGTCTGTTATCCTGCTTTAAGCCACCGGTTAACTTCACTTACTGTCTTTTGCTGATTTAACAACGAGCACAACCTCACACGAGTTCCCCTCAGTGCCAGTTTTAGTTTTTTGTTTCTGCTTTATAATTTCTTTCTCCCGAGTCAGAACTGAACTTTCTGCTACTCCGGGGGCTGCTTTCAGTGCAGGATGGACTGCCATGACCCAACTTTGAATACCTCCATGGGCCAGTTCTAGTCTAGGTGCTCTGTGGTGTGGGGTTGGTTTGAACATTTTTGCCAGGGAATACTGTGGTTTACAGTCTGTCCATGACCCAATCCACTGTGTTCCCCTAGTAACATCGACAAAGGATAACTCTTCAAGATGAAGGGGGCCAAAACAACATTGCTGAGCATGCTTTGCTAACAAAAGCGTGCTGTGGCTAGCTAGATTGTACAGGGAACAAGGATTTCTTGGGGCAGTTAAAGAGTTTGAAAGAGCTCTCTGGAACCTCAAGAGACTGAAGTGAAAACGACAGAAATGGGCAGCACAAGAGTTAATTGGAAAAGTTGCTTCAGCAGGATAAATAAGTGAAAAGCTTGACTGCCCTCATTGATCCTCTTGCACAGAAATGGCAGATGTGCACAGTGTTCGAAGACACATTTGCATTTCTTAACCACATTGAGGTCGCTTTCTTTGAACAGCTGCACAGCTACTCTGACAGATGAAAGCTTTTTTGAGAAGTGTTTAACCATATTTTAGCTTCTCTGGGATTTTAGTGAAGCAGAATGCAGGAAATATGATGGGGTATAATTAGGGTTCCCAGTTTTATGGTATTAATTTTTTTGACATTTCCATCTGTATTTATCCATATTTATTTGGTTTTTTGTGGGTCTGAAACTGGTATATTTCCACATTTATTTACCAATAAATATGAACTCATGCTTGAATGCCTGCCAGGTTTCAGAGATATGAACATCCGAAGAAGATAAATCAATGCGCCTGTGTGAAAATATGCAAATTTTGGTATCAACCTTGTGCATGTCTACTGCTGTTTAAACCTCTTTACTAAAATTCCTTTCTTTATTAACCCCTTGCCTATCAATCCACAGACGTACTGGCCAGGAAGTCATGGCAGAGATTATTAAGAATCACCCGAATTCAACCCAATTTCCGTTTTTATCCACATTTAAGGATAAATTCAGACAAGGAAATACATTGTTTTCTGTCTGTATTTATCTGTTAAAATCAGTAAAAACAGAAAACAGGGAGCCTTCGGTATAATTAAGTTTTTCTGTTATTTGACGTTGTATCATTATCGTAAACCAGTGCCCTCACAGCAAGGAGGATGGTGGATGCCTGTAAGGAAACTGGGAGTCATCTGACACAATGCAGTGACTGGTGAAGCCTCAGTTTCAGCCTGGCATGTGGCTGATTCTTACATGTAGCTGACTCTGGTACAATTCCATCTGCCTTTCAAAGGCTCAGTTTTAAGGCCAAAAACTAGCCCTGCATCGGAACATATAGCGCCTATTTACTAATTGGCTGGTTGTTCCCGATATATTTATACATTCGCTGTCAACCAGTAATTTGGGGGCTATATCATATAAATGTTTTAAAAAACCACTTCCATTTGATGTTATTCATTTTACAAAGCACACCGAATGAGCTCTCAGATTTACTTTCCCAATGCATCCATCAATTTCCAATGTTTTCACAAAATGACTGTTCCGCGCAGTTCCCTTATTGAGTAGGTACCACCATGTTGCTGAGTAGTTACCACCATTTTGTGTAACACCATTAACTGATGAGGCAATGTGCGTCAGTGAACTAAGGCAGATGCATACACACTCTGCCGGCTTCTGTTACAAGGGGACTCTGTGGGCCCTGTAGTGTTGTTCTGGACACCCACCCAACGGAGGCGTCACCAGTCAGGTGACCCTGCTAATAAAAGGGTCTGGGTGCACATGCTCGAGGCCAGTGGAGTGCCCACAACAGCAGTGTTGTGCCATCATTTAGTCCAGCCTGTGGGTCTAGGGACCATGTAATTACAGGCCCTGTGTGCGAGCACTGTTTTAGCACTACAGCTCTGTCTTTCTTCCATTTCTATTAGTGTTTGATCCCCGCTTATTTTTCTCCTGTCTTCTCTCTTGGCAGCCGAGAAGGTCACCTCCCTGGGCAAAGACTGGCACAGACCGTGCTTGAAATGCGAGAAGTGCAAGAAGACCTTGTCTCCCGGCAGCCATGCTGAGGTATGATTTCGGAAACATGTTGAGTTTACGCTCCTTGCCCTCCTTCTTGTTCCCTGGGAGGGGGTCGGGAAGGAAGGTTGATGGATGGAATTGAGGTATGCCCCTCTGATCTATATACTACACTGCACATAAAGGAGTGGGCCAGTGCTTAATTTGAGCTGGTGGTTTCTTGTGCTCGGCCCCTAGCACTTAATTGCCAGCACCGAGCTTATGGCAGCCTGCCACATGGTGGCGCTGTTTATCTACTTTGGACACCACCACAACAACAGTTGTTTATTAATTCAATATGCATTAAAATTACAAATACCTGCCGCCAAAAACATTCTTATAGGTTTGGGGGTCTGGAATAGTTAGAATTGTCATACTTGTAGGAGTGTGATGGTTAGTAGTTTGGTTGTTACTGTAGTTGGCAGAACTGGCCGCAGCAATGGGTGGTGCAAGTGGCCTCCTGATGCGGGTCCTGGTACTTATTTTTTTACACATTCAGCACTGGAGTGAGTTTACAAAGTGCCTTATTTAGAGTTTGGCGCATGGGAACTTCTGTCTCAAAGATGGCGGGTGTCTAATCCGCTGTATTGCAAGTGCATTATAGTCTATAGCACCTGTAACATGGCCAACAGGCTAGCTGCATCGTTCTGACGGGTTATCCCATCTGCCAATCTCTAAATACAGCACTTGGCATTTACTGATTTGAATAACGGCATATGTAAACTACCCATGCACGTGCAAGTTACAACTATTTGATTTTTCACATGTATTTACTTCTGTAAGTCGAGTGTGTGGTCTTAATGTACTTTCGGAAATGCATGATATTCACAAAGATAGTGGACTTATGCCTATTTCACTACTAGAACTCAAGCAGAATCTTTTTATTGCTTAAATAACAAATTACATGAAAATAGATCTGGCTCCCGTGGACAAATGTTGGACACTTTTGATTTAAAGGTGTTGCCAAAGTCGCAAAATCAATCCCCTTTGGGTAGCTACGACCACATCACATTCATATTCAAAAGAGAATTTTTTATCACCAAAACAAAAACAACGTGAATCCCACAAATCCCAAAAATTCAATATGGGTTAATTGAACATTGCATATTTATTTTCCATTCATTAAAAACACATAAAACCACATATATGTTATACAGAAAACTTAATTCTACGATGTGTAAAAAAAAAAGCTAAATTCATTCTACAATGTGTAAAAAGCAATTAAAAAATCATACAAATGTCAATACATTGTCCAAATATTACAAGCCACAAATATCGCATAAAAACAGTTATTGATCAGAAACCAAATAGTACACTGCGGGAGAACAAGCAAGAAAGTTATTTCTAGTCATAAAAGCACCACACCAATCTGACACAAATTACTTATTACACAAAGGGATGGCTTTTTCTCCTATCATTTGTTTAGTGTAACAGCTGTCCTCAAAGATCTAGGGTGAGCTTTATCATCAGAGCATGTTGATGCCAAAGGGGATTATTTTTGCGACTTTGGCCTGTTTGGCGCCCTACTTCTTTGGTGTAATAGGGCCCCTCTCTCTTTCTTGAGAATTAAAGGTATTGCCACCAGGGACAACTTAGGGATTGTTTGGGCCCCGGGCAAGACCTATATTGGGGCCCCCTCTTAGGACTAACTTTACATTTATAGCCTATTTACAGCTTATTCAAGCCTTCATGATTCCTAAAATCATTGATTTATACCTTAACTTTTCAGAAAAAGTAGATACAAGTTCAAAAATGTGTATCTATGATACATGTCCCTGAAAGCACACTTTTCCCCAAGTGCTATTTGATGACCACATCCCCACCTACCGTGTATATTACTTAGTGTGTCTTTCATATCCCTTTCTGCATGGCACACAGTACAAATTACATTGACTGTACAGGTCAGCAGTTAGGTTCCTGTGCCCAGAAGGACACCCTGGTCTCCTTCAAGTGACTCAGTTCAAGGGTTGCATCAGTCTATGGGTTGAGCCAGGAGACTTAAAAAGAGAGAAGCAAGATAGACAGAGGGAGGAAAGTGTAAACTAGAGGCAGGTAGAAGTCGAGAGAGGTAAAGAAAGTTAAGCAAGGCAGGGTGAGAGAGAGATACAAGTACATCAGATAGTTGCCCTACAGAATGACTAGGTAGAAATGTTAAGTGGTGAAGTAGGATAAGGTAGAGAGAGACTAAATCAGATGCAGGAGTAGAAAGAGGGAGAAAAGTTGAGAAAGAGCACAAGGAAAGCAAGTCTTCTTATTGCTCAGATTGCTTTCCTGGAGGTGTGGGGGGCTTTAGAAGGGGGAGGTGCCTGTCACCCACTTGGCCATTGCCTTAAAACATCTCTGAGTGTCGCTGTGTTGACATGGATGACTTTATGAAATATAAAAGTTGTGCAATTTTCCTGTGGCCTTGTTCAATACCCTATTAATGAACCGGAGATGAATGTGTGTGCTGTCCTCTGACACTGGTCTAGGTCAACAAAGGATCTTTCATGAACCCGGCCTACTGTGATTCACATGAGGTTAGAATGGAAATGAGGGTACAGGACAGCATGCTCAGTAATTAAGTTCCATCTGTAAGTGCTGCCTCTCTTCTTTTCCCATCTCTAAATGTTGTCTCTCTTCATTTCCCAGCATGAAGGTAAACCTTACTGCAACCAGCCTTGCTACGCAGCATTGTTTGGACCCAAAGGTAGGGGTTTCTTCATTATCTATTTACATTTGCGGCCTATTACCAGTCAGATAAATCAAATGTTTTACTATTTAAATGTGGATTCAGATATTCACTGTACGTGTGTGTATAAATATATATATATATATATATATATATTACCTACTGGCGTTCGCCAGTAGGTATATATAGTTAGAATTTTTTCCCTATGGGACTTTTGAAAATTCTATGTCTAATAACTTTGGCGTTTGTGGATGGAATCGGCTGAAATTTTCAGGAAAATGGCACATTTTGTTTCTGAGCAGCTCCTGAAAATTTGGTGGGGTTTCGTCAAGGGGGGGCTGAGAAAAAAGGGGGGTCCCAAAACGCGTTTTTTGCATTGAGTTTTCCATAGGGCGGTTGGACTCACTTTTAGCTCGAACGGCTGAATGGATTTGCACGAAACTTGGCAAAATTGTAGGGACTGTTAGCCCGATGTGCCTTTGCTAGGTCTCAATATATGTGCTCCAGTAGTTTTTGAGAAATTAACGTTCAAACCAAGATATATATCTGTAACAGCGCTCTGGGCAGCGATCCGGTCCGCTTACTTTTCGCTTATCGGAACTTTGCGCGCAGAAAGCTGATTGGCTCTCCGGTGTCTGTCAACATTCTAAACAGTCCGGAGCGGACGCCATCTTGTCTCTCGGTAGGATCGAGAGAGAAGAAGAGGTGGAAAACGAAGGGGGAATTTAATGAAAGGGGGCAAGGTATCCCCCTCTTGACCTCCTAGGAATGTTGTTGGGGTTATTAAAGGGTCCCGTGGGGAAAATAAAAAAAAAATGATTTTTCACGGTAGAAGCGCGGCCGCGAACTGGTAGCGAAACGGGAATTCGCCATTTTGTGCTTCGTAAATTAAATTACTAGTTATAAGTGGGTACGGGAGACGTATCCTAATCCCCTATGTTTCCTGAGGGTGGGTGAGGAGGCTGATATATGTTGATACATCTCTTCCAGCGGCTGTGCGTGAGCTTTTTTTTTTTTTTGCTGCGTGACAGTCCGGAGCGGCCGCCATCTTGTCTCTCGGTAGGATCGAGAGAGAAGAAAAGGTGAAAAACTAAGGGGGAATTTAATGAAAGGGGGCAAGGTATCCCCCTCTTGACCCCCTAGGAATGTTGTTGGGGTTATTAAAGGGTCCCGTGGGGAAAATAAAAAAAAAATGATTTTTCACGGTAGAAGCGCTTCACGGGCCGCGAACTGGGCCGCAAACTGGTAGCGAAACGGGAATTCGCCATTTTGTGCTTCGTTAATTAAAGTACTAGGTATAAGGGGGTGCGGGAGACATATCCTAATCCCCTATGTTTCCTGAGGGTGGCTGAGGAGGCTGATATATGTTGATATATCTCTTCCAGCGGCTGCGCCATCTTGCCTTTTTTCGAATGCCACAATTTTGTCGTGCACGGCAGCCATTTTAGATGCCAGGCTGGTCCCAGGCTATCACCTACCCCTGCGGATGTAGTTTATGGCCCCAGCTGTAGAGAATTCAGACATGCCAATTCTCCTGATTCAGGCGTGTGAGTACTGATTTCAGTGCTAGTCTCCCGCCTCCCGATTTCTGCAAGCAAAAACCCGGGGGCATATTACTAACAACTAGCGATAATTTTTGTCTATAACTTGTTTAGAGACAAAAATTATCGCCGCACATCGGCGATTTTTATCGCAGATAAACCTTGCTATTATCGCAGAAAAGTCAGCGATATTCATGTATTATCGACCTAATGCTCTTAGCCATGTTATCCACCTCCCATTGGATAACATGGCTAAGAACTGCTCAGGGCAGGTGTTAGCTTTTGGAGATATTCGCGCTTAGTGCGAATATCTCCAAAAGTTGGTAATAGAAGGTAGCGATGTTAGGGACTGTTTCCAGTCGCTAACATCTTGGCACGCCACTTTGCATGTCATTAGTGATAAGTATCACTGACATGCAAAGCCGGGCCCAAGATGGTCGCTATCTCCTTTTAGGTGTCACTAACTGGTGTTAGCGACAGCTTGATAATAGGGAAATAATTTTATCTCCGCTTTCATGGTTTTTAAAGCCAAAAAAGCGGAGATAAACCCCCTTGATAATATGCCCCACGATTCCTTGGGGGTTTCAGCTGATAGGGCTTGGTATTGTGTTACATGGTAATTTTTCCATGAAACGTCAGAGGGTCGATGTAGGGGTTCTAGAAGAGGTGATAAACCATTTAAGCCTCATGAACAAGCGCATGGTCTTTTAAAGATTTCTGAAGTACTCGGGGCGGCGGTGTGTGTGTGCCCTCTTTCAGGAGCGGGCGGGGGGGCACTGCCAGCAACTTGCCAGGTCAGGTAGTGTTCAACACGTGCATCACCCTTTCTCTGCCTGCTATTGCGCTCCATGCTTCGGAAAGGTAAGAAAAAGAACGTGCATTTGAGTTTGAAATGTCCGATCCTGCAGCAGCACACTTCCAAAGCCCACACATGACAATAACCCGATTCAAGGCCCCATTCACCCGTTTTTCAAAAAATAGATAACACTCCAACAAAGTAAGGTTATAAAACTTTATTAACTTTTAACGATAATGAACAGAACAAAAACTAAAAACATTTAAACATTTATTAACACAAAAAGCAACAATGGTTAGAAGCTGTCTTTTGTGCGAATAGTCCCAAGGCAGCACAACGTGCAGAGTTCTGGACGGCACCCAGGTGATGTCGCCTGGGTGCCGCACTGGTTTAGGGATCCTACAATGCTGCTCCGAAAATTGGCGTGGGGCGTCCCGGGTGGGGCGGGGGGAGGCCTCGTCAGTAGCGGTCTGTTGTGCGAATAGTCCCAAGGCAGCACAACGTGCAGAGTTCTGGACGGCACCCAGGTGACGTCGCCTGGGTGCCGCACTGGTTTAGGGATCCTACAATGCAGCACAGAAAAACAGCGTGGGGCGTCCCGGGTGGTGCGGGGGGAGGCCTCGTCAGTAGCGGTCTGTGTCCAGTGTCACATGGCTGACACAACATGTACGACAGGCACCCAGGTGATGTCCAGTAAACTGCCGCACTGGTTTTGGTATCCTACAATGCTGCTCCGAAAATTGGCGTGCGGCGGCCCGGGGGGGGGGGGGGGGGGAGGCGGCGTGAACGGGCCTCCCCAGGTGGCGGCCATTCAGCTGTTTACCGCCCGCTCTTGCGACTACAGCGTCTCGCTCACCATGTAGTTGAGTTGTTCCCACTCTTGCGGTGCAGCGATAGGCGGCTGCCACATGACTCTTATAATGGCGGACGGCTCTTCGGTTTTGGGCCTGGTCCACTGAAATGGCCCTGGGACACCTTGGAAGTCGGATGCTTGCCTGCTAGGGCTTGGGCTCCATTCTCGAAAAGCGTCCCCTCAGCCGTGAAGATTGTATAAAAGTCTTGGGGGCTCCCGACTCCCGCAGGCTTTCGGTGGGGAGCGGCTGCCATGATTGCTCGCGGAATGACCACGACGGAGCCACGAGATGGTGGTGCTCTCATGCTGACGCCAGCTTCAGTCTGAATGATCCAGAAACAAGGTGGGGCTTTCATCGTTTGGGAAAAAAAAATGTTCTAAACCAATGAAAAGTGTTATTTTTAGGTCATATGACCAAGCCTTCCATCTTTAGGAAACCAAAAGTAAAATGAACCAATGAAAAGTTTTATAAACAAGTCACATGACCTGTTATGCGACATAGGGCTACAAAAAGCGTAGAAAATCCGTTGGCACGTGAGGCGGCGTCAGTAGCGGACCGATGTGCGAATAGGCCGAAGGCAGCACAACGCGCCGAGATCCGGATGGCACCGAGGTGGTGTCCAGCAAATTGCCGCACTGGTGTGGCCATCCTACAATGCTGCGCCGAAAGACGGCGTGTCCAGCTGAATTGCGGTCACTGTTGCGGTACAGTGACTCGAACGCGCCGAGATCCGGATGGCGCCGAGGTGGTGTCCAGCAAATTGCCGTACTGGTGTGGCCATCCTACAATGCTGCGCCGAAAGACGGCGTGTTCAGCTGAGTTCCGGTCACTCTTCCGGCACAGTGACTCGAACGCGCTGAGATCCGAATGGCACCGAGGTGGTGTCCAGCAAGTGGCTGCACTGGTGTGGCCATCCTACAATGCTGCGCCGGAAGTCGGCGTGGGGTGCCCCGTTGGCTTATGAGGTGATGTCAGTAGTGGACTGATGTGTGAATAGGTCGGAACCAGCACAAGGCGCCAAGATCCGAATGGCAAGTCCTGGATGTTGAGTGCCTCAGTTGAGATTTCTGAGCAGTGCTTGTAGAACTGTCTGAAGCTTATTTGCACCTGCTGCAGCTTCACTAGGTCCGGCGGAACTTGTTGCTTTTTCCTTTCTGCTTCTTTTCCTACAATGCGTTTCTTCTGAAGACACGACCAGGTCCCTGAATGTGTGCAGGGGGACGCTATTGAATGAATGAACGCGCCGAGATCTGGATGGCACCGAGGTGGTATCCATCAAATTGCCGCACTGGTGTGTCCATCCTACAATGCTGCGCCGAAAGTCGGCGTGGGGTGCCCCGTTGGTTTATGAGGTGATGTCAGTAGCGGACCGATGTGTGAATAGGTCGGAACCAGCACAAGGCGCCCTGCACTGTTGAGCCTTTTTCAATGTCTGTTTTTTGTTCTTTCCCTTCCATCAAAAACAAAACAAAAATACAAGGCGCCAAGATCCGAATGGCAAGTCCTGGATGTTGAGTGCCTCAGTTGAGAGTTCTGAGCAGTGCTTGTAAGACTGTCTGAAGCTTATTTGCACCTGCTGCAGCTTCACTAGGTCCGGCGGAACTTGTTGCTTTTTCCTTTCTGCTTCTTTTCCTACAATGCGTTTCTTCTGAAGACACGACCAGGTCCCTGAATGTGTGCAGGGGGACGCTATTGAATGAATGAACGCGCCGAGATCTGGATGGCACTGAGGTGGTATCCATCAAATTGCCGCACTGGTGTGTCCATCCTACAATGCTGCGCCGAAAGTCGGCGTGGGGTGCCCCGTTGGTTTATGAGGTGATGTCAGTAGCGGACCGATGTGTGAATAGGTCGGAACCAGCACAAGGCGCCCTGCACTGTTGAGCCTTTTTCAATGTCTGTTTTTTGTTCTTTCCCTTCCATCAAAAACAAAACAAAAATACAAGGCGCCAAGATCCGAATGGCAAGTCCTGGATGTTGAGTGCCTCAGTTGAGAGTTCTGAGCAGTGCTTGTAAGACTGTCTGAAGCTTATTTGCACCTGCTGCAGCTTCACTAGGTCCGGCGGAACTTTTTTCCTTTTCCTTTCTGCTTCTTTTCCTACAATGCGTTTCATCTGAAGACACGACCAGGTCCCTGAATGTGTGCAGGGGGACGCTATTGATTGAATGAAAATGGCGGCTTGACACAAAGCTGACTCAAGCGTTACTGTTGGTGCTATACAGACAAAAATTGGTTTTCAGTTTGTACATTCTTCAGGTTTTTTTTTCCATCCAAGTCTGATTGAGAGTTTGTAGAAAAATGGCTTCAGATTTTCCACATACTACTCTTCAACATTCTTCCTAAATGTAACAATGTGAAACTCACTAGGAGAACGGCTGTTTCTGTTTCCTTTCAAAATGCTGCCACCAATATTTTCTGAATGGAAGACATCATCTTGTAACATAAAGGGCCGAAAGGGGTTCTGGTCTGGCCGATGGTTGGTGGAGACATTTTGACTATATCTTGGACCTGCCCGGCCTCGCCCAAAATGGCGCCGGTATAAATGGGACTCGTAACTCTTTGCCCGCAAATGTATATCTAGAAAATGTTATTGTAAGTGGCCCTGTCGTATTTTAATTACAAAATGTACGTCCACCGATACCGCAACTGTTAGACACCTTTGTTCTTGTCACCTAATGGCCCGCTCGTTACGTTCTTCTACAGTGTAAATGTCTCCTCATCATATACGATTTGAGTTTGCTCCGTGGCCGGCCCACGTGGTTATAGGCCCGTATTTGTATACTGACATTTTCACAATAAAGGTTTTTAAAACAAAACACGGTAGTAGTATTTTCATTTGTAAAGTTTTTACTTTTAGTGACTGTTTTCGAATCAGTAAAAGGCAAGTGAAATAAAGCAGTCCAATTACATGACGGATAAAAGGTATAATATGTAGGAACGCAGTAAAGATAAATGGTCAAGGGCAGTTGTGTTTTTCATGTCTGCAACATAAAGTGATCGATAAGAATCTGATAATCAGGCGTATCGGCGACTAAGACAGCAGGCCGAATCTCTTTTACTCAACGGCTCCGTCATGGAAGGAAGAAACGCCCTTTTTCTCGAAAAAGGAATATATTTTACTTGCCAGACAGTTGTAAATTTTCCGGGAAAGTACATTAGCCTGGAATATTATAACATATGTTTGAAAAAAAAATATTGTTCGAAAATAATAAAAAGCGTAATTTTTAGGTCATATGACCAAGCTTTTCATCATTAAATTAACAAAAGTAAAATGAACCAATGAAAAGTTTTATTAACAAGTCACATGACCTGTTATGCTTACGTTACGCGCTGCGCGCCGCGCCTCGGATCACTTCCGGGTGCGCTAACGCGGCGTGTCATAAAACGCATTACGCGACAACGTAGGTCAAGAATATAGTCTAAATGTCTCCACCAACCAGCGTTCAGAACACAACCCCTTTCAGCAGTCCAAAAAGTTCTGTTAAATGACAACAGAGGGGACAGGCAACAAGAACCATCAGTCAAAGAGGGGAGGGCAAGTTCTTCTCTTCCGGGTCATGTTGGGGCGCTACCGGAACTGATCGAATTGGTAGTCTACAGTGTTTCTGGATGTTTCAGACTAAAGCTGGCGTCAGCATGAGACCACTACCATCTCGTAGCTCCGTCGTGGCCATTCCACGAGCAATCATGGCAGCCGCTCCCCACCAGAAGCCTGCGGGAGTCGGAGGCCCCCAAGACTTTTGTAGAATCTTCACGGCTGAGGGGACGCTTTTCGAGAATGGGATCCAAGCCCTAGCAGACAAGCGTCCGACTTCCAAGGTGTCCCAGGGCCATTTCAGTGGACCAGGCCCAAAACCGAAGAGCCGGCCGCCATTTTGAGAGTCCTGTGGCAGCCGCCTATCGCTGCACCGCTAGAGCGGGCGCATCTCAACTACATGGTGAGCGAGACGCTGTAGTCGCAAGAGCGGGCGGAAAACAGCTGAATGGCGGAAGAGGCACAGTGTAGCAAAAGCGGGCGGAATGGCAACTAAAACGATAAAGGGGCGCCTCACTACAGCTTGTCTTCAGGTCAAACGGATTGTGGGACAAGGTCCAGAATTGAAGAGTCATCAAAAGGCAAAAAGTACCGCCGGACCCCGGGAGCCGGCCGCCTATGTTGGGGGCGATCTCAGGCTACACCAGTGCTATAAGACTTGGGGAGGGTGTCGGAGCCAAGCGTCTTCTCCGAGTCCATGGCCATCACAGCGCCCCTCAGGGGCCTCCGTCAAGCTGTTTAGGAAGGTAACATATCATATTGTTTTCTAATGCAGTCAGGTCCACAAACGACACTCACTTACTTTGAGAATAGTGAAGCTGCAGTAGGAGGAAATAAGCTTCAGACAGTGTTACAAGCGCTGCTCAGAACTCTTAACTATGGCACCCAACATCCAGAACTTATGCTATTTGAGAATGGTAGTGACATCGAAGCATCTCGGGGACCAAAACCATTAACGTACTTTCACGTATGAAAATCTTACTTGGGGAGGGGGCAGGAGCGAAGCGCCCCCTCCCAGTCAGCGCCACCACACCGTATGTTGAAAATCTGAAGCCATCGTTCTACAAAGTCAACCAAACTTGGATTGAAAAATCTAGAAAAATGTACAAACTGAAAACCAGTTTTGGTCTGCATAGCATCAGTAACAACGCTTGAGTCAGCTTTGTGTCAAGCCGCCATTTTGATTCAACAAAGCACAGGCATTGAAAAAGGCTGAAATTCAGAACTCTAAACTATGGCACCCAACATCCAGGAGCTTGCTATCCGGATCTTGGAGCCTTGTGCTGTTTTCGATCTATTCACACATCGGTCCACTACTGACATCATCTTATAAACCAACGTTATGTAAATAGTTTTTTAATAAAATGTTTTACCCTATTTCTTTGCTGGTGTGTTGTCTATATTTTTAATATTTGCATAGGGTTTGTCATTATTTTGTGCGGGATGGGTGATGGAGCCGAGCTGTCTTGCAGCCCTCATGGTGTGGAGCTCAGTTCATCTCACTATTTTCGTATTTCTCAAGAAGGGTTGTTCCTAATATTTCTATTTTAGCGAGGTCAAAAAGAGATCCAATTAGTGGCCTACTGATTTTGCTCGATTACTTTTATTTTTTTACACGATTTTTCACTATCTGCAAAGACTAAACAGAGTATTGCGACTTTGTGCTTGTTTGTAAATAGAGAATGATCCAAAGAGAACCAATTCTAAAACAGTAAATGCTTGGACAACAATCAATCAAATGGAGAGACAAGGAGGTACGACGGATTACAACGGGGGTAAAGGCCTGCGTTAACTACCCTTCTGTATCTGCAAAGAGAGAGTACTAACAAAGGCAAAAGAGGGGAGGGGGGGGGGCAGCGTTCAAAGCACATCAGCGTGCATAAATACGAAAATGTTTTTATCTATCACGTACTTGACATTTTAAAGCTTTTCATATTTGCTATTAAAAAACCAATGAAATTCACAGAAAAAACCATAGGTTATAGTGGATATATAGTTAGGAATTTGCATTTACAAAACCTTGAAAATTCAATGAAAAAACCATAGGTTATAGGCCATATATAGTTAGGAATTAGCATTTACAAAACCTTATTTTACTCGCATAAAACCATTGAAATTCCATATATAGTTAGCTAACTATAAGCGCTAACTATATATCGCGCACCCGCAATCCACTGCTGATGATGTCACATATTACATCATTCATGACATGGTCAGTGACATCACTGATGACATCACTGATGACATCTCAAATGACATCACTGATGACAACTCAAATGATATCAATGATGACATCTCAAATGACATCACTGATGACAACTCAAATGACATCACTGATGACATCTCATTTGTCATCACTGATCACATCACTCATGTGATAATACAATGAACCTCTTCAGACTCTAATATAACCTTACATACACTCAGTATAAACAGACACTCACAGACTGTCACTCATCCATGGACTTACTCACACACCTAGTCAGTCATGCAAAGAATCAATCACACCTCCATTTCCTCAACTATACAGTTATACACATCTTACTTATTCAAACATATAATAACACATATTTACTCTCTTATATAATCCCTGATACAAGCTCACAGTGATCGATACAGCCACTCACACATTCACTGGCTCTTATGTTCAGTTATTTATATATCTCAACTCTCACATGTATTGTGTTTTACATACGTACTTACTTGCACATGTAGCAATGAGAAATCCATTCACTCACCAACACACCCATGCACAGTCAACCGCTCATATAGCTGTTTCCACATGCACTCTTGAACTCATACTCCTAGTGAATCAACTGCTTACACATCTATGCACAGAGTCACGCACCTCCCAGCCACCCACACACACACTCAGCCTCCCATTCAAATATTTGGGCAACCAATCAATAACCCATATGGCTACTCTTATAGCTACTGATCAACACATGCAGCAGCTTACACAACAACAAACATACTGATGCACGAATTAAGACAGTTTAGTCACTAACCCATGTACTCAGTGAGACACATTTAATCACTCACTCATACAGTCAGTCATGCACCTACTAAATTCTTCATCCAGACACTTATACATCCACTCATTCTTCAATATGTGAAACATATTTTAACTTTACAGAAACATACAGTCACTGGATGTTGTAATCAGTGATGTCATCAGTGATGTCACTGACCATGTCATGAATGATGTAATATGTGACATCATCAGCAGTGGATTGCGGGTGCGCGATATATAGTTAGCGCTTATAGTTAGCTAACTATATATGGAATTTCAATGGTTTTATGCGAGTAAAATAAGGTTTTGTAAATGCTAATTCCTAACTATATATGGCCTATAACCTATGGTTTTTTCATTGAATTTTCAAGGTTTTGTAAATGCAAATTCCTAACTATATATCCACTATAACCTATGGTTTTTTCTGTGAATATATATATATATATATATATATATATATATATATATATATATATATATATATATATATGTGTGTGTGTGTGTGGGTGTGTGTATAAATATACACACATACATACACTGCCTTAAATGTTCTCTTACTGCAATATGGATTGTATTGAAACTTTTTCCATGGCTGATTTTAGCTCCCAGCCTGGTCCTTGAAACCATCTTAAAGTAGTAATGTATAGACTTAAGTGTAGAGTTGTTTTTTTGAAATTTCAAGTTACTTTCTAACAAAACTGCTGGGTCAAGACATAGTTAACGAACAACCCATACGTAATGTTGTGGTGGGAGATATGTACTTTGTTGTCTTGTGCTCGGGGAGTTTTAGCTTCACAAGGAATGTGCCACATTGACAAACATCTGTGAATTTTTGGCACCAGGTCCACTCAGTAACGCACGGTTCTAAGCACGCGAGCCGGTCTGCTTTTTGCACCTCGCCCCAGCACCTCATTTGTAACCAGTTGGGAAGCACCATGGAGGCCCTGGTTTATGTATGGACTCCTTTGAGGTCAGAGCCTAAAGAAGCTTGGGCCAAACCTGTGTTTGAAGGCCATATGCAATGTGTGCATTCCTTAAGCAATGCCTCAGCATGGGGAAAACAGGGGTTCAAATGCAGGGCATAACTGTTCTCTAGTTAGGAAACATTGTGTAGACTTTGACCCTGGGAACAGAAACGTTTGCCAAGTTCCATGTTGACATTCTGCAGTGAGGTGTCTATTGACATTCAGTTAATCTTCTCAACCCATTTGTTTGCAGTGAGCTTTTGGAGCGAGAGTGTTACTTTCCTGACTGCCAGTAACTGTGGTTCTTTTTTACCTTCAGGTTTTGGTCGCGGAGGGGCGGAAAGCCATAGCTTCAAATAATGCAGAGGTAAGTGTGTGCAAACTTGAAAGGTTTCGCGGCGTGGACAGTTCCAATGGTGCTTTTCACCCCTTGGTCTTTTTATGCATCTTAATCGTACAAACGTATACCTTGATATAATTGAGTGCAGCACGTGCAGATCTTACGACCAACATGTTTGTGTAAGAGGTAGCAAGGATAAAAGAACTGTTTTGATGTTAGCTCTTAATGCAGGCAGGCCAATTTTGTTACCATACATATAACAATACATTTTTAACAAGTCAAAACATATCATTGATGTGGGGAGGGGCTAAATGCTATAAGAGTCACACCAGTAGGGTGGGAGGTAATTCCAAAATGGATTATGCCAGTGCGCTGTATAATGAAATTTAATTCAAGGTTATACAACGCGGAGAGATACTTTGGACCACTTAATTTGGTTACTTCTTAGTGAAGTATTATGTCCCATTCCTAAATTCAGTGACCTGTAATAGATTTAACACCACACATTTCCCCTTGTTCCAAACTGCAGAGTTCAGAGAGTTTTTTTTGTTTTACCTGGGAAATTTTGTTCAATTATATCTGGCAAAGTTTCTTCATGTAACAACCTCTGGATCATAGTCTTACTCGTGCAGCGCATGTTTGATACTGATGCAAGCATCATTTTACCTCGAGTCGGTGGTACCTGAGCCATCTGGATCCAGACCCATGTATCTCAGGCTTGAAGAGCTTCTCACTGCCTGCCAGTACTACTGCATGCTGATGCTCATGTAGTTAGGGGGCAATGCTGTTTGTATGTAACTGTAATTAATTCATTGTGTCCGAAACTTTATAATGTGCCCTAAAATACAGCCAGTGGGTACTGTGTGGGCATGTCAAAAGGTCTCTGGCCTTTACAGATGACTTGGAAAGGGCTTGCACTCGGCCAAGCACACAATTTCAGAAGGGCAGTGACTATCCGCTACATAGAGTAAAATGCACTCATTTCAGATAATAGCACATTAATTACATGTGAATGTTTTTATTTAAGGGCTTTTTATCCCTTTAAAGTGAGAGATACCTGGAGTCTGGAGACCTCAACACAAAATTAACAAATTACTCTACACATTGCGCACCAACCCCACTTTCTAGTGATAAAACAACCTGAGGCAAGTTATTGAGGTAGCCCCTTCTCGGAATATAAGAAATAGAAAAACCCTTCCATTCTTGCCGATGAATGCAAAAATAACAGACACTAGGTTCCTGGTGCAGTTTGAAAATAAGCTTTGGCAATGCCAAAATGTCTTGCTTTAAAGAAATGTTGCATGGTACTGTTAAGCATTACAAGTAGATAGCATGGGAATGTATCTGTATTTGTGCAGAAGCAAAGAACTGCAGAATAATATTGTGTAGGTTAAAAGGTTAGGTGTGAAAGTTGTACCGTAAAGCCAGACCTAAAAATGCATGTAAGTGAATGACTATCATCCTTCCATCTGTGCTGCCGCCAGAGAAAAACATAATACATTATCTGGGTATTTAAGACACTAATAACATTGTAATGTTATGAGTGTGCCCTCTGAAAGTTCAAGCTCCAACAGCTAGATAAATAAACAAAATGATCACAGCTCTGTGGATGGCAAGCACTTTTTTTGTGTGGAAGTGCACAACTTCCGCCCAATCAAAACATGTGGGTGGGTGCCAAAGACCCTTTCCTGTTGATTCTCACATAACTGTCTAGCAACAGCTGTGCTGTCAAGCCAGACCATACAAATGATTTTCAGATTACAAGCATATTAATAATGTTGCAAAAGGAATCTCAGAGTTGAAGGCAGTTTGTTTCTTTTATTTACTGTGATAACTATTAAAAACATTCCCTTTAAATCATCCAGAATAGCGATATTATTAATACATTTTCATTTGTTTTTTAAATGTGTGTGTACTTATTTAGTTTTTTTCTTCCTTAGACCTCGAAGAGAAGAATCCAATTCAAGCACTTGAGAAACAAGAAAGAAAAAAAAACATTGTCTTAACCTTCCGAGAAAGATGAGGTGCTTTAATTAAATGCACCATGTTTTTTTAACTGTTCAAGGATTTTAACCAGTTTACATCTTTGTTAGTGGTAATTGAACGACGATTACTGGGTTTGCCCACAGTCGGAACTGTTTTTTTTTATTATTAGAGGCGGAATGGTTAACAAATTTGGCTAAAATTTAAGAACAGTACATTACAACTTTCTAAGAATAAACCACACATCCAAACTACGAAGTAACTGTTTTTAACCTAAGCTCATACCATAAATGTTTTAAGATGTATATGATTATTTCTTACAAATATTAAAATTTGAAAAAGACATAATGAGAGAGTATTATTTATTTATATTTATTGTTTCATGATCTGGCAAAAGTTTCTTGGATGAAAAGCTGCGCCTGTTTACCACATTTGTACCTGGTGTGCGACATAAACCGGAAAGTTCTACGACTGTCCTAAGCCAGGAAAAAACTCTTTGCAAATAAGGACAATCCAGAGAAAATGCTTATAAATTCGGGCCCCTAGTTTGTGAATTTAGGAGCCTTCGAAAGGCCAAACATGAGTGATCTCAAAAAAAATAGCCAGAGAGTGATTTTCAACTTAGCAAGACACCCCAGGGCAAATCTACAAGGAAGTGCCGCAGCGTGGCAACAGAAGCCCTTTGGCTGCGCCACGCTGCGGCACTTCCGAAGCACAGGAATACAACACATTTACAATAATATATCGCATTCCTGTGCTCTTGCCTGCTCTGGCGCACAAACTGCAGCCATGTGCCGGCGCAGGCACCCTTGCACCATGGTGCAAGGATGCCTGCATCATGGGGAGATTGTTTTTGTGCAGTAAGGGGCACCTTCCTGCTCAAAATCAATCACTACAGGCATTTTCCTCTTTCAGTGCGTGCTGTAGAACGCAGCACGCTTTGAAAGAGGAGAAAACGAGGAGAAATGAAAACATTTCTCCTCGTTGCGCCTTGCTACGCCTCCCCTGGTGAGGCGTAGTATTGACACGCATTTCCAGATTTACGATTCCTCGTAATGACAGAGGTCAGTGAATAAACTCGACAAAGTAGGAGTGTGGGGGAAACAGTGAAAACTACAGTAGAATAGTGAGTTTGGCTCAACTAATAAATTTACTTGGTGACTGTAACTATCCCGTAATAGCCTGTCAGATGAGGTCAAATGAATTTACAATGCTTTGATGTGTGTCTGGGTAGGGTGTTAAAATATCGATAACAAAAATATAGCTGACATAAATATCGTTGCAAAAATATCGTTTACAAAAATATCGACACCCTATACTTAAACAGGTAAGTACATAAATATCGACTCCAAAATATCGTTGTAATTAATATAGATGTAAAAAATATCGACTTTTTAAAATAATTAAAATTACATTAAATAATAAATAAATATAAGTACTATTAACAAAATACATTACATTACTTTTATTTTTTAACTATTTCAAAAAAATTTACTACACTTTTTAATTATAAACTTAATAAATGTGGACATATAAATTGATTTTACACATTACTTTATATAACAACAATAATACATATATATAATTAAAATACCCCTTTACCCAAAAACCCAAAACTGACCCTGAACCCTAAAAATACCCTTTTACCCAAAAAATGAAAACTGACCCTGAACCCAAAAAATACCCCTTTACCCAAAAACTGAAAACTGACCCTGAACCCTAAAAATAACCCTTTACCCAAAAACTGAAAACTGACCCTGAACCCTAAAAATACCCCTTTACCCAAAAACTGAAAACTGACCCTGAACCCTAAAAATACCGCTTTACCCAAAAACTGAAAACTGACTCTGAACCCAAAAAATACCCCTTTACCCAAAAACTGAAAACTGACCCTGAACCCTAAAAATACCCCTTTACCCAAAAACTGAAAACTGACCCTGAACCCTAAAAATACCCCTTTACCCAAAAACTGAAAACTGACCCTGAACCCTAAAAATACCCCTTTACCCAAAAACTGAAAACTGACCCTGAACCCAAAAAATACCCCTTTACCCAAAAACTGAAAACTGACCCTGAACCCTAAAAATACCCCTTTATCCAAAAACTGAAAACTGACCCTGACCCCTAAAAATACCCCTTTACCCAAAAACATTTTCACTAAAAAAAATCCTGTACACACACCTAAAAATTATTAAAAAATTAACATAATTAATTACATAATTATTATTCAATTAACTAATTGAAATTAATTAACTAATATTTATTACACTATTTATATTCATTTAAAACATTAATTAATGTATTATTTCATTATATTTAAATTACTTCCCACCCTACTCCCCTATAAACCCACAACCCGCTACGGAACTATTAATACTAAATTCAACTGAAAATACATTATTAAATAATAATATACTACTAAAAATACTACTTTGACTAAAAATAATCATTAAAAACACTACATTACTTATAATTATTTAAAAAACTATATTATTGTAAACTATGTTTTTGTAAACGATATTTATTACAACTATATTAATGTTAACGATATTACTTACCTGTCTGTCGATATTCTGGTCAGACGATATTTTTGTCATCGATATTTCTTCCTGTAGATATTTTTGCAGCGATATTTATGTTAGTCGATATTTTTACGACGATATTCCTGCTCTGTACCGTGTGTCTGCAATGGTATATATAAGTTTTGTGCAAGGAAATCAGTGGATGTCGTAGAAGCTTAGGGAGCTGAGATGAACAGAAGCCGTATTGGCTCATGAGAATGGGTGAATGAGAGACACAATGGCTGATTTCAAGAATCTGTTTCGGCAGTGTGATCTTAATGGAAACTCCAGGGATCCACCAAGCTCCATCCAAGCAGAATGCCACACTAAAGCAAGATTAATCATCATGGGCAAAAAGAAATTCAACCACATTACACCAATTCTGTGTATCCTCCATTGGTTTCCACTGGAGGTCAGAATAAAATTCGGAATCAAAATGCGTAACTCACAAAGCCATCCACCAGCGAAGATCTAACAGCATGGCCACGCTCTTGACATTCTCTGACGAAGCCAGACATTCCAGGAGGCATACCACCACTAGCGCCACCCAAAGTCAAACCAAAACAAGCACAGAAGAGGTACTTCACCAGAGAAGCAACAAGTATATGGAACTCTCTACCAATCTACCAGAGACAACTGAACTAGCTCTCCTTCAGGACGGTGTAAACACTTCATTTTCAAAATGCACCTAACCCCTCATCACAAGTGGCCCTGTTATGATCATTAAGCATCCTATGAAATCCAACACTGATGAGTTCCAAATGTATTGGGTGTGATAATTATCGCCTGGTGTAAGTTTTGTCAGTGAAAAGGGGCATAACATGGATTTTGATGCTTGCTGCACCAAAACTTGTATGCTGTGCTATTTCCTTGCCTTCTTCTCTCTTTGAATTTTGTTGACCTGTTCAAATTTAACTGGGGATGTGTTTTTTTTTATCATGCCCAGTAATTACTTGGTGCGATAAAACTGCAAAACTCACAATTTCGATATGTACAGGAGTTACCGCACACCTAAGAAGGTATCGGGCTACTGGTTATGAGAGCTTTTGGTTACGATCTGGCTTGAGATGAACATTTGTGCCCACTGATGAATCCTCTAACTTCTCTTAGCCATCCCTTTCTTTTCACTCTTCCCTTTTCCTTCCATCTCTCTCACCTGTGGGTCTATGTATTTTTCTTTTTACTCCCCTTCCGTCTCTTATGCTTTCTGTATGCTCTCCATCTTTCTCTTCCTTTGTTCCCGTATCCCCACTTGCTTTCATTTCACTTAAACTTTTTTTCCTGCCTATTATCTCATCCTCTTTCATCTTATTCTCTTTTCTTTTCTTGTCTGCTCTTTTTGCATGAATTCTCTTATTTTTTTCCTTTCGCTCTTTTTTTTAACATTTCATAACTTTCATTCGTTTTCCACCTTTCTATCTCTTAATCGCCTTTCCTCTCTCTGTATCTTTATCTTTCTTCCATCACCCTCTCCCATCTCCTCTCCTTTTCCTTTCTTCTCAATTCCCTGTTTCGCAACCTCTTTTCTTCCAATCCCCAGGCTTTTCGTACGTTTTTGCTGTGCCCCCAAATACCACTTCGTCCTCGGATGCTTGATTCCGTTCTGGGAAGGACATGGCTTTTGTAGTTCGGACTGGACTGTTCCCATGGGGCACAGGGTCAGAGCTGATTTGCATATCGCCATTGTCTAACCCAGGGTGGTGTGGAGTGCAAATAAATGATGGATTTGGGCCCAGATCTTTGGACTGGGTTGAATGTGTGACATTGATCCACATTCGGTCCATCACCTGTTTTGTTTGCAAATTCGCTATAAGTGCGCTGGGGATGCTCAGACGTGGGTCCCAGGCACTCCACACCACTGGAGTCAAGCTAGCCGGGCTGATGAGAGGTGTTACCTCGAAACCGGTCCGGTCCTCGGATGCTTGATTCCGTTCTGGGAAGGACATGGCTTTTGTAGTTCGGACTGGACTGTTCCCATGGGGCACAGGGTCAGAGCTGATTTGCATATCGCCATTGTCTAACCCAGGGTGGTGTGGAGTGCAAAAAAACAATGGATTTGGGCCCAGATCTTTGGACTGGGTTGAATGTGTGACATTGATCCACATTCGGTCCATCACCTGTTTTGTTCCCAAATACCACTTCAGCATGTTCTGCGGTAGTTTTCAAAGCCATTACCACTGCCAGTCCTGCAAATTCCGTTACTGTCTGGTTGATATGAAACGAACATTTCATAACAATCAGGAGCAAATTCAACTGAGCCTAAACAAGTGGACATTCTCTCATTTGTACATTCAGACAAACACTGCTTGATTCCAGCCACTGTAAAATTCAACAAAACAAAGGGGCATATTATCAAGACAGGCAATAAAATTATCGCCACTTTAGCGGCAGAAAACGTCTGCTAAAGCGGCGATAATGGGCTTAGATGTGAAGGACATCTAACATGAGCTTCAATTGGAATTCCATAGAGCACATTATCAAGTCCATTATCACAGCTTTCGCAGCAGTTTTCTGCCGCTAAAGCAACAATAACTTTATCACCTGTCTTGATAATATGCCCCAAAATTATTTTGAATCTACAGGTGAAACCTTCACCACAGCATGCACAGTTAGAGCAATGACATACATTTACAGACACTAATATATATTTGTACTATACCCACAAAACATCACATGTATAGGAGCTGACTAAATATGTAAGAAGTCGACAGACCTTAAAAGAAGCCTTATTTAGTCAGGAAAAGCACAACATTGCAAGTACAGGCCTTTTGTTAATCTGGTATGAAATAGCAAACCTAATCAGATAACACACCACCTCCATTCTGGGCACTACATAATCCAACATAGTCACTGTGTATCACATGATCCCATGTTGTCGATGGAGAAAGTGCAATACATTTCCCTGTTCAATCATTCTTACTCACTTTATAAATGTTCCCAATGAAAGTTAAGGGTATAACTGGCAAAGACAGGCACTGGGTGAGTTGGGAGTCTCTATTGGAGAGAATACAAGGACAAGCCTGGCCATATTGATTATGTGTAGTGTCAGGTAGGTGAAGAGTTTTCCCTGCAGATAGGCTCTTTAGTGGGCTGTCTTGGAGTCAACTGTCCAAACTCGTTTGAAGTTGGTATTTCTTAGGGTAGTCTCTGAGGGGATGTGGATTTTTGACCCCATGCCTAACTCAAATAATTCAAAGGTGTTAAAATATATAAGTTAAGATGCTTTTGAACATACAACATTACATAATAGTGCTCTACAAATCCATAATTCTGAATCTTCACTGATGTTCCAGAAAACATGACATGACTGGGCATTTTATTTTGATAGCGCTAAGATTTTTAGGTCGAGCCTATAGCGGCAGCCCACATGCGCTGCTCGCTTTGCGAGTCATGCACTATTCAGTATGGAGTAGAAGCTCTGTGGAAGCTCCGTCCACTCTGCGCCCGTCTGATTGATTATCGGGGCTTGTTAGTTCCTCCTTACTAAGTCCATGTCGTCATTAGACTGTTCCCATGAGGCACAGGGTCAAGACTGATTTGCATATAGCTGAGTCTGAGCTGAGGTGGCGAAGTGAGCTAAAGAATGATGATGGATTCAACCCAGATCTGTAACTGGGGGTGAGTGTCTGAAAAGTTTCAGCACTCCGTCCATCATCTCATTGTGTTTGCTTTGTTTGCCCTAAGTTGGTAGGGTATGCCCAGACGTGGGTCCCTTGCTCACTTTGCCACTGGATTAATGCTAGCCTGGCTGATGGAGGGTGTTACCCAGAAACCGGTCCCAGGATGCTTGTTTCCTGTTCAGGGAAAACCTGGCTTGGTAGTTCGGGCTGGACTGGGCCCATGAGGCACAGCGTCAAGACTGATTTGCATATAGCTGGGTCTGAACTGAGGTGTGGAAATGAGCTAACGAATGATGATGGATTCAACCCAGATCTGGGACTGGAGGGAGTGTCTGAAAAGTTTCAGCACTCCGTCCATCATCTCCCTGTGTTTGCGTCATTTGTAACTACCCATGACTACTGGCCCCTTTACTTCGAGTGTTACAGTGTACTTACGTGTTATTTAGACTGTGAGCACTACTTTGTCCGTGCCTTCTGGCCCCCTTCTCCCCCCGCCCGTACTCCCGTCATCCGTGCTTTCCCCTATCCCATTGTCCGTAATGCAGTGCAATAGTTCTCGACTGAATGCAAGTCCTATTGCATTGCGAATCCCTGTTTTTACTTGACTTCTATGATTTAAAGATAAATAACGTAATAAACGATTAACTATGGTTTCTCATTTTGCACAGAATTATTAACCTTTCCAGCCCATGCCAATTTCATAAATGGCCTTGAGGTGTTGCTGTGCTATGCACTGTATCCGATGTCGTGAAACCTAATCCTCGGGTTCGGAAATAAACACTGAGGTGAAAGCAGATGGGAAATAGACAACCATAGGTTTCACGCACCACTTAAACTTTTCGGGGTTAATGATTTTTCATCCAGTCCTGGTCACCCAAGTTCAATATTTGACACAGTTTACTCCTCAGCCATTTCCAAGGTGCATTAGTAGATAACTTGCATTTTTGCTTTCTTGTTTATCTCTGCTTAACGGAGAGATATTCTTAAAGGTCATTTTAAAATATGAAGGAAATACATTTCAATAAAGGTAGTAGCGTAGCAAAGCATCCATCCCTGTGTGGGCTTGAACGACCAACCTTTCGGTTAACAGCCGAACACGCTAACCATTTGAGCCACGGAGACCACGTTAACACTTTTTAATCTATCACATCCTGTGAGGAAAAACTATGTTTCTTTGAGTGTAGGGGTGAGGATGTGTTTTCAGTTGCTGTGGACCATATTAGATTAATGAGCGGTATTGTTAAACAATAAAGCAGATTTGGCCCACTTTGTTGGCTTTGTCCTTGCTGATATCAGTTAGGGCGGTCACTGGAATTTAATGAATTAATGAACACAGCTCAACTCTTTAACAGTACCAAATATCTCACTTAAGTGATCATTGGTGCACAGGGATGTCTTAATCTAAAAGGGCTCTTGCCCCGGATATGTTTGTGTCGCATTCTGTTCTGGATTCTGTGAAAGCACTGTCTCGTAAGTGATCTTATGTTTGTGTGCCTGGGTGGTGAATTGGTGTTGGGATAAAAAATGCAAAAAGGCAACACATAATGCACCTTTTATTTAGAATCGTTCCTGTGCTCTAACACCTGCAGGGATAACACATATATCACAATGAAAGATTGTTAATAATACATAAATGGTTAAGTCGTGTTGAAACCAAAATTTGTGCACATTTATGTTTTTGTAGTTTGCAATAATTGCAAGGTTTCACAATGCAGACTATTTTAAAAAGTGGGTCTTTCTTACAAGTACCAATGGATGTGAGAAACACTGAGTCCTTTTGTGCAGTCCATGCTGCCCTAATTGCACTTAGAATTCAATCCATCCGAAGCCACTTCCATAGTACACTTTGGTAGATATAAGTGAGATATGTTACAGGCATGGCTTAAAGTGTGCCGGGTCCTGTGCTGTGCACCTGCATTTCTAACAAGCATTTGCAATGCAATAGGTCTCGCATTTACGCGAGTTTAAGCTATTGGCATTGTAAAGACAATGTCTTTTATTTACGTTTCAAAAACCAAAATATAAATAAAAGGCATTGTTATTTACAATGCCAATAGCTCAAACTTGTGTAAATGCGAGACCTGTTGCACTGCAAATGCTTGTTATTAAAGTGCCAACTTTATGGCCTGACTGATGCCCCTCACACGGTGCCAAGCTAAAGAGGGTAGTGAGTTTGGTGGTGGTTCCTATGGTGCTCTGAAGGGAGCGGAGGACAGGCAGACACATTAGGTGTCACAGGAGAAACATGCAACTAGCAGAGACCTCTGTGCATACATGATTTTTTCAATGCATAATAACAGCAAGGCGAGTCTAGTGGCTAATGTAAATGTAATGGTACTTATAGAGCACACTGTCACCAGACGGTCACCTTCCGGTGTCGCCTATTCAGCTTCTTGGCACTGATACTCATACCACTGTGGAACCCCTCCTGGCTTTCCCTGTGAAGTGTCCACTCCTGGGAACCCCCAGGGTGAAACCAGGCATCCTTAGCGCTGTTGGGGCCGGTGTGGAGGCTAAGCAAGCTATTGCCCAGAGTTGCAGCGTGGGGCCCATGGTTAGAATAGGCACCAAGGCGAGAATTAACAGGTCCGAGGAAATTGAGCCCAAGACCCTGCCGAGGCAGGAATCGAACCCTGGTCCCTGGCCAGAACTCTGCATCAGGGTCTGCCGCTCTAACCATTGAGCCACACTCCTCCACATGTACTTTGCAGAGAGATCTGTGTTTTGTCTAGTCACAGTTCTGACTCTTCATAAATTAGCACAGAAGGTTAATGTGCATGCTGCAAAGCATAATGTGTAACATTCAGATGACAATGTTGTATTTCTTGCAGATAGCTCTGTGGGTTACTGCCTGCTTCTGTCACAGAGATCCTTTTGTTACTTGTAGTTCATAAGTTACAACCCTGAGATAGCACTATGATCTATGAATCAACAGCAAGCAAACTGTAAGCCATAGGTCTACAACCTTATTATTTTCCTCAATCTTTCGTTATTCGAAGGTTGTTAAGATGCGTTCCTTTGGGTAGTAGCATATTCTTTTTAGTATAGACAATACCAACTACTGTGTTGCATTTTAAATCCAGGGGTTTTGTGTTTCTCCAGACCAAGCACTCTTAACATAAAATACCTATCAGTGTGGATGACTCCTACACCTTCTAGTCCTTTTGTAACATGTCCTATATGTTTATTTGCACACTTGTGTGATTCAGTGTCTCTATATAAAATGCATGTGTGATTAAAACACTCTGACACCGTACACTGGGATTGGAAGCGCTGTAAAAAAAATGAAATAAATGTAAAAGAGAGGATTAATGAATGAATGAATGACAAGATTTGTTAAGCACACGTCTACTCAAAAGAGTGTCCTGGCACTAGGCGGATAGAAGGAAAACAAGGGAGGAAAAAGGTGGTTAGAGAGCAAAGAGCCATGTCTTGAGTTTCTTTCTGAAGAGCCTCTTCTTCCATTTGTCGCAACTCGACCTGAAGCCTATTACAGGCCTGAGGTCCTAGGAATGAGAAGGATCTGCCCCAAATTTGGTAAGGCGGACCCAAGGAATTGCGGCCAAGTGGGCACCGGATGAGCTCAAAGTTCTCCCAGGTAAGTAATGGCGTATCCTGGATGACAAGTAGACTGGACCAGAGTGGATCGTTGCTCTGTGCATTAGCAGAAGGATCTTAAATGTGATCCGCTTGTTCACGGGGAGCCGATGCAGGTTTCTGAAATGCAGCAAGACATGAGCCTGGTATGGTAAACTAAGCACAAATCGGGCAGCGGCATTTTGAACTGTCTGCAGTTTTTCAGCACGTATAGTGGGAAACCTGCATAAAGGGCATTAGCATAGTCAAACCTGGGCAGAATGAATGCCATTACCACTGTTATGCTCACTGGTATAGAGAGAAAATGCAAACATTTGTTTGTCGAGCGCAAGAGACCAAAGCACGTGCCTACCACCGTATTGATTTGATTATTCATGGTCATCTGATTATTGAACTTGACTCTCAAGTTTTTAACCGAGTCCACTTGCAGATTGAGCAGCGAAGACTCATCTGGCCAGTGAGCCTGCAGGTTGAAACTGAAATTGGGACCAAAGCTAAGAACCTCCGTTGTATATGTGTTACATTTGAGCTGTTCATTTCCATCCAAATCAAAACAGCTGAAAGACAGGGTTTAATTGCTTCTTAGGTAATTATCTCACCTTTCTTGAAGGAGAAGACAAGTTGAGTCAAAATTATGGTACACATACTAACTTTAGGCCCGGGTGAAATTTACTACACAAAGTCTTGTGGAATTTTCAAATTTTGCGTTAAACTAATTTTATAAATAAAAATCACATTTAATGACTGAGACATTCTGCATAATTTTTTGCCACTGGACACTAGTCAGAGCATAAAGTATTTTACAGGGACAGCAAACCACAGTCATTAGACTTCTTCTCCTCGAGCCAGTCTTCTACTGGTATCTCGTGCGGATCTTGTTTGCAAGCCATGCCCTCAAGTCCAATTTTCATGCATGATCCCGGGAAGAATATGCCAAACTTATGCATATTTGGAAAATAAATTACAGTTTTGCCCACCCTAACCTACATATAAAAGGCATACTATGTGCAGTAAATAAAACCCTATGCTAGAATGACAAATTTATGTTGTGCAGTTCAAGGGAAAATAGTGCTACACATCACTAAAAAATATCAGACGACCCCAAAGATTTTTTTTCGAATTTCACATGCACTTTTCTATGTCTTTGGAAAGCAAACTTTTGCTAGAATATTTATTTTATGTCACTTGCTCACTTTGCCATCATTTCATACTGATAGCAGTGCTTTAAATGGGGCAGTACTCACCCGTACTTAGTACCAGCACTTCCAAATTTTCTAGCTATAAGTACCAGCACTTTTCTTTAGTCAGGAAGAGTACCCGTACCCTGATTGCTGGCACAGCAGGCTCTGGTTTGGTATCTCCTTCAACGCAGGACAGATGGTACTCTGCTTCCGGATTTCGCAATCGCACTGAGCCTCTGAAGTAGACTTTTGCAGAGACGTTGCTAAAGTCCAGAGGCACCCCTTTGAACTGACCCACACTGCAGGGATTTGAGAGGTGATAGATTGTAATTTTCCTGTTACAGAATGTCCTAATGATGTTGTGAATATGTTAGCCTAATGTGTCTAACCAATATGCAGTTACAGCCTATTATTCATGTGCTGCAACCCACTGAGCTATTTTTGTAATATGCAAGCTTCAGTTGGATAAAATTGTTTCTGTAATGGTTAAGCTTTTGTCTTATTTTTGCCTTCTAAGTTAGAAGACTTGTTGTAGTACATTGTTTTCTCTTGGTTAGGTTCCCATTATTGATATTTCTGTATACTTTCCTATAAGAGAGAGAAGCTTGTCTATGGCAGACAGATTTCTGATGCTGACATTTGCTCTGCAGCTCCAATGTCTCATGGTACAGTTTTCCCCCCTCCCTTATGAGCAGAAAATCCCTGTTTCAGCATTTCTTGCCTTGAGTTAGTTTTGCAGAAATGTTTCCATGCCCTGGAATAGCAGAGCCTCGGCTCTGTGACCTTGAGGGGAGATAACAGTGTTGCCTTCGCAGGTGCAGATGCCTCATGTATGAGTTCATTGTTCACCCTCTGCTGAGCCCAGTACTTTTCCAGTCTGGGCGTGGTTTTACTCTGCCATGCTATGTTATAATGTATTGCTGTGATGAGATGAGGCAGACCTCTCGGTGCACTCCCTGGGGTGTAGACCTGACGGGGCCTATCTGCAGATGAATATTATGGCCAAATAAATATATTACTAATTCTTCTCCACTGCATGGCTGGCTTATTATATGAGAATGATAGATGAGTGAGGTAAGACTCTCAGGTGGATTTGAGCCACTCTTATCAGATGGCGCCTGAATAGGGACCCCGCGATAAGGATCTTTCTCACCCGTAAGTGAGTAGCAGAAGGCTGGGGACCCTCTGGTCGGCACGGTGGGTCTGGGCACCCACTTTGATGCCAAGCTTGGTTCTCGCAGCGCTGCCCCACCCTGCTGATCGGGAGAGGTCCCGGTTCATGATCCTGCGCTGTGGTCCAGAAGGCGGAACTTTGGAGCTGACTGTGTTGGTCCCAGCAGCCGGCGGTGAAGAACCGTGGATGTCGGGATCCGTGAACAGGAGGTGAGTGGTCCGACTGGTGATTGAAGGAGCTAGGGTGCTCCAGAGACCGGTGTGTCTCCAGTGATTAAGAGGCCGGTGTGTCTCCGAGACCGGTGTGTCTCCAGTGGTAAAGGAGCCGGTGCCCTCCTGGGGCTAGTGTGCTCCGGGGAACTCAGAGTGCGAGTGGTGCTCTGACAGACTTAACGGAGGTTGGGAGGACGTTTGTTTGTGGTCATCCGACATCACGCTGTGATTAACATGACAGGGTCTAGGCAACGACCATTCAGGTGAAAATGCTTTGCCCCTCCCCCTCCCCCAACACCCTCCCCGTAAGGTGCGTGAAAGGGCCTGGACTGGGGCTGCGGTCAGTAATCCCGTCCCATTTAGGGCATTGCACTAGATTTACTAAGAGTGGCAGTGCAGCACAATCCTACACCTTCCCCATAGCGGGTTTTCTTTCCGTTTGTTTTTTTTTTCAGCACAGGAGCTGCTTCCCTTTGTGTGCCCCTCTGACACTAATGGCTGTATTTACATAACAGCGAGGGATCCATGAGTGTGAAGGTGGCCCTGCCCCTAGCCCCGCCCACTTGCCACACCTCTAGCTCATTTTCATGAATACCTGCACTTATTTTTTCCCATTTAAAGCACTGACTGATAGTAGCTTCACTGGGGGAATGGCAACACACATCTGCTACTTATTTGGTAACTGAAGTCCCTGCATCTTCACAGTCACCCAGGACACCATATGCCGCCCAAGTCAGTGTTTATTAACATGCAAGCGAAACACCAAATAACAAAAGAAAGAATAAACTGCGGCCAGTAAAGCTATAAATGGCTCTCCAAATTCTGGATGGGGTTGGCCATAGGCCCTAAGGACCCACCACAGTCAGACCCTCTTGTGGCATCTGGCAGAAGTGGAGGGGAGGGGCTGAAGGCTTTTTAGCCAATGGGATTAGCGCTCCTGGTCCAAGCGCACAACAATGGGTAGAGAGATAGTTGCCGGAAGTCAGGGGCGCGGGAACTTTTTCCACACTGGAAGAGCTAAAAGCAGGTGGGAGGTGCCTCTAATGTTCCCGCCAGCAAAGTGACGTGTTCCAAGCTGTCAACCATCAAATGAGGCATCGCATACACCTGCCTGCCCCATTTCACGCGCAGCCATAACAACTTAAGAGAAAGAGGGGAGATCAGAAGTGAATATAATGATAGTGTGTGCAAACCTGCCCTGCCTGGAATGTTTATAGAGAACAGGTACATGTATCAAAGTTAAGAAACTGATGAACGCGAAGCTGAGAACATTTGCCAACTTCTGAAGATTGTGTTTCACTCTCTTTAGATTCTGAAGAAATTCAGGTAAAATGTCTGAGCTCTCAGTACAGTACAGCACAGAGGGCCAATCGGATCAGGAAGGCAGATTGCCATTGATAAACCCAGTGGCGGCTCCTCCGCTAAGGCAGAGGAGAGTCGCCCCACTGCTCAAAGGGGAAAAATAAAATGATAATTGATAACATCAAGAAACATCTGAAATGACATAATTGATGATAACACTGTGCATGGTGGGGCGCGATTAATAGAATATATTTCGTTAGATGTGGAGTAAAGTAGTTAAGAATAGCAAGTTTATGATTTTTTATATGAATATTTATATATACTTCTCTTCACTATGCTTTGGTTGACTCATTTTGCAACAATATTTTTGTAGGAAAATAGTTCAGTCTCAATAAATGACACACACCTGCTCAAAGCAGAAAGGAGGAAAGCTGCATCCATGCACCTGTGGACCCCACTAAAAGAAACTACATCAAGCCTCACCTCATGCACCCATCTAATCACTGGCAGAGCTGTCTTTGGACTTTGTTAACTCAGCCAACAAGCATTGGCAAAACCACTTAGTCTCGCCTTTGTTACTTATTAGCTTTGTGAATGTTTTTTTTTAAGCACGCTGCACAGCATCCCTGATGCAAAAGCATTTTTTTTTTAAGTGTTCGGGTGGAGCAGGAGGAACCGAAAGGGATAATCAACAGGGGGGGAGCGTACGGAAGCAACCCCATGAGGGCAGGAAGACACAGAAGAAACATGGGGAGGGTGGAGGACACCGAAGCAACAAAGGGAGGATGGAAGACATGGAAGCAACACGGAGAGGGCAGAGGCACACAGAAGCAACACAAGGGAAGGCTGGCGGGTACAACATGGAGAAGCACACTGGTGAGCGCAACAGGGAGGAGCAGGCAGAAGCACACAGGAACAGGCAGCAGCACAAGGAGAGAGAGAAGTACACGAGGGAGATGACTCGAAAATGCATGCACTCTCTGTGAGTTCTTACACAAAAAGAAAAGCAGTTCCCTGACATTGAGCGCAGCCAGCCAGATAAACACACACATGGTAAAGGGACAATGATATATGGGAGGGTCAAGCACAAGGTAGACCAGTTGGGACACATAAGAAGCAGGCAAATTAAAGTGACAAAGCAAGTTAACCAATGATAAGCAATGGGCAGGCTCCAAGCCCCTCTATGTTCAAGGTAAGCCACAATATGCCTGCGCTGTCAAGTAGGCTGGACCTAAAAAGCAGAGGGGAAGACTACGGGTGCCTCACCTCCACTAGGCTGCTGTTATGGACAGTAGAGGGTGGACACCCTTTAGGGAAACAGTGGGCAGTTTGTTACAAGCACATCACCTCTAGTAATGACTAGCTAAGGAGTGTAAACTCACTTGCACCCAAAAATGCTTTCTAAACAAGAGCAGTAGCTGGTAAAGTTGGCTAGGAGAGTTGACAAGCACTTATCGTGCCAGGCCTTAGACCCATGGTCTAAAAGAGTTAAAACAGTGTGAAGCTGGACATAGTTAGAGCTTTTTGTTAACTTTCTAATTACATTAGACAACTCCTTAATTACATCCTCAGAAGAGTCAAAACCGCTGCACTTCTGCGAAAACAATGAGTCACAGAGAACAGAGATCCTGTGATGAGTATCAGAGTTTCCTGTCAGTTTACATTTCCTGTTGCACGTACCGAGTGAACTTTTAAAACGTGCATTTTATTTTACGTAGCACACTAATGGGGAGTGAGAAGCCATGAACATAAGGGTACCCTCAGCCTCCTGAATGCTGTACTATCTAAACAATCTTGTATGGGTAACCAATCCTTTCTTTACTCTACCTGTAACAGGTGGTGAATTGTGAGATTCTAAAATCTCATAGATGTATTTACTTGGATTCTAATCCACAGGCACCACCTGTGGCATGCTTCATCATCAGATCCCCACCCTCTGACCTAGTGTGAGTAGGTGGGGTCAATGCACTTTGTAAGCGGAGCACTTTCTAAAAGGGATTCTGTCAAAATTGCCTGCACGATCCTCTTGTTTGCGGCTTTAATCTGAGGTCCTTTGGCAAGGTTAAAAGCAAAAATCAAAGTGATGTAACTGGGTATAATGACCCAAACATTAAAATGAGGTCAACCTATTTCAGCCTCATTGAGTGCCTCTAAGGGTCAATGGGCTTTCTTCAGAACCAATAAAGATCTAATCCCTACTTTACTGTGGTTGAGATTACCATATTTCTATTATATTAATGGTGCAATACTATCACACGGTCAAAAAAGCATGCAGTTTGGTACAGACCATTCAGGAAATGTACCTCTGTGTTTTCTAGAGTTAGAGAAGGAGAGATCAATTAACATATATTCACAATGGATTTATGCCACCTTCATAGCGCAATATCATGCTATATGTGTGCGCATCAAGGCATGCACACATGTGGGATCCCCACACTGTCATGCTTGTAATTAGATACAAATACCATTTAAAAACACTTAAAAACACAGCGCACGTGAAAAGTAGTTTCATGCACACACTTGTGTTCAAAACAGCATTCATAGTGACCTAAACGTATAGTACATCATATCTAGCTCCATAAGGCCTTGGGGAGGATGATCCCTGTAATCACACACAAATATAAGACTAATGGTTATGATAGCAATCTTGGATATGCAGGGCCATCACTCAAACTCTCTCATTTAGCATGCCCCCGAGACTTACTTCACCAAGGATAATCGTCTTGCCTTTCAACCAATTTGGGGTCCTCTGGGCCTTGAATGCGACCAGCCCCATGCAGTCGTGGTGATAAATACTTAGCCCCCTGCATCTGTCAGAGGTGATCCTGATGGGTCTCCCCATGTCAGGACACGATGTGTTCTGCGCGTTGTGTTGCGCACTCTCCGCATACACTGAGGTGCGTGATTCTCCCACCATGTGTTTTGGGGTTGATGTCATGGCCCAGAGCTGGCTGGGAAATGTGGTCCCTACCCAGCTCTGTGTCTATTTTACTGTGGTTACGGTTTTGTGATGGCAATAACTGGGGTAAATTACTTCATACTGTTGATGGCCTCTTACAGGCCACGAGAGGAAACCTGGCTGGTATTACTGTTAGCTGGCATCCGTGGCGTGGTTTCCCCTGTCTTTTTTGCCTCTACGGCTATATTTTTGATTGTGTGCTGGACTTCGTTTTTCCTGGTTTATATACTCAGGGCACATTACCGCTGCTGATCAGTGCTAAAGTGCAAGTGCTCTCTGTGTAAATTTTGATTCTGATTGGTTAACCATGATTGGCATACTTACTTACTGGTAAGCCCATAGGAAAGTGCACTATGTGTGCCCAGGGCATGTAAATCAAATGCTACTATTAGACCTGCAGCACTGGTTGTGCCACCCATATGAGTAGCCCTGTAAACCTGTATCGGGCCTGCCATTTCCAAATCTGTGATTGCAGTTTTAAATTGCGATGTCAACCTGGCAAGTATACCCACTTCTTCCCTTCTACATGTAAGGCACCCCCAGAGGTAGGCTCGAGGTATCCCCATGGGCAGGGTGCAGTGTATGTGAAAAGTAGGAGATGGAATGTTTACATGTCCTGGTAGTGAAATACTACCAATTTCATTTTTCACTATGGCAAGAAGTAGCTCTTCCATAGGCTATTATTGGAGCTGCCTTGTAACACGTTACAAGTGTAACTTTCAATTGGGAACAGCTAGAGATTTGAAGTTTGGGCTCTCTGAACTCAGAATTTAAAAATACATATATTAGTAAAGATGGTTTTTAAATTGTGTGTTTGAAAATGGCACTTTTAGAAAGTGGGCGTTTTCTTGTTTGACCATCCTGTGCCATTGTCTGTCTGTGGGATCAACATCTGGTTTATACTGACAGGGGCCTTGTGGTGTATTCACTCTAGCCAGTCACACAAAGGGAGTTGAGGTGGGCCCTGCATATCCTGATTGCCCATCACCTGGCTGATTGGCCTTTCTGAACTAGAGTGGTGGGAGGAGCTGTTAAGTGCACCTGAATAGGGCTGTGTCTGGCATCTCGCAATGCTGTCTCCACCCCCCTGGAGTGTGTCAGGAGCCAAGATCAGTAAGGAAAAGAACTTAGGCAGTACAAAACAACCCTTTGAAGAATGCCTACTTCAAAGGCGAAAATGGGTGTAAGTATTGGACCTGAAACCCCAGATTTTTAGAACACTTCTGGAGCAAGAGGAGGTTCTGCCAAGGAGACGAGCTGAAGAGCTGTAAGGAGGAGGAGTACTGCCCCTTTGCTGTGTGTTGCTATGGGTCGGCCTGCAGTTGCTTCTTCTGCTTTAAAGAAGAAAGGGACTGGACTTTGCTGTGTATCTTGCTTGTGAAGTTTCTGTAAGGGCTTGTGTGTGCTTGCCTCCTGTTAAAAAGTCTCAGGGTCATGAAAGACTTCCCCTGCAGCATCCCTGAACTCCACTGCTCAGAGTTCTGACCTGTCAAGAGGTGCCAGTTCCAGTTATCGGCCCTTTGAGGTTGTTCCTGCTACAGAAAGCTGCAAAAGACTTAAAAATCATTGCATCACCCTTCCAGCGCCTGTTCTCCTAACGCAGCACCGCTGTGTGGGAAAGGTTTCCATGCACTACTGCCGTGCAGCCGAAGAAACCGACACAGTGCCTGCTAACAGCAGGAGAATCCACTGCACCGCTCTGTGTCTCCAAAGTCCGAGACCCCCGCAGTGACTCTGATGTAGGCCCTACAGGGTGGCTAAAAGAACAGATGCATTGTGGGACCGCAGCTGAAGAAATCAATGCAGTGCCTGTTTGCTGCCACCGCATTGACCTTCAACTCATCTGGATTTCCACACAGTGCACCTGTGCGGCAAGTATTCCAGCGCACCACCGCAGACCAGAAAAGTCTTGGATTTTGAAACTTCGCGTACCCTTACAGCCCAGATTTGACGCAACACTTCTCCTGCGTGCAGCAGAACTGACGCTTCCCCTCCCCAGGGACTCAGGAATTAATGCATCAATGTGTTTTCCGACGCTTACTTCCTCTGCGGCTGTTTTTTCTTGTGGATTTTCACTCATCTAAGGTACTTTGTGTAAAATCATGGCATCCATAGAGTTCTATTGACAGAATTGCTTCAAACCTTTAAAAAGTCAATATTGGTGTTCTGTATGTTGGATGTTTATCATTTTGGTCTTGTTTGGTTTAGATAAAGATACTTTATTTTTCTAAACTGGTGTGGTGTCCATTTGTACTGTCACAATGTGTGGTACGTACAAATACTTTACACATTGCCTCTGAGAGAGATCCGACTGCTCGTGCCTAGCTACCAAGGGGGTGAGCAGCGGTTATCTTGGGTTTGGAATCCCCTTGCACTGACTAGAAGGAAAGGTCTTTTCTTGGACAGGGTGTATACCACTGCCAACTAGAGACTCGCATTTCTAACAACTACAAAATGGTTTTTGATGTGTTGGACCTTACGGGGAAGATAGCCAGTTCTCGTGTACTGCATAATAAACACGACTGATTGCCTTGCATGTAAATGCAGGAATCCTAGAATGGTTACTTTTATTATGTGACTTGTCCTATAGTATACTCCACCAGAGAATGTTGTTATTTAAACCTTGTTCATGTGCATGTAATTTGTATATCCAACACTGTTCTTTTTCAAAGAGAATACTCGCCATATGTCTATAGTCTCCTTCCACTTGCTCCAAAACAACCCATTTGAGTGTGACCTAGCCCTTTCCACGCTCATGACGGCTCCACGCCATCATGAGCCACGAGCGGCGTGTGCTCATGACAGCGTGGAGATGTCATGCAACTGCCGCTCGCCCATGATCCGCCTATGCGGCACTAATTCCCCTCCTGTGCTGGCGAATTAGTGAGTGGGCGGGATCATGACGGCTCCACGCTGTTATGAGCACACCACGCCCGTGACTCATGACGGCGTGGAGCCGTCATGACTAAGGGAGAGCCACAACCACCCCCTAGCCCCGCTTGCGCCACAGCCGAATTCGCGCCGCGGCGAAAAGGTTAATTATAAAATGTTCCATGATTTTCGGGGTACTTCGGTTCCAACAGATGTTGCTCCTGTGCTCACAAATCATGATCCTAACCTTCCGGACTGTCATACCTATATACTTAAGGTTACAAGGGCAGGTTATCATATTATGCCCGCTTTGTGTTACAATTGGTGTTTCCTCAATTGCCGGGGCACCGGTAAGCCTAGGTCGAATTCCTTTGTAGGTGATGTTAAATGACATGCGCTGCATTGCCCACATGGGTAATTTCCCACTACTCCCGGGAGGCCCAGAGCACGGTGTATGGTGTTGGTAACTCTTGTCACCTGTTTAGGTCTAGTATGTACTAGGGTATCCCTCAAGCTTCTTGTCCTTTTGTGTGAAAAAGTGGGAAGTCCTAATTCCTGGATCCAGTATTCAAGGTACCCCAGTTCCTCTTGATGATTTTCTTGACACAATCTGAGGCGATATTATATGTCATAACACATACTAAGGCAGTTTCCTGCTTTGCTTTTACTGGGGTTTCGAATAAAGATTCCCTATTTTCATTTCTAGCCCTTTTATTTGTCTTCTGGATAATCCGTTCTGAATAATCTCAGGCTCTCAATTTTTCTGCCAGGTTTTTAATGTCACTGACCTGGCTACAGTTCCACCATAAATGTGACCAGATGGGAGATTTTCTTTCTCTCAGGAGGTGAGGGTGGAAGTTATCACATCATAACAGGTTATTTTTGGCTGTGGGCTTGTGAAAAGTGTCATTGTGCAATACCTCTCCTTCCCGGGAATATCCTTGCATCCAAAAATGTTAAGGAATCATTGCTCATCATGTGTGAACCTGAGGTTATCATCAATTTCATTTAGTCATGCAATGAATTCCATGGCTGTATTTTTTTGTGTTGTCCATATGGTTTGTTATTGTGCAGGATGTGTTTCTTCTCTAGGTTCTAAACATTGAGCCCTGACACACTTTGAGCAAATGTACTCTCCATAGATGTGCCATGTTTTTGAAAAAGCAGGCTTCCCTCAAATTCAAAAAAGTTCTTGATTAAGGTTATTCTAGCACACTCAACTACAAACTCTCAGAGGGTTGACGGTGTCCATTCTATGCTCTTCAAGGTTTCTTGGATGACATCCAAGGTATCCCCCTGTGGAAAACTAGTGTACAAGCTTTCCACATCCAGACTCATCAATAGGTCATGTTGTTGGTCGAATTATATTTCTCTTATATGGTTAATAAGTCCTTAGTGTCTTTAAAGTATGCGTCTGTCTTTTGCACCAAGGGTTTCAGGAAAAAGTCACAAAGTTCATGAATTTACAGCCAGTATGCAGAGTTGAGGTGTCCTCAGACAGATGGGCGGAATTGCTCTAAGCAATCTGCAGTCAGAATGTATTTAGGAAGGTCTTACCAATAAATAATACACGTTACAAAGTATTGCATAAGGAGCCTAGGAATAAACAAAAACTGTGCTGAAGAGTTCAATGAAAATTAATGGTAAAAATAATTCATTAAAATCAGTCGGAAAACAACCATGGTAAAAAAATGCAATAAAAAAAATGTTGAATATGTTAAATCGATGGTACACTAAATATTGTGGAATGATAGTGACAATATTTATAACGTCATCATTCCATGTCAATTGCTAATCCTGATCCAGGTACAAACTCCAGTTTATGCCCAAATCGGGATTAAACTTCGGTGCAAATTGCACATACTCGGGGTTCATGCCTACACAAATTCTACCAAAAAAATGATGATGAGTTTGACATGGAAAATACAGCATTACTCAAGTTTGTGCACCCTTCAGAGTAACGTGCTATTAGCCTGTTATTCTCCCACGGGTCTCTTTTAATGGTTGCCACTGCCAGGGGTCGCAACTGCGACCCTTGGCTTTCCTCCGGCGCCCCTAATACTGTCAATGCGAGCCCTGTCTGAAGAGGTCTCTAATGGAGTGCTAGAAAATAAGTTATATGGTGCACTTGTGAGCCTTTTTAGGTCTCGGCCTAGCGAAAGCTGCGCTTGCGCAGTCTCGCTGGTAAGAAATTTTGTTTTTCAGTAGTGGAGTGATGCCCCTCTTCTCCATTGGCTGGTTTCCTAAACGGTGGCGAGCCATTGGAGGAGAGGGGCGTCACTCCGTTCAAGCCGGATTCGGGGGGGTGTTAGGTTTTTTCTCTCGTCTTCCCATTGGCTGGAATTTTACATTCCAGCCAATGTAGTGCTAGAATAGCCTTAATCAAGAACTTTTTCGAATTTGAGGGAAGCCTGCTTTTTCAAAAACATGGCACATCTATGGAGAGTACATTTGCTCAAAGTGTGTCAGGGCTCAATGTTTAGAACCTAGAGAAGAAACACATCCTGCACAATAACAAACCATATGGACAACACAAAAAAATACAGCCATGGAATTCATTGCATGACTAAATGAAATGGATGATAACCTCAGGTTCATACACCATGAGCAATGATTCCTTAACATTTTTTCTTTCTCTCCTCTTCCCATTGGCTGGAATGTAAAATTCCAGCCAATGGGAAGAGGAGAGAAAGAAAAAAACGCCCCTAGTTGCAAAATGGCGGCGCGTTTCTCAGAGGCATTCCTGCCTTGCTTCGGAGAAACGTGGTGGTGTCATGGCGGAGCTTGCTTGAGGAGTCTTCTAAGGAACACCACCAAATCCTGTTCCTGCACGGACGAGACATCTTGAGGGAAAGGAGGGCCGGTGATTGCATCTGCGAGAGCGGAGCGGGGCTTGCGTACCAGCCGGTGTGAGCGAGGAAGTTGAGGGGCGCCGGCAGTGGATAGCGGGACTCTCTTGACTCTTCCCCCAGGTAAGCGGGCTGGTGAGGCCGCGAGGTGGTGAGGGGCGATATAGGGCAGCAACGCTTCTGCCGCGAAGGCCAGGCTTTGGATCTGACCGTGCCCTGGGTGCGGAGGCCAGATCCCTGCCCCTCGCTGGGCCCGATGAGGGGCATTGCGTTAGGGCCTGCGGTGCCTCTGTGGCGGTGGCAGAGCTCCCTGCGTCACTCGCTCCCCACCTGCGGCGGCCCAGCCCTGCTAGCCGCGTGCGGAGTTGCTGGGCCATACCTGGGAAGGCCTCTGCGAGGACCTGTGTTCCACTGCAGCTGACTTGTCTTTCATGCTTTGGGGGCGAAGATGGGACTGCCGATTGTCTGCTTGGATCTGCTGTGACCTCTCTTCCCCCGGAGTTGAGTCCTCGTGTGGGCCGGGAGGCTCGTCCTCTGCTCTGGGCCCCCTCTCCTCCAGTTGATTTGGCCCAGGTGGACTGGGCCTGGGTTGCACATCGCTGCCGACGGGTGGTGGGGCAGGCACCATTTTTCAGCCCGAGCGCAGCCCACTGAAATAAAGACAGCGATCGAGGCTCAGACACTGCAAAAATGTCCCCCATGCAATTTCGTCCTGGATCTCCCCACCAAAGACCCTTGGGCACCAGGGGGCAGGGTAAAGACATATGAGGCACTGAAGTGAGGCGGAGGGCTGCATGTTAAAACCCAGCCATGAATAGCAATTAAGGCTGCCTGTCCATGGAGCTCTTCTCACTAAACAACACTGCAAGGGTGCGCACCTCCTGCCTAGCCTCCAGTAGCTTGGAATCGGACCCTGGAGATCCCTGCTGGGAGGTGAGAAAGGGGGCTCTTGGGCAGGCCTTGTGCCTCTGTTCCCTGCTTGTGCCTCTGTTCCCTGCTTGTGTCTCTGTTCCCTGCTCGTGCCTCTGTTCCCTGCTCGTGCCTCTGTTCCCTGCTTGTGATCCGGTTTTCGTGCCTCTGTTCCCTGCTTGTGATCCGGTTTTCGTGCCTCTGTTACCTGCATGTGCCTCTGTTACCTGCTTGTGATCCGGTTTTCGTGCCTCTGTTACCTGCTTGTGCCTCTGTTACCTGCTTGTGATCCGTTTTTCGTGCCTCTGTTACCTGCTTGTGCCTCCGTTACCTGCTTGTGATCCAGTTTTCGTGCCTCTGTTACCTGCTTGTGCCTCTTTTACCTGCTTGTGATCTGTTTTTTCGTGCCTCTGTTACCTGCTTGTGCCTCTGTTACCTGCTTGTGATCCGGTTTTTCGTGCCTCTGTTACCTGCTTGTGCCTCTGTTACCTGCTTGTGATCCGGTTTTTTGTGCCTCTGTTTCCTGGGGCGTTACTGGGCAGAGAGCTGTGTGTGTGTGGCTCTGTCTTTGTGTGTGTGTGTGGCTTTGTCTGTGTGTGTGTGTGTGTGGCTCTGTGTGTGTGGCTCTGTCTCCGCTAATACTCTCTACTAGTCTTTAATGCTCACCTATTGCCATTGTAAATGACAATACCATTTATTTCTGTTTAAAAAAAAAATGCCATTTGCAATGCCAATAGCTCAAACTTTAACAAAGCCGAGAACATTGCATTGTAAATGCTTGTTAAATTCTTTTTACCCCGCTACAAACAGGGACGCTTGGCTGCCATAAATAAATTCAGCAGTGAAACTCCGAGCACTGCAATTGAACAACATGTAGCTGCCATTCCCGAACAGTGCGCTCTGGCCTTGGTGGTGAAGGCAGTATGTACAAACAGAAAACAGCATTTGCAACCAGGGCCTAGCAAGCGAGAGAGGAAAGGGAGAGGCAACAAACTAGGGCAACAGAGAGACTAGAACAAAGGAAGAAGACACCCCTGAGAAAGAGGTGAGACACAGAGAAAAAGACGTGTGTGTGTGTGTACGCGCACGTGCGTGCGTGGCAGTGGAACATACAACTGCAGCAGTGACAAAGGTGACCAGTCAATCTTTTCATGGGGCCCTCCACTTCACAGCAGCAGAAGTCACATTTCTTAGTAACTTTTGATACGTTTGAGGTATAAACAATTTATTCGTTAAAATCGTCTGATTATGCAGCAGAGGATGTATTATGTGGCAAATATGACAGAGCCATAATTATGTGGAAAACAGTTGCAAACTAGATATATTTTGTCATTCATGTCTGAACTGCTCTTGTGGAAAAGGGAGGAGAAGTGCTGATGACAGAAACTCCATGTCTGGGAGACAAAAGGCTTGTGATTCCACTTTTAAGGATATTTGGGACATTCTAGGATTGGAAACGTGTCCCACTTTGCAAATGTATTTTAATGTCAATAACTAATATTAAACCTTAAATAAACAGGTTAATCCATTGGTTAAATTAAATAACGAAATAAGCTGCAACCGGTTAGTGATATGGGAAACAAATACAAAAAATTGTGATATTTTGCTCTTTCTGCCACACCTCTGACTCCGCTCACTGACCCAATCCATGGGTTATTCTCACCCTCTGATCCTCCGCCCCCAGTTCCCCTACTTTTTTCCCCCACTTCAACCAATGGGTGGTGGGTGCTGGGGCCACTGTATGTTGGCATCACAACCGGCCCAGAGAAATGAATTAAAAGCAAAAGGGTGCAAAAGTGGCCTAAAGGGGCAAGGGGCAGCAGGGCTAGGCCCCGGCACCAGTTCCACAGCGAAGTGGTTTTGTTTGAGCAGGGGCGGAACAAGGTGGTGGCTGGCCTCAGGCTCTAGGCCAGACAGGCTCTGATTGATGACTTGAGGAGCGGCTATCCCAGACCCCGATCCTCCATGTAACTTAGCCAGCCATGAGCCATCACCACCCCTCAGAGGTCGAAACATGTTACATTCATCAACCTGGAATCCAGGAGGACCTCGAGGGCACGTGGTGAGCAGAGGGCAGGAGGAGGCGGAGAGCCTTCACTATATTTCGGCTAAAGCATCACTCGGGGCTTTTCCAGAACTCATTAGAGAATACATACACAGCAAAACTAATTGGCAAAAAAGTACATTGCCTCACTCAGGGTAAACCTAACTGGTTTTCTGTTACTTTTTTTAAAATTAATATTATGATGGGCCTTTTTTCCTCAATGAACTGAGAAATTCAGACACTTACCTTTTCAAAAACTATTCAGTGAGTGCACCCTTATGGCAGAACTACTCACCCCAAAGGGCACCCAAATCTTGCAGTTGCACCAGTCCCCTACACAGATCAGTCATTCTGTATACAAACAAACAAAAAATGCCTCAGCCCACACACAGCATTGCTGAAAACGAGTTAGCAAATGTTTAAAATAAATAAAGTGGGTGCTCACTGTCCCATATTGCTGCATTCACCTCAGAATTGCAGTCACTGACCTATCACAGTTATTACACCCTGGCAGTGACGTGCTGCACCAAGATAGGAAATCAGTCCTCTTTAGAAGTGTTAATTCCGGTCACACTAAAGAGTAGTAGCTCTTTGCAAAAGTGTTGGTACCACAAGGGTTGAAGTACACATTGTCTTGTACACTTTTTACTATGAACCTTTGCACAATTGTTTGAAGTTAAGTGCGTTTTTAAATGACTTTATGCTATTTTATATGAAGAATAAATTGGTTATATTTAAATTCATGTTTCGTGCTAGACATTAAATTTTTTAGTGTTCTCTGTAGAAATGTCTGTGATTTATGACTGGGTATCCTGGTGCTCCACAAGGTAATCAGTTACTATACTTTAAAAGTTAATACAATCTAATATGTAATGAAAAATGTGTTGAAAAATGCTTTGTTTTGGCTTTTCTGTCTCAAATTTTCTTCGGGGGACAACCCTCCAAACTCCCCTAGTAGTGGTTGCTCACTGCGCTTGCTCGCTACACACCATGTGGGGGCTGGTCTCACTTTTACTTTGTTCTCTCTGATTCAATACTTGTGTCTACTTTTGGTACTCTCTCAAAGAAGGTCTATGGGTACATATTACTTGGTGGGTAACCTGGTGCTCTTTAAGGTCATCATCTACTATTTACTGTGCTTTGAAAGTTGATACAATTGAATATGTAATTAAAAATGTGCTGTAAAATTCACCATTTTGGTCTGTCTTTTCCCAAAACATTTTTTGGGGGGAGAATCCCCCAAGACCCTATAGTAGCAGTCGGGCTCTCTCGTTGCGCTCACTACGGGCCGGACGGTGGCTGGTTTGGAAAAATTTGCCAGGCCTGCTTTCAGTTCCCAGTATGGCCCTGTTGCGTGCGTGTGTGTGAGTGTGTGTGCGAGTGCGTGTGTGTGTGTCGATCTTGGGGGTCTTATAGATTGACTTAAGAGATGTGATACAGATAAGAAAGTTGGTGACAGAGACTGGCATATTGTATGCAACTTTTGGTGAAAGGGGCACCCATGGCACCTTGTAGGAGGTGGGCCACGACAAAATTGACACTTTTAACAAGCTGTTGCTATGTTTCGTTATGTTGAATACTTGAAAATGCTTGTTTATGAATAAAACATTTCAATAATTTAGCCTCCCACTACAGTTCGGTGTTTTGTGGTGCTTTACATTCTTTGGAATAATATATATATGGGCAGAGCATTTTCATTTAATACCAAGAGAAAGGATTAAAGTTTTCCTGGCATATCTTATCAGCACCCTAATATATCTAAAATAGAAATTTGTGTTATTATACAAATCCTGACGTTATTGTTGAACTTTAACAATGTCATTTTTTGTAATCTAAATAAGATCATGTGGCATTGCTTTGTTGAAAGATTCAGTGCTAAAGGTTACGATGGTGTCACCTCTGTGATATCAACAGGTCACAGTGCGTGTGATGTCACTTCCACTACCCGTGGCATTTTGGTGGATCGCCGCCCATGTATTCTCCCTTACAAGGCGCACATTACCTCCAATTACATCTGTAAACTGTACTGGGTGGAAATTGTGCTTCTGCCCAAACCTGGTGTTGGTATTTATATTTAGATGATGCTAAATTCGGGCACAAGATTGGAGACGAAAGAGGATGACGGCGTACGTCTCCATATAGTCAGCTTTAACCCAGGAATCAGCTTTGGGGGACTTGGCGGAACATTTTGGTCTCAATTTAAAGTACTTCAGTCATTTCTAATGTGTGGCAGTTCTGGTTACTGCACAAATCAGAATTACGAGTATGGGTAAATATCGCACCATCGCAATTTTTCTCAAGTAGTTTGTCTAAATTTACCAATGGAAAATGCCTAGTAAATACATGAGGATTTTGCTGTGGACAGCACAAACATTTGCATGTAAAACCCAATGTTTAGGATAAATTGTGCAATTGGTGCTATCCATTGCACACAACAAATTCTGCTCTTTATGGTGTCTGACTTTGATAAATAAATGCTCGGGCCTCTGGGTCACTTGTAATCAGGGTCATTGTGGGGTACAATTTCTGTGTTTGCCCCAGTGAAAGCAGTGGTGTAATGCAAAATCATGGCGTAATGCAAAATCATGGGGCGTCCTGAAGATTGTGAAAAGGGGTCCCTTAGTCCCCCAAATCTCACAAATATTCATTGGTCTTTGGCTAAATGAGGTCCACACTGGAGCAGTTCACTCCTCTCAGCTGCTTTCAGTTCACATCAGGATTCCAGTACCCCAGCTGATAGGATATATAACAAGTCTCTAAATCTTCCTCTGGACTAGCGGTGTCCTCTTCAAGTCACAGCCATCAGCACATGCTCCTGACAGGCAAACAGGTCTGCAAAAGACACACAGATAATGGATGGAATGCAGAGCAAATCAAGCATTCATCTCCAGTCAAGAGATCTGGGTTTAATCCATCATTCTTTTGGTTTGCAATTCTTTTGGTCCATCATTCCCTACCCCCATCTCCTTAGGAGTTCCGCAAGGTTCTATCCTCTCTCCCTCTCTCTTTAACCTCTCCATGGAGCCCCTAACACTCATTCTCAAACAAGCCAGGATCACCTACCATCTCTATGCCGACGACACCCAACTCTACTATAAGATTAAAACTCATGCTGACATCCTTCACCTCAACAACGCTCTTATCAAGATTCAAGCCTGGTTCCACATGAACCACCTCAAACTCAACCCCAAAAAAACTGAAATTATTCTTTTTTCCCCAAAAAACAATCAGCTCCCCATTCAGAACTGGATCAAAGACCTTAACGCCCTCAATTGCTCCTTATCCCTGTCCGACTCAGTCAAATCACTAGGGATCTCCCTTGACAACCTCCTCACCCTCAAGGTCCACATCAATAATTCTGCCAAAGGGGCCCTCTTCACTCTCCGCCACCTGAAGAAAATCAAGCCCTTCATCCCTATCAATGATTTCAAACTAGCAGTCCAATCCCTTGTACTCTCACGAATTGACTACAGCAATGCCATTCTTACTGGAATTCCCAAGATCCACCTAGCATCTCTAAAATCTGTTCTCTACCTTGCTGCGAGGCTTATCACAGACTGCAAACGATTCAACCACATTTCCCATGCCCTCAAAACCCTTAAATGGCTCCCCATTGAAGGTAGGTCCACTTACAAAACGGCCTGCATTACACACAAAACTCTCCATCAGAACACACCATCCTACCTCACTAACAAGCTTAGTAAAGCCGGCTGCTCCCGATCCTTGAGAAGCACTAACTCCTTCCTTCTTATCGCCCCCCCTTATGAAAAGAAATCCCCTCAGTCTCGATCCTTTTCCGGCAATGCTCCCTGCATTTGGAATGCCCTGCCTACTAAACTTCGATGCAATCCTTCCTATTTTATCTTCAAAAAGGACCTCAAACTACATCTTCTCAATAAATACTGGGGACCCTAATCCCTATCTGCTCCCTTTTACTGGCCACCTCTGTCCGACCGTAGATGCGTCCCCCCCCTGCGACCTGCCTTGCCCGCCCTTCCTCTCATCACCTCCCCCCTCCCTGTCTACCACCCTCGCATTCCCTCACACCCCCCTTCCGTCGTCAACCCTCAGCCCTCATCATCCCTCCCCAACCCCATCCAATGTATTGACCTACCCTCCCTTTCCTTATCAAACTAACTGACCACTATCCTCCCTTTCCTTTCTCCCTATCTTCCCAGCGCTCTTCTTAATTTTTTGTGCCTATGTAATTATTATTACCACTTACTCCACAGTTGGTGTTTTTTGTCTTCCCATATTTATCCTCCTAAAGTCCCCCATATGTTGACGTATTTGTTGTGTATATATTATACTGCTATGTTTTTGTGTCCCGGTGTTTTTACCTTCTGGCTCACAATATGTAAAGCGCTCTGATGCCCCCGGGTCCAGCCAGCACTATATAAAACCTCTAAAATAAAATTAAAATAAATAAAATTATTTTGGTCACTATGCCACCCCCGTTTAGATCCAGCCATATGCAAATCAGTCTTGACCCTGTGCCTCATTGGAACATTCCAGACTGAAATGTCAAGCCAGGTCCTTCCTGCACCGGAAATACGCATCCTGCACAGTGGGCGCAGCGCAAATAACCTAGTAAATAGGGTTTAAGAGGCTTACCAGTTACAGCCCTGGGTCAAGCCTGTACCGTAGGGTGTAGTCGGTGCTTAATTTGAGATGGTGGTTTCCGGTGCTCAGCACCAGCAATTAATTGCACTTATGATAGCTGCCACATGGTGGTGCTGTTTGTGTAACTTAAAGATGAGCAGAGAAACAGCTGTTTGTTAATTAAATAGACATTAGAAACAACCAATACCTGCCACCCAAGTTATTCTTAAAGCTGTGGTAGCCTTGAACAGTCTGAATTGTCACACTTCAGTGCAGTGGTTACTAGTTGTGTAAGTACAGTGGCAATGTGTGGTGCAAACTGTGGTGCCCTCCTGATGGCTGCAGTTACTTGCAAAGCTTCTTAGCACCCGCTCACATATTTTAATACCTGTTTTGCCTGGGTTCTTGCTAGAAGTTTAGTCTTCTGAGGTTGGTCGAGGGGGGGTGGGTGATAAATGGTAGCTGAGGAGCCAGGGGTTGGTGGCTCACATAAAACTTTAAATGGGGATGGGAGGAATGCTTGCTATTCGTGTATCTACCGGCAATTTCTCGTGGTAGCATTCCAATGCATTGTTTTTTTGGTGACCATGTCATCTCAGTTTGGACCCAGCCATATGCAAATCACTATTAACACTACTCTGCTTGTAACAGTCCAGCCCAAACCACCAGGCAAGGTATTTTATTTATTTTATTTTATTTATATAAAATTTGTAACGCGCGCAGTTACCCAGGGGCATCCCGGCGCTGTGAACACAGACACGAAAGGCTCTTACTCAATCCTACACCGGAAACAAGTGTGTTTTAAGTAGTTTCCTAAAGTGCAGGATATTGGGCTCAGCGCGGATCTTAAGGGGCAAGGAGTTCCAGTGTGACGCTACTTGCACCGAGAAGCGTCGGCCCCCAGAGCGAGCTCTTTTTACTCTTGTGGTCTGCATCAGATGTCTTTGATCCGAGCGCAATGGGCATGTGGGCTTGTAGGGGCGTGCCATAGAAGACAGAATAGAAGGGCCCCTGCCGTACAAGATTTTATGGGCCGTACATAGCGCCTTAAATTTCACCCGCTCCCTAACAGGGAGCCAGTGGAGCGCTTTCAGGGCGGGGGCAGCTGATTGTCTACGCGGCACTTCCATTAACACCCTCGCGGCTGCGTTCTGCACCTGCTGAAGGGTTTTGAAAGTTGCTTCTGGGGCGCCCAAAAATAGCGCATTCCCGAAGTCAAGCCGCGACAAAATTAGGCCGCGAATCAAAAGCTTCCTAGAAGAATTAGGGAGCAGAGGTAGCACTTTGCGAGCAGATCGCAGCAAGCCAAAGCATACCCCCGCAGTTTTCCTAGCATGGGTCCTGAAGGATAGATCTTCCTCCAACCAAACCCCCAAGCTCTTGATTTCCTTCTTGGGGGAAGGTGGATCACCCAGGGACCGCGGCCAGCAACTGGTGATGAGAGAGGGACAGGCCTTGCCCAGCACCATCAGCTCAGTCTTGTCACCGTTGAGCTTCAATGCAGACTGAGACATCCAGCGATGAACATTGGAGAGACAGTCATGAAGGACTTCAGGTTGTTCTTCCAGCTGGGTGAGGCCCACAACCAGCTGGGTATCATCAGCATAGCTGATGATCTTCACTCCTGAAGGGGAGACCACTCTTTCAAGGGGAGCCATATAGGTGTTAAATAAGGTAGGGCTCAAAGATGAGCCCTGCGGGACTCCACATTGAAGAGGGAACAAGGTGGACTGTTCTCCCCCTTCCCATACTTGATAGAACCGGTCTGAGAGGAAGGATTTCAACCATTTAAGGGCCATCCCTTTAACACCCACCTCTGCCAGCCGCTGGAGGAGCACCTGATGGTTAACGGTGTCGAAGGCCGCACTCAAGTCCAGGAGGATCACTGCCACTGATCCCCCTGAATCGAGAATGCTCCTTGCTTCCTCCACCACTGCCAGCAAGGCTGTATCTGTCCCCTGACCAGGGCAAAAACCCGTCTGGGAATCCCCCAGCAAATGGTGGTCTTCAAGATGGCGTGAAAGCTGGTGATTGACCAGCTTCTCTGCGACCTTAGAAAACCCGGGCAAGAGTGAAATGGGCCTAAAATTGGCCAGATTAGACGGATCCAATCCCGGTTTCTTCAAAAGTGCTTTGACAACAGCGGATTTCCACCTTTGAGGCACTATGCCCTGTGCAAGCGAGAGATTAATAAGGTCCGCAAGCGGAGTGGAAAGAACATTTGCCACCTGTTTAAGGGATTTCATAGGCGCCGGGTCACTTGGAGACCCACTCTTCATCCTTTTCAGGACCTTTTCGACCTCCTCCTCTGAGAAGGGACCGAACGATAGCAGCTCAGCGGGACTTATTGTTGAGCTGACGTCCATTTCCACGCTCTGCGACATCGCTGGCAGTGAGGACAGAATCTTTTCAATTTTCAAATGAAAGAAGTTGGCAAGCTCCTCACATTTCTCCTGCGGGTTGTCGTGGACAACTGGGGGAACCGGGGCCTTCAACAGCTCTTTAAAGATCTTAAAAGATTCCCCTGGGGAATTGCTTGCCTTCTCGATCCTAACACTAAAAAAGTTCTTTTTAGCCTCCTTCAAAGCCACTTTGTACTTCCTCATCCCTGCCTTGTAATCATTCCGATTTCCGTCAGTCCGCTCTCTTCTCCAAGCGCGTTCTATTCTTTTGCAAGAAGTTCTGAGAACCCTAAGTTCGGGCGTATACCAAGGGGCAGAGCCAACTCTTCTTTCTCTGAGAGGCCTCTTCTTTTTTGGGATCAGGGAATCCAAGGTGTTAGTGAGCCAATTACCCACCTGCTGGTCCGCCATAGTGGGGTCAGTAGCAGGGGGAGGACAGGTTCTTGCCAACTCGGCTGCCCAACTTCCCACTGGCAGCCTCGACCAGATACGTTCCACAGTGTGCCGTTGAGGTACTGGGTCTCTCCCTTTCACCCACTGCCAATTAAAAGGAACCATGCGGTGGTCAGTCCAGGGAAGAGCCAAGGGTTGTAGGGCAAGCAGATTGTTTGAATTCGCAAAAATAACATCCAGCTGATGGCCTCTCTCATGGGTGGCGCCGATGTTAACAAGGTGAAGGTCAAGTGCACCCAACATACCTTGTAAATCTTTCGCCCATCTATCGTGAGGGTCATCAAAGTGCACGTTCAGGTCTCCGATAACTAAGAAATTAGATGATGCAGCGGCTAAAGGTATGACTGCTTCGATAAAAGAGTCTACAAAGTTACCCATAATAGCAGGAGGCCGGTAAAGAAGGAGGTCTGATATAGAGCAAGTAGGGGATAGTCGCAGCACAAATTGGCAGCTTTCTGAATTATTAATGCCGCAATCCACAGCCTTGCACATGAAATTGTCTCTGTATAGAATGGCTACCCCTCCCCCCCTTCCATCTGGCCTGTCCTGATGAAATATGAGGTATCCAGACGGAAGGGCTTTTACAATATCCGGACCAGAGCTAGAGGTTAACCAAGTTTCTGTGAGAAACAACACATCCAGCTTATAGTCGATGATCAGAGAGTGGATTTCAGTGGCATGACAGGGTATGGACCTACAGTTAAGCAGCGCCATGGATAACAGTGTTTGGTCCCTGGTGACACAGGCCGAGCCGCAGAGAGCACAATTCAAATAAGGGGTACCCTCTACCCATCGATAGCTACAACCCAAACATCTAGGGGCATGCAATGACATCAGATCATCCCTAGAGTACCTGATCCTGGGACCCATGTGTTGTACAGGAATGAGCAGATTGCCATGCCATGAGCCCGGCTGGGCGCGGACGGGCGCAGACGGGCTGGACTCAGGCGCGACTCCGGCGCAGGTCCGGCGCGTCCGCAGCCCGCGTCCGCTGCGCGGAGGCATGCCTAACCGTTTAAGTAGAGCGACTAGAGCGCTCGTCCAATCGCGCCCAACCTAAGATGGCCGCCAACTGCAGCAACCCGGGACCCGGTAAACTTAGCCTCGAGGACGGCCAAGCCCCACCAGGGAAGCAGGGAAGAATAGTGAAGGTGCTAGCGTGTCTAGTAATTAATATCGGCCCATAAGGTGTGCTAATCTGGCTCGAGGGGGGGGGGACGGACACAGAGGGAAATTCAGTAGAGCAATAGCAATGTCAAAGTTTTTAAAAGTTTTAAATTTTTAAAAAGGAGCGACCGCTCGAGAGCAGCCTTAAGCGTCTGTGTAAAGTAATCGCCTGTTTTAGAAGATAGCCCCTCCTTAAGTAGAGCGACTAGAGCGCTCGTCCAATCGCGCCCAACCTAAGATGGCCGCCAACTGCAGCAACCCGGGACCCGGTAAACTTAGCCTCGAGGACGGCCAAGCCCCACCAGGGAAGCAGGGAAGAATAGTGAAGGTGCTAGCGTGTCTAGTAATTAATATCGGCCCATAAGGTGTGCTAATCTGGCTCGAGGGGGGGGGGGACGGACACAGAGGGAAATTCAGTAGAGCAATAGCAATGTCAAAGTTTTTAAAAGTTTTAAATTTTTTAAAAAGGAGCGACCGCTCGAGAGCAGCCTTAAGCGTCTGTGTAAAGTAATCGCCTGTTTTAGAAGATAGCCCCTCCTTAAGTAGAGCGACTAGAGCGCTCGTCCAATCGCGCCCAACCTAAGATGGCCGCCAACTGCAGCAACCCGGGACCCGGTAAACTTAGCCTCGAGGACGGCCAAGCCCCACCAGGGAAGCAGGGAAGAATAGTGAAGGTGCTAGCGTGTCTAGTAATTAATATCGGCCCATAAGGTGTGCTAATCTGGCTCGAGGGGGGGGGGGACGGACACAGAGGGAAATTCAGTAGAGCAATAGCAATGTCAAAGTTTTTAAAAGTTTTAAATTTTTAAAAAGGAGCGACCGCTCGAGAGCAGCCTTAAGCGTCTGTGTAAGGTCCTGCCTGAATCAGAAAACAGGCAACCTAAGCACTGCTTTTGACCTCACTGGGGTTCATCTGTTGGCTGTAGCTTGGTTGCTGTGTTGCATTGATCATGGGACACATGTCTGAGCACACCCTTCCCACTTAGAGGGGTACATTATGCCCACAAAAGGTGATGGGAGGTATGGTTGCAATTTGTCTAACCACTGGCAATCACTCGATGTAGTATTCCAACCCATTGTTCTTTTACCCACCATGCCACCTGAGTTTGGACTCGAGCCAAATACAAATCAGTGTAGACTCTGCTCCAATAAGAACAGTCCAGCGCGAACTACTAGGACAAGTCCAATCCGAATAGATCAACTCCCTGATTTGGTGCAGTGCAGGGGAAGTGCTTTCTCTATGACGAAAAATGTTTTCGCCTTAAAAAAGAAAATGTGCATTTACTCTTTCTGCAGCTCTTCCCACACTTCCTCCAGTTCAGGACAGGGTAATAGACAGCCCTCATAGAGTCACATGACAAGTGCAATAGTATGCCTGGAAACCTGAACAGCTGCACTTTGCTCAACCTTTAGTGCTGATTCACAAACTGTATTTTGTTTTTAAGTAGTACTACAATAGTATGACTCATGTACTGCAAAAATGTCATTCATAAACCTATGGAGGGGGACCTTCTACTCCGCTTCTCCTATCTTTTCTGTACAGAGGTCTCCGCTACAGTGACATTTTACATTACGAGCTCTAAGTTAATTATAAACATTTAAAAAATAATTTACATTTACTTTATGTATTAAAATATCTCTAATATTTTTTTAAACAATAATACACTTTTAGAATTATCTCCATACTTTCACGTAGGTAGATCACTATCTTGGTGTGTGGAGATCTCCACCAACAGGTGAAAAGATACTTATGGTAACTTTATATTAATTCATTCTGTTATGGCAGACTCCACCGCTGATTTAAAGGGATTGAGATATCTAAGTCTACACTTAAGTGTAAATCTCCACTCAGAAATGGAGAATGGCACAAATAATACCTGTTGCAAGACATTCACATGTAGTTCATACTTCAAGTAATTGTTTGTTTATCATGTGGAAATTGCTGTCTCTAGTAGGAGTAACCATCTTTACAAAATGTGTTTGTGTTCCTTAAATTGTTGATGACACCTCACGCTTTACACTGAAGCACCCCTGTGAAGGTGGAATGATAGCATAAGGTGAGAGCGGCATACTCCTCTGAGCTGATGCAAAATGTGATTCACTAAGTTAGAAGCCACTCTCTGTATTTCGGAAATGTAAAAGTCTTGCAGACTGCTGCTCTGTAAAGCCAGACCTATAAAGTAAACTTATAAGCCCGTTTTTTAATATTATTGTTAGACTTGGCAGCCTTGGCGTGGTTTTCCCTAACGTTTTGGCCTCTACCTCCTGTGTTTTTGATGCTGTGCTGGATTTAGTTTTTGCTGGCTTAGATGCTTTGGGCTCTTTGCCACTGCTGATCAGTATTAAAGTGTACCTGCTCCCTGTGTAAATTGATATTGTGATTGGTTCTCCCTGATTGGCATATTTTTTTCACCAGTAGGTCCCTATTAAAGTGCACTAAGTGTGCCAGTGCGGGTAAATCAAATGCTACTAGTGGGCTTGCAGCACTGATTGTGCCACCCACATGAGTAGCCCTGAAAATATGTCTCAGGCCTGCCACCTCAGTGCCTGAGCGCAGTTTGTTAACTGCCATGTCGACCTGGCCAGTCCACCCACTTGCCAGGCCTTAACCTTTCCTTTTTCTACACACAGGACACCAGTATGGTAGGCCCAAGGTACCCCCTGGGCAGGATGCAGTGTATGTGAAAGGTAGGTCATGCACTGGTGTGCGTAACATGTCCTGATAGTGAAATACTGCCAATTTCGTTTTTTACTATTGAAAGGCTATCTTGACAATAGAACAGAATTGGGAATGTTTTGTAACATTTTACAAGCATATCTTTCCATATAAATAAGATTAAAAATGGAGTTTGGTACCCCTGTACTCAGAATTAAATAATACATCTTTTAGTAAAGATGGTTTTTAAATTGTGTGTTTGAAAATACCACTTCAAGAAGTGGCTATTTTATTGTTCAACCTTCCTGTGTGCTTCTGCCTATTTGTGGATTGACCGTCTGGCTTTGGAGTGACAGGGGCTGGAGCGGCTCCAGGAGTCTGTGTGAGTCAGCACTGGGCTAAATAGGCCTGAACTGCATTTGTAGTGGTGGGAGGAGTAGCACCTGTATCTGAATAGGGCTGTGCCTGCCTTCCACAATGCTGGCTCCACTCCCCTGTGGTGTGTCCGGAGCCAAAGCTCACACTAACAAAGGATGTTGTAGTGCACTGGCAGAGTGCCCCAGAACTGGTTTGAACTGGGCTTAGAGCCCCTTGCACAAAGAGAACAAAGACGTTTTGGGGTCTAAGTTTCAGACCTAAAATCCCTGAACTTTTAGACTATTCCTCGATGCGGAAAAGGCATTTGACCGGGTAAGGTGGTCATTTTTGTGGAAGGTGTTGGAGGAGAGGGGGTTCGGACCAAGGTTCCGACAGGCCATACAGGCAATGTATTCTACTCCTTCAGCTAGGATCCAGCTGATGGGGGGGAGCTCAGGAAAAATTAGTATAACGAGGGGGACTCGGCAGGGTTGCCCCTGTTCCCCTATTTTATTTGCGTTGTACATCGACCCATTAATAACTCAAATAATGTCTAACATGGCGATAAAACCTGTAGTCATAAAAGGATTTCAAACAAAATTGCTCGCATATGCGGATGACCTAGCTGTCATCACGACTGATCCGGAGTCTGCTATGAGGGAAATAGTGACTATGACAAGTTTGTTTGGGAAATGTTCCGGATACCGATTAAACGAGGCCAAGACCCAAATTCTGTGCTCCAAGAATATAATTAAACGGGATGCTAGGTATGTTAATTCGGTGGTGTACCTCGGTATAACACTCAATTCACAACCAGGGAATATAATTAGAGATAATTTTACACCACTTCTGAAATCAATGGAACAAGATTTAAAAAGGATGGATACATTACATCTATCGATAATAGGTAGGGCTAATGTCATTAAAATGACTATGTTTACCAAGATCTTGTATAAATTCAGGTCTATCCCATTTAAAATAGAGGATAAACTAATAAAGGAAATTGAAGCCATTTTAATGAAATTCCTATGGCAATACGGCAAGATTAGAAGATCAAATAAGTTTATGTCTTTACCCCAGGAAAGGGGAGAGTTAGGTATGCCAAATATTAGGAATTATCATTGGTCCTGTCTCCTTACAGAAATGGCAATACTCTTTGATCCGGGGGGGCGGGACAGGGAAGGGGCCAAGATGATATCCCATCCATATTTCAGCTGGCATTGGGTAATGAAGCATTCGGGGTACTCTTGAGGAGAACGGAAAGAAGGTATTATAAGAAAACACGTTATAAATTGCTCGAAGGTATAGTGGGGGTTTGGGCATCAGTGCAGAAAGTTATGGGAATTCCCAGGTATAATCATCATACTCCTCTACGGAATTCTGGACTTTTCGCAAACTTGTGTATGGATGGATTCTGGAGACATTGGGAGCATCAAGGCATTGTAACACTTGGGCAAATAATGGTGAAAGATGTTTGTAGATCACTGGAGGATCTAAGGATGCGATATTCATTACAGGAAGGGCAAGAATATAAATATCTTCAGGTGGTTAATACAATTAGAGCAGTAAGACCCCGAATAATCTTGGAAAAAAGGAGTGCACTTCTGGATTATCTGAAGGGTGGGGGGCGCAGAATCAATGGACTGTACAAAATTCTTATGGAAAGATCTCCAGATGATATGGTCAAGACTGAGGCAGCCTGGGCTATAAAATTGGGGGACCCAGAGACTGATCTGGATAGAGCCCTTTCATTTGATAAAAGATTTCTGCGTTCCTCCAATCTTAGAGCTCAACATTTTAAAACTTTATTTAATTTATATTATACGCCATCCAAGCTGTTAGATTGGGGAAGAGGGTTGATAGTGATTGCCCTAGATGTGGTAAAGGACCTGCAGATATTGTACATATGTTTCATGGGTGCGAGAAACTGGAGTTAATCAAAACGGAGATAGTGGCCTTTTTAGAGGGGCTGCTAGATGTCAAAATAAATCTATCCCCAACATTACTGATTATCGGATGCGATATTAAACTAAATTTAAGGATCGAGGAGGAAGCCTTAGTTTTCATAGCGGCAGCTGTATTACGAATATTAATATCAGCCGCCTGGAAAGATATAGAGGCTCCAACATTTCAAATGTGGCTATGTAGGCTTCTCGGTATCCATAACATTGAGGGTGCCCTATATGAACTTAAGAGCTTAAAAACAAGAGAGATGGGGCTACGGCTTTGGGCACCAGTGGCTAGTTGGAGAGCGGCAAGGATGAGGGGTCAGCCGAGTGGGATTTCAAGTGTTCTGCCTTAGGCTTTTTCTTTGTATAGTCTCTTCTTTTTAGAATGTTGATTGTGGAGATATGAAATGTAAGAATGGCTACGTTTTAATGTAATTTCATTAGGAAGAGTCCTGCCTTTTTCGTTTCTCGTTTTTCCTCTATATTTATACGTGACCATTATTTGTTTATGTATGTCGGTTTGGTATACTGCATTTTTGCATCTGGAATGAATTGTATTTTGTTATGTGATATGTGCACACGAACTCTCAATAAAAAAAATTAAAAAAAAAGACTATTCCTGGAGTTCAAGAGGAACCTTTGCTGAGGAGAAGAGCTGGAGAGATTGAGGAGAAGTACTGCCCTTGCTGTGTGTCCGGGGTTGGCCTGCAGTTGCTGTTTCCCCCAAGGAAATGAGAAGGAATTTGCTGTGTGCTGTGTCCCCTGCTTGAAGGAGATCTCCAAGTACCTGAAGTGAGCTGGCCTAATGTTCAGAAGTCTCAGGGACAGCCCCAGCTCCCCTGAACTCTGCTGTTGTGGGTTCTGACCTACTTTGATATGCCTGTGTCAGTTTTGGGGCTCTGGAGGTTGTTGCTGCTGGTTGGGAGCTAGAAGAGAGAAGAAACCCAAAGAACTACAGAAACTGATGCATCGCTCTTCTTGTGGCTGTTTTTTCCGACGCATCTTCGCGGCGCAAGAAGAATTCCCACACATCGCTGCGCCGCTGCAAAAACCGTTGCAGCACCTGCTGCCACTGCAAGAATCAATACATCGAGGGTTCACTGTTGAAGAGGACCGACGCAGCACTGAGCAACGGCGCCGCATCGATCGCCGCCGCATCCCGAAGATCCACTCATCATACCTGTGTGACACACATTCCCGACGCATCACTTGCAGACCAGAACCAGCGCAAAGAATTGACGCATCACTCCCCCTACAAACCGGAATCGACACAACCCTTCCTCAGCATGCAACGGGACTGACGCATCGCCTCCTCAGGGTCTCAGGAGTGTCGCATCTCTTTTTTCCCGACTTTGCGGCTGTTTGGCTTGGTGAACTTTGACGCAGCTACAGGTACTTTGGTGAAAAGTCACGCATCCATAGTTTTCTATAGTACAAGTTCTTGAAACCTTTTGAAAGTCATATTTTTAACTCTGTATGTTGGATTTTTGTCGTTTTGGTCTTGTCAAGTTTAGATAAAGATATTTTATTTTTCTAAACTGGTGTGGTGTCCATATGTGGTATTTTCTCTGTGTTACTGTGAGTGTTGGTACAAAAACTTTGCACATTACCTTTTGGATAAGCCTGTCTGCTTGTGCAAACCGACTAAGGGGGTGAGCAGGGGTTATCTAGAGTGTGTATCCCCCTTACCCTGACTAGAAGGAAGGGTCCCTACTAGGTCCAAGGTACTTACCTCTGCCAACTGGAGACCCCCTTTTCTAACAATTATCATATCGCATTCAGGGATGCACATGACACAGAGGGGCTACTTGTCCATTCACAGGCATCTCTGGAGGTAGTTTGGGGGACAAAGAGCTCAGAACTCAACAGTCAACCAACAGGTACAGTAACGCATTGTCCTGCCAAGTACCTAACTTTTATATAAACAAAAGTACTTTAATCTCATGGCACAAATAAATATTCAGATTTAAAATGTATGCAGTTCAAAAGTAATGATTTACAGGGTTGTAACCTAAGTGTATTACTGAAGAGCTACACCCATAACTCTGGGACTCTTTCCCCATTATGCTCTGGTTCACTTTACAACAGAAGGGCAAGACTGGCCGTAGCACGCCCTGGGCGCCATTTCAGTGGGCCGGAAGGGTAAGGGCTGGGTTACGAGTGTTGGGGCGTGGTTTTGTTACTGAGGGCCGTTTTTGCAGCAGTACTGCAATATCGGCCGACTGTAACAATAGCGGCAGCAGTGCTAAAGCGGCTGGCAGCTGTGCTAAAGCAGCAGTAGTCCTTCTCAATAGCACCCTGCCACTTTTTTACACATTTTCCAGTTTTCCAGACAGCTAATGTAGATCCACTCTTGAAGGTTTCTGAACCAGTTCGGGTCAGTTCTCTGTCAAAGGTAATTTTCTGACTTTTGCTCAGACTTGGCCTTTGTGCAAGGTGATGGCTCTCACTGCAGATAGCATTGAGGCTGGCTCCAAACAGGAGGAGTATCCAAAAGTAGCTCACAATGAAGTTTGAAATCTTTGTACCTGGCTGTCATCAGCTTTTCTTTAGCAGTAATCAGGGATGGACAAAATGGCAGGCCATCCCTAAAAATGTCTTTACTTTGAACAACATCAATTTTAGTTCCACCCCTCACTCCTACAATCTATCAAGTGCCAGAGATCAGGAATATCTAATCAAGAGCACTTTGTTAACATGGTCCATATTAAACGTAGAAGGGCAGACCTGTGTCCAGCCTCCCTCACTTCAGTGCCTGGGTCTCCAAGCTCAGCCAGCAGGAGGGCAGACAATACACCTCCACTGTCTGGGGAAGCTGTCCATACTCTCCATCATGTGCCATGCTAAACCAGGGGCAACCAAAATGAATTTCCCTGGCCAGGTACTCATGCTCATTTGACTTACTGAGTCCTATTACCATACATGTGCTACGCAGTAGCTGCACATACATGCACACAATATGCAGATGGGATGCCAGTGCAAGGTTCTGAGATTCATATACAAGCAGAACTTTATATGAGAGGGGACTGTAGGCTGGCCTTTCCTTGACACAGAATAAAAGGTCACACCACTAATTCACAAATCACAGTACTCTGCCTCCACTGCTTTATGTAATGCACCCCTGGCATGCATACTAGTCGAAGGCTCACTATCAGCACACGCTAAGCCAGTAAAGGTTCTGGTTCTTGCATTGCCAAGGACAGGCCTACACCTCTATGCACATGGGGGATTAGGATGACACCAGGGCTGAAATAAAAGTTAGAACTCTAGTTTCCCATTCAGTCTGACATTAGGAGCAGGTTACGCACCCATCTGCTATACAGGGGACCCCCGCTTCCCAACGATTAACATACAGAAATGTCACTTTAACACGGGGAGAAAAGTTCGAATAATTATAGAAAAATGGAAATGAAGCAGCGTTGTGTGCATGTTGTCAGTAACTTCTAAAATGCAACAACACTAAAGCTACTAATTCTAGCAAAAGGCAAAAGCACGTCTATGTTTTAAAGAGCAGCATTCAGATCTGTAAAAGAATTGGGACTGTACAACACAGGGGAAGAAATTGCTACCATGAAGTATAATGATTTTGGACAAATTGGCAATGAAATATTTGCAGGCCTATATATTTAAAACAGGTCATGCCTCCTGTGGCCAGACTGAATTTTCCAGCGACTGACCCAGGATTCATTATCACTGGCAGCAATGAGCGGTCCTGAGAAAATGCTGCACGGTCCAGCTCTATTTTATCACAGAGACCTAGGGAGGCACAGCAAGCTCCTGAAAGCCTATAAAACCCCTCCTGAGAGCACAGTGCTCAGGAAAACATTACCTCAATTCCCATAATAACCTGATTGGCCTTAACTGGGCATCACCATTCTGAGTAATTGGCAGCTGGGCTTCCGCACAGAGATGTGCTGTGGTTTAGGTGTGAAAATTATTACTCAACGTGGAAATGTATAAGAGCTTTAAAAAGTACAGAAAGTTGAATATTTGGAAGCCCATTCAACATGAATATATTTATGGGGATCATTCATTTTTAACTCTACCTTACGTACTGAAATAATAATTCATTTACCCTCTGGAATCACTGCGGAGCCAATTTCAGAATGGCAGTCTCTCCTTTCCACAAAAGGCAGATAACACTTACATCCGGGTCATGCCAGCTTTTTTGCCAGCTTTTTTTGTGTGGTACAAATTGCACGTTCATGCTGGTGTAGAAAACATTAGTGAGCTACAGCAATATTATGAACCTGGAGTGGGACAATATGTTTGAACAAACTGTTCACTTGAAAATGAACACAATGCATGGATCATCAATTCTTTACAATTGCTGATAACACCACTAATACAACACAACATTTGTATCTCCATTTTGAGTTTCAGGTATTGCTATTCAGACTGATGTCTTCCTAATGGTGTCGGTGGTGGGGGGGGGGGGACGGGGCATAATACACATCGACTGGATATCGGTCCACTTGCATTTAGACAATTGAATGACACATTCCTCAGGCAATCATGCAACTGCAGAGGAAGAAATCCATATCAGCTCACAGATCTCCAAATTATTGGATCAAGGTTTAGGACAAACCTGGGTCTTCATCCTGGAGACAATAACTGAGACGTTGCTTACATCTTCGTCTAGGAAAGGGATCAGCCTGGGGTTGGCACGGAATGCCAGGAGGTTTGATAACGTCTGATGCCATTATGGAAATGGGAACTGGGTCTAGGTAAGCTGAAGAGGAATTATGTGGTAGATGCTTTTGTTGTTTTCATTTTCATCAGCGGCCCTTTATGCAGCACTACGGCCAATCTTCATATGAGTTCTTGATCTATATATTTATTCTGCAGCTTTGCTGATAAGATCTACCAGGAGGACACCCTGAATGATCCATCCCTTTATTATTGGATCCTCAGAACCTCCTTAAGTGCCATTTTAATATTCAAGTATATTACTTGGGTTAAGCAAAAAGGCTGAACAGTTTAATTGACAAAAGCAGTTTGTGAGATGACTTAATAAAAACAAAACACAAAGAAATGGGCTGACAACATCCCTTGTTGAAACCGTTCTCATCAGATTTACAAGTCATTTTGTGTTAAAAAATAGGTGTCAACATCTGGGGTTCATTAAGCGGCCGAAAGATTAGTCATTCCTATAAATTCTATACATTATCTACAGTTTGTGCTAGAAGCCCTTTGGTTGGCCCTGCACAATTCTCACCAGGCAAGCTGGCAGAGCCAATAAAATCCAACATGATGCTTGCAGAAGTACGCATAATATGACCATGTGTACCACAGCCGCCGCCTCTGGGAGCATCCATCCAACCGGTTCATGTCGTCCATTCCCACTGCGCACCAGTTGATGCAGGATCACCAGCAGTATGAGTAAGAGGCAACTTCAAACAGGGAAGCAGAGACTTTCAGATGCTGAAATGCTTAGGTATTATTTGCATAACGACTCAAATACATCCAGGGTCCGTTTGATCTCCCGAATTTGTTTTGCCAAAGAATGAATGGGCTGCATGGATCGATCCAACTCCTCGCAGCGCGCCATCAGGGTATACATGCCTTTAATGCTCATGTCCACCGGCTCGCCAAGACTGTCTACTGAATCTCTGTATGTCTGGATATAGCCAACACTCAGTGCAGTCATATTCTGAATTGTAAAATTTAAGCTCTTCGTCATTTGATCCACCTTGTGAGCAACATCTTGCGTGAGCTTTTCCAGGTCCTTCAGCACGTCTGGGTCTATGGGAGGGATGTCTGCTTTGTGCCTCTGTAGGCCTGGACTTTGGATCGAGTTGTCAGCATCCAGCCCCTGCAGCGCCCCGTGCAGCGCGCTCAGCCGGATCCGCAGCTGGAGGTTGTTGGCCGTGAAGTGTGTCAGGTCGCCCTCGTGACTGACGGTGCCCTCGAGCTCCAGGGCGCTGGAGATGGTGGCTCTGCGGCCGGGCTCGGCCTTGCAGGCCCGGCTGATGCCGTCCAGGCTACGGCTGTCCTGCAGCCTCCCCAGGCCGGCGCGGGGGCCCGGTGGGGCCCCGTTCATCTCGGGCCCCCGGGAGCCTCCGCTCCCGCTCCGGATGCGCACCTCGGCCATGACGTGCTGCGGAGGGCCCGCGGGCTCCATGGGGTCACTGCCGCCCCCACAGGCCGCGCAGCCTCCCCATGAACCGGCCTGGCGCAGCAGCTGTTCCTCCAGAGCTCCCTGGCGAGGATCCTCAGAACCTGTTTTAGGGCTTTTCTCTTTTCCTCCCTCCTGCGATGACTGAGAGAACAGAGAAACACCTGAGGGTATAGCTTTGGAGGCCACCCTAGGACATTTGTCTATTCTGGGTCAATGCTGTCAGGAACAATAGTTAATGTTTGCACCTGGGTCGAGGAGAGTCACTTGAGGCTTTTAGTCATCCACATCAAAGGTGTGCAGGACCACTGAATGGAGAGGCTGAGCAGCATCTTACCTGTCTTGCCAGCACTCTCTTTGACCGAAAGATCTTTAGATCTTTGTGTACTCTAACCAAAGATCTCTGCTGTTTGTGGAGACAGAACATACCTTGTTACCTCGGTTCCACTCCAGATTTCATGTAGAACATGAGAAGTAGAGGCACTGCTCCAGCCCTTGCCAGCAGCTCCTATTAATACATTTTAGAAGTGTCCTTTATTGAGCAACATCTCAGCCAATATCAGATGGGAGAGCACCTCGGAAATCAGTGGTGTCTTTTCAAGTAGATAGTCTTATTTCCTTCACCTAAACAGAAAATCTGTCAGAGGGCAGGGAAGTTGAAAGGCTCGGATTTCAGAAACAGGGACCCCAAATGCTTACCTGTAAACCTTGGCTCACTTGTGGTAAGGTCATCAGTGTATTTCTTACATGTATCCACATTTTTGTTTCTAAATTATCATTCTAATGCATTTCATTCCGTGCAGTATTGTATTGCTATCCATGTTGTTCAAGGCCCACTGTTTTCAAAGTTGAATGAGACAGTGCGAAGATTGATGCTAAATGGCTGTGGAATGAGCGCCAGGCTGCTGACTTCACAAGGACATGTGGCAATGGACTGTGATGGATGTGATGGACCGTGATGCTGCGCCCTTCTCGTTGACTCCACAGGGACACCTAGTATGGGGCTGTACCAATGCACCGTTGCTGTAAACTCTACAGGGGCATCTAGTACGGGACTGTGTCACTGCCCCATTGCTAAAGACCCCACCTTGACAGTGGCATAATGCAAAATGATGGGGCCCTCTGCAGATTATGAAGAGGGGCCCCCAAGTCTCCCATCTGTTTCAGAAATTCATTGGCTTTGTGTTGAATTGGGGCACCTTGAAGGGTTGGGAGACCCATAAAGGGTAAGGTCCCCCCTGCACTGCAGGGGATGTGGGAGGCTGCATTACACCCCTGCACAGGGCTCTCTACTGGGAGGCTGTGTGTGACGTCTAGATTCAGACTGTGTATCTACACCACTGCTGCTGACTCCATAGTGGCGTCTAGCATCGGACTGTGTGACTCACTGCACCACTGCTGCATACTCCACCAGGACATCTATTACTGGGCTGTGTCACTGCACTGTTGCTACTGCCTCCACAGGGACATTTAATAATGGACTGTGCTACGGTAGCCAGCAGCAATACATTGTCTGCCTACTTCATGTAAATGGTCATTATTAGTATAATTCCACACAAAACTCTACATACATACAGCACTTTACACTTACTGTGCATTGTGGAGACATATTATTTTGTAGACAGATGACACGCTTGGTGGCCTGTGAGGAGAGACATGCTGCTTTTCGCACAGTTGGTGTGGTAAATCCCAAATACAACAATTGTGCTGTCCACCTACAAGCTCATCGTCTACCTCGTGGAAGCCATGGAAAGTGGCCAGTGTAAGGGTGGACCACCCCAACAGACCACCCAGAGGACTGATCTCAAAAGACTCAGGGGCCTATTTACAAGCCCATTGAGCTGCCGGTACATCCCTTTTTTTTGACGCACCGATGGCGCAGCGCGCCTGAACATATTTACAAGGCCACGTTAACCCCTTCGACACTCATGACGAGCTGGGCTCGTCATGGTGTAGCCTCCTCGTACACTGATGACGAGCCCAGCTCGTCATGAAATAAAGTAAAACAGCAATTCCCAGCACAGGAGGGGAAAACGCCTAGCAGCCATGGAGTTAAGCCCCCCAGCATGGCTTTTCAAGGCCTTGTAAATATGGCCCCCTTTCGTGCACTACTCTGCGTGAAAAGGGGCATTCCCTGGGTGTAGCTGTGGGTGTTCCCACAAAACATCCATAGAACCTGACAAATCCCAGATTTAAAAGGTTTTGAAAACCTAGGAATGCATCAGACTCTGACGCCTACCCAGAAGAGGCGTAGGGGAGGCACAGCGAGGAGGAATACCTTTATTTTTCTTCGTTTTTCCTTTTTTTTGTGTGAGTAAAGCACCTCTTGTGATTTTTTTTGTGCAGGAAGGTGTCCCTTCCTGCACAGAAACAATCAACCCTACAATGCAGGCACCCTTGGACCATGGCACAATGGTGCCTGCATTGAATTTGAATGTGAATTTAAAAACATTTATTCAGCGCTCTTTTACCAGGCGGTTTCATGGCGCTATGTGTGATGCAGTGAACGGCGGCAGCTGGCAGAGGCTAGGCAGTGTAGGCTCGCACAAATAGGAAGGTTTTAAGATCCTTCCGGAACTGTAAATAGGAAGGCGATGTGCGAAGGGCAGCAGGGAGGGAGTTCCAGAAGACTGGAGCAAGAACAGCGAATTTCGCTCCACCAGCCTTCTGTTTTTTAAAACGGGGGGTAGCTAAAAGAGCCATATGAGTGGAGCGAAGTTCTCTGCCCGGAAGGTAGGGCTTGATAGCTGAGCATATGAACTCGGGGGCAGTACCCGACCTGGCCTGAAAAGTGAGGCAGCCAAGTTTGAAGAGGGCGTGCTCTCTCACCGGGAGCCAATGTAGTGCTTTGAGCAGTGGAGTGGCCCGATGGTACTTAGGTAGGCCGTGAATCAGGCGGGCAGCCTGTTCTGTACCAACTGCAGGCGGTGGATCGCATAGGCAGGGGCCCCATTATAGATTATGTTGCCATAATCAATGCGCGATAGTACCATGGCCAGCACGATAATTTTTAAAGCCGAGGGGGAAAAAAAATGGGAGACTTTCCTAATTATTCTGAGGGAAAAAAAACAAGAAGAGACCACTGAACCAACTTGTGAATGAACAGAAAGTTGTGAGTTAAGGAGAATCCCAAGAGTTTTAACTTTAGGTACAGGGAGTGGAGGGACACCAAGTGATGAGGGCAAGAAAGAGGGTGACCACGGACTGCAACCACCTCCGGTCAGGACCAGCTCGGTCTTGTCCGGGTTGAGTTTGAGGTGGTTGCAGTTCATCCAGTCCTGAATGAACGTCATGACTGTCTGGACATTCTGGGCGGATGAAGATGAGTGGGAAAGGTTGAAGATTAGCTGGAGGTCATCGGCGTAATTAAACACAGTGACCTCCAGCTGCTGTAACATAAAAATAAGGGGGTAAATGTATAAGTTAAACAAAAGAGGGGAAAGTGATGAACCCTGGGGGACCCCGCACTCCACCTTGCAGGAGGCCGCGGTGAAGCCAGCCAGATGGACCGCTTGAGCTCTCCCGGCTAAGAAGGACTCGAGCCATGAGAAGGCCAAGCCCTCTATGCCCGCCGCCCTGACACGGTTGAGGAGGATGGAGTGGTCCACCGTGTCAAAAGCGGCGGACAGGTCCAGGAAGATCAGGGCTTGCGGAAGGTTGATGTCAATACCTTCACGCAGCTCGTCCATTACTGAAATCACCACCTTCTCCGTAGAGTGCAGGGGGCGGAAGCCGGCTTGGCAGGGAGAGAGGCAATTGTTTGCCTCTACGTGGGTACTCAGGGTGGTCGTGACGTGGGTTTTGAGAACTTTTGCTAAGTAGGGCAGGAGGGAGATAGGGCGGTAGTTGGAAGGGGAGGATGGGTCTGCGTCAGGTTTTTTTATGATAGGGATGACAACCGCTGATTTGTGTGGACTGGGGACAATGCCATTTCTAAGCGAGTCGTTGAGAAGAGTCAGGGGTGGGGTAGGGCAGGCCAGATAGATTTCTCTAAGGATATGGGCTGGGGCAAAGTCCAGGGGGGAGCCCGATTTAACCCGATGGAGCAACGGGGGAAGCGTGTCGTTGGTTAACAGCGGAATAGTGTTCAATTTAAGGGCCGTAGGGGGTGAGGAGGATACCCTTTTTATAAATTTGTAGAACAGACAAGTAAATTGTCTTTTGCGCGGGGCTATAGGTTCTTCTCTAAGCTCGCTCGGCTCTCCTTGCAGCTTGTTTCTTTTCTTTTAGGTCAGGGGTAAACCACCGATTAGCTGCATGGGCCCGCTTGACTGTGAGCCGCCTCAGGGGAGCGAATTCGTCACCCGCCAGGGTCAGCCAGTTGTTAATAGCGGCCAGCTGGGAAGTAGCTGCAAGGCCTGAAAGGTCAGGGCTAGTTTTGGCCAAGGTCGAGCAGAGAGAAGGCATGTCAGTTTTGCCCCATTTCCTGACCCAGGTGTTCTTGGGGAGCTGAGGTTTGGCCATCGGGGCTAAAGCAAGGGAAAAGGTGATGATGGAATGATCTGACCAGGTGCACGGGGATATTGTAGGGGATGTGGACGGGACATTCAACGCCCAGATTTGGTCTAACGTGTGGCCGTGTATGTGGGTGGAACTGTGGATGAGCGATGAGAAGTTCAGACTGATCATGAGGTCGGTGAAGTCTTTGGATTGAAGACACTCAGCAGGGTCATTAGGCCAAAAGTTGAGGTCCCCTAGGACTAGTACTGATGAGTTGTTGATCACCAGAGTAGCCAGGAGAGTCTGAATGCTTGAGAGAAAAGAAGGAGTTGGTTGGGGAGGACGGTAAATGAAAACAAAAGTAAGGGGTACCTGGTGGGAAGTCGAACGGGCTACAAGGTAGTCTACGTCGGGGATAGGGGGGGAGGGGAGAATCTGAAAACTGAAATCAGTACGGGCTATTAGGGCCACTCCACCGCCTTGCTTACCCTCTGGGCGGTCCGCCCGAATGGCGGAATATGAAGGGGGTAATGCGGCTAGCACATTGGGCAGGGAGTCAGCCTTGAACCAGGTCTCATGTTGGGAATAAGAGATCTGGTTCATGGGTGTCGATGTAATCAAATAGCTCGTACTGATGGTTGACCGCAGACCTAGTGTTAAGGAGTGTGGCCGAAGTGTTAAATACCGGGACAAGGGGGACAAATGGTGGTAGGGGAGTGAGGGGAGGCGTAGTAGGTAACGAGGCTAAGTGAGAAACGATCCAGGGAGGGAGACAAGGGGAGGGGGTGAACAGACCAAGATGTATCAAATGAGTAGTTGCTGAGGGGGCAATGGTACCTGAGGCCCAATTAGGCATGGGCGGAAAATCCGTTCCGCTCGCGGATTTTGCGGATTTTCGGGAAATCCGCAATCCGCGAGATTTGCGAATCTCCCGCAAAATCCGCAAATCCGCGAGCAGTGGATTTTGCTCGCACTGCTCGCACTGTTCGCGTGAGTTCGCGTGAGTTCGCGCCCCGCGAATAAGTGCAAAATTGCAGAAATACGATTTTAGCAAAACTGAAAGTAACTACTTACCAGGTTCAAAAGTTCAGGCTCATCATTAGTAGCCATTTCCTGTAGTGCTTCCTGAGGGGCCCCTCCAGAGTTCAGTTGCCAGTTGAAACTATTATGTGACCCTGCTCTGAACCTCAGAATAGTTACACATATGCCACAAAGGTCCTGAATTACAGCTAAGGGAGACAAGCAGGAGCCAGGCTGGAAGTTAAAATCCATTAATCAGCCCCTAATTCATTATTGTCAGTTGGGGCAGGGCAGGTGTTGTAACTAATTTTGCAACAATGAAAGCACTTAGCAAGTGCAAAAGATCACTAATCAGGGCGCACTAAGGAAGCAGGTGCCAGCTAAAAAAATATTCTGTGACACATTAATCAGCCCCAAATTAATTCAGGTCACTTGAGGCAGGGAAGGTGTGCTTTGCTTTGCCGAAAATAATGTACACTGGACAACCAGAGGGTGTGGTGATGAAACAGAGGGTGGCATGGGTGGGCCAGAGGGTGGCATGAGTAGTCAGAGAGTGGCAGTGGTGACAGAGAGTGGCAGTGATGAAGAAGAGTGTCCCAAACAGGCTGGACACGTAGAAACAACAAGTTCGCGAAACTTGCGACCCGACAGGTAAGTTCGCAATTTGCGAAAGTGTACAAAACCCTCGCGAACTGGCAGAAACACGGGCGAACACAAAAAAAAAAAAATCCGCAAATTCGCGGGAATTCGCGGATTTTGCGGATTGCGAATCCGCAAATCCGCAAAATTCGCGAACGCGAGATCCGCAAAATTCGCTCATGCTTAGGCCCAATACGAGCAAAGCTGTGATGGTGAGTACATAATTGGACGGGCAGCATCTCGTGCTCCTAGCCCCGGCCGGCCGCGGACGGGCGCAGACGGGCTTAACTCAGGCGCAACTCCGGCGCGCCTACGTCGCGCCCACTGCGCTCGTCCGCTGCGCTGACTCATACTGCCCGTTTAAATAGGGGCGGAGCGGTGGGGGAGTGGCAGGGCTGGGATAGGAAATCAGCCCAACCGAAAATGGCGCCCGCTGCCGCTGGGAGCCCGCAAACACGATCAGCCCCAGCCGGCAGCTCACCTCTGGGAAGAGAAATCAAGTCTGAACCTGCATAAGTTTAAAAAAGGTTAGTTACAGTTTAAAATACAGTGCGCGATGTTGTAGCGCCTCCGCTCGCATTCAGCGGGGCGAAATGCAGGGAAGTGCAGGCAAAGCTCTCCAAGCGTTCACCGGTCAGCCCACTGCCACCGGGCCACTGGCAAACACGAGGGGAGAGAGGATCGCGCTCCTAAATAGGGGCGGAGCGGTGGGGGAGTGGCAGGGCTGGGATAGGAAATCAGCCCAACCGAAAATGGCGCCCGCTGCCGCTGGGAGCCCGCAAACACGATCAGCCCCAGCCGGCAGCTCACCTCTGGGAAGAGAAATCAAGTCTGAACCTGCATACGTTTAAAAAAGGTTAGTTACAGTTTAAAATACAGTGCGCGATGTTGTAGCGCCTCCGCTCGCATTCAGCGGGGCGAAATGCAGGGAAGTGCAGGCAAAGCTCTCCAAGCGTTCACCGGTCAGCCCACTGCCACCGGGCCACTGGCAAACACGAGGGGAGAGAGGATCGCGCTCCTAAATAGGGGCGGAGCGGTGGGGGAGTGGCAGGGCTGGGATAGGAAATCAGCCCAACCGAAAATGGCGCCCGCTGCCGCTGGGAGCCCGCAAACACGATCAGCCCCAGCCGGCAGCTCACCTCTGGGAAGAGAAATCAAGTCTGAACCTGCATAAGTTTAAAAAAGGTTAGTTACAGTTTAAAATACAGTGCGCGATGTTGTAGCGCCTCCGCTCGCATTCAGCGGGGCGAAATGCAGGGAAGTGCAGGCAAAGCTCTCCAAGCGTTCACCGGTCAGCCCACTGCCACCGGGCCACTGGCAAACACGAGGGGAGAGAGGATCGCGCTCCTAAATAGGGGCGGAGCGGTGGGGGAGTGGCAGGGCTGGGATAGGAAATCAGCCCAACCGAAAATGGCGCCCGCTGCCGCTGGGAGCCCGCAAACACGATCAGCCCCAGCCGGCAGCTCACCTCTGGGAAGAGAAATCAAGTCTGAACCTGCATAAGTTTAAAAAAGGTTAGTTACAGTTTAAAATACAGTGCGCGATGTTGTAGCGCCTCCGCTCGCATTCAGCGGGGCGAAATGCAGGGAAGTGCAAACAAAGCTCTCCAAGCGTTCACAGGTCAGCCCACTGCCACCGGGCCACTGGCAAACACGAGGGGAGAGAGGATCGCTCTCCTAAATAGGAGCGGAGCGGTGGGGGAGTGGCAGGGCTGGGATAGGAAATCAGCCCAACCGAAAATGGCGCCCGCTGCCGCTGGGAGCCCGCAAACACGATCAGCCCCAGCCGGCAGCTCACCTCGGGGAAGAGAAATCAAGTCTGAACCTGCATAAGTTTAAAAAAGGTTAGTTACAGTTTAAAATACAGTGCGCGATGTTGTAGCGCCTCCGCTCGCATTCAGCGGGGCGAAATGCAGGGAAGTGCAGGCAAAGCTCTCCAAGCGTTCACCGGTCAGCCCACTGCCACTGGGCCACTGGCAAACACGGCAGGCATGGCAGCTCATTGTGTGCCAGCACAGGGGCCAAGGACAGGAATGTGCCATATCTTGTAGATACAGCGCATTCCTGCCCTTTTCTTTTGACGCACGGAAACGCAGCAGAAGGCTTGCTGCTCTGGCGTGCATCAAAATATTGTAAATGAGGCCCTTAACGCCTTAACCGCAATGGTTTTTCCGCCGCGGTGCGGGAGTTCTATTGGGCGGGGCTGCGTCGGCCGTTGGTCGTACGCAGCACTCGGGAGCACGGAACGAGTTAATGTCAGATCCACTGGTGACAGTGAACAGCTAGCCAATCACCGGACACAGGTTCAGGTCTCTAGGCATGATGGACGCTGCCTTTTGGAGTGTTTCTTTCTGCAAGGACTGGACTATTATCAACGTTAATAGTTCATCATCTGGATGAATATTAACTTGTCATTTCCTCTGGTATTTGAATGTCTCCTCTTATGGCGCTCTCATTTATTGCATTTTTATTTAGTACCATGAAACTGTATCCTAGAGTATTACTGTCCTTTAAAAATACCTATAAAAATAAAAAATGAAATGAAAGCTATGTTAATGGTATGTCTTTTGTACTATAAGCGTTTGTTACATGGAAGCAGCAACCTATCACCTCTTATCTGTCATTCCAGGCCAGCTGTTTTCACAGTGAGTTACATTAAGCTACTTTCCATATGTTATTGCAGTGAACAGCCAGCTCCATTTTACTGTGTTTATTTTCGTGCTCTATTCCCCATTCATGCAACATGTAAGCATCTGCTTCCTGCTTTCTCAAGGCCTGAGCTCTTAACCCACAACCAATGTTTCAAAATGTTTTCATCCGAATTCGCTCTACTGTTAAACAGATAGACACATTCCTGACAGAGTCACTGAGTTTCAAGTTGGAAGCAGTAATTCATAGTTTTAGTTAGCAAATTATGTCCGGAATTACTTACTCAAAAATCGATTATTACACTAGTTTGGGATACAGGTTTTCATGACAATTATTTTAATGAATTTTTTTTAATTTAATTATATTTGATGTGTTCATTGAACACATCAAAAATAATTAAATAAGACATTCAACATTAAACTGATGTGCCAATTACGACCCAATTTGGTATAATAAACCCCTGCATCAGCTTTGATCCAGTTGTTCTAAGAATATGTTGCCTTGCCCCGGTGCTTAATTTGTAAAATTACAAGTGCCCGTGCCTAAGATATTTACAGGTCATCTCATGCTGTAGGGATAGATTTACCCCTCGGTTTTAGTATTTTCTTAAGTATATTGAACAGCTTTTCTTATTTATGAGATCTGTTCCAAATGAATTAATAAATAAGTGCTAGTGGTTAGAAACAAGTGCTGGTGCCAATAATAATACCAGTATTTGTAAAGCACACAGCTACCTCCGGAGAGGTGTCCTTGCGCTGGGGGCCGTCGGTAAGATTAAGCGAGCTATTGCCCAAAGTCACAAGATGCTGGGCTAACCTGCCGTGGGTGATCGAACTGTGGGCCCCCGTGTTCCGGAGTCAGCCACCCTGGCCGCTGCACCACACCTGCTAAACACCAACAACGCTGGCACACCAACAGCCTAAAACATGGTCAACCACTGTGTGGATTGTAGATAAAGTCACACAGTGATTGCCAGGTTATGTCATCCACCTGCCTCCGCACTGCCCTGCCTGCCTATGTGCATGCCGGGCCAACGGGTCTTCGCACCAGCCTATCCAGACACTGCTCACATGCTATTTCTGATATTAAACAGCATGTGAGCCGAACCAGGATTTGACAGAGCAGGTCAGACCGCTGCTCTATCGGAGCCCAGGACGCTGTCAATGCTGTCCCTGGCTCCCGTACAGCCCAGATATTGGAGGCCTGGACTGCGCATGTCAGTCTGTACACAGCCAGACACCTGTCCATCAGTACATGCGCACTTCAATTACATGGCACGCTTCGGCTCAACGATGAAACGATGCCCTAAATGAAGGAGAATTTTATGCCCACACACAGTGGACAGAATAACGGAAACTATAAGCGAAAATAACATATGAGGTATTTGTGTGGCGGCTCGCAGTGAGGGGGAAAAACTCCAACGCCCCTCATGGAGCAGCCGCCACTGACCTTAAATAAATAGTGAAACCCTCCCAGAGGGAAACATCCGGAACAACGAGGCCGGAGACATAAGTTTCGGAAGCCCGCAAGCGTAACCATGCTTGCCCGAACAGCGATGTTGCCGTAACCATGCACATATGTGGAGAAGGCAAATGCCCAGTTCGGACTGGACGAGGAAAGAGGAGCATCGAGAAGCGGACATGGAAAGATAAGTGGGGCTGGGGCCGGGTCGGAGGGGGTTGTGGTAGTTTTATGGGATGGTGGGGGTTTGGGTTAGTTTTATGGGGCGGTGGGGGTTTGTGTTCGTTTTAGGGGATGGTGGGGGTTCAGTGTTGTTCTCAGGGGTTGGGAGTTTGGGGTCGTTTTTAGGATTGTGGGTTCTGGCTAGTTTTATGGGGTGCGAGTTCAAGGTAGTTTTATGGGGCGGTGGGGCTTTGGGTTATTTTTAAGGGTTGGTGGAGGTTCGGGGTTGTTATCAGGGGTGTGGGTTTGGGGTGGTTTTTAGGAGTGGGAGTTCTGAGTAGTTTTTGGGGGGTCAGGCAGTTTTTAGGGGTGGGCGTTTGTGCTAGTTTTAAGGTGTGGGGGTTCAGCATAGTTTCTAGAGGTGGGGGTTTGGGGTAGTTTACAGGGGTGGAGGGTAGCTTGAGGTAGTTTTCGGGGGTTGTGGGGGTTTGAGGTACTTTTCAGGGGTGGTGGGGGTTTGGGTAGTTTTTAGGGGTGGTGGTTTGGGTCTTTTGTAGGGTAGTTTTCAGGGGTTATGCGGGTTTGGGGTTGTTTTTAGGGTTAGGGTTCAGGGTTGTTTTTAGAGGTTTGCGGTTTCGGAGTAGTTTTCAGGGGTGGTGGGGTTTAGGGTAGTTTTTAGGGGTAGAGTTACAGGGTCGTTTTTAGGGGGTGAAGGTTCAGGGAAGTTTTCAGGGGGGGTTCTGGGAAGTTTTTTGAGGGTTGTTTTTAGGGCTCGAGGAGAGGGGGAGCAGGGTGTAACCTTAGCCACACATACCCCTTTAAAGTGCAAGCCATTACCACGAAAAATCTTGGTTAAGGCATGCGTGGTGAAGTAATGCATGGTTAAGACACAGTCATTATACAGAATGATGTTGTTTAGGTATGCGGGGTTGAGGAACTCGTTGTTGCGTTATACAACCCATCCCAGCACTCAGGAGACTGCAAAAAGAAAGGGGTCATTGCTGGATCTTCATAGTTCTCCTTCTCTAAAAGCAGGCGGTCTAGAATGTGCCGGGGAAGTGCCAGACTGACAGAAGGCCTGATACAGTCCTGAACCCTGAGACCATGTGTAGCACGGTCAATGCTAAGAGTGCCGAGGTGCAAGCCAGGAGGAGCACAATTGACACCCATGCCTATTTCAAGACTATAACTAACAACAATCTGGGATGGTGGGGAATGATTCAGGCATTCTTAGAGTTGCTAAGAATGTTTACCAGAAGTGAGTATAAAAAATAATGTACATACCTGCTGTTTTCTATTTGGCATTTACATAGCCTGTTGGCTACAGCTTTTGCTTTGACAAACAGTTTTGCAATCTTTGTATGGTGTGCCATTAGCTAGGTTGCTTAGAACTACAATAACAGGTTACATGAGTACCAAGGCTAAGGGCACATCGTTGTATTGTATTGTATTGTAATTGCATTTATTTAGCGCTTACTACCCCTGTCGAGGCGTCGAAGTGCTTTTTCGGCCAGAAGCACGCTACTCCGGAACCCATAAAGGATTAGTGGTGAATTAGTAGTATAGTGAAAATATGAAAGTTATTTGAGTAGTGGATATGTTAGTCAGCTATTTGGATTGAGAAGGATAGTGGAGGGACAAAAGAGGGGGAAAGGTTTGAATTTACATAGCACTTGCTACCCTTGATGTGGTGTTGAGGCGCTTTTTCTGTGAGTAGCACGCATTAATAGACTACAACAGATAGTATATATTGGACAAGCTGAAATGTTAACCTGTGGCTCTGAAGTTGCACACACAACTCTGCAACCAGCATGTGATCTACTGAGCTACCTTACTGATTTTCTTAGTGGGCTTCATAATGACATATTTAAGTTCACCATAGGGCGGTCACACTTTCCTCTCAGCAGTAAATTACACGTCCTTCTTACCAAACCGCCATTCTACAGACCACTCAAGGGAAACGTACCCCTTCACCGCCCGAGCCTTATGAACTGTCACAGAACAAGCTGAAGGGTTCTTGGACCATACAAGACTGCCCATCGCCAACAGCAACCCGGCCATGTTATTTCTGGCGCCTGCACTGGACGTACATAAAAATGTATATATTCTCAAAGAAACTAATTATAACCGCCACATACTTTTCACAATGTATTTCATCTGTTTTCCATTGACATATGGCTTTCAGTTTTTTCCAATATGAGTGATAGAGAAGTTGGTAACCAGTTGTGGTGTTAAGGAAAAACTCTTAATGTGAGGAAAATGACCCCCTAAATAAGCTACTACAGATTAATAATATGTTCGGCTTTGCAAAGGGTAAGCGTGACTTAAATCTGTTCACCAGACAATGACGCCATTTTATTTTTCTGCTGTCTGCTTGAATCTTTGCAGATACATTAAGCACAATGGGTCGAAAGGAGATGGGATGTAACTGGACATCCATGACAAATTGGACAGATGCCACATTCTGCTGCCCCAATCCCACCAATCTCTTTGGCAGACTGTTTCTGTCAACGGGCATCTTCCTACTCCGTTGGCATGACTCCATTACCCTACTTAGGGTAGGCTTTCCTTCTCTGTTTCTTTCTGCCTGCCCATGTCTGAGACTCAAAGCATATAAGTCAACGCAATGGAAAAGGAACAAAGGACCAGATGTGCTGAGCATTTGAACAGTCGCAAACGCTCCAATTTGGCATTTGCGACTGTTAAAATGCTTTTTTTTCCTTAGAAGTAATCAGTTTTTAGGAGTCATAAAAAAATGTTGACTCCTAAAATGGGACTGCGAATAGATACCGATTCGGTACCATGAATTGGCATGTTTTAAGCTCCCCTTTTAAATACTCAATCAGTATCTACTGTATCAATGATTTAAGGCAGAAATCTGGTTGCAAAACATTGATATTTTACCAACACGTCAAATGAGGTGGTAATGTATTCTTAAAGGGTAAGGGCTTCTGTTCTCTTGGACTCGTTCCCTTTTGTGAATGTAAAACAAAGTTTGGCAGTGGTGCACGGGACCGGGACCGCTGTCAACTCATAAAAAACAGGAAAAAAAGGTAAGCTTTTCTTTTTAAAGGCAGTCCCGTTTCCTTTAAGGATAACGGCCTACATAAAAAAATAAAAACAATTGTTTTTATTGAAAGGCAATAACAGACATAGTGGTCTGCTTGCCCCAACAGGCCACATCCCATTGATGGCCTCCAGTTGTATCGAGTCACAATTTGCCACCTACCTAATTGATATTCATGAGGATAAAATATTTTAAAGAACCAATCTATTAGTACTTAAGTCAGTTCTTTAAATACCTTTACTTGTCACAAAAATACTGGCTGCAATTTGCTGACTTTTTATTCTGGTAACTGGTCTGCCATGCCGCCATTGCATGGCGGGCAAGGTGCCATTCACAGTTTCCCCAAAAGTGTTTTCTGCCATATTGGTTGGAGCACGTTCGGTGAAAAATCCTTGGGACCCAGCGGGCCATGACTACCCCAGCTGGTTCATTGCTGGCCCTTCAAAGGCTAGTGGAATCCTCAATTCTGTGTATTTGTTTGCAAAGTGTGATGTAAGATGAGAGGATATGGCTTAATGGCTAAAGCAGTCGACCTCGAAGCTGGGGAGCCAGGTTCGAGTCTCAGCAACAATGCTCTACATCCTGTGATTGTGGGCAAATCACATAATCTTCCCGTGCCAAACAAAAAAAAAAAAATGAATGTGTCCATCTGTAACAAAAGTGGTGTCCATGTAAAGCGCTCCGATATCGGTTCCCTTAGGGCCGAGTTTGCGCTATATAAAGAATTATATATTTTTTTAATGTTTGTCAAGTTAGAGAGCTGCTCCAGGAGCATAGGAGCTATTCTTTAATTTTACGCTTTGTGTCATAAGCCATCAGTGGTACAAGACACTTAAGCCAACTGCCAATGCTATTCCCTCTTTTCCCTTTCTGCTTACTTGGTTTGACAGTGGGAATGGTTGATACGGAGGCGTGTACGTCTGTTTTGTTACTATGAAAGGTAGAACTTCTTTCCCCCCTTACGATCACCCCTCTTCCAGTCATGCTTGTTCTTTTAATTGTTTCCTAAACCCTTCCTACCCCCATGTCCTGGTGTTCCCCCAGAGCAAAACGGGAGCTGTTGCCTGCACAGAATTTCACTTGAGACTTTCAGGAATCCAAACAGATTTCCATGGACTTCCCACAACTGATTGTCTTAGCATCACAAACCCAATTCCCCACTCACACTGGAAATGTGAATTTACATAAACTCCAAATCATGTCCTGACTGAGAAAAAGAAGCAGGATCTCCTGGGCCATTGGCATCCTAGCGACACATACAACTTCACCCAAAAATACCCAGTGGGCTTATGCAATGACAGTCAGTGCTATGAGGACCAGGGAGGAATTCTTCACTTCTCTCGCCCTATTAGTCAGTACTGTTATTAACATTGGGGCAGTGGCAGGTCTATTGAATGGTAGATCTTGGGCCTCTCAATTGGATCCAGGCAGTCACTTAGTGTGTACTGAGGGCAGTCTGCCATTGGGGAAGCAACCCTGATACCGAGGGGTTTATTAGTGATTCCTCAAGATATGGTATCTGAGAGAACCAAGAGGAAGCAGTTTCTCTCACTCTGCTGAAGTATTTTATTCAACTACTCTCTGTTGTAAATCTACAAGGATTCAGGACCAATTAGCATTACAGCAGATTCAACATAGAATAAAATATAATATACATCATTATTAAATAAGGGTAATTTCCCTTTTAGCCCGCAACCATAAAGTAGCATATGAATTTTAAATAGTCACCGACATTACGGTGTTTTAAACTTACAGTTCGAGGTGAAATCATTCTATGAGGGTTGACGTAATTCTTGGTATACAGATATTTGTTATTTATTTATTTATCATTGCTTAGCAACCTAACTGTTGCACAAGCTAAAACTGCAGCAGTGAATAATGCAACATAATTAATTCAATACACGTCTGAGGGATGCATCAGTCACTGGCACGTAGGAGCAATTATTCCCTACCTGTGAGTATTACCCACTCCAATCTCCCGTCAACACTCATTTTTATAGACCCCAATCTTAAGTTACAAAAATGACTATATCATATTATCTTTGAGGAATTGGCAATAAGTTTGTTTGGGGTGGAGAAGGCCAAGATGTATTGCTGGTAAGCAGAGCGTGCACATCCTGTAACCTATGTGATGATGAAACTTAGCCTTTACTTCATCAAGCTATACATTAATTTATTTTATTTATTCGAGTTTTACATGGCGCTGGCTAGACCCGGAGGTATCAGAGCGCTTTACATAAGGATCTACAAAATTACGAAATTGCATCAGTTACAAGTTACATCAGTTACAAGAAAACATTTCAAGAGTGTCATAAGAAAAAATAAATGGAGCTTAGAAGGGAAAGGGGGTGGGGTAAAGGTATAGGCGGGAGAATGGATGGAGATAGGATAGATGGAGAGAAGAAGGAGAGTCTGCCCAAAGTCCGGCTGGGTAGGTGACAGCCAAGGGGGAAGTCCACAGCCCATCTCATCTATAGCTATCAGGAAGCTCCACCGGGCATCAGTCATGCAACATGGGCATAACACACTGTTCCATTATTTGATACCTGTGACCTAAATACCTCTTAACTAATTGATGCAGACGATTGCAGTTCAGAGAATAAGTCAAATTATTTTCTTAATCACCATACCATACCAGATCTATAAATGTCTTACCTAAAAGCAAAGTTCTGATTAGCAAAAAGGTTTCCCTGTTTGGATTCCAGGGTCTGTAACTTGCCCTACTTTTAAGTGCCACAAACCGAGCTCTAAATGAAGAGACGTTCCTTATATGCTGGGTTAATTTTGTAATCGATGAGGGAGGAATTTTTTTGTTGTTGTTGCAGTTTTATATAGCGCGAACCCGACCCAAAGGTATTGGAGCACTTAACATGAGCACCAGTTACATTACACAACAACACATTAATTTCTGGTAGGGCACGGGGAGATTGATTGATTTGCCCAGAATCACAGGATGCATAAGTTGAGAGATAAAAAATGGCAGCTGCGTGGCTTGTAGAGTCTGCTGTTAAATCCTGAATTATTTTGTTTAATCAAGGGGTATATAATGGAGTCAAGTTTGTTTTCAGCCGGTGTGGGGTGTACTTATTTAAAGGTTATGGGAACTCCATGTCTTGGTTGGGGAGTGGGGGGCGGCAGACCAAGATAAATGCCCCGGTTACTTACCGGTAATCTTCATTACTCCGAGTATAGTCTTCCTCGCCACATGACTAACAAAGTGAGCTTCAGCTCCACACCAGAACTCTCAAAAGCAAAAGTCAGCCTCCCATGCCTCCCATCCCTTCCCAAGATGGCCGACCCATTACCACCTGACCTCTATAAGAGGCGGGCCGGCCCAACCCATCAACCTGAAACCACCAAGCACAAACATGAAGCCGATAGCCAGACAGGGAGGGAGGGATGGGAACTCATGTGGCGAGGAAGACTATACTCAGAGTAATGAAGATTACCGGTAAGTAACCGGGGCATTACCTCCTCGTTAGTCTTCCTCGCCACATGACTAACAAAGTGAGCACATACCAAAGTCGAGCGGCTTCATGGAAACTCACAAGAAACCAAAGGACCAGAAAGGATGCCCACGAAGGAGGGCAAACCCAACAGACCAGACGAGTGGAAGGAACACCCAGGAGAGAGGCAACCACGAGCAGGAAGAACCAGCCCGGGACAGAAAGACACCGGAAGGGCCAAAAAACTCGGACCTCCGAGACACGAAGAGTCGCCAGACATCCTCACCAGCCAAAAGCCGAAGGAGGATATGGAAGGCACGGAACCAGACCATACGGAGCCAAAGCAACAGCAACAGCCCCAGAACAGAAAGCAGCAAGCCGGTCCAAGCACACCAAGACAGCCCAACGGACAGTCAGAAATGAGAGGGGATCAGAAGCCCAGGCTGAGGAACCAAGGGCATCCCCACCAGAGCGACCCAACCAAAAGCCACAACTAGAAAAGAGACACAGTCCGACAGAAACACAGCAACACCACACAGTGGACCACCAACCGCGAGAGAGCCGAAAACACCATTGGACTGGGCAGAGACCAAACAGACAGGCAGGAGCCACAAGAACAGAAAGGGGTGCAAAGGAAACAAGCACGCCAACCGGACGAAAAAGAAAAAACGAGGGCCACCACAACCCCACCCGCAAGAAAACAAACAGGCGGGACACAGACCCCAGTCGCACAAAGGACCCCCAGAAGGGAGCGCAACACCAAGGAGAGGACCCTAGCAGGCAAAAGGCCAAAAAAAGGGACCCAGGAAAGTACCGGACACAACACCGAAGAGACCGGCCACACAGGGAACCCAATTGGCCAACAGCAGAGAGCCCACAAGGCCACCCACTGAGCCCGAAGAGGGGAAGAGACCAGGCCCAAGGCCAAGCCACCAGAAAGGAAGTGAAAAACTCACCAAAGGCCACCATGCAGAAGAAGGCACATAGAGCTTGGCAGGGAGAGGAACGCAGCACAGATGGGCAAGACCCCCAACACAGGGACCCAGCAACGTTCCACATGGAGGAAGAGAGCAGCCCAAGCAAGCACCCAGGAGGCCACACAGCCAGCCAACAACCAGACCCGGCCCAGCCGAACAACAAGAACTGACAGGGACAGGAGCGCTCCGGGAGGAAAAGACACAGGTAGAAACACACCCAAGGCGAGAAGGACAGAAGAGCTGGGCGAAACGAGCCCGAGCCATGACAATACTCCCAGGGAATGTAGACTAATTGAGGCAAACGCACTGCTCTTGTGTGAGATAGTCCTGCTTATGGAAGTTTTTTAAGTTTTTGGGTGCTCCACAGGTGGCATCTGACGTCCTGAGGTTCTTTATACTGAACAATGAAAGCGTGTTTCTAATGGACCACTGGAAACATCGCCATTTGCACACGGGGATGTTTCTAGTGGTCCATTAGAAACACGTTTTCAACACTCCCAGGGAGCCATCCGAGCAAGCAGGCCCCAGGACCCCAAAACCAGGGTCAAAGAACAAGAGGACACAAAATCCATACCAGAAGCACAGGGACCCACCAGAGAGAGGAGAACCGGAGTCCCAGAACCCTTGGACACCCAAAAAACCACCAATGGAAAGCAAGAAGCAGGGGCAGGACACAAAACCCGCGCCCACAGAGGCAAAACACGGACTACCGAGCAAAAGCCCCCAAGTCCACCAACCGCAGCAGCAAATGCCACAGGAGAAGCCCGCAGACGAGCACCACCAACAGGACAAACGCCCCAGCCAGGCCAAACAAGCCCAGAAACCCAGGAAGAAAAGGGACCCCAGGAAAGCGCAAAATCGGCAGCCCGGACGAGAAGGACGAAGAACCAAAACCGGGGGCACAAACCAGACCAAAAGGGACCCAGGCAAGGATAGCACCATCGTGCAAAAAAGCACGGTGAACTCCGCAAACTCCCCGGAGCACGAAACAGGGGAGAAACCGTCCAGGAGAGCAACAAGAAGTCCCCACAAGGCCGGGATAAATCCCAGACAAGCCAAGGAAGGGTGACAGAAGGCAGATCCTTGGCCCAATAAGGAAACGTCCGAAGACGCAGAGCCACAACACACACAAGACATGGGCCCCAGAGGAGAACCAGCCCACAGCACAAGGTAGGCCCAGGCAGACACAGATCATGCACAAATCGGGAACTAAGGCACCTGCCTCAACCCCAGAGGCCGAAAAGGCCACAAACACCCAGGAAAGGGTACCAGAAAAAGAAGATCACAGGACCCACCTGCTGATAGGGAGGGGCCAGAACTGAGCGCCCGGCCCGCAACACAGAAGAAGGGGGAAGAAGTGGGCACCACCAACCAACAACCCAGACAAGACCAACTCCACGGGGCACAACCAACGGATGAATGGAAACCGAGGAGACCACCGTGACAACCGAAGGCACCCACAAGGAAACAGAGGAAGACACAGGCCGGAGCCGAACCCTTACTCCTGTGCGAGCCAGTGCCAAAGAGGCACAAGACGAGCCACAAGGCCACAGGACCGGGCAGCCTAGAGGAGCCACAGGCAGAAGCAGAAAACCGCACCAGAACCCCCAACCACGGGACCAATACGGGACCCAAAACCAGCGGGGCAGAGGACAAACTGAGGGGGAGCGCCCGGTACCAGAACAGCATGCCACCACCTCGAAACAGGTCAAGACCATGAGAGGAAGGGGGACAGGACCCAGCCGAACACCGGAGGACCCAAAAGACAGCTTAACGCGCCACAGCAAGCACTGGCCAACGGCCAACCACAGCAAAGGCGCAAGCTGAATCCCTGATCAGACACAGCAAACGCAAACAAAAGGCAGCAGCCCAATCAAAGAACAATCTCCACAGGGTCGCGAGAAGGCGAGACCCACAAATGAAAACAGGGCACAGCAGGGCGGCAGGAACAATGAACCCGAAACAGAGGCCACCCAGGATGCGAGGAGATGCAAAAGACAGCCCCACAACAGTGCCCCCAAAAGCACTGCATGAACCAAAGCCACTATGTAACACCATGAAAGCACCTGTGGGAGACAAGAGCAGACACGAGCAGGGCGGAAAGGCACACAGGCAGAAAAACCACCGACCCCAGGACCCAAAGCAGAACATCGAACCCAGACCCGTGAGAGCCAGTGCCAACCGAGGCGCAAGACAAACCAGAGAGCCAAAAGGAACGGGACGAAAAGCCAAGCCCAGAAGAGCCTGAAAAAAAACTGGGTCACACACCAGCATGCAGGGCAGAAGACAGGAGCGGTGAACAACACACCCTGGCCCGTCGTACACCAGACAACCCACCATCCGGAATCCTGCGGGCGCCGGGAACCCTCGGAGAACCACCAGGACCCACAGGCATGTACCCTGGACGGAGGAACAGGCACAGGGCGCTGCACGCACCACCAGAGAGACGAACAGCCATGGGGGGGGGGCTAGTTTGGGGGGATGAGGAGGGCACCTGCGACAACAGTGCAGAAGAGGGGCTGACAACAGGAGACAGCCCCAGGAGAAAACCAAAAACAGGCCCCACGAGACAATCCACGACACCGGGAAGGCAAACTGCGGGGCGTGTACGCAGACCCAGCGCTTGCACTGAGACCAGGAGCCTAAGGACTGAAAGGGAACAACAACAAGCCAGAATAAAAGCAACCCTGCAACGGCCAGAAAGGCATGCCGACACAAGAACACCATGCCACAGACCGAAGACGGCAATATACGCCCCCATAAAACATAGAAGCCACACAGAATCCGCAGCACCCCTCTGGACCGCAGGAGCGAGAGGGAGACAGATGTCCACAGCACTAGCGCCGGGAATAACGTCAGTCAAATGACAAAGGGGGCAGGCAAGCAAGGCAAAGCCACCCTGACCAGTAATGATTGATCCGACTGTCAGTATTCTAGCCACAGGGGATTTTAATATAAACTTGCTGATTAACATGACACGGAATGATTTGGTTCACTCTCAAAACTATGAATGGTCCATCCCGGAACAATCAATGGATCAAAGTCCAATTCGTAAGGAAAATTTAATTGGGAAAAACCTACTGATGGATCTGGAGGCAATAGGTTTACGTGCTCTAAACGGAAGGTTCCCAACGGATCAACCTCCCGGCTGGTAATTTCACAACCACGAATCTAAATCAAGAATTGATTTCACATTAATGTCATTAGACATGTTTGATAAAATTGGTTCCTATCGACTCAATAAGCGAATCGACAGTGACCACTGCCAGCAAATAGTGGAATTGTGTTTTGATTTCTCTAGACACCAAAGTTATTTAACCACACGAGGTCAGATTACGTCAATTAATCATAAGAAACTCATCTGGAAATCGGATAAAAAATATGTTGTGGAAAAAAGGGCCCAAAAATTGGCAGTTGAATGTTTTGAAAAGCATGCAACACTGTCAGCAATATTATGTTGGGAACAATTTACCGAAAAGGCAGTAAAGTTGGATAATGAAAACACAACTAATAAGAAAACAAAAATTAGGGAAAAAAAAATAATAAAGAGTGACAACAAAATCAATCTTCCATTCACAATTAAAAAAGTGAGGCGGACCCGTAACAAATTGAGGAAACAACTATCCAAGATACCGGATAATGAGGATGTCAGGATACAACTCAGAAATACGAATAGTAATTTGAGGAAATTAATATGGTCTGAAAAAAACAAAACCCAACAAGAGCTATGGACAAAAATCTTTTACGCTAGTAACCAACCAAATTCCAGAGATTTTTGGAAAATTATTAACAAAATAAACAGACCAAACAAGTATGTAATAGCCTCGCCAATATCAGAAGAGGACTGGGTAAGGTTTCTTAAAAAAACCCTTTTCGCCGAAATTGAATCATTTACCAACGGTGGGGGCCACAATGATCCCACTGAAAGACCAATTGAAACGGATCAGGTGATAAATTTCACAATCACTGAGGTAGCAAACTTAATAAAGAGACAAAAGGATGGAGCTCCGGGCCCCAACGGTATCCCTTTCGCCCTCTACAAAGAGGACCCCCTACTATGGGCCATCTATCTGACAAAGGTTTTCAATGAAATTACCCACACAGGGCAAATACCACAATCCTGGAGAGGGTCAATTATATCGCCCGTGTTTAAAAAGGGTAATTGGCAACTACCGGAGAATTACCACCTGATCACCCTGCAAGATACGGACGCCAAGTTATTCGCAGGACTTTTATTATCAATCCTGACAGATTGGGTCAAGGAAAAGTCAATACTTCCCCCAAACCAAACCGGCTTCGTCAAGGGCGTAGGCACCACAACCAATTTGTTAATCTTATCAGTTTTAATAGATAAGACACTTTTATCTAAACAGTCACTTTACTTTTGTTTTGTCGATTTCAGATCGGCCTTTGACCTAGTAAATAGATCCCTCCTATGGAAAAAACTCGAGGGCTACGGAATCCCAGGCTCACTACTAACTCTTATTAAGCTATTATATTCTGAAAACTGGGTCAAGGTGAGGATAGGTGATGGCCGAGCTCTGACCAACAAAATACTGGTGACTCGTGGCCTTAAGCAGGGATGCGTGCTTGCACCTTTACTCTTCAACTTATTTGTGGCCGATCTTACTAATTCATTAAACGAGGTAAACTCACATCCACCTAGGGTAGCTGGAAAACAAATGTCTAACTTGCTATACGCAGACGACGTGGTGTTGCTGAGCCACACAAAAGTGGGACTGCAAAGACTGATCGATCGTACAGTTAAATATGCAAAGGATAACCAAATGACAATAAACGAGACTAAAACAAAAATAATGGTTGTGACAGAAAGAAAAAGACAAAAGATGAAATGGTTGCTGGGACAAACACAACTAGAGCAAGTGGAGAGTTATCGATATCTCGGTGTCCTTTTTAATGAGACCGGAAGTTTTGTACCACAAAGAGAAGATATTGTAAGGAAGGCGAACAGCTTGATTGCGGCATTTAGAACCCTTCAAAAGAATCTATCTGCACTGTCATACGGGCCACTGTTAAAAATCATAGCTGCCAAGCTATTACCATCCTTAACATATGGTGCTGAAGTGCTAAACGGTAAGGATGCCGTACTTATCAACAATGCTGTGGCAAAAACCTATAAAATATTATTCACCCTACCATGTAATGCCTCACAAGCGCAAATAAGGATGGAATTCGGTATGAACAATCAGCTATATGTCCGGCAAGGCAAAATATTAAAAGTTTGGAATAGAGTAAAGAATGATCAGGATAATCAATTGTCTATAGCTTTGTGGAGAGAGGTGAAAGATAACCAGAAACTGCAAGCGTGGAAATACCTAAACAACGCAAAAGAAGAATTTGGAATATCAGCAATCTGGGAAAACACAATAACGCAGGAAAGCTTTAAAAAAACAATCAATAAGCTGGTTACTCACCTATCGCTGCTAAAAGACAAAGCTCTATTAGTAAAACGTAAGCACTCATGGCCAATCATAAACGGCTACAAAAAAAAACAAGTCCAACCATACCTTCATACTGCATGTTCAGTCCAAAGTAAGCGAACATTTATAGGAGCACGCTTTGGTCTATGGCCAGGTTTATGTCATCTTCCACCCTGGAAGTCAAACGAGGGGCATACGTTATGTAGACTGTGCAAGGGGGGAAAAGAAGACATTGTGCATTTGGTATGTCTGTGCCCTGCCATAGACTCAGAAAGGAGGTTAATTCTCAGGAGGTTGTTTAACGCACGAGAAATAAGAACCTGTAGACAAGCAATAATGGCGTGCTTAAACCCGAATGACCTACCAATGAATGTTGCTTTTGTAAAAAATTTAAATGTGATTGCCAAAAGTCTTAACAAAAATTTTATCTAGTTATATTTTTCTCTTTTTCTCTCTCTTTTTAATGACATTTACTATTTGCATGATGTTTTAAATGTGTATTGATGCTGATATTTTCTCTAAGGTCACATTTTTGTAAGACTTTAATTAATCAAACAAATAAACTTAAACTAAACACTCTGACCAGTACAAACTCCCAGCAACAGTAGGAATAAGCAAAGCACAACATAGACCGAGGTAAAAAAACGCCCATGAACCCACCTACAAACACCCGGATATAATGCCAGGAAAAGGAGAAGAGTCGCCCCCAGAGCACACAACAGCATCCGTCCACAGCCAGCGACAACAGCAAGCCAGGGAGACCGGCCCGCAGCGGGAGAGCAAGGAGGAGCGCATGCCCGTACGCAAGACACCTCCAACCACAACCCGGGGCCGACAGAGGCAAATGCAGCCGCTCAAAATAGGAGCCGGGAAAGACACGAAGCCCCCCCAGGAGCGGAAAGAATAAGCCTGCGCCGGGGACTGCTCCTGCCCCGGATGACAAGCAGGTAAGCCCAGCAGCGCCAAAGAGCCCGTTCCCACAGAAAACGGAAGCGGAGCCCAGCCGCAACCCGCGCCAAGAGCCAACCCCATGTTCACCACACTGCGCGGGACACGAGGGTAACGCAAAAAAAAACACGGGGCCCGCGGGCAGGAACCGAAGAACGGCCCACGGGGACCCCAAAGCAGATGGCAGGTGAAGGAAACCCAAGTAAGGCCCAGCATCTGGAACACCATGAGGAAAACAGGGCGGCAACGCTCCGCGGCCGCACAAGTCAGCGAAAGGGGGCGGGTTGGGACAGCCGAAGCCACCACGCTCCGTCCACCTAGCCCGAGACCTGGAGCGGGAAACAAGGGAAAAATAAAATCCCAGGCCAAAATAGCAAACGCCATATCGCCTACACAGCCGGGAGGTCAGAAGGGGCCGCAAAGCAGAGTCCCAGACATCCCCGGCCCCCTCCCCCCCTGCAAAATCCTTGGCACGCTAGGGCAGAGTCTACCCGGTCCCCACAGGAACCCGGGGGAAGGGTGGAGGGGGTCCAAGAGCCCAGAGCCCGCTAGAGCAGGACCACCAACCAAGGACCCAAGTACCAGCTACAGGAGGCACCACTTACCTGAAACACGCTCTGGAGAATCTGCAGCGCAGAACTAAAAAAACAGGCTGATGGGTTGGGCCGGCCCGCCTCTTATAGGGGTCAGGTGGTAATGGGTTGGCCATCTTGGGAAGGGATGGGAGGCATGGGAGGCTGACTTTTGCTTTGGAGGGTTCTGGTGTGGAGCTGAAGCTCACTTTGTTAGTCATGTGGCAAGGAAGACTAACGAGGAGGTAATGCAGGGTTTCCCAGTGTCCACGGCAAAGTCATCTCCGTTGCCTAAACTAAGGTTTTCCAGGGATGGATATGCCATTGTCTCCTCTGATGTCAACGAATGGCGGCTCTAGACCTTCATGCAATGCTGAAAGCTTACTGCTCGAGCCCCCTACTTCCAAAAGGGAAAGATCCATGGCTCAATCCTTCTGAGGCAATGCGGTCAGAATCTGGAATTCGCTTCCTCCATTACTCCGAACCACCCCCTCTGTGATATCGGTCTAGTGTTCAGGTGACCGGAACCGGAAGGGAGGAAGCGGAAATGCGAAGCGGCCATTTTGTTCTGGCGCCAACAGCATAGAGTTAAGACGTGGTCCCGGCGCTCCGTAGAATAAACCAAAGTTAACCTACCGAAGTCTCCTGTCTTTATTGGGGTGAGAGTATCTTTACAATGGCGATGAGGCAAGGGATCTAACAAGAGAGCCCATAGTGCGAAGACAACCAGACAGTAGGAGGTGAAAACAGTAGTTCGGAGCGGGGCAGAGGACGAAGGACTATCCCAAGAAGAAGCGATTACGCCCTCACGACAACAGCGAGGTCAAGCACACTAGTAAGCGTAACCGCAAGCCGAGCCCCAGCAGCACAGCGGTAGCGAGAAAGGCGGCAGCAAGAGAACGCAAACATAACAGCGACTCACCGTCCAGGACACGAGAGCCCCACTCCGCTGTAGCGTGACACCCCACGCACCACGCTGGCGGCACTGCGAGGCAAAGGGGAAGGAACGAACGCTGTTGACGGAGCGGTCCGAGACAACCCACAAACGCCACAGCACACGGACGGTGCGGTGGGAGGCAGCTTAGCCGGCAGCGAGCACAGTGAAGAAGACGTGGACGAGAGACAAGCTCCAGGCAGTCCGCCGGGTAGACCAGTTCCGACACAAGCAGGCCCCAGAGGGAACGGCAAGATGGCGATGCAGTCCTCCTCCTTAACCCAATTGGTACCATTCCTCCCAAAAAGGGGAGAACCCACAATGCCGTGGGAAGACTGGAAGCGGTACTTTCTCAATTACCTGGACGCATTAGAAGAAGAGAATGGAGCAGCGTACGCAGGCCCCAGAAGAAGAAAATCTTGCTACATAATTTAGGCCCGGAGGGGCTCAGAGTATATGACACCATCGTCAAAAAGGCAAGAGATGCGAACGACACAGACGTGTTCAGTCACGCAATTGAAGACATTGACGCGCACTACAGACCCGTAGTGTGCGTAGCCATAGACAGGCACAACTTCTTCAAGAGAAAACAGGAGGGCGGAGAGACAATTGATGAGTACGTGGCGGCGCTGCAGAAATTGGTGCTCACATGTAAATTTGCCGCGTTACACGATGATCTTATAAGGGACCAGATCATAATGCACACGTCCAGCACGCACGTGCAAAAAAAACTGTGGGTGAACGGAGAGGCCCCCTTGAAGGAAGTTTGGCTCTAGTGAAGAAAGCGGAAATGTCCAAGAGATGCGCCCAAGCTGCTCAGAAGGACACCGGAGCGACGCAAACGGTCTGCAGGATTGTGACGCAGAGCAAGAATGAGAAGACCAAACAGAGAGAACCACAAAAAGGGCAAGAACACAGACAGAACACTCACCCATGGAACACGGCCAACAGGACGGGAAGAGGAGGACGGCCATGCTGCTACAGATGCGGAAGCACGTCGCACCTGGGGAACGACAAAGTGTGCCCAGCGTTCAGGGCAAAATGTGCGTACTGCCACGTTTTCGGACATTACGAAAAGGTTTGTTGTAGGAGATCGAAAGGAGCCACGGTCAGGTACATAGACCAGGAAACCCAGGAAGAAGAAGAAGACCAGACAGGGGAGGAGGATTTAGAGGAAGTCCTCTACATCGATGCCCAGATCCTGGACGTGGGGTGCGCAGAATCGGACAAGCCCAGGCTCGACATGCAAATCGGAGGAGTGCCCATTGAGATCATCGCCGACTCAGGAGCCCCCATCACAATCGTACAAAGACAAGTATGGGAAGAGAAGTTTAAGCGACAATTAAGAAGGAGCTGCGTCCCATGGACCTAAGACCGGTCACGTACACGGGACAGAAAATACCAATGTTGGGTTATTGCCCTCTACTCTTCGAGTTCAGAGAACGCAAGGCGTGTGCAAACTGTACGTCACGGAGAAAGGACCGTCAGTACTCAGCTGGAAGGACCAAGGGGCGTTAGGAATACTACTGAACCCAGGAGGCGTGGAAAAAGTGATGCTGATGGACGTGGAGAGCAGGGATGTGACAGAGGCTTGGCGAAGGGAATACCCCAAGGTGTTCAACGGTCTGATTGGTGAACAAACCAAGTACACACACTTAATCAAGCTAAAGGAAGGAGCCAAACCGGTCATCCACAAAGTAAGGAACATCCCCTCCCGATGCAGGGAGGCGGTGCAAGCGGAACTCAACAGATTCGAAAAAAGTGAGGTGATACAGGCCATTGAGAGTGCAGAATAGCTCTCACCGTTAGTGGTAGCCCAAAAGCCCAATGGGAAGGTGAGGCTGTGCATCGACCTCAGGGAGCTAAACAAAAACATCCTGATTGACAAGTTTCCCCTCCCTCGCATCAACGAAATGTTAGCCAAGACCAAGGGCGTAAAATGGTTCTCGAGGGTGGACCTGTCATCTGCCTACCACCAAATAAAACTCCACCCATCATGCAGCCACCTCACATCATTCATCACACCCTTTGGGTGCTACAAATTCGTCAGGATGCCCTTCGGGCTGGCATCAGCACCTGCTGATTTCCAAAAATTGATGCATAGACTGTTTCGCAAGGTGGAGGGCGTTCAGTTCTTCCAGAACGACATCCTGGTCATGGGTGCGTCCAAACAAGAACACAACGAAAAGCTTCACACAGTGCTATGCACGCTGCAAGAGAATGGATTGACGGCCGAATGGGCCAAGTGCAAATTTGGGGTACCGACGGTCACATATCTCGGCCATGAAGTCAGCGAACGGGGCATAGAACCCAAGAGATCGAATATGCAAGCTATATTAGACGCTTCAGCCCCGGAACGAAAGGAGGATGTCAGGTCATTCCTGGGAATGGCCGAATACTATAGCAAATTCATAACCCACTTTGCCACTAAGACACACTGTTTACGCCAACTACTCAAAGAAAGGAATGGCTTCAAATGGAACAAAGAGGAGCAGGAGGAGTTTGTCAAATTGAAACAGGAAATGAGCAAAACAATACCCCTAAAGGGGTTTCACCCGGACGCTGAATCCATCTTTACCACTGATGCAAGTGATCGAGGCCTTGGGGCGGTGCTCATGCAGAGATCATGCCAGGGAGAAGTGTCGACGATCAGCTTCGCCTCGAGATCCCTAGCACCCAATGAGGAAAAATTCAGCGTCATAGAGAAGGAGATGCTGGCTGTCGTATGGGCGATGGAAAGGTTCAGATAGTATCTGTGGGGCGCAAAGTTTCTAGTCAAAACCGACCACAAACCCCTGGTAAAGGTTTTGACATCAAACGGCCATGCCCATGCAACACCAAGGATAGCAAAGATGACACTGTGATTGCTAGACTTTGTGTACGAGGTGGAACACATACCGGGCCCGCAGAACAAGGTAGCAGACTTCCTGAGCCGAGCGGCAGCAAAGGAGGATGCGGATGGACAAGAATCCTCACAGTGGGACAGCTATGTGGTAGCCACGGTAGAAGACATGGAGAAGGTGATCGGAGCTCAGGAATGGGAAGAGGCCTACAAATCGGACGAGGACCTGCAGGCGATAAGAGGGTATGTGGTCCACGAATGGCCCGAGAAGAGACACCTTAAGGAGACATTGAGTAGATATTGGGAAGTGAGGGACGAGTTGTCCCTAGGCGAAAATCCCCTGTTTCTGCTGAGGGGCGACAAAGTGATTCCTCCTCAAGGAGTCATTGAACATCTAATGACCTTGTTACATGAGGGACACCAGGGGATCACCAAGACGAAAGCGTTGGCTTGACAAGCCTATTGGTGGCCAGCCATCGACTCACAAGTAGAACGATTCGTACGACAATGTGAGTCGTGCGCTAAAGAGGACAAGTCCCAGTCCATGATGAGATCGCCTTTAGGAAAGTTCCCGATGCCCGAAGGGCTATGGGAGATGGTATCGATTGATATAATGGGACCAGTTCTGAACAGCGAGGGCATTCAAAAGTACGCCATAGTATTGATCGACAAATACTCCAAATGGCCCGAGGTGGTCATAAAGGAAGCAGTAGACACAGAGACAGTGATAGCCTTCCTGAGGGACTTATTTGTCAAAGAAGGAATTCCGAAAACCATCATATGTGACAACGGGCCACAGTTCACATCAGGGAAATGGGAAGCTTTTGTAGCCAGAAACGGCATAGAGGTCAAACATACCCCCATATATCACCCAACGGACAAGTAGAATGTTTCAACAGGGTGATCATGGGCACCATACAGGCAGCCATAAATGACGGATTGGACTAGGGGAGGGAAGTGCCAAAAATGTTGTGGGCATACCGCATCACACCGGGAAGCACGGGGTACAGCCCCTTCAAGGTACTCAGAGGGAGAGAACCATTTACCAAAGACAATACAGTATGGAGGAGGATGGTTGTGCAAAGTAAGTGGTCTCCAGCGGTGGTCAAAAGAAATCTAGAGAGAGCACAGGAGGTGTACACTGAACAATTCAACAAGAAACGAAACATAAAAGGAGTGTGGTTAGAGAAAGGAGATTGGGTAAGAGTGAAGGTGGCCACCATGAAGAGGAAAGGGGAGAGTAAATTCACTCCACCCCTCCAAGTTCTAGAGCCGTATGCCAGGTCAGCGCTACTCAGCAACGGAAAAGTATGGTCGCAAGACAGAATGGCGAAATGCAGCAAAATCTTGGAGTGGGGAGCTGAGACTGACGAAGGGAAAGAGAATGTCGAGAGAGGCACGGAAGAAAGAGGTAGAAGTAGCATGGAGCAGGTAGACGAAGGTACGCAGCAAGTAGAGGAGAGAGAAGCCGAGGAGGACGGAGAAGTCAGAGGAACCAGTGGTATTAAGGACGGGAGCAAGATTAGATCGGCGAAGGAAAAGGCGAGAGGCACCCAGGAAGGAACAGAGACAAGTGAACCAGGGTCGAAGGAACCGGGAGAGGTGAGGAGAGAAGAAGCGATAAAGATGAGGGCAGGAAGAACAATATGGATTCCGGAGAGATTCAAGGACTTTGAAATGGACTACAAGTAAGACTGTTCCTGTGGTAATTTTGATATGATATTGCAATGCATAAAGGGGGGAGATATGTGGTATCGGTCTAGTGTTCAGGTGACCGGAACCGGACGGGAGTAAGCGGAAATGGCAAGCGGCCATTTTGTTCTGGCGCCAACAGCATTGAGTTAAGACGTGGTCCCGGCGCTCCGTAGAATAAACCAAAGTTAACCTACCGAAATCTCCTGTCTTTATTGGGGTGAGAGTACCTTTACACCCTCTACCCGGACTTTCAAAACAGACCACAAATCTCTTCTCTTCCGAAGACACTTCCAGAATTAATACATCCCTGTTCTTGTCCCTCAAGGCTGCTTGGCATTCACGTGATGTGTAATTGTTTTGTAACTTTGTGTAACTTGCTTAGTTCTGATACTCTGTAAAGCGCTCCCATACCTCTGGGTCAAGCCAGCGTATATAAAACTCAAAATAAATAAATAAACGTTGTAAATACGTATTCTGTACCTGTACCAACCTAACGTGTGTTTTTGTCTTTTTTTTTTTTTTATGTGACTGCCACCTCTTATTTTATTTTACTTTCACAACTATCCCGATTGTATTTTGTAACGTGTATGTAAATGTCCTTATGTAACATACTTGGTTCTATTGGAAAGCGCTCTGACGCCTTTGGGTAAAGTCCGCGCTATATAAAATCCATTAAATAAATAAAACTTTAAAAAAATGACTTGCCAAGAGCCTGCGGCAGCCCCCCTCTCCACCCCTCCCGCCACCCACTCCTTCTCCGTCACGGGGCCTCTGAGAAGCAGGGGTGTCAGACAGGAGCCGCGTCCGAGCACAGGTGGCTGACAGGGTGTTTGACAGTGTGGTGTCTTAGCGTGGACACGTTCTAGTGTTTCTATGTAATGAAACACACTCTACACCCACCCACCACAGACGTCATGGTGTCACATGACGCTGCCAATAAAAGAGGCTGAGCGCACGTGCTCAGGACCTTTCCTACCACTCTATCCTGGTGTCCGTGTCGTCCTTGCTGCACCTACCATGAGGGCCCAGGGCCCACACTTTTAAACATTACAATGGCGACGAGGTCGGTAGTGCAACCCACGCGTGCCACTACCAAACACTGCGAAGAAGGGGGAGTGGTGCCTGCCTGAAGGGCACCCCCTGCAGCAAGGCACAGCGAGCCGAGAAGCCGGTGCAGGTCGGAGCCCAGCAGCCACCAAGAGGCGACCAGCTAGCCGACTGAAGCCACCTGCGACGGCCGCCACCAACATGTGCCTCGAGGAATGAGCGGACCGCCCAGAGCCCACCTGAGACGGCCGCAAAGCAAGAACCCCACCAGAGTGGAGCACGGGCCGGGCGGAGTCCACCCGCCACGACCGCAACGCAGCATCTGGCCTGCCGGCCGAAGGTGAGCCCCTGGCGGGTGAAGTGCCCAGCAGTAACTGTGCCAATATATAAGCAGGACCAGCGGAGCCTACCCGCGGCCTGCCCGAGTCATCCCCTGCCCCCGCCGCGTGTGTAAAGGAAGCGGCGGGGCCCTGAGTAGCCACGGCGCGAAGGGAAGGCGGCCGGACCCTAAAGCCAACTAAACCCACGAGGGGGAGGGAGCGGAGTAGCTAACCGCCTCCCGACCCCCCTCGCGACGTGGTCCAGGCCAGCGGAGCCCACCCGCGACCGGACGGCAGCACCTCCATCGTGGGAAGACACAGCAGCGCCAGCGGAGCCCACCCGCGACCTGCCGGCGGCACCCCCAGCGAAGAAGAGACCAAGCAGCGCCAGCGGAGCCCACCCGTGGCCCGCTGGTAGCGCCTAGAGGAGGACGATGACTGCAGAAGCCAGCGGAGCCCACCCGCGGCCCGCAACAAGCATGGCAGGTCTCCGCCGCGCAGCGTGAGCAAAGAGGAGCTGCAGCGGCGGGAGACCGGCGAAAGTGAGGCCAGCGGAACGCTACAGTCAGAAGACAGAACCGGCGGAGCCCAACCGCGGCCTGCCTCTAGCGCTCCCCGCCAGGAGAGAGTGACCGGAGAGACCCGCACCCCCACCGGAGAAAGCAACCTCTCCCCCGCCCGCGTGAGCACTGCCGAGGCGGCCGCGGACGGGGAGAGAAAGGAGGGAGAAGCAAGCAGCTGCAGGCGGCCAGCGCCGCCGAGAACAGAAGGCGCACTCCCCCCTCGTGTGCTCCGCGTTGAGGAGCAGTTGGGCACGGGAGCAAGAGAGAAGAGACCGTCTGCGAGCTGCAAGCGCCGCCGGCATAGAAGAGCCCCCTCCTCGTGTGCTCCGTGTGGGGCAGAGTGCCGGCAAGGCGGCAGAAGTATACATAATTACACAAGCCCAAGTAGAACCACGGTGCACCCACAAAGACAGCCAAAATTGCCCCCAGCAGCAAAGCCTGCACAACACAAAAGGGACATACACAGTGCGTTTACAGTAAGCCTGAAGTCAGCACATTTTCAATTAAGTACATTGGCTGCAACAATCACTCACCCATTTCCAACAGCAGCTTCAACCCCCGGTGCACTGAAGCAGTAGAGTGCACAACCCGGGAAAGACAAGACAGGCTGTTCAAAAGATCCAGCAACACTGCCACCCAGTGGCCAAAAGTATTACTGCACCAACATCTTTAAGCACGGAAACAAACATAGAACAACGCAACAGGAGTAAGCACCACCTAGAAGCAACAGTCGGAGTAGCGCCCCAAGGGAAAGCATCTCAACGCCGCAATCCAGTAAGCGCGCTCCGCGAAGAAGTCAAGTAAGAGAAAACACCAACACGCACCAGCAAGGAGTCGGCATATGCCACTTCCAGAGTGACGTGGGAAGAGGCACCAACGCCTCACCAAGCATCCAAGCAAGGACGAAACGTCTGGAGAAGACAGCTGCCAAGCACTGGAGGTAGGATCAGGGAATAAGACTGCCGAGATTGGAAGACGGAGAGAGCAGTGACTTCTAGTGGCCACGGGAGATCACCGCAGAATCAACTAACGCCCGCCAACGGTCCGAAGCAGCAAACTTCTGACGCCATCCAAAGCAGCAAGTACCCGACGGTTCAAAAGCAGCAAGTACTGGACGTCAGCTAAGCAGCAAGACAAAGGACGCCAGCCAAAGCTGCAAGTACCGACGACACGCTACAAGTGTCTGAGAGCCTTGAAGAAAACGGGCGCAGATAACGCGCCACGTGGCAAGGCACATCCCCCACGTGATGGAAGAAGGGCACAGGTAACGCCACAGTGCAGAAGAGTTACCGAAGAAGACCACTAAGCGTGGCACCCCCAGAAGCCGATCCACAGAAAGATCGCGTACCAAGTATGACCCGCGATGGGTTCTTTAAACAACACCAGAAAGTCCGACAGGACGACCGAAGAAACCTGCCAAAACATCAGCAGGAGCAGACCACCAAATGGTCCAGGACGTTCGACCTAGTCAAGGTCTCTGAACACCATCTCACGAACGTCACCAACAAGAATCTAGAGTAGAAGGTTCGCGACACCAACTCAGGAAGCTGAGGAAGAAGGAGGAAGTGTCCAGTCGGGGACAAACCAGGACCACGCATGCAGCGGGCGCGCCCTGCATGGAGGAGCCAGGTCAGGAGAGAAGATGCAAGATCGGACCGAGTGATGTCGCGAAACAGGAAGGGAGAAAAGGACAGATCCGAGTGGCACGCCTGCCACCGTGAAAAGAAAGGAAGAAGAGTAGAAGAGCTGCGTGGCACATCTGCCACCGTGAAAAGAAAGGAAGAAGAGGAGAGATCCGTGTGGCACGTCTGCCACTGTGAAAAGAAAGGAAGAAGAGGAGAGATCCGTGTGGCAGGTCTGCCACTGTGAAAAGAAAGGAAGAAGAGGAGAGAGCTGCGTGGCACGCCTGCCACTGCGAAAAGAAAGGAAGAAGAGGAGAGAGCTGTGTGGCACGTCTGCCACTGCGAAAAGAAAGGAAGAAGAGGAGAGAGCTGTGTGGCACGTCTGCCACTGTGAACAGAAAGGAAGAAAAGGAGAGATCTGCGTGGCACGTTGCCACCGTGAAAAGAAAGGAAGAAAAGGAGAGACATGTGGCACCCCAGCCACTGCTAGAGCGCAAGGAAGTATATCCACGTGGCCGTTGCCACAGAAGCATGGAAGGAAGTATATCCACGTGGCCGTTGCCACAGTTGAAGAGCAGAAAGAAGTACATCCCCGTGGCCGTTGCCACAGTCACCGATGGAAGGAGGTAAATCCACGTGGCCGTTGCCACAGTTAGGAGTGAAGAAGATGTCAGTGCAAAATAGTTCCCCACTGTTAGTCCGAGGCCGAACTGGTACGTAACCATCCATGTCACGGCGAGCTGCAAGAACTCCAACCGCACCCGTTACCACGGAAGCCAACAACACAAGGACTGTGAGGTAAAAGGGGCTACCCAGTCGTTTACAGACTGTTTCCATCTAGCACCACCAACCTGTGCTAAAGCGGACAAAAGTTCCCCGAAACAGACTGAACTCCAAATGTCCATTTCCAAGCAGCAGCGGATAGAAAAGCTTGGCGGAACTGAACACTTCACTGCCTCCTGAGATATGTTATTTTCTACAAATGTAAACTCTGAGGTTGAGTCTTTTCATAGATTAAAAGGGGGAGTGATGTGGTGTCTTAGCGTGGACACGTTCTAGTGTTTCTATGTAATGAAACACACTCTACACCCACCCACCACAGACGTCATGGTGTCACATGACGCTGCCAATAAAAGAGGCTGAGCGCACGTGCTCAGGACCTTTCCTACCACTCTATCCTGGTGTCCGTGTCGTCCTTGCTGCACCTACCATGAGGGCCCAGGGCCCACACTTTCAAACATTACAGACAGCAGCGAAGGGATCCGAACGCACGCGCCCACATCTGTATCACTGTTTGACAAAATACTTGACACGGAAAAGACATTTATTGAGAGGACCTCGTGCCCGCCTATTGTTGACGAGAAGGAGTCAGTGTTCTTGCACGTCACGAGACATCCCTTTTAATCCCCAGCGGATCAGTGGCCCACCTGGACTCTAAGTGGGTGTGAAGTGTCTCCTGCTTGAAGGGAATTTATCTCGCCGCAAAAGTGCTTTTTACCAGACCTGAAAAAGTTGACTTGGTTTCCATGGCAGCGGCACGCCGAACTTTGCGAGTTTCCTGCCTTCCTTCCTGTGCCGAAAATCAGCAACTTCTGTTTTTTTTAATGCTGCTTTTTCAGAGTCTGAGAAACCGCGCCCTTTGACAGCTGGCAAACCGTCCCGCGCTTCTTTGTCCTGTGGGGAGACATTGTTTATAGCAACCGGAATTCATCAGGGCAATGGAAACAGCTCATAAAAAATACATAGACAAATGCGCTGTTTTATATTTCCATCTCCCTTTCCTTCCTTCAGTTCCCTCCACCTATGGTTTCTCGTCATTGTTCGCGCGCCACTCAAACTGCAACTTTCCCACCTTGAACCAATGCCACCCACGCACCTTTTGTGTAACATTCTGCCCTGCATGCACCAAGATGTCTGCAATCCGAGGCTTAGCTACAATTGGTGCAGCAGGTGCAGTGGCACCGGGTATAAGAGCCCGGAGAGGCCCAACGAACCCTAGTGCTAATTGCTGTATTTTACTAGCCCAACAGCAGTGAAAGAGGTCTTTTTTTCTTGCTGTTGCACCGGGGTTCATGACATCTAAACTATACTACTGTCTGCATTCTTGAATATGATGGACATATGGTCTCTGTGTTGTTCGTGACCTCTGTATCGGAAAGCACCAGCACTACAAAGTGGTCTGGCCTGAAAATTGCTATCTGCATGCAATGCTCGGATATGTAGGTTTCGCATACCCACCAGGTGGTATAGTCGATCGGGCCTTTCCTACTTTAAGACAACATTAGACAGTTGCCTTGGGCGTCTTCAGCAAGGGCCACCAGATTGCCCCTAAAAGAAGCATTTAGATAGGGTCAGTGGAATGGAGCGTCACCACCCCAGCGCAGACAATAAACTGCTAGCATCTTGGCAACAGGTTCTAAATCACCCCAGTCGTGCAGTGTTTTTGCATGAATTTGCGATTTGAGATGCTTTGCACATTTTTGTCCTTAGAACATTTAAAATGCATTTCTTTAATTTTCAATCCTTCTTTTTCTCTTCCATGTCCTTTCTTGTTTCTGCGTTTTTATGTTCCACTTCCCTCAATTTCCCATTTACTTTTAATTGGTCTTTCATACCCTCTTTCCTTGAATGTGTAATGGCCTCTAAACCAGGTGAGGCCTATAGCCATGCGGCAGCGCCATACACACGCACAAAAACATACCAAGCACATTCAGGGGCAGATTTACAAGTCCCTTGCGCCACTTTTGCGTCACTTTTAACATGGGAAAAGTGACGCAAAAGAGGCGCAAGGGGCTTGTAAATCCGCCCCTCAGTATCTTAGGCGCTCTACCGTCGAGCGAGCCACACACTTTTCTTCATCCCATTGGTCCGAGACCGGCTCTCACGGCGCATGCGTGTTACAATGTTGGATAGCAGCCGGGTGGCCGACACCATCCCTTATAACCTTTATTAAGTTGAATGAAAAAAGAAATAATCAGATATAAAGAGGACCGAACAACACCACAATAACGTCAGCAAAGTCTCTGAACCTCTGGCTTGATTGAGGATTGGCATGCAGCTGGTATCCAATCCAAATCCGATCCAATGACCTCTCTGGCTTTCTGTGACCGGGGAGGTCGCAGAGGGTTGTTCCTTTTCCACAGCCAGATCCTCCACCACCCGGTCATTCCAGACGTCTGCCTCTGGTGGTTCTTCCTGGTGGCGACTGTATTCCCCCATGTTTCCCGAACATGTATCTTCACCTTCCTCTCCATCACGCAGTGGAAGTTTTTGGAATCAGGACACATTTCTCGACACCTCAGTGCTGCCCCTCACTACAGCTACCATAGTGTCCCGCACCTGGGTCACCGTCCATGTTTTGCTCTTAAAAGAGGTCCGATACTTCCATTCGAGATGGTGAACCTTAATAACCACCTTGTCCCCCACTGGAATGTGGGGCTCGGAAGCCCTCCTTCTGGCACTGGCTTGTTCATTATAAGCTTGTCTCTTGGCCTGAGCTGTTGTGACTTCTGCTGTACAAAACTGCCAAGAAGGTCCTGCGGGCACCACATATCTCCCCGGTCTCACTGGGCGCACATCCTGCGGTGCAGTGTGGAGTGTGGCGGTATGCTCTTAGATATTGCTGCAGTCAAGCCTCCAGGTCTTCCCCTTTGTCTACCACAATTCGCAGAGTTTTATTCATGGTTCTTGAACTCTTGTCCCTAAAAGGGAGGCCCGTTGTTAGTTTTGACCTCATTCAGCAATCTCAACAAGGCAAACTCTCAGTTCATCACTGGCTTCACGCACTCAAAAGAGGTGGATCGTACCAACTCCACTACAGGGAATTTCGAATGAGTGTCCATTATCAACACCGTGAGTCGGTGGTCTGGAAAACTTCAGAAGTCCATGCAGACTGCTTCCCATGGTTTGGTACTCAGTGGTTCTGCAATTACTGGTGCAACAGGTGGCTCCCTCTGGTCAGGATACAGGACCAGCAGTTTCTCACACACTCTGTTACCTGACAGTCCATTCCAGGGATGGAGACTTTTCTCCTCAGCCATGCTTTCATCTTGGCCACATCCTGATGTCCTTGGTGAGCAAACTCCAAGGTGCGTTTCCACAGTCCCTTCAGAATTACTAACTGGTGTCCTCTCAGATGGAGGCCTTCTTCGCTCTCGCTCACTTCATCCCGACCTCTCCAGAGGTGTGTTCTGACCTCTTGTTCTGACCTCTCGCTCCTCATACATCAAACCATTGAGGAAATGTTTCTAGTGATGTTTCTTCAGTGCCTCTTTCACTCTTCCTAGGCAGGCATCCTCTGTGTGGCTTCTACAATGTTAGTTATCGAAGTGCTCACAGGCATGACACCGTGGTGACCAGGCGTGCAAACTCTTCCACTCTAGGATCATTCTCCAGCCGGCGGTCCATGCTATTATCAGCAGGATGCAAAAACAACAGTTGATGGACAGAATGCAGAACAAGGTCATACATTCACCCCAGTACAGAGATCTGGGCCTAAATCCATCGTTGTTTTGCTCACCTAGCCACCCCAGTTCAGACATGGCCATATGCAAATCAGCCTTGACCCTGTGCCTCATGGGAACAGTCTAGCCCGAACTGCCAAGCCATGTCTTCCCTGGACCGGAATCAAGCATCCTAGGACCGATTTCTGGCTATCAGCCGTCATCAGTCAGGATAGCTTGACTCCAGTGGCGTGGAGAGCATGGGGCTCACGTCTGAGCATACCCGTATGTATGACATTGTTCTACATTCTGTCCATCAATTGTTCTTTTTGCAATTATGAACAGGATGGCGTGGCAAGTAATTGGTTGGATAGCCCATCTCTCAATCCTTGGTGGTCAATTCCGAGCTGTCCCAGCAAACAGCGGCACCAGTGGTTTGTAAACATCTGGCCGCATAGATAGATGTTAAAGTGTTTACAGTCTCATCGAGTTGCCAACACCTCCCTCTCTCTATCTGAGGAAATCTGTACTCTACATCCGTGAGGGCCCGGCTGGCATATACTATGGGTTCACAGTCGCTCCTCTCAGTTTTCTGCAGAACCAGTGCTCCCAGCCCTACTCGGCTGGCATGAATAATAAGTTCTGTGGTCCGGGTGGGGCTGAAATACGCCATGGTGGCATCATGGAGTAGAGCTTTCTTGAACTCCTGAAATACACTTGCTGCTTTGCTGTCCAATTTCCATGGGACATCCTTATGAGTCAATGCTCATAGGGGGCCGGACAGAGTTGACAACTGGGGGATAAATTGTCCACAGTAATTGGTCATACTCAAGAAACTGTGGACTTCTAACTGGTTGCTTGAAAACACTGCCATCCTAATGGCCTCCACTTTTTGAGGATCAACTTGGAGGTCTGCTGGAGAAAATTTGTATCCAAAAAACTCCACCTCGTTGGTGTAGAATGCACACTTCCTTGAGTGCAAGTTGAGCAATCTCTCTGCTAGGCGACTCAGGGCAGCGCGGTCTGACGTGGTGTTCTTCCAGGGTATTTGAGAATACTAAAATATCATCACTCACATTGATAACACCTAACAGCCCAGACAGAGCATCTCTGATTGCCTCCTGAAATACTTTAGCTGCTGATGAGACCTTGAAGCAGTCTTTTAAAGCACCAGAGTCCCATGTGAGTAGAGAATTCTGGTTGTACCTGGAGGACTCTTCCAGCACCAGCTGGTGTTACCCTGAGTTCAAATCGATCTTGGCGAACCACCTGGATCCATTTAGATCTGCTGCAATCTCGTTTATGTTTGGCGTGATGTGTCTCTCTCTTTTGATAGCCTGGTTGGGTAGCCTTATGTCTACACACAATCTTATAGTGCCAGGCTGTTTGGGCTTTGGAGCAATCACTTGCAGTGGTATCCACGGAGTAGGTCCATTCACTTTTTCAATTACCCCTGCTTGTTCCAGTGTTTCAAGTTCTTTTTCATAGGAGGCCTAAGATGAAATTGCCCTTGTCAATGTCTCAGTTCTACTGGGCGTACCATTGTGTCTACATGTAGCTTGACCTGTACCCCTTTTAGGCAGTCCAGACCCTGGAACAGTTGTGGAAAATTTGCCAGCATGTTGTCTGCATGTAACTGGTAAATTTGTCTGATAAGGAATACAAGGCCCAGATCCTCTGCAGTGTGACAAGTTAACAGCATCCCAGTCTCTCCAGTGATTACATGGAATATGGTGTGTACCCTGTTGTCTCCATATGCCAACTCCACCTTGATAACACTCTGCAGTGGTATGAGTTCCGTACCACCATATGTGTATATCTTTGCCTTGGTGGGTACCAGGTGGGGCTGCAGGCTGATTTTCTTCAGCTGCTCTGCATCAATGACATTCACTGAGGCTCCCATATAGAAGAGGGCTTTGATCTGGGCCCTATTGATGACCAAACGGCATATGGCGGGAGGTCTTTTCCTGCAATTGCCTGTTCCTGTGAATGACATAGTGAACACTTCATCCTCTTCTTCCTCGTCGATCACTTAAGTGGCTCCCTCGTCTCCTCTCCATGTGGAGGAAGTGTCATTCCCCAAGCGACAGATGTCGAATGTTTGCGCTCTTCCTCCCTCTAGCTGGTGCGCCAATTGGCACTTCTGCACTGAGACACACTCTAGCGAAATGATTTAGGCGGCCACATCTTACACATGGCTTGCCTGTGCAGGACAACCTCTCAGCGGATAGCGAGTGGATAGCGAGTGGATCCACAGTTTCCACAACTCATGTTGCGGGGTTTCGATGTGAATGTACCTTTTTGTCTCGCCAGTAGCCTCTGTATAGCTTCCAAAATGCTCCTCCATTATCTTTACTCCTGGTGAGGGCACCTGGGCCAGTGCCTGACCTGCTACGGCGGACTCCATGTCCCTCGCTCTACTGTCTAATAGTTCATGGGAGCGGGCCAGTATGAAGACATCGTTGAGCAAAATCCCTGGTTGTCACAAAATAAGCTTGCGCAAATTAGACAATTTGCGCCCTTGAATGAGCTGAGCTCATATTTCATTGAGTTTGTCAATGCCCGAGCATGTGCTCACCAGTTTGGGCAGCCGCACAAAGAACGCATCCACGGATTCCCCTCCTTCCTGCTTCATCTGGCGAAGCTTCAATCATTCGTAGTCTGGATTTAATTGAGGGTCAAAATGTCTATCAAGTGCAGCAGCCACAGAATCAAAACCATGGTTCGCCCCAGTGTCAAGTATGTCTACAAAAAGGTGCTAGAGTTCATCACCGTCCATGTGAAGTATCACAGATCTCTTTATTGCTGTTGTTTGGACCACCAGTTGGCTAAAGGACGGCAGCGCATTAAGAGGAGGGTGAGAACAATGCTGCTGGGCCACAGAGGCTGCTGCCACTGGAGGTGGTGTAGACATATTGGCAGTGTATGTGTACCATAGTCCTGTTCAGCAGGGTTGGGGATTTTGCCCTAGTTGGTTGATAGTTCAGGCCTAGATTGGCCTCCCCAGTGCCATAAAACAGGTCCCCTGTGTGTTGTGTGGCTGTGATTTTAGCATCAAAAGTGGGCTCTCCCCCTTATACAGCATTCATGTTTCTTCTCTCGGGAGGGCCTTCCACTGACCTCGCTTTGTGTTCTGTAGGCCCAACCGGGTCTTCAGCCGGCTGAAGTAACTTGTGGCGTTACTCCCCTGTGGAGCAGTATCTTCTTTGCCTTGGGCCACAGAGTGGCACTGCCCCACACGCTCGCTCCCAATCAGAGCACTGCCTTCAGGCGTCACAGCCCGGCCCAGGGATCGCAGGGGCAGTGGTGCCACACTACAACTTCTACACTCCACTCTCAACATGGAGAGGGCAGGAAAGCGCTCCGTTGGCCAATCTGGTCTGGCCCGTCTCATTGCACGCAACGTGCCTCATGTACGCCCTCGCTCTACCGATCAGGAAGGGCACATTCCCAGCTGCTGTATACTGCAGGACCACAGAGAAAAATATCGTGGAACCCTGTGGTATGTTATTGGTCAATTCGGTCGGACCAATGTGTTTACTGTATATGAACTGTGTAGTGTATGGATCGCGGGGGGGACCAAATACGAATCAGATTTTATATAAAGTACACATGACATTAGTACCAATGGGTGACACAGGAAAAAAGATAGAACTAAGGTGTATATAAAAAATATATATAGTGCAATTTATTTAGGTACCTCCCTATACAGGGTTACACTCTAAGTTAAAAACATTAAAAGCAATACATTTCATCATCAGAAAACAATTTACATGATCATAAAACAGTCAAAAAACAACAGTCGACGCGGCGTTTCGGTGGTTGTTAAATGGTTGCACCTTCTTCAGGACGTTTTGACTAAGGTAACATCAAGTCTAGAAATAGAACAACATTGTTTTAGATACCTAATCCTGTACATCAACATGTAAGATTACTATTTTAACTAAGTCCACACCCATTCATTAGCACTGTCTCCACCCCGTATATTCATCAAAAAGAAACTATCACTATTTTCTTTCGGCGCATTTCTTTTAGCGCAAAACAACATTGCCATAACTTTCATACCCTTCAAGTACCTTGAGATTGAAGACTTCATTAGTGACAAGACTTTCCTTGTTAGTATTGTCTTGGTTTGATGAGAATCTTTAAAATGAAGCAAGACCTTTTGTGGGGATTAAAAAAAGGATAATGCTTGTATTTAATACGATTAATTCCCAATTTTTAGGGATTAGCAGTTTGATTTACACTCAGCTGTTTATTTTGCCTTTACCTTGTTTGGGTTACTTTCTTTCTTATATCGGCACAGAGGAGCCACCGGTATTTAATGTTGTAGTTGTTGTCCAGTATGGCATTATAGACTCCTTTTTTGAATTGGAATCACTAAGAGAAGGGGGGTAAACCAAAACATTGTGTTGTTTCTCCCAGCTGATTATTAATGACTCAGTCTGAGTGTAAATCAAACTGCTAATCCCTAAAAATTGGGAATTAATCGTATTAAATACAAGCATTATCCTTTTTTTAATCCCCACAAAAGGTCTTGCTTCATTTTAAAGATTCTCATCAAACCAAGACAATACTAACAAGAAAAGTCTTGTCACCAATGAAGTCTTCAATCTCAAGGTACTTGAAGGGTATGAAAGTTATGGCAATGTTGTTTTGCGCTAAAAGAAATGCGCCGAAAGAAAATAGTGTTAGTTTCTTTTTGATGAATATACGGGGTGGAGACAGTGCTAATGAATGGGTGTGGACTTAGTTAAAATAGTAATCTTACATGTTGATGTACAGGATTAGGTATCTAAAACAATGTTGTTCTATTTCTAGACTTGATGTTACCTTAGTCAAAACGTCCTGAAGAAGTTGCAACCATTTAACAACCACCGAAACGCCGCGTCGACTGTTGTTTTTTGACTGTTTTATGATCATGTAAATTGTTTTCTGATGATGAAATGTATTGCTTTTAATGTTTTTAACTTAGAGTGTAACCCTGTATAGGGAGGTACCTAAATAAATTGCACTATATATTTTTTTTTATATACACCTTAGTTCTATCTTTTTTCCTGTGTCACCCATTGGTACTAATGTCATATGTACTTTATATAAAATCTGATTCGTATTTGGTCCACCCCGCGATCCATACACTACACAGTTCATATACAGTAAACACATTGGTCCGACCGAATTGACCAATAACATACCACAGGGTTCCACAATATTTTTCTCTGTATTTGCTCCCCTCCCTGTGAATTGAACCAGGGGAACCTTCCAATCTAATTTTTGGTGTCTACTGCAGGACCACCCCAGGATTCCATGGGCACACAGCGGGCACCAGACAAATCAGCACACTTCTCGCACACCCCTGCTCTCTGTGAAAGAGCTGTGCAGACTGGCTGTGTGGTCAGCATTTGTTTACATTCAAGCCTTGGAGCAGAATCTGCTGCACAGAAGGCGCCCTGCAAAAACGATATAAACATGGTTACCTTTTGTAATGCTAATAAGTAGGAATCTGATCTCATAAAGTGAGACAGCTCGAAACCGGCAAAGTACCAGCCATACATAATGCCTTTAATTCAGTGGCGACTGAGATTTGGGGCAGGTGGTTGCAACAGAGAAGGGTCTACAATGATATCACAGCTGCAACCCCTGACCAGGCCTACATTGATCATGACAGTATATCCTGGGCCTACCATGATCACAACAGCTGCAGCCCTCCTCTGGGCCTGTCATGGCCATGGTAGTTGCAGTCTCCATCTGGGCTTACGATGATCACCACAGTTGCAGCTTCCATCTGTGCCGATGATGGTCACAGCTGTAGTAGCTACTGCCAGCAACCATAGTGGGAACCCATGGGTGGCCCCTTGACATACATACTGGTCCCTCCTATATGGCACGTTGGCAATCAGATCTCTCTAGTTGTCCCACTGCCACTGGGGACCTGCTAGACTTCTCTTCTCCTGGACAGTATCTCCTCCTGCAGGACCAGGCAGACTTCTCCCCTCTCTCAGAATGCATGCATCCAGGTAGCCAGGCAGGCTTCAAGGTGATTATGAAAAATGTACAGTTCCTACAGCAGAAAGAGCAGACTTCAGGAGATGCCCCCTCACCTCTGCAAGACTGGCTGTCAGGAGGATACTAGCCCTAGTGCAAAATAGTCATTTGAGTGCTCTGGGTAGCAATAAAGAACTTGGATTGAACTGGAGGTGGTTTGGCTCCCACTTTTGTATACAAGATCCAAAAAGAAGGTATGGATCCATGGTCTCAAACTGCAGAACCGGTCTGGGGTGGCTCTTCTTTCAATTGTCCTGCTCAGATTGCTCTCCAGACTCAACTTTTGTGTAGGGTGATGCATCTTACAGCAATTAGCACCAGGACTGTCTCCACCCTGGAGCACCCACAAAAGTGGCACAATGAAGTGTGAGGTTTCTGCACCTGCCATTATCCCAACAAAGGGGGCAAGCTTTACTTAAAAACTTCCTCACCTCTCACAACAGAAACTGTGGGCCAACCTCTCAGTCCTACCAACCACCAAATAGCAGTGCTCAGGAAGACTAGTCAGCAGCTCCTGGCGAAGAAAAGGCCTTTAGGAATTTCCAAAGGTGGCCCTGTCTCCATCGTCCTCACTTCAGTATTTGGTTCTCATCCCTCTTCTGCCCCCAGACAATGCACTATGCCAGATCAGGGTTATTCCACAGAGGCTCTCAGGCTCACTTATACCCATAACTTACCACCATGAATGTCTTATATATCTCACACATGCACGCACTTGAGATAAACACAGGATGCTGGTGTGAGGTCTTGGGAATACACATAATAGCGGAACTTTTCACAAGTGGGGCAAGTAGGCCTTACTCCAAGTGACAATAATAAGAAGGTATTTTCACACTTTTGATTTATCTAAAAACATGATATGCTGTTCCATCTCTTTATGCACTCTACCTAAGGCAGGTGAGTAGTTTGCTGTTCATAATGAGGGCTTGTTTAGTTCTCCTTTCCAGGTCACAGGAAAGATCCAGGACCTCACATAGTGGGGAAATGGCTTAGGCCACTGAGCACACACTTAGGTTAGAGAGACGCTTGGGCCAAAATAAAAGTAACGATAACAGATATACAGGCAGTTAGGCACTCATGGCAGGGAAACATGATGATAGTCTATGCAGGGGACATTCCTGTCCCAACAGTGAACCTGCAAGGATTTTAACCCGTGCTAATGAGTTCAAATACAGATGTAGTGATTGCATTAGCAGCAGCGGCCGTCATGACTCGCGGGCAGGAGGGGGGGTCTCGCGGGGGTGAAGGGGTCATGCGGGTGTCATGATTGCGGAGGGAGGAAGAGAAAAAATATAATTAAGAAAAATCACTGAGCTTGCCGTCGCCCGGTTCCGCGCCGCTACTCCTGCTCTCCTGATTCCGATTCCAGGAACAGGAAGCAGGCAGCAAGGCTCCCTCCCCTATGCCAATCACAATGCCTCAATTGCAGTTTTGTGATTGGTCTGAGTGCCGTGATACAGTGCTCAGCCAGGGGCTGTAAGGGTGGGCATGTTCTCCATGCAGGCTGTACTGCAGCCTGCAAGGAAAAGTGGGAAAGTGCGCATGACTGGTTTGGGCGGCAAGATAGGCCGACCAAACAGTCACAGCGCACTTTTAGGAGTGGGCAAACAACTCCTCCACTGCCCAGCTCACAGAGCAGCCAATCCCACCCACTCGCAAAGCAGCCAAACATAAAACGATAATAACTGAAAGTTCTAATCATTTTATGTTTTTGCTTCTGCACTGCTTGAAAGCAGTGGGGCGACGCTCTTCCGCCATAACAGAGGAGCCGCCCCTGTGCATTAGTCTGCTAAGCCACCAGACCTGGCCAATGTGTGCATACGCTTTAGTGAGTGTATCGGCAGATATGTATATGAGTGTACGATTGTGTTTCAGTAAGTACATGTGCATGTGAGCATGTGTGCTGGTGTGTATGTGACAGAATGGGTAGATATTGACGAGTGTGTGAATGTGCTTTTGAATAAATGTGTGAGTGCAAGTGTAAATGCATATTTATGTGTGTGTATCTATGTGACCAGGAGAGTATGTGCTTGTACACAAGTGTTAATGATTGCGCCTTGAATATATGACTTTGAATGCATGTGGGAGAGAGAGAAAGAGAGAGAGCGAGATAGAGAGAGGAAGAGAGAGAGAGAGAGATGGTGAGTGAGAGGAAGAGAGACAAAGACAGAGTGCACGAGAGGTAGACCATGGCTGTATTTATAAAGGATTACTTGTGTATCAGGGTTATATTTGCTTCAGGGTTTGACACTCTGAGAAGACCCTTCACTCTGTACATACTGTCTATAGAACATGGAATTCTAGCATGTATTTTAAATAGAAAAATATATTCAGTTTACAGTATGTATTATTGCTAGATACCTAACCCAGAGAATCAACGGCCTTTACAATAGAGAGAAACAAAGGGGCACATGCATCATTGTAGGAATTTGCATTTCCTAAATTGCGAAAATTAAGGAATCGCAATTTAGGAATTGCTAAATCCTATGCATCAAGAAATCCTAAAATGTTTTAGGATTTCTTAATTTTCGGAATTTGCGATTCCTTAATTGCGAATCACAATTAAGGAATGGCATTACATTGATTCCTATGGGCCTAGAGGCCCATAGGAATCAATGCCGTTTTGCATTTTTTTGGGGGGGAATTCGCAATTTGTTGATGCATTGCAAGGATGCAGAGGGGGGTCCAAGGGACCCCCCCTGCACCCCTGAAATGTATTTTAAAGTGCATGTTTCACACACACATGTCCTAAGGACATGTGTGTCTGTAACATGATACTTTCCAAAATGCATTTTTGTGCTTTTTTAAAGAATTTTGCAAATTAACACGAGGGTCAACCTCTTGTTAATTTGCACTTCCTATTTCAAAATTCGCATTTTTTTTAAAATTGATGCATTGCATTTAAGGAATCGCACAAATGCGATTCCTTAAATGCATTTGCATTTTTAGGAAATGCAAAAAAAAGCGAATTTTGACAAATTGTTTCATGCATCCCAAAAACGTATTTAGGAAGTGCAAACGGCCGAATTTACCGATTCGCACCGTTTGCACTTCCTAAATAGGTTGATGCATGTGCCCCAAAAAGTAAAGAGACAACAATATAAGTGTAGTAAGCAACTAAAAGTTCTTTAGAAACAGAAATGAGGGCGTGGATGGAGGTAAAAAGATGTGTCGGCTTCAGTGGATCTTACACCCAAGTAAAGCAAAGGAGGGTTATGTTATGACATAGAAAAGAGAGAAACATCACAGAGACTCCCCCACGTTGAAAAGACATTATGAAGAAAACTTTAGTAACACATTGCACATTTTTTTTATTATTTAAGCTTGAATATGATTTGGGTTAGCATTAGGATTAGATAAAGGTTAGAGTGATGCAGTTGTGAACGGGTCTAGGATTAGTGTAATGGTTAGTGTTAAGTTTGGGGTAAGTTAAAGTGAGACAGGCTTAGGTTTAGGTCAAAGCAATGGTGTAAGTATGTGTAATGGTTGGTGCAACAAGGTTAGGGCAGGAAAGCAAGAAAGAAATAACGAGGCAACAGGCCTTTCCTCACCTATGCACCCATGATCTGGAACAAGCCTCACCTCTTTACAGAGCACGGTATCAAGATGCACAGATAGGGAAACTCCACTGTCAGAACCCAGCTCCCCCTCCAATCTCTTGTTCACTGTAGATTTGCCTGTCATCACTCTGTACAGTGCTCGGCTGCTGATAGGTTTGCACTATACAGATGTCACATGTATACTTTTCAGATACATCCGTTTAAGGAATGAGTACAATGAGAATTTAGGTAAAGTAATAGGTCACGGTGAGTGTGGGCGAGGATGTGTAAAAACCCTTTTCATCGAAGGGGAATATGTCATAGCAAGTTGGTTGTGTCACAGGATCATAGCCGTATAGCCTATCGTAGTGGCCTATACCAGCCATTAAAGGCCCACTCAGAGTTATAGGCCTCTTACTCCTCCATAGCTTTAGTTCCTTTTGCAGCTCTTGCTGTGTGTGTGCCTAATAATTGCTAGCACTTGCACACATAGCTCTGAAAGTGGTCAGGAACCAGCCCCTGGTTCTCCTTGTGCTCTGCCAGACTGTTTTCCTTCCTTCGGAAGAGCTGAGGGAAATGGGCGCAAAGCAGAATTCCCCTCTCCCTTCTTCCCAGGCGCCAAAGAAACTGAGAACAGTCAGAGAGGAAGGTGGGAGGCTTGGTTTGTACCCTGGTCTGCATTTTCAGGCTCTCTCATTACCTGGCCCAATTCACATTATCTGTGGATGGGTAGAGGAGAGGGAGATCCAATGGGTTTGAATTAGGATATTGAAAATTCGAAATTTGAAAATTCGAAATTTAAAATTTGAAAATTGAATTTTGAAATTGGAAAATTGACAGCATGGGGCCTGGACCAGTGTTTAGAACCTGCTGCTGCTCTATTGTTTTCAATGGAGCTATCAGCATTCTAATGTTCTGATGTTAATGAAAGCATTAATTGTAGGAGGTTTGTTGCAGGAATTCTCTGCAGTAACATAGATTCAAGCAACAGTGGACAAATGTGTAAGCAATTAATGTGATGGGAACAAGTAGGGATTCAAGTACATATATGTTTTTAGGAAGTGTTGGAATGAGAATAGGTGAGCAACCAATGGAAGTTGGGTGGGAGGGAATGTCAAATCTTAGGAGCAGTGGTTGAGTGCACTTGTACACACATTTAGCTTTTTTTATAAGGGGATGTTCAGGGGAAAATGTCTTTGTGATGGGTGTTAAGAGAGCCACCAGAGATACAGGGTTTTCTGACCCATCTGCTCTGCAGTCGCTCACCTTACCGTAGGCCTCCATAACGGCATCGGAACAGAAGGAGATACCATATATCCGACGACCCCCCAACAGTGGTGGTAACTAGTACTGTAACTTTGGGTACCAGCACATATTGTTGTTGTTTTTTTTTACAAATTAAGCACTCCAATCACCCATGCAGTGTCAATGCGAACTGGTAAAATAAAGAAAAACAGCTGCTGCCACCTGACCACAGCCTGTTCTGTGGGATATGCTGGGCGATGATCAGAAACAAACAAAGCTAAATTTTTTCAAAATTATGATTTTGCTATGTGGAGGTCCCTGTTTCTCACTCTGTAACTGAGCATGTGAGGGAAGAGACAGAACAGGCAGAAATAGAGGGGGAAGTACCACAAGAGAGAGAGGATGCTACAAAGTCATGAGTGGGAGGGAGGAGAGAGAGTTGTGAGTGTCAGGAAGTGTCTGCATGGTGAGCAAAGCGCAGCTGTGAGATAGAGGAGAAAGTGCGAGGTCATAAAGACAATGGTGAGGAAAGGTGAGCAAAAGAGATTAGAGAGAAACAAGTGATACCAGGTCCCATATTACAGAAGTACCCCGGGGGCGCAACGGGCATGTGCACCTGTTTTGTGTGCCCCCAGTGCCACTTTGGTATTACAGAAGGATCTGCAGATGCTTGTGCCACCATTTCTGTATTCCAGATAGCATGTTGCACCACCGCTATCTCAAGAGGTTGTTTCCTCATTTGCATGGCGGTCTGGCCCTATGCAAATGAGGGAATCTCTTTAACTCTGCACCTGCGCAGTATTAATCATGCGGGCGCAGAGGTAAAGACGCTGTCAGGAGGCACACTGACGGTGCGCCAAAACAAGGTGACAAACTGTCAGTGCATCCCCAGATGGCAGTCAAGTCAAGAGGGTCCTATGGACCCTCCAGGCATCCCCTGCAGACAGGTGCAGCCATTCACTGCACACACTTGCAAGGGGGTCTCTCGCCTGTCTTTAATGTGAAGGCAGGTGCCTCCTGCCCTGTGAACCATGGAGCGGCTTTGAAGGACCTACTCCGTATTTCACTTGAATGCTCCCAGGGCAGCAAGAGTTTGAAGATCCCCTGAGGGCGGTGCACTCAACCCAATAGGGTACACTTTCCATTTTGCGCGCGGCGCATATGTTTGAAGGTGCACCATCGCGCAAACAGGGAAAGTGAGCCCTATATGCAATAGGGCCCCAGGAAGAGGAGAGGGAGGGAGAAAAAGACAAAAAGGCAATGAAGAGCTGGGTGGATAAAAAACACAAGTGCGAAAGAAAGGAGAAAAAGAGATAAAGTGAATGAGAGAGAGCGAGATTGCAAAGAGAAAGGTAGGATAAAGAGCAGCGACAGAAAGGGGAAAGATAAACAATGGATATATGTCCTTAAGAGAATGAGAGGACAACATACATAGACAAACCCATGTATGTGTGTGATACGGAGAGAAGTGACAAAGGAAAAACGAATTGTGTGTGAGAGAGCGAGAACAAGAGAGAGAAATACAAATGAGGCAAAAGAATGACAAGCAAGAAACAGCGGAAAGTTGACGAGCGAAAGAGTGTAACATGGCATTACAAAGTGACAGATGATATATATAAAGAGATGTAACAGAGAGACCTACTTTAGAGAGAGAGAGATAGGTGTTGAAGATACAGGAAGATGAGAGTTAGCACAGACAGGTGAAATAGACAAGGAAGAGACACAAGATGACAAGAGGTAGTTGGTAGACAGTCGGGAGGACAGAAAGTATCAGGGGACCAGAGAAGAGACATTGACACTAACGCTTTGCTGTTGCTACTGAGATAACAGCATCCATCAGAAATGTATGCTTTAACAAGGCGGGAATATATACAGCACTAGAAGAAAGACACGCCAGTTTAGAAGAGAGATGACAAAAGCAGTCCAGGATGAGCTAGCAGCTGTCCTGAAGGCTGAATGTGACTTCTGAGTCTGTGACGTCTGATTCACCTGGCGTACAGTACTCTACCTCCAAAAACTGCGGGTCAATGTAACTTGTGGAATAGCCCGGCTCTTTGAGGCTTTGTGATGGTAGAGAGTGGTGGACAAGACGGGGGTATGGTGGGGTACCCTAAGGTTTTGTTAAGAGATGGGGCATTGGCAGAGCCAATAGGGCTCAAAGGCGAAACCTGCTGGCGCTGCCAGTGTTTGTTTTTGTTATGTTTTCTGGGATTTGTAGTCATTATTATTATGTTTCCTATATAGCGCCTGAATCGACCTCCGAAGGGGTATCTCCGCGCTTGCATTGGGAACCCGTCCTGGCTTTTCCCTGTGAGATAGCCCCTACAGGGCATCCCCAAGGTGAAAGCCAGGCATCCCGCCGCGGGGGCCGTTGTGGAGATTAAGCAAGCTTAATGCCCAGAGTTGCAGAGTGTGAACCCATGATTAGGTCAGGCACCGAAGCGAGAATTATCGAGTCCATGGACATTTGAGCTCAAGACCCTGCCGCGTCGGGAATTGAACCCTGGTCCCGGGTCTTACCTCTGCTTCAGGGTCTGCCTGCTCTAACCAGTGAGCCACACGTCATGATGTTATATTGGGACAAATATGGCGATAGGCCAAGAAAAAAAAGCAAAAACCTGAACTGAATGAGCTACTCGACCCCCTGGGAACTCTGCAGTAACTGATCTAACAGAGGCGAGATTAATTTGCACTGAACTTCTAACAGGAGTCGAAGTCACACTTGCGCACTCCTGCACTGGGCAAACCGAAATGAAGGACAGCAACTTTTGACCTTCAAGAGGCCGTAGCTTTTTATTATTTCTATTTTAAATCCTAAAATCGAAAGATATTCTTGAGTAAAGACAATGCAGTTGACACAAAATTAACGTGGTATGCAAAGCTAATTGAGTGATGCATCATACGTAATCATTCACAGAAAAACCTCAGACGAAGGATATACACAACATGAAATCGCTTGCCAACTCAGGAACACTTAAAGAAATTAAACGGACCAAAAACAGTTATACATAAAAGAAAATAGTACACATCCTTCAGTGCAAGCCCTTGCATAGGGAGATGTGAATTTGTATAGATAATACTCATATGCGACCAACCCCGGATAGGGTTAAGGAGCCAGACCGCCTTCAGGTGAGGTAACTCTCCAGCCAGCCCCCTACCCACGCCAAAGCTTGAACCGACCCCGTTTGAAGATCACATGGGGCGTGGTTCAGCTTGCACCATTTTAATTTGTTCTCAACTTTCCGCCCGGCTAGAAACCTATCGCAACTTAACAGGGGACACAGGGTGGGTGGAGAAATAAAATGGAGCCTGGGACCCCCAGTTATTTAAACAAAAAAAAAAGAAAACCTGCCGCGCTTCTCCCTCAGGAAGGCCCCTTCTCTTGAGGTTAACCTTCATGCTTGCACCATTGGTGGACGCATGTCTGCAACTGCACGGTGATGAAAGGGTTACTCGTCAGGACCTTTCTCTTCCCGAGTACGTCACCACGCTCTGAAAAGGAGGCTCTCCGGTGCCAAGGCGGGCTCAGCTCTCAATACCCTGGCAGTGTCAGCCTTCTCTTCGTGCCAGGCGGCTTCGACTCTGCCACGGTGCTCCAGACCCCACGCGCCGTCCATCACACTGCCTCAGCTCACCTCCTCACATCAACCGGGCCTATAAACATGCCTCCTGCTTGTCTCGAGCAGACACGTCTATGTTTTCACAGGGCTTCCTATGCAATGAGGTAATTTTAAAGTGCATTTCAAAGGCTTTACAGCAGTCCTGGTTAATCCATTCTTTCAGGATCTTGTTACCTGGGTGGCTGCTAAACAGACACCAATTGGCAATTAATCCCATTAGAAGAGAGGGACTTCAAGTCCCAGCATGCCATGCGCTGTCAGCTGTCACCCTCATGACACGGAACCAGCTCTGTTGTGGCTGATGTTAGGCCTGTGTGGATAGTTCCATATAAATGTCTAACATTAGACCCTCCTTAGAGTTTGGCCGAGGGGGTACACCTTAACTATTCCGTTGATAGAATCTCCAATGATCTGATGGAATAGGGGCTGTCGCAAGAAGAACCTGACAGTGAGGGACAGGAACAAACAATAATGGCCCCATACCCTGGGAGATGACTCCCAGTGTGTGGGGATCATTAGTTTTTTTTTCAGAAACAAACTCCTGCTTTGAGAGTTTATTTCTGAAAAACACCAGCTTTGTGAAAGTTTGGTGGATGACTATTAAAACTAATGTGGCCTTCCACCAAACTTTCAGTACATTTAAAGGAACCACAGTGAAGCACAGACAGGGCCGGCCTGGGAACCAAAACTGGCCCTGGCAAAGAGCTTGGTCGGCCCCCCTGGGAGCGGCTGAGCTGGTCGCCAGGGCCGGTTTCATCCGATTTTATTTCAGAAGACGATTTTGCAGCTGATTTTGCTGAGTTGTCTATGAAATATATTCCCCCACGTAGGAGTGGTAGAATTTGTCTTCCGCCCAATCGCATGGATTTGTAAACTACGGGCCTCATATATGAGGCCGTGCGTCACTTTTACGCCGCCGGTGCGTCACTTTTTGTGACGCACCAGCAGCGTAAAAAATGTGCCTTGTTGCACCATATTTAGAATGTGACGCATCTAGGTAGATGCGTCACTTTGCAAACCCCTGCGCTACATTATACCTACGCCAGGTATAATGTATGCAGGGGGGCGTTCTGACGCAAGAAAGGGTCATAGAAGTGACGCAGTGAAATCTATAAGATTTCACTGCGCCACTTCTAGGAACAAATGCGTCAATTTCTTACGCCTGCCTCACAGCAGGCGGAGGACTGGCGCAGGCCCTTTCACATGGGGCTTGCCCCATGTGAAAGGACACATTTCTGGAGTTGCGTCACTTTTGTGACACACCCCAGCAGTGCGTCACTTTTGCGCCATACAGATACATCAGAAATACTGACGTATCTGCAACTCCTTACGTCATGATGCGTCGTACTGTAAATATGACGCATCATTGGTGTCGCAAATAGGGCGCAATGAAAAGTGACGCATCGCTGTTTTCACGCAACAATGCGTCACTTTTCATAAATGAGGCCCTAAATGTTTTGTCCAACAGAGGAGCAACAGTGTCTGGTATTGGATTAAAGATGCCTGAGGTGAATTCAGGACTATGCAGCTGATGTTTAATAGTGCGGCCGGAGCAGAGCTTTGGACACAGGCACTCATTATTTTACAAAACAAGCATTGGACCAATCTCCAGCCCACGCCTGTCCCCAGTAACACATCCACCGACGCCTTGGCAGCTGGAGCGCTGGGACACGTGTGCCAGACTTCTCCAGCTGTTTGCGCCAATTCAGCATACTGCAAGAACTGTCCCGGCTGGAAGCCAAAGTGACTCTGCACCTCGGTGAGAGTAAGGAAAGGATCATTGAGTATAAATCCCCCAGCAAACTGCAACCGCCTTCCCTATGGTCGTATCTCCGCTCATATTTTTAAAGAGCTGCAATGCAACCATTGTATATCGAGAGGACTGGTAATGTGGGGGTGCAGCATCACACCCATCACTGCCACCCCCCATGTGTGTGCTGCTTGCAGTACAATGTGCAGGGAAACCTTAGGAGAACCCCCCTCTCAGCAGGGCAAGTGGTAGAGTCTCTCCCTGTAGTGTATCACTTAAAACCTTTTTCTCCCAATTGCTGTCCTCACCGCGCAGCTGCGTCATGCTGAAGTTACGTTGCAAGGTCGTACAGTTCCGAGTCACGAAGACCAAGGACCTCATGTACCCCGTCTAGTTTCAAAGTATCCAGCTCCACCCTGCTGCACTTGTCAACAAGCACCGTGGAGCTCATCACGCTGTCCATTTGCCTGAACAAAGCTCGTGGGAGCCACACATTGAACCTTGTAACATAAACAGGCATCGAGGCGGGAGGAACACCATCTTGTCCACCATCACCTGCCCCATGACAGAGAGAGGAGTTTTGCTCCAAAACCACATCAATGCTTGATCCCCTCCAGCATGCAACCCATATTACCTGGGTATTGCTTTTTTTCTGTAAGAGCTATCTGCACCCCAAGATAGCGGAACCTATCTTTCTCCCATTTTAGTCCTGCATCGGGTCGGGCGTCATCGCTTAGGACCCCACCCAACCTATCCAGAGGTATTAATCAGCAGTTTCGATATCCAGGCAAACAACTCGAGAGTGTGCAACAGAATGGTTCATTAGGACCTGTGGCTGGGAGAGATACACATCACCTATCCAAAAGCCCAGTCCATTAGCATTTTTCTGAGCCGGATCGCCAGGGGCTTGATGGATATGTGTGGTATCTTGTTATGAAGTTATTCCTTGGAATTCCATGCCATGCATGCACATGGAATTCCATGCATCTGGTGCAGCATTCTCACATTGGGGATCTTGAGGGTTCTCAGAATGTTTGCAGTCAAATGTGCAGGGTTTGGCGGACTGAGGTAACCAATGGGGTAGACGGGAAACAACCTTTACTACGCGGTCAAAAAACCGCAGTTCCATCACAACGCAGATTTTACAACGTAACGACTTACACTGGAGGGCACTCTAGACTAAGGAATAGTGTACTATTCCAACACCTTCCTTCTGTGCGTAGGCTGGAGTTGGAATAGTAAATCATACTATTTCTAAGTCCAGCACCCTACAGCCCAAGTCGTGGTAACGACTTGCGTTGTAAAAGCTGCGTTGTGATGTACCACGTTGTGAGTCATACATCCTACAGAGCAGTGGACTCTCTTAAATTAACAGACCTGTTTGGGAGAAGAGGTTCCATACACAAAGGTAAAATCACAGCTGTTGGTGGGTCAGATCCGTTGTGAGTTTCTTCCGCTCGTCGCCAGTGTGAAAAGGTAGTTGCAGAGACAGTCTTCTTTGGTTTCAACGCCGAGTTTATTTTAAGTCATGAATAACACCTCATCCAGCTCGTCTGTTAATTTATGAGAGTCCTCTGCTCTGCATGTTTATTGTCTTTATTGACTGTCAATATCAATGCTATGTCTCGTAAGTAGAGGGACAGCATGTATCTTTATTTGCTAGTGCTTAGGTGTAGGTTGGCTATGGCAGTTCTTTTTTTCCCACGCTAGCCGTTGGAACTGTGCTCGCGCTACGCGTCTCTCACTCCAACTGCGCGTGCCACCTCCCGTATGCGTGCAATATTCAGAGTTCTAAAAGAGGCAGTGTGGATAAGTAGGATGGAGGAGGAGATGGCGAGGATGAAGGAAGGGTTTGATAATTGCAAAAGAGTTAAAGTGATATGTGTGAATGTGGGAGGTTGGGTCAGAATCAAACTTCACGGTGTGTGTTTGAGAACCTCCAAAAATAGCAGGCCCATGAGAATAACCGAGCTGTTAAAATGAGGATCACAGAATATGGAACTTGAATCGGGCTGCAAAGTACTAGATGAAGGGCATGGACATGAAACAAGCAGAACATTCAACAATTAAGAATTACTTGGGAACCTGCGAGAGAACAAGGAAAAGCTAGAGAACTAGCCATCTCTAGCCATCATACTCAGATTTTGTAATACATTGAGGATGACTACATGTGTAGGTTGTCTGAGCTAGTGGATGTCACATGGAAAATCTTGTTTTTATTATTTAGTTTTGTTGACATGTAAATGCGGTTTATTTGTATTTAGGTATAGTGCTTAAGTGTAGCTTGGCGATTTTAGTTGTTTTGTTGTTAAGAGGGGAATGTGTGTGGTATCTTGTTAATGGAGTTATTCCTTGGAATTCCATGCATCTGTGCAGCATTCTCATGTTGGGGATCTTTAGAGTTCTTAGAATGTTGGGGTAAAATGTGCATTAATTGGTGGACTGGTAGGGAGCTGGAAGAGCTGTTTTTCATGACTTAAAAAAACTTGACAATGATAACAAAGGCTGTCCTTGCTTCTACCGTTTCACAATATGGCAAACAGCAATGGTGAGAGCGGACAACCCTGTCGAGTGCCCATCTCCAAAGTCCAGCTATATGACCCAATGCCCCCAAATTTAACCTTGGTAGTCGGGTTTGTATATAGGAATCTGGCACATGCAAGGAAATTTGGCTCGAAGCTCATCCGTTAAAGGACGTGTACTATATAACCCCAGTGCAGAGTGTCAAATGCTTTTTCTATATCAAGCGTGACAAGAGCAGCATCCACGCTCATCCCCTCTAGCTCCTGTTGAACATTCTGTAACATGATGACTTCGAAAGCTTGAGCTCTGAGGCAAACCATGGAAGAATGTTAGTGAAAGCCTACATAATGAAAGATGCATGGTTATGTGTTGTACTACATTAACCCCTCCCATGCTGGTGACGGAACCACTCCGTCACCAGCCTCGGTCGCGCTGTGCTGGTGACGGAGCGGTTCTGTCTCAGCCCGCTCGGCACGCCTGCGCGGATTCCGTGCCTGCGCTGAGCGTTCCATTGAGCGGGCGGGGCCGAGACGGAACCGCTCCGTCACAAGCACATCGCGCCCGAGGCTCGTGACGGAGCGGTTCCGTCACGAGCATGGGAGCGCCGCGCGGCCCCTCCTCCCCCCTAGCACTGCGGCAGAATTGCCGCCGCAGTGAAGGGGTTAAGTACACTGCAGGCACCACCAAAACTGAACACGAAAAGATGCCAGATTGAAGCTAATGGCTCACAAAAACAACTGGTTGCCAGGTGAAAGGAAACATCCGAATGCCTAAATTTAATTTGCCATTTAGTAAAGTGGGGTAACAAGCAGAGGTTTTGGAACCTATCTCCCACTTGAAATGCATCAGAAAACATCAAGGAGGGAGAAAAATGGCAGCTGCCAGGTGTAAAGCTGGAAAAGAGTAGCAGAAGTTACCCTGGAAAAGGGAAAATACATGGATGAATCTGGGATTTTGTGTGGTGGACATTCAATGCATTCAAGTGTTGCATGGAGATTACTCTTTAATGGCAATGATGGGGTGGTTTAACCGATCATGTTGAAAAGAAAACAACAGAAGGACACAAGATTAACACAAATCAATCAATCATTCAATCAATCAGCTTTTGTAGAGCGTGGTACTGTCACCCCTGGGATATCTGGGCACTGGGGTGCGAAGTCTCTGTCGAGCCAGCTCCCCCTGCACCAGGTCTTGAGGAAACGGCAGGGAGAGGGAATAAACAAGCAAAAAAAGACAAAAAAGAAGGCATAAAAATGAGCGAGCAGAAAAGGCAAAACACAGGGCAGAAAAACGAGCAGAAAAGGCCAGAGGGCAGAAAAAGGCAAAACAGAGGGCAGAAAAATGCAGGACAGGAAAGGCAAAGCATAGAGTAGAAAATAAGCAGAAAAGGCAAAACAGAGCAAGAAACAAGCAAAGGAGGCACAGACAAATGGCAGCAAGTAGACAGACAGCAGAGGGTAGTGGACTGCAGGCAAGCAGGACAGGAGAACTGTTGCAGGGAGAGCTGGCAAGAGGACCTGCTCAATGGGGCCATACTGTGGCCTCCATTAAGTAGGCCCTGGGGGAGGGCGGGGCGCTGGGTGGAGGGAGGTGGGAGGTGGGAGGTGCAGGGCCGTTTCTGCCATTAGGCAGGACTAGGCGGCCGCCTAGGGCGGCAAAATGAGGAGGGCGGCATTTTGCAGTGGAGTCTGGACTCAGAATAGTGCACAGCACTGTGCAAGTGTGAAGCGCACGCACCTGGCCTGCAGGCCTGCTGATGTCTGCAATTGCATTTGCTGATGCTTGTTGTTGCGACGTTCAGGTTAGCCGAGCGGCGCTGCGCACACCCTATATTATTGGAGTGTGTGTGTAAGAGCGGGGTGCGGGACACACACTAGTGGGTCCCCAGGGCCGTCAATCTTGTAGCGCTGGGATAGCGCTACCAATGACGGCCCTGGGGAACATTCTTGGCCAATCCCGGAGTAGTGCTTCGGCCAGGGAGGGCAGGCCAGTGACGGTGACGCGCACGGCGCACCAGTGCCACCATCTCTCGACGCGCGCGGGGCGGGGGACAGTTGAACTGTGTGTGTGCTGTGTCGTGTCGTCGGCTGGGCTGGCCTGGCGCCTCTTTGCCCATAATTTAATTATAGTATACTAATACTGCACTGGTCTGCAGCTGCCACCTGCCAGCCAGCCAGTGCCACCACACAGTCTTGTCCGGTCCCGAGTCCGTCTCCCGCCCGGCGGCCCTCTCCCCAGCACCACCACGCAACTCGCACGAGCAGGCCAAAACAGCATAGCCGTGGGGTCAATGAGTCAGGCCTGGCCGTGTGGTGGTGGTCGTGTCAGCCAGCAGGTCGTGAGTGACTAACTTGTCTTGAGCAGAGGAAGCAGTCAATCAGTGCACGCAGGCAGCACCGCCGGTGAGTCCAGGGGAAAATGTATGCATCGGTGTGTAAGAGAAGGGCGATATCGTCAGCTTCTTCTGTCAGATGTAAGATTTTGCTGTGAATATGGAGAATTGGAAGTGTTCCAATTCTGAAATTAAGAAAGAGCCTCTGAATAGAAAATTCCTAAGGTCTATGGAAGGGGTTTCAGCCTTAAGAGTGCCTCACTGTCACCCGTTCTCCCCTTCACACCACTCCCCACATCTTCCTGTAATCCTTCATATGCCTATCTCACGTCATGCCTTTTCACTCCAACACCTTCTTTCCACTCTTGCCTTCTGTATGCACTTATCTCCTCCACGCCACATACACAGCCCACAAAACACACAAGCACTGCATTCTCTTCCACTTAGACGCGTTCCATAGTTCAACAGCTTCATAAACTTTCCTACAGTTACAATTGGCACATATTGGAACATCGCTTTGGGAACTTTGAAGAAAGGCCAATGACTAAATAGGCATGTCGTCTGCATATCTTTATGACCCACTGACAGAGAAACTCACCCGGCCTTCAGCTTCAACATACAATTGTGTGTAGTCAAACATCCACTCACAGCCTGAACACTGACATCAGGAGGTGACTCAGTTCAAAGTATGTATTAAAAAAAGAGCCATATGTTGCATAAAAAAAATACAGAAAGAATATATTGAAAAAGCAAATCCTCTTACGAAGTGGAAGTAAGTAATACACATATATATATATAGTAATATCTTTTCCTCCCCCTTTTTGGAACTGCATGAGATTCCCACACTGGGATTAATTTGCTATTATACATAACAGTTAACATTGTAATATGTCCCAATATAACATAAAGTGTTCTGATTACATACTGCAGGGTGCTTTCCAAATATCACTTATACTCCCAGAGGCTTATTTACAAACCTCTTGCCCCACTTTTGCGTCATTTTTACATGGAAAAAGGGACGTATGGATGGCGCAAGGGGCGTGTATATGTATCAAAATCTAAATTTGCTAAATCTGGTCTACGGCCCTCGGCAATATGGAATACTGCACTTCTGAGAGAGAGAGGGAGGGGCTTGCTTTACTACTGACAGGCACATCATCAATCTTTGCTCGTCCTATTGTGCAGTGATGTGCTTCCGTTTATTGTGAATAAATATGTTTGAATGTATTATCACTGAAAGAAAGTACAAGGCTTTGTCTGTGTTCCACTTTGCCCTTTTTTACAAATCTATAATTACTGGTGGTTTCTATAGTGATGGAAAAGCCTCAATGCTTGGAGGTGGTGGAGATAATGATGTAGCCTCATGTCTACCATGGTTGAGTCAATTTCTGAATTGGGAGCTTCTTTCGCACTCTTTGTGAATGAAATTAATTCATGTGAGTGAGTGAGCAGGAGCTGGGTAGCAGGCCAGGCAGCACTGACGGGTGAGGTGACGCCCTGTGTGCTGTGTGTCCGAGACTCCGAGTGAGGACGGTTTGGATGGTGGTGGCGCGGGCGGGGCAGGTCTGGAAGCAGTATACTGCAATATATGGAGGACACTCAAACACTTCTGACAGTGGTTACAGTATAAAAATGTGTACACATGTTTGCAAAGTTAATACAAGTTCTTTTATATCTAATGCATTTATTCTTCTAGCCTGGATGACGGGGAGAGAGTGATGGTAGAAAAAGGGAGGGGGGGGGCGGCATTTTTCAATTCTCGCCTAGGGCGGCACAACACCTAGAAACGGCCCTGGGGAGGTGGGAGGAGGAAACCAGTTAGAGGAGGGACCCGGTGGGAAGAGGGAACAAGCATTAAAAATGCAATAGGTCTCGCCTTTCATTAAATTAAAGCCATTTGCTATGCTATACAAAACCATTAGCAAAGCAAATGGCTTTAACTTAATAAAAGGCGAGACTTATAGCATTTTCAATGATTGTTCTACTTGAAACTGCATGAGAGCAAATTTACGATTTGCTGTTGTTCGATTAGCCTGTCCCTGTGGTACCGCGCTTGGAGACACTGTGTGGTGGCGGGTAATTAAATATCATAACCAATCACGGTGTAGCTTGATTATCAAGCCAAACTGTGATTGGATGTGTTTCCTTAAGGGTGACGTGACGTGATGCTTTCCCCTCACACAAGTACATTTTTGAGCAGAAACATGAGGCTGACTCTAGTGGCGTACTGGGAACAAGCAGCATATTTGGTGACCAGAGGGACTGGAACCTAGTATGGAGTTGTCCTTGGCCTCTACGTGGTAAACTACCTCTCATATTCACTTCTGTTTATTTGTCACAACGATCACCACCTGTCCATTCAAAAATTCTTGTCTGACAACTCTCCACAGGGAGCTGCTACAGCCCCATCTTCATGTTTTGTGAACCACCTGAAGGGTCCCACTCTCTCCCTGCCTTCTCTTCACATGCGTTCCAAACGAATGGCCTCTGTACCCGAGGGCACAGTAGAAACAGACATTCACTGCAGTGTCTGGGAAGCTTTTTTAAGCACACTGTATGTTTGTTCGCTTCTAAGCGTCGATGGCTACGATGTTTGGGTTGCTTCTGTGGCATGAGACCATTTTCACTGCACAAAAATGAATGACGAATATTTCCCGCAATGTACCTTTTGAAAATCTTTTCTATGCACAGAGGAAACTGTCTGGACAATTCTCTACAAGTCCATCGTTTTCTAGAACCACAAAGTGGAGCATGCAGGAAAATAACCAGTTTTTGCAAATTATATGTTCTGTTCCATCATTTTGGTAGCTTTAAATAACAAGGTGTGCAAATCGGTAAAACAAAAAAGTCGGTAAACTTGAAGCTGTGAAAATGTCCGTACACCTTAACAAACATCTTTAAAAAGCTGTGCTCTGCCTACGTTGTGCACCCCGAGCCCCGTTGATTGCTCGTGAGTTTCACTTTCTGTGTGTCCACCACCAGGAATTAAAACACACACATGCCAGTTGCAGAGAACCAAGCGTGACGCCACTTACCGCGGATATGAATGTCATGGCTGGAGGGTGGGGGCGGGGAGGCAGCGGGTGAGGGGACGGAGATAGACTGGGCATGGGCACCTGTTTCATGTCCACACTTCCCTGCCACACCGAACACTGGTGTTAGGGTGGGGGAACAGGGAAGGGGAGCGCGGGACTTGAGTAGAAACTTGAAATTGTATGTATGGATGGCATGCATTCTTTACTGTGTTTGGGCTAAGCATACAATTGCCCCAGCTCGAAGTCTTGACACGAAGCTAAGGAGGGCACCAGAGTCAGGCTACTCTTCTGTCAGGAATAACATAAAGCAGAGAGGATCTTTTTGTTCAAAGGCTTATTAACTTCCACATGGATGTTCCGGTCCGCCTACTAATTAGGGTAGAGGTTCACTAAGAAATATCGCATATGGTGGGCAGGTACACACCTCTATGCGCTTTAACGCAAAACTGTCTATAACGCATGTGTGTATTTGCACCTGGAAAATTGCTGACACCCAAACTAAAAGAAGGCAGGGTCATGCACCAGGTCACAGGCTTCCCTAACACGATCCTAAATCAGGAATGTATTTAATAATAGCAAGTAAACAGTTGAGTAGCTTTGAATGGGACTATAATGCATGGCAGACAGCTGCATATCTTAATATTTCTATAGTTCCATGATGTCATTGTAGGATGCTCATGGAGAAGAGATAGATCCCATCTGATGATAATTTGTTTTCTGTATACCACCCACCTGCAACATCAGTTTCACAATTTTGTAATTGTACGGCATACACGGGCAACTATCAGTAAGTTAGCATTACTATCCGCCTCAGCAGCATGAACGACGGAGTTGGCCCTGGCTTCTCGTGAGTTGGACTAGTGACATGTTATCACAGGGTTAAGCTTATAACTCACTGAGTTATCCTAGAATGTTGCTGGACACCTATAGGAATAGTCTGCAACCTCTCATCCGTTCCTTAAAAGAGGGATGCAGGGTGGACCCAAGGTCACATTAGTGTCCTGAGAATATGAATATTTCACTGTTGCAAGCCTGGGCTATTTCCCACTGACATTAGGACAGGCATACAAGTGCAAATGTTGGTTTTGCATCGGTCAACTTGCCAGGCAGGATAATGGCAGTACAAAGTTGCACCGGCGCAATTTACATAATCTGAAAATGTCAGTGCAAAATCGCCACGACACCAGGGCAATTTATATCATCTAGAAAGGCTTTTGCACAATTACACTACTGTGATTGATGTGACACAGGGCTATTTGATTTAATATTTAGCTGCAATAAATACACCCTGCCTTTGTACGGCCAGTTACTCCATACCCCTTCAGTGTGAGGTGAATTGGTTTTACTTCTCCCCTGTACTTAGATTGTGATTTTACGTGCATTGCACATTACAGTAGCTGTATAACATATAATGAAGATAGATATGGGGCAGTTTTTAATGTGTTCAATATTCCAAGACTATATGTTCCCACTGCTTTATAAGCATTGCTTCATCACTAAATTCATTTCCTTTAAAATGCACAATTTATCAATCTTTTTTCTCTGGAATGTTTATCCATTAAGCCTGCCCGCAACATAAAAGTCATACCCAAATTTTACGCCCAACCACTTTCAAATGTCACCAGCTGCCACTGATTTTTCTCCCATATCAACAAGTTAGCTTTGCCGCGCCCAGCACGGAAATATACTACCTATGTGAACAGAACCAATTTGCCTTTTACAGGCTTAATCCCCAAACCTATATGGCCCACTTGGTGGTGGAACAGTTTATGGCTAACCTGACACCACTGTTAAATGTATCATGCAAAAAGCTGGTCGGCTGAGATCAGCATGGTGCATGGCACGCTGTAGGCCTGGTGCATACTCAAGTCCAGAGCAAAACTCGAACTGATGCATTCACATGCGCTTCCAATACCACACCACCAACACTTCAGTCTGACAAGTGATGATAATGTCATATCTAGCTACAGACAATAACGACTGTGAAATAGGCGGTGGCTCTATGAAGAGGAAATATTTATCTCCTCAGGCCACATTAACGGACGAGACACACACAACCCTCAAGATATGTTTTTATTCATCAAATAGCAAACTTCGCCTGATTCACTCAAGATACTTTCATAGACTCTCCTATACAGCGTTTGTGAAATAGAAATGGGGCATTAGGCAAGATTCTCATTGTGCAAGATTGCAGGCAGTGGAAGCAAGCGTTTATGCACCTGGCGTGGGGTTTCCCTGGGATGAGGGGTTTCTGAAGAGCGGTGCTGGAGTCCCTGTCAAAGATGATAGACATGCCGGGCATCCTCAAGCTTCAGATGGCACTATTGGCTTGGGTTACAGCAATTGAGCCCCAACACTACTGTTAGATAAACGTCTGGTTGCGTGCCAAAGGGGAAGGGTAGTATGCCAATGTGCAAAACGTGAATGTTGGACTTGATCCACAGTAATGAACAACTAGAAACATACACATGGATGCTCCTGGAAATGACTCGCCCGAGAGACATATGGGCCCCTTTGCGCCGACTCCTCAGGACAGGGACGACAATTGTGGAAGTAACTAATCTAGGAGTTGAGTGAAATGGGATGATCTTGGACCTGAAAAATGGAAGCAATATGGTCGTCAGAACCCCCTGGATACACATTTAAAGGAAATATGTAGAAGAGCGAGAAGCCCGTGCATCCACTATGTCCATGTGCCGCTGCTGCGCAATCACTGTGGTCAAGGGTAAGCACATTTTATGTCTGCTGTGGAATAAGTAGCTGAGGAAAAAATGATAATGTCTTGTCTGACACATTTTAGCCCTTTGTCTGGTTGACCACTTAACTGTTGATTCTGTACTTTGACGAAAATGTAATAAATAAAATTAAAATATCTAATCATAAATATTTATTTTTTAAATGGGTGCAAATTTGCTTCCGTCAAATATAACTTCATTGAACCTTAACACCATTATGTTGTAGGACCGTTAGATAAAATGCAAGCTTAAAACAAACTGATTAAGGGAAAGATCAACAAAGCACGCGGGCCATGCAATAGGTTCAGAAACACATGGTGCATTTTAGATTTTGAGTGACGAGGTACTCCCCTGTTTGTGAAGATTAAAAAAAAATCCCACTGGGGTTGCGTAAACGTACATCCATATTTTGCGCTAACAACCAAACATGAACTCTCACACACGACCCGAGTCTCACAGATTTACATTAGTAACTCATTTAACCTGAGTTTTATGGACTTTTAGAAAAAACCTAAAAGTGCACAGTGCAGGAAAGAAAACAATCTTAATCACCGTACGTGATCGCATCTGTGTCTACGTCACGATAGTCTTTATGCACTATCATCAGGCTAGAAGCTATGCAAGCTAAAAAAGGCACGACATGTCCTGATTTAGTTAAAAAATACATTTGGGGGAAGTCACCTAAAACAGAGAAACCTGCTCTCATAAAAACCAACACTCAGCAAAAAAAATCCTGGTACCTCATGCGAAAAATCACCTGTTCACATCCGTTTACGGACTCTCCTCATGAGCAAGGCAGGGCAGCGTTTTATGTGTTAGTTCCCTATGAGCAGAAGTAAATCCCTGCATAAATCAGACCTCTTCAGGTGATTCGCTTCTGCCAACAATGGGGAAACAAGACATCAGCGTTTAGTTGCGTCGGCCGCGAAATGGATCCAAAAAAACCAAGCTGGAGGCAGCTCGGGCGCAGCACGTCTTCCGGAGATGTGCGCGTTCACAGAGCACAATCGGCTCGGGCACAGGCCAATAGCCGCTCGTGCACAGCTCTGTACTCCCTTGGCTGTGAGCACGGTGACTGTAATACTCGCTATGACGCACTCCATTCTACGTCTTCCGGAGACGAGCACACGCACACAAGCTGTTCCAATGTGAAGCGCGGGAAGCGCGTTCACGGATTCCAATGTGAAGCGCGGGAAGCGCGTTCACGGACGTGAATCGGCTCGTGCACCGAACTGTAGCTGGTCTATACTCCCTTCCCAGCCAACGTAGCAGCTATAATACTCGCTGCCGGCGGCAGCGCTTCGCGCTGCGAACGGCAGCGAGCCCTAAAAAAATAGCAGGAAAAGGCAAAGCAGAGGGCAGAAAAACGAGTAGATAAAGCAAAACCGAGGGCAGAAAAAGGAGCTGAAAAACGCAAAACAGAGGACAGTAAAACAAGAAGAAAATGCAAAACAGAACAATAGAGGGGAAAACAGGGGGCAGGAAAGCAAGCCGAAAAGTAAAAACAGAGCAAAAAAACAAGCAGAAAAAGGCAAAACAGAGGGCAGAAAAAACGAGTAGAAAAGGCAAAGCAGAAAAGAAGAGTGCAAAATAGAGGACAGAAAAACTAGCAGGAATGGCAAAACCGAGGGCAGAAAAACAAGCAGGATAGGTAAACCAGAGCTGAAGAGGGCAAAACAGGGGGCAGAAAAACGAGCAGAAAATGCAAAACAGAGTTCAGAAAAGCGAGCAGTAAAGTTAAAACAGAGCAGAGGAGGGCAAAACAAAGGGCAGAAAAACAAGCAGAAAAGGCAAAATGGAGGGCAGAGAAACAAGCAGAAAAGGCAAAATAGAGAGCAGAAAATTAGCAGGAAAGGCAAAACTAAGAACAGAAAAACGAACAGGAAAGGCAAAACAGAAAGCAAAACAACTAGCAGAAACAGGCAAAAAGAAGGCAGAAAAACAGGAAGAATAGGCAAAGCAGACCAAGAAAAGAGCAGAGGCAGCACAAACAGAGGGCAGCAGGTTGACACATTAGAGAGGTTAGCACAAACAGAGGGCAGCAGGTAAACAGGCAGCAGAGGGTACCAGACTGCAGCTAAGCTGCACAGGAGAACTGTCGTAGGGGGAGTCGGCACGAGGACCTGCTCCTTGAATACACAAATATTCAGAAATAGACTACAGTTCAGCTGAAGCTCCTAGTTTTTTTTATCAATATCACAGGGATGTGAAAGTCATCCATAGCTAATAATCAAATAAAGACATCTTATAATTCCTTGCTTATGTCCAAGCATGAGAATACATGTTTTATCCGTGTTCCTCTATGGCGAATTCTGCTATGTACGCTTATGCACTGCTGACAAGTTATTTTGAGGCTTGGTGGAACTTGCCACCAGTTAGAAACAACTGAGTGAAATAGGCACAAGAGTAGTATTGAAGGTCACACTATTGAATGAGCATAGTGCATGGGTACACATAGATATTAAACACAATCAGAAACAAGGAGGTCTTGGCAGCTGTAGCATTGGTGGGGCTCAGTGAAACACTCTTTGGTGGCAATCCTCCAATACCTCCTTCTTTCTTTATATACTCACTAGCAGCCCGTCCCAACGTTGTCCGGGTATGAATTGCTGCCGGCCAGTAGTATATTGTTTTGTAGGATTTTGTTTTGATAGCATTTCCTATCTGTGACAGGCCTGTGATACGCTCCGATTCACAGTGCACTGCTGATGCACTTAATAGCGCGCGTTCAGTAATGTGTGAACTCGAGTTTCCTTACTTTATTTTTCCTTGCAATATTATATAGCACGAACTCGACAACATGGCATGAGCACAATTTACATTACAGAAGAACACGTTCATTTGTGGTAGGCACGGGGAGACAAAGCGATTTGCCTGAAATCACAGGATGTTGAGCTGATGCGGAGATTCGAACGTAGCTCCCCAGCTCTAAAGTTCGCAATTCTAGAACTTGTGGCGGGAGGTGTGTCTAAAAGTGTATGTCAGTGCTGGCCATCAATGAGAGAGACCTGTGCATTTTTCAAATGGGTGGTGAAAAAATATGAGTATGTTGCTGGAGATGTGGGCCGCCGTGCCACCAATGTACTTACCGGGGGAGGGTAAACACTCATTATTCCGCAACTTTCTTTCCGCATACCAATACTCCGCATACTTCCATTACGAAAGTACCATGACTCCGCAATGCCATTATAACGCATTACAAAAGGGGATGATGGACGGAGCGTTTGAGCAAATCAAACACTCACCCCCAGCCAACTGATCTGGGTTTAATCCATCACCATTCTTTAGCTCACTCAGCCACCCCAGTTCAGACATTGCCATATGCAAATCAGTCTGACCCTGTGCCTCATGGGAACAGTCCAGCCCGAACTGCCAAGCCATGTCTTCCCTGGACCGGAAACAAGCATCCTGGGACCGGTTTCGGATTCATCATCCTCATCAGCCAGGCTATCTTGAATCCAGTGGCCAAGTGAGCAAGGGACTCACGTCTGAGCATACCCTGCCAACGTAGGGCGAACAAAGCGATACAAAAGGGGATGATGGACGGAGCGTTTGAGCAAATCAAACACTCACCCCCAGTCAACTGATCTGGGTTTAATCCATCACCATTCTTTAGCTCACTCAGCCACCCCAGTTCAGACATTGCCATATGCAAATCAGTCTGACCCTGTGCCTCATGGGAACAGTCCAGCCCGAACTGCCAAGCCATGTCTTCCCTGGACCGGAAACAAGCATCCTGGGACCGGTTTTGGATTCATAATCCTCATCAGCCAGGCTATTTTGAATCCAGTGGCCAAGTGAGCAAGAGACTCACGTCTGAGCATACCCTGCCAACTTAGGGCGAACAAAGCGATACAAAAGGGGATGAGATGTGACGTGAGTCCCATGCTCTCCACACTGCTCAGACGTGAGTCCCATGCTCTCCACACTGCTCAGACGTGAGTCCCATGCTCTCCACGCCACTGGATTCAAGCAAGCCGGGCTGAAGACGGCTGGAATGCCAGAAACCGGTCCTCGGAAGCTTGTTTCCGGTCCAGGGAAGGCATGGCTTGGCAGTTCAGGCTGGACTGTTCCCATGAGGCACAGGGTCAGACTGATTTGCATATGGCCATGTCTGAACTGGGGTGGTGTGGAGTGCCAAAAAACGATGGATTTGGGCCCAGATCTCTGTACTGGGGTGAATGTATGACATTGTTCTGCATTCTGTCCATCAACTATGGTTTTTGCAATTATAACACATGGCATTACATTTTATATGCTTTTACCACACATACATTTACAACGAAATTCGTTGTAAATGCATGAATGGTAAAAGCATGTTTTTTAATGTTTGGATAAGGTAAGTATGGGTATAGGGGTATATTTTTTGGGGTACTGAGGTATATGTTTTGGGGTGTTTGGGTATTTTAAGGGTTCAGAAATAGTTTTGGGTTATGTGGTACAGGGGTAGTTTTAGGGTTTAGGGATATGTATGGGTTTTGGGGTACAGGGGTATTTTTAGGGTTCAGGGCTAGGTTTGGGTTTTGGGGTATAGGGGTATTTTTAGGGTTCAGGGGTAGGTTTGGGTTTTGGGGTACAGGGGTATTTTAAGGGTTCAGGGCTAGGTTTGGGTTTTGGGGTACAGGGGTATTTTTAGGGTTTAGGGCTAGGTTTGGGTTTTGGGGTACAGGGGTATTTTAGGGTTCAGGGGTAGGTTTGGGTTTTGGGGTACAGGGTTATTTTTAGGGTTCAGGGCTAGGTTTGGGTTTTGTGGTACAGGGGTATTTTTAGGGTTCAGGGCTAGGTTTGGGTTTTGAGGTACAGGGGTATTTATAGGGTTCAGGGCTAGGTTTGGGTTTTGGGGTACAGGGGTATTTTTAGGGTTTAGGGATAGGTTTGGGTTTTCAGTACAGGGTATATTTATAGGGTTAAGATGGGTTAGTGTTTAAGGGTGTTGGAGTATTTTAAGGAGTAAGGGTGGGTTATGATTATGGGGTGCAGGGGTATTTAAAGAGAGCAGGGTGGGATTAGCACACGATATGAGACATGGCATGAAGGGCGGAACATACCACATGCCCCCAGCGTTTGTCACGCCCCCAGCACACGCCCACAGCACAACGCAGACAAGCGCACAAGGGACTACTTTCCTGGCACGGTTCTTTTACCTTTTAAATGTATATGGTGTGTGTCTGCATAGCCTATGTCCTTCTGCTGCAACTGCCCTTTCCAACACTGTATTGGGTGTTGTGATTGGTGCTGTGGTTCCTGAGATTACCCGCCTCAAAGGTTTGGGCTCTCTCTTTATTATATTAGTATGGACTACCACCTTCTAATGGTGCCCTCATCTCTCTATAGCCCTTCTCACTTTTTATTTCTTTCATAGCACTGACATGAAACACACATTAAGCACACCATTAGCACACAGGAATCATGCAAGTGTAAAAAGTAATGTGTCGGAAATGTTACATAAGACAATGAGGGCTTCAAGGTGTAAGATTCACATATCCGCCATATTGGTGAGCATTGTGTTTTAAGAGTGCTTGTTCTAGAGAAACACAAACTCAGTATTTAAAACATAACACAGTAGTTGGGGTTGTTTGCACTAACAAGAATTTATTACTATCAAAAGGAACAATTTTTAGCAAACGTAGAAAAATGAAAGATTGGAGAAAAAAACAATAAAGTTTTAAACTTAGTCGTGCTGTTTGCCTGCAAGATTTTGTCGTTGTTACAAAAGCAGTAACCCACTGAGGTATCTTCATAAAATACAAATCTGAGATCTGAATGTTACATATTGTGCTTTGCAGCAGGCACATCAACCTTCTGTGGTACTTTATGATAAGTCAAAACTGACTAGAAAAAACACAGCTTTCGTCAGTGAGTACAGTAATTATCAGCTTTATCTTGGCATTATTATTATCCCCTGAAAATTGCTGGGAACTCAAAGATCTCTGCAGTAGGCGCCTTAAACCCCATAAGACACATTAAAATGCAAGCTTGGCAGATGGCGTGACAGCATCTGCTGTACCATGCCCTGAAGCCAGCACTGAAAGGTGGAGCCCTGGGAACCTCTGCAACTACTCTGGCAGTATTCCAAAAGGAATGCACGCAGAGGGAAGGTCGGAAAGCGCCCTGTCAAAAAGTAGTGATACCCCTCCAGGGCATGACCTCCAATCCGACAGTGATCAGTGTAAAGTGATCTGCAGTATCAAAGGCAGCCAAAAGGTCTGAGAGAATTGGAGTGAATTCCCAGCCAAGATGTGCTGTCAGCTGTAAGTCAACCAAGAAACCCAGAATGGGTTTCAGGCCGCGTCGAAGACAGAAACAGGTGCCAGCCACTGACTTGGCTGGACCTTCAAATGAGAAGGCGCTGTCCTAGATTCTTAACCACGGTTTTCGGTTGGGGGGTTCCCAGGACCTAGGGCCAGCATTGGTTGCTCCATAAATGGGTATCTAAGCCCACCAAAAGCACCTCAGAGTTGATGGAATTTAATTGCAGGTTGTTGTCTGCCATCCAATCAGAGATGGCCATAGGATTGTCTTGAAATTTCGCCGGATCTTGCTTGGAGTTATTGAAGAATGTAAGCACCAAATGGGTATCATCGGCATATGATATCATGGCAATATTGCGAGCTTTTGCCAGCAGAGACTGTTTTTCTGCATTAGGTGGGATCTTGGCTGGCAGAGGATCTATAGGGACATGAGTTTCCATATGACCCATCAGCTTGGATCTCAATTAAAGCTGAACAATTCACTGGAAGTTTGCAGAGTTACTAGCAGAAAGAGCTGCGTGTTTTAGTAGGGGAGGACGGGGACAATTTTATTGCAGACAAAACATTTCCCGATTGGCAGAGAAGGCAGGGAATCCCACATGGCCTTGCAGGCGAAGGGCTACTCTGGGAAAAGAGTCTGAAGATGAGTCTCACTTCCAAGTCTTAGCCGGGAAGAGTCTTCAGGGAATTCAAGAGAGGCTTGAAGAGTCGTGGCTCCAACTTAATAAGGTGTTGACTGACTCTCAAGGTTGTTACTTTCCAGTTACACTTTTCTTCCCAGATATTCGTAAATTTATTGGTGGGGTACTTCACGGTCTCTATGAAGCAGCCTTCCAAATGTTGAATAATTGTAAGTATTATTATATGAGAGTTCGTGCAATATTTTAAAAAAACTATTTAGGAGAGCTGACTGCATCCTCATTATGCTTTCAATAACATAGAGCCTTGGTTTCCTGAATGGCAGCTTTGCATTCGAACGATCCATTACCTATCTGGGTTTGATGTTCTTGGCTAGCGGAGCTCACCTAAATAGAACATCTTTTATTTGAGGGTCGAATATGAGATGGGGTGCTTTTTTGGGGGTTATGGGTGCTTCCCACCCTTATCACAAAACTCATCCTTGTTTACAAGAGGCCAAAATCTCTGGAAATCTTCATGAATTGAATCACCATTTCGATTCCAACAGGATCACTGGACTGTGTAACTTCATCCCTCTATTAGAGATACGGGGGAGGCAACAAAGATACAAGAATCTGGAATAACTGTATGTCCTATGCAGATATCTGCAAACCTTTAAAATGCATGGAACATACTTACATAGACCTTTTAGGTATAATGTTTTATACAAAATATAGTGTATGATGTATATGGTCTGGCACTATGGATGGTGAATCCCTGGACTGTTGCGGCTCACTTCCAATAAGTACACTTCCCTGTCATATAGTTCTGTGAAGGATAGGTACAAAGTGCCTAATCTGGTTTGTCTCTCTAACTATATCACAGCAGATAATAACAATATCAATTCAGAATTTCAGTACAAATGCCGTCTCAGTGCTGCCCTGAAGTGCTTCTTCCTGGAAGATGCCGATTTTTGATACTAGGATCACGGTTTGTACAATGAGTCCAACACGTGGGCTATTATCAGATCCTGAAATCAACCAAAAGGCTTAACTAGATCATGCTATTTACCATGGTAATAGTTTCCTATTTTTTCTCTCACACTCTCTCTCTCTCTCAAACACACACAGACACACATCCACACACACTCACACACACACACACACACACAGACACACAGACACACACAGGCACACACAGGCACACACACACACACACACACATAGGCTCCCCACTCTGTCTCTCTTTATTTATACATCTTCCCCATGGTCCTCTGTTACAAGACAAAGGTGCAGCGTGCCTGAACTCCCAAGAGCTGGGGAGAATGCCATCCTGACTTTCCATATTGCACCTTGTATTCCATCTACTCCATGCATCTCAATCTTTTAGAGCAGCTTTTGAGGTGAGAGACAGGCCACCAGACCTTTGACCCCACGCGACATCACATGGCCTCGGATCCAATTACTGGCTCCAAGATCATGGGATGTCTCGAGATCAAAGGTAAAGTGACATCACATTACCTTTGGTCCTGTGACATCACAGGAAGTGATGTAAATGTTCTCACATCTATTCAGCATCCATTATAAAACAAGTTAATGTAAAACATCTCAAACTCATGTTGTTGTCAATTTGGGTCCTGCCATGTTATGCCCTGCTGCAGCCCAGCCAATGCCACTGACTCTAGCTTGGGCGGAATGTCTCGCTGTGGGTCAGCCCATAACCCATGAGAGCGGGCGAGCCAGGATGGAGGTGAGCCCAGCATTTCAGCACTAACTTTGTCCTTCCTCAACCTTCGATACTTGTATATTCTGAACATACAGGCGCATGCATCAAAGGTTTTTGCGATTGCAAACGGTGCGAATCGCAAAATCTGCTTTTGGAATGCATGAAGGGTGAAGGCCCTCGCATTTTGAGAATTCACAAATATTTGCGAATTCTCAAATTGCAATTGCATTTAAGGAATTGCATTTTGCGATTCCTTAAATGTAATGCATGAACCTTTAAGAAATTGCGATTTTGCAATTAGAGGGAGCAAATTACCATGAGGTTGAACCTCATGGTAATTTGCAAAAACTATGAAAAATGCACTTTTGTGCATTTTTCAAAGATTCAAGTTGTGCACTCACATGCCCTAAGGGCATGTGTGTGCACAACATATGTGCACAGATTGATTTCAGGGGTGCAACAGGGTGTCCGTTGGACACCCCTGCACCCTTGAAATCGCATTCTCAATTTGCGATTCGCTAATTGCTAATCGCAAATTGAGAATGTCTCATTCATTCCTATGGGCCTCTAGGCCCGTAGGAATGAATGGGGGGGTATTCCTTAATTGCGATTCGCTATTTGCGAGTCGCAATTAAGGAATTTTAAGAAATCGCAATTATTTTAGCAAATTCTTGATGCATTGGATTTTGCAATTCCTTAATTGCGATTCCTTATTTTTCGCAATTAAGGAATCGCAAAATGCAATATTGATGCATTTACCTGTTAGTGTAGCAAACCAAGTCGTGAAATGATTGAGCACAAATTATAATTATTGTCCTTTGGTGGCAAGAAGGAGATATTCATCCAGCCCGTGAATTGCACAAAGTATATTTAGGAAACCTTGGTTCATATTGCATCTTTCCCACTTGACCAATTTTTTTATTTCTACGTAAATCACATAATTTCTCTTGTCTCTGTTTGATTGTCACATCTGAGGCCATTGAGAAGGAATCTAGATAAAGTTGCTCTCTAGTTAAATGCTTCACTTATGTACGTCTTAGTAGGCAATACTCTTACAAGTCTTGTACGAGAAAGGATGTTTCGCCCTAATCCTGTTTAACCTGCTAATGGTCTTCGACAGAGTGGACTACATGGTGATGGGTACATGTTCCTGGGTGTCCCGGGAGCCTTGGACAGCCCTATACAATGAAACCATACATAGATGCAAAGAAAAAGCCGGCATTACCACTTCTTCTGATGCAATTGTGGTGAAATGCAAGGTAATGCCTTTTATATCTCTATGATTTTGGTTGAAATGCGCCACTGTCCTGGGACATTGAAGCAGCATTGGGACACTGAGGCAGAATAGATGCCATTTACAAGGTTACCAAATGGATGCAGTTACTCACTAGTAAAGTAAAAAAAGACTTAAGAAGACAAGTGGTGCACAAATCAAAGCCCTTTTACATTGTTTAGAAAGTTTGTGTGGGGGGAACTTTGTCTAGGTATCACTGGCCTTACCACCTCATGCCACATACGGGCCACTGCTTGATGGAGAGTTGCGCTCTCAATGATCATTGCGTCCTCTGTTGCTCGGGTCGGGCTTTGTCTTTATCTGCTGAGCTGTGACATTTCACCACTGTCCACACTCCGACCTCTCAGCTCACAGCTCAGCGGCAGGCAATGCGCAAGAGAATGGAGCACAGCCTTGGCATGGGTTCCTTTGCGGGTCCTTGGTCACCACCACCACCTGAAGACCTAGACAGTTAAGAGAAGATACTCCTTCACTCATAATTGAAGACTGAATGGCTGTCCGGTGAACTGATCCACAATGTGAAGGACACTTCTCATAAGCAATGGCTGAAGTAGCCAATCCATTGCCCCTTTCTGTTTATATTACCTGTGAACTGATCCAAAATGTAACTGTTCCTCCCAACATGCAATGAGATTCCAGAAACTGTGGCAAACTTTTAATCTGGCTTTAAACCTAGCTTAAAAATAGAATGGAGTAAAAAGGCCAATAGTTTCTTGGTGGAGGGGAAGCGTGGATCAAAATGGAGGAACACGCGAGTGCCATCGCCCTGGGTGGACACTCTGCCACATTATTTGGACAATTTAAGAATAGGTTTGCTTGGGCATTTTCCATAGAATGTGGTAACACCAGGAGTTTGACAGAAAAAAATAAAATACGTCTTTGTGTTTCACGAGGTTGAGTGATGTGTGTAGGCCTGTCTGCACTTGTTGTGTTGAGGTTTAAATGTTTGTTTCCCCATGGAAACAACTGTGGAAATACTTTTGTGATGCAGCGTTGCCAAGATGAGGAAACATCTGTTTTAAGAAACGTGACTAATATTTGTATTTCGTGGGGTGGTAATATAAATTCAAGATTGTTATTCATCCGAGTGTGACACGCCCCTGCAGCCTGGAAATGGCAGTTGACTTCCTGTATACGATAGGGATTTTAACTGGCGGTTCGAGTCTGGGCAGGTTTTATGTGAATCTTGTGCAGGTTAATGAAATGGTGCTTATCATTATTAAATGGATGCCACTAGTACCTGTCTGTGCCCAGGATAACACTGTAAATGTGCAGGCACCTGCACGCCGCTGCCAACCAGCAGCCAACATGCCCTGCTGTTGTGTCACTCTGCTTTGGGCATCTTAGCCACACTGAGCCTTGGATTAGGTGAACCCAGAGAGCGGAGGCACTTTATTGAATATCTTTTGTTTGCAGCTCATGGGAATTGTGAACTTGAAACCAGAGGGAACATCTCTTCCTCACTGCAATGAGCGAACTGATTACAGGTAGACTTACCTCTGGGGATTGCACTGCTTGCTCTGCAACAAAGTTAGGGAATGTTTCAGCACATCAAATCCTGCCCAAGTATTTACAGAGATCCAAGCCATGCTAATGGGTGCCTAATTGACATGCATGTGCATTCACTACAATGTTAATTGGCGGATCTCCCACACTGGCAAACCTGGGGTCTCCCTCTGCAGACTGGTGAAACCCCGGTGTGAGAAGCACCAGGTTTTCCCCAGTGGAGCCTCGGCTGGCTGTGCTGATGCCAATCCTTGGACTGGCAGCCCACCCACCACTAGGCTGGCGGGTCCCAGCAATGCCCTCCAGGACGCTAAAGATGATGGGCCTCCTTGGGGTGAACCTGCATGGCTGGGGGTGGTGCTTCACCTGATAATCTTTAAGTGGCACTTCAAGCACCCCCAGCAGAGCTGCTACTTTCTGCACAAAAGGCCTCGGAAACGTGTCCAGCAAGCACTGACTGTGCCAATATCGGTGGCAAAACATGTCTGCCTGTGATTAATTCAGAACACTATGGACTGCATCCCCTGGAGTGCTTTGGGGAGGATGGTGCTGCCTTGCTAGCAGTAGGCCTCACACTCGTTTGACTGTTGGGTTCCTGCGGGAGTCTAAGGCAGACGCGCCTGTACGCTTAGGAGTGAAAAGCCATCGGCCAGGCGAGAGCTGTGCTCACTTCCTGGCAGGATGCTCCTCCCATTGACTGTTCCGTTTTCATTGCTTCAATGAGTGCTTTGCCATCCTATACTGGTGATGGTGACCATCACTTACATGCACTAGAGCTGGCATAAACTGCATCTTCATTTTCCAAAGAAGATGAGAAATGTATTCCTTGGTATCCTTTCTGCTGAAAAAGGGCTCACTTTGAACAGCCCACTGGTTTCTTGTGCACTGCCTGTGGTGCATGGCTTTACTTGCTTACCTCCTGCAGTGTGTGTGCAGCAAATGCTCATATATGGCATAAAGGTTAGGCAACTAGCATGCGATGGTCAATAGTACACAGAGTTTGCACTGTAGTGCTAGCTTCACCCCTTTCCTTCTCTGCTCTAAATCATAAACCACGAATCTCCGAGGTCTGGAACTCTTACCTGCCAGCATTCGAAGCATCCAGGAGCATAAACACTTCAGAAGACAGTTGAAGACCAAACATGGCTATTTGCAAGGTAACTACATCATTCCACATCCAGGGTAAAAGAACCCAGAAAGACAATCGCACCGTCAAGCTCAATCTTCAGCTTCCAACCCACAGATGGGAAACAACCCACCCAGCAAGCTACTGTTCACATCCAGGTAAGCTGAAAAGGCTGAGATATGGGTCACCTAGGTACGATATAGTGATGCCAATTCATACATATCATTTCTGTCCCACACTAACAGCGATGGCTGGTACCGGCAAGTGCGGTGAGGAGGGCAGGGCGCAGAGGAGGGGAAGTCAACAGACAATGGACTAGGTATTATTTATTTATTTAGTTATAGCTATTCCTTCTTCTGTCGACTTCCTCTCCTCCCACCCAGCCCGCCCGCCCGCTCCGCCCGCCTCACCGCATTTACCTGTGCCGGCCGCCACTGCACACTAATACTAATACCAAAACACTAAAACCCTTGTGCCACTTTTGCTCAATTGTTAACATGGGAAAAGTGATGTGGGGTGGCGCAAGAGGTTTGCAAATAAACCCTGCAGTGTTCAGCAGCCAACTGTCCCTTACACCTCTTACATTCACGTAAGACATATCTGCGACGAGGATTGTCCATCTCCAGTATTGTACCAGCCAATAAACCGGCCATGTTGGCATGGAATAACTGAAGAGATCTGTCACACTCTGCTGGCTATTTGAAGGAGTTTAATATAGTCCACCACTACAGCTCTCAAATAACTATACAGTATCACTGCACTGCTTCTTTACACCTCACAATGACACTCAGATATGGGATGAAAATATTAATGCCCATCCTAGAAGACTAGAAGATCACTTCACATCTCTCTCTCTCTCTCTCTCTCTCTCTCCATTTCTCTCTTCCCCCCCTCTCTCTCTCTCTCTCTCTCTCTCTCTCTCTCTCTCTCTCTCTCTCCCTCTTCCTCCCTCCCTCCCTCCCTCTCTCGTAGGAAAGACCAGTGCAGTACCCAGCTAAGTAGAATATCATTGTAAGAAATAACGGAAAGGGGCCTGCAGAGCTGTTCAACGCTGCCAGCTTATTGAAAACCATATTAGACCATTGGAATGTTGGGTGCTCCATTGTAAACAATTGAGTGCTTCAGGCTTCTAAGGGCCGATAGAAGCCTGGAGCATCAACATTCCAATTTGTTTTTAAAGGCCTCACAGTCAAGGGTTCTATTTGGGGTTTCTGAGTGTTCAGGAAAGTTGGCGCCTGTGCTAGTAGCGGTAAGTGTAAGATGTAGAGAAGAAATGTTGGACGGTGCAATAAGTCGCATCACGAGACACTACTCGTCTCGTTCCGCAGGCGCTAACCCAGATCGCCGTGAAGACGGTAGCACCCGTCGTTCATCACATTGTACCAGGATTATCTGTCATGGTACCTCCCGCTAACCTGTAATTGCTGGGTCGGAAATATCACCGGCAACGTGAACACTATACCTCTGGAATCATTCAGCCCTGAAGAGTCACGGGCCGAGTGCCCGCCTGACGAAACACGTTTTGGCTGGTTGTTTGTTTTTCGTGGATGTCACTCTTCCAGCAAGGAGGAGTCAATACACTGCATTTGAAAGAAACCATACATATGGGTCTACCTTGTTTCATTTAATTTTACTCTGTTTTGCACCAATGAAGACTTCCAAATATATTTGATAGAACGTGTGCACAAGACTTTCGTTGTAAAGGCCTCACAGTGCCTGAAGTAATTTCAACTCCCTCCGGCTCCGTGAGGCCTTTGTGTTTTACAAATTAGAACATTCTGCCCTCTAAGGGCGGAATGTCCTAATAGCCTTAGAGCCCTTCATAGCGGGCTCTACCGGCCATTAAAGGCCTGCGTCCTTGTGAAAGGCCCTCTGCTTCAGTTCGGGCCTTTAATGCTGGAGAGGGCATTTATTGGCTAGTATTGCCCACAACGGCGGGCTCTAACACTATATTCGAACAGTGGAATGTTGAGCGCTCCATTGAAGACTATGGAGTGGCACGGGGCTAATAATGACTGGTATAAGCCCAGAGCTCCAGCATTCCAATGTTTCTCTTCATGTTTCTCTCTTTTAAATGTAAAACACTCTACCCTTAGTGGGTGAAATGTTCTAGTAGCCTTAAAGCCCTTCTGCCCCTGGCTTTACCGGTTGCTAAAGGCCCGCTCCCTCGTTACAGGCCCATAACTCGGGTTCATGGCCTTTAACATCTGGTATAGCCCTCAGCAGCGGGCTATGAGGCTATAAACTACACATCTGTCTCTCAAACCACTGCTCTGTACTGCTTTCCATAACGTGATAACCACATCTCTCTGGTCATCATACACAACATGGAAACACATCCCACATAGGATTACAAAACAAAGACAACACCCTTCCAAACACAACCCCTTAATGGCTTCTCTTACTGCTTATGCAGATAAGAACTTCAGTGCCTCACTCATGAGTAGTAAGCACTGTATAAACGATGCCACAGAATACAAGTGTTCTTGATAGGATGCTCTGAGCAGCCTCCAAGTGCTCAACAGGAGCCCATTCTGACTAATCTGTCACCAGCTATTGGAGGAGTGGGAGTTTCCATTGCACAGAGAGGAGAGTTTGGTGTTCATGGAGACCTTTGTAGGGATTGGTGGGGGGGTTTATAGAGACACAGTCCACACCTGCATGAAATGAGCAGAGGCTGCAAGACTATCATTTGTGGGCTGAACAGAAACTTACGGTTCTTTGTTCCATGCCTGCTTGAAGTGGGGGAGGGGCACTGGTGCTCCTTGCTAAGCCCATTGATGCCTGCAGCCTTGTATTCCACCGGTTAATGCATCATCTGTCATTTCAGCACTGACAACATTCGCCTGTAATATGCCAAATTGATTGGCTTGGCTAACACTGGTTTCAAAATGTTGATTATTTTAATAATACTTGTTTTCTTTTTTAATTGTTTAGCTTTCTCCAGATGTCTATATCTCCTGCATAGCTCTATTAATTAAGGTGAATCATCTCCTTTTATATGGGTTCATATTGCCAAATTGTAGGTGGAAACTTGAATTACTAAATGTTATTACTAAAATATGTTGATTAGCGGTGTTGTAAAGAGTAGGAAGCACCTCAGCAAAAGTTATGAATTGATGTTTGTGCTGCTATATTTATAGTGAAGAGGAAAAACTGAACGTTATATGCCTGGAAGAAGGAAAAACAGCAAATATTTCATCACCTCTACTGACCAAATAAAGGGGTTGTTGCTTTGCACATTTTCTACCCGTGCCATTCCTAAATTGAAATTCCGACGCACCGGGGGCGTGGCTTGGACGGCAATGAGGATGGGCGCCTAGGTCCGTTACCTCCGTATTCCCGAGGGGAAAAACCAGCGATTTGACCAGTGAAACGAGCACCGTTCGGAATAAAAAGAAGACCCCAAGACGTCGGACCACCTGGGGCACAAACTGGTACAACGCAACCCACCACTGGAGATACAGCAAAGACTCTGCCAGGCGGTACGCACAGAAGGGGAAGACAGGCGAGAGCTCAGCAAAATGGCGCCCAAGAACAACGGGGAAGCGAAGTGAGTGCATTGAGTGGCCCACTACACTTCAAGTGCCCGCAGAAGGAACGCAATCCAAACACGGTGGTCCACCAAGCCCTCCGATCGCTATAGCCAGCATCTACCTGCCAAGTAAGTGCCGGTCGCGCAGGGAAGGAGTGGTGGTAACCGCACAAGAAACGCGGCAGCCAAGCCCGAAAGTAAAAGTGTTCAGCTGGAAGCCACCATCTTCCTGGTAGCCGTACCCTACTCTCGACGATCGACAACGATGTGGCGAGAACAAGGGAACCACCTGATAGCTAGTGGCGCCACATGATAAGTCGGTAGGGGACATAAGCAACAGCGGCACGGTTAGAGTGGAACTGAGATGATGCGAAGAGGTGACCCCGCACGCTTATGATCGGCACCTAGAACACAAAACCCACCCGACTGGGACTCACCACAGGACAGCGACAGACAAATAGCAATAGCCTGGGGAAAGAGGCTGAAACCGCATAGAGATCGCTGCCAGATCGGGAAACCTGAAACTAAAAGTGCACTGCTGGGGGCCGCCATTTTGTATCGTAACCGCACCCAACGGCGGCCATCTGACAAGGCTGCAGCTGCGGCTTCGGTAGAGGCTGTGAAGACACGGGAGAGCTCAGCGGTCACAAGTAGGAGCAGGGAGAGACGCGGAGGGGCAACAGCGGTATAAAAGAGCAGCATGAACAAGAAAAGATACGCCGGTGTAACGATCTGCTTCGTTACGGGCGGAACCCGCCCAGGGCTGGACTGGGAACCACAACCGGCCCTAGCAAAGTGCTCGGCCGGCCCCTCTCCCCACTCGGGGAGTACATAGCACCGGACTGATTTGATAAGGCCTGTGTGAGAACGGTGGCCAGAAGACAAATTAGATCAGAGGGCGATGACACAAGAACGGAGCAGGCAGGCACAAAGACCAGGACAAAGTCCATTCGAGAACCAAGCAGATACAGGCTAGACCGCCGAATAACGGGCAGAGGACACCCAGAGGCAGGTGGAAGACCAACAAAACCCCTACCATTGCAGCAAAAAGAGGGCAGACTAGATAGCTACCTAGATAGAAGAGGCTTTGGAGCAATTGCAGGACAAGAGGGTAAACTCTCCAGCGACAGCAAGAAGTACAGAAAAGACGCACCCGATTCACCACTAAAGCCAAGGAATGAGACAACCCTCAACATGATCCTAAAGAAAGTCAACGAAGGCAACGACCTGGCCAAATCAACTAAAACAACAATAGACAATATACAACTAGAACTGGCAGCCATAAGAGCAGACCAGCACAACACAAACATCAGGATAGATGCGGCAGAAAAGAGCATCAGCGACATTGAAGATGTCAGCGCACAAGCCAACAAATCTGTGCATGCCACCACCAAAACATCCAACGCCCTCTAGAAGCAACTAGCAGAACAGGATGACCGCGCCAGAAGAGGTAACACTCGCATTCTTGGAATCCCAGAGCGATAAGAAGACAAACCGGGATCCTGCATAACCCTCATAGAGGATCTAATACCACTTCTGACCCGAATCAAGTTTGACAGGCAGTTCGAAGTGGACAAGGCTTACAGGGTGCCAGCAACTAAACCACCACAAGGCCGGGGTCCTCGTCCAATAATCTGCAAGCCACTAAGATCAAACCAAACGGAGGCAATATTTGCGGTTGCACGGAAAAACCCAAACCTAAAATGGAATGGCAACAAAATAATCATCACGCAGGACTTTTCAAGACAAACTGTCAAAACCAGGAAGGGGTTCCTTGCACTAAGAGAACGACTGAGGAAAAATAATGTCACATTCAGCTTTGCGGGGCCCGCAAAAATGAGAATCACAGATAAATGGCGGACCGTTGTCTTTGACGACCCCAATGAGCTGAGAAGATACATCCAAGGCCCGCCACCAGAGGACATGGAAGCCCAAACCCCAGGCGGGGCAAAAAGGAGTGCGTCGCCGGACAACATGGAAGCTGGGGGATGCTGATTTCATCCAACGCACCAAAGAATGCAAGCAAGGGTGAATTGACGAGTACTAAGCTATCTGATCTATCTCAAGATGTGATCTATGACACAAATCAAGTTAACTGTTCTACCTCAAGTGCTAAACTAACTGTTCTACCTCATGTTACAACACCTACCTCAGCAACACAGACTCTCCGCAGTGTACCGCGATATTGGGTCAAGCCCAAGATTGGTCCACACTTATATCCTTTATGCTATGTTCAGGCTACCAGGTAGCCTCCGAGCGGGGCCGAGAGGGGACTAGAGGATCTGCCAAACGGATAACCGGAGACGCTGAAGTGACACCTTCAAGGAGGGCTTAGAAAGAGCTCAGCACAAACCTCGGGGGGGAGGGAGGGAACATTTCTGTCGCACACCCGTTTAGCAAGCAGAGGGGGAGGGGGGTGGGCAGGGAGGGTGGTTGGGGGGGCTACCGAGTACAGCTTTCTTTGTTTGCCATGCTTACCTTCTTTAATTTTTCCTTCTCGTCACCTATCTTTTCCTTCTTACTCAAGGACAAACATAAACGACCACTAAGCCACCCAACAACACCAGGCACGCACCATAGAGCAGCGGAAGTAAGAACCGAACTGGGCCCGGGACCAGTGACAGTACAGCTAGTAACGCAAAAGGGCAACTCAGCAAAGAGCGACACTAATCCTGTAGGATGACACCACACTCCAAAGCCAACCCCTTGCATACATCAAGGTAGTCTCTTTCAACGTCAAAGGACTCAACCACCCTGTCAAGAGAAGGAAAGTTATAGAGTACCTAGCCAAACCAAAGAGCGATATATGCGTGCTTCAAGAGACCAAACTGTCTGCTGTAGACGCTCAGCGGTTGAGAGCGAACGGGATAGAGCAATCAGTATGCTCACCAGCAGTGCATAAAAAGAGAGGAGTCATTACACTGATAAACAAAAAGGCCAAACTAACCCTGCAGGAGAGCTATGCTGATGAGGAAGGGAGACTACTAATAACTAGCCTCAAGAGGGGGGAAGAAATTATCCACATCGCCAATATCTATGGACCCAACGCAGAGGACAGTGCATTCTGGGTTGAGGTCGAGAGCAGAATAAGCAAACTACCTCAAGATGACCTCCTAATTGTAGCAGGAGACCTTAACCAAGTACTAGACCAGGCCATAGAAAGGCATCCGCAGAGAGCCAGCCACTGCCCGCAGGGGGAAAATACCCTAAAGAACCTATGTGCCAAGCTCCACCTTAGAGACCCATGGAGACTCCAAAACCCAGAAGTCAGAGACTACACCTTCTACTCCCACCCACATAACTCATACAGCAGGATTGATTACATACTAATATCAGCCTCACACACACACCTTATTGACCAAACAGAAATCGCCCCAAGATCAATATCAGACTACTCACATATCAGTTAAACGCTTAGCGGGAGACATAAAGAGCACCTAACCCGCAGTTGGAGACTCAACAGCGACATCCTCAAACACACTGCCAGTGTAGCTGAAATATCAGAGACCATAAAAGATTACCTAAATCTCAATGACAACCCAGACACTGACAGAGGCATCCTCTGGGATGCCATGAAAGCCACAGTCAGGGGCAAAATCCTCTCCATCAAATCCAGAATGAACAGGGAAAGAAATAAAAACGGTATAGAACTCGAAAATCAGATCAAAGTACTAGAAATGAGGCATTGCTCCAACTTAGCAGACAGAAATACACTCACAGAACTAATGAAGAAGAAATACAAACTCAACAAGACCTTAAGTGAAAGGGCGGGCACCTGGATAAACAAACACAAGGCAATAAACCTATGCACAGCGAACAAAGCGGGAAAAGCGCTGGCATCATACCTTAAAAGCAAACAGAAACAGCACACAATCGCAGCAATAACAGACTCCAACAGGAAATCTCAAACATCAAACAAAGAAATCCTCAAGGTCTTTAAAGACTTCTACGAGAGCCTTTACAGGGAAGACAAAAATCTCAGTGCGGACGGGGGAGCCGGTCTCCTAGACAGACTCACCCTTCCCGCGCTGACGATGCCACAAAGAGCAGCCCTAGATCAGGACTAACTGGAGCGGAGATAGAAAAAGCTGTGGCGAGTCTTAAAGATAATAAAGCCCCAGGTCCGGACGGTTACACAGCAGGATTCTACAAGCACTCCCTCCCCTTAATCAAGTCCACAATGGAGGAGGTCTTTTCGCACTGTATCCAAAAGGGCAGAATGACTAGCTCAATGGCAGAGGCCAACATTATAGTCATCCCAAAAGAGGGCAAAGACCCACAGTACCCACAAAACTACTGCCCCATTTCCCTAATTAACGTTGACTGCAAGATATACGCTAAAATCCTAGCAGCAAGGCTCAATACACACCTCCCTATCCTGATCCACAACTCTCAAGTGGGCTTCCTGAAAAACAGGATGTCTCACGACAACACAAGACTCCTATGGCATTTAATTAACCACGCCTCATCTAACTGTGAGCCAGCAGTCATGATCGCTTTTGAGGCTGAGAGGGGTAGGGTGGAAACAGTTAAATTGATGCTAACACCCATGGTTAACTACCTGCTTAGCATGCTCCCGCTTATAACCACAGAGGATTTCCACAGAAAAACTGGACACTCTCATAAACAAATTCCTCTGGAGAGACAAGAAGCCCAGGATAAGCCTACAGAAACTAAGACTAAACAAACACCTAGGGGGCCTCAACCTCACCAACTTCAAGGCATTCCAAACGGCATGCCTGGCCAAACAAGGATTACACTGGCTCGCCCCAGGGCAAGGGCACACACCGGTATGGCTATCACTAGAGAAGGCAATCCTAAAAGACCTTGAACCCATAGCCCTACTCACAGCAAACAAGCACCCCAACAACATCATACTCAAAAACACCAAGAACGCTCTCCTCAAAGTCGACAAAATAATGGAGAGTAGCATCAAGAACATGATTTGGGAATCTATTTGGTTCAACTCTAAAGTTAAATATAACGAACAGACACTAAATATTATACCCTGGTATGAGCGAGGCATCTCCCTTCCCATCCAGATAGAAAGCCACAGTGCCCCTCACACATTCGACACCCTAAAATGCGAGCACAAATTACCAGACATTGAATTCTACAACTTCCTAAAAATAAAAGCGGCAATCACGAGAGCAGGGCTTAGCAAGGGGGTGCCACCGATACTGCAATACACAGCGAACCTAAACAAAGTCGGACGCCAAACGTCACACCTATACAAACTCCTAAGCCCACCAGCGTCGAGACTTAACCCCAAAACATTAGAATATTGAGAATCCCTAAGCTCTAGACACCTCACCGAGAAAGAAAAACCCCGCCTCTGGGCATCTACGACCAAAAATAAAGTCACCCCAACTCTAGCACAGACTAAATACTGGCTCCTACACAAAGCTTACTGGACCCCATCCCGCCTAGCGGCTATTAGAATACGTGAGAATGACCTATGCTGGAACTGCCTCAAACAAAAAGGAGACCTGGCGCATCTTATCTTCTACTGCCCCAAAGTCAAGTCCTTCTGGGGTAAAATAAGAGACTTCATAAACAGCATATTGGGACTCTCACTACAACTAGACTTCCCAGGGATAGCCACCGCCTTCATGGCCCTCGAAATCTAGTCCAGTCCAAAAACGATAGTGACTTGATAGACCTCCTGCTCACGGCGGCTGTTAAAACAATCTTCACGAACTAAAAAAGTTACAAGGAAGGCATCCTTCAAAAGCTGGTTCAACTGGATCACCTTCCTAAGGGGGGCGGACAACATAACTTCCAAACACTCCAACGCCAACACAAAAGGCGAGATGTGGCTCTCCTTGGACAATTACCTGTGCTCACACAAGCTGCCAAAGGCAGCCCACCGGGAGATTCGACACCCCCACCTCCAGTCCATATAGATCCGCGGCCGGTGTAGCAGGGGAAGCTAAATACTACACGAACCATCCTGTCCGCTCTTCCCTTCTTTCTCTCTTTCCCACTCTTGTTTCCTTCTTCAAGGGCAATCCAAAAGACCAGCTATGACAACTTACGCCATGATTGTGATTACCTAGCGAATCGATACATGTACGCCCTACGAATATGTCAACAACGTACTGAATGTAACCCCTTCGGCGCAGGATCTCACCAGTGTTGCCTTCACTATCTGTGCACTGTATATAAAAAAAAAAATCTTAATAAAACCCGTTGAAATAAAAAAAAGAAATTCCGACGCACCCTTTTACTGTCTTTTCCAGATGTTGCTGGGACGTGGTGTTCCCTCCACTCCCTCCACTCCCTTTTGATCAAACTGACGACTGACTGTCTGATGCCCTCTGTGAGAGCTGAACTTTGATTAAAGTCTGGAGGAGACCTGCAGAGCATTGCTGCTCTCCTGAGTCTGCACATCATCACGTGGAAAGACTCTCTGGCAGAGGTATCAGAACTCTTCTAGAGGGCGTTAGCTCGTTGGTGCACACCTGTTATTAAAGTCTAATAAATACATTACTACAATGGAACGCCTTCATTGTTAATAAACTCTCTGAGCGACTTTCTGTTAACTGCTAAATTAAAAGATTCCAAAGACGCCTTGAAAAAATGCGCTAAAATCAATTAGCACAATTTTCTGCTGAAATAATGGGTCCACCTTCACTCTCCATCTTCCAAAATATCCACACCTGACCAGCTTTCCTCATCTAAAAGTGGTGGAAGACCAGCGTCCTTAAGGAAGGCCATGGCCCTCTAAGATACTCACTCCATGACACATTACTAGTTGTGTGTCTTGTTTCGTCCTTGCTGGAGAACACAAATCTCTGAAGCGTTTGATCCTTCCTGGCTCTCACTTTCATGCCTCCGGCAGACACAGTGCACCTCTGTGCCACTCTGGCCTAATGCAGCCTGGATTAGGCTCAATACAGCCTCCCTCAGACTGGTCCCTCCTCATTCAAGACCAATGCAGCCTCTTTCCAGGCCCAGCCTCTCTCAGATCCTTGCAGCCTCCTTTAGACTCAGTGCAACCTTCTTTAGGATCCGTGCAGCTGTTTTCAGGTTCCTCACTGCCTCTTTCCCGCTCAGATCAGCCTAGTTATAGCTCACTGAATCCTCCTCTTGGTTCACTGAGCGGTCTTCTTTGGGATAAGCCAAAGCATATCCGGCACACCACAGCCCATTCCAACTTACTGAACCCTCCAAGAGTCACAGCCCTATTCAGATGAAGCCCAGATCCCTTTAAGCCTGGCTCAGAAAACCTCTTTCAGGGTCAATGCAAGCGTTGTATCACTTTGACAGAGGACGTAGACCACAGCCCAATCATGCAAGATCGCTTCAGGCGACCAAATCTGCTTCACCACGCGACACATGAACTGGGTCTATTTTTAAGCAGCTCAACCTGGCTACTGCTCCTCCTCTTATGTCTTCATTTATAGCTTGTCTGGAACAGAGATTTGTCCCCTCCCCTTTTAAAGAGCACACAGTTATTCTGCCGGTTAAGAAACCAGGAGATGACCCAGCAATTGTGACAGATTATCACCATTTGTTGCTATACTGTTTGTGGCTAAGATTCTGGAAGATTTTGTCCCAAAAACAACTATGCAGTTACCTTTAAAGAAGTGTCTGGTTGGTACTCAAGTTGGATTTCGCCCGGCCCATAGTGCTGAAACCATACTATTACTATTATCCATTATGCATGAGTTAAGATGAACTTGGATTAGGGACATTCTAAAGTCTTGATTCTATTGGAGCTCTCTGGTACTTTTAAAACAGTCAATGACAACATCCTTTAGAAAGGCGGAAGCATAAATATCACATTTAGGCTTATTGATAGCATTTTGAGGTACGTTTTGTATAACTTCAAAACATACTGCAAAATGCAGTCTGTGACTAGACCCCGGAATCCTGCTTTATTTTATTTCTTCATTTAGAGCTATTTCTATTACATAGCCTGTGAAGTGAGTGATCTCCAGGTGGTTCTCTTCTCTTTGTTGAGAGTGAAGATCCTGGTGTTGGCTAAATAGGAAGATTATTTTGAATCATCCCAAGTACCAGACTGGATCCAGAAATGACTTCCAAAGCTCACAAACATCAGCAGACGGCACCATCAACCTGAATCGTGTATCCATCCACCCCCTTGACATGATGACACAAGTCACATATAGGTGCAACCCTGTGGGCTGGTGTCAGGATTTTTTCTCATGCCCTCAGAAGCTGATAGGAGCCTGACAACAATCGGAGTGAAACAGGCAGGAACAGAACTAACTTGGGATTTTATTAATTCCTGAAAGCAACCTCCACAGAACAGGCAGCCGGGTGGGCGGTGAGGAATGTTACGTTATGTTATGTTATTAGGATTTGTAGAGCGCATGGCTACCCGAAGGCCTTCCAGCGCTAGGCATGAGATGCAAAGAAGCGGGAGAAGAGAAAGTTATTTGCACTCATTGAACAACCAGATTTTCAGTTTTTTTCTGAAGGATGATTCTGTTGGAATCTGTTGATCCATAGAGTATCCCCCAGAAAGAGGGGTTTTGGAGGTAACATTTTTCTAATGGACACTTCTACCCTAAGTCTAGTCACCTTTTGAATAAATAACAAATCAGTACCTCCAAGGGGTGGTTCTGGGGCGTGGACTTACATCAGGAAGCTCTACAGGAACAAACAAGAAAAATTACCAGCACTGCAAACCTGAAAATCAATGCCATGATGCCTGGTGAAAGTATAGATGGAAGCCATTTTAGCAAGTTGTCCAAAACTGGAAGACCATGAGTTGGAGAGATAGTTGCAGACTTTGCTATGGAGGAATAAGCCCAAAGGCCTTCTGAAGGATCCTCGTTGGCAAGGGCATTCCACAATTTAATGCAAAGGACAATATAAAGGGGCAAGGTTTGCTTCCAAGCAACTTTCCCTTTCTTTGCACTGGTGAATCTAATGACCAGCTATCATCCATCTGTTGGCTCTTAGTTCTATCTATATAGAAGCTAGAGAACAAATCCAGCCTTTCCTCCTCCTTGGATGGATGTGGAGTAGCAAAGAACATGCGAAGTTTAAAGAACTGCCTCACATGAAAACATGGTGCTGCTTTCATTAGAAAGGACACACATGTCTAAGAACCAGCTTGTCCTGGAAGAATGTCATTCATGGAGGATGGAACTACAGAGCCTGAAGCATACTGGTGTAGAATGCAGAAGTGACTGCCCATAAAGAGCACAATTTAAAGTGTGAGACTACAGCGATGAAGAGGCTCAAATGGCGAACGCATTACGAAGATAATGACAAGATCGAGGTCCCACTATGGTGTAATATAAGGAGCAGGAGGAAACATGCACCAGCCCTTTCAAGAAACACATCACAGCCAATTAATTGATTAATGAATGCTGATCAGTTAACCCGGAAAGACCAGCAGGACAGATAAATAACATGTTGGGCCAAGGAAAAGACAAACAGCAGTAAATCTTAAAACTTTGACTATAAAGGGTCAACATGAGACTCTGCATACTGTCAAGAGCAGGTCTTTTTGACGCCGGGTGTAGGATCTTCTTGGTACGAAGGAATAGTCTGCCATCTTTGGAAACAAACCCAGATGCAAGAATGAAATTGGAAGTTTGGAATTGCTCCAGAAATCAGTTACAGCAGGAGGGGAGAATAAACTAGAGAGCAGAAAAACCTCCCAACCCTCCAGGCAAAGCAGCAAGGTGAAGAGTGAGGACAATACAAGCAGGAGCTGGAGAAGGCAAAGATTTCATGAATCCAGTGAATGAGCAATCAAACATGAACAATTGTGATTCAAATAGACTCAAAAAGGACTCCCCTTTTCCAGTCCCAAATAGGAAATAGCATTTCCAAGAAGTGGTTCGGCCATCTTGGATTGGGATAACAATATAAAGATGTATATTCTAACAACAGAAGTGAAATATATAAACCTTGTTCAGATTTATGAGAGTAATATGCTCAATATTTCTAAATAAATAATATAATATACAAATGGGCACCATGATTTTGTGAACTCTCCTGCATGCAGTGTCACCTATACCCTCGCACGCAGGAGAGGAATCACCCCATAATCCCTTGCACAGCTCAACTGAGCCACCGTGAGTGTTTCTTGAGGGTGGACGCCACTGGTGGAGGAATAGATCTGTTGTGCAACACCGAAAGGTGCTTAATAGGGTGAAGAAAAACCCTTACACACACCGGAAGATCTAGCAAGCCCAAAGGCCTTAGTAGATTGTGGAAGGGTGATGAATAATAAAAATGACATTCTCCACTTCTGCAGGAAGGTCAAAGTCTCTTAGCTGGTGCCACTTAATTTCCATGCATGAAGGTGCAGATCATGGCTGATCGGATGCAAAACTCTGAATCATTGCTTGGACAGAATATACTCCTGACGGAGAAGCCAAAGAAGAGGACAGGTGCTGTGAGAAGATGGTCTGGTATATAATGTCCACTAATGTAAGTGGGCACCTTGCACTAGTTCAGACAACCCTTATGGTGATTTAAGAGGTCTTAGACAACGTTAGAACGTTCTCTAAGTGGTAGCTGTGGTGAGCAGCCTTCAGGCTTAGTCCAGAAGGAGTGTAAAGCAGTTTGTTTTACAAGAATGCAATCTTATAGTACAGATTAAGTGAAAGAGAACCACATTAAGTATTTATAAAAATAGGTATTTATTATATAATACTCTCTAGTACGTTCCAATATCTCCAACTGGGAGATAAATACAATGCACGCAATACTTCAGCAAATAAACACAGTAAATAGCACAAAATACACAGCGGACCCCAGGGTGGGACCAAACCATATAATAAGAAAGTGGTATAGGAACCACAACTCGAATCAGGACGATGTCGAGAGAACGTAGAAATGCTGCGGACCCTTAAAACCACTCAAGGTAAGTAGATAGGGATCCCACGGAGAGCGTATGCAGTGTGGGAACACGACTGCCTGCTCTGTACAAGTCTATGTGCAAGTCACGGTTGGATTTTTAAAGATTACGAACGCTTCCAAGTGGACCCTGAAGAAACCCTGTGGAAGACAGAACGTTGGAGAGCCACCCCACTTGTGGATACCCTCTTACCCACATTACCTACACCAGGTAAGCCGGTGCATATGTCTGAAGTGGGGTCAGAAACCGCCATCAAAACCAATGGAGGACTTAAGGAAAGTGCTGCTGTGGAAGAAGGAAGAAGTGACCCGAGGACGAATATTGATGAGAGGTACCTTAAAGGAGAGGGACGGAGTCTATGTCACTCAGGAGTGACCAAAAGACTTGGAAGACGAATGCCCTCCGATGTCTGATGTTGCAGGATGGATGACGAGGGACTTAACTCTGCAGCTGTGAGGACCAGGAGATGCTGAGGAGGACCAGGAGCCATGTACAAGCTGTCCCATGAAGTATTTTGAGTGCTGAGTGGTCGGTGTCCGTGTCCCAATACACTAAATCCTGTCTGGGAGGTGGTCACACCTCTCTGTGACAGGATGCCTATTGTTCCACCTTCCTCTGCTCGAGTTTGCATCAGCAGCAGGAGGGCAGAAATGTGTCCCTGGTCAGCAGCAACCATTTTGGGATGTCCGGGTATAGAAGGTTGCCACCGGGAACACTGAGAGCTTAACGAAGGGCTCTTCCAGTGGTTGGAATCATACCTCCCGCACCGTTTACGGTGTGGGGATATGATTGCAACATGTTTTATGCCAGATTTGTTGCAGCTGTTTTTGAGATGATCATCACATAATTATGTGGAGCCTCTCTATATAGTTATGGCTGCTTCACTGACAACCCGGGAGAATGGACTCCGTAGGCTGCAGGGATGTCCTGCTCATGCAGGGGCACACTCTCACTTATAACCAAGCACCCTGCCTTCAGGATTGCAAAGGCCTGCAATAGGGGTGACTTATAAGTTTTAAGTGCAGTGACCCGTAGATATAGGAAACCTATATCTTAAGTAAGTGGTGCAAGCACCGACTTACACAGGCTGCAATGGCAGACCTGTAGTTCCATTTTGCATGGTCTTTCATTGGTGGCATAATGCATCCTTCAGCCCATAGGCGACATCAGGGGTACCTATGCCCTGGGTGCCTTAGTATCATATACTAGGGACTGATAAGGGTACCCCATTATCCAATCTGGAATGTACCTAAGTACTCAACACAACAATTTAATGAGAAATCAGATAGACTGGGGTCCTGATTAGCAGGATCCCAGTCAGACTAGTCAAAAACAGCATCACATCAAGCAAAAAGTGGGGGTAACCATAGAAGCAGATTCTACATTCCTACAGATACTTAATGTTAAATGTGCAAAGAGCCAAACCCTCTGACCAGTCCAGGGCTACCAGACTGACCTCGGCTCAGTCACACCTAATTTTCCTTAGAACATGCAGGATTAGAGGCAGAGGCGGGAACCCATACACAAGGCTGAAGTCCCACTGAAGAAAAGAAGAACATTCTCCCAAATTTGCCCCAGGAGGAAACTTAGTCATGCAAAGTACAGTATTAGACATTTTCCGACTTTCCAAAAGGTCTACCAAGTACATACCCACCAATGCTTGGGAGCTATGAGAGATTTTTTGGATCCACACTGGTGTCTGTGGGGGATTCAAAAGGTGAGGTTGAGTTATCAATCAGAAATATGACAGCTTGTCTAAGTTGCCTGAAGAAATTCCAGAAGACAGTGGGGATGGGACTGAGCTTGAGTAGGAGGTGTGTCTGGCAAAGAGTGTTAGACTCAGTTCAAAAATTGCTCAGAACACTCTCATTGTCAATTGCAAAAAAATGGATGAAATTCACATAAGCTACACAGATATAATAACCAATAGCCATACCAGCCACACCACCCTCACACTGACTTTGTTTCTGAAAAACAGGAAGAGAAGGAGATCATTATCAAGGGAAACAGCGAGGAACAATAAGATATCAACAGGAACACAAACCTCAATTAATGACAAGGAAAAGGCATTTTTTGATGCAGCAGCTGCTTCCGTTCTAGTGAGAAGCACTGGTGAACCACTGGCTGATGGACCTGCAGCTAGCACTACGCCTCCAAGCGCAAACCCAGCACTTAAAGTCACTTTCCAAGCACTAGGACTTAGCAAAGGTAAAAGGTTAACACGATAGAGCAGGTCAAATATGTGTATTGCTTGTTAAGCAACGTCTTGTAACTATATTTACTGCAATAATATTTGTTAATTAGAAGAAATAATGTATTTGATATTAGAGGGTCCATCATTTCAGATATCAATATTCAGATTTATTTTCTGGAGTGTAGATTGGCTGTCATTAGGGAATGGGATGTTACCTTTAGTTGAAATGTATAAGAAAAAGGTTAGGGCCACAACTAGACAATTTTTTTTAGGCAAAATACCCGCAAAAATTCCCCTACTCACATAAACCTGAACAGCCTTTAAAATAACCGCAAAAATGCATTCAGCCAGTGGATACTAGAGATGTGTAAAAAGTCTTCTTTCACTACACAAACCACAAAAAAACAGAAATAATGCTAGTTGTGTGCAAAAGAAACAGATTGAAGAATAAGCGCACGCCCCTGCACATTTCAATAACGTGATTAACCGCATGCTGACACAAGACAATTACAAACAAATGTAATTTTCCACAAGGAAAACTAACCATATACCTTCACATCCATTACATGTAGCATCAAACGCACAGAAGGGCCTGGGGGATTCTATAGCCCTTTCCAGGTCCTTACCAAGGACTATGCTTATGACAGGGGCAGCCACGGCTGCCTCCAGCTCCTACTTAGCCATGCTTAAAAGTGAGCTCCAGTTTTATTTTAGGTTGTAGAGGGAGACTAGAGGGGCAGCTTAGATACTGCCAACCTCCCTCCTACAATCCTCCTACTCCAGCAACAGAAGAAATTAGCCAGGAGGTGCGGATTGATAGGGTAGGTCATTGCACATACCTACTTCCTCTATCTACTTCCAGGTCACACCTCCTGGTGCATTTCTTCTGTTGTGAATTGATGGATGGGGGTATGTGGGCCTAGCTACTTGCAGGGGGCAAAGACACACAGCTGTTTCCTCTTACAACACATCTCTTTCATTGAGAACCATTGTGAGAACCATTCCCTGACGTATAGTTTGTGAATCCAAGCTCTACCCCAGTGAAAATGTAGACACCGGTAGCCCCCACACTACAGCATAGGAAAATGTATGCTTGTGGTATGTTTCCATTGGGCATATGACTGGTACCTGGAAACTGCTCTTTCAGCTCCAGAATCCCCATGGTCGTTTCCCTCACCGAGCGGGCATTAGGTTCCACCTTTCGTGCCAGGCTAGCAGCATGGTGGCATATTTTCCCAATGGCGTCAAAGGGCGCGCGCGCTTTCGGGCCCTCCCTGCGTCATGGCGCAGCTGCCGGGCGTCGGCTCCCAGGCTTCTCGCGTTGGCGGGGTTTGAGCTAAAATAACAATATCTGATCTCCGGGGTCACATTGCAGCTACTGTGATCCACAACCGAGCGGCATCGCTGCTGGACGCCGAAACAACATGAAATCACCGTGAAAAGAGGCGCGAGGGGCCAAGGAATGTTCGGTGCGAACAGCTCTCACAGGCTGACAGCTCCATGGAAGGCGATGGGCAGCGCTGTGCTAAACTTGCTAAAATAAATAAACGCCGAGATATATCACAGAGCAATGGGCAGCATTAATCCTGGTTATTTGCAGGTTTACCCTGACTCAGCACCCTGTATCAGCTTTTACAGCACCATTCACCCGGTGTGAGATGTGCTCCAGGCACCGTACCCTCTCCTCCACTCTCACTTCCTTCTGGTGATGAAGAACAATCTCTCTATGTGGGGCTTGGCCCCTCCACCACGTGTCACCTCTGCGGCACCTGCCTGCATAGTCCTATTCCAGCTCCTCCAATACTGCCTTCATGCCTTCATGGCACCCCATCAACCTAGGGCACTACTAGTGTGGTGAGTGACTATGTGTGACATGCCGTGTCTGTTTTGTGTCGAAGATGCTTGCAGTTCTGCTGCCCGTGCTGTACTAGGCTGTCTGTGTTGTATTAGGCGTGGACATGATGGGAAGGGCTTGTTGTTGGCATAACCTTCATGCTCACAGCTCCATGTGCCCCTCAGAATATTGGTGTGGGCTTGTGCAGGGCTGACATTTAACATGGGCGCTAGGACCGGGGGCCAGGGCCCCCATATTCTGAGGGGGGCATGGAGCTGTGTGCATTAAGGTTCTGCCAACAACAGCGCCCTTCTCATCCTGCTCCAGCCTTGCCCTTGTCCCTGCCTCTTCCTTTCGGTCTGATTTGCCAGTTTAAAGTTGTTTTAGTTGTTTATTATAATATGGCGGGCGATGTTTTAAACACCCCTTTATCCACCTTCCTTGCCCTCCCTTCACCCTCTGACTCCTGCTGACTCACATCAACAAAACCATCATCTGCGTGAGGTGATTTAGGTGAGCTGGGTGAGGTCCGGGGATGTTTGTCTTCAGGGGCCAGTCCCTGCTCATCCAGGTGCTGACCTGTGAACACAAAAGGGACCCCCTGATGCCTCATGGAATTCTGAAACATCAGCAAGGGCGCCACATTTCTGTCCGCCCAAGTCCAAGGCGCTATCTAAGCAAAGGCCAGCTCTGGGCGTGTGTTAGCATCACTATGGGGCCATGATTAAACTGGGGTTGATGGACAGTGTGTTTGCATTTGTTACTGGCTTTGTTTTAGCCATGCTGTACAGTATCAAGGCATTGCTTTAAAAACAAAAAGAAAAGTGTGATGACACGGCCATCGCGTCAATTTCTAGCTGCAAACATGCGTTCAGTTTGCGTTGACCTGGAATAGGGAACTGCTCAGAAGAGTGAAGAGTGCACTGGCTGGAGGGGCTTCACAGGAGCCGGCCTGAACACTGGAGCACGCCTTCCTTCATCCTCCCATTTGTACCTGGTGCTCCAAGAGTCTACGCGAGATGACTGCCCATAGTCACACCTCAGCTGGGGGCATCACAGGAGCCGGTGGATCTCCTTGCATTCCCTCACTTGTGCCTGGCACACTGAATTGAAGGTCACCAGAATAACTGCTACCCTAGGTCACCCCTTTCAGGAGGGACGTCGCAGGAACCGACCTGAGTGCTGTAGTGGGTCTGCTTGCCTCTTCTCTGTGAACCTGGAGAGCTGAAGTGAAAAAGAAATCATGACCACTTCTTGCTGTCTTCCTCATACTGTGCCTCTGAGAACTGTGATGCGAGCTGGTGCTACCTGTGACCTAGACCCAGTGGCGGTTGCCACCCAGGGAGAGTGGTGAAGCAGGCAAATTGGTGGCGGGTAAATGCGGCCCAAAAATTACACTAACAAAATTGCAGACGTGCATTACATTATCATAACTTTAAAATGGTAATAGCATGCATGCCAGCGATTAAGTGCACATTCCAACAAACATAAAATACATTTAAAACGTTTGAAATAATAAAGCTTACTTGCCTGCTGCACATCCTCGCTCTAGTCCTGTGTCCTTCTCTTTCAGTGCGGGCCCCAGACAACTCACATAACCAATCCTGGCGCTCCTCTTATGCTGTTAATCAGCATGAGATCGATGGCAGGATTGGATAGAGCGGGCTCTCTCGGTGCTCCAAAGAGCACTGGATGCCTTTGCTTGAATCTCTAGGACAGCTGGGTTGAAAGTTTTTTTTAATAACCAGAGTAAACCAGGCCCTTGGACAGAAGTGGTAAAATGCCTCAATCCCCTCAATTGTGGCCCAGTGACCACTTCATGACCTGGGACCCACTAAATTGTTCTGTCAGAAGTTAAGCTTTCTGGACAGGAAGATTACTGGATATCATTATTTATTAGCAAGCAGTTACACCAATCGAAGGCACAGGTAGACGCTAGCTCTATAGGCGCAAGCAGCGGGCACGCCGCCGGCACGCCAAAGTCACGCCCGTCTGCGCCCATCTGCACCCGGATGGGACCAGGGGCCAGAACTCCTGCCGGTTGGAGGTCCCAACAAAGTATCAAGTACTCAGCAGATGAGTGATATGATTTATTGCTGCCTATCCTAAAGTCTTGTAGGTACAACATACATGTAGATACTGAGTTGCTGATATGTGGGAACTGTAACAAGGATTTTACACCGGAAAAACACACAAAACAGCAGATGGCAAAACTGCTTTTGCTCCTAGTGAATTGTCGGTCACTAACAAAACATAAATACGAGATCTCTGAAATACTGAGGGAAAAAATGCCAGAAGCCTGTTTCTTACAGAAGCGTTGCTTAACCAGAGCTCTACCCCAGATATTCTGGATGCGCTCCCGGAAGGCTACGGGATAATGAGACAAGATAGGGTAGGACAAAGAGGGGGCGGAATTGCGATAATCTATAAATTATCAATGAAGTGCTGCATAAATGAAGCTAATCTAGAGAAATGCAAAGCTCTCTTTTTCACCCTCTCTGCAGCAGAAAATAACACCATAGCGTGCTTTTTGATTTACCGGCCACCTGTCCCAGCAGCTCAATTTGTGGCGAGCCTGGGGAAGAAAGTGGTCCAACCAGCTCTACGTCACAACAATTTCCTGATCCTAGGCGATCTTAACATACATTTTGTTGAAATGGAAAACCTCGAAGCACACTCTGTATGTAAGGACCTTATGACTTTTAACCTACTGCAAAAAGTGAATGCCCCAACGCACCAAGCGCGGCATATTCTAGATCCAATATTTACCAACTCAACAGAAATCGAGGTGGGGACACCACGGCCAGTTCCTTGGTCAGACCACTACTTAGTCTCCTTCTCTACACCCTCCCATAGACCCACGACTGAGAGGCCTAAGCACACAATTACACATAGGAAATGGACCAGATTCAACCCTAACACATTCTCACAGGCATTGCTGAAAAATTATCCTAAACTTGATAAGGACATAAACATAGAGAATTGGCAAATTGAGACATGGATAACGGACGCACTGGATGAGATTCCACCATGGTCTACAATGAACATTAAGAGGTCTAAAGCATCGGCACCATGGTTTAAGGAATCACTAATGAAGGCCCAAAAAGAGTGCAAACAGCTGGAGCGCAAGTGGCGAACGGACAATTTTATAAAAATAAAGGAGGAATATAAAATAGAACAAAAAAAATACCACGCGCTTATTAAGAAAACACAACGTGATTTGTATACTGGAAAGATTGAAAGAGCCAGTAACTCTTCAAAAGAAATGTTCTCCATACTAAAATCTCTACAATCAATCAAAAATCTAGCTAACTCAATAACCTCCTCAGCGGAGATCTGCAATAATGTGGCCGATTTCTTTGCAGAAAAAGTGGTGAAAATACATGACGCCTTCCCAGCGGAAGCACGTCAGGGCAGGAACCCAGATTGTAGGCCGGACGCAGTATTCAATTGAGAAACCCTTGATAAATTCTGGGTGCCTGAGTTAGAAGAGCTGAAGAACATAGCTAGTGGAATTAAATCCGGATCCCCACTAGACCCATCTCGCCCAGCGATCCTAATGCAGGGAGGAAACATGACTATGCTGTATATCTCTGAGCTATTGCATGCTTCTTTCAACTGGGAGAAGTTCCCCATAAATGGAAGCAACTGATAGTACGTCCACAAAAAAAAGTCGGCAATAGATCACTCTGTGTTAAGAAATCTACGCCCCATCTCGTTACTACTCTTCTGTGCAAACATTAAAAGAGAAAGTAACAAATAAGCAGCTAACTAATCATATCAACAAGAATGACCTATGGCACCCCTCACAATCGGGTTTTTGAGCCGGTCATTCAACGGATTCGGCGCTGCTCTTGGCCACCAAAACACAGAGATAATATGCGGATAAAGGACAGACGGCTGCACTGATCCTCTTGGATCTAAGTGTGGCTTTTGAACCCGTCTCCCACGGTCTCCTTCTCCAAAGATAAGAGACATGCGGCGTGAGGGCTCGGCTCTGCACTTGATGACATCTTTTCTCTCTTAGCTGTGTTTTCAAGTTGTACAAGACACGCAAACATCCAAGAGTATTCCCCTGTCACAGGGAGTCCCACAGGGATCAATCCTAACCTATTTAATTTATATGTGGGACCACTTGCAGAGCTAGTGGAAAGTCATAATGTGGCAATCGTATCATATGCTGTCAATACTCAGCCTACCAATTCTCCCAATGCCTGGAGGATGTAGCAGCATGGATGTCCAACCATTGCTTGAAGCTCAATAGAAACAAAACATAGGTGTTGATCGTGGGAAAGGCCCCATCCATTTGGACTTCTGCTTGGTGGCCTGAGAGGTACACAGACAAAATATCGAGTTTTAAATATCGATATACAATAATATCGAAGTTTAAATATCGATCGGACAAAATATCGAAGGTAAGTAATATCGACAGTCTTAATATCGATATTAGTATGATATCAGTAATATCGAAGTTTTAAATATCGATGTCAATAATATCGAAATAAATAACTTCGATGTTACTAATATCAAGTTTTTAAATAAATTTAGTGTATATTATATTGTATTTATTATGTTTTATTATTTATTTTTAATGTAATTTAATTAAATATTGTCTTTTACTACTGTAGCGGGTTGTGGGTTTATAGGGTAATAGGGTGGGAAGTAGTTTAATTATGTTAAATTAATTATTAATTAGTAGGAATTATTAATTAATTAATTGAGAAATAATTTTTCATTAATTTTAATTAATTGATTAATTGATAAATATGTTCTGTAGCGGGTTATGGGTTTATAGGGGAATAGGGTGGGAAGTAATTTAATAATAATTAATTAATTAATATATGTTTGTACATATTTTAATTAATAATTAATTGGTAATTAATTTATATTAATTAGTTAATTAATTAATATAATTTTGTACATATTTTTAATTATTAATTAGTTGGTAATTAATTAATATTAATTAGTTAATTACATTAATTATAGTAATTTTTTTATATATAATTTTTTGTTATTCTTAATTAATTAATTTGGAAAAATAATATTAATTATTAAATTAAATTAATTACAGCTAATGTGCTAATATATTTACTTTATTGTTATTGTTAATTAACAATTAATTGGTATTTAAATAATATTAATTAATTTTGGGTAAAGGAGTATTTTTAGGGTTCAGGGTCAGTTTTCAGTTTTTGGGTAAAGGGGTATTTTTAGGGTTCAGGGTCAGTTTTCAGTTCTTGGGTAAAGGGGTATTTTTAGGGTTCTGGGTCAGTTTTCAGTTTTTGGGTAAAGGGGTATTTTTAGGGTTCAGGGTCAGTTTTCAGTTTTTGGGTAAAGGGGTATGTTTAGGGTTCAGGGTCAGTTTTGGGTTCTTGGGTAAAGGGGTATTTTTAGGGTTCAGGGTCAGTTTCCAGTTTTTGGGTAAAGGGGTATTTTTAGGGTTCAGGGTCAGTTGTCAGTTTTTGGGTAAATGGGGTATTTTTAGGGATAAGGGTCAGTTTTCAGTTCATGGGTAAAGGGGTATTTTCAGGGTTCAGGGTCAGTTTTCAGTTTTTGGGTAAAGGGGTATTTTTAGGGTTCAGGGTCAGTTTTCAGTTTTTGGGTAAAGGGGTATTTTTAGGGTTCAGGGTCAGTTTGGGGTTTTTGGGGTACAGGGATATTTTTAGGGTACAGGGTCAGTTTTGGGTTTTTGGGGTACAGGCGTACAGGGTAAAAACAAAAAAATATTACATTAAATCAATTAAATAACATTAAAAAAAATAAAATTACAGTAAATTATTAAGTGTTTTATTTATTTTAAATGTATATGTATTAGTTTTAATTTTGTTTTAATATTTTTATTTAATATTTGTAAAATTATATGTATTTTAAAATTATTTTTACATTATTATTAATACATTTAAAAAAACGATATTTTTAATTCCGATATTTTTGTACTACGATATTTTTTTTCTCGATATTTTTGTACTTACCTTTATGAAGATAGGATTCCGATATTTTTGATGTCGATATTTTTGTTCCGATATTTTTGTACTTCGATATTCTGTCTGTCGATATTATGTCAGACATTCGGCCTGAGACCCTAGGTCAACTAGCAACCCCGAATCCAGAAGTAAAAAACCTCGGAGTATGGATCGACTCCAAACAGACATTTGACAGCCAAATCCGGAAAGTGATGGGGAAATGTTTCGGGACCCTTAAAGTCCTGAGAAAACTACTTGATCTATTGCCCACCAATGCAAGGAAAATGATAGAACATGCCTTGGTCACCTCCCAGATGGACTACGGCAATGTTCTATATCTGGGTGCATCCAAAAAAGGGCTGACAAAACTCCAGTCGATACAAAACGCAGCAGCCCGCCTAGCGCTGAACCTCCCAAAAAGAACATCCTCAACGAAAGCTCTGGCAAGCCTGCATTGGCTACCTGTGGAGAAGAGAATTATGTTTAAAGCAATGTGCTACTGTCACCGAATCCTGTCAAAAAAACCAAACCAGAACTTTCGATCCAAAGGCAGGGTATTGGTGACTATGCAGAGAATACAGAAAGCGAGGATGGGTACACGCTCCTTTAGATATCGTGCAGCCAAGACCTGGAACACATTGCCTGCAGACATAAGAGCAGAACCCTGTGAAACCACCTTTCACAGAAAACTAAAGACATGACCGTTCCAACTATCAAACCACAGTTGATTCACCAGAGCTACTGTCACATGCCTCTAGGTTGTCACATAGAGTTTCTACAGTGCCTCACTGAGAGTCTGCTTCTAGCGCGGGCACTCACCGGTGGTGTAACCAAGCGCTTTACAAGTGGATAGATAAGTATTAAACAGAGTTGATGATCCATCCATGATGGTGGGTTAATCTAATTATGGTACGGTTTCACAATCCAAGCAGCAGGTCCGCCATGTTTGTGGCATTTCGACAGCGTTGGTTCAGATGCGCCACATAGGAACAGTGAAGAAGCTGCTGAGCAGATATAGTCTGAAACGAAGAGAGCACAGCATGAAAAGAAAGCCATGGAATATGGCAACCCCAAGGTTTGTAGGACATAGAGATTGTTAGTCTGGTAGGGATCTCTAGTCAGGTACCAGCCAGCGCCCCAAAAGTGTGATGGTGACTTCTCCATGCCTTACGCTGCATACATCAGACGTTAGCTCTCCATACCCTCTAGTGTTCCCAGTTAGACTATTAGAGATAGGGTGTGACTGGAAACCAAAATTGTCTTCAGCAAAAATGTTCAAATCAGTCAAACACTGTAGGAGACACAACCTAGATTGCTGTCTAGGTCCTTGCTTTAAAAAAACATGTGTAAGTATCTGTACATATTGGGTTCTTGAGATTGGACGCTCCTATTTTGAATGTTTCCCTTATGCTCATCCTGAAGACCATGAGAGATGGGATGGGGGGTACCCTAAGGGCACTGAACTGAGTGTAGAACTGAGGTTTTTTTACCCTTTTAATATGAATTAACAGATAGGGACCTATTCACAAGTGGTTTGTGTTGTGTTTGCACTAACCCTGGGCGAAGGACTACACTACGCCCACGGAGTGGGCATAGTGTTGCCTACTTTGCCCTTTCAAAAGTAGGCGTAGCATGCAACACTATGCCCACTCCGTGGGCGTAGCGAAGTTGGCCGCCACCCGCCTCCGTCCCGCCCTCCCCTACATACCTGATTTTTGTAAAATAGCCTTAGAAAAGGAAATAAAAAGCACTTACCTTGTCCGCTGCGTCTGGGGCTTCCTCTTCTAATCGCGCCGCCGTCTTGGCGGCCGCGCATGCGCATTGGTATCCAAGACGGCGGCGCGATTAGAAGAGGGAGCCCCGGCCGCAGCGGAAAAGGTAAGTGCTTTTTATTTCCTTTTCTAAGGCTATTTAACAAAAATAAGGTATGTAGGGGAGGGGGATAGGCGGCGCATAGTGGGGCTACGCAAAGTGCATAGGTGGCCGTAGTTTCTCACCCACTTTGCGTAGCTTTGTGTAGCCCCACTACGCATACTACGCCCAGGGTTAGTTTGCACCACACAACATGGTACATGCACAACACAAACCTTAAGTTATATTTATGAAGTCACTCAAGGCCACTTTGCTTGGCCCTGAGCGGCTCCATGATTCTGAAGTAAAGCAAAGCAGCGCAAATTGCTCCGTTACCTTACACTGCACAAGGGAGCAGTGTGGCGTAACAAAACTTGAGGGGCCCCTGCAAAATGCATGGACGGGGCCCCCTACACTCCATACCTAGCAAGGAGCTCTCAGGTGCGTCTGTGCACAGTACTGGTGGCGGCCCCCAGAGCAGGGGCTCCCCCATGCACCGAGGGGCATGCAGGAGCTAATATTACTCCACTGCAAGGGGGGTGTTTCAGGGGTATTGCGCGGGTGTTCCCAAGCTACTCCCATGGATTTTGATGCATTCCCAAATTGATCAGGACAGGTAGACCTGGGAATGCGCCAAAAAGATACACTTTTCCAAGAGAGGCATAACAAGGCATTACTATCTCTTTCCATAAGTGTGATGCATTCTGCTGCATGAATATGCCTCTCAGGATTGTTTTGTGCAGAAAGGAGACTCTTCCTGCACAAAAACAATTGTGCATGCAACGCAGGCACCCGTGCATCATGGTGCAAGAGTGCCTATGTTGGTGCTAGGCTGCCAAAAGGAAAGCGGTGCAGGGGAAAAAGCAGGAATGTGCCATTCCTGCCCTTACCTTGTCACACAGCGCAGCGTAGAAAGGGGACTCGCTTCGATGCATTTCGTGACTCTAACCCAGAGTAAGGCTGGAGACTGCACAATCAACCAATTATTAGTTACAATGGGAAAGAGAGCCAGGTACTTACACAACAGGCCACCAACTACTCATAGTCTCATTAGCTGCAGTACACTTTAGTATGGGAAAATAATACCCGGTCCTAAGACTTTAGTGCCCGCCTTATTTCTTTTACTGGAAATCTCTGTCCCCTCAAACACCCCCCTCCCCCCCCCCCCCAATCTCTGTCCCCTCAAACACTCCCCACACACACCTCTCAGTGAGTTCAGTATTACGAGCTCAATGAGTAAAATGGCCAATTACATTTTTTTAAAAATTCATGTAAAACTGCTATTCATAATCTAACATTTGGTTCCATACACCACGTTATTATGTTATTAATGAAAAACAACAATACATCTGCCTGTTTTTATTAGGGAAAAGGGTGAAGTATCTCAGAGAAATTGAGAACGAAATTTTTGTGGAAAATGTGGTTAGTGAAAAGTGCGTCTCACAATTCTACATTCTACAGCTCAGACACTAGAAATGTATCCTGGCAAAAGGGACTTCATTTGCAAACCCCAATAAAGGAGCAGTTTCGGTTTACAGTGCAATATATCCTCCTTGCTTCAAAGAGCGGCCATTACAAAAGCATCATTAAAGGCACATTTTCAGACATGACTGTAAGTGATGAAGGCCTCTGGCAGTATAAATATTTACTTGGGGAGAGGCAGACAAGCCACTGGCCTCCCAAGTGCTTTTGATTAAGTGAGTGAAATGCTGACAGAACTGACTCAAAGAACTCCTGCTACAGAAAATCTTATTCACGTGACCAAAAGGGGAACCAACAATTACAGTTATTTAGGTCTGGCCTAAAGACAGTTTTAGCTGGCTCGCTAGTCTCGTGAAATCAAAGAAATAAGAAATTCGTGAATAAAACACACACACGCACGCACGCACACACGTACCCACCCACACAGGCACTCTCTCTCTTTTTCTCTCTCTCTTTCTCTCTCTCTCTCTCTCTCTCTAGTGGGATGCAAACTCCACACATGAAATTAACATTTTCAACTATTCGTCTCTTTCACTATTGTTCAAATTTTGCTTCTGACAACCACAGCATACCGATTGGACAATGGATAAGCCCACTTCAGCCATTGGCTCTCTTGCACTGAGACTGAGGATTTTGTCTGATCAGAAGTGCTCATCTGCTTTAAAAGGAAGTCCACTCAGTGCCAGGGCTGGCTAGCCAATACTTTGCGTTGCACATTATTTTTTTCTTTCCATTCTTTATCTTTTAAAAATGTTCTGTATTCATCAATGTGTGTCCTTCTTTCAAAATGGCAGAGCGGGGCATTCACAAAAAAATGGTGTATAGTGACACTGACAACAATAATAAGGCATACAGGTCATCCACCACTTTCTGGCAGGTGTCCCTTGCTCACCAAACTCTAAACAAGCATTGGCAAAGCCAACAGGTCTGACACAGACTGATATCCTTTTGGCTTTGTCAATGCTTATTTTGTTTTCCCCTAGTTTTTGTAAAGTTTTATTGTTGATGAGCTACTCACCAATATAAAAAAGTCACTGGCCTAAAGCAAAAATCTTTTTTGGGGGGGAGGGGGGAGGGGTCAAAAAGCATACCTTGCCCTGGTAATCCCTGGCACTAAAGGGCATAACTTTTTTGTCTGGGTTAGGCTGCTTGACAAAGAGTAGAATGCCAGCACTCAATGCAGTTAACCTATGACTGAAGTGGACTGACCTCTTGCCATACGATGTATGCTGTGGGGGGCGAGGAGGGAATGTGAATGGTACAATAACCGACCAATGTATGAAGAGGGTTGACTGACAGCCCCTTTCAGGAAGTATATTATACATATAACTTTACTAAAGTCAAAAGATCATTGCTAATGCCAGACCTAAACAGCCCTATGTCTTCAGGCTACAGTAATCCAAAACCAATTATTTATTTTCTTTGTTCCAGTGAAAATCATATTTTCCTGTGATGTGCATTAACACTGTGTTGTGCTCCCAATCTGTAGAAAGAGGTCAGAACAGTTTCCTAACTGCATACTCTAAGCTCTGCCGAGAGAGTTTAGGAAATCATAGCCTGATTAAAGGACAATGGTAACTAAAAATTAATGTAGGAGAAGCTGCTCTGATACCATACAAAGGTTATGACCTGGAAGATGGTGGAAGGTATCAAAAGGCAATCTAGAGTATTGAAACTCTAGGAGGTCAGACAACCTAAATATGGAGGGCCCGATTCACAGAATGAACTTAAAACTCAATCCTAAACTTACTACTATTTTGGCATTCACAGAATGAACTTACTACTTTTGGCATTCACAGAATGAACTTACTACTTTTGGTATTCACAGAAGTTAGGATTTTGTCTTAAGTTTGTCTTAAGACAAACTTAAGACAGACTTAAGATAGGATTTTGTCTTAAGTCTGTCTTAAGACAAACTTAAGACAAAATCCTAACTTCTATGAATACCAAAAGTAGTAAGTTCATTCTGTGAATACCAAAATAGTAGTAAGTTTAGGATTGAGTCTTAAATTCATTCTGTGAATCGGGCCCGGAGTTGTTATGTTCTCAATAGTCATCCACCACACCTACCATGCCATGTGAAAGATATCTGATAGATTACAAAGCAGTCTTCTGTTTCATTCTCATCCTCATTTCTCCTGCTATTCCCCGTTCATCCTGCAGTTCATCCAGGGTGGACAGAGAGGAGCCTGACCATTGAGATCAATCATTATACTGTTCATGCAGACTCGGCTCTGGTCTTCACAAACAAGGACGCCATTCACAGACAAAGTACTAGGTTCTCCCAGTGGTGGGCTTTGTGAGCTGGCATCTGGGCACAAGTTCTTAGTAAGGAAAACAGTCTAATTTGCTTGGTTACAGAGATCATCTAAGGACCCAATCGCCCAGGAACATCGGATGGAGATACTTAAAAAACAGGGAGACAGTTCACCCTTAATGCCCCAAAGGTTCCTCTTTCTGCGGGGTCTTACATCTGTGGATTTACTAATTATGGTGCAGGGTTTCTGGTGTGAGAGCACTCACAAGGACATGGGCATTCATAGCTAGTCAAGGTGACACCAGTAGCTTCTGGCCACTGATGAATGTAATTGAAATAGGACAGAACTATAACCAGCAATATCTCCATAAAGTTGGAGCTTGTTTTTGTAAAACAAAATTCTAATGACCCTCACACACCGAGAGTTTGTTTCCCAGGGTTTGATGGAACATCTTATTAGTTGTTGTTTTTGGATCACCAGGTTTTCTCTCGTGGTCCTGAACGACTGGTGGCATCGAACACAAAACCAGTACATCAGACTATCAACTCTAAATACATCGGATGGTTTTACATACTTACACCGATGACCCCAAGTTTGTTGGGCTGTTGGTGAAAGATTTCCACCTGAGGAACCGGTAGGGGTACCACCAGCAGAAACTTCACAGTTTGCTAGATTCTAAATAGAGTAGTATGACCATTGGTCAGGCAGACAAGGTACTTCGTTCTTAACCTCTAAATAACCCCCTCAGTTCCTTGAGATGTCCTCTATTGGTCTTTCCCGTCATGTGGGCAACTCCCCAGGCTTTCGCATACTTAGTTAATCAATGAGAAGCTGCTGAGGGAAAGAATAAACAGGTCACCCTCCACTCAACGTGCAATATGAATACAAAGACCTGTTCATCAAAGGCTCCTCATTTTGAGGATAGTTATATAAGTGGAGGAGGGGGTTCCATCACTCTTTTTCCCATAAACACTCCTCACTTTCACCAGAGGTAGTGTCCTCCCACTTTACTGCCTACATTTTCTTTAAAAAGCTATTACAAAGATGTCAGTCACTATACCCATGTACCCCCTATACATATAGGGATGTACCTTTGATCGTATATCAAAAAAAGTTACATCAATCTATGTGTGAACCTTAATTGAGGAGACTCTATTTCTATTGTCCCCTCATCAATTAAAAACTGTTTTGAAGTCAGCCTCTTGGGAATTGGGGTTTTGTCTTGATAGAGACTTTTGTCTAGCGAAAAAAGGTTGTACGCCTGTTATTGAATCTTATACCCTGCGGAAAGCTCAACCGTATATGTACTGGAACATCTCCCATGGCGTGAGACGCCAGGTGTACTTATTAAGACACAATTTGCTTCCGCTAAAAGTTCTACATGCCAGCTGGTTTGGTTGTTCGGCACGCTGTGATCTTTGCCAATTGTATGACCAGGATCTAGATCACGTCATGTTCGTTTGCCCTACACTGATGCCCTGCAGGCGTAGATGGTTAAGACCAATTTGCTTACAACTTAACATATTATCAGCATCTTTGTTTAAGGCAGCCTTGATTAACCCACCTAATGAAATGTTTGTTTTTAAACTGTACAACTTTTTAAAATGTTTTTTGGACTTGTATTAAGTTATCTCATGTGATTGTGATGGAAATATTTTTTAAACATTTGTTGTTTTGTATGCATATGCTGTTTTATGTGGACCTCATAAAGAGTTCCTTATCATAATAAATAAACTTTGAAACTTTGAAACTTTGTGTGAACCTTAAGAAAAAATGTGAAAGGACAAGATGGCACCTCATATGCGCACTACCAATAGAGCTTGCTGATTGGGACTCACCAGCTATTGAGGGATAAAAATCCAATTCCCCCTATATTAACAGTATAAGCCATATCTATATATTGTGTTAGCATGATGTATCTATATACTCTTTGCATTTTATATGCGTAATGCCTAACCTGTATCTGTTTTGACTAGCTGATAAGGGTATATGCTGTTCTTGTGTTCTTTTTACATCGAGTAGGCCAAGAACCATACAGACGCCATCTTTTCTCTGCCTGTGCCAGGCCTGAGCAGTGATCATGTGTTACTCTCCAATAGTTGTCAGGCCCCAATTCAGTTGAGTTACTTAGAGCAGCTGAATGCACACCATTCTTCCTCTGTCCTGGGACTCAAGGTCTCATCTGGCTTTGGGTGTGATAAGCGCATTCCTGAAGGCACAGTGCCTGCACTCCCGGGCACCGGGACGAAAGGGAGTCACCTGACCTTCCCAATAATAACTATGCAGAGCTTTGAACTAATCATGTGTGCCATATATGGTCCTTCCTCGAGGCCCAAGAGCCAAGTAGTGTTTTTCCATTTACGGTGACTTCATGTACTGTGCTGAAAGAATATATGTGCTGTTTTGAATGTAAGCCAGCAGTCTTCTCCACGCACCTGATGGGTGAGGGTTGGAGAGGCTCCTCTATAGAGTATTTTGCATAATAAACGATTGAACTTTCTTCACTGCCAACTGACTGGTTATTTGGTAATTGGTATTGGGGCTATTGGTAGGTATAGCTCCTTATGTAATTTTTTTGGTACTTCACTATGCTCACTTGTCTCATCATTGGTAGCCATCTTGCCTTAAATAATGACGATGTGTCCCAAAAATTAGTGCGAAAAATAACAATGTGATATGTGTATCACAACTACCACAAAAACAAGACCCAGTGAAAATAAAATTGAAATAAGTAGCACAATTACCAACTTTATTATTCACTTGTGCACCTATTCAAATTTAAAACCGGCTGCATTTATGCAGACCACTTCGTACCAGGCTGACATGTTTCATTGCCAACACTGCTTTAAGGCAAATTTGTCAAGACAGTAGGGCCATCAATCACCAATCATAGACACTCGTGTTGTTCTGTACAGTGACTGTCAAATACAAAAACCTGTTGAGGTTTAATTTTTGTGACAGGAGCACTGTGCCAGAAAGAATCCTGCGCTGCATATTTGTCCAAGAAGACCCCACCGTTTTGCAATACAATTCCGTACCACTGCGGACCGCGGAAGTTTTGACATTTTCGCGTTCCGCCCACCAACGGAATTTGCCACCCACCCCTAGTATTTTCAAACACAGAATGTTAAAACCAACTTCACTAGAAGATGCATTTTATCATTCTGAGTTCAGGCATACTAAACTCGAAATTCTACCATGTTCTATGAGTCAGTTAGGATCATAGGATGTAATGACCGAACTACCCATTCTGGCCTTCGGAGAACAGGTAGCCTTGCAATAGTGAAAAACGAAGAAGGCAGTAATTCACTATCAGGACATGCCACACACACCAGGGCATGTCTTACCTTTCACATACAATGCACCCTGCCCAGGGGGTACCTTGGGCCTACCTTAGGGGCGAATCACATGTAGCAAAGTGAAGGTTTAGGGACTTGTGAGTGTTTGCACTCGCCAAGTCGGCACGGCAGCCCCAGGCTACGCACAAGCTCTGCGATGGCAGGTTAGAATTACATTTTACGAGCTGTTCACGTGGGTGTAACAATCCAGTGCTGCAGCCCACCAACAGCATTCGATTTATAGGCCCCGGCACACGCAGTGCACTTTACTGAGGACTGACACATACATCGAATATACCAATCATGGAAACACCAATCCATAACACATTTTATACAGGAGCACTTGCACTTTACCACTGGACCGCAGTAAGGAAAGTGCCAGGAATCATTACATCAGCAAAAACAGAGACAAAGCTGGGAGGTCATAAAGCAAAAAGTCAGGGGAAAGACGTCAAAAGATGCCAAGTCTAACATGGACCCATAAAAAAAAAAGCTTTAAGGGGATAAGTGCACCCTGTACGCCTAAAGGAATGCACATAGCAGGGAACCAATCGCATCAACTTTACAAGAAGCCGCTTCCAGTCCTGACCCGACGCCGTGGGGGTAGGTTTTGACTGCGGTGACCGCGCACAACACAGGTACCTATTCCATAAGGGGCCTGTTCCACGGAAGCGGACTGCTTGGGTACCCTAGGGATTTACTTAGGGTCGCAATACTTAGGGCAGGACCTTTTGGCTTGCACATATACTGACCACAAGAAATAAGGTTGTATATTGTTTCTCACTGTGTGTAGTACAGTTTCATTTAAGGTCCTGACGAATTGCTTACTATACAAGAAACATGTTGACCTAATCAGAGGGTCGCAGATATTCCACTGTATCATTGCACCAGCGCATATCTCCCCTCCCACTTTTTAACCAAGATAGCCAACCACACCATTAAAAGTTCCCAGTGGATTGACTAAACTTTTTTAATCCCCTCTTACCCGCATGCAACATATGGCAGGAACAAAAGATCTCCGGTAAAGAGCCCCTTCGCGGGTGCCTGTCAGACATTGCAGCGCCAGTCTGACGAGGAGCAGAACCCATATGATGAAGCATGACACCTAGCTTGCTAGGTGGGTGAGGGTTTTAGTTCCAAAAAGGGAATCCCCCCTTTTCTCCCGTTGCTTCCACGCTAACCTTACAACACTTCCCCTCTTCACATTTCCTTGGGGAACTTTTTACCCTTTGTGTGTTTGAACCAGGTTCGAGTCTCAGCACTGACGCTCAACATCCTTTGATTCTAGGCAAATTACTTAATCTCCCCGTGCCCAACAAAAATTAATGTGTCCGTCTGTAGCGCAACTGGTGCTCTGTAAAGCGCCCTGATAACTGATATCTTCGGGTCTAGTTTGCGCTATATAAAACTTTAAAACAAAAAAAAGGCCAGACAGCAAGCTGGAGTAATGATGGATGAGTTTGCAGTAAGATTTGAGGCCCTCAGCAAGCATTGTAAGTTCAATTAATTCAATGATGAAAAAGCCATCTGTCTCAGTCATCAATGGTTGCCTTTCCGACTCTTTCATACAATGGATGCTGCATGATGCACTCAGTCTGGAGAGAGTGCTCATGTCTGCGAGAGCAGAAGAACCTGTTGATCGACAAACTATTGATATGGAAGCTGTAGTAGCCCAGAGGGAATCAGCATTGAACAAGAAAAGTAAGCACAGACACAAGATCAAGGGCCATAAAGTGATGGCTCAGAGAAATAAGAAAATGTGTTTCTGATGCAGCTTCTTCTTTCTGCATGAAGGTAAATGTCCCATCATTGGTCAAACATGCAAAGGATGCGGGAAAAGATCCATTTTATAACGGTTTTCAAAGCAAAAGAAAACAGACCACGTCATGTCAAGAAGAGAAAATGCCAGAAAGTTCCAGAAGCCCTCCAGCCACGCCCACAAGACCAAGCGGTGTAAACTCAACGATGTTGATCATTATCTATTTCATCTTCCAAAGGTTCTTCAACATCATTGTCTAGTGACAGTGAAGAAGATGGTGGTGCCATCATGATGTCGGCTGGAGAATGACGTGAGCACATGGGTTTGGCTTCATGCAGAGAAACAATCACGTTCCTTTGGACATTGCCCCAATATCACACTAAAAGTTAGTAGTTGTTTCCATACCTTTCATTATCGATAGTCGTGCATTGACAAACATCATGTCAGCAGATAAGTACAATGAGTTTTTGCCAGTGCCCCGTCTCACATCTTCGACAACGGTATACACGTGGGCTGCCTCCACGCCATTGCAAAGTCAAGGATCATTTGTTGCAAGTATGCTGTACAAGAAGATAAAAGTACAAGCACTGATTCATGTTCTTCAAGGTAATTCGTCAAGTGCATGTCAAGTGCATGTTTAGTCAGTGTCAGTACTGCTGCTGACATGAGTCTGATTCCATTCACTATAACATAAATGCACATGAAGTTATAGGAAGTCAGTTTCCCTCATTGTTTCCTGGACTATGAAAGCTTAAGGCCATGAAAGTACAACTTCATATGAATGATAAGATAATCCTTTAATTGCGTGATTAGTTAAAATCATTGCAACAATTTACATTAAAAAAATATAGGTAAATAGGCAGGGAATGGGATTATCCGATTTTACGTGTGCTTTAGTTCACATATAAATTAAAAAAAGAGGTTGATTAAAACTTCATATCAATGGGTTTTGCTGCTCAATGACATCGTCAACTGCTTTTCACTTGCAGGAAGTTGTTGACAAAGAACTGGAAATGCTGTTAAAGCATTATTTGAATGCTCTACTGGTCCGACGCCATGAGTTTCACCTATTGTGGTAATGCCCAAAAAGAACAGTGGAGGTGCTGTGTGCATCTGTGTCCATATACACCAAGCTAATAAGGCAATTGAGAGAGAATGGCATCCAGGTCTGCACACTGCAGATATGAATACACAGCGGAATGGTGCCAAAGTCTTTTATCGTCTTGATCTGAACAAGGAGTATCATCAACCCGAACTAGAGGAAAACTGCATGTGCATTACCACCTTTTTGACCCATATTGGTTTGTTCATATACAAAACTAAGTTTTGGGTTGTTGTCAGCTTCAGAACTTTTTTAAGATGTCATTTGCTGCATAATACAGCCTGTCACACATGCTTTTAATTATAGTGATGATATACTGGTATCTGGGGCCACTCGAAAGGAACATGACAAAGCCCTTAGACAAGTATGCTGCTTGCTGGCTGATGCTGTTCTCACTTTGAACGCAGAAAAGTGCAAGTTTCACAAAACAAACCTCAAATTCTTTGGAAATATTTTCTCTGAAAAGGGTATGACACCACATCTAGCTAAAATACAGCCCTTGTCGATCACTAGTCCACCACAAGATGTGACCATGCTGCAATCCTTCTTTGACATGGCCAGTTACTGTTCCAAGTACATTTGTGATTTTGCCACAGTCAGCGCCCCTTTGAGAGCCTTGACAAAAAGGAATGCTGTGTTCAAGTGGTCAAATGAATGAGATCGAAGCTTTAAGAAAATCACACATGCAAATGAGAACACTACCGAAATGGCCTATTTTGATCCAAAACCTCATACTGAGATTGTTGTAGATGCCAGCCCAGTGAGGTTGGGTGTGATCATTACCCAGCACAGAGGACACGACAACTCTCAATGGCACATTGTTGCTATTGCGAGCAGAAGTCTGCTGCTGACCGAATGTGCTTATTCTCAACCTGAGCTGTGGTGTGAACACGTCCATGTGTTTCTATACGAAAAGCACTTTACCCTTGTCACTGACAACCAGGCTTTGCTTAGTATTTTTGGGAATCCAAAGGCCAAGATGCCCCTTTGCATTGAGATGTGCGGGTTGAGATTGCAAGAGTATGATTACACTATTGTGCACAGCCCAGGGAAAAATCAAAATCTTGCTGACTACTTTTCATGAGTGCCAGTGCAGTGTCACGGTTCAACGTCTAAAGTGGCTAAGTCCTATGTTAACTTTATAGTCAAGTCAAGCATACCTGCAGCTTTGTCTGTGAACAAATTCTTGCTGCTACCAATACAGATCGACTGATGTGTTTGCTCAAAGACATTATTGCCCAGCAATCCTGGAAGAAACCCACTCAACCTCTCATGAGTGACCTTGAATACCAAAAATGTGAGCAAGGAACTCTCTGTCACCAAGAAGGCATTATATTAAGAGGGTCTAGAATTGTCATACCAAAGAGTTTGCGAAAACATGTCATTGAACCCATGAGGGTCATCGTGACATTGTCGCCACCAAGAGAGCTCTCTGGACCCAAGTGTGGTTTCCTTGCCTTGATGAAAGAGTTGAAAGAGAATTAAAGGCCTGTCATTTGTGGAACTGCTTGTCTCCTAAAACAATGCAGCATCCATTAGTTATATCTGACCTCCTGAAGTGTGGGAGAGAAGTACAGTTGATTTCGTTGGACCCCTGAATGATGGACACCATCTAATAGTTGTTGTGGATAAAAACTCACAATCGCCCTTTGTGGAAAACCTGTCATCAATCACACATGACAAAGTAATTGGGGCATTAAATAACATTTTTGCAATAAGGGGTGTCCCCTCCATTCTCAAATCTGACAATGGCCCACCGTTCAACAGCCGAGAGTTTAAAGATTTTCTCACGAACATGAATGTTAACCATCAGAAAGGAACCCCTCTCCGGCCACAGGCTGCAGGAAGCTGGCTCTGTATATACTGTACCAACGCAAGGTAAAGTGTGCACAGAGCCCAGTGGATCCCCAGAGGCTTAAGTAGATAATATGAAAAAAACTCTATTTGTGGTCGTGTGGTCGAGCAGTTAGGCTTATCAAAGGGCTGTGTTAAGCATTTGTTGTACACAATCAGGCAAGAAATGATTACGCATACTCAAAGACTGAATCCAATACCAAGGGTTTTGTATAAAAATGTAATACATTGTTATTTTATTTTAGAACCAAGAGGAACTCAGTTGCAGGTAATTAACAGTTTTAAAGATAGCAATACTTTTCAAAAGTAATAGGTATTGTCTTGTAAAGGCCTAGAAGTACTTAATAAGAGTTTTAAAAATACTTTGGCAATGCCAATCAAACAGTAGCATACTTAGCAAATGTAGGAGGTAGACATTTAGTGCAATAAGCAGAAATGTAATGCAATCCTATTGAAGGAAAACAGTTATATGCAGTTACAGGTACGTACTCGACTTACACATCCAGTCTTCAGGGGTTTGGACCAACACTGGGTAAGGGTCAGGCCAAGGTAAGTACTGCACCGCGAGCTGCACTGGGGCAGCCAGGCGCAGAGGTTACTGGGCCCAATGTAAGGCAATGGAGACTGGGGGCCCCAACAAGAGGTGCATATTGCTGGTAGTAACTATCTGCAGCTTCAGGGCACAGGCCCCATCAATTGTTCTTTTTGCATTTGTCATCCTGAGTGGGACGAGTATGCCCAGACATGGGTCCTGTGCTCTCCATGCCACAGGAGTCAAGCTATCCTGGCAGATGAGGGGTGAAACCCCGAAACCGATCCAAGGATGCTTGTTTCCAGTCCAGGGAGGACCTGGCCTGGCAGTTCGGCTGGACTGTTCCCATTGTGCACAGGGTCAAGACTGATTTGAATATGGCTGTGTTCAAACTGGAATGACATGGGGAGCAAAAAACGATGGATTTAGGCCCAGATCTCTGTACTGGGGTGAATGTATGACATTGTTCTGCATTCTGCCTATCAATTGTTCTTTTTTGCCAGGGTTAAAGCCAGCCATTGGGGGGGCCGCAAAGCAGCACCAGTTATACACCACCAGCGGCACGGTCACACAAAGAGGCTACAGGCTCAGAACAGGAGGCTGGACAAAGGTGACGACCAGCTTGGTTAGGTACGGTGAGATGTCGTAGAAGGCTTGGGCACCATCAGCGGGGCTCCCAAAAGTTGGGGGACTGAGGATGCAGCCTTTATGTGTCAGATTTTCTTCACCTTAGCCTCGTGGTCTGGGGGACCCTCAGTGAAGAGGGTGCAGGCATCTTCGTGGAGTCCAGGAGAGGCCAGCCACTGATGGAGACTTCACTGGACAGTTGAGCCACTCAGACTCGGGCCGTGGGCATCGGGTGCAGAGTAGGCAGGAATTGCATTCCAGCTGGATTGGAAGTCCTTGTAGCTGGATTCTTCTGGACAGGGCCGTTGTCTATGGGAGATCTGGTCTTTGTTGAAGAGTGGCAGTCTTCCTCAGGTTTCTGGAAAACACTGGCCACAGGACAGGCATTGTCTTCTTTGCAGAGTCTTTAAGCTGGAGACAGGCTGGTAGGGCTGGGACCAAGTCAGTAGTCGTCTTCAGGTTTTGCTGCCAGCTTCTTCTTCGTCCTTCTTCTTCGTAGGTTGCAGGGATCTGAGAATTAAGGTTCAGGGGTGTCCCTAAATACCCAATTTAGGGGTGTTACAGGTACTGGCAGATTATAGCCAATTACCTACTTGCCTTTTTCGGTGACTACACCCTTGGTATGTCCCCTTCCTTTGGGGAGGGGCATCCTGTAACCCGATTGGCTAAAATTCTTCCATTTACCATGGAGGATTTTCTAAGGAGGGGGTCACCTCGGTGCAGGGCACCTTAGGGGTGGTCCTGGCAGAGGGAGGCGACACCTCTCTTGAATACTAATTTTCCACCCGACCTTGCTGCCAAAAGTGGGGCTTAGTCAAGGGGACGGGCATCTCCACTAGCTGGAAAAGCCCTGGCTAGCATAACAATGAGCAGGAAGCCTTTGAGGTCCACCACCCTGGATGCTGTTCCTGCTTGGGGGTAGTTGAGAAGCACTTTCACCCCAAGCAGGCATTGTTCCTAACCCACAAGAGCATAAGGGATCCCACCCCAGGGGGTTAGAAACATGTCTCTGTGTGGCAGGCTGGTGCAAACCAGTCAGCCGGACACAAGGGGGTTGGCCGTTTTTCTGGGGCCATCTTTAAGATACCCTCTGAGTGCATTTTGTAATAAATCCAGCACTGACATCAGGGTGGGTGTATTATGCTGAGAGGTTTGATACCAAACTTCTTAGCATCCATTAAAGCCATCATGGAGCTGGGGAGTTCATAATGACAAACTCCCAGACCATGTACCAAATATGCCTCGACTGCATTTACAATGTCTAAGAATGGTCTTAGACACTGTAGGAGCATATTGCTCCTGCAGATATGCCCTCACCTTTGGTATTTTGACTTAGGACTGTGAGGTCTGCTAGAGGGGTTACTTGCCTATGCCGCAGGCAATGAATGTGGGCAAGGCACATGTGTGCTATGTCGACTCTCAAGCTTTGTTTGCACCAGGTGGAAAATGCCCCTTCCCCCGCTCGTCCCCAGAACCTATACTATGTTGTTCTCTTTACTGCCTGCTGCGCTCACCGAAACATGCATCTCTGGTGATGCGCCACATCCCAGGCCAGCCAAAGATATTCTAGGCTTCTGTGAAATGTTATTTTAGGTTGCCAGTATAATCAACTAAGAACAAGACAAATGGCTCTGTTTACTTCGTTCTTCTTATCTCCCAGAGCCTCCCTAAAATGTTCCCCGTCCTTAACACGTGAATTGGACCGAGCACCACTTCACCTCGAATACCCCTTCGTACCTTCCATGCCACTCTCCCAGGGGGCTATAAAGCTGAACTCCCCGGTGTGCGGGGCACACTCTGACACTGGGAGCTGCTGCTGAAGAAAGAGCTTCGAGGCGCGTCTGAAATGTAAGTTTTCAGATTACATGCATGCATGAGATATCATAAATTCCTTACTAGGAAAGTTAAATTGAATTGTGGCCATTGGGCAAATTAATAAGCAACAGGGACCCAGTTCAATAGATCACACTGGTTCTATTTTGTACAATCAGTTGCACCCCTCGACTAGTTCAGAAATAGCATTTTCACCATCTGAGCAGCGCAAAAACAACGCCTTGCACCGGTACAGGTTATTTGTGCGGCTCTGATGAAAGTTAGGCTTCGGACGCCTTCTACCGGACATTTGTGGAAATGCCTATTTTTGTAGCCGCCTGAGGCCAAATATTTTCTGACAGCCTTCTAAGAAGTGGCATCTTTGTTGACAGAGAGCAGCCGGTAGGGAGGACAGGCGGCTGCGGGCTCAGGAGTGCATTAGAAAATACATGTCACAACGGCTGAGGATGCAGGAGCAACTTATTAGCAGAAGAGCAAATGTTTTGAAAACAAACAATTCAGTACGCTTCCTGAAACTTCAGGCATTTTTAATCATTTATACTCAGGAACCTACAAAGCTTTTAGAAAATGATGTCAAACGTTATGTACTCATTTAATTAATTAGGTTGAGTTTAAAATAAAAAAGAGCATAAACCCTTTACAAATGCCCAGACTTGAACAAACAGCTATTAAAAAAACGCTTTCTTTTGTATCCCCCACGCTGATGGGTCATCATCCCACGTGGCTTTGTGCACATTGTCACAAATTGTGTCACCAACTTTCAGCAGCGTTTTTATTGCACCCACCTGATAGCAAATAACACCACAAACACTTCTATTTTCGAATGTGTGACCACAATGTCCCACAATTGGCAAACCTTGCCCAGCCGGCATCAGGATAAGAAGGCCCCTGTTAGTTTGCACTTGCATGAATGCTGAGGTTAACTGTTCTACACTAAAACGATTTAGCAACTTTTATTCCAATGTCCCTCTATTGTCGTCTTAAAAGTCTTCATAAAACAGACACAGCCTCTCTCTCTCTCTCTCTCTCTCTCTCTCTCTCTCTCTCGTTCTCTCTCTCTGTCTCTCTCTCTCTCTCTCTCTCGTTGGTGTGTCTTTAATGTTCTGTGGTTTATTTGAAAGAAATGATGGCCTCTCATTTTAATTGAGGAGTGAAACCAAACCAGCACACCTTGTTAGGGTGTGCAGAGACTTTTTCAGCTGCCCACTGGGAGAAAACGCCTGACCTGTGTCACTGAACACGAAATCCATTTACTTTCAAACGGTTTACTGCATCCACCCCTCACTGGGGGTTCAGGGGCAGGGGAGAGTTCAGCAGCGGTTTGAGGTTGCTGCGGTGACGAGGGCTGATCCTGGACCCAGCTTGGGAGGGCTCCTACAGAATCCTTCCCGAGTGGGGTATTACTGTTCTGTGGGTTATTTTAAAGAAATAATGGCATCCCAATTTAAAATAAATTATTGGTTACTGCTCCACATTTGGATAATTTAGACAGGCACCTTTATTAGAAAGGAGGCGAAGTTTTAGAGCAATCCTCTTTTGAAAATTGGAAACTTGCCCAACTTTGGGGCACATTTACAAGGGCATTACACCACTGAGGCATCACATTTTAGAATGCTCCTGGGCCGCAATGCCTTACTCCATTTTTACAAAGCGGCGTTAAGCCACACCTCCTGGCTTAGCACCGCTTTGTAAATATGATACCCTTCCACGCAGATATCTGCGAAAAGGCGCGTGGGTGTTGCCGTGGGCATTCCACCGCAACACCCATGGCTTTTTGAGGCTGCCCTAGATTTACAAAGATATGTAAATCTGAGGCAGCGCCAAATACTAACGCCACTGAAAAGCAGGGGTTAGATGGCACAACAAGGAGAAATCCTTTAATTTCTCCTCCTTTTAGCTCTGTCTATGTGTGCTGCATTCTGCAGCCCACATAGAAGCAGCAAAACACCTTTAATGAATGTTTTTTTTGCAGGAAGGTGTCCCTTCCTACACATAAACTCTCATCCCTGCAACATAGACACCCTTGTATCAAGGGAAAACACAAGGGTGTGCCGTATTCCTGTGAATATGTTTTTGAGGCCCAAGCCAAAGGTTATTTTGCATAAAGTGGTTGGGGACTAATGCTTTGTACAACTTTCACTAATGCAATAGAAACATGCTTGTCTCTGGGAGGAGCGGTGGTCTGCGACAGCATTTTATGATTCAATTTACAAAACATTTCACAAAGTGCATACTTTTGCTAATGCACTAAAGAGACAATGCTGATTAACTTGCTGAGTCAGTGCTTGATTGCAAAACATTCAGGTATTCAGTAAAATTTATTTTGTTAAGAAAAATCCCAGTGCCTTTCCAGTTTGCAGGAACTTATGTTCTTTCAAGCAAAGCTGCCAAACCCTGACACCCAGGGGCAGATTTACTAGTTTCTCACGCAGTGCAGCAGCTGCAAATGCTGCTCTGCACTGCGTGAGGAGAGAGCAGGAAAGTGCTATATTTACAGAAATAATGCACTCTCCTCCTCTCTCCCTAGCGCCGGCACAGAGATATGCTGCTTGGTGGCACAGAGACACCTTTGCACTATAGTGCAAGGGTGTCTCCGTGAGTCCAGCATAGGTTTTGTACTGGAAGGGGTTCAAAATACCATGCTTAGACTAACTTGAAACCTTTGCCCACTTTGCATGTGTGCCGTACAGTGCAGCACACATGCCAAGTCGGAAAAGAAAGGAGAAGTGAAAGCCTTTCTACTTCATAGCGTCTATTTGAAATGGGTGCTACTTTCTCACGCTAAACCCTGTCTACTTTTTAAATAAATAGGAATTAGAAACCTTGGGTGTCAGAAACCTTGGGTGGTTGCATGGAAACGCCCATGCACCACCCATAGTATGCTGCCCCCTTGGCGTTAATTAATGTAAAGCAGGGCTATGCGCAGCTTTGCGCTACTTTTTTCCAGCGTTAAATAAGTTTAGCACAGGAAAGTAAATTAGTAAAAAAAAGATCTAGCATCATTTTACATCGCTTTTGTGATGCAAACACAGCTTTAAATCTTAGTAAATAGACCCCCAGTCTGTAGTTTTAAAACAAATCCTCTGACCACCCCTGAAGGTCTTTATCCGTGTCTCATTCAACTGAACTTCAATTCCAATTTGGTGTCTCAGGTTTGACCATCGTGGCGCAAAGCTGGCAAGGCTTTGATTTTCTAAAGAGGATTCCCCTAAAACTTCGTATCCTTTCTAATCGAGATGCCCTTCTAAATTAGTCCAAATTTCAGCAGTGAGCACTAGTTAATTTAAAATTGGGATGCCATTATTTCTTTCAAATAAGCCACAAAACATCAATGCCCCACTCGGGAAGGATTCTGTAGGTGCCAGCAACCTGTCTTTCTAGTGTGCCCTCCCCACCTGGGTCCAGGCTCAGCCTCCTCACCACGGCAACCTCAACCCGCTGCCTAACTCTCTCCTGCCCCATAACCCTCAGTGAGGGGTGGATGCAGTAACCTGTTGAAAAGTAAATGGATTTCGGGTTCAGTGACACAGGTCAGGCGTTTTCTCCCATTGGGCAGCTGAAAAAGTCCCTCCTCGTCCCCTGCGTGATGTGCTGGTTTCACTCTCATTTTACTGAGGGAACGCGTGCCCCAAGACCTCAGAGCTGGAAAAAGCACACGGCCAGAGCGGGTGGCCTCATGTTCTCCATCAGCGGGCCAGGGGTACCACAGCAGTAAGGGAGAGCAGTGTTTCTATCGTCTGCTCACCTAGAGGCAAAGCCACAGCTGTACTGAGACACTTTTCGTTAACACTGTGTCCAGCATACCAGTGCTTAATTTGTTAAAACATAAGCGCCAGGGTTCTCATCAAAGGCCACTGTAGCTTGTACCACACGTTGCCCCTGCCAGCGCGGCCAAAGATAGTAACAACACAACTAACAATCACACTCCTACAAGTGTGACAGTTCAGACTATTTCAAGCCTCCAAACCTATAAGAATGCAGACAATGTGGCCAATGGAGATCAAATAAATTAAGTTTACAAATAGCATTCCTTTAGAATATGTGAAAAAATCATTCTGCCAGCAGATGCCTTACTGTAATGCACCTGAAGAAGGACCTTTAACCATTACTTATGTGCTCTGTGTTGTAGATACGAAAGGGACCATGGAGCTCAGCTTTCTCCTCATTGTCAGTATTCTGGGAGCTGCTACCCAGGCCTCAGGTACGTGGTAATAATGCATGCCATCAATGCATGATTCAATGCAACCACCTCTGCGACTGTTCCATGTGAGAGTGAGTGGTCAGGGGGTGATTTGGTGGGAACATAAAACTTTGTTTCTTAGGTCATTTGAAATATGGCGTAGCTAATTTAGAGCAGCCCAAAGACTGGAAAGGCATTTGGTCAAGTGGCCTAGGCCTTGTAATCTGGACATATGTGTTTTGATTTTATTATTTCCTAGTTATGATCCAGTTATGGGTCCAGATCCAGTCATGGGTCCAATTTCGCAACAGGTGAAATAGATTGGGCAATTGTCAGAAAGTTATCTCATCATCTCAAACAGTAAATATCTAAAATATACAACAGTACAACATAATGTTCTACTAATGTGCTCCTAGCCGCTAGACTCCAACGCATCCATTTTACCGCAATCTGATATTAATAGATACCCGATACTCCACCAACAAGGAGTGGTGTTTGAGTGACAGTAGAGCTCTTCAAGAAATTCTTAGCAAAATTGAACAATCTCGTGCCTTTTCAATTTTTTTGTATAGATGAATCCATCTGCAACCAATACAGGGCGGTACAAAAAGTAAAGCTACCCTGCACTGCATGGTATTTAAAAAAAATACATAGTGGTAAATAGTTACTCGAATGTTTAGCACACTCCACAAACTAAATTGTTTCAAGATGCTAAGTAATTTTAGTTCCTACTACTCATTTTTATGTTCTGTTACTTGATATAAGGGAACCCTTTTACAGAAGCCTCAACATACTAACCAATAGGTCATAGAGATGAACCTGTAAGAACCCCCTTACCATAAGGTCAAGTCTTGATATATTTGTGTAGCGCGGCTAATCACCCCAGGGGGTATCCAGGCGTTGTACTCCAGGTATCAGTTGGAGAGCCAGGTCTTGAGTCCCTTCTTGAAGAGGTTCAGCGAGGGTGGAGTGCAGAGGTGGAGGAAATTCCAGGCTTGGGTGGCGAGGTGGGAGAAGGAGCGTCCCCCGGAGCGGCTCCGGTGGATACCTGATATCTGAGCTAGGGCGAGGGGTGCAGAGTGGAGGTTTTTGGTGCCCACACATACCATCACACTACAAATGAAGAGTGGCCCTTATTTCAGTAATTTCTTATTGAAAATTATATTTACATGGTGCGGAGGATATACATGGGAGCTAACTGACAGAGACTTAGGAACGGACGATCGCGGATCGCTGAAGGATTAAGGAATCAGCAACCTACCTCAGGAAGATGCAGAGCAAAGGAACTTTGTTGGCGCACACCCACTATGCAAGTAAGGGGGGGAGGGGGGAGGGAGGAGAGGGAGGCAAGGGGGGGGGGTGCGGGGACAACACATATGGGCTGATACTACCTTTTTCTATTTTCCTATCTTTCTACACCTATCTCTAGAGAGTGCACACTGGAACTCTAAGCACAGAACTAAGACAAGTAGACGATCAAAAGATAACCAGGCAAACCGCCAGTTTACACAGAACGAAAGATGACACACAACTCGCACCACAATCTCACGACTGACATCAAGGTAGTGTCCATGAACGTGAAGAGTGGCCCTTATGATAAAGTATGTCACCTTTGGGTGGGTGAGGACTGTGCGTCCTTTTTTGAATGGGTCCACCATGACTACAACCCCTGGCAGTTAGCGGCAGTCAATACCTCACTGGTCTCAAAGGACGTGACAGTGAGGAATTCATCAAGGAAGGTTTAAGCAATCAAGAGGGAGATGCAGTGGCGGTCAGCACGGATCGGGGGAGAGCAGGGGATGCAATAAAATAAAATAATAAAACGTACCTTATCACCGCCGCATCGCCCCAGTCTCACATCAGCATCATGACTCGGCCGGAAGCAGGACCTGGAAGCACTCAAGCTCCCCTGACCAATCACAATGCTGCAAGCCAGTATTTTAATTGGTCTGAGCGCCGTGGTTCAGCACTCAGCCAGGGAATAGGGGCCTGGGCATGTACTCCATGCAGACTGGAATGCAGCCTGCGTGGATAACATGCAAAGTGCGCATGAATGTTTGGCCGGCCCGAGAGGCATTCATGCGCCTTTGCAGTGGGAAAACCGCTCCCCCCTGCCCAGTCTGAGAGCAAAGCAGCCCAACCCACCCCAGCTGCAAAGCAGCAGGAACACATAAAATGATAATAACATTCAGTTCTTATCATTTAATTTTTCCTTTAGATACACTGCCTAAAAGCAGTGGGGCTTAGCGGAGGAGCCGCCACTGGGGAGATGCGAGGCCTTCTGTCATCCTTCTGTCATCCTTAATTCAAGCAATATTCCTAGGGCTACCACACTACAGAGCCTTTCAGATAATGAAGACGGGACCTTGGGGTAGAGGGTTAGCCTTTTGTGTGTATAATCTACGGTTAATGGAGGCCAAGAGGGAGCTCAGGGGATGATTACCACACAAGGGCCCATTGGAAAAGTTCTGATATATTCAGAGTAGGGGCAGACCTGGTGACAGAGTCAGAAGCCAGTGGCTCAGGCTACTGAGCCGATTGCAAAGCAATTTCAAAAAGTAGGAGGTGGCCATGACAGGAGTTGGATATGCTCATGAACTACTTGGAGCTTCAGGCAGGAGCAGTAGTCAATTTTGTTCACTGCCCAATATGTACAATGTTTCAGTAATGTAATCTGTCAACCACCTAGGTTGCACTAGGGGCAGGGTGCTATCAGAAATAGCAAATACATGTTGTCTCTTTGCTTGGAACATCTGGTTTCAATGATGGCTTAATATCTGCCGGTGTTTGTTTTCACAAGGGAACACAGTTCCTATTGGCAAGGTGCAAAAAGTCACCACGCCTGAGGGTGCAAATAGTCAACCGTGCAATGGAAATAGGAAGGTGAAAAAAGTAAAAGGGGAAGTTCAAGAGATCCCTAGGTAAATAGAGCCCGCTGGTACAGTGGGAAAAACACTTGTTGTCCTCTGTTGCCCTCACACACCCCAAAAGGTGTCATGCTTCATCATCGAGCGGTTGCTCCTCGTAGGCCCGGCGCTGCAATTCCCTATGGGTCCCCCGAAGGGTCTCTTTATCGGAGATCTTTTTAAGGACTGCCGGATGGTGCATGCGGGTGTGTAGGGTGTGGGCACAGGGAGGGTGATAAAAGTGCGTGCAAAGTGAAAAAAGGGTTTTTTAATAAAGGGTAAACACGCAGCGAATGTAAAGATTGTAAACCCTTGATAGATAAACTACTTGACCACAATCTAGCCCCGGAGGCACACTATGCCCGGGTTTCAAAAGGCCATAGGTCCACATGTTTCGCGCCTGTATCGCCATAGGGGTCGTTGGCGCTTCTTCAGGACCAGAGCAATGATGATATATAAAGTGCACGTGAAAAAAAGTGTATTACTAAACCCTCTAAATAATTCTGGGCGGGGCAGGAACCTGTATACCTATGATATGGCTACAGCTGCATGATGAAAAAAACGCTCCGGATGGGAACCTAGGGAAAAGAACAAAGAATAAAGAAAAGCATCCGTAACAACTTGATGCCTCATCCAACTGTATGCACATCAATTGTATAAGGAGTGAGCAAAGAAACAGGCTCAAGAGGCATATGAGTATATTCAATGGGACCCTGGCACTGTGCAGTATTCCATATACACCGTGCCAATGAGTCATTATGTCTATGGTACCACTTGTAACCCTCTATATCTTTCACAAATAGAAATTATTCCCATAAAGTCTTAACAGTCGGTAAATGAGTTCATGTATTGTTCCACCTCTTATAGGTGCCATGAGGTAGTCGATACTTGCAAAATGCTTACCTCGCACTATTACGAAGAAACCTCCACTGGCGAGAGCAAGCACCGCCCACACATTACCGGGCTGTAGAAACAAATGAAGTTGATGAAAAATTGAAGGAACTAAAGTCAGGCAAAAACCACACTAAGCAAACCATTGCGATGTCCAAAGCCCTCCAAAGATAATGTACTTACAATTTTACCGGGGTGCTGCCGCATTCACACCTACCCCCTCCTTGCGCCTGCCAGTAGTAAAAGAGTGGCGGCAGGACGCGGTATTAATTAAGTAATGAGGTCAGGTGTGGGCGTAGACCCTTTCCGGGTTTCCTCACAAATTCTACTGGAGTGCGCATGCGGTAAAATAGGGATAGACAGCGCATGTGTACTGATAGGGAATGACTCCCCCCAGTGCATGCGCAAAGGCTCTATGGTTGACAGCATACTGGTGCAAGTAATATCTGCCGGAACAGACTGAAGTTTCTCAGCATCCTCAGTGCATGGTGAAGTAGAATATGGTGATGCATGGTGGAGCTCAGATGAGGAGTGAAGTGCAATGGCACATGTGGTGAAGAGTGAAGGTGGAAGAAGCACTCAAAGAGGATGGTGCTGTTAGGTGGATGTGTACCTACAATACCATTGAAAGGACTTACTGCTAGCTGCATTCCTCTTCTCAGGTCTTCATGCCTGTTTTAGACTGGTGACAAGCAGACTGAACACTGGTGCAACTTAGTAATAAACTGGACTACACAACTCAAAACTGAATCTATGTAAGCCACAACCGAGGGGTTGTAATTGCAATGGGACAGGGTCTGTTGGGAGGATATTGTCCTTAACTGGCCTGAATAATTCCCTTTCTATCCGCAATTGATTGACGCCATTCCAGCACACATTGTCAGTGGAAGTAGTGGAGTCTACTCTCTGTGTATCAAATAGGAAAATCAAACGTATGAAGGTTAGAAGGACTGTCCATGTGTGGTTTTTGTAGGAGTCATGTCCATGATGGGCAGTGCCCCTCTTGCAACACTGCAAAGGCTTGATCATATGTGGACCACAGTGTGATGTGTGGATCCTGTAAGAATCATAGACCTAGTTCCAGTACCAAGAAATAAATGTTTCACCAGAAGACAGCCAGTACTGTTGACGGGGACAGAAATGGGTGACAGATGTTGCTGTGATGTGGAAAGCCTTTAGGATCATAGCAGTTCCTTTAGGTTGGCTACTGTAGCTGGTTCCAGAGTTGTTTGTGGTCAGGTCTTTGAAACATCATGAAAAGAGGAGAAAAGGCCTGAGGCCTAAGGGAGTGAGACAGCTCCTGATAACTATGACACACTCACAGCCAGCTGTAGTTTGCCCCACTTTGGCTAGATGGCTGAACTGGATTATGCAAAAGGCTGGAGTGATTGACTGTGTCTAGTTTTGGTGCCCCAACCAGTGAGAGAAGATGGTTTTGACTGGACAAGAATACTTCCGAAGTGTTGAGGAAGCTGTATCCCAGCATAGTAAGAGTCAGAGTGGGTAATTTATAGATTGGTAGGTGATCCTCCGGACTGCCAAGACTGAGGAGACCATGGGCTCTACTTTTCTGGTGGAGGACCACCCACCCATTTCGAGATCCCCTCCTGCTGGTGGGTATCTCTGAGCCTTCAGTACAGCTGCCAGCAAGGTGGCTGCACCGAAGAAAGACTATTTTGGTGAGTGGGGGCAATGTTTGTTTCAACTGCCCAGCAAACATTTATGTTTTTAATTAAAAAACACAATCTGAGTTTGTTATTGAAAAACTAAAAAACGGTGCTAAAGTGCAAGGAGTTTTCTCCAGGCACATAAGTTCATTAGTTTATTTCCTTTCCAAGGACCAGTTGAAAAGTTGTTTCTATGGAGCTAAATCTGGTGATGGTTGTCCAGTCATAGGTAGGAGTTGTGGGACAGTCACTGTGACTTGACAGATAGGCCCCCAGGGAAAGGGTTTTCAACATCAGTATAAGATTAGGTTCCCCCACTGGTGTATCTGAATGGGGTGGAAGAACGAAGAAAAACCAAAGAACGGTGATGGATTAAACCCAGATCAGTTGACTGGGGGTGAGTGTTTGTATTGTTAACTCTCCGTCCATCATCCCCTTTGGTTTTCCTTTTTCTTTGTTCGCCCTAAGTTGGCAGGGTATGCTCAGATGTGAGTCCCTTGCTCACTTTGCCACTGGATTCAAGCAAGCCCGGCTGAAGATAGCTGTAATGCCAGAAACCGGTCCTAGGATGCTTGATTCCGGTCCAGGGAAGACATGGCTTGGCAGTTCGGGCTGGACTGTTCCCATGAGGCACAGGGTCAGACTGATTTGCATATGGCCATGTCTGAACTGGAGTGGCGGAGTGAGCTAAAGAACGGTGATGGATTAAACCCAGATCAGTTGACTGGGGGTGAGTGTTTGTATTGTCAACGCTCCGTCCATCATCCCCTTTGGTTTTTCTGGGGTGGAAGAACTTCACGTTGGCAGGCAGGGTATACATTTTTTGGGGCATATGCCCTGCATCCACCAAATGATAACATATCATGAGTGTCTTGCTTTAGAATTCTGATTTTCTCAGTTATCTTCAAGGAAGTCTATGTTTCACTAAGACAAGAAGGTGAGTATTATCCCATCTCTCAGAAAATATGGTGATAGTACACATTCAGCCTGATGAAAAGGAAAAAGGTATGATATAATGGGGACACTGCTTGGAAATGTATTTAGCTATGATGGACTTGTTCTTGTATCTGAATGCAAACCCAGGGGTTAATGGAGTTTTTGTGTAGGGCATTGCATTACGGCTAAAGAAAAAAAGTTAGAGGCCAGGTGGACGAGGATGATATGTAGTAGGATGTTAATGTTGGACTTTGTATTGAGGTACCTCAAAGAAATTAGGGATTCTAGGGAGCAAGTGATGCTAAGGACAGTACTAAAAGAGAAGTGATTGGATGGGGTTTGTAGTTATACAAGTCTGTGTTCAAAGAAGTTATAGTTTGTTGTTTTAGAGGTAAGACGTTTGGTGTTGCTAAGTAGAAAAGAAAATGGAATGAAAAAAACTCCCCTTTATGTCTTTAATAGACTTTTTTTTACCATAATCAAAAAATCCTCATCCAAACAGGTAGGAGAAAAAGAATTTAAAGACAAAACAAATATATTTATAAAACTATAAAAATAAATATCAAAAGGGTTTGTTGAAAATCTGACACATAACTTTGGAATACACATACTTGTTTCTAGTCAAGGTCGGCTTTTGCCTTAATGAAAGTCTATTGCTGATGCTTAATGCCTTTGGTTATTCAATAAGAGTTAGTGGGAAAACTTTGACCAAGTAAGGTGGTTAAGCTTGATAAAATAAACTATATATTCTTTCTGCACAAAAACAATCCTTCAAGGCATTTTCCTCTTTCAATGTGTGTTACTAAATTATGCTCAGGGCCTGTTAAATAAGTGCTACCTTTGGGCCTGCAGCACTGATTGCATTTCTGAAAAAGCCACTTTTAGAAAGTTGGCATTTTCATTACTTTTTTGGTGCCTGCAGCCTGTATCTGTTCACATAACTGGATGTAGCTGACAGTTGGGGTTGGAAATGGCCCTTTTTGCAGGGTTACCCCAAACGTTTTGCCTTCCTTCTCCTCTTTTTCTGACCTTTTATTTTTGGCTTTAGGACTCTGTGCACTTTTTCACTGGTAAACAGTGCTAAAGTGCTTGTGCTCTCTCTTTAAAATGTGGTAACATTGGCTTATCCACAATAGGCATATTTAATTTACTTACAAATCTGTATTAAAGTGCACTATATGTGTCCAGGGCCTGTAAATTAAATGCTACTAATGGGCCTGTAGCACTGATTGTGCCACACAATTACGTAGCACTTTAAACATGTCTCAGGCTTGACACTGCAGAGCCTGTGTGTGCAGTTTTAAACTGCCATGTTCACCTGGCAAGTTAACCTACTTACAAGGCCTAAACATTCCTTTTTATTACATATAGGACCCCCCTAAAGTAGGCCCTGGACAGGCCATGGGCAGGGGGTAATGTATTAAAAAGTAGGACTTGTACTTTTAAGTTTTACATGTCCTGGAAGTTAAATACTCTTAAATTCGTTTTTTCACCACCTCAAGGCTTATCTCTCTCATAGGATATCATTGGGATTGCTTTATTATATTTTATAGATGTAATTTCCAATTGGGAAGAGATGAGACCCCCCACATTTAGTATCTCTGTAGGCACAATTTAAAAACAGAACTGATGGTAAAGTTTATTTTTAAATTGCAGTTCTGAAAATGACACTTTTATAAAGTTGAAATGTTCCTACTTAAACCATTTGGTGCCTTCTGCTTGTCTCTGAAACACATGTCTGGGGTGGGTAACAGCTGGCTTCTTGCATTCCCTCTTGACAGCCACACACAAAGGAAGGGTAGGTGTGTCTGAGTAACCATCTGCATGTTGATGGGTCACCATGTGCAGGATGGGAGGAGGTGATGACACTTTACACCTGAAAAGGCTGTGTCCTGTCTCCACACAAAGGATTGCATACCCTCCTGGAGTGAGTCTGGAGCCAGGGCAGGAAAGGCTGGGTCTTGTGCACTTCAAAGCATCGCGTTGAAGCCTAACTCGCAGTGGAGGAAAGGCTTTTTCTTACCTCGCTCCCTACTACTGGAATAAGCTTCCACTTCATGTTCGCTCTTGTCCGAACTATTGTAAATTCAGAAAACTACTCAAATCTCATCTATTCTGAATCCTTTCCCCCACCATTGATACTTGTTTCCATAACAGCACTGAGATGCCCCCTGGTTATTTGTTATTAAACATAAATGATATAACATAACAAGCCTCCCTACTTCAAAGGCCTAACTGGGTATAAGTACTAGGTCTCTGACCCCACCAACTCAGACCACTGCTGGAACTGAGGACATTCTGCCAGGAAGAAGGACTACTGTGCTGTAGGAGGGACTGCCCCTTTGTTGAACTTCTTTCCTGTGTCAGCCTGCTACCCGCTGCTGCTTGCTTGGGAGTGAGAAGGACTGGGCCTGCTTCTTTCCATCCCAGAACCTTAGTAATCTCCACAGGCTTGTTGGCATGCATCCTGTTTCTGAAGTCTCAGAGATATCAAAGACTTCACCTCTTTTCTTCTACACAGCACCGGGATTTTGTATGTTACAAGTCTTGCCCTGCCAAGTGATGCCAATCAACTCCAGGGCCCTTGAAAGTGAGTTTAAAATGCGGCATCTGCCAGAACCTGTGCATCAAGACAGCTGCACCAATTGGAACCGAAGCATTGCCTGCTGCGAGATTGGAATCAATGTATAACTGCTGCTGCAGAGTCCAGTCCTGGCACATCGCACTCCAAACCACCACATCCCCTCCGTATCCACCACTTCATAACTGATGTATTGCTGCCACCACATGGAGAAGATCAACGCAATGCCGCTAAACATCCTGGACCAAACCTAGTGCATCGCACTTGGAACCACCGCACTCTGCAATCAGTGCTTCATCCATGGAACCGAGGCATCACCCCTGCTGCGTGGAGAATTATGACGCAACATCTCACCAGCGTAGGGATCACTTATGCATCGCTCGACTGCACCCTGCATTTCGTGCTGCAGCAATGATTATGGTACTTTTGCTCAGTGGACCCTGAGTGGGTCCTGTAGCCGGCCTGCACTCCATTGCAGATTGCATGAACTCTTGTCTTTTTCCCGGTCCAGCATATCTATTTGAACCCTGTGAGCCCTATTTGCTTCTAAGCGCTGTTTTGACAATTTATGTTTGAAAATCCATATCTTGACTTCTACTTATTGGATTTTTGTCATTGCGGTCTTGTTTTGTTCAAAATATAATAATCTATTTTTGAAACTGATGTCTAGTCCTTTTATGGTTTTTTCACTGTGCTACTGTTTGATGTTTTGCACATATACTTCACACATTACCTCTTAAGTTAAGCCTTCTTACTCTGTGCCAAGCTACCAGAGGGTGAACACAGGTTACTTTTTGCTGTGTATCTCACTTATCCTGACTAGGATTGTGGTTTCTTCTTGGAAAGGGTGTATATTCAGCCACCCAGAAACCCAATTTCTTACAGTTGGGTTTAGTGTATTCCCCCCAGACAGCCACACAAAATTGAGAGCTTAGGTGTGAATGGATAGGCAATTATTGGCACGGTGGGTGGAAGGAGCTGGGTCCAGCCTCGCTAACACATGAAGGCTGTGTCCTGTCTCCACAAAAAGGACTGTATACCCCCTGTAGATAGTCAGAGTCAGGGCCAGGAAAAAAGGCATCTATGCACTTCAAAGGCATTCATGCACTTCAAAGGCATGCCTCTGGAAGCTTCTCCCCACTTCAAAGACACAATTGTGTATAAATACTGGACCTCAGACACCAGCTCTTCAGTACACTTCTGCACCTATGGATACTATTCCAGGAAGAAAGGCTGATGTGCTGTTTCAAGGACTGCTACTCTGCTGCTCTAAAGGAACTGCTGCCTGCTGCCTTCTTGCCTGGGGAAGAAGAACTGGACCTGCAACTTCATCTTGAACCTAGGACACCAGAGTAACTCCAAGGGCTAGTCTGCTGGTCTCCTGATCTGAGCCTCAGGGACATACAAGGCTCCCCAACATCCTGAACTAGCCCCTGGTCCCAGCTGCAGTGAGTTCCTGACCCCAAGTGGTGCCTTCTCAGGTCCTGGAGTTGGTATGGCTCATGTGCGCTGAAATCCAGTGGTTGTGCTCTTCATGACTGAGAACAGGCCCGTTCGCACCGAGACCTCACACTGCAAATCAGCTCGGAGCTTTGTCATCCCAACTCTTCCCATTGTAGCATTACTCGCTCACGGAGACCACCACTGTGAAGTTTCAGCAACACTCACCCGAGACGCCAATGTGAACAGGACTCTTGGCACAAAACTTGAGAAGGTAAAACCGCAGCGGGACTAATGTAGGACAGTATCCGACCGTGCTCCATTGTGGTTGGCCCTAACATTTGAATTTGACCCGATCCAGCGTGACCAGATAGCCACGGTTGTCGCTTTGTCATTTTAGGTGCTATTTTAGACTTTATTCTTTATAAATTCATAACTCCGGATCTACTGATTGGAGTTTTGTCGATTTGGTTTTGTTTTATTTATTACATTCAGCTCTTAAGTTCTAACACTGTGTTTATTGCTTGAAGTGTTGCACTAATACTTTAAGCATTGCCTCTAAGTTGAGCCTGGCTGCTCTGTTCCATGCTACCAGGGGTTGAGCACAGGTTAATTTGGGGTTTGGTTGTGCCTTACCCTGACAGGGATTGTGGTTGCTACTTGACCAAGGCTCATACCCCAGTCAACCAGTAACCCAATTTCTCACACCCATTTGTTTCTTTTTTGTTTTTCAATCAGGAAAATATTTTTCCCTGCAGAAACCCCTTTTCCTTGAACTCCACAAAGTTTGGATGTGATCCATTTCATTCTCCCCTTGCAAGGTGAGTTTCTCCTGACCTTTTCTGGATTAGAACTCCAGGTGTTTCCAGGGTGGGAAAGGGCCACCTAAGAGTTTATAAATGTTCAAAAACTTGCACGTTTGTGGGTATTCACAAGCTTAAAAAGCAAACCGTTCCTTGTAATGCGCAATCCACACCCCTTAATTAAGGTTTACTACTGTGTAATTGTAGGCAGGCGTAGATCCCGCCATTTGCGCTCGTAAACCTGGCTTAAGAGCGGATATGACTTTGTGCATTTTGGTTGATGTCTATATTAGTCAATGGATTAGTTATTGGATCTCCTCCTTCCTGACTGCAAGGACACAGTCAGTCAGCCTGCCATCATACTCCTCAGACACCTATGACCTTATCTGCAGAGTTCCACAAGGTTCCTCCCTGTGCCCAACCCTCTTCAACGCATACATGATCACTCGAACCAGCATCATCCGCTCTCACAACATCAACATCCTCCCTACATCGATGACATGCAATTCATTCTCTCCCTCACTGACAACGCACACAGTACCCAGATCAAAGTCAATGCCTGCATGACTGAAATTGCCCACTGGATGAAGACTAACTTTCTAACAAGACCAAAATTGAGATCTATCGAAAGAACACATCACCTTGGGACTCGACCTGGTGGACAACAGAGCTAGGACCAACATCCACCACTATCAATCAATCAATCAATCATAACATTTGTATAGCGTGCTACTCACCTGACAGGGTCTCAATGCGCTTGGGGGAAGGGGTCCGCTATTGCTCGAACAGCCAACCAACTACCAACTACGCCAAGAACCTCGGGATCATCATCAATAGCAAACTCAACATGACAGCCCAAGTCAATGCCATTACCGCCTCCATACCCCTGAAGATGCTGAGGAGGATTTTCAAATGGGTCTCAATTAGCACCCGGAAAATTATCAGGCACGCTATGGTCACAGGAACAGCCTCTATGCCAGGATCAACAAAAAACTCACCAGAAGGCTGCAGACCAATCAGAACTCGGCTGCCAGAATTATTGTTAACCTCCCAGGCCGCACACACATCACACCACACCTGGAGGAGCTCCACTTGCTCCCAATTCACAAACAAACACAATTCAAACTCCCCCCACACATTTTCAAGGCACTATATAACACTGGCCCAGCATACCTGAAAAATCCATCTGCTTTCACAAACCTTCCAGACATCTCCGCTCGTCCGGACCACTACTTGCACATATCCCATGCATACGGAAAACCAGATCCGGCGATCAAGGCTTCTCCCACATTGCTTCTAAAGTGTGGAAAGACCTACTCGCTACACATAAGGGCCTCCTTTATACTTCTTGAATTTTGCAAGAAGCTGAAGACCTCGCTTTCAAGTAGTCCCACAAGGCTTCTGGGTGATAGTGTACTCTACAAATCTGCATAACATAAAAATGGGAGGCATATGTTAATAAGGTCTTCAAAACTGGCAGCACTTTGTCAAAGAGCATAGAGCAAACCCCTAATGTTATATGGGAAGATGCACACCAGGCAAACAGGAGGAAGTGCAAATGCATAATGTATAAAACAAATGTGAGTCACAAACATTAGTTAGATATGGGGACCACCTGGGTTTAATGGGTAGACCATGTAGGATCAACGTTTTTATTAATAAGTGGGGAAAAGTGCAGAAAGGATGTGTATGGTTGACTTCTCCTGATGAAACCACCTGTGCTTTTTCCTCACCCCAGTGCACAATGCTCACTGAATCTACGACAAGATCATTGCAAACAAATGGACACCAGGGAGAAGGCATGGCTATTACCACACACCCAAGACGCTCACTGTCAAAGGCCTTTGTCGACCAAATCTGACCTCTTGTTAACCAAAGGGAACGCATCTGGATACCAGCCCCCTTTTCTCAGAGCACTGCTCACAGTGTCTTGATCAGAGTGCATTCTTCCCTTAAATATCTCTGACTCTCACACAAACAATCCTCCCACAACATTCAATAGACCCTTTTCCACAATTCTCAGGTATGTGACTCCAGCCTGGGAACAACTACTCAAATCCTGACAAGCCACCATCAATCTTAGCTGGATTCCACACACTGTGCCATGACTTGAGCACATCCCTGACCTTCAAATGCATCACATACACATAGCCCAACTCCTAATCCCACATTTATGTGCTACTAGCCTCAACACCACTCCCTCAGTGCTGTGCTAATCCTGGCTATCCAGCAGCTCTCCACAGCATCACAGTCACATGCATCTGTTGCACTGCTTGCAATACAATCGAAGCATCTTTGCAGAAGTCAATCAAAGAACACACTCTGCAGTACATATATGGCATGTGAACCAACCTCCTCCTCTTCCACCCATGCATGCCACTGGATGACTCTGAGTGGAATACAGCTTCAAGGCCACATTAGAGGAGGTGATCAGCTATTTATAAATGACAATGACTGTGTCTGCCTTTTCTGAATCCTACTATAGATTCTGAATTATTGTTTGCAGTATTTCTAATAACTTGTGGCGGAAAGGCAACATACGGGTGCTATATCCTATATAAAATACATTTCTCTTACTTAAATGTTGTATTTCCCTCTTCCCACTTTCACTTTTGTATCTTCCATTGTCCTAATGATCCCCCACCATCCGGAATTCTACTTTGATGGCTCATGTGGCCCCTCATCTCACTGTCCCAATTTTTAATCTTCCTCATTTTGTGACTCCCCCCGTCTTATAGTTTAATGTTTCTTCTGCTCTCTCCTTCTCTACTTCCATTCACCCATCTGCTTCAGTGCTTGTTCTGTCTCCACCCCTCCCCCTCATGCTCTACCTCTTTTCCACTGTTCGCCTTTTCATTTCCATTCATCCTGCATGCCCACTCTCCTTTTTTATTTATTTCTTCTTCCCATGAAACTTCTCCCACATGTCCAATCTTTAATCGCCTCCGGCTTCCATGGCGCCCATTTGCTCACCCATCATGACTTCCTCCTTCCACCCTCAACTTGTACACTCTTTGCAATCCTTCTGCTTTATCTTGGCATTTTGTAGCAACCGAATGGTGGCAAATAACAAAACACCCTGCTCACTCATTCAGTTAAACCCACCCCTCCATTTGAATGATTCAGCACAGTATGTTGGAGTTCTACGGCCACAGTTTTATTTACAAACATTGTCATGATTCTCTTGTATGTGGACAAAATGGTGATAATTCATATATTTCAAATATGGTCAAACATTCATGCGAAACCTTTGCTTTTATTGTTCAGTAGTTCTCAAATGATCGTTTATAAGTCTTAAAGGCCTCAGACCTGGTGGGGTACACCATCTACTGTTTCGACGCTTAGCTTGCCTTTGACTCTCTGTGAGAAGGTGGTTCTATCCATCTAATCCGCCCACATTTTTTGCTTTTGATCACTTGGTTTTTGGCCTTTTACTGTGGGAGAGCCTAATAGCCTGTGACTCAGACACGGGAAACTCATGGTAAAATGGACTGTGCGTGTTTACCGCCAGTGTCTGCCTTTTAAGCAAGGGCTGCTGCAAAGCAGCAAGGGTAAGAGGTACTTGGCTGGTTACATGTGAACACAAATGCACACTCGTGTGCATACATATGGGGCTGCTTGTGGGAGACCCTTCGTGCTCAGCCCAAGATCTGTGCACAGGTAGCCGAGTGCAGAAGGGACTCTGCAGGGTTGGGTTTTGACCTGGGATAGGCCTTATAATGTTGGTGTACACAGATAAGGAAAGTCAGTGTGCCCTACTGTCTGGTCTGAAGTACCCTCCATTATACACTATGGGGAAGTCTGTCTTAGAGTGCTGCTCCACTTCACCCCGGGTCTAAAGACACCAGGGTCAAACCAATGTACAGTGTAACCTGTCTGAAAAGAACAATTCTGTAAAGTATGAAGTCATACCTCTACATCTTATGGGTCATCCAGTAATGTCATGTTTCCCTCACCCAAATTAATGCTCAAGTATTGCAGCTGCATACAAGTGAATGTTTTTGACATGTGATTTGTTGGTCTAAATCTCTTTGTGGGAGGAACAAGAATGATTATGCAATGTTATCCAAACGTATTTCCATCAGCTTGCAAATTGCTCCATATTATTGAGTAGTGTGTGTAACAAATGCAGTTTTTCCTTTTTCAAGCGAAAAAGCACAGGCTGGACAATCATTCATCAAGTGTTATTATTGTGTATCTGTGAATGGTAATCAGCAGGGGTGATTTCTTGGTACATTGGGACCGATTTAACCTTGAATTGTTGCCCTGCCTTGTCCTTTCAAATGGTAAGGGCCAATGGAGATATTCTGTTTTTGAGCCAAAGGGAGGCTTTTCCCAGCACTTTCTCCTCTGGGTACCTTGTTGCTGACCCTGCCCTTATGGGGGTAGAGTAATTTCTGTAAGTTGGATTGCTTTACACACATACAATATGGCGTCCAAACTCTTGGCTGTGTTATCTCTATGCGCTCTAGGCCTCCTACAAGGGCTGGGCATTTTGCCTTTGTTAATGTAAATAAATTCACACCTTTTTTTCTTTCTCCTCAGACTTAAGTGGCTCGTTATTCCTCTTCCCAAGTGAATCGGACTATGTGACTCTGGAGCCAAAATTGACCACTCCCTTGAACAGCTTCACCATCTGCCTCCGCGCATTCACGGAGCTCACGTGCCACCACGGACTCCTTTCTGTGAACAGCTCGACTCAGGGCACCATCATCCAGCTCTCTGTGAATCACGGCGACGCCCCATATTCTGTCTCTGTGGGGGACCACGAGCTGCACTTCAAAGCCTTGGGCCATGCACCAGTGAGGAAGCACATATGTGCCACCTGGGACTCTGACACAGGGGTGACCCAAGTGTTTCTCAATGCAGACAAATTAGCTAGGAAAGTTATGAGCCATGGCTACACCATTGAAGGGCCACTTCAAATCACCCTTGGTCAGAAGAAGGATCATCTCACAAATTTGTTTAACGTTAGGCAGTCTTTTATTGGTGAAATTGGGGATGTACACATTTGGGATTCTGTTCTGTCTCCTGCAGGTATATATCAGGCCCACATGAGTAACCCATATATGACAGGCAATGTCGTCAACTGGCGGCACCTGCATTATGAAACGACGGGACGTGTCCTAGTGTTACCGGTACAGTAGAAAGTCTGGGAGAACCGGAGACCTAACAACACGAAGCAGGAATCGAACACAGAGTACTGTGCATCAAACTAACATGGGTACAGGCATACTACATGGGATTCAGGGTTTGTAAAGCATGGCTAATCACCCCTGAGGGTATCCAGGCACTGAGGACACTGCTGCAGGGGGTGGGGATGGGGGCTCAGTTGAAACAGCCAGGTCTTGAGGCCTTTCCTGACTTACAGCAGAGAAGAAGAGGTCCAGAGGTGAAGTGGGAGGTGAACAGCCTTTACGACGCGGCTGTTACACCGCCGTGCCGTTACAACGCGGTCTTTTCAATGCAAGTCGTTACCACGACTTGCGCTGGAGGGCGCTGCAGGACAAGGAATTTTTTTATTTACTATCCAACACCTTCCCTACTGTACGTAGGCTGGTGTTGGAATAGTAAATTAAAAAATTCCTAAGTCCGCACCCCCTCCAACGCAAGTCGTGGTAACGACTTGCGTTGAAAAAACCGTGTTGTAACAGCATGCGCTGTAAAAGTACGCGTCGTAAAGCCGTACATCCGAAGTGGGAGGTCCTTCCTGGACTTATGGCATAGACCATGACACATACCACGCCTGTACCCCAATCTCACTTTAGACTTGCCTGGAGGCAAACTTTCAGTTTTGATCCCAGCTGAGATTTTTCAAATGTCAGACCTTAAGTTGTATGGGTGCAGGCCCGAACTGGGGGGGGGGGATTTTCACGCCCCTTGCGCCACCCGTACATCACTTTTCCCATGTTAAAAATGACGCAAACGTGATGCAAGAGGCTTGTAAATAATCCCCTGAGTTTTCAAGCCTAAGGTGTGATCATCACCAAGACACACTTGCTGTCTCCTCCCTGCCTCTGCTTAGTAATTGAAATAATGACACCTGCTTGCTTGTGTTACCACATGTAAAAGGAAATATATTCTTCCAGGTAATCCGTCAAACACTGCTGTATACCAGAAACTCGTTGTATGGTCACCTGAATATGTGTGATTCTGCAGGAGAGGCTAATAAAGAGAGCACAGCTTATAACGTGGGTGTCCATTCAATGATGTCTGGTATTAGAGGGCCAGATGTAAGACGCTTGCATTTTGCGACTTGTAGTGAACATACTTGTGTCATATTAATTAGAATGATTTAATTCCAAAATACATGAAATCTGACTATTTCAGCAGGTTTCTCTTGAATTCTTAATTTTTTTTAGGAACATCACAGTGCACTGAAATAAAGGCAGGCACTCCTTGTGACATGGACATCATTTAGGGGTCACCAGGGGTCACAGCTGCTAACCCTGACTTGCCCCTTGCAACCCCTGGCACTTCCTTTGTGACCCCTGGCCTCAGAGGTGGCAAAATCAGTGCAAGGAACACAGTGGCAGCTCCACTAATAATGAATACTACAATATTATTCACTATAAGTGTAATAAAAAATGGAGCACACTGAGCTGGAACTGGACCTTTGGTGGAATTCGAGGTAAGTAAAAAATGGTTTTAAATGTATGTTGTGTGCATGCTTGCAGATGAGATTGTGTTTATGTGAGAGCATGTCTATATTTGAGCATGTGTGTCTGTATGTGTAAGCATGTGTATGTCAGTGAAAGTGAGTGAGAGTTAGACACTGTGAGAAGTTGGCCTGATATTCAGTGTTCACTATTCTAGTGATCACTATGTATCAGTCCAAACAAACCTTATGGTGATTGGTTGTAAGTCAACCGATAGACCAGCTATCCTAGTAGCATGGACAAGAGCAGACTTCGGGCTAAACTCTAGAGGGCGTGTTAAGCCAGCTGTTATACCATCACATATACCCCTTGAACACCAAGTGAAAAGACACCACACAAGTGTTATGAAAATAAACAGTGTATTTATTTAGCTCACAACAGCCCTGTACTCTTTATGAGGACAGGGTACTAAGCACACAACAAAACTCTTATGAAAATACTTCAAGTTGCACAATTTACACAAATGCCCGAGGGGCACGAAAAACCATATACTATGAAAGTGGAATGCGAAATTACTAGCAGGTAAGTACTGGACTAATAGGCTTTGGAAGCGCTAGGACTACGTTACTGAACCTTCAGATTACTAGTAGGAGGCCTAGGGGACTGGGGTGTAGAGTGCGCACTCTCACGCGGGATGCGGGACAAAGTCTATGGGAGCTAGTGAAGGCAAAGTTAGTGTTCTCGGGCGGACCCAATAAGGTAGGTCGAAAACAACAGTGGATCTGGACCCTTGGATAGTGAGGCTATGCTGGGGCACAGAAATGCTGAAGTTACCTAGCCCAGGGGCTGCGGCTGCATAGGTCTGAAAAGACGTCGTGAATCCTCGTTGACGAACCAGGAGCCTGAAGAAAGAGTTGCTGGCAGGCGACCAGTGAAGATTGTTCGAAGTGATCCAAGCCTGGATCGAAGATGGATGACACCTGAAAGCAGAGGGGACCAAGTTCTTGACCACTAGCCAGTGATCAGATGGCACCAGGAGGGCACCGGATGGTAGTCACCTCGACCAGGTGGGTGGGCGACGCTGGGCTCTGCAGTCTCACGGACCAGGAGGCGTTGTCGGCGACCAGGATGGAGGTGCGAGCTCTCCCACGATGGTTGATGCTGTCGACGTCGCTGGACCCAGGATTGGGGCAACAAGTCTTGGCAAATTCAAGCCCACGCGGTGGACCTAAAATGGCGCCTGGAGTGGACCAGGAGGGTCTGAGGTGCTCCTCTTTTGGGAGGGAGCAAGGGCCAGTCTGGAGCAACCAGACCAGCAGTGTTGTCGTCGTTGATCGTCGTCGGGAAGGCCACAAGCCAGCGGGCCAGTAGCCAGACAACGCGGTGAGCAGCAAAAAGCAGAAGGGCCCCACGCAGATCGTGGAGATGCTGGGGGGCTGGACTTCGGTGCTGGAGCTGCTCAGGTTCGGGGCTTCTTGGACCCCAAAGAACTCACCAGAGGATCCCTCGGCGGTCGTGCTGGATAGAAGTCGTGCAGTTCTGATGATGGCTGGTCCCTCGAGGTCTCGTTGCACCTACGGTTCTCAGCTTGGCTGTAGAGGTAGGTAGAGGTCAGAGGTGCCAGGGAAGCCGGGTCTCGTTGAGCTGGTCAGTCGGATTCCGGAGGAAGGACGTGCAGCAAACCGCAGAGTTCTTGGATGGTGCCTGCGGATGCAGGGTGACTACTCCTTAGCCACAAGGGAGAAATCTTGAGAAGAAGTCGAGAGTTCCTTTCGTAGAAAGTAGTTTCTTGATTCAAAGATGATCTAATTTGGAAGGGTCCCCGCTCCTGCCTTTATCCTAAAGAAAGGGGTGGGTACGCGACTAGGTCCTACCCTAGGGGTGGGACCAGGAAGGGGGGTGGTTACACCCCTCTCCCATGCCGGACTTTCCCCAGGCCAGGGGCTGGTGTGCCCCTGGAACTGGTTCTAGCCGGCAGATGCGTAGTGAGCACCGGGGTGCCACTTGCAGTCACCTTCCTGTAAAGCCCTGCCTACCCAGGATACACAAAACCCTGTCTGGGATGGTGCTAGCACCGCCCCTGACAGGAAACCCTTTGTCCAAGCTCCCCTCGCTGGAAGGACTCCCAGCTGCAGGGGGTCAGACTCGTGTCTGTGGTGGCAGCATCCATTTTGTGATGCTGAGGCTTGAGTTAACTTTAACCGGGGTTCACAGTTACATACATGTCGTGTCTCTCTAGAAGGGTGGAATGCTAACCCCGTCGCCAGAATTGGCGAGGGGTTAGTATTCCAATTCGTATGACACCTTACTCGACATGTTTTGATAAAGCGATACCAAAGATAGCATTTAACCGCGAGGATTATAATGCACTTAAAAATATATGGTACGCGTTATCATGGAACAGCTATTAGGACTTGGTTCCGCAAGCTGCAAACGGGCTCAGCTCATGCCAGAGCACCATCTCACACGATTCCAAGCACTCTGCCTTCAGGATTGTCAAGGCCTGCCATAGGAGTGACTGATAGGAATCTGTGTGTCCATTTTAGGGTTAGATATAGGTATACTATATCTAAAGCAAGGGGTGATTACACCACCTTGCCCCAGCTGTCGTGGAGCCAGTTGTGTCAGATTTAGATGGACATCCAGGGGTGGCATATTACATGCTTCAGCCCCTGGTAGGCCCTGGGTACACCTATGCCCTGAGTTACAGGGTCTGATAAGGTGACCCAGGACCAATTGGAAATGTACCTAAGGTACATGGAATCCATTTTAGAGAGAGAGCAGTAGGCCTGGGGTCCTGATTGGCAGGGCCCCAGGTCAACTAAGTCGGAAAACCAGCAAAACACCAGGCAAAAAAGTTGGGGGCAACCATAGTCAGGTATCCACCTTCCTACAGACACAGGTAGTGAGTGAAACTGAACGAGACTAATGCCAAGAATTACTATTTCTTGATTCAAAGATGATCTAATTTGGAAGGGTCCCCGCTCCTGCCTTTATCCTAAAGAAAGGGGTGGGTACGCAACTAGGTCCTACCCTAGGGGTGGGACCAGGAAGGGGGGTGGTTACACCCCTCTCCCATGCCGGACTTTCCCCAGGCCAGGGGCTGGTGTGCCCCTGGAACTGGTTCTAACCGGCAGATGCGTAGTGAGCACCGGGGTGCCACTTGCAGTCACCTTCCTGTAAAGCCCTGCCTACCCAGGATACACAAAACCCTGTCTGGGATGGTGCTAGCACCGCCCCTGACAGGAAACCCTTTGTCCAAGCTCCCCTCGCTGGAAGGACTCCCAGCTGCAGGGGGTCAGACTCGTGTCTGTGGTGGCAGCATCCATTTTGTGATGCTGAGGCTTGAGTTAACTTTAACCGGGGTTCACAGTTACATACATGTCGTGTCTCTCTAGAAGGGTGGAATGCTAACCCCGTCGCCAGAATTGGCGAGGGGTTAGTATTCCAATTCGTATGACACCTTACTCGACATGTTTTGATAAAGCGATACCAAAGATAGCATTTAACCGCGAGGATTATAATGCACTTAAAAATATATGGTACGCGTTATCATGGAACAGCTATTAGGACTTGGTTCCGCAAGCTGCAAACGGGCTCAGCTCATGCCAGAGCACCATCTCACACGATTCCAAGCACTCTGCCTTCAGGATTGTCAAGGCCTGCCATAGGAGTGACTGATAGGAATCTGTGTGTCCATTTTAGGGTTAGATATAGGTATACTATATCTAAAGCAAGGGGTGATTACACCACCTTGCCCCAGCTGTCGTGGAGCCAGTTGTGTCAGATTTAGATGGACATCCAGGGGTGGCATATTACATGCTTCAGCCCCTGGTAGGCCCTGGGTACACCTATGCCCTGAGTTACAGGGTCTGATAAGGTGACCCAGGACCAATTGGAAATGTACCTAAGGTACATGGAATCCATTTTAGAGAGAGAGCAGTAGGCCTGGGGTCCTGATTGGCAGGGCCCCAGGTCAACTAAGTCGGAAAACCAGCAAAACACCAGGCAAAAAAGTTGGGGGCAACCATAGTCAGGTATCCACCTTCCTACAGACACAGGTAGTGAGTGAAACTGAACGAGACTAATGCCAAGAATTACTATTTCTTGATTCAAAGATGATCTAATTTGGAAGGGTCCCCGCTCCTGCCTTTATCCTAAAGAAAGGGGTGGGTACGCAACTAGGTCCTACCCTAGGGGTGGGACCTGGAAGGGGGGTGGTTACACCCCTCTCCCATGCCGGACTTTCCCCAGGCCAGGGGCTGGTGTGCCCCTGGAACTGGTTCTAGCCGGCAGATGCGTAGTGAGCACCGGGGTGCCACTTGCAGTCACCTTCCTGTAAAGCCCTGCCTACCCAGGATACACAAAACCCTGTCTGGGATGGTGCTAGCACCGCCCCTGACAGGAAACCCTTTGTCCAAGCTCCCCTCGCTGGAAGGACTCCCAGCTGCAGGGGGTCAGACTCGTGTCTGTGGTGGCAGCATCCATTTTGTGATGCTGAGGCTTGAGTTAACTTTAACCGGGGTTCACAGTTACATACATGTCGTGTCTCTCTAGAAGGGTGGAATGCTAACCCCGTCGCCAGAATTGGCGAGGGGTTAGTATTCCAATTCGTATGACACCTTACTCGACATGTTTTGATAAAGCGATACCAAAGATAGCATTTAACCGCGAGGATTATAATGCACTTAAAATATATGGTACGCGTTATCATGGAACAGCTATTAGGACTTGGTTCCGCAAGCTGCAAACGGGCTCAGCTCATGCCAGAGCACCATCTCACACGATTCCAAGCACTCTGCCTTCAGGATTGTCAAGGCCTGCCATAGGAGTGACTGATAGGAATCTGTGTGTCCATTTTAGGGTTAGATATAGGTATACTATATCTAAAGCAAGGGGTGATTACACCACCTTGCCCCAGCTGTCGTGGAGCCAGTTGTGTCAGATTTAGATGGACATCCAGGGGTGGCATATTACATGCTTCAGCCCCTGGTAGGCCCTGGGTACACCTATGCCCTGAGTTACAGGGTCTGATAAGGTGACCCAGGACCAATTGGAAATGTACCTAAGGTACATGGAATCCATTTTAGAGAGAGAGCAGTAGGCCTGGGGTCCTGATTGGCAGGGCCCCAGGTCAACTAAGTCGGAAAACCAGCAAAACACCAGGCAAAAAAGTTGGGGGCAACCATAGTCAGGTATCCACCTTCCTACAGACACAGGTAGTGAGTGAAACTGAACGAAACTAATGCCAAGAATTACTATTCTTTGACACAAGGCAATGTTCCAGAAGGGGTCTGTTCCAGTACAAAAACTATGTTTTAAGGCTTTTCCCACTTTGAGTGTGTGCTGCACACTGCAGCAAACATGCAAAAGTGGAACCAGGTCTCCTTGCTATGCCTAGCTCGTTGAGTCATACAATTTTGGCCCAAATTCTTCTCCACCAATATTTGTAGATAGGGATTTGTGTCAAAACCTACGGTGGTTGCACTGGAACGCCTATGCGCCACCCATGGAACACTCACTAGATGCACAATAATTCAAAGCAGTGCATAGTGCAATTGTGTATTACTTTGGGATAAAATACACCACAAATCAGGATTGGAGCTTGATACTAAATCCAACCCTAACAAATATCTACAGGTTTGAGTCACAAAAGAAACAGGTCAAAGCATTAGTAAACCTGGGCCTGAGTGTGATGAAATGTGACTGGGTAGGAGTGAGAATTAGAGTGAGTGAAAGTGAGTGAGAATGCATAATAATGAGAGCAAGGCGGTGTAAGAGAGTGTGTGTGATGTAAGGGTCGTATGACAGGCCTTCTTAGAAAAACCCTGGGTCAAGGGTCATATGTTGTCACCTCCTCTAATGTCATTAAGGTCATAGGGTATGTGATATCACTTCTGCTACCCCTGCATTTCAGTGAATTGATGCCCATGTCTTGTGGCGGGGTGCAGCGGGTGCCATGCCATGCTTACCCGAGGCATGGGTGCAGCACGTGCTCCACCCAATGCTATGCTGCCAGTTTCCTCGTTGGAGGGTGGCAAGAGTTCACAGGAGTGGGGGGTGCCAGATCCCGCAGCTCTGAGGCACACAAGTACATGGCTGTACTCTGGTCTTCTTCCTCATGCTTCTATATTTCCTTAAAAGCCATTAGTTGACTGAGAAAGATAATTAATTTCTTCTTGATGGGGGCTGCCAGGAGCTTCTCAATGTAAAGTGCAGCCAAACATGGCCTCCTTCATTTATTCTTCTCAAACATGAGGTGTGCTCTTTGATACATAGCAGGGACTATATAGACTTTCTAACAGCATCCAGACCAGTCTGTGGCACCAAGCACAGCTGTATTGCCCCATACACAATACGCTCCCGATTGTTCCTGCAATTTACTTTGAGCAGACATATGAGGAAAGTCAGAAGTAAACAAATACTGAAGTATTAAAGTTTGTCCAGGTCTGGAAATTGGACGAAGAAGGGACACTCACTCTGTCCCACAGAGATACTTCCATTATGTTGTACACTGTACAGGACAGTGAAAGAAAGGTGGATAGCTCTGGGTACAATACCATGCTTCAGGTAATGGAAATCCCACCAAAGTACTGGTAAAAACACCTGTGCTACAAAATACAGGATGGTGCAGAAAACATACTACAGCACCACCACAGCACTAGCATTGCTTGCCAAATCCATCCATGCAGCATTCGTTTCAACATAAGCAATAAAACAGACAATTTCTTAAAAAGCCATGGTTCAAACTCATGCCAGAGTATGCACCCTGAAGTGCTGAACTAGGGTCCGGTAGAGCTTGGTCCACAAAAAGCATGTACCATTTGTGTCTTCCATTCCCATGTCGGTTGCAGACAGGCCTCTTTCCAATGCTTGGTGACTGAAAAAAACACAATCGTTTACCAGACAATTCCATTAAACAGACTAACATGATCATAGTTAAGTCCACTGTGGAAGACAGTATCCAGATTAAGCCATTGCTTTCTGTCAGTGGTGAGAGGAATTTGCATACTTTGCTTTTGTGCTATTATGTGAAATGTTGGCAAAATGACACAAAATTACTCATAATTAAGCGAAATGTGTCTTCCCATCAATTTTGACGTGGGGGCATTTAACAAAGCACAGGTAACAACAGTCATTCACCGTATGTTGATCAAGTACGTTCACTGTAAAAAGTTACTGCAATTGGCACATTACGCAAAGTATCCCAATTGCGTAATTCAAGGTATTTCATTTGACACGTGTAACATGAAATTCCCCAAATTACGCATATTACGCCAGTGTAATTTAAATTTCTCCCAGGCCAAGTTTAAACATGCCAGTCCAGAAGCTGGAAATCTGAGTACATGTAGAGAATGTTCTTCTAAAGGAATGGCATCAGGGATAACTACTGTTGCCCAGGGTACCAATGTGTAATGTAAAAACTATAGGCTCTTTTGAGGATTGAGGGAATCATATCAGATGGGCAGTCACTTCATGGAAGGGAATTTTCAGGCACAACATCAAACGGTAGGATCAGCAGAACATGTCATTCCAGCAAGTGCTCATAAAGAAGTGAGAATGATTTGACTTGGGCATCATTTTCCCGCTCATAGCGGCAACATAGTAGTGCAGAGTCTGTAAAAACTTAAACTATTGATTTCATTGTGTGTGGCACTTTGTCTTGTTCTGCCTAAATGGTAAATGGTAAATGGTACTTCACAGTCAAAGCTGCAATAGATGAAGGTGGAAAGCCGCCACAAACAAGATGGCTGCCACTCACTACAGCCCTGAGTGCCAGGCATGTTCCCCTGCTCTAATCCCAGTGGAGAAGTCCCATCAGACAAAGTAATTCACTGCGGCATGTGGAGGAGGCAGCAGGACCTTGGCGGATGTTTTTAGTCAGCCGCAAGAGAAGGAAGAATGATGGGAGATTAAAAGAGAGGTGACGAGACCTGCACGCCACGGGAACGGGGCACTGGGGCCAGCCCAGTGCGGATTACTGCAGCCCCATTGGCTGTATGACACATCGGCTGAGGCAACATTGTCTGGCAACCGATGGACCCAGGACCAACAGCACGTTAAGTGGTGAGCCCACTGGACCTAATGAAAGACATTGACTAAGGTACTGTCTGCATTTCCCGAGTGAGGTGTAGGCACAGTGTGTGGGTATGAGTAACTCACAGCATTCACACTGATCTTCAACCTCTGTTGTGAAGGACTAGAATGTAGCAGCACTCCGATTGGTTGCCTACTAAGGTAAAGAGAGAGTGGCACACCCCCTTGCTTCTCTATTGAGTGGAAAAAGTAAGGGAGGGAGTTCAGACATTGAAGATCTGACCAGGTGGCATGGGCCGCACTTCACGATGCAGGTGATTATTCAGGTCCTCACAGGAGCATATCTATGTCTTGGAGGGAAGACAGAGAGACATCAGATATACATAACACAGTAACACCTAATCTCTGTGTTTTCTGATTGAAGAGAGAGGAAGAGAAGCCAAGGGGAACTGAAAAGGAGGGGCATGGATTGAGTGCCTAAGTGAAGGGTGGGGCAACACAGCACTGCCAATGGGGGGTTAGGATTCTACACATATTATGTCACAACAAAAAGCCCAGATATCCATTGTTTGCAGAAGTCACTGAAAATGTGAGAAAAGTCAGCAAACAACAGGACTCACCTGCCAAGAAGAACATAAACATGAATATTTTGTTACAGAAACTTACATCTATTAAATTCTCTCTGAAACATGGTAAAAAGAAAGCACTGCTGAAATAGCAAAATTAAATCACCACATGTCAGCAGTTGAAGAACAGACAAGAGCACATTAACAGATCCCCAGACAGGGCCCAGGAACTTTGGGCACTCTACAGTGAAAGGATAGACTTGGAGGATAAGGAGCAGACAGACAACATCTTGATTACCAGAATACCTGAAACCTTGGAGGGCTCTGACATGATAACACTCCTGGACACCTTTCTTCCTGCTCTGTTGCAAGGGAGCTACAGCCTTCCCTTAGAGTTTCAGAGGGCACATTGAGTCGGAATGAGACATAGGTGATGTCAGAAACTCCCTGATCTATTTCAGTCTGCTTACTCCAGCACAAGTACATTTGTCAAATAATTACAGCCCCTGGAAAGAAAAATGGACTCTTCCAGCACAATATCCACAACATGAGTGTATCGATGGACTTGTCTTCTGATACTAATGCAAAGTACAAGACGTTCCTTAGTTTGCACAAACAAAACATCCTAATGATCTGCTGGAACCCACCATCACCCTGTTGAATATGGGTGGCAGGCAAAGCAAGTTCTTTAACTAGAAGAGTTGGAAATGGTTCTATATACTTCAAAAGAAGGGACCATGGATGTGTCCAGGTCAATGGACGACACCGCGAAAGACTCAATGTCATCAGATCAACATCGACTAGTGAGACAAAAGACCTGGAGGAATCATTGTAGGAAAGATATTGACGGGACTCAGTTATGAGAAAATGAAAGTTGAAAAGCTCCAGACCACGGAATCCAATGTGGAGGGAGAGATATGTCGAGATCACTTCACAAACCATGAATTTCCTTATAGACTACCATAATATGGGTGTGAGACTCTGAGATGGGCCATTTATGGGAGATCTGAGGTGGTTTACTATGGTAAGTTGGAGAGTCAATGGCACCATTATATAGATAGAAGAAACTCCTTTCATTTGATGTTGTTCTTCTACTTTATCAGGGGTGTTGTAAGAAGAGGCACTCCAAATGGATTCTCTTTATTTTTCAGGAGTTATTGGTGCAGTAAACATGTATGTGCAAGTTTGTAGAGTTAATGGCCCAGGAGATTGGTTGTGAATGACACGAGATACTTTTCATAACCCTCCTTTGAGCGCTATAGTTGATGAGATAGCTCCATCTAGAACACAGCATTTATGGATGGGTTCGGGAGGGGGTGGGGGGTGGGACGGCAGATGGTAGAATGGGTTTTTAGTGATAATCCACCTGGCTAAAGGTTTATAAGTTTGTCTTGGCCTTGCTTTTATATATGGAATTGCACAGATAGTCCCAGTCATCTTCACTTGGGATAGTTTCAGGGACAGTCTGAGTTTTTCTTACTCCTCCTCTACCTGTTAATCTGACTCTGACAACAGTTAAACCAAAATGTTTCTTCACCGCATCACACCACTCCACATTTGTCATGCGTCAAGCCAATGGTCTCACATCCATCAGGCATCAGAATGTGTTGACCTTTTTTGTATACAAAGTAACACCACAGTTCTTTTCTTATAGAATATTCACCTCTCACCAATCAAAACAATAACACTAATGAGGGAGAGGGAGTGGATGGGTAAATCATCTAGTTTTGTAATGAATGGCGCGATGCTGAATTTACTATTGTATCATCCTCACTTAGATGAAGGGGAGAAGTGGCTTTTCTGTTTGAGAAAGCCATATCTGTGATGGGACGAAATATTTGTCAGGATGAGGAGTGTGAGTATGTATTTCCCAAAGTCACACTACAAGATACTACGTGGATGGTTGGCTTGGTATATGTTCTTGCTGGGAACAAGAATCCCTACCACTCATACCTTTCTAGAACCCTTGTTGATTTTGCTAACCACAAAATTAAACTGTGGTGAGACAGGACACAACAGTTGACTTAAACCTGGACAGAACTAATCCCAAAGACAAAAAAGGTGTTGAAGAAAGGGACATGCTGAAGGACTTGATGAAGGGCCACTTCCTTGTTGACCTGTGGTGATTACTACACCCCAACAGTAAAGAGTAAACTTTTTTGTCCTGTGTCCCTGCAGCAGAATCGACTTTAATCTCAGCTCTACTTCACTGCTGCCACATATTACAGACAGTACAATTCTAAAGGCAATAGTTTTGTATCATAATCCATTATTATTGCAACTGAACGTTGGGCTGATAACCTGATCACCTAGCATTGGAGCATCAACACTTTTGTGAACAAACCTGCAGATGCAAAGTGGAAGCGGAGAGCACACCTATGGACTTATCTTATGGAGAAAGAGGGGTTGGTGACATCACACCTGACTATTGGCAGCCAGTAAGGCTTTCATTCAAATGAAACCATCTAATGTCGTTCTTTTGCCCACTAGGCCAACCCAGTTTGGACCATTGCTCCAAGAGCTGGTTAAAGCTAAATATACATATAAATAAATACTCTGCATACAAACAAAGCCAAAATGGAACTTTACAGTTTGAGGATGAAACATTATGAGCAAGGGGGAAAAGAGGGGAGACTTCTTGCACTTCTGCTGTTCCAGGAGGAGGGACTCTCCATAAACGCAGAGGATCGTCTACTTAGGCATTCAGAGACTTTTAAAACAATCTGTATAAATCCAAAGTGGGCTTTACCCATGCACTGCAAGTAATCTTTCTATTGGATGTGATAGAGCCCACATTGAAGGAGCCATATGCAGCCACATACCTGGCAGTATCACAAAAGAAGAAATTCTAAAAGTCTCTAACATTATGAGTATAAGGAAGTACTTGGAGAACATGGCCTCCCAATTAAATACTACAAAATACCCAAAACTAGAGGGGCCCAGTTACTCTCTAAATCATTTAAAGATGTGGAAACTATGGGACATTAGAGAGAGTAATGTAATAGAGCAATCTTCACACTGATCCTGAAACGGGATAAACAGAGTTATTCTTGGGTCAGCTGTAGGCAGATCTTACTGCTTAAAGCAGAAATCACAAGTTTTTGGTTAAAGGGCTGGCAAATGGATTGTGTCTGCTCATGCCACAGCCTAACACCCAATCTAGGTGGGATTCGTACCAGGAATGTCTTCTGAAGATATCATGAGGACCTTACTCAACCTACTGTGGCAGGTGAGGGAGGATCTGGAGGAGAGGATGACGGTCTCACTCAATGCTGAAAAATCCTTTGATCAAGTGGATTGGGACTATCTATTTAGAAATCTTGAGAGGACTCTACTGAGTGTGGATTTCATTACTAAGGTGCATTGGTTGTAAACATCCCCAATAGCCTAAGTCAAGTTACTTGGATTCCTTGCTGGCTCCTTTCTGATCAAACCGGGGACCCATTAAGGATAGCCATTATCTCCCCTCTTATTTGTTCTAGCCTTAGAACCTTTAGCTACTAAGATCTGACAAACCCAGGAAGCTCCGGCTGCTATAGGGAATTTACTCATATATGCTGATAGTGTTCTATTGATGCTTTTAGAACCTAGCATTTCAATATTGAGAGTTATGACCCTCATAGAGGAATTCTCTCACTTCTTGGACTGTCGTATCAGCTGGACAAAAAGCTTCGGGCTAATGTCTAGAATCACAATACGGGCTGTTTTCCGTGAATTCCCTTTTAGATGGGTGTACCCGGCATAATGCTCAATAAGGGCCTCGAAAGGATGATAATGAATGATATCCATCCACTATAAGCTGAAAAGAAAGTAGACATTGAAAAACCGTCAAAACTTTAACTGTCCCCCTAGGGTAAAACAAAAGTGATTAAGATGAATACAGCCCAAATTATTAGGTCAAGAATTGATTTTGTATGATTTTCAATTTTCCTTCCTAGAAGTATTTGGGGTTACCAAACCTCAACTGTGAACCATTGAGCACCACCCAAGAGCATATCAAATATGTAGAATTCATCATTGCCTCTTAACTTTTATCAAACATTTGTTGAAACTTTCTTAAATCATTCATCATCATACAATAGAGGACTGTTATGCGAAACCAGGGGTAATGACCAAGATGTGGTGTCTCTGATCAAAAAATGCAACAATAAGTCCCCCTTAGCCATAGGGATTGTAAAAGATGAAGGCTGGCACAGAAAATATAATCAACACTATACATTGTCCTTATCTTTTAGGCGCTACAGAAAAACTCTCAGAAACTGAAAGCTGTATTGTGTGGAAAATGACACAACTGATTTGCTGTATTAGGGTCTTGAATTTTACCTATAGACACCGAGCAAGACATTTCTGAATGTGATACAGATGACTTAGACAAATTCATTTCTTTACCTGGTAACAGATTTTTAGCTGCTTGTAACCAATATAATCAATCAAAACTTCTGTTAATAACTCCCTTAATGTTTGATTTTCCGTTCGAGCTTCTGCTATATATTTTGTAAGCCTTTCATTTCTAACCTCATATCAACAACTCTCAAACAATTAACTTCTATGGACCCCGACTGAATCACCACTGAAAGCTGGGGACCCAGCCTAAGCAGCTTCAATGTTGTGAACCTCAACACAATTTAGAAACAAGTATGCATCAAGCAAATACACAAACTATAAAATATTTTATTTGTTTCCCAGACAAAAATATGCAAAAAACATAATTTTGGTTTTAATAGGAATTGGTGATGCTTTTCAAAATGTAGTTTCACTTCCAAAAGATGACATGATATGCTAGACACCAGTTTATCACTTTGTATCTTGCTCCTAATGCTTGCAGTCTTTTACCAAAACATATTTATGCATCTGCTGAGGCTACTATTTATCCATACTAAATTATGTTTGCTGTATCTGTGCTGCTCTTACAGATCAAGGTAAGGATACCTACTTAATATTTAGCCTCCAGTTTCCAGTTTCAAAATAATTCCTTCACATGTACAGAGCATATTTAAATTTGCCATTTTCAGTTTTTCTTCTTTATGTGTACATGCTTTCGAAGTTGTACGGACTTCGGTTAAGAACTATGGTATAGATTTAACTACCCACTATTTGAGATGTTCCCTGTTCTTTGTAGAGTATGTTTGTGTTAGAACTTTCTTGACAGAGATGTCGGAATGGAAAAGAATATATTTTATCAAGAAATTATGCTCTTGTTTTCTCCATCAAGGTTGAACCTTCTGTTCCCATAATTCAAACTGGTCCGATAATTGGATAAAATACTACAGTCAGAAATTCAAACATCATAAATCAAATAAAGACAACATTGATTTCAGAAATAATTAACTAGTGCATATCAAAAAATATACAAAGAGACTATGAGGAACATTTACTTTGGTCCAAGAAGAGAGTGTATGGACTTATCATTGATTTACAAGTCCTTAGTTAAGTTCATGATTCACTTTATTCTGGTAGTTGTGGTATCAATAACACTGAAGAAATGATTAAAAGGCCTTTTAGGTGGAAAGATTTAAGAAATGATGAATAACAATATGGAACTGTTTGTGACTTCACCATTGAACAACGAATAAGAGATTGTAACCAATGGGGTATTTAGATTGATTACCTAATTCACAATATCCTAGGCATGCTGCTGTATCAGTCGATGTCCTAGTAGAATTCCTACTAACAGTGGATTCACTGCTGTCCTGGAAGCAGTTGATTCATTTACAAAAATGGCACATTTCACTCTGGTCAAACGAAATACAACATAAACTAGTGAATTGGTCTTACAAAATAAAGTGTTACTCAATATATTACCAAAAGTAATACCTTCAGACCGGTGACCCCAGTTAATTCCATTATTTTGTCCGGCATTCTGTTAAGCACTAGGATCTGAAGCTTGCCTTTCATCTGCATATAATCCACAGTCTCATTGTCAAACTGAGCAAATTAGGCAAGATTTAGAGACCAATCTGCAATGCCTTCTACAAAAACAAACATGTTGGTTACAAGATCTTTGGTTGTCAGTATTGTCTCACAATAATTCAGTCCATGCTTCACCATGAGGCGGACTTTTTCATCCCAACACATGATATTTAAAAGTAGAACAGTTAAACGTTTAATGTAAAACGTGTCCTTCTAGTGACAAGGCCTCAAAAGCTATTTAACTGTATCAGGATTAGCCTCTTCCATAGGAAAACAGTTCTATTAAGAAGAACAATGGTCCTTAGCAGACTGAAGAATGAAAAACGAAAATACAATATAGGCCACAATAGGTTACTATATGAATCCACAGTCCAGCCGGACGAGGAGTTTTATTCAACAATAGTTAAGAATATGGGCCAGATGTAGGTGTCAAAATACCGGTCGGAATCGGTCGAAAAGACCGATTCGGCCATAACGAATCTGTAAAATTACAGAATTGGTAAATTTTACTGATTCGGTCAATTTACCGATCGGTAAAATTACCGAATCTGTATTTTCCTATGTAGGTAGCACTTCTAACAGTGCTACAGGGCCTTTAGAATTCGTTATTTACCATGTAATACAATTGCATGGTAAATAACGAATTCTTGTGTACATGCACATCTGTGCATGTACACCTGTGCCATGTGGCACACAGACATGCCCTAAGGGCATGTATGCGTGCCACATGGCGCACAAGCCAGTTACAGGGGTGCAACAGGGTGTCAAAGTGACAATTCGGTATTTTTACTGATTCGGTAAATACCAAATCGGTATTTGCTATTGAATCCTATGGGCTTCAAGGCCCATAGGATTCAATAGCAAATACTGATTCAGTATTTACCGAATCGGTAAATACCGAATCTTACCGATTCGGTAAAAAATACCGAATTATTACCCACATCAGATTTACCGATTCTAAAATACCGAATCTGTAAAATTCGGTATTTTAGAATCGGTAAATCTAAATTACCTACATCTAGCCCATAGTCAATAATTCTGAAACAACGGTTTCTATGATAGGGCACAAGCCTGTACCCTATATAGGAAAATGAGTGTGTAGAACATTACAGATTAATCAAACAAAACATATAAACATAAATACAGGCAAAAACTTTGAGCTGTAGTCACTCGCATGTATTATATTATGCAGCGAGTTTAACCAGAAATAGAAACCACACAAGTTAGGCACAATGGAAAACTGTGGTGCTATTTACAAGTGTCGACGTTTCGATCCCATCGCTCATTAATTCTCGGGATCATCATCAGGACCAAATAAATTACATTTGCCTGGTAAAAGTAGTAATAGCCTGATGGGGGTAAAGAACAGGGAGGGAAAATTACAGTGGTCTGTGAGAGACAGTTACGAAAATGAATACAACACTTAAGAAAACATTTAAGAAAACAACATGGCAGGGAACTAATTTGTGACTTGAGTGAAATAGTCATGCCGAATATAAGCCAGAAGGAATCGTGTGTGGTTAAAAAGTGTCTTGACTCAAACCTAAACAAGCATTAGAAATGCAATAGGTCTCGCAGCATTAGAGTTAGTGCTTTTAGAATTGTTTATGGGTTTTTTTGTAAATCTTTAGCATGAGGTTGAGGGTGAGTGAGGGTGAGTGAGGGTGAGGGGTTGAGGGTGAGTGAGGGTGAGGCTGAGGTGTTGAGGGTGAGGGTGAGTGAGGGTGAGTGAGGGGTTGAGGGTGAGGGGTTGAGGGTGAGTGAGGGTGAGTGAGGGTGGGTGAGTGAGGGTGAGTGAGGGTGAGGGGGTGAGTGAGGGTGAGTGAGGGTGAGGTTTGAGGGGGAGTGTTCGAGGTTGAGGGTGAGGGGGTGAGGGGTTGAGGGTGAGTGAGGGTGAGGTGTTGAGGGTGAGTGAGGGTGAGTTTTTGAGGGTGGGTGAGGGTGAGGCTGAGGGGTTGAGGGTGAGTGAGGGTGATTGAGGGGTTGGGGTTGAGGGTGAGTGAGTGAGGGTGAGTGAGGGTGAGTGAGTGAGTGAGGGTGAGTGAGTGAGGGTGAGTGAGTGAGGGTGAGTGAGTGAGGGTGAGTGAGTGAGGGTGAGTGAGGGTGAGTGAGTGAGGGTGAGTGAGGGTGAGTGAGGGTGAGTGAGGGTGAGTGAGGGTGAGTGAGGGTGAGTGAGGGTGAGTGAGTGAGGGTGAGGGGGTGAGGGGTTGGGGGTGGGTGAGGGTGAGGGGTTGAGGGTGAGTGAGGGTGAGGTGTGCAGTTGTTTTCAGCACTTTAACAGACACCGCATCAAAAAAGGGTAGACTTTTAACAGAGAGGCTAACTGGTACCAAATTTACCTCATTTTGATGTAAACGATACGTAGATAAAACCAAGCATTCCTGTTCAAATGATTCCAAATAGTTGCCCTCCGACGCAGAAGCATGTAAGGCAGTAGATGAATGACAGGTGGGATGAACCAGAGGAGGACTCTTGAGCTGGGGTGGGGGAGAGGGTGGAACATGGGACAATGACTGTCAGAGGCTAAGCCTGAAATCTCGAGAGGAGTTGGGAAAACGTGTTTTGTGAACAAAGTGCATGGATTAGCATTTATGGCCAGAAGTAGTGATCACATAATGCTCCACTTGAACGAAAGGCTGCCCTGGTAATCGGCAGCAGCTATGGCCTATAATACACTGGCAACTCTACCTTTAAGAGCACAAGATACAAAGCATTCGCTAAGCTAATAGGTCTAACCTTGGAGACCAATTGGCTTTGTCAATGGATTTTAGCCAGGCTGAACGGCACCATGAAATGTGCAGCATGGCTAAATAAAAAAAAATACCTTGATGTGACCAGTTGCATCATTTAGTTGCTGTGCCCGCACACTTGCATGCCTACAAAATGACGCAGATAGTTTCAGGTTTTTTTTTCCGTTGTTCTTTTTATTACTGATCCGAGCTGGATCAACAAGTTAAAAGAAAATACGTATGCAAGTGTTTTGTGATTTTTTGAAGTGCAGGTGGCGGGAGCTGGTGTGGCAACACAGAGTGCAGGTGAGGGGAAGCAATGGGGGGTGGGCAAGAGAAGCAACAAGTGACAACAAAGGAGGGCAAGGTGGGGAAGCAACATGAAGGGCCGGGTGACAAACACAGAAAGCCGTGGTGGGAAAGAGAAGCAGGGGGCAAGTAAGCAATGTGGAGTAGATGGGGGAGAAGCACACGAGCAAAAGCTCAACGGGGAGGACACAAGAGTGTGTGCAAAAACATGGAGGCGGGGCAGGGAGAAGCACACAGGTAACAGATAACTACAAAGACTGCAGAGGGATAGAGGTACATGACGGAGACAGGTGGAAAACACGTACACTCTCATGGAGTGCTCAACCAAAAAGAAAAAAATAGTGCTTGAAAAGCAATTGGGGTGGGGGCAAAAAATCCAATCAAAAGAGATGGTAAAGAGACTTGGCTTCATGAGAGGGACAAAGACACAAATGACAAGCTGGGACACAAAGACGCTGAAAAACGAGGGTGACAGGAATGCCAACAAGTGGTAACCAACGGGCAGGCTTCAATCCGATATGTATTTTCATAGCAAACCAACAATAAGTCTTTTGCAACCAGAAAGCTACGATGTCTGGCAGGCACGACCAAAAACCGGAATATGATTGGAAAAAAAAAAAATAAATAAGTCTGTAACAAATGCAATACCGGTTGCTCATTTGCAACGGGCCATGGGGAAACTGGTCGGGTTTCGACATTCAAGGTGCTTAGGAAAAGAGCAGCCAGGGAACATAGAACCATCTCAATTCTTTCGCGCTCACAAACAGGCAGAGAAACACACGCAGAACCGGAGCTTGGCCCGTCTCAGCATTTATCACACAACTGCAGCAAACGGTATCAACTTCTTGTCATAGACGGAATAACAGAGAGTTACCAGAAGCCAGAAGGTACACATGATTGGTGGAAATGTTGGAGCCCGTTTCGGCCGCCGTCCTCGGATGGAGTACCGCGAGCTAGTGGGATCTCCGTCTGTCCTTCTCCAAATAGACACGGAAGCGGAGAAGGACACAGAGAGAAGGCAGGTGGTGACGGAGGAAAGCGCCAGGGTGGACAAGAGGAATGGAACGAGATGGGGCACACGGAAGAGGAGAGGGAGAAGATTAGCGGGAAAAAGAAAGGGGCAGAGTATTAAACACTGAAAGTAGCAAGAGAAAGAGGAAGGAAGGGCAAAGAAAACAAGTAGTGAGGGGGCGGAGCTGGGGGAGGGTGCGAGAGAGTAGGCAAGGCTAGCGGCAGGCAGGGGAGGAGAGGAGGAGGGGGGAGGTGGGGGAGGGCGGGTTTGGAATGACGAGCTCGCGAGGCGGTGTTGGCGGGGAGGGGGCGGAGCGGGGGAGAGGGTGTGTGTGAAACGAGACGGAGGGGAGAGAGGGGAGGGGGAGGAGAAAGAGAAATGCGACACGGCGGGAGGGGGCGGAGCGGGGGAGAGGGTGTGTGTGTGTTGTTAGGAGACGGACGTGCACGCGCACGCGCTTTTAAGGTCAATGCGCATGCGCATAAGCTCAATGCGCATGCGCATTGACCTTAAAAGTCACGGGCACTGCAAGGAATCGCCACGATTCCTTGCAAGTTAGATAAAGAGTCGATGAGCCCCTATAGTCTCGCTTGCTCGATGCGCATGCGCATCGACAGGCGAGACCTAAAAAACCATACTGTTGCTTGGGTGCAAGGCATATTGAGATTCATGCTTAAGGTCCATACATATTGGCGCGGTGGCGGTTTGGGTGCTCGAAGCGACTTCTGGGAGTTCATAAATATCGGAATTGCCCGAGGCTGACGAGTAAAGGTGCCACTAGCGTTAACCCCAATCACCCACAAATCATTGCGACATGTCGATAATACAGCATTGGCGCGTGGAATAAGGAATTGGAAATATCACAGTGCACCAGGCAAATGTGACTCTGTAGGAGCCAAGGAAGGCGCACGGAGGGTCAGGGGAGTGAGCTGAACCATTTTGACCACTGTAATTTTCCCTCCCTGTTCTTTACCCCAACAGGCTATTATTACTTTTACCAGGCAAATGTAATTTATTTGGTCCTGATGATGATCCCGAGAATTAATGAGCGATGGGATCGAAACGTCGACACTTGTAAATAGCACCACAGTTTTCCATTGTGCCTAACTTGTGTGGTTTCTATTTCTGGTTAAACTCGCTGCATAATATAATACATGCGAGTAACTACAGCTCAAAGTTTTTGCCTGTATTTATGTTTTGTTTGATTAATCTGTAATGTTCTACACACTCCTTTTCCTATATAAGGTACAGGCTTGTGCCCTATCATAGAAACCGTTGTTTCAGAATTATTGACTATATTCTTAACTATTGTTGAATACAACTCCTCGTCCGGCTGGACTGTGGATTCATATAGTAACCTATTGTGGCCTATATTGTATTTTCGTTTTTCATTCTTCAGTCTGCTAAGGACCATTGTTCCTCTTAATAGAATTGTTACCCGTGGTCCCTAGCCAATTATCAGGTCCCCTTGTCTTTCCATAGGAAAACAGTGGCAGTTAATATTAAAATGAATAATGTTGTCTCTGCCTAGGAACCAGCTTGAAAGTAAATTATTGCTTTACATTTTTTTTTTATTATAAATGCAATTCATAGGTAAAATCAGATCTGTACTAAATATCTTACTAAAGGCACTTTCAAAAAGTCTCAATTTGCCTACGTAAAGCCTCTAGAAGTACATTTGCCTGAGTTTCCAACCATCACCCAGAAGTTGAATCGCTCCTTGGTGAGTGTGAACTGGCTCCCAGAGAGACAAAGGCCTTGGGTGTGGAAAGGTGTTCTGTTCTTCTGATAGGATGGCCATCTGAGTGGTGCTCATTAATTTAATTATCTTAAAAGAGGCCTACCCTATCGCAGACAAATGTAGATAACACCATGGCCTGCCACCTTTTTTAGCCTTCTAGCCAGTCAGGCACCAATCAGAGTGGGAGAGGTGCTGCCACCAGAACTTGTTTTGCCAGGGTTGGCTCCACCGCCATGGCAGAGGAGCATAGCCCCACTGCTGCTACCCAGCAGAGACAACAGTGACAAATAAAAGGATAATAAAATAATGTATTAGCATTTTATTTTTCACTGTTTCCTCTGCTGGGCAGCTGAGTCACAGGGTGGGGTGGGGCCTGGCCATCCTGGACTTTAGGGAGGAGGATATTGCGTACATATTACACAGATACTATTGTACTATTGAAGGGTTTAGAGGTCTATGTTAATCACAGTGTTACGTGCTACAGGCAAATCCTTCAGCCTATATAATGCACACAGCGGCAGGGGGCTGTCCAACTCAGACATGCATACCATAATACAATATTCTAAAAGTATGTAATCCTGAAAGATTTTTGATTTAATGTTGCCTTTGTTTACTTCTTGTAGGACCAGAGATATGTAAGCTGCGATGTCTTTAGGTGTGGCTTATACTGGCCTCCTCAGAGGTAGACATACAAGTGATGCGCAAAGATGTTATAGTGAATCACAGAGCTACGATAATTACAGGAATAAGAATTCCACAGCAACCTACTGAAAAAAAATAAGAGTTTTAAATATAAAATTTAAGACTTAATTAGAATAGATTTAAGACTTTTAAATATTATCTCAATCCACCAAGATTAAAAAAATATTGTGGTGGCATTGCACCATGTCCCCCTACAAATGTTATTATTTTTAGGGTGACCAACTCCTTCCTGATCACGAGGCACACTTTCTCCAGTCCTGCTCTTTCCTGTGATCAACTAATGCATTTTGAATCTAGCAGTTTTGTTTTTCTTCTATTAAAATAATTAGATTAACAGGTGTGCAAACAATGATTTGTGGGTGGATAGTTCAGGGCTGGAGCGAGTGCCCGCATGACCTGGAGTGAGGCGGCCCCTTAACTCTGCTTCAGTCTTTGCAGTGAGCCTCGCCCTGGGCCACGTGCCACATCCCAGGCAGCCAAACATATTCCAGGCCTCTAGGAAGTGCTATTTTAGGCTGCCAGCATAATACTCACAGGACAGAACCAATTGTTCTCTTTACTTCCCCCTTCTTATCTACCAGAATCTCCCTAAAATGTTCCCCTTCCTTGCAAGAATTGCGAAGTGAACCGAACAGAGCATCACTTCACCTCTGATGCCTAAATATATATTACTTGGTACTTCCAGGCAGCTCGCCCAGGGGGCTATAAAGCTGAACTCCCCGGTGTGTGGGGTGCACACTCTGACACTGACAGCTGCTGCTGAAGAAAGAGCCTCGAGGCGCGCCCGAAATGTAAGTTCCCATATTATATTCATGCCGTTGAGTTAATTGATAAAAATAATTAATTGCTTGGAAAGTTACATTGTAATAATACATTGTGGCCATGGATTAGATAATAAACACCAGGGCCCTTATTTATGAGGCCTTGCGTCAGTTTTGCGCCGCCGGTGCGTCACTTTTTGTGACGCACCAGCGGCGTAAAATATGCGCCTTGTTGCGCCATATTTAAAAAGTGACGCATCTAGATAGATGTTTTCATAAATGAGGCCCCTGGGGCCTCATTTATGAAAAGTGACGCATCGTTGCGTGAAAACAGTGATGCGTCACTTTTCACTGCGCACTCCTTGCGACACCAATGATGCGTCATATTTACTGTATGATGCATCATGTCGCAAGGACTTACAGATACGTCAGTATTTCTGACGTATTTGTAAGCGCAAAAGTGACGCATTGCTGAAGTGTGTCACAAAAGTGACGCAACTCCAGCAATGCGTCCTTTCACATGGGGAAAGCCCCATGTGAAAGGGCCTGCGTCAGTCTTACGCCTGCTGTGAGGCAGGCACAAGATTTTGACGCAACAGCATCCTAAAAGTGACGCAGTGAAATCTTATAGATTTCACTGCGTCACTATTACGAGGCTTTTTGCGGGGGAACGCCCCCTCTGCATACATTATACCTGACGCAGGTATAATGTGGCGCAGCGGTTTAAAAAGTGACGCATCTACCTAGATGCGTCACTTTTTAAATATGGCGCAACAAGGCGCATATTTTACGCCGCTGGTGCGTCACAAAAAGTGACTCACCGGCGGCGCAAAACTGACGCAAGGCCTCATAAATAAGGGCCCTGAGACCGAATTAAAATAGGTTTTGCTTGAGCTGTTTTGCACAATCGTTTGCACCAACAGTTCAGAAGTAGCATTTTAACCAACTAAACAGTGCCATTTGGCACCGGCACAAATGTTGTATTCACTCCAGATCTCATCTAGTTGAAGAAAAGCTTTTTTAACACGAGCATTGTGGTGAATTGTGAACGGGCACAGCTGATAAGAAGCAATTTAATAAACTAAAACTAACTTGAAGTGAGTAGATTGTGCCGGAGGACGATTCCTGCGAATGAGGTTCTCTTGATAGTTAGGCCTAGGACGCCTCCTGCTGGCCAATTAAGGAAATGTTCATTTTTCAGTCGACTGAGGCCAAAAGGTTTGTGACAGCCTTTTAAGAGATGAGCAAGAGCAAATCTGTACAGACAGCAAGGTGGGGAAGACAGGCAGGCATTTTAGATGATGTAACATTGCCGTCATTACGTATAGTAAAAGGTGAAGGAACAGTGATCGCAGTCCCAGGAGTTACACTGGGAAATACTTTGTTCGGTCACGGTAGGGGACGTAGAAGCAAACTGAGCAGAGGAGGAAAGATGGGAGAGAGAGGCAGAGCGAGCAACAGAGAGGATTTACAGAGAGAAAGAAGCACTAAATGCGCATAATGGTTATGTTACACAATTTTTGTCAGTGTCACGATCTGAGCAGATATCCCACACTGCCAGGTATAAAACATCTCTTTTGTCACCAGCAAAGGGCATAAGAAAAATATCGTGGCAACAAAATGTCATACAGTAAACACAATACATTCAATATAGCATAATAATAAACAACGTTCATCCAAATAGCCACAGTTGTTAGGACATTTGAAACCAACATCAGGCTAATCTCTAAAACACACACAAGTCTGTCTCAATTTCCGCGTGACCGTGCAGGAAGCCCACAAGTAAAATGCCCTGCACCATCCATCGTCGGTGAATGAGCAGGGTTCATGCGCAGTAGTAATTAAAGACAGCTACTGATACGGGTCCCTGTTGGGCCCTATGTAGATCTCCTTAACTTCAATGGCAAAGTCCACCTCTGTATCAAAAAAGGAGGGACTGGGAGCTTTATTTAAACAGGTCCTGCACACTAGCTCCCAAGGGGGACTGTGTATCAAAGGGGTGTGCAGTTCCTAACTGGACGTGTGGGGAAAGGTAGGTCTTTCTTTGTGATGCCCTCACGCACCCCGTAGGATATCATGCTTCATCATTGGGCCTTGCTCATCATCGGGCCGCGCTGCAATGCCCGACGGGCTCCCGTAAATGGGACTCTTTGTCGGAGATCTTTTGAAGAAGCCGTAGGGTGCATGCGGGTGTGAGGGCTGGGTAGTGCATGGGCAAGTGAAGTAAAAAAGGTCAGGAGCAGTCATACTCTGAACTAGTTTTAAAATTAATGTAGCTCGAGCCTCATTAAAAAGTGTGGGGGCCCTAAGTGGAAGTAATATTCCTAAAGGGCTGCTAAAGTGTGGTGGGTCAACATGTTTCGTGCCCTATTTGCCCCTAACGGGTCTATTGGCACTTCATCAGGACCGGAAGAAACTAAACTGTGAATGGTGCACTACTGTCTGGGTCTATAACTATTAATTAGTTGCCAGACTCAGTAGGGGGTACTCTAGTAGGCTGGTATTGGGGTACTGTAGATCTGGTGAGAAGGGGAAAAAGGGAAAACAAAAGGAGGACAATCAATTAGACATTAAAAACAGGAGCGTGTGTCATTGTGCTCCATCAACAGTAATGATGCCAGCTTTAATTAAACTGTAATGAGGCATGCACATGCATGTGTGACTTAGTGGTTTTTTGCTTGCTTGTTGCAGATCAATGTGCTCCAATGTAGCAGGAGCTTGAGGGGTACATTAGTGTGATCTGCGAATATCAATAACGGTGGTGAGAAGGACAAATGAGTTGTGCATCACACTAGTTTACAATTGCCAGATTGAGCATAATTAGTCAGGAAGTCATTAGTAATCGTACCAGTATTTGGTATCCAGCATGTCCAGCTTAACCTGTTTTCTTGAGCAGATGTTGGATTACCAGTCCTTGTGGTCATGCAAGAGGACCATGCATGCGGTGAGGAATGTGCCTGTGCTGATGTAGATTGTTTGAGGGGTATACCTCTGCGACCCAATTTTGTGGTCCTTGCATGACTAATGCTGGGCGTTAAAAAGCGCATGGAAATTGGCTGAGCCCAGGCGGTCGCTAGGTATTCAGATGCTGGTATACAGTGATTGCACTCTCATTGCTATATGCCACTTAAAAAGTGCCAGTGGTTGAGTGCGCGTATTACCACTATATCAAATAGATCGTATTGGTATACTATGCTCTCATTGCTATATGCTGCTTAAAAATGGCAGTGGTTGCATGCGCGTGTTCCCATTATATCAAATAGGTCGTTTTGGTATTCTATGCCTGAAAAGGAAAAGCGAACGAAGAACACTCACCCTTAGTACAGTAGCCTAAGAAGGGAGGGAAGGGAGCAAATAGTGGTGGTGGCCCATGTTGGTAGTTGGGGTATTGCCACATCTGGGGTCCTTGGAAGGTGCAGGTCCCTGGTAGGGTATTGGTCCATATCCATACATTGTATTCAATGGTTTTCTTTGTTGCTGATTGGATTGGCGTCCCCCTCGGTTGACGGTGCTGGAATTGTTTCCTGACGAATAAGTTCTTCTGCGTAATTTGCTGCTGTCGTCAGATGAGTTATCATCACCTAAGGGTGTGTAGTCTTCTTTGAGGTAAGGGTAGATCTTTTCCATACTAAATTAGGTGATGTCCTTTTGGAGTTTGGCAACTTTTTGCCTCATTAAGTAGTCCTTGTTGTCATTGATTTCTCTGGTGATTTCAGACAGTTTTGCTTTAAAAGCTGTACTGGCAATGGAGGCTTTGAGTGCCCCTTCGGCTATAGTGATTTTCATTATAAGGTCATCGGCCAAGCATTTGACTGTTTTGATGATTAGTACCAGGAGGTCCCTGGTACACTTCCAAGACACCAGCAACCATTCTGCCTTGAACTGCTTGTCCTCAAGAAATATTCTTGGTGTATTGGTGACTATTAAGCCATTGGGGGATATGTTAGCATGGAGATATTCCGTCATGATGGCCCCATGCATGATGATCTTCATTAGTTGGCGTTTCATGTTCAATAAAGCTAACTCGAGAAACTCACACCCAAGATGGCCACATCAGTTTTCTCGCCAGCCAATGCACGTCTCACACGTCGCAATAAAAGCCAAAACCCCGAAGTAATCAGCCCAGGCCACGAGCAATGGGTAGGATTCACGCTTGTCGTCTGCCACCCGATGTGAGTATCTCATCGATATCTGGAATTCCGGTAAGCAATAACCGCTTGCACTTCCTTGATACATACATACTCTCTCCACTACTCCCTACTCTCTCCACAGCCTTAGAGCAACAATGTGCTCTGCCTCCCCCATCAGCTGTAGGCTAAAGTACTAGGGGTAAGTGATCTTCTGTCGCTTTTCCTTTTCAGGCGTAGTATACCAATACGATCTATTTGATACAGAGGAAACATGTGCACGCAACCACTGGCCCTTTTTAAGCAGCATATAGCAATGAGAGCGCGATTACTGTAAACTGGCATTTGAATACCTAGCGACCGCCCGGTCTAAGCCAATTTCCATGCACGTTTTTAATGCCTGGAATTAGTCATGCAAGGACCACTAAATTGATATTTGCAGATCACACTAATGTACCCCTCAAGCTCCTGTTAAACTGGAGTCCATTGATCTGCAACAAGCAAGCAAAAAACCACTAAGTCACACATGCATGTGCATGCCTCATTACAGTTTAATTAACGCTGGCATTATTACTGTTGATGGAGCACGATGACACACGCTCCTGTTTTTAATGTCTACTTGGTTGTCCCCCTTTTGTTTTCCCTTTCTCCCCTTCTCACCAAGTCTACAGTACCCCAGTACTAGCCTACTAGGGTACCCCCACCGAGTCTGGCAACTAATTAATATTTATAGACCCAGACGGTAGTGCACCACTCACAATTTAGTTTCTTCCGGTCCTGATGAAGTGCCAGCTGACCTGTTTGGGGCAAATAGGGCTCAGAACATGTTGACCCACTACACTTTAGCAGCCCTTTAGGAACATTAAATCCACTTTGGGCTACCACAGTTTTGAATGAGGCTCGAGCTACATTAATATTAAAACTAGTTCAGAGTATGGCTGCTCCTGACCATTTTTACTTCACTTACTCGTGCACTACACAGCCCTCACACCCGCACACACCATACAGGTTCTTTAAAAGATCTCCGACAAAGAGCCCCAGTTACGGGAAGGCCCCCAGACCATTCCAGTGCCGGCCCGGCCCGGCGAGGAACAAGGCCCAATGATGAAGCATGACATTCTCCGGGGAGTGTGAGGGCATCACGAAGAAGGACCTCCCTTTCCCCACACGTTCAGTTAGGAACTGCACACCCCTTTGATACAAAGTCCACTTCTGAACAAAGACAGTGAAAAAAACGTTAAGGTAATCCACGTCAGAGATTCAGCTCAGGTTTATATTTCATATGTGTTATTTAATCTTGCTTTACCTAAGAGTGCAGCTATTTCAACGATGACGTATTTCTGTATGTGTTTTTGTGCAGCATATTACTCTTGTATAGGTACACTTTGAACTGAGTCACCTCTGAGGGCCAGATTTACCAGTATCTCAAGCCGTGCAGCAGCCACAAATGCTGCACTGCGTGAAAAGGAGAGAGCAGCAGGGGATGTATGACGTTAGCACGCATACTATTACCACGCATACCTTTACAACGCGGTATTTACAACGAATACCGTTACAACGCATATCGCTTTGAGGTGCTGGATAGTGGTAAGTATAATTTTATATTCCAACTCCAGTCCCCGTGGACACTAGGGAAGGTGTTGGATATAAAATTAAACTTATTCCCTATCCTAGAGCGCCCCCCAGCGCAATGCGTTGTAATGTTTTGCGTTGTAATGACTGCGTTGTAATGGTAGTGCGTTGTAAAAAATGCGTGCCAAACGTTGTATACCGCAGCAGGACGCCATATTTACAGAAATATAGTACTCTGTTCTACTTTCACTAATGCTGGCGCTGAAATCAGCTGCAGTGCACCATGGAGACACCTTTGCACCATAGTCAACACACACATAGAAGTGTATTCAAGAGAGTGTGAAAATGGGGGCAGAGGGACGAAATGTGGGGAGAAAAATGGTGTACATGTCTAACAAAGAGTCAATATAACAGGAGTGACTGGGACACCCTGCAGACCACTAACCCTTCCACGGGCCTCAGTAAGGTTAATTCAGTCTCACAATTTCAGATTTGAAACATTAACAATATCAATTATTTGCAACACAATCATTGTTGTTACACATTTATCTTAAACAGCTACAAGTGTTGACAAAGCGAGTAGTCCTGGCTGGTTTTTGGTGTATGTCAGTTGTTGTGTTATATTTCTGGATACAACAACAGAAAGTTCAGAAAACTACCAAAATACTGGTCAGGTGGCACACAATGGAAATCCAAGAAATTAAGTTTACATGTTTAATTCATACTCTTTATTACAAAGTGTGATATCCTGTTCTCTTCTATCACACTTGCTCTTCCTTGTTTACAAATATTTGTGCATAATGCTATGCTTAGAATGTTCAGGTCGATTTTGGTAAATTGATTCCATTATAGAGGGCAACAGTTGCATCTGTTATGTGCAGCACTTAGAAACAGCACGAGTGCTTCATTAAAAAGTCATTATTTATATTCTAGGAGTACAGGTTCAGACACAACTCTGTTATGTGTCCAGTGCAGTGCTGGCATGAAATTGTTGTAATAATCACAGAGCTAACTCACTGGAGCATAACGTAGGCCACCGCAGCCCCTGGGGAGCAGGGTGTCCCTACACCCTTCAGAGGTCCCATTCAGCCTACACCTATGAATATCTGTGAGATACAGGAGTCTCAGGGGTCCCGCACCGCAGGGGCACCTAGCATGTGTTATGCCACTCGTGAAATCAGTGGACTTTCTAAGGACACATCAGATTTAAATATGTCTTGTAATTCTCATAAGCTGTAGTCAGAATCTCTATCTATGTTCTGTCACTGAGATGTAGTGTCATGGAGGTTTATGTTAAGCAAGGCTTATTAACATATGCAGGCCGAGCGTCGACCAATAAGAAAACTCAAAGTGACTACTCTGATAACAATGGCCTGCTTACCGCAGAATTGAGGCACCTTATGGAGCCACCCCTAAAACACAACACTCAAAGCATTTTCTGCTGCAGCTTAGATTTCAGTACAAGATTGGAGGCTATCATTATGCAGTGACCTTTTATTGCTGCTCCAACATGCAGCTCTTTGAAGAACATTAATACATTAATACAGCATAAAACATTAGAATGTCCAGTGAATATAAATATCCAGAGCGTGCAGTCATCATCCTCTTTTCATTGGCTGCTCCACTACAGATAAGTGCCTCTGATATTATGCTTCTTGTTTGTGTGTTTCTGTTGTTGTAATGTTGCTTGTTTTACTATTACTGTGTTTCTTAATGAACTTATGCTTCTAGATTGAAATTATTTTAAAGATCTATTCTTCTAATTTATGGTTGGACGTGGTAAGCTGATATATGTTTATTTTGCCATAGGGTGAGAGTGCAGTCTGAAATTATATTTAAAAAAAAAACACTCCATGCCTGTTGCAGTCTAATTGGCTTCCTGTCGATATTCAGAACTGTGTTGCTGGTCACAGGAGGCCTTTCTGCTTCTTGTTGGTTTAACTGGGGTCTCTGGCTGTTGCCCGAGCTTCGGCAACCTAAGCGTCTGCTTCCGAATTCTCACGGCAGCGCTGATTTGTTGTCAGGGGCAGAGGGCGAGTTCTTGATATGCTGGGTCCTTTGACTCGCATTCTTGATATGGCCAAAGAGGCCAGGAGTACAAATGCCAGGTTTAATGTAGACCTGTTGAGAGGTTGGGCACAACGTGCCATTTGAATTTTGGGAAATGCAAATGCAAGCCTAATTACAGAGAGAAAAAAGGCAGTCCTAATGAGGATGAATCCCAAGCCGACCGATTTGGCCACAAGAGAGGACATGGGAGATCCGAAGGGACTACTTTTTGGAGAGAGATTTATCAAGTCCATTGGAAAATATATTTCAACCTTTACTGCCTTCAACAAACCCATATATGCGAAGAGCCTTCGGCTCAAGGGCTGTTTTTGGATTGGCTAACAGGAGGGGACTGGCTGTCAGCCGCAGTTTATTCAGGTCCCAATATTATACCCAGGATGCCAGAAACTATTGAGGTTACAATAGGGGCTACCGCTCCAACACTGGCTTCTACCTTAGATATGGAGATCCCTTTGTGGAAGATCGAGGCCTCTTTGCACCAGCTCTCAAGGTGATCTCTATTGGTTCTGCCCATATTAAAGTTGGGGGAAGGTGGAGATTCTTCTTCCACAATTGGGAGAGAATTAGAGGAGATGGTATGTTTTTTAAATTGTTGCTGGTTTTAGAATGGAGTTCTGGGAGACACCAATATAAGTCAGACAGCCAAAGAAATTGGTCTTAGTTACAGAGAAGATGGATATAATAGACACAGAGGTAGCCCAGATGTTAGAAAAAGAGGCTTTGGTTCAAGTTACAGGCGCAAAGGAGATGAAGGGTTTTGTGAATACAGTTTTTCTGGTGACGAAGAAAGACTAAGGTCGGCGTCTTGTCATAACTTTAAGGGACTTGAACAGATTTCTAGTCTACAGGCACTTCAAGATGGAAGGAATCCTTCTATTAAGAGACATTTTACAGTCAAAGGATTGTTGGTGAAGTTAGACCTAAAGGACGCATACTTCATGATACCTATTGCAAGGGACAGTCAGAGATACTTATGCTTCAGATGGAGGGGTGTTCTCTACCAGTTACTCTGTCTCCCTTTCGGACTGACCTCAGCTCTGTGGTGTTTCATCAAAGTGATGCACCCAGTGGTAGCCTTCCTCAGACAGAGGGGCGTCTTGTTAATAATTTATTTGGATAATATTTTGCTAATGTCCCAGTACAGGTTAGAACATCTGAAACACTTGGCTTGGACAATTGAACTTTTACAGAGTTTAGGTTGCATAGCAAATGCAGGAAAGTCTGTCATGGTTCCCACTCAGAATCTATCATTCCCGTGGTTTCAGGTAGATACTCTATTATTCCAATTGTTTCTCCCTCAGAAGAATATGTCAAAGATAAGAAATGAGATAAGATTGGTGTTGGCAAAGGAGTTAATCAGAGTAAGAGCCCGTGCATGAGTTTTTAGACTCCTGTCATCGTCCGTTCAGGCCATCTCCCCAGGTCCTTTACATTACAGGAGCTGAAAACTTTGGGTATGAGAAAAGGTTTGTGGTATGGGGACTCTATTTCCCTATCAGTGGATGTCAGTGAATGTTCAAGAAAATCTGGAATGTTTTTTGAAAAATCTAAGGGTTGTGCGCGCGGCTCGGTGTGCTGCGTGGTCCCCCTCCCGCAACCCCTGCCTTCGCCCCCTGCTTTCACCCATGTACACATGTGGTTACTCACCCTGACTCACCAGTGACCAGAATCAAGCACAAAATATGACAGACAAGATAGAACAACTCGGTATATGTAGCAGTTTAATTGTTGTGTATTGTAATTTGAAATCTCTTTTTATTTTCCTTTAGAGTCAAAGGAATAAAATATTACCACTGCTTTAAGATCATTGCATATGTCACAGGCTGACACCCTGTCAAAGCGGCTCAAGCATTTGTTATTGAAATGCTATATATAAAATTACTGTTACAAGTAAATCATTTGTATAACTTGTTGAAAATCGCAAAAAGAAGATTTAAAAAAGAAAAAGAAAAATCTAGAGGCCTGGAATGGCAAGGCCATCTTTGGGAATGTTCCCAAACTTGTGCTGAAATCGGATGACAGCAACTTTAGTTGGGGAGCCTTGTTTGAACAGCCCAGAAACAGGTGGAACATGGTCCAGGGAGGAACAGTTACTTCACATATATTGTTTAGAAATGTTGCAAGCCTGAATGCCTTGAAGAGCTTCAAGGATTTGTTGACGAACACTGTGACACTGATTCGTTTAGACAATGTTACCGCCATATCATGTTTAAACTACTTGGGTGGATCAAAATCAAAGGCTCTAGCAGACCTGGTGTAACACATTTGGTATTTTTGTTGCGATCACAAGATTTTGTTGAGAGCAGAATATATCCCAGGCCTTCAAAATGTAAGGACGGGTTGGAATTCCAGGTGCCTCAGGGACTTCAGCGATTGGAAATTGAACCCAGAGGTTTTCTGTCTGATTCAGAGGCTATGGAGTCCTGTTCAAGTAGACTTCCTTGAGAGCAGACTGGCTTACCAGGGACACAGGAATTGCAGTTGGAGGCTGAATCCGGAGGCACTGTCAGTAGATGCCTTTTTGCAGGATTGAGGAAAAGAGAGAGGCTATGCCTTTTTTTGCTTCTCTACGATTCTGAGAGTATTGATGAAAGTAATGTCAGAAGTTTGCAGCATTATTCTGGTGACTCCCTTTCAGAGGTCACAAGTTTTGTTCCTAGGGGTGATGGAGCTTGCAGTAGCTATGCCCGGCTGCCTCTTTGGGTCTTCTAATGGATTCAGAAGGAGAAGAAAACCCTTTGGTTTTGGAAAGGAAAAGGAGCCTTCTTGTTTTGAGGATTTCAGGCCTTTCACAAAAGACTAAAGATCTATTGGATGAATCTTGGCCTTGGGAACTAGAAAGAGATATAAGGATGTTTGGAAGAAGTGGTGTAGTTGGTGCATGGAAAGGGGTTTCAATCCCCTGGAAGCTCCTATCTGAGGTAGCTAATTACCAAGTAGATTTGTACAATTCAGGTCTCACATATAGCACTATTAACTGTTAAGGATCAGCTATTTCTGCAATGCCTTTTAACCTTTGGCTCCTGGCACATAGTTGTACTATCCTTGTCTATGCCCCTTGGAATTTTGGGGGCTGGTCGGACAAGCACGATTTTATAAAAATATGCTCAAAAGTATTAACATGATAAGAGGAAAAGTAACTTGTAGTTGAACCAAAGACATTTTATTGCGGGAACTGTGCTTATGCTAACATTAGCTAATCTAGGCCTCGATTTCAAAATGATTGGTGCTGTTTGTGGCCATCTTTCAGTAGGTAATTTTTTGTTTTTGCTTTGCCATGCACACAGGCTATTCATGCACAGGCAACTTTGCAAACACTGCTTTGAGATGTAAGTCAATGTCCCATGTACAGATAATGTTTTTTTTGTTTGGAGTTATGTAGAACAATAATCCACTAAAAGTGAATCTTCCCAAGGCCTCATCTAGGGTGATTTCTCATAAGAACCTGTCACTGTATATTATAAGTAGCAACATTTATTTTAACCGCTTAACCGCGGCGGCAATTCTGCCGCGGTGCGATGGTTTAGCAGAGTGGGCAGGCCGCATCAGCCATCGGACGTGCGCAGCATCACGGAGGTAGTGCTTGCGACGGCTGTTGGCTGACGAACGCAACAAATGGGTTAACAAATTAAGGGCCAGATGTATCAAGAGTTTTTCCCATTCGCAAATGGGCCGATTCGCAGAATCGTCCCGTTTGCGAATGGGAAAAAGCCATTTGGGATTTATCTTCCCAAAAGGCATTCGCAAAATAGGGAATCGCAAAAATTGTGATTCTCTATTTTGCAAATGCATTTAAGGAATTGCAATTTGCGATTCCTTAAATGAAATGAAGGAAGCAAAAGAAATTTGCGACCTGCCTTTAAGGAATCTTAAATTACCACCAAATTAAAGTTGGTGGTAATATGCGAATTCCATGAAAAATTCACTTTTTGCATTTTTCAAGGTGCCATATGGCGTACATACATATGCCCTAAGGGCATGTATGTGTGCACATGTGCACACATGCATATTCCAGGGGAGCAACAGGGTGTCCATTTGGCAGCCGTGTACCCTTGAAATTGCATGCGCAATTTTCGAGTACCTATTGGGTACTCGCAAATTGCGCATACAATTCCCATTCATTCCTATGGGCCTCTAGGCCCATATGAATGCATGGGAAAACATTCTTATTTGCGACTCGCAATTTGTGAGTCGCAAATAAGGAATATGTCGGAATCGCAATTATTATTGCGAAACCTACATACATTGCATTTTGCGATTCCATAATAGCAAATCGGTAAAATTCGCTAATATGAAATCACAAAATCACAAAATCCAATATTGATGCATCTGGCACATAGTGTCTGAAGAGCATTAGGTATGGGAACTGCATTTTATGTGAATCTATGGGATATGCTGAATAATGTGATTTCAGAAACGGCATAGTTTTTCCTTTAATCAGATTGGTTTAAACTGTGGGACGCTAACACAATTGTATTGATGTATGCATTTCATTGAATTGTGCATTATAAAATAAGTCCTTTCCTGGGTGTTATGTGCTCACTCCACCCTGATACTTGTGAGGCAACCCTATGTTGGTCTGATCTCTGATCCGCTGCAATTGGTTGATTGTGCTGTGATTTGCTGACTGTGTCATCTGGTTCCACTCTAGGATTGGTCAGTTATCACAGAGTGTTGTTTGAGATTAGTGGGTAGCTGTTGTTTGTAATATGTGATTAAATAGAGCGAGATTCAGTTGGGACAATGCAAACTGTGCTTAAAAAACCTTCCATTGCAATTGAACGCAAACAAAACCGAAGTTTTGATAGTCGGTAAGAACACTGATTTATGGGGTGACCAGTGGTGGCCTACTGCCTTAGGTAAGGCCCCCGAACACAGGAATGAGGTTAAGAACTTGGGGGTGTGGATAGACTCCTCTCTTAGTTTCTGCTGCCACACTAAAAAAGCAGCTGCCACTTGTTTCGGCATTTTACGAGGTATTAAACTTATCCTAAAATTCTTCGACGCATCCACCAGACAGTTGATAATCCAGTCTTCTATCCTCTCCCGTCTGGACTACGCTAGCTCCCTGCTTCTGTGGGCAAATCAAGCCGAGATCACCCAGGGGTAGATGTATCAACATACCCTTTTGCGATTTCTAAATAGCGATTTTTAAGGAATCGCTATTTAGAAATCGCAAAATGGGATGTATGTAGAAAATCGCTATTTTTTAGTGATTTCTTAATCTTCCTTATTTGCGAATTCGCAATTAAGGAATAATTTCCCTTTCATTCCTATGGGCCAGGAGGCCCATAGGAATGATTGTGAAATAATTCGCAATTTGCGATTCGCAATTTGCGAATCGCAAATTGAGAATAATTTCAAGGGTGCAGGGGTGTCTCAAGGACACCCTGCTGCACCCCTGAAATTTACATGTTTGTGCATATGGCGCACATACATGCCCTATGGGCATGTATGTGCGTTACATGCCACCTTCACAAATGCCAAATTGGGCATTTTTAAAAGAATTTGCAAATTACCACCAACTACAAGTTGGTGGTAATTTGCGATTTCTTAACCTAAATTCGCAATTCCAAAATGCTACATACATAGCATTTAAGGAATCGCAAAATTGTGATTCCTTAAATGCCTAAGCAAAATAAGGAATCGCAAATTTTTGCAATTCCTTATTTTGCGAATTTTTGTTACATGCCAAAACATGCAAAAAGACCGTTTACGATTCGCAAACGCTGGAATTCTGCGAATTCCAGCCTTTGCGAATCGCAAACGGCTTGATACATCTAGCCCCCAGATGCAGCGTATCCAGAACGCAGCCGCCAGGGCCTTAGTTGGCCTTCCACGGTTCTGCTCTGCCGCCGATACCATCCGGAGACTTCACTGGCTCCCTATGGCACAAAGGATTCAGTTTAAGACGCTCTGCCTGTCTTTTAAAATTCTGAAACTGTCCACGCCTAAAATGCTCAATAACTTGCTGATCCCATACGTCCCCTCTCGTACATTACGCTCTATGGGTGAGCATTTGGTTACGGTGCCTCGAATAAAACGCTGCAGAGCAGGAGGTCGCTCCTTCCGCTATCTGGCAGCAAAACTGTGGAACTCATTACCGACCCACATACAAGAACTGGACGACCTGCTGACCTTCAGGAAGGCAGTTAAGACCCATCTCTTTCCCTTAAAAAAATTAATTCTTGTGGGAATATGTCTTACTGTGCCTCACTGTAGTATGCTTTTCTTTTTGCTGCTGTAAGCGCTGGGACGCCCCTTTGCTGGGGCAGCTGAGTGCTATATAAGTAGTCATAACATAACATAACATTCCCATTTGTGACGCGAGCATGTGGCACATAAGAAAGAACGCAGCAGGATTTAGACACACTGCTAGCCATTGGTTGGATGCAATGCGGAATTTGAGTCAACAGGCTTGGTGTATTATCGATGGTGTTTGTGTTTACCTTGCAATTATAAAAGAGAATGAGAAGGAGACAATATACATGGACAAGGAGGAAAGTCAGAGTGAAAATCAGAAGTCGGAAGGAGATACAGGGACTAATGAAGATGAAAGGGATGGGTTATTTGATGATTTATTGAAATAAAGACCACCTCCATATCAGGTTGAACTTGTGGTATTGAAACAAGTCTTGACAATTAGCAACATCACTTGTACAAGCCTCTGGGACTGCATTGAATAAAAACATATTGATCTGTGCTTATTTTTTCCCAAGATGGAAAGCGCACTAGAATAGTCCTCACTGGTCAGAACACAAAGGTACAGTGCCTAGTATGTGCCCAAAGGGAACAGCCCACATGATTGGTAAAATATCAATAATAAGAGCTCCATGGGCTGAATTTAAAAAAAAACTAAGAATCCTACAGACAACCCAAAGCAACCTGCAGATTATGAAGTTTCGTTTATACCCCAGCTGCTTCGTCTTACAACAGCAGTTTGCGGTTACCAAACTCCCATAGCTAACAGTGCTCCTCACAATGTATCTCTCGTGTCCTAAGTAGAACTTCTTCATTCAGTCAATCTTTGACATTTGTCTATAGAGAAGTGCAGCAAGAAAGTTAGTCCCCTATAACCTCTTATCTACTCCAATCAAATCCTAATGCATTGCAAATATGTGTCCATCTATGCTCATCCTTCACACGGGGATGGCTGGGCTGCTGGAAATAAGAATTTAACCCCTTCGCTGTGGCAGCAATTCCGCCGCAGCGCTGGGTGGAGGGGAGGCCGAGCGGGGCTCGCATGCTCGTGACGGAGCCGCTCCGTCACGAGCCGCGGTTGCGCTGTGCTCATGACGGAGCGGTTCCCTCATGCCCCCCCCCCGCTCAATAGAACGCGCCGTGCAGGCACGAAATCAGCGGCATGCAGGCGCGGCGGCAGGGCCATGACAGAACCGCTCCGTCATGAGCACAGCGCAACCGCGGCTCATGACGGAGCGGCTCCGTCATGAGCATACAAGGGGTTAAATTCTGAGAAATTAGACAGGCATGGAGGTGAGAGAAATTATGAAAAGTTACTTGAAAAGCAAATTTAAGAAAGGGTAAAATAAGGGAGTTATGAGCAGGAAAGAAGGGATGGATTATTGATGAAAGGGAGGACACAAAAGCAAATTTCTTTCTAAGCACTGGTAAAACACCATCCCGCGACCTCTCTGACTTCTTCAGGGCATCAAAGTTATTAGCCTCCTACCTTGAATGCTGTTAGCGTTGATCAACTCCTACTCTTATCGTGAGTTTTGAGAATGTTCTTTGTCAAAATAGAGTTCTCATCATTATATTTGAATCTTAGGTCTGGGAGTGGCACTACAGTCAGTGATACCCCATTCATCACCTTCAGATTTTCAACGGCTTGTGAAATGGCATGGAGTCAGCAGTACATACCTGTGCCACTCCCAGACCTAAGGTCCAAATATAATGACGATCGTCACAGATTATTATCTATATACCTTCAAATTAATGAGATTGGGAAGAACTCTATTTTGACAAAGAATATTCTCAAAACTCACAATAAGAGAAGGAGTTGATCAATGCTAACAGCAGGAGGCTAATAACTTTTATGCCCCGAAGAAGTCCGAGAGGACGAACCCCGTTGGCTACGGTTTTATCCACCGTGAAGGAGAAGTCACGAATAAGGGAATTGAAATATACCTGCTGAATTGATTTCATGCTTAAATGTGCAGCAATAAAACTCCAGTGAATGAAAAAATAATTAATGCAATTGCATTGGATCATTCTGATTCTCACACTGGCTTACATTTGGAAGCCAAAAATAGGTATTCGCTTGATAATAACAAATGTTCCACTATTCTCTGTTCCCACACTTTGCTTGATAAAAATAGTACCTCATTTGTGTGACTGGACCTATCAGCGGCAGGAAAACACAAGATGGAAATATCAAGATGTTACCTTGCAAACTGACACTTTCTGGCCATGTAGGTAGCTACAGTATTGCAGCCTCGACTCAGTGACCAGGAAAGTTTACCAACTGTAACCACCGGATTACCCGGGATCGGGGAAGGCCAAGATAGAACAAGAGAATCAGACTCCAAACAGCTATTGCTGTCCAATTGTATTTATTGGATAAACGCTATTGGAAGAAAAGATGAATGAAGTAAACCAATATAGGAAATCATACGGTACAGGAAGTCATAACGAATATTAAAGAAGTAGGCAAAAAGTAAGGTCAACGATGCCCATTAGCTGCACCGGTCTTTTTGCCTGTCAGGGGCTCCCACCGTCCTCTGCATGAATACAGGTCCCGGTATTCGCCAACGGAGGGCACTGTGCTAAGAAACGGCCGAAAATGCCGTTCGAGTGCTGCTAATGGCGTAGTATTTCAATGTGGTCGCTTCTACTCAAGTGTTGATACTCTAGCAGGGAAGCAACGAACTTAGGATGCCCAGCCGGGCATTCTACCATGCAGTTCGCGACTGAGTTGAAGGGAGCAGCCGCTCGACCTTCTCTACCTCAAGAGCAAAGCACAAGTGCACAGTAAATGACCTCTGTGGTGCTTCTCGAACTTCACAGCAGTGATGCGGCAAACACCCTGGTGGTGTGCGTCTCTACTTGTTTCACACAAAGGAGTAAGTTCTCGGGTTCTAAGGAGCGGGGGCAGAGAGCAGCTGCTCGATCGTACCTCCGTATCCTCTGTTCCGGTCAGCTGTGGTTCTCAGAGGGTTCAGCTGAGACGCTGCAAACACCACCGTGGCGTGCGCCTCCTCCTAAGTCTCTCTACGGAGTGTCGGACTGACACTCAAACTCGCTGAGTCCGGGGAGCGAGATGTAGAGAACAGCCACTCGACCTCTCCTCTCTCTCCTGCAATCAGGTCCGCTGTTGAAGAAGAACGCCTCGGTTCCGCGTTCTAAGGCAGTTCGCAAGGTCGGCAAGGATCACAATATCCAACGACATGTCTTCGCCGAGGTACGCTATTTGAAGGCGTTTCCGGTCAGCGCTCAGGCCTCGCTAGGCATGCTGGTCATTGTAGTTTCTGCCCTGCGGTAACGCCGATCGTTTCTGTGCGGGATCACGTTAAAATCAGAGCGAACGGCATGGGTGAGGAGGGGGAATTCATGACACGAACCCAAGACATTTCTGAAAACTAGAAATCCATGTAAGTCTGCCGTTGGGGACCAGATGGACTCCAGGGGCTGTTACGAGGTGGGGCATGGACCCACGCCACAGTGGGATACTCTACTCCATTTCTTTTTTATTGGCCCCTAGTGTCAGAAGACTTGTGGAGCCGATAGGGGTGGGGGCATTCCTAATACCAGGGTGGTCCACATGCACCCCAATCTTTCTTTAAAAAAATATTTTCCCTGAGTCTAGTGGGCTTTCTGTGCACCCTCTCTTCCTCTAGGGGGGCAGACTGGGGTAAACCCCGAAATCTCTCTACAGGTAGGTGGAAACGTTGATTTAATGTTTTGTGAGAGAGCACTTACCCTTGCATTGTGGTCCAGTCCTCTCCTCTCTGACGTCTAGTGGGTGGATCCGTGCTGGAGCTCGCTCTCCTGCACGATTGTTCCCATTAAGGTGATAAGGCAAGTCCAGGGTCTGTCTGATGAGACAAATGACACAGGAAGTGTTGCCAGTGTCCTCCTGCCTTATAGACTCCCTAAGTGAGAGAAGCCCAATAATAAAGCACAGGATTGAACAAGAGGTGAAATATAGTGCAGTGGGATGACTAGATATCAGTATTGATATAAAGAGAAGCTAAACAATGTGCCAAGGAAGAACAAAAATAGATGGGACAATAGAGGTTAGAAAATGCTGTGTCATCGACAATATCATCCTGCATTCTATGGTTACACAGAAATAATTCACCTAAAAAAGGATCATTAATCATTGCACATTTACTTAATGTTTTAGATTACTATGAGACAAATGGAGCTGGGCCTTCTCCTCCTCATCAGCATCTTTGGAGCTGCTTCCCAAGCCGTAGGTAAGTGGCATTAAGCATCAATCATCTCCATAAATGTGTTAGATGAGATAGAGTGATAGAAAGAAGATTTGATGGGAATATAACACAGTGAGGTAGGATAGAGCTAATCGGGATACATCTTTTAGGGCGCAGCTGCAATCATGCTGTGCCTTCACAGCACCGGCAGCAGAATTAATGCGAATTAATTACAGTGACTTGCTTTAGGGGAGCGCATTGATGGAATGGTGTTGGAATTTTAGTCCAGCACCATCCCTACTGTTGCACAGACTGGAGTTGGAATAGTAAATTAAACTGTTCTAATATGCAGCCCCCCCCCTAAGGCAAGTTGTTAAAATGACTTGCGTGCAGAACAAAGGCGTGCTAAAGACGCATTCATTCAAATGACGGAGTTCCTAGGGCATGTGTGAAAAACACATGTGGAATGCCGTCATACATTCAGAGCTAATCCCCTTCAGATCTGCAAACCTTATAAGACATTGAACAGTGTGATGCACTACAACCAGATGGAGCCCTAAGTGTTTTGAAGAGTGACTGTGAATGTGTCCGATTGTTTATTTGATGTGCTATTGACGGGTCAGACTGATTTGCATATAGCCATGTCTGAACTGGGGTGGCAGAGTGAGCTAAAGAACGGTGATGGATTAAACCCAGATCCTTTGACTGGGTGTGAGTGTTTGATTGATTCAGATGCTCCGTCCATCACCACCCCCTATTGTACCGCTTTTGGCCGCCATAAGTGTGGCAGGGTATGCTCAGACGTGAGTCCCTTGCTCACTTTGCCACTGGATTCATGCAAGCCGTGCTGAAGACGGCTGGAATGCCAGAAATCGGTCCTCGGAAGCTTGTTTCCAGTCCAGGGAAGATATGGCTTTGCAGTTCGGGCTGGACTGTTCCCATGAGGCACAGGGTCAGACTGATTTGCATATAGCCATGTCTGAACTGGGGTGGCAGAGTGTGCTAAAGAACGGTGATGGATTAAACCCAGATCTTTTGACTGGGTGTGAGTGTTTGATTGATTCAGATGCTCCGTCCATCACCACCCCCTTTTGTACCGCTATTGACTCCATTAACCTGAGACTCACTGTACTAAAGCATTCTCTGCAGAGTCCCTGTGCTTAACGATGTTGTCACAAGTAAGAAACCCCTCCTGTCCTGTGAGTCTTTAGTCTATATGAGGGCTACTGAATTAGCACCATCTTGAGTAAAGCAATGAAAATGCCTCTTGCACCCACTTTTTGGGTCCTCAAGGCACTTTTGTATTATATAAAGAACTCCAGATACGGTAACTTCAGTAAAACCCAAGATTCAGTGAGTGCATCTTTCATGCCTACACAGTAACAAAGGAGCATTCCCTCATCTACATAGTGTATGGCCTCTTTGACCACCTTTATCGACAGATGAAAGCCCAAACCCAAGTGTTGTACCCTTGACATGCACTGGGGCCTCCAACAGCTCCAAGTCATTCACCTATCGAGTTTTTAGCTCCAGAGGAGCCTAGGAATCCTTGATGAGCATCTGTGACCCTGCCCTACTTCTGGCTGGAAGTTTGATGTCTTTGGCTGCAGAATAGGCCCAGACGTCTTGCCCTGCATAGGGGCTTCCCAGAGCTCCAACCATGGTGCTTTCAGGACTTGTCACCTCCGAGGAGCCTGGGAGCTCTCCCTGAAGACGTGTGGGGAGGCTTTGGAAGATCAGATGCAGTCATCTATAGATTTAATTGTCCCATTGAAACACTGGAAGTACCCATAGGCCTTTGGGAAGTCTGTCCTAATTGCAGAGGAATGCCTTGAGGTGATGGTTAGGTAGAAAGCTCCAGAACCTTGCAGCAGCCATACATGCGGGCTACTGCAGCTCTAGTTTGGGCCTTCTCTAAGCTTGTAACCTTTAAGGAGCCTAGGATCCTTCCTGGTACTCGCTGACTTTCACAATCAAGTAGAGGGCTTCCTGAAATTAGTAACTAAAGCTCACATTTTGGGGCTGCACCATGAACATGCGTAACAGCTTTTTGAACGTTCTGACAAAGCCATACACAGAAATTGGTGGCTCCCGCAGGCCTTCTGGAAATCTGCACTGTATGCAGACGGATGGCTCAGGTTTGTAGCACGAGAAAAGGTTTATGGGCCTTGCCATTAACATGCACAGGACCTTAAGGGGCTATCAAGGGGTCCATTCAGTGAATGATTGCCCAGAGGTGCTTGGGAGCACATTTATTATTGTATTTCAATCACAGAGAGGGCCAGTTTAGGTCAAAGTCCAAAACCCAAGTCTGGGAGTTTTGCCTTGGACATACTTGGGACCTCCAGAAGCTATAACTCACTGACCCAGATTATCAAAAGGGTCACTGAACCCATCACAGCAACCAAAGTTGCTGTGCTGCATTGCGTAACAAAGAGAGAGCAGAAATTACCGTATCTACAAAGATATGACACTCGCCTGCTCTCTCCCTAACTCCGACCCACAATCAAGCGGCCGTGCTACGCGCACACACCTTTGCACCACTGTGCAATGGTGTCTGCATGAGTCTAAAATAGGTTTTGGGATACTCATCCTTTACAAAATACCATGTTTAAACTAACTTTAAACTTTTCCTAATGGAGGCTGCTCAGTATATAGGTGCAGATTTACAAGCCCCTTGCGCCGCCGTTGCGTCACTTTTGTGCGGGGTATTTACAACGTGACGCATCTGGGAGATGCATCACATTGTATTGCCCTGCGCCATAAGGAGGCGTTCCAGTGCAGGGGGGCGTTCCTGGGCAGGAACGCCTCCTAAAAGTGGCTGAGTGAAATCTACAAGATTTCACTCAGTCACTTTTAGGCTAATGCTGCGGCAAAACCCTGCGCCTGCTTGAATCAGGCGTAAAGCTTGACGCAGCATTGGAAGAATAGGCCCCCCAGAGCATTGCTGGAGCTGCGTCGCGCTTGCGACGCAACTCCAGCAATGCGCCGCATTTACCGCCCAGATGCGTGACGCATCTGTGCTGTTTTTGCCCCATGGTGCGCTGCATTGTAAATGCGGCGCATCATGGATGATGGAGCTGCGACGCACATTTACTGGCACATCCCTGCTAATTTGCTGGGATGCGCCAGTAATTGTAAATCTGCCCCATAGTGTCCACCTATGGTGAGGCACTGTGCATGGAGTCCAGGCAACCCTTAGTGATAGTGTTTATGTCCCTGAAAACCAGAGCTCTCAAGGGGTAGCTGTGGAGAGCAGCTAAGGCTTATCCAGGAGGGTGTAAAGCAAGTGCATTTACCAATATAGTCTGTCAGTAAGCTTTTTACACAAGAAAGAACCACACCAGGTGGGTATAAAAATGCTTTATATTTATAACTAGACACTAGACACTAACTTGGTATATCTCCTACCTGGAGATATCAAGTACACACAAGAAATACTTTAGAAATCGGTAAGTAGCATAGGAAAACACATAGGGCATACCCGGGGGTTAAACCAAATATTAAAATAGTGGGATATGAGGTACGTACCAAAACGGGACTAGTAGCCAAAGATGGAGGACCCAAAAGGAAATACGGAATCACCCAAAGTGGGTACCCCGGGACCCCAAAACGCTCGGGTGCAGAGTGGTTACACTGATCAAACGTCCACAGTGTCGCAGGGATTCTACTCAGAATTATGCATAGAGACTTGGAACCTTAGTGAATTAGGGGGTGCCAAAACTCACCATAGTATCCAAAATCCCCTGCCAGACTAGCAATCAGTGTCTCATTGGTTCTTACACACCCCCAATGATTAGACAACTCAGAACATGGACTTAGAACACCTCAGGTAATGTGTAACACATGAACACTCTATCGTTATACCAACATATCAGTCCAGAACGAGGAGTAAATGAAGACACGTGCAAGTTTGAAATATTTATTTCTAATGCAGTGTTCTCAAGCGCAGTATCTTAGCTAATACAAGCAAACACATTATAAGGAACAAGGTTAGCAGCATAGTTACTATTCCATAAAATACAAAGGGTGAAAGCATGTTAAAATACTAAAAGGAAAAGGTCTAAATAGAACCTCAGTTTACCCTTCCTTGCTAGTATATTATATTATATCTATAGAAGGTCTCTTTGGGTTTAGAAGGGCGGGCCCATACCTCTGGTCTTAGCAGAAAAGGATCACACCATGTCCTGCACCAACTCTCTGCATGTGAATCTCCATCAAGGGTGTATTCATGCTCTGTGCAGTGCATTATTAATCGCGCCTAAAACCCAGAGTTGGCCACAGCTGCATATGTATTATGTCTAGAACGTGCGCTGATCAAACCGAACAACAAGCGCTGTGTTGAAATAACCTAAGGCCTCGGCACTCACTGTTCAGACATAGCTTACCAAGCAAGGCTAATATTATAAGCAAACATATTATTCTCGTGTGAAGCAAAATATATTACTAGGCGAAAAGCTTTATTAACAAAATGTGCTGTGTGCAGAGGCTGCAGTAAAGGAAAATGGCGTTTAAACTTCTAATAAGCTCATGCTAGCATAACACAGTGCGAAGGCAAAAACCTATCCACATGACACCATCCCTTTGATCCGAGCACGGATAGAACAGGTAAAGGGGCAAATTTAGGAATGTTGAGTTCAAGATCAATAGTTCGAACACAAGTCTCCAATTTGGTACCCCAAAAAGTGAGATAAAATAAACTTTTGAAACAAAAGAAAAAAAAATCCAACCTTCGGACATTGATAAAGTCAATAGGTCAGGTCTCAAAAAAAAAATGTGGGAAAAAAACAAATACAATTTTCCAATGAAAGGTGTCGATCAAGGAAGCGAGACTGCAAACCCAACTCATCCTAATAATAAATATGCAAAATATGCAGCAACAGCCTCCAACAGGCAGTCATTGTTCTCATCCGAAAACAATTCGGCCATCCAATTTAACAAAGGGAAAGAACACCATCAGAGGACAACTCGGTGGGTTTTAGAGAAAGCTGTGAGCCAAGAAATCTTGTGCCGCTGCGAACACATTCCAACGACCCAGTATTCCATGCATCGCTGCAAAGGCCATAATCCCTCCATCAGAACAAAGCAATTTATGAGCAACTAAGGGGCTCATAAATTGATTATAATCCGCATCGGGAGACACCGTATTGCATAGACACAAATCCAGGGCCCATTGGAAGTCGCAACTCAGGCAATGAAAGACAGGCTGGACGCATGTAAAGAAGGAAAATCAAAATGATAATCCATAAACTGCACTCAATGTAGCAAGAGGCAGCGCCCCATAGTGCTCAAGCATCCGGGCGCGAAGCAGCCCCAGCCGAGACAGCTCTTCTTGTAACACAGGATGTGCATCCATTTTGAAATAAACAAAACAGCAATAGTGCGCCAGCAGCAATAGCCAGTAGTAATGGAAATCCACCGAACAGGCTGGAAAGAATAGAATGGAAGAATGCTGGAAAGACCCCACAAATCGTTTGAAAGGAGGACACCAGGCCACTGCTTACAACTTTCAAAAAATGAGCCAGCCCCGATGTGGAGGATGCATTGAAGATTGTATGAAGATTGTATGAATTAACTCACCGAAATGCAAGGGCAAATCAGTATTTAATAAGGCATGCACCTCTGTGCGAGTGTTAGCCACGTGAAGGACAAATGTTTCACGAGCAGATGTGAGGGCAACTTCTTTTTGGGACAATAGAGCTCTTATGCGACTCATCTTATTGAACTCTGCTTTCAAGGTCAGAATCTTAGGCCAGATGGAAACATCCAGTTTCCCATGCGGGGGTGAATACGTTACATTCTTGCAGCAAACCACCCGCTCACTGACGGTAACGACATAAGCAATACCGTTTATTAACCCAGAGCAATCTTCATTGTTTAAAAGTAAATAACTCCCATTTGCAAGTAATGTGAATTTGGGAACGATTACAGGCACGGGGGTACCTTTCAAAATCCAGGCCAAATTAGGCTTGTTCTGATTATAGGAGCAGTGTAATTGGATATGTGAGGGATCACCATTCAAATAAACTTCCTTTCCCTCTCTAAGGCATCTATATGTAAAAGGAAGCGACCAAGCTTCATGGAGATAAGAACTTCCAAGAGGCTCATATCTACCAATGGCAAAGTACTTCATACAGCCCTTGAACTCAAACAGTGGGAACGGGAGAGTTAATAAACCGTGATTAAGCCACGTTGCAGTATTGGCCTCTGCCACAGAAAACGGTAAAGGTTCTAACCTTTCAATGTGTAACATAGAAAAAGAAGCATCTTTCATCGACAGTAAGTGCTGCTTGTCAGTCAAATTAAACGGGGCAAACAATGATGATGCATTCATGTAATGCCATGGCACTTTTCCTGCCTTTAGGGTCTGCAATGTCCATGCAAATTGCATAATAGAACGCAATTCATTTTGGCCGTGGTAAAAAACAGACACTTCATCTTGCACAATATCTACAACTGATGACACAATATTATCTAACGTGTAAATGCGGGAAGAGAGTGTGTTTATGCTATTATCTACAACTGCTAGCACTTTTTCTAAATTAGCTTGATCTATAGCCCTAAGGCGAGTAGCCGCCTCAATCTGGGATGTTTTCCAGAATTCGTTATAAGCAGCATATATCCATCTTTTAGATCTACCTTTAACCGGGACTTTTATAAAATCATTCAGATCAACATCGTCAGGCAGTTTAGATAAATGCAATTTAACTGACGCCAAGGTAGAATGTCTGAGCCAATTCTGACATAATTTGCCTACAGAATAGGTTGTCACAGAATGGCCACTTTCAAAACGGGGATCCACCCTGACCTGTGTAAAGCCATGAGCTAAACCCAGAAAACGATGCTGGCATGAGTCAGCACTACTGTGCCAGAGCAACCAGCCTTCGGGATCCAAACTGGATATGTTAAAGGAGGAATTCAATAACAGAGTTTGTAACTCTCTCATGGAAAATTTAGTAATATTACTCCAACCGGGATATTCCTCTAAGTCAGGAAAAGAAGGAGCATTTAGGGCCATATGTAGGTAAATGGCATTTACCGAATCGTAAATACCGAATTTTACCGATTCGGTATTTACAATTTGGTAAATGCCATGTAGGTAATAATTCTTTTAATATTACCGAATCGGTAATATTTGGTAATTACCGAATCAGTATTTACCAATTCGGTAATTGCCATTGATTCCTATGGGCCTTGAGGCCCATAGGAATCAATGGCAATTACCGAATTGGTAAATACCGATTCGGTAATTTTACCGATTTGTCAAGGGGGACAGGGTGTCACTTTGACACCCTGTTGCACCCCTGATTCTGGCTCGTGTGCAATGTGACACACATACATGCCCTTAGGGCATGCATGTGTGCCACATGGCACAGGTGTACATGCACAGATGTGCATGTACACAGAAATTCGTTATTTACCATGCCATTGTATTTCATGGTAAATAACGAATTTCTAAGGGCCTGTGGCACTGTTTCCAGTGCCACCTACATCCCAAATTACCAATTCTGTACATTTACCGATTCGGTAATTTACCGATTCGGTAAAATTACCGATTCGGTAATGTTAGACCTGACATCATTGGCTTGAGTCTCTCCTCCATTTTTTCTGTTTGCCTCCCCTGTTTTACGATGTTTTGCTGAATAATGCTTTGGGCACTGTGCCACTGCTGATCAGTGCCACGGTGCAAATGCTCCCTATGTTAAATTGATGTATCAATTGTATTCCATGTTTGGCTTATTTGGTTTACTGTCAGTCCCTAGTCTAGTGCACCAGGAGTGCCGGGGCTTGTAACTACAAATGCCGCTCGTGGGCTTGCAGCACGTGTTGTGCCACCCACAAGAGCGGCCTCGTAAAAGAATGTCTACGGGTCGGTCATTGCGAGACCGACGTGCAGTCTGGTACTGTCACGCGGGCTGCGCAAGTATACCTACTTGCCAGTCCCTCAAACCTCCCCTTAACTTCATGTTAGCCACCCCTATGGTAGGCCCACGGGCAGGGTGCATTGTAAGTATAAGGTAGGACACGCCTGACCAAGTTGGCATGTCCTGATAGTGAACAACCGCCATCTTCGTTCTTCACTATTGCGAGGTAGCCTGCTCTCCATCAGTTAGAATGGGCCGCCGGAATTATTAATGCTATGATCCTAGCTGGCTCGGGGAGCATGGTGCAATGTCGAGTTTGGTATCCCTGAACTCTGGGTTTAATTACGCATCCGTTGGTATGGATGGTTTTTGGACTCTGGGTTTGAAAATAGCACTTTTAGAAAGTGTCTATTTTCTTGTCTAACCATTTCTGGTTTCTGCTGGTCTTGCGTGCGTGTGACAGGAGCTGGGTGGCTCCAGAGGTCTGGATGAGTCAGTGTGGGATGAGTGGGACATCTGCGTTGAGAGTAGGGGGAGAGTAGTTGCTGATAGCCTGCCCTGCCTGATACAATGCTGGCTCCACCTCCTGCCAAGCGGCTGATGGCTCTGTGCCTGCCATGGCCGATCCTAGCCCCACCTCCTGCCAGGAGGCCGATAGCTCTGCTCCTGCCAGTGACAATGCTGGCTCCACCTCCTGCTGGGCGTCTGAGGACCCAGCCCTGCTCAGTGAATAAGCCAGGTGCTTCGGCCTGGCTCCACCCACGACAGACCCAGGATGTTGGGGAATTCCCCTGCATGGACAAAGGGATCAAAGCCGAAAAGGGGTATAAGAGAAGGACCCCTAAACCAAGAAATCAGATCACTTCTGACAAGGAACCCTGTAACCAAGGACAAGAGGCCTGCTGATCTAAGGACTTGCCTACCCCTTCTGCCAGTGTGCTGTTTGCTGGGGGGAATCCTGCAGTGCTTCTTTATTTTTGCCAAGGAACCAGGAGAGAGGAACTGTGTGTGTACTCTCATGCTTGCTAAGAAAATCTCCAAGGACTGGAAGAGTGCCAGTCTACTGCTGAATATACAAACACAACAGGTGATGGACCGAATGTGGATCAATGTCACACACTCATCCCAGTCCAAAGATCTGGGCCCAAATCCATCGTTTTTTTGCACTCCACATCACCCTGGGTTAGACAATGGCGATATGCAAATCAGCTCTGACCCTGTGCCCCATGGGAACAGTCCAGTCCGAACTACAAAAGCCATGTCCTTCCCAGAACGGAATCAAGCATCCGAGGACCGGACCGGTTTCGAGGTAACACCTCTCTTCAGCCCGGCTAGCTTGACTCCAGTGGTGTGGAGTGCCTGGGACCCACGTCTGGGCATCCCCAGCGCACTTAGGGCGGAATATGCAAACACAACAGGTGATGGACCGAATGTGGATCAATGTCACACACTCATCCCAGTCCAAAGATCTGGGCCCAAATCCATCGTTTTTTTGCACTCCACACCACCCTGGGTTAGACAATGGTGATATGCAAATCAGCTCTGACCCTGTGCCCCATGGGAACAGTCCAGTCCGAACTACAAAAGCCATGTCCTTCCCAGAACGGAATCAAGCATCCGAGGACCGGACCGGTTTCAAGGTAACACCTCTCTTCAGCCCGGCTAGCTTGACTCCAGTGGTATGGAGTGCCTGGGACCCACGTCTGGGCATCCCCAGCGCACTTAGGGCGGAATATGCAAACACAACAGGTGATGGACCGAATGTGGATCAATGTCACACACTCATCCCAGTCCAAAGATCTGGGCCCAAATCCATCGTTTTTTTGCACTCCACACCACCCTGGGTTAGACAATGGCGATATGCAAATCAGCTCTGACCCTGTGCCCCATGGGAACAGTCCAGTCCGAACTACAAAAGCCATGTCCTTCCCAGAACGGAATCAAGCATCCGAGGACCGGACCGGTTTCGAGGTAACACCTCTCTTCAGCCCGGCTAGCTTGACTCCAGTGGTGTGGAGTGCCTGGGACCCACGTCTGGGCATCCCCAGCGCACTTAGGGCGGAATATGCAAACACAACAGGTGATGGACCGAATGTGGATCAATGTCACACACTCATCCCAGTCCAAAGATCTGGGCCCAAATCCATCGTTTTTTTGCACTCCACACCACCCTGGGTTAGACAATGGCGATATGCAAATCAGCTCTGACCCTGTCCCCCATGGGAACAGTCCAGTCCGAACTACAAAAGCCATGTCCTTCCCAGAACGGAATCAAGCATCCGAGGACCGGACCGGTTTCGAGGTAACACCTCTCTTCAGCCCGGCTAGCTTGACTCCAGTGGTGTGGAGTGCCTGGGACCCACGTCTGGGCATCCCCAGCGCACTTAGGGCGGAATATGCAAACACAACAGGTGATGGACCGAATGTGGATCAATGTCACACACTCATCCCAGTCCAAGGATCTGGGCCCAAATCCATCGTTTTTTTGCACTCCACACCACCCTGGGTTAGACAATGGCGATATGCAAATCAGCTCTGACCCTGTGCCCCATGGGAACAGTCCAGTCCGAACTACAAAAGCCATGTCCTTCCCAGAACGGAATCAAGCATCCGAGGACCGGACCGGTTTCGAGGTAACACCTCTCTTCAGCCCGGCTAGCTTGACTCCAGTGGTGTGGAGTGCCTGGGACCCACGTCTGGGCATCCCCAGCGCACTTAGGGCGGAATATGCAAACACAACAGGTGATGGACCGAATGTGGATCAATGTCACACACTCATCCCAGTCCAAAGATCTGGGCCCAAATCCATCGTTTTTTTGCACTCCACACCACCCTGGGTTAGACAATGGCGATATGCAAATCAGCTCTGACCCTGTCCCCCATGGGAACAGTCCAGTCCGAACTACAAAAGCCATGTCCTTCCCAGAACGGAATCAAGCATCCGAGGACCGGACCGGTTTTGAGGTAACACCTCTCTTCAGCCCGGCTAGCTTGACTCCAGTGGTGTGGAGTGCCTGGGACCCACGTCTGGGCATCCCCAGCGCACTTAGGGCGGAATATGCAAACACAACAGGTGATGGACCGAATGTGGATCAATGTCACACACTCATCCCAGTCCAAAGATCTGGGCCCAAATCCATCGTTTTTTTGCACTCCACACCACCCTGGGTTAGACAATGGCGATATGCAAATCAGCTCTGACCCTGTGCCCCATGGGAACAGTCCAGTCCGAACTACAAAAGCCATGTCCTTCCCAGAACGGAATCAAGCATCCGAGGACCGGACCGGTTTCGAGGTAACACCTCTCTGCAGCCCGGCTAGCTTGTCTCCAGTGGTGTGGAGTGCCTGGGACCCACGTCTGGGCATCCCCAGCGCACTTAGGGCGGAATATGCAAACACAACAGGTGATGGACCGAATGTGGATCAATGTCACACACTCATCCCAGTCCAAAGATCTGGGCCCAAATCCATCGTTTTTTTGCACTCCACACCACCCTGGGTTAGACAATGGCGATATGCAAATCAGCTCTGACCCTGTGCCCCATGGGAACAGTCCAGTCCGAACTACAAAAGCCATGTCCTTCCCAGAACGGAATCAAGCATCCGAGGACCGGACCGGTTTCGAGGTAACACCTCTCTTCAGCCCGGCTAGCCTGACTCCAGTGGTATGGAGTGCCTGGGACCCACGTCTGGGCATCCCCAGCGCACTGGGGTAGCTCAGACGTGGGTCCCAGAGCCTCCACACCACTGGAGTCAAGCTAGCCGGGCTGATGAGAGGTGTTACCTCGAAACCGGTCCGGTCCTCGGATGCTTGATTCCGGTCTGGGAAAGATATGGCTGTTGTAGTTCGGACTGGACTGTTCCCATCATGGGGCACAGGGTCAGAGCTGATTTGCATAAAGCCATTATCTGACCCAGGGTGGTGTGGAGTGCAAAAAACGATGGATTTAGGCCCAGATCCTTGTACTGGGGTGAATGTAAGACATTGATCTACATTCTGTCCATCAAATTGTTTTTTGTAATTTTCTCCCTGAGTGTACTGGGGTAGCTCAGACGTGGGTCCCAGAGCCTCCACACCACTGGAGTCAAGCTAGCCGGGCTGATGAGAGGTGTTACCTCGAAACCGGTCCGGTCCTCGGATGCTTGATTCCGGTCTGGGAAAGATATGGCTGTTGTAGTTCGGACTGGACTGTTCCCATGGGGCACAGGGTCAGAGCTTTTTTGCATAAAGCCATTATCTGACCCAGGGTGGTGTGGAGTGCAAAAAACGATGTATGTAGGCCCAGATCCTTGTACTGGGGTGAATGTAAGACATTGATCTACATTCTGTCCATCAAATTGTTTTTTGTAATAGTCTACTGCTGAAGTCACAGGGCTAAAGGACTTCATCTGCTTAAAGTGATATTTGCTGGAACCCGTGAATCCAGCACCTCTGAAAGAACCAGCAATCTCGACGCCGACGGACGTCGCCGAATCCAGCTCGAAATAGTGAGTAATGGCTCCAGTGTCCCGCTTCCTCGACGCCGGCCGCCGGGCCCGATCGACGCCAGCAGCAACGCCAGTGAGTAGTGAGTTCGGCTCCAGCTCCAAGGGACCTCGTGTCTGCACCGCTGCTGATCGCATCACCCTCGTGCCCTCTCGAGGCCGTGAGCGCTGCTCACACTTGCAACAGAATCATCGACATCGACGACTGCTGAGGCTGGTCGACACCGAAGACGCGATGCCGGATTGCTCGACGCCGCTGATCATCGTGAGCTTCATTTTCCAAGGTACTGTGTTGTTGGGGGTCCGTGTGACTCCGGGCTCGACGTAGCGCTCCTCGCGGTCGACGCCGAACCTTTGGAGTAACTTTGCCTCGACGTCGTGTAGCTCCCGTGTGGGTTACATTGTTGCTAAGAACTGTGTTTCCAGGAGAAGAGTTGCTTTGATACAAAAAGACTTTGTGCTGAAGAAGAAACTACCTTTGAACTAATATTTTCCCTTCCAAAAGTATTTATTAAGATTGTGTATATTTTTGTCGTTATCTGGTCTTGTGCTAAGCCTTATATGAAAATCCTTATTTTTATAATACTACTGTGTCGTGTCCATTTGTAGTGTATTCACTTGATTACTGTAGGTGGTCATAAATGCTTAACACACAGCCTCTGAGATAAGCCTGTTCTGCTCTGCCAAGCTACCAAGGGGGTGAGCAGGGGTTATCAAAGGGTGATCCCCTTGCCCTGACTAGAAAAGGTGTGTCCCTATTTGTCAGAAGTGCATACCTCTGCCAACTAGAGACAGCCGGTTCTAACAGGTAAATATACAGAATCGGTAATTTTCAAGCCCCCTACATCTGGAATTACAATTACAAATACCAGTCGGTAACGGCCGGAATCAGCCGTTACCGACCGGTATTTTGCCACCTACATATGGCCCTTAATCTTTTAGCAGTAGCCAATCCACAGCATGTTGTCTGTGAAATTGTAGAATTCAAAAGCAACATATGGTTTGGGATTTAAGGTCAATGGTATCCTTCCATAACTCGTAGCCCCCAACAGCTAACTGGTCTAGAAAGGACTTCGAGTACAATAATTTAGTATCGGTAAGTCTAACTTTGGATGTGGACTTTTCAGTCATTTTAAAATAAAATGCATTGGGATTTGACTGATTAAAATCTGTAAAATAAGTGAACCTCTTCAAAAAGGAAGCAGAATTGCCTTGCATAGGAGCTGGACAGTGTTCCCACTGGGTATAATTAACAGTGAGTCTCCTGGTATTAGTTTTATGCAGGTAGTGATTGCCAAAATGTTGATAACAAGACAAATCTCCGTAATTAGCAAACTCCAAATATAAATCTTCAGCATCAAAGGCAGCATAATATTTCAAATCAGAAAACAAGGATTCTACGACCTGAACATCCCAATCATCAGAACGTATATTTTGTTTAACTGCATCCCCCATAGACACTTTAAGCACATTAGGGACATTTATAACCTCTGTGGGCCCATGGATTTGAAATCGAACAGTATCCCATACAATCCCTTCTAAGACAGGCCAAGCGGTGATGTTAACAAAAGCCAATGTTCCATTGATATGTCGAATGCAAGTTCTTTCCTCGACATAGTGTCCATTGACGAGACCGAAAAAATAAAACACAAAACCAATTGACATAAAAAGGTAAATCGAAAAAAGCACCATCCAAATATAGGTCCAAGGGGGAATTGCTAAAACAGTAATTTGTGAAGGCCTCTTTGATGAGTGGGAATCAGTGTCAAATGAAAATCTGGATTCTGTAGCTAAGCATGTTTGCAAATCAGGCATCGATAAGTCAGTTGTGTGGGTGTAGTGAGTTTCATCATGTTGAGTACCAGGCAGTATACTCAATAAAGGACTGGAAACAGCAGACATCTCGAGAGCAACATCAGGCACAGGATTGGAAACTAGGGTCAAAACAGAATTTCTCAAAATCGAAGGACATGAGACCGCCGGTGTCATACTAAGAAGAATCGGCCACTCTGTGTATCTTGACATTGTCAATGGAGATATACCTGTTCTCCTTACGACCTGGAAGTGGTGGTAAAATGACTGTTCTTGTGCCCTTCACACCAAGCACTGGAACCGGAACTCGATAAGAGGGACCAAATTCTTTCTTGTTCTCGATCTTCTAATAAACCAGTTCTCCAACTTGGGGTAGCCAGCCAACTACCGGAATCTGCAACGCTTCATCCGAGGTGGAGGGCAAATGTCCCTTTGCAAGACTGTCTCTTGTCTTTTGTAGATCCTGTAAAACATTGCAATGTTCATCTACGTCAAAGGAGGCAGCAACAGCCACGAGTCTAGACCGTCAAGGTCCGGGACAAACATCTTGGGCCCGATTCATAGAACTAACTTAAGACAAAATCCTAAACTTACTACTTTTGGTATTCACAGAAGTTAGGATTTTGTCTTAAGTTTGTCTTAAGACAGACTTAAAACAGACTTAAGTTAGGATTTTGTCTTAAGTTTGTCTTAAGACAGACTTAAGACAGACTTAAAACAGACTTAAGTTAGGATTTTGTCTTAAGTTTGTCTTAAGACAAAGTTAAGACAAAATCCTAACTTCTGTGAATACCAAAAGTAGTAAGTTTAGGATTTTGTCTTAAGTTAGTTCTGTGAATCGGACCCCTTGATGCCAAAGAGCATTTTGTACGGTGTACGCCCACCCAGAGACCTTCTAGGGAGATTAATAAGTGCACGCTGCACGTTATTGAGATGGGCCAGCCAGTTCCTGCCAGTGCCTATTACTTGAGCTGTCAAAGACTGCTTTAATCTTGGTTCATTCGTTCCACAACACTATTACCCTCAGGCCTGTATGTAGACGAAAACTTGACTTGGACCCCCAACGAAGTCATGGCATCCTTATACGCCTTAGAGGCGAAAGCCGGACCCTGATCCAAATGGAAGGTACCACAGGCAAAAATCCCTACAAAGACACGCAAGTCTCCTATGACAGTCCGTGAATCAGTGCTGCGCTGTGGCCAGACCCACACAAGCGTGTGCATGAATCAACTGCTACTAAGAAATACTTATACGCAGTATCAGCACAAAAAGGACCGCAGTGATCCAAATTAACACTAACGTCTCAGGGAAGCTTCAACACCACACAGGAGATGAAGGCCCATGATGCAGAGGATGCAGGCAGGACATCGTTCTTGGAACTGTGCAATACTGGAGGCTGGGGCTTCTAGGAGTTTGAAGATCTTTTGTACAGAGAGCCAACAAGCCTTGGCAATGACAAACAGACACGGTGCCCATGGAGGCAGTTCATGTCCGCTGGAGAGGGATTACAGTCACCCAAATTGCAGGGAAGACTGGTCAGTCCTCCGGAGACCACCACCAGCCAACAAACCACCACCTGTGTTTCAAAGCCAGGTGATGTCCACGGGACAACAGTATCAGCAAACTGGTCATCGTCAAGGTGCCTGCTGATGCAGGGAAGTGACTCCTTCACTTCAAGGGAGATTTCTTCTGGCTGGGATGCAGGCTGAGTCCTTGGTGACTCGGTGGATGCACGGCCACGGAGCAGCACAACTTGAAGAAGCACAGGGACGAAGATGCAGCAGGAATCCTCTCACCAAAGCAGTCTTGTCTTTGGTCCTGGCTCGAAGAACAGCAGAGTTCCAGTGTCCACCAACAGAAGGATCTTTGTACACTCTTCAGATGACAGGCAGTTGGATCTTGAAGTTGTTGTCGGACGAATCTAGGAACCTACCCTCAGGGGAGTCCATAAGTAACCATGAAAAGGGGAAGGACCTCTTTTGTGGTGACCCGCCTATCAGATGGGGTCAGGTACGCTACTCCGCTGGTTTAGCCAGTCATATGCTCACAAGATCTAGGATTCAACATGGCAGAATCAAGTGGGCACCTGGAGGAGCTCTGGGCGGTGGTCACACCCCTGTCCTTTCTGAAGTTTTGCACCAGAGTGGGAGACAAGGGCTCCTGAACTGGGAAAAAAGTGGTTCATGCAAGGAGAGCACAAAATTTGCCTTTCCATGCAGTCTGGTGGTGTTTATAAGCACCCCATCCCACCTAATGCTAAAGGAAAGGTGGTCACACCTCTCCTTCCCAGAAAATTATTTGTTCAGCTTCTTCTGCCCGAGTTAAGCTCATCAGCAGGGGGGCAGAACACTGTCTTGCAGTCAGACCCTGTAAGGCTAGACAGGTAGGTATTATGGGGTCCTCTAAGGAGCCCCAGTACATGCTATCATGCAACTAACAATGGAAGCAGTGCAGTTGCATGATTCCAACAAGACCAGGTTCGGAGCAGCCATTATATAGTTGGACAACTTTGACTTTCCAGTGTCCACTACATACCTTATAATGGTTGTCCCACACTTATAAAGCCCAGATAATGGAGTCTGGGGTTTTTAGGGGTACCTCTGCTCGTACAGGTGTATCCACGTACTTAGAAACAAGCACTTTGCCCTAGGGCCTACCTTAGGGTGAACTATAGGTTAAAAGTGCAGTGACAGGGATATAAAGCACCAATTCACGCAGACTGCACTGGCAGCTCTGCAGACACAGGTTGCATGGGTTCCCATGGGAGACATATTGCATGCTGCAGCCCATGGGATACCCCTGGTGCACAATTCCCTGGGTACTTCGGTACCATATACTAGGGACATACAATGGTACCCCAGTATGCCAATTTTGGTATGTACAAAGTACTCACCATGGAATTTAGAGGAAAGAGCACTACCTCTGGGGTCCTGGTTAAAAGGATCCCAGTGAACTACAGTTAAAATACATTGACACCAGGCAAAAGTGGCAGTATTTATGCCAGACATATCCTACTTTTCTACATTTCCCACTTCAGATGTGTGCTGTACAGTGCTATTGAGAGGGAAGGGGTCCCAGCAAGGAAACATAAATATTAACAAAAAATGAATTAAAGATGATACACATAGTGAGTCTACGATGTTTTAATCACAAAGTAGGCAAAGCAGGGATATAGTATCCAACATTATTCATTTCATAAAGGTTGAACAGTGCCCCTTGGGGAGTACGGGAGGAGTGAAATGGTGAGGATAGTGAGGTGGGGATGGTGACAGTAAAAACAAGCAACAGTCTCAAATAATTATCAGTAAATTGTATTGTGAGGACAATGATAAATCCAGATAGTCCGTTTAGACAAACACATGCCCCATATATTGCATAAATGATACAGTCTCAAATGTGGGGATGTGTGCTGTACAGTGCAGCATCCATGCGAAGTGGGAAAAGTTAGTAGAAATAAAAGCATTTCTACTTTTAACACCTACTTCAAAGAGGCTTTATTTTTTGGTGCGAAACCTTCACTACTATTGTTAATAGATAGTGTTTTGCAGCAAAAACCATGGGTGATTGCATGAGAATGCCCATGCAGGGCCGGCTCAAGGGAGGTGCGATCGGTGCCACCACACTGAGTGCTGACTTAGGGTGGGTGTGTCAATTTCTGTAAGTATATTATCAGTTTAAAAGCATCTGCTGCTGTTTTCCTTGCCTCTAGTAATTTTCTGACATCAATTAAAATGTCAAGATAACTCTGGTGATTACTCGTCTTCCTGGAAAGAGACCGTGCTTGATTAAATAAGCGTTTGTTGCCTTGTAAGAGACTTCCCAGCGCTCTTAGGCGCTTCGTTTGCTCCCTTCCCCTTGCCTGGGTATTCAGACCGCCCTCGGCCAAGTATTGACGCCGAGGGCTGGGATCTGACTTTTGGCCACCATCTTGGGGGTAGGACTCGCCACCCTCGCGCTCTAGTAGCGCTATAAAAGGGAATCTGTTCGTTTGCTTAGGGATTACCATCTGCTACAACCTTTTCCCTCCTGAGGCGGAAGCCGGGAGGTCTCCCTTTTTTCCTTGCACATTTTATCTGTGTGTTTTGACTTGCCTGTTCAGTCATTTTATTTTTGTGCAGTTTAGGCTTGCGCTTAGCGCTTGATTAAATAAGCGTTTGTTGCCTTGTAAGAGACTTCCCAGCGCTCTTAGGCGCTTCGTTTGCTCCCTTCCCCTTGCCTGGGTATTCAGACCGAGGGCTGGGATCTGACTTTGGCCGCCATCTTGGGGGTAGGACTCGCCGCCCTCGCGCTCTAGTAGCGCTATAATAAGCTCACCTCTTCCTCCGCGTAGCGGACGCGTACTGCGGACGCGCCGGACCTGCGCCGGAGTCGCGCCAGAGTCCTGCCCGTCTGCGCCCGTCAGCGTCCCGGAGGCGTACGGCGTGGCAGGTTCTCCTAGTCCTTACTCTTCTCTTACACATATCACCATGTTACCCTACACATCCCAGGAGCTCCACTCCATGAACAAAGTTGCGGAGTCCTGTCACTCAGTTTTTCCCGGTCGCCATAGGGGTAAGCACAAATGCCCAGGGTGTAACTGGCAGCTTATTAGCGTACATCCGCCCACATCTCATACGAAGGAGGGTAATACTAAACACCTTTGCCTACTCCTCAACACTAGGTCTATGCACAGACATGCTCAGGAGATCTTTGATCTCCTGACCACTGATAAACCTGCCTGTCTGATGCTCACTGAGACATGGCTCAATGAGTCTTCCCATCCTGACATTGTTGCCGCCATCCCCCCTGAGTACAGCATCCTTAGACAGGACAGAGATAAGGGTAGAGGGGGAGGAGTGGCCCTCGTAGTGAAAAAAACTATCACGTGCTCGGTCATTCACACGGAAACCATCACGGGCACCGAATCCCTTGCCTTCTCCCTATCCCTGTCACCTCAACAATCTGTCAAGGGGCTTCTAGTATATAGACCTCCGGGGCCTGCGGGGTCCTTTTTTGAGGAACTCCAGCAAGTCATGTCCACATTAGTTCTGAGAACGGAGAGGTGTGTACTAGCCGGGGACTTCAACTTCGACTTCAACTTCCATATGGAAGATTGTTATGATCCGGATACTATTAAGATGCTAGATGTCACGTCCTCCCTGGGCCTGCTTCCCTATCTGTCTGGCCCGACCCACGACAAAGGTCACACCTTAGACCAGGTCTTTTCCACCTTTCTGGTTGAGGTTACTGCAGTGCTGCCGGTTCTATGGTCCGACCATCGACTAGCTCATTTCCAAACACTTGGCACTGAGAAACCAGCAGCCACCACTTTGAGACAGCAGGGATGTGCTTTTAGAGCATACCATCGGGTGACTCCAGACCTGCTAGCCCAGGCCCTTGTGAACATCCCGTGTCCTATACCGGCGACCTGGACAATGACCTCGAAACCCTGCAGACCTGGCTCTTAGCCAGACTGAATGAGCTTGCCCCTGCACATACCCCCCGTACCGCCATCAAACGGGTCTCGGCACCCTCGTTTACTGCGGAACTGGCTCACTCCCGTAGACAATGTAAAGTCGCCGAACGGACATGGAGAGCTCAGTATGATACCGAGGCAAAACTGACCTATAGATCTATGATTAAATCCTACCATAGACTAGTCCTTCAGGAAAAGAAATGCTACTTCGCTAAAAGAATCGAGGAAGCAGCAAACTCCTGTAAGGAGATTTTCTCGGTTGTTAGAGAATTCACCACCCAGCGATCTAACTCAGCACAGGAAGCCCCGGCTGAGACCTGGGCTGATACCATAGCCAATTTCTTCACCACCAAAATTAGGCAGATACAGGATTCTTTTCCCCCGAGGCCGATAATTGATGTCCCGTCCTTGCCGGAGGAGTTAGCCCATTTGCCTACTTCTGGCCCCGTGCTGGCAGTTTTCCCGCCTCTCACAGTATCTTCATCACTAGCACTAATGATGAGTCTCAAATCTGGATCGCCACATGACCCTTGCCCTGCCAAATTTTTAGCCAGAATGGCAGACGTTGTTAACCCTCTAGCCAACCCTATTTTTAATCCTTCGTTGAGTCAGGGGGCCTTACCACACTTGTGGAAACAGGCCATGGTCATTCCTCTTCTTAAAAAGCCAAGCCTTGCCCCAGAAGTCCCTGCCAATTATAGGCCTATCTCGCTTCTTCCGGCTCTCACTAAAATCTTGGAGAAACATGTTCATGGCGTGCTCTCCAATTTTTTGGAGTCCAACGAGCTTTTGCACGCGTCTCAATCAGGTTTTCGACCTAACCTAAGCACAGAAACCGCGCTCTTGGAGGTTTCAGAGATTGTTAAGGAGTCGCTGGATGCCGGAGGCAGGGTGATGTTAGTTATGCTAGACCTGTCGGCGGCTTTCGACACCGTCCCCCATGAGGATCTCCTCATAAGACTGGATGACATCGGTATGAGGGGGACGGTGCTCCGTTGGTTTCGTTCCTTTCTAGCCAACCGCCGACAAACGGTCTGGGCCTCCCCTGGATCTGCTGAAATGTCGCCTTTGGGAGTCGGAGTTCCTCAGGGCTCAGTATTGAGCCCAACTCTATTTAACATCTTTATGACCCCTCTGGCGGCATTGGTGGAGTCCTACGGGGCCCAGATCGTTTCCTATGCTGACGACACCCAGCTTCTCTTCACCTGCCGGAAGGGCGAAGAATTCGAGCGTGAAAGTATCCGTGAGTGCCTTGGGGCTGTTTTTAACTGGTTCCAACTGAACAGCCTCAAGTGCAACTCAGATAAATCCGAGATACTTTTCTTTGGATGCCCCTCGGACTGGCAAGGGTGGTGGCCTGCCGACATGTTCCCTCCAGCTCATTCTTCTGAGTCAGCCAAGAACCTGGGAATTAAACTAGACAATGGGCTTACGCTCAAATCCCAGGTGCTGACCCTCACAGGAACATGTTTTGGTATCCTCAGGATGTTGCGGAAGTTCTTTCCGCTGCTTTCTGAGGACCATAGGAGAATAATTGTTCAGGCCCTCATCGGATCCAGACTCGATTATGCCAATATCCTGTATCTGGGTCTGCCGGAATACCTCTTACAGCGTATGCAGGTGGCTCAGAATGGAGCCGCATGAGCCATCTTCGGCTTGTATCGACGAGTGAGGGCGTCAAACTTACTGCGAACTCTACATTGGCTCCCCATCCGGAAGCGGATAATATTCAAGGCCATGACATTGGCTCACAAAGCCTTGCATGCCACGGGTGCCCAATACTTACAAAAGAGGCTGGCTTTCTACCTGCCGGCACGATCTTTAAGATCGGAGTCACTGGCACTAGCAGTAGTCCCCCGCATAAAGAAAGCCTGTATCGGAGGACGGTCTTTTAGGCTGTTGGCCCGTCAGCTGTGGAACTCCTTACCTTTGTCTTTGCGTTCCACGCCCAACTTATTCGCTTTCAGGAAGAGTTTAAAGACCTGGCTCTTTACTGGCTAGAGTTTCCTAGTTCCATCTTTGGTTCTGCTGTTTTGTCCTTTTACTGTTATGTTGTATCTGTTTCCCTTTTTTTCTAGGTCTGGAGCACAAAGCGCCGGGACACTCCTTTGGAGTAGCCGTGCGCTATAGAAGACCTATAATAACATATAACATATAACATAACCGGAGGATTGTCTACTGGAAGTTTTGACTCATCGTAAGGTAGTGCAGAGGGTTAAAATGCTTGCTGCTAAGAATGTGTTACATGCAGATCACAAAGTGCATGTAATGTAAATAGGTCAATGGGTTACTGCTTCTGTAAGAAAGCTCCTTTTGTTATTTGTCGTTTATAAGTAAAAATCCTAATATAGAACATTGAGCTATTAACTGTCATCAAAGAGCTGCATGCAAACTGCAAGGTGTATGTTAGAGCTATCTGTTTTTTGCCCAGTCTTTCATTATCCTAACCTTGCCAAAAGGGTTCATTTGGGTAGAAAACAATTCTTATTATTAAAGAGATCCCCTAAGAATGATGTTATGTTTTAAATTCTGAATTTGAGTTTTTCCAGAATAAGGACTCAAACTATATTGCCTACCAGTATCAATGACATCATTCCTACACTACACCTTGTAGTCCTGTCTGATGTAACAGTTCCTATACACTGATTTACACACATGTTATTGTCTCTGTACAATGTGTGTGTGGTGTAAAGTGCTCTGACACCTTACACTGGTATTGGTGGTGCTATAGAACTAAATGAATCTGAGAGCCAGTGTTTATGGAGACTTGAGGGCCACTGTTAAAGGGTGAGGGAATCCGTGGCAGAGGTGGTCATTGGGGGGGCACCAACAAACATTGTCGCACAGGGCGCCACCAGTGTTAAAGCCAGCCCTGTGCTCAGGTCCCTACCGTGGGGCACCCCTTGACGCTGAACAAACAAACCAGCACCAAGAGCTGCTTTCGTTACTTTGAGAGTAAATTTGAGGTAAATAAAAATAACATTTTGCCATGTAACGCAAATCCTGCGCAAAATGTTTGTTAATCTGGGCCAAACCTGATGGTAGATCTTTTAATAGCTTACTTTCATGGAAAGACAAACTACTTTTAAGAAAACCCTTTTTTGAAGAAAATATTGAAAAAAAATTATTTAGGTAATTTGGGGCCACTAGTGGTCATTTGTTGACGCTGACATTCCATGCAATCCTCTGAAAGGTATCCCTGCTTTAAATACTGATGTGGGACAGTTCTGGGCACCTCCCTGTATCCATCTCCCATTTCACCTTATGGATACTAAAGTCAACATGCTCACAGCCCATGGCCAAAAATAAGAAAAAGGATTGTGTGACAGATCCTATCATGATGCCTATAGAGATCTGGGAAAACATGACAAGGATTTCTTCTTTCTCTGTATTTATTTATTTATTTATTTATTTATTTATTTATTATTTATTTAAAAAGTTTTATAGAGCGCGGACAAGACCCATGCGGGTATCAGAGCGCTTTATAGTACATGGGAATAATACCGTCACAAGTACAAAACTAGTACAGGAGTGATGTTAAAACAGTAGCGGTAAGTAGATCAGAACAAGAATAACATCAAAGGGACCGAGAAAAGCGGACTAGTACGATGACAGATAAAAACGAGCAGCGGAGCAATGATAATGAGAGATAGGGTGCTATAAATTGATAACAAGTACATAGGAACTCAAGGAAGCAAAGGTCTGCTTTTAAGATAATTTTGCCATGAGAATGTCTTTTACTTCCCGTTTGAAAGCTGTAGTGGAAGAGTTCAGCCTTGTTCCCGGGGAAGGGCATTCCAGATCCTGGGCGCCATTTCAGAGAAGGAGCGCTTATACGTTTTTTTCTTATAGAATCTTTGTGGCTTCAGAAGGAGGTTTTCCAAACTTCTCGTGGATCTTAGTCCATCTGATAATGTACGTTTCTGTGTGAGATAGCTGGGTGCCTTATGGTGTATGGCCTTATGCGTCATGCAAGCTATTTTCAGATGAATTCTGGCTTCAAATGGCAGCCAGTTTAGAGATTTAAGGTCACGGGAGATGGGGGTCCTTCTTTTTGAGACAGTGATGAGTCTCGCTGCAGCATTGGTAGAGGCTTTTAGGTGGGCAGTAGTAGCTGCAGGAAGACCGCAAAGTGAGACACTTCCTTAGTCCAAACGAGGTAGAACTAGAGCTTGCACCGCCATTTTGAAGTCGTTGGCCGGTAGGAAGGGTTTCATTTTCCTCAGTGTGTTAATCTGGAAGTTAGCTCCCTTCTTGGCGATCCCAATGTGTTTCTGCATGTTGAGGTTGCAGTCCAGTGTTATGCCCAGTGATTTCGCTGAGTCCACAATAGTTGGCTGAACGTTGAATGCTGTGAGGTGTTTGATCCATTCGTGCATTATGGGGACTTGGCAGGAGGGGCAATTATGAGGAATTCAGCTTTAGAGGCCTTCAATTTGAGGTGATTCTCTGCCAGCCACGTTTGAGTGGTCTTAAGGGTCGCGTTGAGAAGGTTGATGTCTTGAAGGGTGTTGATCTTAAGGTAGAGTTGGGTATCATCAGCGTACATGTGGAATTGAACGTTGGAACGTTTGAAGCATATCTGTGAGTGGTTTCATGAATAAATTAAAAAGTGTTGGTGATAGCGAGGAACCTTGTGGCACGCCTAGCGAGACTGGCAAGGGTTTGGAGAAGGAGTTGTTGACCTTGAATTTTTAGGTCCGGTTTTGCAGAAAAGAGGTAAACCAGTTGAGCACTGATCCAGACAGGCCCATTCTAGAGCTCAAAAGATCTGTCAGCTTCTTGTGTTTGACAGTATCGAAGGCTGATGAGAGGTCTAGGAGGATAAGCAGGCATGAACCATTCTGATCCAGTATCTGGAGAGCATCATCAATGATATGAGTCATGGCTGACTCCGTGCTGTGACCTGCTCGGAAACCGGACTGGTGTTTATTAAGAAGGGGAAAGCGTTCAATGTGTTTTGTTGATTGGTGCTGAACACATTTTTCCAGAAGTTTGGCCATCTTGGGAATATTGGTGATAGGACGGTAGTTGTTTAGGTCCGAAGGATTCGCTGTGGGTTTCTTTTTTTAATTTTTTTTTATTTTTTATTACGAACCCAACACAAGCAGAGCCGGACAAAATCTATACAATACATATAAAGCAAAACATTACAGATTCATTAAAAAGAAAAGAAATAACAGAAATACTTCGTATAACATTAGAGCAAGCTTCTAGAATGGAGCGAACTAGTAGCCTTATATAGTCATAGGATTATGCTTAGATTTCCAATTAGTTATCGGAAGCCAGAGTGACTCCCCATGTTTCCTTGCTCTCTTTCCCTTTGTAGTATATATAGCCGTCTCTATGTTATAGATTGCAAGAAAACGGGATAGCCACATCTGGAAACTAGGAGCTTCTTGCTCCTTCCAGCGAGCTGCCAGAATGATTCTAAAGGCAGCGGTCCCAATATAAAGTATTTTTTGCTCTGTTTTAGTCAATTTAAGAGTAGAATCGTATCCTAAAACAAAGAGTGTATCTGAATTTGGTACCCTATGCCCAAAAAGTTCTTCCCAAAAATTTGAAAGCATGTTCTTAATTAAAACAAGTGAGGGACAGCTACTAAACATGTGTATCAGGGTGGCGGGACCTTTCGAACATCTTGGGCAGATGTCATTCTCCCTTTTCCCCCATAGAAACAGCTTGGCGGGTGTATAATAGAGATTGAAAGCTGTTTTATATATTTGGGCTTTTAAATTACTGGCCATAACCAAAAGTTGGCTCATCTCTAGTATCCTATCGATATCCACATCAGGATTATTTAATTTTGTAGCCCAGCTAGTTTCAGTTTTCTCCAAGTCATCCAACATATTAATTAGTAGTAGCCTATAATATGCTCCTATTCTATTGTTTGTATTGTGAAGGGCTTCAATTATCTCTACTCTCCCCAAATAGATAGAGAGACATTTTGCTCTTAAATACGCTATTACCTGCGCAAATTTAATGAAGTCGCCATTTGAGAGTAGATATTTCTGTTTTAGGTCATTAAAAGTGGTTTCAAAATCGTTTATCAAGAAATCGCCAATTGTGATTATACCCATCCTTTCCCATTTTCTTGCTATCACATCATAGGATGGTGCGCCAAGAGTACTATGTTTCCATAATAGCGTATACCTGTTAAGTTTCTTAAGTTGTAAAAGCTTAACAACCCGTTCCCAGACTTTCCAAGCACTAGACATAATTTCGACCTTGCATTTCTTTTTCATATACTTAGTGTCAATTGCCTGGAGGAAAAGCCCCTTTACTTCTTTACCAAGAACCAGCTCATATATTGAAGGAATGTAATCAATATCAACATGTGTAGTTCCATTACTATTACATAACATCGGAATTGAGAGTTTTAAGATCGAAGCCCAGTGGTAAAGCGTACAGTTTGGAACAGCAAGTCCTCCTCTTTCTATAGGAAGAGAGAGCAGTTTATGTGATCTCCTAATCTTTCCATTCTGCCATAAAAATTTCGACATAAGTGAGTCGAGTGTTTTTAATATCCTTGACTCTACTACTAACGGTATTGCCCGAAATAGATATAAACATCTGGGTAAGACATTCATTTTAAGGAAGTTAGCTCTTCCTATGATCGTGAGGTGTAAATTATTGACCCGATCTAGGTCTTGTTTAATCTTGGCAATGAGAGGGTCATAATTCTGAGCTACGATATGCTTGATGTCGGGGCTTAAAATGACTCCCAAATAGGTAGCTTTAGGACTCCTTCTTTGATCGTTACATACTGTATTGGCTGTAGACAGTATAATAGTCTTTCCCCTATTCAGGGAGTAACCTGAATGTGAGCCAAACTCCAAAGTTATTGTTTCGATTTCACGCATGGCCACTACTGGATCAGCAGTGATAACAGCGATATCGTCCGCATAGGCTAATACTTTAGTCTCAAATGAATGACTCAGGATGGGGGTAATAAGTGTATGCTCTAAGAGTTTTAATATAAGCGGATTAATATAAAGTGCAAATAACAGTGGTGAACAAGGACAGCCTTGTCTGGTACCACGCGATATATTAATCTGTCCAGATTCAGAACCCATAATTTGTAATTTTGCTTTGGGGGACGTATACATAGAATTCATAGCTTTTAAAAATTTGGGGCCAAAATTATTTCTTGCCATAACCGCCCAGAGAAATTTCCATGAGACCCGGTCAAAGGCCTTCTCGGCATCTAGCAGGATCATTGACATCTGCCCTCCCCTAACAGCAGTGGCATCAAAGAGGGCTAGAGCTCTGCAGGTATGATCAGTAGTCCCTTTACCTGGGACGAAACCATGCTGCCAAGGGGAGACCAGATGTTCAATAACCCTGCTTAATCTACTGGCCATTACTTTAGCAAACAATTTGGAGTCCGAATTAATAAGGGATATGGGGCGATATGAAGTAAGAAGTACGGGTGATTTTCCTTTTTTAGGAAATACAACTATACTGGCTTCAGACCAAGATGCTGGAGAAACTCCGTTCCATTGTATGCCTAAAAAGAGATCGAGCAAAATTGGGGCTAGTTGTTCAGATAAAACTTTATACAGATCTATTGGAATTTTATCAGGCCCCGCTGCTTTTCCTGCTTGTAGTGCAGTAAGTGCTGTTAATACTTCTTCGATGGAGATTTCCCCTTCCAGATCTTCACGAGTAGCCTCATCAAGAACTTTCTCTTCATTATCGTTATCCAAAAAGTTGTTAAGAAACACATTTATTTGGGTGTCGGTGGTAACTAAATCTTCAGTGTATAGGCTTTGATAGTATTGCTGAAATAGTTGTATTATATCAGTCGCTTTAGTAAATGTTTGACCACCCTCCTGAATTGAACTGATATTACTGGCAACATTTTTTTGCCGGGTGGTTAGAGCCAGTTGTCTGCCTACTTTCTCTCCGTTCTCATACAGATCTTTTCTATGGGCCCTATATGTTTGCGCCGCTTTCTGGCTAAGAGCTGTGTAAATCTCAGATTTCAATGTGATTACTTGATACATTAATTGCTTGGCATCCTGCCCCAAAGAGATTAGCCTGGTGTGATCTGCTTCAGCTTTAGCTAGGGTGGATATTTTCATGTTATGTTCATTAAGTTGTTTTTTTCGAATCCTATTTTGATAGCTAGTAGTTTCTCCCCTAAGCGCTGCCTTATAACAATCCCAGACTATATTTCTTGAAGAACTAAAACGATTCATATAAAAAAATTCTTCTGTCCATTTCTTGATATACATAATATAATCAGCGTTAACCAAAAGTTTACGATCGAATGACCAGTGTCTAGGTTGTTTTTGTGTGGAGCCAAATTCAGTAGAAAGGATGAGGGCATTATGGTCTGATATTATTTGGGGACATTTAACAATCGTAGACTGAAGGGCTAACTCCTGGGTGACAAAAATGTAATCTATACGTACGTGTTTCTGATGTGGGTGCGAAAAATAAGTGTACCCTGGATCTTGTTTGTTAGTTTGAGCCCAGACATCTGTTAAACCAAAACTTTTGACTAGCCTTTTAATTGCTTTATAAACTTTGGGTTTTCGGCCCACATATTTTGTCATGAAGCCGGTTTTAGGTGAGTGATTAAGAGAAATATTAAAGTCCCCACATATAATTAAGGGTCCCTGCCAGGTGGCTAATTCTGCTTCTAAATGTTCAAATATAGCAGGATCATCATCATTGGATCCATACACATTGCATACAGTAATACCAAGTGTGAGCTTAACTATAGCCCATCTGCCGTGGGGATCGGAGAGATAGCGTGATGCCTCCCCCAGATGTGTCTTGGTTAATATTGCAACCCCTCTAATATTTGACGTCTGGGTTGAAGCTATTGCTAAATTATAGCCCCTTACATTTAACAAGGATTTCCTATCCCAAGGCACATGTGTCTCCTGGAGACATATAACATCCACTGGATTTAAACCAATTAACTCCGCCAATCGCCTGCGTTTCTCACTATTTAGGAGCCCTCCAACATTCCAGCTTTTAATACTCAACCTACCCATTGTCGTAAAAGATAAACTGAACTGGTGTAAAACTTATTCCTTTATTAGAGTTGATACTTGATATAGTTTCTTTCATATCTACAATTATCTTCATTGCAAATTCTATGTTTATTTGTGAGGCATCTGCCGTCCGGCTAGGTTCGTATTTTTTTGATTTTTTGCACACCCCCTCCCTCCCCCCCGCCCCGAGTAGCCCCGTCTACCTGCTGCCCTCCCCCCTCCCCCCAATCTGTGAGGCGATCAGACTCAATTAGAGTCTGGGTGATGGCTGCAGAACAACACCAGAGCTTCCGCTATCTTCATTTGAGACAGAAAATGCTAAGTGATAATAAACAGAGTGTCTAAAAAACAAAAAAAAAACAAACATGTAACGTGCAACGGATTAACTACCATAACCTATGATTACTATATTAAATTCAAAAGAGATCACAAGGTGAAAAAAGAATATGAAACCAAAATTCTAGAGGCTAATATCCTGTTGCCCTACATATGGGCAAAATCACGTCCAGCTAGTTTATAGATTGGTCTTACTATTACTGATCAAAGAGATATGATTAAGGAGATATACTGTTTTTTCAGTTGATCATAGTCCCCATCCTTAGCGGACTGTAAGGCTAAGATTTAATACAAAGTCATGCAGAGTTGATTACTTCATCTGTTCAAGGAATGCCTGAGCTTTGATTTCAGATACAAAAAACTTTGTCAGACCCCCTTTAACCACCTTAAGTTTTGCAGGATTGTTTAAATAGGCCTGGGCTCCTTTCTCCTGAAAAGGCTTGATTAACATACGTAATCACCAGCGCCTTTCAACCGTTGCATGACAAAAATCAGGTCTCGTGAAATATGATATCTCCTGAAATGTCACTTTATGATCTGGCCTGGCTTTCTCAGCTATAGTTTGCCTTAACAAAAAGTTGCCAAAATAAACCAGTATTGCTCTTGGATAAGGGCCTGGTTTAGCGGGAGGGTTGAACGGCATTCGATGGGCACGCTGGATTTCGAATTCCCAGTTCCAATCCTTTAATTCGGGCAATGATTCTTTAAATAACCTAATCACAAAAGTGCGTACATTTTCCCCCTCCATTTTCTCTGGAACTCCAAGTACGCGCAGGTTATTGCGGCGTTGACGATTTTCAAAATCCTCGAGCTTCCATTTAATGTCAGTTAGCTCGGCTGCTTGAAGATTTAGATTTTCCGTGTTAGCCATAGCCTCATTTTCTGTGGAAAGAACCCTTGATTCCACTTCCGCCATTCTGATACCAATCTGCTTACATGATTTCGATAGCTTTTTAACCACACCTTGCATTTTGCGGATAGCCGCCTGTGATCGCCTGCTATCCTGAGCAGTCTCCTCTCTGTGGGCGGCAATGGCCTGTAGGATTGTCTCTACGGCAGTGTTAGAAATACCATGTATATTAGCTCCTCCAGAATCGGGGTCCGAAGCCTGTGCAGATGGGTGGGGTAAGGCTGGTGTCTGCAGTGAGCCCCCTGCTTGGGTTAGCCTCGTCATGGGCTTCAGTTTGGATCTCACGGTGTTGGCCCTCGCGTCTTCTTCCTCACTGAATTCACTACTGATGACCCCCATAGACTCCGAGTCTACTTCCTCGTCTTCACCACCATCCTCTGACTCTGAGCTAGACCCACTGAGACCCAAATTGCCTTGACTTTCCCCACCAACTTCAATATCGAATCCTGCCTCATCAGTAAATGAGTAGAACTCACTACGGTCCGTATCTGGCTCCAGGGTAGCCCCTTGTGGATTAGAAGTATGATGCCCCTCGAGTTGCACCCCTTTACCTCCTGCGTTAGTGAGTTCAGTGAGTTCATCAGGGTACGGAGCTTCGACCATACATTCAGGTGTAGTTGAAGCTGTTAAAGAGGTTATATCTCCAGCCGGGACAACAGATAAGACTGATACTGTTTCACTAACGTCCTCCTGCACCTCCTGCACTCCCATTATATTCGCGCCCACTCCAGAAAAAGACATAGATTGATTTTCAGCTATCTGGATAGTAGTAACATCATCATACGGCTTCTCCTGTGTTTCAATAAGTGGAATACTCACAGTTCGATTGTCTGGGGTCAGTATGGCAGTCTCTGCAGTCGCTGCCTGTACTTCAGCGATAATGGAGATAGAGTCCGAATTGCCCCCGGAGCCTTCAGGATTTTGTAGCGTTGATTCCTGCGATTCATGCGATTCATGCGAGACCAGGTTTTGATTCTCTACTGTGGTTTTTTGTACGCCGGTCGTGGGAGAGGCAGGAGAGGCAAGAGCCCCCTGTTTCCTGAATAGCATATCCATGACTGTATTGCCGGGTAAAACTATGGTCTGAGTATTTTCTTTATTTATTTTCCTTTTGGCAGCCAGGGCTGCTTGCCTTGGCGTGATCTCCCCAGCAGGTGGTCTCTGAGTTTTGGATTTGGATTTCGACGGGGGGTTAGTACTGCTCGAGGATTCCCCCTGCTGCATCTCATCCTGCTCTGCCTCACGTAAAGCTCTAGCGGCTTTTGCCAACCTGGTGCGTGCTGCAGCTGCAGATGCAGCTTTAGAAGGCATTTTACGAGTAAATGGCAATGTGAACAAATCACTGCAGACTAGCAGCAGCTGGGTTCTAATTCGGCTCCAAACTCTCTGTCCAAAAAGAGGCTGTAACACTTCAGCTAAAACGGAGCAAAGTATATTTCTGTCTGAATTTTCTTCATTTTCTTCGTTTCCAAGCTGAAAGTAATGCTCTCCCTGCTGTTTCTGCTTCCACTGAAGCAGTGAGTCAGGCAGTGCTTGGTGGGAGAGAGGACAGCTGTGTAAGTCAATGGTCACGCCCAGCACCTTGCTAGCAGTCCACCCGAGGAGCAGGCAGCGGAGCTCAAGGAGCTGAACGTATTCGGCAATGGATTCTTGCCCTCCGCTGCATGACATGCTGTTTCCAAACAGACGGCAGACAAGCAAGGGAACAGGTGAAGGTCGTGAAGAGCGCTATAAATATCTGTGAAACTTTAGGTGAGACTGCCGTTTTTTTTCCCCTTCTGCTCGGCATTCACTTATCAATGTCCATTTAGTCTTTTTTTAAAACCGCATTCCTCCGTGGGGGCTTTCCGTTCACAGGACGCCGATAAGCTAGGTATGAATGAGTTACACTCTGCTCAGCTCAGCGGAGCTCCGGCGTAGTGCTGCATCGCGGTCTACGGCCAGACCGCCATCTTGCCTTCTCGCTGTGGGTTTCTTAAGGATGGGAGAGACCTGCCCAACCTTAAGGGAGTCAGGGATGCAACCTTGTAGGAGTGAGCTGTTAATGATTTTGGTCCAGAGAGGGAGAAGCAGTGGGGTAAGTTCCTTAACCGCATTTGCGGGAAGAGGGTCGGTGAGGTGATTGGAAGGCTTCAGAGCCATAAGAAACTCGCCTATAGCGTCTTCAGAGTATAGGTGAAAGGTAGACCATGCTGCATTGTTTTTTAAAACATACTTTGCGGGTGGTTGAGGTGTTGCACTTATGGGTAGATGGGAGGCATTGGTGAGTGGACACGAGTGAGCGAGAAGATCATTGAAGAGATCTTTCTTGATGTTCTCAGTCTTCAGATTGAAGAAGGCCGAGAAGTCTTCACATGTGGGTTGTGGTTGCGATAGGTCTGGTGGACGCTGAGGCGCATCTTTAGATTGTGTTTTGATTAATTCAAAGAGTTTTTTTGGTCGGTTTCTTGCTTGGTCAAGTTGATGACTGAAGAAGTCTGCTTTAGTGCGCCTGATCTTAAGGAAGTACACATTTCTCTTTTCTTTTAGGATCATAAGGCTCTTGGCGGATGGGACCGATCTCGAGTTGCGTTCGGCAGTTATAAGAGAGCGTCTATCATTGTTAAGTGAGCCATTGAACCATTCTTTGGAGTCTTTTGTTGCAGCTCTCTTAAGTTGAAGGGGGGCAAATTCGTTGATTATGGTAGTCATAGAGTTGAGATAATGGTTGGTGATATCATGTACGCTGGAGGAATCAGCGGGTGGCAGGAGTAGATTGTGGCTGGAGATGGGCAAGATGTTTGGGTTGAGTTTTTTCCAGTCTCTTTTCCAAACTTTGGGTTTTGTGTGTTGAGCCGAGTTGAGTTTAATAGTTTCATTGATAAAGAAGGTGATGATGTGGTGGTCCGACCAATCGCAGGAGAGGATCGACTCAAGGTGAGTGGAGTCGCTCTTGGAGATTATTAGGTCCAGAGTTGTGCCTTTATTGTGTGTTGGGCTGTTGCAAATTTGGTTGAGGTCCTGGGCGTTGAGGAGGTTTTTAAGACTGTTGACCACAGTATCATTGAGGTCATTCCAATGAAGGTTGAAATCACCCAGGAAAATGTGGGTGTGTGTGGTGACCACGTCCATGAGATGTTCTATGAAGATAGGGTTGTCTCCAGGAGGGTGATAAATGGTGTGTAGCGTACACACAGGTTTACCCTTGCTGTTGATGTCTAGGCAAATGTATCCGCAAGAGGGGGGTGCAGGTGGTATGGCTCTATTTACAGTGATGTTGCTCCGGTGGATGCATGCAATTCCACCTCCTGACTTGCCACTCCTGTCTAGCCTGATGATGTAATAGTTAGGTGGAACAAGGATGTCAATGAGAGGCGAGGAGGATTCAGTAAGCCAAGTTTCAGTGAGGATTAGCAGATCCAGGTCAGTGAAGATAATGAGGTCTGCTATGTCGGTTGTGTGCTTAGAGGCCAATCTGCAGTCCAGAAGTGAGCATTTAAGTCGGGGAGTAGCCGGGGTGGTGCGGTCCTGCATGATTGGGACTTTACTAAGGTTGTTGTTGTCTATACCTCTATTGTTATAGGTAGAGGGCCTGTTGGGGTCGGACAGGAGAGAGGGGATGGGAATGTGTCTGAGGGGGGCGGGACTAGCAATGGAAAGTTTGTAGGAGAGAAGAAGAGTGCGTAGGTCGTTCTCCGTCAAAGGGTTGGTGGGGCGCCTTGGGCGGGAGGATGGATTACGGTAAGGTATTGTTTCCCAACAAGGACCATAACGTATGGGGGTGATAGGTCGGCGGGCGGGGGGCTTGCTGGGTGACCATGTTCTGTAAAGACTAGATAGCCCTGGCAGTCTCGAAAGCATCTCTTCAAAAACACGGGGATCCTCTTTGATTGAGTGAAGAGTGGACATGATCTCATCTAATCTGGTCTCGGATGTGGTAGGTAACATAGAGGAATGCGTCTGAGGAGTGTGCTGGAGGGGTGTAAGGGCCGAAGCAAGGGTGTCAGGATTAGTCATCCTATTTGCATGTGTGTGTGGGCTAGATCTTACTATGGGTGGTTGAGTAGAGGGATGAGGGTGGGTAGGGGTGTGTAGTGACAAAGGGGGTGGGGCATTTTCAGAGGGTGGAAAGTTATTAGAGAGGTTGGGGGTGACTCGAGAAGTGCAGGCGACTGCGTTAGGGGTGCCTGGTTGGCCTGGGAGGGGTCATTGCTGGGTGTGTTTTTGCAGGGAGGGGTAGAGGTAGAGGTATACTGGTTGGACTGGGAGGGGTTCTTGCTGGGTAAGTTTTTGGGGGGAGGGGAAGAGGTAGAGGTAGAAGGAATGTTGATAGGAGGGGGGGCTGTGTTATAGGGATAGGGAGCTATAGCATTTTCCGAAATGGGTACTATTACCGTATTGGGGGGGGGGTGTGAGCGCTCCAGGGAGGGGTAAATTAGCTGTAGGGGGAGTGTGTGTAGAAACGGTTGTGTCGGCTGGGGGAGGATTGAGCGGTGGGGGATCAGTTTGTGGTGTGGTAATGTGAGGGGGAGTGTGTGTCGAAATGGTAGTGTTGGCTGGGGGAGGATTGAGCCGTGGGGGATCCGTTTGAGGTGTGGTAATGTGAGGGGGAGAAGGGGTAGGGGGAGCTGTGACCGGTGCGGAGATTCTAAGGGAGGGGTGAGGTACTATAGTTGTTCCCCGAGAGGCTTCCGGTGCTGATGAGGGTACGTGCGTGGAAGCAGCTATGCAAGTTGGAGGATGTGTACTATGTTTCAGGGACAGGTGACAGGTGACAGCTATGGTGACAGGTGATGGATCTCACGGAACGTTCTTAAAGGTCTTATATGCCTAACTGGAGAGGAATTTCATATTAAAAAGGAAGTGTAATGCTCTTCCTACGACGGCCCTTACTCCATCACGCCATCACTGAGAGCTTACAGTTTGCCCATCTCTAAAGGAGTCAGATGGACCGAGGGTTTGGCGGACAGTACCATGTCCTCCCACCTCTTAATCAGGCCCTTCAACTTTACTTGGAATCCTTTCAACTTGACATGAGAAATACTTATGTAGTGATCAGAATATATCTGCTTAGGAACTTTTTAAGAATATTATCACAAGAGATGAGCTTTAATTTGGACATTTCGGTATAAAAAGGATGACATTTGTTAATGACTCAGCAGAACCGAATAGCACACAAACACATTTTTCAATGTAGATAGATTACTCCATGAGAACAGTTTATCTTGACTTGCACAAAGAAGGCTTTCCACAAAACATAAATAAGGGAGAGTGGTACAGAGTCTGATAAAAGGTATTTATATATGTGTGAATTATATTCAAGATCTCAACCATGTATGTTTCTGCCCAATACATTGGATTTCGTGTCCTTTTAAATAAAATATTCTTTAGCCAAATGAAATTATGAATGCCCAAGAGGCTCTACGTTTTGTATGTCTGCCACCAACAATTTCTTACTGACCTATGGCTTACATATTTTGTGAACAATTTCCAAATTTGTATTAACTGAGCTGGATTATTCTGTATGTTTTATCTTGCCATTTTATGTATGTATAGTACTGAAATCTAATCTGTATTTTATAAGTTTCCATTATGGAAATGTGTTGTTCTTTTGTTGATCGCCTTGTGAGGTTTTGCACAATAAAGATGATTGTTTATGGAACTCTTTTTGAAAGAAGAAACTTTCCAACGTGCACTCCACGCAGGCACATGCATGGCCATCCTGGAATGGTTTTTATCAATCTTTAAAAAGGAACTATTATAAGATGGCCTCCCATGCATGCCAGATATGGATGTCATTGGTGGAGACACACAGAACGATTATTTACTAGTCTTTAAATTGAGTTGCTCCAAGTGCCAGATAGGAGTGTTGGATTGGGGAGCAGTACAAATAGTTAGGCTACTTTCAACAGGGCAAGATGCAAGTCTCAAATCAGAGGTTGCTCACCGTGCACAGTATGGACATAGAGAATATATGTCCAATGGGTTTGGGCTGAACATTAAATAGACAGGTTCTTCAAAGGTGTCCTTGGCTTGTAGAACCTAAAGCTATTTGTAGGGGCACTCAAAAACAATAGAAGGGGCAGAAGGCAGGCGAGGACTGCAAAGAACATGCTAGAGATGCCCCCTCTTTTGAAGGGGTGGCTTATTTGTGATGGAAGAACTTTTTTACTTGCAAGCTGCAGGATGGACTAATATAAAAAATGTCTGCAAGACCCAGAGAGAATGCCTGTTCTCGAGGGCCTTCAAGATAAGATGAAGCACATGAAAATGGGGAATACACCTAGATCCTCATTATGAGTTGGCTGGAACTCGGTGCAGGGATGGGTGTTTAATCAATGATCACGCCCAGTATACCCACTACAAATTCTGGTGGTTATAAGTTCTTCACCCAGAATTATAAGTAATTGCTCAGACCTGAAGACAGCAGGCCCTTCACCACGTACATGTTCCCGATTCCAGTAAAAAAAGAAAAAGCATTGACATTTTCTGTCTATTCGGACCAGTCAGAAAAAGTCAGCGGTGGCCGCAAAGAAGTGCATGAGGGATGGGGGGATAGAAGCCTGGGCTGGCTTCAGTCTATAGAGAGAGTATTGTAGTGCTGCTTCAGGGATTGAATGGGGTGTGGCTGTGCTGCCGCCCTAGTCGGTATCACTGCTCAGCTCAAGACCTCAATCTGCATGCAAGTGACTTAAAAGTGGCCTACTGCACAACACACTGCAAATACAAGATCAGAATTGTAAAAAGCAAGTGTTTAAATGTACTGCATAGGTATGTTTCCTCTACTTTTCCATGGATGCTTACATCTGTAATAACTCCATTCTTTCTCCACAGACATGAATGGCATGTTATTCCTTTTCCCAAGAGAATCTGACACTGACCAAGTGATCCTGGAGCCACAACTTGCTGCTCCCATGAAAGGTTTCACTGTGTGCCTTCGCGCAGTCACAGAGTTGACTCGTAGCTACAGCCTCTTTTCGGTAAGCAGTCCTACTCACGACAACATGCTCCTTCTCTTCGTGAATGAAGGTAAAAGCCCATCTTCTGTCACTGTGGGTGGTCAAGACCTGGTGTTCAGCACTCTGGGATACTCAGTGGAGAGGAGGCACATCTGCACCACTTGGGACTCATCTACAGGAGTCACACAACTCTGGATCAATGGAAATCCATTACCTAGGAAAGTCTTAAAGCCCGGATACTCCATTCAAGGACCACTCAAGGTGATACTTGGACAAGAGCAGGATTCCTTTGGAGGTTCATTTGAAGCAAAACAATCATTTATCGGCGAAATAGGTGATGTGCATATGTGGGATTATGTTTTAGAACCTGCTGATATACACCAGGCCTTCATTAACAACAAACACCTGCATGGTAATGTCATAAACTGGAGGGCCCTCGCCTATACAATGAAGGGAAATGTGCTGGTAGAACCAGTGCAGCAAAGCATCTGGGAGAACCAGGCATGTAACCGCATGCCCATGCAATGTAAGGCAATGTGAGTGAACCAGGTCCCTTGCAGGAACCCAAAGTAGGCATAAAATATACTCAACTCGAATCCTAACATTAGTTTAAGACTACGGCCCTCATGTATGAAGCTATTTAACGGTCGGTATGGCTCCAATTCGAAAAATCAGAGCCTTTCCAAGCATGAAATGGCCATTTTAAAATCTCCAAACCCAAATAGCAATTCGGTAGCAGATTACTGAATCTTACTGAATCGCAAATTGGTTTGGGGTAGAAATAAATATTTGGTATTAGGAAGGGGAGTGTTAAGGACGTACGTGCCTTCCAGTTACCAAATCTTTAAGCTGTGCATTACTGCTTTGTGACCTAGATCTGATCACAAACATTAATATTTTATCACTTCTTCTTTACCGGAGCGGGTGGTAAGCAATTTGCAAATGGGAAGGGGTGCCCTGCGGAATACTTCCCATTTGTGAATGTTCACATAAATACCTGCAATTGATGTATTAAATGTGGCCAATATCTTGGGAAATGAGGTTGAAAATTCCAAAGAAATGGACACCAGAAGTGTTGAAAGTACGCATCGGAAAAAAGATACATGTTCCTTAATGTTCTGGAATGTGGCAGGACTTAAAACAAAAATCACCAATCCGGATTGGGAGGGAGTGATAAAAGACATAGAAATCATGGCCCTCCAGGAAACATGGGCCACTGACCAGATACATTTGAATGGTTATAGAATGTTTTGTACACCAGCGATTGGGGCTAGACATGGGAGACCAAAGGGTGGCCTGATAACGTACTTGTCGAATAGCTTAGTATATGAGAGGGTACGCTTTTATTCTAAGTGTGAGTTCTACCACAAATTAGCAATAGACACCAAAACTGGATTGCGTTTAGTAATTATAAACTTTTATAATAATATTCCAGTTAATATTTCACGTGATATTTTGAAAATGTTAGCGATCGACCTACAGTGTGAGTCTGATAGCAATGGAAAGGAGGTAATGATTTTGTGGGGGGGTGATTTTAACTGTCCATTATGCACAAAAGGCTCTAAAGGAATTTGTGGTATAATGTTGGAGCAGGATGTTAATTTACCACATTTTAAACACACAGAGACCGGGGATCTGTTGAACGAATTATTATTTGATCATGATCTGGGATTTGCTAATGAATTAACTGAGCAGTCAATACCATTTCACCCAACTTTTATTGGGAGGGGAGCATCCACCACGATAGACTTTAGCCTCTGGTCTAATGGTTATGGTCATAAATTAGTTAGTTATAAAATAATGGATGCACCACTCAGTGACCACCTACCGCAAAAAATTGAGATGGAAAACCTTTTCTTGGCCTCCTATAATGAGCAAATACAGGTTGTCCCAGACATTACATTAGGTAGACAGAATGGGTACACCCTCAAGTGGAGTAAGGTGGTACCTGAAGACTTTCTTAAAAAATTGTTAATTAGCTGCCCAGAAAATTTTGAGATCTGTTTAGATGAGGATTCCGATAGTGAAAGTATATTAGTTAATTTCAATATTATTGCTTCCACTATCAAAGAGAACCTACTTTTAGTATCAAAAAATGGTTTAACGAAGGGTACAAGATGGTTTGATAAAACCTGTACTAAGGCTCTAACAGATCTTAAACATGCATTACATAAGGATCCGCGTGATGGTGTAGAGATAAGAACCTTAAGGAAGGCTTATAATGAGGCCCTAAAAAATAGAAGAGAAGCGATTAAAAAAGGAGTATGGGAAGAACTTTGCACAGCCTCACAAACAAGGGATGCATCCGCCTTCTGGAGGGTGGTAAACGCCCCCCTACCATACGAAAATACCAAAGCACGGTTGGAAATTGCGATTAATGAGGATAGTTGGGTCACGCATTTTTCCACCTTGTATACGTCAGTAGATGAGTTAAGAAATACTGGGGTAAACACAGAAGGCGAATCAGTTGAGGAGGAAAGTGAACTTAAAGTAACACTACCAGAGATTGTTGAAAGCCTGGGAGCTACCAAGGGCGGAAAAGCGGCGGGCCCAGATGGAATCCCAGCGGATTTGTACAAGTCAAATATCGAACTATGGGGCCCGATACTTGTACAACTCTTTAATGCAGCTCTTGTAAGGGGATTGAACCCTTCCTGGTTCACATCAATTATTGTACCCATTTACAAGAAGGGAAACAGACAAGATTGTGCCTGCTATAGGCCAATTTCCCTTCTGGATTCGTCAATAAAGATCCTTGGTAGAGTGATTTTAGTTAAATTGCAAAACTGGCGGAGGAGGCGGGGGTAATTAGTGATTTACAATTTGGATTTCAAAAAGGCATAGGAACAATAGAGCATGGATTAAATTTGTTCCTGATTCAGCAGAAACATACTGTGATAAAAAGGGAGCGCCTATATTGTGCATTTGTTGATCTTACATCAGCTTTCGATTGTGTGTCCCATAGTAAATTATGGGACGTGATGTCACAATTGGGCGTGGAAAAGCCGATAATCCAATTCTTAAGGGACCTATATGCAGGAGCATCAGCTGTTGTACGTTTTGGCAAGAAGGGGGAATGTACCAGATCTTTCGGAATAGGCCGTGGAGTGCGCCAGGGGTGCGTACTGGCGCCCTTCCTATTTCTTATCTATATAAATGGTCTGGAAAAATGCCTGCTGCAAGAGTGTGTGGATATGCCTAAGATCGGAAAGAGATTTATTCCCACACTCCTGTATGCAGATGATGCTGTTTTGATGGCGCGCACCCCCATTGCCCTACAAAAAATGTTAACATCTTTTAACCAGTTTAGGCTCGATCTTAATTTAAAAATAAACTGTAGTAAGACTTTTTCAATGAATTGTGGCACGCGCACCAAAAAACAAATGAAAACAATGTACATAAATAATGCCCCCTTAGAAAGAACATCTACCTTCCCATATCTTGGAATTTTGTTTCACGAAACTGGTACTTGGTCAAGTGCGGTGAAGGTACGAACGCTCTTGTTCTCTAAGACAATCATGGCATTAAAAAGTTTTACACGTAAATTGGGAATGAAACCAATCAGGGAAATTTTAACTGTGTACAATGCGACGTGTGTATCTGTGGCACTGTATGGAGCTGGCCTCTGGGGTTATACCAATATAAAGTCACTTCAGATAGTCGAAAATAAATTTTTAAAGAACATCCTTTCACTTCCAGAGAGTACAGCGAACTCTATATGCCATGATGAGTTGGGGATCCCCTATATAATGGACACAATTAGAGTACAACCCATCTTACTATGGCACAGATTATGGACAGTGAACGAATGTGTATTAAATCGAGCCATAATACAGGATGTCTTAAAAATGGGGAGAGCAAATGTTGTTGAATGGCTAAATTACATCAAAACGTTCCTTAATGAAATAGACCGTTCACTCTATTACAATGATCCGCCTTCCATGGCAAATATTCCTAGAAAAGACCTGAAGACACTATGTATGGAATTCCTCAGAAATAGAAGACAGCTTGATGAATCGAATAAAAATACTGTCACTTCTCATCAATTAATTTTAATAAGTGACAAATTACAGCCATACTTAAGTTTATATATGTGTAATTTTGATAGACTACTTTTAACACATTTTAGAGCTAACATTGTTTTTAGATTATTTACTTTCCCTGTAATGAATACATGGTCCAAAGAACTCCCTTTATGTCCCTGTGATGAAATATCTATGCAATCGAATATACATGTTCTATTTTTTTTGTAAATTCTATACGCTGCCTCGTAGAAAACTGATTGTCCCCATTTTAAAGGAAATGAATGTGAACAGATGTCGCCTAGCATATTTAGTACTGCAAAAAATGGACAATGTTTTTACTGTGGCTTCATTAATTGAGTATTTTAAACTGGTTTTTAAATTCAGGAAGTTGCTTCGCTTGAATGAACTGTAATAGTGTAAACACTATGTATTGTTTTTTAATATCCTCCTACATTGATGTAATACTGTGCAATGTAAATGAAATATGATTGCTGTTGCTTTTATGGTTATACCTTTTTAGCCGAATAAAGTACTTTTTGACTTTGACTTTGACACATAAACGTGTTTTTATGAGCAGGCACTGGTCGGCGATACCACTGTCTGCTTATAAAAAAATCTTTACTTTTTTTTTTAAATGTAGGCCGTTTTCCTTTAACCGTGGGCCGAATTGAGATCCATTGCCAATTGGTATTTTGAGAACCAACCTATTAAAACATAGGTCAGTTCTCAAAATACCAATGAATCATTAGAAGTTGATGTGCAAATTGCGATAACTTATAACAAATCGATTTTTGTACATTCCATTTAAGGAATCGCAAATTACGAATCGTTACTTGTCTAAATTTACGATTCCTCAAATGTAATCTTTGTTCATGAGGGCCATACCCTGCACCCGGCCATGTTTATGAGTTATTTGCTATTTGTAGGGCTTGCGCTGGAGTTAGCTTAACTACAAACAATGCAAAAGCATCGAGCATCAGGCTGCATTACCACTGCCACAAAGTTGGTGACATGTAAATTTCATAAAGAGTTGCAAACAAACAGTTTATTTTTCTAAAAGTTATTTTATAATCACATCAACTTGCATTTACATTAGGGATGCAAAAGTATTAATTGTTAAGTAAATGGCAATACTGTTGTGTGTATTTGGTATTGCCACCCTTCTGAGGTGTGTGCTGAAGATAATATCCTCTTAGTAACTATCATAAAATAAATTATTTATATATATAGCTGGACTCCACCTCCAACTCAGCAAAGCTCACCTCTTGAGCTACCCATGTTTCTTCTTCAGTTGAGACCCTCATGGCCTCACGCCTCTTGAGCTCCATCTCAAGCTTCCTCATTCGTAATTCATGGGCCAAGGACAATTTCAATTCCTCCAGGGCACGGGCATGTTTGCTCTCCTCCGCCACCCTTTCCTTTTCCATTTGCTTCATCTTCATTTCAAGCCTCAACATTTCTAATTTATGATCTCTAGCCCTTTGGTTTTCCTCCAACTCCTCTGGGGAAAAACTTTCAGCTGAATGGTTGCTGCCAGCCCTTGAGGCTGCTCCGGACACAGGCAGATCCTGTGGCCTGAAACCATCCCTTTGTGCATCCTCATCCACTTCTGCATCATCTGTCTCCCCAGCCTTTTTGGTCTCCCACCAGGCCCTTAAGGCCTCCTGTAGCTCCTCCTTCTTGGAGCGGCGCTTCATGGGGCATCCAAAGTTCCTGCAGAACTGCCTGAGTTGACCTACTTTGTAATCACTTAACATTTCAATATCAAACTCCAGTTCTGCAACATCACTTGCTGGTTTACCATTCTGAGACATGATGCTTGGATTCTTTCAGGGTTACGATCAAAAATAGAACCGAAAATAAAAAATGTAGTATGCGGTGGCGTAGTGGTCTGCACTCACTAGTGATGTACACCAATTACTGTGGGTCAAGTACAAATACAAGTTCAAATCCCACCGCCTGACCACCAATGTTAGAACTGGGGGTCTCTAGTTGGCAGAGGTAGGTACCACTGTCCAAATAGGGACCCTTGCTTCTAGTCAGGACAAGGAGATAACCCTCTCAGATAACCCCTGCTCGCCCTCAAGGTAGCTTGGCCTGAGCAGTCTAGGCTAACCAGAGGCAATGCGTTAAGTATTTGTACCAACACTCACAGTAACACAGTGAAAACACCACAAACTGATCCCACAACAGTTTAGGAAAATAAAGATATTTATTCTAAACTACACAAGACCAAAACGGCAAAAATCCAACATACACAGTTCAAGGATATGGTTTCAAATGAGTTCTTCAGGTTGTAATCAAAGTTCTTTAAGTTGCGTTAAAATAATCCACAGATGCGTGAAAAGTTCACAGTTGCGTCACGTTTACTCACAGTACCTTTTAGATGCAACAAAGTTCCACAAGCAGGAAGCTGGTGCGGTGGAAACAAGCGATGCGTTGCTCCTGAGACCCTGGGGAGGCGATGCGACAGCCCCGCTGCAGCAGCGGGCGTGTTGCGACGAATCCGGTCTGTATGGGGAGGAAGGCAGCTTGCGTAGATTCCGGTGCGTAGGTTCCGTGGGAAGTCTGTTCTCGCAAAGGCACGATGCGATGATCTCGTAGGGGCTGCGACGATCTCCGGGGCGACGATGCGCGGTCCAGCGGTGATCCTCTCTCTTGCAGCTCCTCGGTGAGATGCTTCTGCAGCGATGTCTGCAGCGACGTGATGCGGTCCGCAAGCAAGCGGTGCGGCGATCTCACCCAGACGACAGGCTCTGCGACGACACTCGCAGCGATGTTCGATTCTCCCGCACCGGTCTGGTGCGTCCCGCAAACGAAGGGTGCGACGGCTCCGGCAGCGATGTCAGGCGCTGCGAGGATCTCGACCTTCGTAGCGGCGGGAAACTTCTCGCACTGTCGGGGATGCGCTCCGCAAGCGAGCGATGCGACACTTTTCAGCTTCACAAGTTTCTCAGCTTAGTCTCAAGCTTCCCAGCTCAGGTTCAACTTCTAGAGGCCCCACAACTGGATCAAGCACTCTACGAAGGACAGAACTCTCTCAGCAGAGTTCAGGGAGACTGGGGATGAAGTCCTTTTGTTCCTGGGACTTCGAAAACAGGGAGCCAGCTCTTCTCAGGCCCTTGGAGATTCCTTCAAGACAGGGGACACAGCTCACAGCAACGTCCTTCCCCTCTCCTTGGCAGCAAAGCAACAGCAGGTCAGTCCAGCAGAGCAACAGCAGGACAGTCTTCCTTCTTCAGAGTCAGCTTTCTCCTTGGCAGAGGTTCCTTCTTGATTTCCAGGATGATCTAATTTTCTGTTGTCAGGGGTCCTGTACTTATACCCCTAAAGTCTTTGTTCTCTCTGTGCATGTGGGCCCTGAGCCCGGTCTGAACCAGTTCTGGGTGGATCCTGAGCACTTTGTTTTGCTGGCTGCATCTTTCCTTTCAGAGTGAGGGGCAGGGTCCTCAGCCGCCCAGCAGGAGGTGGAGCCAGCATTGTGGCAGGCAGGCACAGCCCTATTCAGCCCAGGTGCTAACTCCTCCCACCACTCAGGTTGCAATTGCTTCATTCAGCCTAGTGCTGACTCATCCAGCCTCTGGGGGAATTCCCCAGCCCCTGTCACTCACAAACCAGACAGTCAATACACAAACAGGCCCAGGCACACAGAAGGGTCAGACAAGAGAACAGCAACTTTCTAAAAGTGCTGTTCTCAAACACAGGATTTAAAAACCACCTTTCCTAAAAGATGTATTATTAAATTCTGAGTTCAGGGATACTAGATACTTATGTCCTATCTTGTTCCTATGGGAAGAAATGCTGTTAACCACTGTAGCCAGCATCCCCCATGTTAACCTATGGAGCAAGATAGCCTTACAATAGTGAAAAACGAAAATGGCTGTGATTCACTACCAGAGCATGGTACCTGCACTAGTACATGCTCTACCTTTCACATACACTGCACCCTGCCCAGGGGGGTACCTTGGGCCTTCCATAGGGGTGACTGATGTGCACGAAAAGGGAAGGGTTAGGCCTGGTCAGTGGGGACACTGACCAGGAGGACATGGCAGTTCTAAACTGCCCATAGGCGCTGCAGTGGCAGGCCTGAGACACCATTTTAGAGCTACTCCTGTGGGTGGCACAATCAGTGCTGCAGGCCCACTAGTAGCATTTGTCATCACCAGCCCTGGCACACCCAGTGCACTTTACTAGGGACTTCATGGTGATACAAATATGCCAAACATGTATATCCAATCAGAATAACAATTTACATAGAGAGCATATGCACTTTAGCACTGATCAGCAGTGGTAAAGTGCGCAGAGTCCTATTGCCAACAGCCACGGGTCAGGAAAAATAAGGGAGGAAGAAGCAAAAAGTTTGGGGATGACCCTGCAAAAAGGGCCAGTTCCAACACAAACACATAGAGGAACATGTCTGTCTTCACTTGTATCACATTTGTTAACACCGGCATGCAACTTAGCTTCAATGTTAAGGGGATTTATAAGTGCCCAAATCAGTGGTGCTTTTTTACTCATCATAGTATGAGAAAAGGCTGAGTTTGCAGCAAAAAGGTTAGAGCTAGGCCTGGGCGGAAGTCACGTAGTTTCACTCACAGAATTACGTGGAGTACCTGAAAAACTCTGCCATTCCGCAGAGTTCCTTGAGCGGGAGGAGGATTCCTCAGCCGGCCACACATATTTTATATTATTGCTGCTGGCGCTCTGGGCTTCCGCAGAACTCAAAACTCAATGGAACTGCTGGTACCGGTCTCCACCGACCACGTGGATGCAGTGGCTGGCACCAACTTGTTCCGCAGTATGAATCCATGATCTTTGGGTAAGAAAAAGGGACTTGTACAGTGGAATTGAAAGTCGAATGCCTGTTGTTGGTGATGATTAGAGATACAAGACTGGGCAAAGAGAATTGTGTTTCTTTTCTCTATGTAGAATGGCCCCTTTAAGAAATTTGGGGTCTGATGTACCAACCAATTTGCGAATGGAACCCTTGCAATTCACAAAATCGCGGGTAGTCTGCAACAGAAAATATTTATAATCCCCAACATATGAACCCCATTGATAAGATCGTCTCAAGAAATATTCTGAGCCTAAAACACAGTCTCATACAGTGATAATCTTTAGCTTTCTTAAAGTGTGGCAAAGAAATCCTGGTGTTGGGCATTGTATGAACTTGTCTAGATTTAAACCTTTACATGGGTTGGAACAGGAGGTGAAAGACACCAACCCTGTGGTAGTCTAGTGATCAAAGTTGTGGTGATCCAGTGTTGGCAATTTTTGCATTAAAGGGGCCAATGTGATGGATTGGGGCAATGCATAAGTCCAAAGGGATGATAGCCCCAGACATGAAATTAGAGGAAAACCCCAGAGAACCCACATTGGAAAATCCACAAAAATAATCGATAATGAAAAATCTGCATGGGACAAGGTTCCAGTACAAACCATGAAGGTTTATTTAAAATTTAGAAATCATCACCGAAGGCAAAAAGGCAATGGTTAATCAATTCAATTCATAATATAAAACTGCAAATAAATGTAACTCAGCATATGCGGTTGAAGCTGAGCTCTATTGTTGTCAATAGCCAGAACTAATTATTGTTCAGCACAAAGCAAATAATAAATCAAAGAGCAAATTGTCTTGAGGACTGCTTAATTTAAGGGCAGGAGAGAATCATGAAACATCTCTCAGCGAGGACTGACATGGAGTCTGTCTCTTTATACAGCAAGGAAAGACATTTAAAATATTCCAGGAGTTAAGTAATAAGAAGTTTGACATGAAGCATGCCTCTTTGATAGTTCAGGGACAACCCTGGCTCACTTCCCAAATTAAGCATTTTAATATTAGAAATTGTACGGTCAGTGTGATGTGAAACATAAGATACATTATAATATCCAATATTAAAACAGAAAACACAACACATGGAAAACGACTTTTACTCTACTGCTAATATATAGTCCTCCAATATCTCTTACAATGGAAAACAAAAGCAAATTCAAATTATATAAACTACTTCAAACGTGGCCTGAGGAACTGGTCTTCAAAAGATACAGATGAAGCCAGTAAAGAGAGGACAAAAGCTGGGTTGTATGTGTTCTAGAACCTGTCAAGAAAATGGCTTGGCTGCTGAGTTCTGAATCACTTGAAGTCAGCTCAGAAGATATTCAGGAAGACCAAGATACAGGGAATTAACATAGTCCAATCTCGACATTATCAATGCCTGTACCACTGTCTTCCTGTAGGGGATCGAAAGCAATGGCAGGAAATTTCGCAGCATTTTCAACAACCTGAAACAAACCCCGACTACCGAGTGTACTTGGGTCTTCAGAGAAAGAGTGGAATCCAGCTTAACTCCCAAATTTTTCACTGAGGAAACGGCAGTCGCAGGGGGCGACATATCCCCGGGCCACCATTCATGCCAAATATCTGGAGGTTGAGGCCCAAAGAAAATAATCTCAGACTTCTCGGAATTGCATTTTAAATGGTTATGGCTTAACCAGGAAAAAACTTTGGAGAGGCAGGTGTAGATCAAGTTGCCATTGAACTCGATTCCCTTCTCGCAGGTGAACAACAGCTGAGTGTCATCAGCATATGACACTATTTTGGCATCAAATTTCTCAGCGAGAGGGGCCAGGGGGGCCATGTACAATTTGAATAGTGTAGGGCTCAAAATAGAGCCCTGAGGCACCCCCACATTCAAGAGGGGAATTTCCGCCATAAAACCAGATGGTTTGAGAGCGGTTGGCAAGAAAAGATGAAAACCAACTCAACACCGTGCCTCCAATACCGCTATCCCTTTTCAGTAATCTCGGATGAGGCACGGTGTCAAAAGCTGCGGACAGATCCAACAGCACCAAACAGCTCTCCCTCCTCTACACAATGTAGCTTTAACAGTTTCTGCAACTTCCAGTAAGGCCGTTTCAGTACTGAAATTGGTACTAAAGCCAGACTGGCTCGGGTGTAGCAAATCATTGGTCTTCACATAGTTTGTTAAGACTTTATTAACAAATTTTTCCAGAACCTTCGAGAAGAAAGGCAAAAGTGAGGTGGGTCTGTAGTTACATACAGCCTCAGGGTACGCCGAAGGTTTCTTCAGTAGCGGAAGGATCTTAGCATGTTTCCACCCTTGAGGCATTGACCCTTCCCATAGAGAGGTGTTCAAGATTGAATTCACCCAGGGGTTGATCACATCCGCTATTAAGGACAACATTTTGGCTGGGCAGGGATCTGTGGGCGAGCCAGATTTCAAAGTTTTCATAAACACTAGAGACTGCTCCAAAGTAATCTCTGGGAACTCCCTAAGAGAAGCCCCAGAGCTGGTACAGGCGGCTGAGAGAAAGCCCTCAGTATCCTCTTGCTCCGGTGATTGGGCTACAAAAGAATACTGGATTGAATAAATCTTTTCATAAAAAAAGAGGGCCATGCGTTCCGTCCAGTCACTAGTGGGAACAAACAGTTGGCTTATAGAGGCAGGGGAGGTAAAACTCTTTACTACATTAAAGAGGGTTTTACTCTTGTTAGCAGCCATATCAATTTTTGTAGACAAAAAGAGTTTTTTTCCCTCACATATACTCTTATGATAATGCTTCAGTGCCTGTTTATAGATCAATTTATCTGAGGAATTATAATTCCTCCGCCACTCTCTTTCAAGAGGTTTACAAGCTCTTTTACTCTCCCTTAAGGCCTCAAAAAACCAGGGGGCTGAGGCTCGAGAGGGTTTATCAGGCCTCGTACAGACAGGGGCTAATTCAGTGGCTTGCTGCTGCAATCGTCAAAAGTCAGGTGGAATGGTCTGCAGCAATGATTCACCTTGGTAGTCTCCAGGGGTTGGGATCTGGCAGTATCTCTGCAGATTTTAAAATTAATCAGATGGTGGTCAGACCAGGTTAAGGCCAAGGGAGCAGACATATCAATCTGGTTAGAAGAGAAGACGTGAACCAGTACGTGGCCTTTTCTCATGCGTAGGTCCACAAACAAACGGAGTTAAATTAAGGATATCCAGGGACAGTCTAAGAGAGTCGGGCTCCAAAGATTTATCCATATGGATATTAAAATCTCCCTGAACCATACGATGGCTATATTTGGCTGCAATGGGAGAGATGGAATGGCTAAGAGTCCAGGAAGTTTTTAGCCGGGCCAGGGGGGGCGAAAGATTACTACTCCTGCCAAGGATTGCTGGGCTGACAGAGATAAAAATAAAACCCAGACTTTGTGCCCCCTCTAACTCCACATTCGCCCAGCGGAGTACAGATAAAGGAACTCCTGTATATAATAGCTATTCCACCACCTCTCCCCGCCGGGAGACCCTTCCTCAGAATCTGGTAGCCTTGTGGAATAGCATTGGCAATAGTAGGATTAGAAGCCCCAGTTAGCCAGGTTTCTGTGAGAAACAACAGGTCTGGGGATGAGTCAGTAAGAAGGTCAAAGATTTCAAATTCATGTTTTTTCAAGGGAGCGGACATTCAATAGAGCAGCCTTCCAGTATTTATCTAAGATCTCATGGCACCTGTCCGGGGCGGTTATAACCCTTTTCACGTTATGCTCTCTCAGAGGGGGCCAGGCTGACATGGTGCAATCTTTACACCTCTCAAAGCCATTGTTCCCCAGGCTAAGTGTATGGGGTCTACATGCCCCACCCTTATCAAGCGCTATCAAAGTGTCCCTATCATAGGTAATTACCTTGAGCGGCACTGGGACAAAACTAGCAGCATGGCCTGCCCCGGACCCTTTCGGGACGCTGACGGGCGCAGACCGGCTTGCCTTTGGGGCGCCTTCGGCGCGCCAGCAGCGCGCCCGCTGCGTGCGTCCTCTGCGCGCTAGCGCAGCGTCCCATTTTAAAAGGGCCAGCATCCAGCCACTAGACCGCGCAGCAATTAATTAGGATCGGTGGCGGCAAGATGTTGATCAGTGCTCTACGTTACTAAGACTGGGAGGCTCGCGCCACGTCCCGTTAAAAAAACAGCATCCAGCCACTAGACCGCGCCGAAGTGGAAAAATGGCAGCTAGCGGTCCTGGAGCTGCAAAAGAGCCGGTTCGAGTCTTCCTTCCACCACAATCAGATTCCCAATTCCCCGAGTCCACAATTCCCACACAGTAAATATAAAAATTAGGCAGATTAAAAGAAACAGATTTAAAATACAGGTCCCTGAATTAGCAGCAATTAATTAGGATCGGTGGCGGCAAGATGTTAATCAGTGCTCTACGTTACTAAGACTGGGAGGCTCGCGCCGCGTCCCGTTTTAGAAAAAACAGCATCCAGCCACTAGCCCGCGCCGAAGTGGAAAAATGGCAGCTAGCGGTCCTGGAGCTGCAAAAGAGCCGGTTTGAGCCCCCCTCCCACCACAATCAGAATCCCAATTCCCAGAGTCCACAATTTCCACACAGCAAATATAAAAATTAGGCAGATTAAAAGAAACAGATTTAAAATACAGGTCCCTGAATTAGCAGCAGTTAATTAGGATCGGTGGTGGCAAGATGTTGATCAGTGCTCTACGTTACTAAGACTAACCAAGAGTTGCAAATGTTAGACAGCTTTGTAAATGGTGGCCACCTTTGCTGAACTATATATTTATCAGTGATGAACACCTAGGCTTATCCACCTTATTAGAAATCATGAGTAAGGTGAAGAGTTATCAATTTCCTCAAGGTTGTACTTTGAAGATACTGTTGTAGGATCTGGTGGTACTGAGATCAAGCTCCAGCTGCAGGTCATTAGTGGTTGTAGTTAGGTTTTGTTATGTTATGTTATGTTATGTCATGTCATATCATGTTATGTCATGTTATGTTATAACATGTTATGATATTTGTGAAGGCCACTGAAACCTAAATTGAGCAGAAAAGCTTAGCAAATTCAACAGTCACTGTGAAGGTCTTTGGTGACCTACTAGTCACTCATTCAAATCCTGAAAAGGATAACTCAGCTTTCCTTCAGTCTGAGGTCAAATAAATTGAACATCATTAAATTGGAATATACTAACAAGCTGTTATTGGTATTGTTATTAACAGACCTCTTGTGGCTAAATTAATAAGATAAATGTTGGACAGAAATGTCATGGAGTGAATAAAAAATAATGAGTTGTCAGTACTTTGCAAAAATTTGGATGGTCAGCCTGACTGAGTAAACTGAACAGTAGAATGGTCCGGATTGAAAAGCGTGAACATAGAAACCTTACCATTGGATAACTAGGAACAAGTAACTTCCTTTTTTAAAAAAAATATATTTGTTATTTTTCAATTTGCACAGAATATAAACCATAACGCACTTGACATCCTACTGTGTCAGCAGTTAATAAACAGTACAATTTTGTTTGCAATTACATTTCATTACAACTTTGTTCTGCCATGGCACCGCCTCTTGGCTAAAGTCAAAAAACATAAAAGAAAAATGACCAAAATATAAAAAGAAAGACCCCTAAGACATAGAGTAGAGAAATCAAGAAAAAAAAGGAACTTATCGCATCTAGCTCCCACATTGTTCCAAGTCCTCAAGGTAACTCCATACCCTCCTTCCATCTGCTAATGGGCTCCCATATTCTTAGGCCCAGCTGCCTCCCTTTCCTGCCTTTCCGTGCATAGATGGGCTTTTCCAAGTTATATGCTGCCAGAAGATTAGCCAACCATACTTACATTACTGGGGGGTTTTTATCCAGCCAAGCCCTAGCTATACTTAATCTATACACTGCCATAGCGATAAACATAAATTCTCTCTGTGGTGTATTGGCCTCTGGGCCTATCCCTAGTAGTATTCTCGTAGGATTAAGCGTTGTTTGTATATCTAAGGATACATCCAGGAACTTCTCTATATCTGTAATTAGAGTATGTAATTGGGGACAGGTAGCAAATATATGTATCATATCTGCCTCTAAAGAATTACAGAGTGGACACGATGTACCCATGGTGCCACCCCGCTTTGCTATTCTGGCTGGTGTAAAATACAGTGAGTATAAGGTTTTATAATGTTGTGATTGCAGGGGAGCAGAGCAAAGAATTGTACGCCCCAAGTCCAAGGACTCCTCGAACCAGCCTACTTCCCCATCCAGTTTCTCTGCCCACTTCCTACTGTATTTCTCTCTATCATCAGGTTTTCCTTCTGCAAGGCTTGCGTAGAAGCTACGGATAGTACAATCCCCCCCTAGCCTAATTTTCCCCAGTATTTCAATTTTGGCAAAGCCCACCGGTCTTCCCCGTTTAGTATATAAAAAGCTCCTCACTTGCAGGTATTTGAAAAAGTCCCGCCTATCTAATCCAAATTTGTTTTATGTTGTACCTAGAATTATCTCCTTCCTAGTTGCTCAGCCAGAATGAGTGTGATGTCTGCGTGGAATGTTGGAGTGCTTGATGAGAGAGAGAGTAGAATGTGAGTGTGCCTGGTTGTGTGTGGAGAATGATAGTTGATGAGATTGGGCTGAGCAACAACCATCTAGCTCCTGGTGGGACCCTTTATTTCATCTTCTTAACTACAACTATATCTTCTATGGAACTTATGATGAACTACAAATAAACCTCTTACTTGGACACATTACCCGGCTACCTGTGATTATATCTTCTTTTACCCACAACATTTTGGGGACGAACCTGTTTCTTTCTTCCCTTATTCTAGTCACTTACTACTAGCTTTTCTTCTCTACTTATTCTTTCCTTTCTTCCTTGCCTATATGAACTGTCCGTTTGCTAATATGAACTGTACGCTTAATTGCAAGTTCTATCATTCTTTTTTTAAAATTGCTTTGTTGCGAGTTATTGTGTTTTATTGCTATTGAATGAAAGGGGATATGTTGTACCTAGAATTATCTCCTTCCTAGTTGCTCAGCCAAAATGAGTGTGATGTCTGCGTGGAATGTTGGAGTGCTTGATGACAGAGAGAGTAGAATGTGAGTGTGCCTGGTTGTGTGTGGAGAATGACAGTTGATGAGAGTGGGCTGAGCAACAACCATCTAGATCCTGGTGGGACCCTTTATTTCATCTTCTTCACTACAACTATATCTTCTATGGAACTTATGATGAACTACAAATAAACCTCTTACTTGGACACATTACCCGGCTACCTGTGATTATATCTTCTTTTACCCACAACATTTTGGGGACAAACCTGTTTCTTTCTTCCCTTATTCTAGTCACTTACTACTAGCTTTTCTTCTCTTCTTATTCTTTCCTTTCTTCCTTGCCTATATGAACTGTCCGTTTGCTAATATGAACTGTACGCTTAATTGCAAGCTTTATCATTCTTTTTTTTAAATTGCTTTGTTGCAAGTTATTGTGTTTTATTGCTATTGAAGGAAAGGGGATATGTTGTACCTAGAATTATCTCCTTCCTAGTTGCTCAGCCAGAATGAGTGTGATGTCTGCGTTGAATGTTGGAGTGCTTGATGACAGAGAGAGTAGAATGTGAGTGTGCCTGGTTGTGTGTGGAGAATGACAGTTGATGAGAGTGGGCTGAGCAACAACCATCTAGCTCCTGGTGGGACCCTTTATTTCATCTTCTTAACTACAACTATATCTTCTATGGAACTTATGATGAACTACAAATAAACCTCTTACTTGGACACATTACCCGGCTACCTGTGATTATATCTTCTTTTACCCACAACATTTACCAAATCTGAAAACTGCACGAGGCCCTCCGAATCCATCACATCCCCAATCTGGACAATCCCCTTCTCCGCCCACCCTGCGATTACCATATCTGCAAAGACTACTAGTGGAAAGGACCTGTTTTTATACATCCTGGTGTACCAATTGAATCTCCCCAGACCAAATTTCTTTAGAAAAGCATTCCAGATTTTGATAGCTGCCCCTACTGTCTTAAACCGTGTCCTCTTATAGTATCCGAAGTCAGTACAATTTAAAAAACTGTTTTCCGCCTCCGTCCCTAGAACTGCAGTATAGATTTTGGTGGAATAGCTTGTGATTCTTTGATCGATACCACGGCCCCCCGCAACCCCTGCATATATTGTATGGCAGCTGCCCAATAATATAGTCTAAAATCTGGTGCACCCCACCCACCCCTCTCTCTCGGGAGGGATATGAACCTATGTTGTAACATGTTATGATATTTGTGAAGGCCACTGAAACCTAAACTGAGCAGAATAGCTTAGCAAATTCAACAGTCGCTGTGAAGGTCTTTGGTGACCTACTAGTCACTCATTCAAATCCTGAAAAGGATAACTCAGCTTTCCTTCAGTCTGAGGTCAAATAAATTGAACATCATTAAATTGGAATATACTAACAAGCTGTTATTGGTATTGTTATTAACAGACCTTTTGTGGCTAAATTAATAAGATAAATGTTGGACAGAAATGTCATGGAGTGAATGAAAAATTGTGAGTTGTCAGTACTTTGCAAAAATTTGGATGGTCAGCCTGACTGAGTAAACTGAGCAGTAGAATGGTCCGGATTGAAAAGCGTGAACATAGACACCTTACCATTGGATAACTAGGAACAAGTAACTTCCAAATTAAAGATAATTGGTCAACCAGAGTATTCTAGTAAAGAAGATTTAGACATGTTTTTCTATTTTGGAACCCATGGACATTCCTCTATTTGGTCCGAATGGGTCATGAAAGGGATCTCCTAGAATCTGGATTACACACAGAATTATTGTAGGAAAAGTAACATTCATAATAATTGTTTGACAATAATATCTTGCAGTAATTATAATAAGGGATCAAATGATTTCTTGTAAACTTGATAGACATGTCCCTCCAGTGTACTCCAGTGCAGTGGGGCATGCATGGATCCCAGCACACAAACATCAAAATTGCCTAAAAACACAAACGTCCTCACTTTTTCCATGGTCGATGACTGCAACATTTGTGCCCGTATCAGCAGAGCATGCATCGCAGCATGTTTTCCTACCCAGAAAGTGCTGCAAATGTCAAACTATGCGGTAAAACTGCAAATTTGCCCACATTAATGTTGCAGAAATTTAAGACACTTCCAGGGAATGATAGAAATCTTATCATCTTAAATTCCTACCTGTCTCCAAAGAAAAGCAGTACCTTACATGCGTGGGTGAGCCTAAATCATGTGATAGGCACAGATCAAAACCTTCAATATGATGAGACCATGTTGATGCTATATGGACATTGCACAATCTAGGTTTTCTGTCTGGTATTATAGAGCCATCGAGGCAAGTGGTGTGCGATTTTTACAGAGAGCAGTGTAGGAACCCTGGGTGGTATGGCTGTTTTAGATAGTCACAGATTCTACAACTTTCCTTCACAAAATTATGAGAAAATGCTGCCGTTGTAGCCCAGGTTTAATGTTTATAGGAGCTTCTGGTAAGAAAAAGTAGATCCTTGCAAACCACACCACCCTCGAATCCCCTTGATGCCTAGATTTTAGAAATGCTTGTAGTTGAAAGACTATTCTGAACACGAGCAAAGTCCAGCCGAACATACTACAGCTAAACACATTGCCAGAGTGGGTGTACTTGAAATGCAAAATATTTGCTTCCTTGTTGCATATTTGAAGCCTTTCTTTTTGTATGTGATCGGCCAGGGCAAACAAGTCCATGTTTATCAGTAGAAGTGTTGGACCACATAATAGAAAATGTTTCATTATCAACTGAATTACTCTCCATATCTGTCTTCTAATGCATGCTAATGAGCAAGAAAATACACATTTTACAAAATGCTACCTAAAACATTTGTCATTATAGGTACCCTCAAATACAGAGTTGTGCAAATACAACATTTCCTAAATTCATTATCTTGGGCAAATTAAAAGAAAGCATGGGCTTCCTTCATACCCCTTTTCATTCATTAGATTTTACCATATGAACTGATGCATGGTCGATACACAGCGAGAAATCATTATAAGCAGAAGCTCAGTTGATGATTGTGGATATTGTGTGTTTTGAGACCACTGGGACACAATATACCTACGCAAGTCCAAAATAATCGTAAGAACGTAATAGTATATTACTTTTGTAAATTTGCCATTTGTTGTTGTTTGTTGTAACTGCTAAGTTCGGAATCCCATGGACTTGGTGAAATAAATAGTGCACCGCTCACAGGGGCACTCAAAATGGAGGCCTTACTAGGTCAAGCTAGGTTTTATTTACACTGAATGTTCTAGAGCACTTCAATGTTGCCTTCCTATCTCTTCAGAACTCTTGGATACAAAACAGCATTTATTTATCAGTAGGTTAAGTTGTGTTGGTTCAGTCAACCAGGAGTCTCAAGCCAGAATAATTTGAGTCCGTTTATAGAATCATACAATGCTGCTTGATAGGTGTGGTAGTAGTAATTAGGGAAGCAAAGAATGTGTAGTTATGTTCACCAACACTATCTGTTAGAAGCCAGTCAAAATGCAAGATGGTTCTTCCTTTAGCTCTTCTTTGATCACTCAGCTTGCATGTAGATTGGCCCAAATAATTATTTGCTTGACTGGACAGGCCAAGGACTAAATTCAATGAAGCCTGCATTGAGATACTGGAGATTTGAGTTAAAGAGCTATAATTGTTAAGGTAGTCCTTGACTCCATAAATACGTGCACAGTGATCTGTGGTGACATGTTGTGTTGTCCACCTGATCACATCTCCACTCCTATGCCTATAGGGAAGATGGGTACTTAAGTGATATATTAAATTATGGATATATTTTTCTTAATGAGAACCATTTTCAACCCAAGAGGACACAGAACACCATCAAAAGTATGTAACTTGAAGTGAGAGCCAGTGTAGATCCTTGAGTGTGGGGTTCATATTGTTAGTGATCTTTCACCAGGCAGTCTGCTGTGGGATTTCCTTTGCTGCATACCACCGGCCAGTCATGCTAGATGTGAACCTTGTCTACTTTTCTGGGTAATGAAAAATATTGTCTTATGAGCAGGGCATCCAGTAACTGTATGTAGCATGGTTAAGGATAACTGGATACAGGCCAGACCTTGGGGGAATGCCACAAATGTAGAGCAGGGACTGAGAAGCCTACAGGCATGTGAAAGGTTTCGTCTGCTGGGCAGGATGGGGGTACATAAAGCCATTATGGTTCATGGATAGTGCTTGGCTCTGTTCTGCAGAAATAGTAGAATTCTGAATCATTAGCCTGGAGTAGTTGATGGTGGTTGATGTATATAGATGTGGTCTTGAGCCTGCATTGATGCAGCTGTTTCTGTTTCTTTGCCCAGGAATGGAATCTGAGTTAATGTACCTCAAAACATTTTACAAAAGGCAGAATTTGAGAAAGGAGGGAGTGTGCCTGTTCTGGGAGAGGAACTGACTAGAGCAAGGCAGGATTTTAGGGCTTCAGGAGATGAATATGATGCTTAAGCTGTGATGTAAGAGCTAGGTTTCAGATATGCCTTTATGTTTGAAAGATCATCTAGAGTCATTTAGACATATATTGGAAATCTAGTGTTCAGTTGTGTTGCTTGTGATGTTGCACTGGATGTGGCATGTCAAAGGACACATGGGGTTGATAGAGTGGCCTACTACTTTGAAGATTGTTTTGCTTTCGTTGGTAGCTTTAGCATTTGTGTCTCGGTAGGAGATGACCTTGCTAGAGTGATGCCCTGCTCACCTTTGGTTCAGGCTAATTTTAGAACCATGACAATGGAATGTGACTATATGCTCCATGGATTAGGCTTCTACAATTTTACAGGATAAATGATCAATCTTGATGCAGTGAATTTATTTATCTAGTAACATCTATTACACTGTATTAACAATCACAAATCCATGTTGGAAGCAACAGAGAGCTGTATCATTGGAGAAAGGACTCCAGAGCCAATACAAGGTTGTGAGCATCAAGTATGGCATTGCATATTTGAAATACATTACAGTATATGCATTTACAATTGCATTACACATATTTTCACAGTTGTAGGTATAGGAAGATTAGGTGATTTGGCAAGGATCACATGATTTAGGTCAAGGGCCAAACACAGGATGAGAGCTCAAGCCTTCACAGTCAAGGTGGAGAAGTGTGGCTCACTGGTTAGAGGAGGCAGACCCAGACGCTGAGATCAGACCCGGGACCAGGGTTCAATTCCTGATGCGGCAGGGTCTTCAGCACAAAATGTCCACGGACTCTGTAATTCTCGCTTCAGTGCCTACTCGAATCACAGGTTCACACTCTGCAACTCTGAGCAATAGCTTGCTTAATCTCCACTATGGCCCCCCACGGCAGGATGCCTGGCTTTCACATTGGGGATACCCAGTAGGGGCTATCTCACAGGGAAAAACCAGGACGGGTTCCCAATGCAAAGCGCTTTGAGACCTGGCGGTGATACTGCGCTATATAAAAACCCATCCATCCATCCACAGCAAACAAATGATGGACGGAATGCTGACAACGCAAACATTGTCCCCAGTTAAAAGATCTGGGTTAAATCCATTGTTCTTTTGCCTACTATGCCACCCCAGTTTGGACCCAGCAATATGCAAATCAGCCTTGACCCTGTGCCCCATGGGAACAGTCCAGACCGAACTGCCAGGCCAGGCCAGGTCCTCCCCGGAGCAGAAACAAGCATCCTAGGACCGGTTTCAGGGTATGTCACCCTTCTTCAGCCACGCTAGCTTGAATCCAGTGGCACAGTGAGCAAGGGACCCATGTCTGGGCTTACCCATCCCACTTAGGGCGAAGAGTATTACAGCAAACATATGATGGGCGGAATGCAGACAATGCAAACATTCTCCCCCACCCAGTTAGCCCGAAACCAGTCCCAGGATGCTTGTTTCCGGTCCAGGGAAGACATGTCTTGGCAGTTCGGGCTGGTCTGTTTCCATGAGGCACACGGTCAAGACTGATTTGCAAATAGCTGTGTCTGAACTGGGGTGGCAAAGTGAGCTAAAGAATGATGATGGATTCAACCGAGATCTGTGACTGGGGGTGAGTGTTTGAAAAGTTTCAGCACTCCGTCCATCATCTCCTTGTGTTTGCTTTGACAGTCAAGGTGACAGCTCTGCCAGGAGACATCTCATCTCACACTACATGGTATTTGTAAATTATTACACAAGCCCAACAATCAACCCAATACGAGATTGTCATTTGGACAGCTATGCAGCAATGCTATGGCCAGATGGAGAGTCAAGAGTAGCAGAAAGAGAGGATGAGAGGATAAACTATGCCATATTTTCGAATTCTCCCTGGACATGTTGGACCCCTTTCAAATCTATGCACATCAATCTACAGGGCAGGGCTCTAACATGATTTCTAAATGTGAACCATAAAACAAAATTAAACTTGAAATGCATGTGAGACGCAAACAAATGAACTAATTTGCCCTTTAAATTTTTCACTGTCTCTTCTGGCAAGAAGAAGCAACATATCACCTACGTGGGAGATTTTAGTGGTGAAAACACATTTCTTAATTCCCCATTGATTTGTATTGAGACAATGGTCTTTTGGCCAGACATCTCTAAGGTATCAAGACAGATTTGCTAAGGAAGAAACTGTAGCTTTCTCCAGAATAAGAGCTACCTGCAATAAGTTGGAGAATTTGCTATTGGTATGTCCTTTCAGTACCTGGCTTGATGGGGCCACCTAGTGCTTAATTTGAACCAGTGGTTTCTGGTGCTCAGCACCAGCACTTAATTGTCAACACCCATACTTATGACAATTGCTACATGGCGGCGCTGTTTGTTTGATTTAGAGATGAGCAATAGAAGAGTTGTTTATGATTCAATATCCATAAAAAAATTACTAATACCTGACACCCAAGCTATTCTATAGCTATATATAGCTAGAATAGTCTTGATTGTCATACTTGTAGGAGTGCAATGGTTGGTAGTTGTGTTGCTACTGTCATTGTCAGTGCTGGCAGGGGTAATGAGTGTTGCAAGCTGCAGAGTTCTCCTGACGAGGGCCCTGGAAGTAATTATTTTTGTTTTTTTACAAATTAAGCACTAGAGCCACCACCTACAGTTTTCCTTCTCATGCCTCCTTCATAAGGCCTTGTTCAGGTCAGGTCACAGAGATGTAGTGGAAAAGAGTGTCAGCCTTTTCCACTCAAGGTCTCTATCTGAGATATGCTCATCTTGAAATGTTAAAAAGCCTCAGGTTGTTTGCATGATATCTGCTAACAGATGTATCAACGTCTCATTTAGAATTTGTTGGCCCCCTTTCCACTCAATGAGTGCAGCATCCCATCGCTATAAGACAATTCCTAATGATCGGTTGTTTTCCTTCCGACCAGCTGCGATGTATTCGGATGTTCCAGCAAATTTCACCTAACATGAGGAGGATGAGGTTGATTGCAAATGCAACCTCTTTACAGTTGCATTCAGATTGTTATCTGCTGAGATAACCTAAGCATCAATCAATCAATTAATCAGGATTTATAAAGCACAGCTATTCACCCGATAGGGTATCCAGGCGATTGTAGGTCTCGAAGGCTTATTCGAACAGCCAGGTCTTGAGGCATAGACCTACCGAAAATGTATGTTTGCATGTTTGCCATATGTTTTGCAATATGCAGCAAATTCTTTGCAAAAATTCTAGTATTCTGTTTGCTAGCCTCCTGCAGGGTTCCTGTCTGTCTTACTTTGACTTACATTCTGGCTGCATGCTGCAACATGCCTGTTTCTCCCAGGTGCTCTGGTGCATGGGTTCCACAAGGACATCTCCTTGTATCTCATAGCGCAGGGCCCTCCAACTGATGACATTACCATTAAAGTGTTTGTTGTTCATGAAGGCCTGCTGTATGTCTTCAGCAGACAGAACATAATCCCACATATGCACATCTCCCATCTCACCCACAAATGACTGCCTAGCATCAAATAAACCACCAAATGAATCTTGCTCTTGTCCAAGTATAAATTTAAAGGGTCCTTCAATGGTGTGCCCTTTTGACATAACTTGCCTGACCAATGGTTCTCCATTAAGCCAGAATTGTGTCACCCCTGATGAGGAATCCCATGTGCCACACAGATGCTTCCTCTCATGGGCATTTCTCAGGCCTCTGAAAAGCCTAAATTGACCCCCAACATACACAGAATATGGATCAGCAGAAAGATGATCATAATAAAGTATGAGATTATTGAACTCAGTGGAGCTGCTCACAGAAAGCAGTGCAAAGGAGCGATTGAGCTCTGTGAATGCACGAACGCAGACGGTGAAACTCTTCAGCGGGGTGCCCAGTTCTGGCTGTAGTATCACATAGTCAGTGACTGATTCTTTTGGGAAAAGGAATAGCATGCCATTCAGGTCTGTGGGAGAAAAAGGAGATAAGATTTTTCTAAAGTTTCTTGTTGTTAAAAGGAATATGGTAGACTATACTAAACATTAGAACACACTGTGATTATCTCTTATCAACTGCTTAGACTACTTTGAGGATCTCTGGAGACCATGGGTTAGTAGACTAGCCTGGGGTGGAGGGTCAAAGTGGCAGACGAGGAGTGGAAGACGTTGTGTGAGGAATTGGGGGTACAGGCGGAGTCACAGGGAAGACAAGAAATTAAAGATAGTAAGATGGTGGAAGAGTGTGGATTTCTGGAAGTGAAAGATGTCAAGCAGGAGTGTGAAGGATGAAAAGAATGAAATATGACAAGACCAGAACAAGGGGCACAGAAAGGGACAGAATTTTATACAAACATAGTGGATCATGAAGCTACAGGGGCAAGTGGCATTAAAGATGGGGTCAGTGGGATACGTCAATGTGACACTGGTGCAAGGGAGAAGAGGAAGGGAAGGAGGGACAATGGAATGGAAAAAAGACATCATCAAAGGAGGTAGTTGAAGGAACAAGAGAAGGGACATAAGTAAATAGGCATATATATTCTTTCTGTGTTTTACAAGGTATTGAATGTCACAATTTAACCTGCTCAGACCTCTTTGAGATGGTTTAAACATAAAGTAATTATATTCTGTTGAATTTAGAAAACAAAGGCTATTAAAGCTAATGTAGTGAGATATATATATATATATATATATATATATATATATATATATATATATATATATATATATATATATATATATATATATATATATTTCTTAGATTCCTCTCGTCTCTTTGCTTCGACAGCAGTCACGGCACCACAACAGCAATTTCAAGTAAGTTATTTTTTTTATAACACCATGTGCAAAGTGCAAAAAGGACGGCCTACGCGTTTCGACTACACTTAGTCTTCAACTGGACCATAGAGTCCTGGCTGTCTAGATTGTTTATAAAGTGCTCCTGTGCTTGTACCCTCATTTGTTTCCATGATAAGTTAAAACCACTAGACTACCAACCTTGTTCACATTTTAGGCTACTTATAGTCGCCATTATTTACATCTCTTTATCTTTTACACATTTTCATTTTTACATTTTTTATATATATATATATATATACCGTAAAGTACTATTTTTTACGTGTAAATGCATTGATAAAATGCAAAAATGCCACAAACATGATTCAATTTAGTAAAAACTAAGGAAGATGTTAAACTGTACATTGTCATAAATTTTGTTATGTGAAATAGCCTGCCCAATGTTCAATCACATAATATGAGATTTTGAGATCATGACAGTCTCTAGAGTCCGATTTCATGTCTTTCATTTTATTAATCGTGTAACTCCACAGAAATCCTCTTGGCAGATATTACAGTAAAGTACTATATATATATATATATATCCTTTCCAAAGTGGCCCACTTTCAGGCTCCCGGACGCTCTGTGGCGGTGCGGCAAAGGTACGGCAGAGCCCAGCCAAGAAACAATTGCACTTTCTTTTCCCCGTAGGACATTCCATTCGCACTCCCAGAGAAATATAGCGATGTCCAAACCAATTAATGTAGTTCAGTTCTTTTTAATAACAGCCAAGCCAGCAGCACAACTCTACGAGTTGGCGGGGAGCGGGTCAAAGGTATGAGAGGAGGGTTTAAGTCTAATGAAGATGTTGAGGACTTCTCGCATGGTAACTGGGCTAAAGTAAAGCCAGGATGTGTTCTTTTTTAGCTGTAGGCTGGTGAGAAAATGTTCCAGGGGGCGACGGTGTGCAGGAGAGGAACGGAGTATTGAGGGGGTGAAGGTGTAAAAGGACACTTGGATGGGAGGACATAGGGGTGAAGAGCTCTGTGGTGGGGGAGTTAGAGCAAAGGATAGATCAATCCTGGCAATTTTCTCAGAAAAGAAGTTTGCAATTTCTTCACATCTTTCGGTAGTGGCGATCAGTTTGGGTGCACAGAAGAAGTTTGATTTTTGATAATGCTGAATAGTTCCCTAGGTCTATTCTTAGCTCGGTCTAGTTGAGCGCAAAAGAAGGAGACTGTATCATTAAGGATGTGTTTTTTGTAATTACCCCTAGCAGTTCTGAGGAGGGCAAGATTTGGAGGGGAAGGATGTTGTCTCCATGTGCGTTCAGTCATCCTGAGCGTGCGTCTCTCATTGTTGAGATCAACATTAAACCAAGATTTGGCGGGGATGTTTCTTTGTGATTTTAATTTAGCTGGGGCAATTTGGTCAAGGACCTCAATGATGGCTTTGTTGTAGTGTTCAGTCAGATCGTTAGCATTTTGTGAGGGAGGTGGAAGTTGAAGTTTTCCTTTGATTTTAGTCTCCAGTTCACCAGGAGGAAAAGGTGAAGATTTCTGGTTAAATTCTTATGGTTGATGTTTTTGGAAGAGGGAGGTGCCGCGTAGTTGATCGTGAAGACCCTTGCAGACTCACTCAGACACACACACAATCACTCACTTACCCACTCAAAGACTCACACACCCACTCACAGACCTACTTAGGCACCCATGCACAGAACCAATCAGACAGTAATACTCTTACTCACAGATCCACTCAGAGACTAGCAAACGCAGTTACTCATGCACCTACTCACAGACCCATACAGCTACTCACATCCACAAAACCAGATACACACCCACTCACAGACCCATACAGCTACTCACACACCCACTCACTGACTTATACAGACACTCACATACACACTTTCAAAGGTTACAGGTTACAGTTAGGAAATAGTTAAGAATTAACATTACAGATCCTTACAAATTCACTGAAAAAAACAAAGGGTACAAGGAAGTTATGGTTAAGAAATAACATTTAAAAAACAGAAATTCACTGAAAAAACTAAAGTTAGAGGGACGTTATAGGTATGAAATACAATTAAAAAAACCTTAGCAATTCACTGAATAAACCAAAGGTTACCAGGACGTTGAAGTTAGGCTTAGATTTCACTCGCACAAAACCAGTGAAGTGCAGCAGTTATAGTTGCCTGAGCTAACTATAATTTACACCCCCGTAATCCACTGCTTATGACCTCACATATTACTGAGCCCAGTCAGAGTTCACAGAGTTTTACTCTGCGGAACTCCGCGAAGTGCCAGAAAAACTCTGCCACGCTCCACAGAGTTCTGCCAGCGGCAGAGTCTGTTAAGTTGTGCTGCTCTCACTGATTTTCAGTGCCAAGAGTTTGTCTTACGTTGTAAAATCAATGTGAACTTAAAATTGAGGAGGGTTAATAGTGCAGAATGTCTCTTGATTGCTAGCTTCACTTGGCGGGTAACTTTTCTTTGAGAAATGCTGAATATATGTTTTAAAGACACAATAACTATTTGTGAACGAAGTTTTTAGTTTCAGAAACTTACTGATGCAAGTGCACACTGAGTAACAGAGCAATGTATGCTCTTGGAGAACCATGTATGTAATTATATATCAAGTGTGAAATCTAGACCTATTCAATCACCCATGCACTACACTTACACTCTTTCATTCACACAGGCACTAATTATGTACTCACTAAACTACGCAATCAAAACCCATGCTTTCATCCAATCACCCAGATAGTAGCAATATAGTCATGTGAATACACAGGCACTAATTATTGAGATATGGAACCACCATTGCAGTTCCTACATACTCAGGGAATCATGCAGGCCCTACCTATATTCTAAGTGAATCACCTAAACTTTATCTATGCACTAATCCAATCATCCAGGGAGTAATGTTGTACTCAAACAGAAACACATGTATTTACAAGTTTTAGTAAGGAATATGTACTCTTTTAGAACCATCTGGTGAATTATATATGTAACCTGTCACACACATGTACTCAGAAGAATTGGAGAGCTATGTGCTTTAATACAGATTATTGTGCAGATTTTTATATGCAGTGTTTCTCAAAATTTTAATCTGACACATCTAAGTAGAAAAGTATTAAAACACTAAATGTACCAGTGGCGCAGTGGTAGGGGGGCACAAAAACAGCTCCTGTGTTATGTTTTGGGATTTACAGTATTGAGACACTGTATGTACTTTTACACTTTGGTTGATGTTTATTTTAAAATAAAGTACATAGGGGATAAACTGGTCTTTTAGTGTGTATAAGTGAGAACTGAGATATGGTGCAGCTGTGTTTTAGGCGAGGGTACTATAATATTAAAAGGTAACTAATACATTATGTTTTGTGTTTTGATTTGAGTTTTGTACATTGAAGTAAGTGCTTGGAGTTATGTAGGTAGGTTAATTTGTAGATTTACAACTGCAACATAACATAAAAACTGTATTTGTATTATGTGTAAGCCAGTAATAAAGTAGTTGGTACATTGGCTAGAAAAAAAAATTCAAATAGTTTTTTTTTTTACAGAACAATATCTGCATAATTACAGACAGAATCCCTACAAAAGCTCAGAGAAAAAGGGAACAGAGCAACTACAGTATCTATGCAGAACTAAGACTCAAATTGCGATTGGTAAGAGGACACAGGTAATTCTTCAAAAATATATGTGGACATTTCCAAAGACGATGATATAATGAAAATAAAATTAAAACTTTGAGAATGATCAACAATGGACAAAAATCCATATAACATGAACAGGGAAAAATGTAACAAAGATAGACACACCGTAACCAGGTGATAGAAGCACTTTATGGAATTCAGAGCCAGGATGTTTCGTATTAGAGTAGTTATAAATCTAATGAGAAATATGAAGCAGTTTAGAAGAAGGAGACATGCACTGAAACAGACAGAACAAGTTGAGAGAATAGTTGATAAGGCCTTTGCTTTGAAGGTGAGGGGTTTTAGTATGATTTTAAATAGAATGAACTTTATTGCCAAAAGCGTGTTGTGCATGAGGAGACAAAAACAGAAAAAAGATTAGTGAATAGAAGTAACTTTGTACAGTTTTTAGTGGAGAACGCATACATACTTCTAGTACAGAATCTTTCTTTAAAAAAGAAAGCTAACTCCAGGATAATAGATAAGTTCATGCTATTGATTACAGAGGATGATATTATGAAATGAAGAATGACACTCCTATAGCAAAAGAGGTGATGGTACCTACAAATATAGAACAAGTTATTGGAGAACAGGTGCAAGGAAGGCAGAGTCAGGCGCCTGTATAGAAATAGAATTGCATTAGTGTTTGTAGTATTTGTTAAGTTTTATATAGCACAGGCTAGACCTGGGGGATAGCAGAGCGCTTTACATGTGCGAAAAACAAGATTACAGGAGATGCTCAAAAAGCACAGTAGGAAACAATAAATAAAAGCAAACTTTCCAATGAGGTCTAATAAACAGAGCCATAGCAAGAGCAGATACATTTACATGCATTTTACATAGAATAGGGGAGATAGAAGGGGGAGAGGTGAGGGGAGGGAGTTTTTCTGGGAGGAGAGGATGATTTCAGTTTTCTTGGGAGTGAGTTTGAGTTGGTTGGAGTGGAACCAGTGTTGGATCTTTTTACGGTATGGTTAAGGTGAAGTACATCAGTGTGGGACCTAATCTTATAGTACAGTTGTGTGTCGTTGGCATAGAGGTGGTAGTTGATTCCTGCTCTTTTCAGGATGCGGGTAAGAGGTCCCATAAAGAGGTTAAAGAGTGAAGGGGAGAGAATAGAACCTTGGGGGATGCCTAGGGAAACCAGAGAGGGGTTGGATAGACAGTCGTTCATTTTGACTTGTTGTGTTCTGTGTTGGAAAAATGAGGTGAACCATTTAAGGACATGACCGTTAAGGTCAAAGCGGGACTTGAGTGAGTTGAGAAGGGAGTTGTGGTGACTGTATCAAAGACAGCCAATAAGTCGAGGAGAATGAGTAGGCAGGATTCACCGTTGTCAAGGGAAGCGCGAATGTCGTTGATTATATTTAGCATGGAAGTTTCCATGTTGCAGCCTTTTCTGAAGCCGGATTGCAAGGGGTCAAGAAGGTTGAAGTTGTTAATGTGTTTATCTAATTGAAACAGAGCACATTTTTCCAGGGCAGGTTAGAGATAGGGCGGAGGTTGTTCAGGTCATTAGGGTCTGAGGTGGGATTTTTAGAGATAGGAGTGATTTGACCAAGTTGAAGAGAGTCCGGGACACAACCTGTGGAGAAGGAGGAGTTGATGGTGTTGGTCCAGTAAGGGGCAATGATGTGGTGAGCTTCTGGATAAGACTGGAGGGGATAGGGTCTTTGGTGTGTGAGGACGGTTTAAGTTTGGTTATGATGTTAGGGACTTCGAGTTCAGTCACGGGGTGGAAATTAGACACTGATGCATAGTTTTTTAGTTGCTGAGGGGTAAGGCTGGGATCTGGAGTGGTAGTAGTGAGGGGGGGAATGGAAGGGTAAGGAGACAGAGTCACTACGGGAGGATCGATCAGTGTATTGTCAGCATCGAGAGGGGAATTGGGTGTGATCTTAGATGGAAGGAGTGCTCGATTTTTGCAGTTTTATCTGAGAAGAAGGTGGCAATTTCTTCACATTAATTTGTTGAGGTGGTAAGTTTAGGGGGGCTGTAGATATTTGGTAGAAAACAATTTTAAATAGTTCTCTGGGTCTTTTTTTGCCTGATCAAGTTGTATTTGGAAAAAGGAGGCCTTTTCCTTGAAGATGTGTTTTTTATAGGATGATCTAGCAGCTCTGAGACAGGCAAGGTGGGCGGCGGACGGGTGTTGTCCGCAAGATCTTTCAATCAGTCTAAGTGAAAGCCTTTCGTCATTAAGATCAGAGTTAAGGGAGGAGGAGCCGAGCCGGTGACCAAGACGGCCGCCTGACGATCGGCTCCGGCTGACCCAGCTCCACTGGCCTACTATCCTGCCTGTAATCCTGTCCCCAGCCTAGTGCAATAGGCGGGGGAAGCCTAGCGGTGACCGGAGCGACCCTCCCGAGCATCCTGTGAGCCCCTGGGACTGCGCAGCGCCGCCTGAAGTTTTGCGGCTTGCGCATCACAGAAGCCGGGGACTCGAGTGGCCTGGCCCCCCGACCGGAGTGGAACAACATCGGCCGCTGGGACGGCCTTTTGCGGGCCCGGTCGGCGGTCGGGGGGTCGGCCGGTGTTTAGCCCCAGGGGTATATTTTGGCATCGCGGGACCCCCTCTGGACAGGGGGGGGTCCCGAACAACAGGGGGGGCCGAGATCTGCCCCCTTGGGGGCCCCGAAGACCAGTTCAAAACCAGAGCCTTGCTTTCGAATTGTGCAGACTGGAGAGAGGCTCTGAGGCTAGGAGTAGGCCTCCCCGGTGTTGTTGATCTGCCGGTGTTGTGGTCTGGCGGAGACGTGGGACAGGGGGGCCCACCCCGGGCTGTGGATTGGCACGGGTACAACGCGGACTGTTTGATCTACCCTGCTGGGCACCCCTTCTGTTCCTCGCAGTGGTGTTGTAGTTCTATGTAGGACCCTAATTCGGTATTCCTGATTTATACCCTTGTGTGGTTATAATAAATAATATCCTCATAAAGGCATAGGAATCAAATACATATTAGTCGTAGCCCAGGCCGTCCACATTAAGCAAGGCTACTTCCCCGGATCCTAGAGAGTACCCTCCCGAACATCCTGTGAGCCCCCGGGACTGCGCAGCGCCGCCTGAAGTTTTGCGGCTTGCGCATCACAGAAGCCGGGGACTTGAGTGGCCTGGCCCCCCGACCGGAGTGGAACAACATCGGCCGCTGGGACGGCCTTTTGCGGGCCCGGTCGGCGGTCAGGGGGTCGGCCGGTGTTTAGCCCCAGGGGTATATTTTGGCATCGCGGGACCCCCACTGGACAGGGGGGGGTCCCGAACAACAGCGGGGGCCGAGATCTGCCCCCTTGGGGGCCCCGAAGACCAGTTCAAAACCAGAGCCTTGCTTTCGAATTGCGCAGACTGGAGAGAGGCTCTGAGGCTTGGAGTAGGCCTCCCCGGTGTTGTTGATCTGCCAGTGTTGTGGTCTGGCGGAGACGTGGGACGGGGGGCCCACCCCCGGCTGCAGATTGGCACGGGTACAACGCGGACTGTTTGATCTACCCTGCTGGGCACCCCTTCTGTTCCTCGCAGTGGTGTTGTAGTTCTATGTAGGACCCTAATTCGGTATTCCTGATTTATGCCCTTGTGTGGTTATAATAAATAATATCCTCATAAAGGCATAGGAATCAACTACATATTAGTCGTAGCCCAGGCCGTCCACATTAAGCAAGGCTACTTCCCCGGACCCTAGAGAGTACAACGAGTTCTCTAAACAAACCAAACCTCCAGCAACCTGGGAATTCCCCATGGCTTTTGTTTTTTGATTTGTCATAGAACTCCTGTGAGCACTGCAAGAACGGCCAGTTCTTGGTGACATCTTGATTGACGTCTTATGTCCCACCTTACGGCAAACCCGGCACCTTTCAGGTATAAATATACCAACGTTGCCTTAAGCAAACACACGGTGGTGGTTTTGGAGCAGAGCGGCTATCTACTTGCCCGAGAGCCCAGCTGATGCGAGAGCCCACGGACGCCGCCCCTCCTTTTTGACGCACTGAGAGAGACGCTGTCTTTTCTCCTGTCGAGAAATCCAGCTCCGGTGTTCTCAGCCGCCTTCGCGGGCTGCTGGGATATCGAGTCCTGAAAGAGAGATACCAGACCTCCTGCTTTCTACTACCAAGGTACGGAGCTGACTAAACCCTTAAAGAGAATTCTTGATTCAGATTCTTGGCAAAACCAACTTAACTTAAACTGCTACTTACTTACTCCTTCCCACGTATTAGGCTTAGGTCAGGTACACCGGGGTAGGCGTATTTAGAAGCACCAGTTGAGTACGTTAGTCAATGTATATATGTATGTATATATTTTATCAATTTTAAAGTATCTTATGACAGTATTATTTCATAATACTCCCTTTACTGTACGCACTTTACTTTATATTAAGTATTGCAATTATGGCAATTCATTTCTCTTGCATGAGAAAGAAGACTGTTCAATAAATAACACCTTTTATTGAAAACGCCCGTCTCTCTTTTCTCTGCACTCTGGTGAAACTAAGTATACACGATTGACTAGGTGAAATAGCTGTCTATTGTTTTCACACGACTCTAGAGAAACACTCTTATTCTGAAGGAGCAAAGTTGTCATGTTTTATGGTTGTCAGAAGCTAATCCCTTCTTGTCTATCCAGGGAGGTTAAACTCCTCCTCGTTTATTCGAGAAAGTTTCTAGTGACCTCTGAGCTAGCTGGCAAACCTTAAGTCTAATATAGTCAGTAGAGACCTAGATGACCTCAGTCCTACGTCTACACTGCTGTTTATATTATTCTAATGCGCGGAGCCTATTGGGAATATAGGGCCAGATGTAGGTAGCGCTTTACCGATCGGAATCGGCCGAAAATACCGATTTTCGGCCGTTTCCGATCGGTAAAGGGCTAGGGAGATGTAGGTGCACATATTCGGTAATTTTACCGAATCGTTATTATTACCGAATCGGTAATAAGTACCGAATCGGTAATAAGTACCGAATCGGTAATATTTACAGATTCGGTAATATTTACCGATTCGGTAAAATTACCGAAAATGCTATGTGGGTAGCCAATTGTCCATTGGCACATGGCTTACAGAATCGGTATTTTACCATGGAATACAAATCCATGGTAAAATACCGATTCCTGTGTACATGCACATCTGTGCATGTACACATGTGCCATGTGACAGACTGACGTGCCCTTAGGGCATGTCTGTGTGCCACATTGCACACATGCCCGTTTTGGGGGTGCTAGAGGGTGTCAAAGTGACACCCCCTGCACCCTTGTGAATTCATTAATTACCGATTCGGTAAGTACCGAATCGGTAATGCCTAATCATTCCTATGGGCTTCAAAGCCTATAGGAATGAATGGGCATTACCGATTCGGTATTTACCGAATCGGTAATTAATGAATTGTTAAGGATTCGGTAACGAATCCAGATGTTGGGACCTACATCCCATTTACCGATTTTGAAATACCGAATCGGTAGAATTCGGTATTTCAAAATCGGTAAATGGGATTTACCTACATCGGGCCCATAGGAACTACACTACAGTGGCGTGGGCCCCGTATGAGGGGAGTGGGACACCGTTTGCAGAATTTGATGACTGGGGGGCCCAGACCTCTCGGAGCTTCGCATTTTGGCTGCTGGAGGTGGTGCAGTCTTGAGGGGTCGGCTGCCGGCCTGTCCTTAGCGCTTCATAGCGTGGGACCAGCGCTGGCATTGGGTGGCATCTGGCCTGGCACCCTTGATCCCCGAAGTGGGGGGGGCCCCCATGTGAAGGGAGTGGGGCCCTGCCTGAAGAACCTGCCGGCTGGGGTGCCCGGGCCCATTGGGGTTCCTGTATTTTAGCTGCTGGATTTGGCGCAGTTTTGGCTGGACGGCCGTCTATGTTTGCACTATGTTCTGCAGTGATCTTGGCTGGTGGGTTGCCCGGACACTGAGTTCTTAACCGTTGAGGGGGTGTATTTTTGCCTCGGCCGTGGTTGTCTCATCCAGCTGCGCCGATTGTTGGAGCTGCTGTAATGGCTACAAAGACGGACCCCGAGCGGCAGGGCCCCACCAGGGGTGGCTGGCAGGTCCAGTCTAACAAGCTTGACAGGTACACCATCCCTAAGGGCTCGCCGGCTGAACTTAAGAGGGGCCCGAGTGGCGGTGCTGGTGACAATCCTGCAGCAGAGGAGCCTACATTGGCAGACTTGATGGCGGCCATCATTGGGGTCCGTACGTCCTTTGGGCAGCAGATGGAGACTTTGGATGCCAAGCTCGACACCGTGTCGATTGAGATGGGGCTGATCAGGGCCGATCTATCGAAAGCCAATGAGAAGGTCAAGTCGCTGAAGCTTAAGATGACTAGCCTTGTTGAAGACGTGAGCCAGCTCCAGCGGGAGGTGAGTGATCTTAGATCCTCGAGGGAGACTATGGATCGGCGGCTGAACGAATACGAAGGTCGGGCTCGACGCAATAATGTCCGCTTTCTTGGCGTTCCGGAGAAGGCGGAGGGGCAGGCCATGGACCTCTTCGTGGAGAACCTTATCCTCGACCAACTTAAGCCAAAGGGGCTTAGCAAGTTCTTCATGGTGGAAAGAGCCCACCGAGTGCCGGGCGGCAGGCCCCGAGTCAGGGCGTCTCCTCGGCCGATAATTGCCCGAATGCTAAATTTCCGCGACCGGGACGCTATCCTGCAGGCAGCCCGTTTGGCGGACCCCTGAAATTTGAAAACGCGACGATCTTGTTCTTTCCGGATTTCACTCAGGCGGTCCAGAAGCAACGACAGAGGTTCATCGCGATTAAAAAGACGTTGAGAGACAAGGGCATCCGATATGCAATGATGTTTCCGGCCCGCCTTCGTGTGGAACTCGATGGGAAGGCCTGGTTCTTTGACAATCTTGAGGTGGTGGCGGACTTGCTGGACACACTTCAGCGTCCGGACCAGGAGGCTGCTGATCGAACAAAAGCTGAGGAACAATGATGTGGTTGAGTGGAGCTTAGCATGGGGTGGTGGATAGTTGCGGGGAGTGGGTTTCTTCGGGATGCAGGCTTGGAATTTGGGCGGAATTTGCGTTAGTGATTTTGTGCAGAAATTATGATGTCCCATTATATTTTGGGCTGGTGGGACGGGGGGTGGGTGGGTTGGTCTGTAGGCCCTCCTCTGTGTTCTATTTTTAGATTCTTAGTTATTTGGGGGTGACAGGCACACTGCTAGTTGGGGATGAGCGCAAGCTTTATGCAGGGGTGCAGGGTGGGGGGTAGGGGAAGTGACGTAGGGGTTTGTTATTGTATTTTTGTATGTTTTCCTTTTTTGCACTGGGCGCCTTGGCACTACAATGTTTGCTATTATTTTTTTAATGTCCTCCGTTAAAGGGGCAGTGGGGATCTCCACACTGAGCTGGAATGTGTATGGTTTAGGGGATAAGATCAAGAGGGGTATGGTGGGCCAATTAATCTGTAGGCATTCCCCAGATGTGGTGTTGTTGCAGGAAACTCACCTTATGGGTAAGCGATGCATGGCACTCCACAGAGGGGGCTATAAGTTGGTGGCACACGCTGGTTTCACGACTGGGTCTCGAGGGGTTGGGATTTTGATTAAGAATGCCTTCCCTCTCGCCATACAGGCTACATGGATCGACAACAGGGGGAGGTATGTTGGTGTCTCATTTGTGGGAGGGGAGGAGCGTAACTTTTTTGTCTGTTTATGTCCCCCCGGCCCTTTAGTTGGACACATTTCACGATCTTGGCAAAATTTTTCTGTCCCTACCGGTCGGATTGTTAGTTGTCGGTGGGGATTTCAATGCTGTGATGGATGGAATGGTTGAGCGTTGCCCGGCTCGCGAGTTGTTGTCTTCCCAAAAGTGGCTGGCTGATTTTGTGGGCACCACGGGCCTGGTGGATGGCTGGAGGCTCAAACACCCTGAGGAGACGCAATATACGCACATATCGGCGGTGCATTAATCCTTTTCGAGAATAGATTATGTTCTGGTTACTGCGGCTCAGGCCGCGTGGGTCCGGGAGGTGCAGCATCTGGCCAGAGGAGTCTCGGATCACTCACCTGTTTGGCTCAGTCTTGAATTTGGCGGGCGTGATGTGGCCCGGGTTGCGCCTATAAGCGCTTGGAGGTTCCGGGACCCGGGGGCTAAGAAGGAGATAGTGCGGGTGGTGGACAGGTGTTTCAGGGGAACGTTGACTCGGTGGCCTCCGCATGCTCCCTATGGGAGGCTTTTAGAACTGTCCTTAGTGGGTAGTTGCTTTCTTTTATATCGATGAAGAAAAAGGAGGGGCGAGCCAAGGTTGACAGGGTAGAATCGGATCTGCTTGCGCTGGAGCGGGAGGTGTTGCATGCTTCCACGCCGGAGGGGTTGCACCGTTTGAAACTCCTTAAAGATGAATACAGGAGTTTGGCCCGTGATAATGCCAGATCACAGCTGTTCGATACCCAGAGTAGAATATATGAGCATGGAGATAAGGTGGGAAAGTTGATAGCTTGGTTGGAGACGGGGGACTGGGCGTCGTGGTTGGTCCCGGTGCTGCAGTCCCCTGGGTCTGAAAGGGTCACGGACCCGCAAGAAATTGTGGATGCCTTTGCCAATTATTATGAGAAGGTCTACGCAGCTGAGTGTCAGTATTCAGAGGCCAAGAATGCGGATATGATTAGGGACATTCCGATGCCTACTCTATCGGATGAAGATAGGGCTTTTCTTGATTCTCCCCTCACTAACGATGAGGTAGCGCAGGCATTTAGGGGGGTTCGTTCCGGTAAAGCGTCGGCCCCGAATGGGCTTCCCAATTGAACTTTATAAAGTCAATGCGAACAAGCTGGCTCCCTTTCTGAAGGGTATGTTTGTGGAAAGTAGAGAGAGAGGTCGGCTTCCATATGATCAGCCCGTGGCTAATATTATAGTCCTCCACAAGGAAGGTAAGCCGAGGACCGAATGTTTATCCTATAGGCCGATTTCTTTGTTAAATGCCGAACCTAAAATCTTGGCGAAACTGTTGGCGAACCGCCTGGTCAAGGTGATTACAACACTGGTGCATCCAGACCAATCAGGCTTTATGCCCCGCCGGAGCATGGCTCTAAATTTGCGTAGATTGCATGGGGTTATTGGTGGTGCTTCGAAGATACACGAGCCGACAGTACTGCTCTCTCTGGATGCCACTATGGCCTTCGACAGGGTGGAGTGGCCTTATATTTTTGCTGCTCTTGGTAAGCTGGGGGTGGGCCCGGAGTTTGTCTCTTGGGTTCGCCTCCTGTATTCTGGCCCTCTGGCCCGAGTAGTCGTTAATAACCACAGGTCGGCAGACTTCGCGCTGAGGAGAGGCACCAGACAGGGCTGTCCTCTTTCCCCGCTGCTCTTTGCATTGGCGCTCGAGCCGCTTGCGGCCTGGGTTCGGTGGGATAGGTCAATTAGGGGACTCCGATGGACGCCAGACTGGGAGGACAAGATATCTCTTTATGCAGATGATATTCTTTTGTACCTGACCTCTCCCCGAGCATCGCTTATGGCATTTTTGGATATACTGGAGGTGTTCAGTAGGTATTCAGGTTTTGCTATTAATTGGACGAAGTCGGTCTTGTTCGTGTTGAGCGGCGACCCCCCGGTGGTCCCCCTGCGTTTCCCGGTTAAATTGGAAGTGGTGGGCTTTAAATACTTAGGCATTTTTATATTCTTGGACCCCCGGAGTAGATATTCCAACAATTTGCTACCTTCGTTAGTTCGGCTACGGCGAGATGTTGATCGCTGGAAGGCACTTCCCCTTTCCCTTCTTGGCCGAGCCGTTTTGTTTAAGATGATGGCTCTCCCTCGTTTTCTTTATGCGCTCCAGAATTCTAAGGACCCGGTTCCGCCGTCGTATTTTAGAGAGGTCGAGTCTCTCCAGAGGCAACTTCTCTGGGAGGGGAGGCCCCATATTGCATTTGCGTAATTGACACTACCTTGGTATGATGGCGGGATCGGTTAACCCAACATCAGGAAGTATTACTGGGCGACACAGCTGGCTGCGGTTAACCAGGCTATTTATGGTTCTCCACTGGACCCCGGCTATATTATGGACCGCGGTCAGGCTCCTGGAGGGGACTTTACAAGGGCACTGTATGCTAGGCGGGGGCGCTTTCCGATGGTGGGACCGGCAGCAGTGGCTGTTGGGGTCTGGCATGGGGCGAACCGCTCCCTGGGGTGGGAGGGGAAGATCACGTTGGCAACTCCCCTCTGGAACTCAGAACGGTTGGGCAGCCTATGGAAATCTAAGGGATTCGACAGGTGGGACCTCATTGGGATCTCCCGAGTCGGGGATCTATGGGGGAAGGATGGTATCCTCCCATTTGAGACCTTGCAGGTACGGTATCAGATGTACGGGAGCGAGAGGTTTCGGTATCTTCAGGTCAGGCATGCGCTGCTAGCTAACATTCCCCTCGGCGTGACGCCCCCGGAGGCCTCCCCGTTGGAGGATCGGGTGCTGGATGGTCACCTCCCGACGAAAACAATTTCTTTGATTGATAAGAAGCTAGTTAACCATGCGGAGGATCCCTTAGTGGCCCTGAGAGATCAGTGGATAGCGGATGGTTTACTTCTTGATGATGAGGACTGGAGGGAGGCAGTGGCCTCTCCGCGGGTCGTTGCCATTCAGATGAGGCTTCGGCTGGTTCAACTAAAGATTCTCCATCGCTACTACGTGACTGGCCCCCGGTTGGTGCGAATGGGTTTGGCGTTGAGTGGAGATTGCAGGAGAGGGTGTGGTGAGCTGGGAACGTTTTTTCATGTATTGTGGGAATGTGCTTTCGTTCAGGGGTATTGGTCGGCTATCCATGCCAAGGTGAAGGAGGTGTGGGGAGTGGGGTTTGAGCTGGAGGCTCGGCGTTGTATCCTGAATGTTTGGGACCCGACTGATCTCACGTCTCATGGAAAGGTGTTGGCTACATTGGATTGTAGTATAGTATTGCAAAGCGTAATAAAGCTCAGCTGTGGGGGCGGCTCAGCCACCGACGGTCGGGAAATGGATGTATGTGGCAAGGGGTAGACCCAAGAAATGGGGGAAGATATGGGGGCCCTGGAATGCATACAGGGGTGACAAATGTACTCCTCCGGTGGCATCGGAGGATCCGGAGGTGCTGGATGGTCCCTGATCCCGAATACTTTTATTACTGTTGATTATGATGACCTAGGAGGATGTGAACAGATTTATTGTGCAGAACGGCGTTTCAGTGCATTTAATGTAAGTGTATTATTTTATATGTGGTTAATAAAAAGAATTACAAAAAAAAAGATCAGAGTTAAACCAAGTTTGAGGTGGAATGGTTTGTTGTTTTTTTAGTTCAGGAGGGGCTAGCAGGTCTATGACCTCACTGGTGGTCTTGTTGAAGAGTTCGGTGAGCTCATTAGCATCTTGGGAGAGAGGGGTTAGAAGAAGTTGAGCTTCTAGTTTAGACTCCAGTTCGCCAGGGGTGATTTGGTTGAGATTTCTGGTCCATTTCAAGGATGCATGATATTTATTAGGAAGGGGAAGGGAGCGGATTCGATCTTGAAAAGGATGAGGTGATGGTCAGACCAGTCAATGGGAAGGATGCTGGAGATGGTAGCCAGGTCATTATTGGATATGATGGCTTTGAGAGTAGCAACTTTGGTGTGGGTGGGCGAGTGACAACCGTGAACAAGACCATTGATTTCTAGAAGATTGAAGAGATGGGTGACTGTGGGGTCAGCAGTATTGTTCCAGTGGATGTTAAAGTCTTCAAGGAAGATGTTTTTTAAAGTTGGAGAGAGAGGATTGTGAAAGAAGGTCGGATAGTTCCTCAGCGAAGTGTGGTAATTTAGTAATAATTAGATTAAGCATTAGCAGAAGACATCTCGTGTTCAGAGACTATCTTGTCCGTTTACGGAATCCATTTTGTATTTCTGTCGGCCATTTTGGCTGCCATGTGCTTGGTCCTACCTTCCTGTCCACTGCTCTTAAAATCAGCCTGGAGACAAGATATCTTTATCCTCCTCTGCTTTGCACATTCTCAGTACAGTCTGCAACTGTTGCTAATTTGTAACTGTCAAGATGTGTCCACCAGAATTGGCTAACAGATAGCCCTTCCCACTTGTTGCTAGCACACTCTCTGAATGACCTTATATGTATTGTAACCAACACTCTGTGCCTTGTACCGCCTTCATTTGAGCCCCTGTGTGGGTATAAAAGAACCAAGTTCCTTCTAGTCAGTGTGCTACCTCATACTTTACCGAAGGGTGCTGTGTGAATGTAGTTCCACCTCATGAGGTTTCATAAACTCTGTCTTTTCTATTCCAGTTTCTGTGCCAACTTCTTACTATTGGTCTAAAGGTCTCTATGCAGAGAAGGGTGAATCCCTTGCACTAGTAGGCCTGGCTGAGGCTTGCTACCACAGAAGGAAAGTGGATCACCCGGAGGGTGGTAAATGTTATGTAGGCGAATTGGGGGGAACCCTGAATAATGAGTTCGGCGCCAAGGTATTCGAAGGTTAGGTGTTCTGCGTTTTTAATTAATTTATTGATATCATTTATAAAGCGCGCTGTTACCAACCGGTGTCCTGGCGCTGAAATGATAGCTCCCTGAGTTTCCAGTCTCTCGTCTAGACCGTAAAGAGCCAAGTTTTCAGGTTTTTCCGAAATGTCAGCAGGTTCGCACTTTGCTTTAGGGCCAAAGGTAGGGCGTTCCATGCAATCTACGCCCCTCTAACGAAGCTTCTGCCCCCCCAGCACGCCTTCCTGATGCGGGCTGTGTTAATCAGCCCCATACTGGCCGACCTCAATTGTCTGCCTGGCTTGTACCATTGAAAGTGCTGCTGGAGAAACACTGTGCCCAATCCATGTAGCGCCTTGTAGACTATGCACAAAGATTTGGACAAACTCCGTTTCCGCACCAGGAGCCAATGCAGCTTCTCCAGCTCCTGGGAAACCGATGAAAACCTGGGCAGACCGACGATAAGATGGGCAGCAGAATTTTGCAGGACCTGTAGCTTATTTAGCAACCCCTGTTGGGCCTCGAGGAGTAGACTGTTGCAGTAGTAAAGGCGGGACAGCACAAGAGCTGTCACCACCGTCTTTTTGCACCCTTCCGGTAAGAAGGGGAGGATCTTCCTAATGATTTTCAAGGTCCAGTGGATAGAGGAGGTGAGTGCCTTTACTTGTGGTTTAAAGGAAAGTTGGTCGTCTATTAGAACTCCTAGGTTCTTAACCTTCGTAGCCGGGGAGGGAGGGGATCCCATGTCATCAGGCCACCACTTAGGACTCCAGAGGTTAATATTAGAGCCAAATATTAAAACCTCAGTTTTGGAGGAGTTCAGTTTTAGGCAACTTTTTGCCATCCAAGTGCTGACTGCTGTCATACAGTCCTGGAACCTGGCAGCTACGCCTAGTTCCTTCCCTGGAAGCAGTGATACCACGATCTGGGTGTCATCAGCGTAAGATGTTAATTCAAACCCATACAGAGAGTTGCACTTCATTTTTGTAAACAATAGCTAGGCCACCACCAATTCTGTCTGTTCTGTCTTTCCTAATGATGGAGTAGCCCGGGGGGGGGTGAATAGGTCAAGGATGGCCGTTGAGTGATCATTAAGCCAGGTTTCTGTAAGGAAGGCGATGTCGATGGATTCACTAAGGAGTGTTTCGGATATTTCAGTTGTGTGTCGAACAACCGAGCGGCAGTTAATGAGCATGCAGGATAGGGGCTTAGGGTTGGCTTTGGCAGTAGTGCACAAGTGTATGGTGGTAAGTTGGGTAGGAGGTCGGAGCGAGATGGGAGAGGAGGGGTTTCTGCTCGTTCCCAAGATCACTAGAATACTGGAGATATGGGGGGTGCATTTGGGGATCAGGAGTTTGGGCAGATAAGAGTTGCATAGGTCCGTAGTGGCAGAGGGGGAGAGACTGTACCTAGCATGATGCGGCCTAGAAGATCTGTTGTAGAGGGGAATAGTTTTCCAGAGGTTATGTTGGGAGGGGTGAGTGAGGCAAGGGCAGGGGGGGCATCCAGATTGCGGAGGGCCTTGTTGTTCAGAACCCTGAAGTCTTCTCTGAGTCTCATACGTTCTGTCTGAACAGTTTAGAGGTTCCGTTCGATGTTAGAGAGTGTCAGAGTGATAAGGTTGAGTGTTAGCTCAGGGGGCAAGGAGGGGGTGGATCATGGGGGTTCGGTGTTAGGGGGAGATGCAGTGTGGCCAGGTCAGAGGGGAGCTAGTGAGGTGGGACATTGAGGTGGAGGGGTCACTCCTGCAGGTAGTTTGTGAGGCCGGCAGAGGGGATATGTCTCTATAACAGGGGAGGGGGGAGGTAAGGTCATGATAAGGGGGATGAGTGATATTCGGTGGTAGAGGTATAGGTGTAGTGGGGGGAGTGCTGGGAAGCAGTGGGAAAAGGAGCCCAGACTTAATTATCTCCGCGTGCGTGGAGGGAGTGTAGTTCGTAGTAGGTGTAATGGGCGTCAGAAGGAGGAGGGTGGACGTTCAGGGGGGAGGGTTTCGGGAGATGTGGTGAGGTCATCGGTAGCGAGATGGATTTGGGTATGTCGGTTGTTAGTTAAGGAGGGGATTTGAGTGGAGGGATGCTCAATTAGGGTGTCTTGGGGCTGTGGGCGCAGGGCTGGTGGGAGGGAAATGTGGGTGACTGACATTTGGGAGGGAGAGGGTTTAGGGGCAGGTTTGGATAGAAGGTCTGTCAGGGAACTGTATCGGTGGTCGAAGGTGTTGAGGTGGTGTTTGGGTGATTGAATGAGAATGTTGCTGGTTTTATAAATGGAGATGTCAATTTCTATGTTAAAAGCTGGGGATGGGGAGGTAGATAGTTTGAAACTATGGTGATTGTGAGATAGTTCAGGAGAATGCTTTTCCATTTGGAGGGGTGTTTGGAAAGAAAATAAGGTTATTTTTCGTTGGCGAGGTGAGGCTATGGTAGGAGTCAACTATGAGCGTTTCTGGGTGATGAGTCACTAATTTATGCTTAAAGTTTTTCTTGGCATGTTTGGATAGATTGGATGGACATACGATGTTCCAGGAATTGGACAGGAGATGGGGAAGGCATGATGGGCCACCAGGGGGGAGTTGGGAGGAAAAAAGAGAGGAGAGGAGGGTGGGTCAAAAGAGGTGAGAGGTAGGTCACATTTGAGAATGGATGTCAGGAGGGGAGGGAGAGCTGTCAGAGGAAGAATTGTGAGGAATAGAGGAGAGGGGGTGGGACATAAAGAGGTGAGTGGTAGGAGGCGTTTGAGATGGGAGGTCAGGAGGGAGAAATGCTAGGGGGTGAGGGGAGGAAGTGGAGGGGTGGGGGTAAACTAAAGGATAGGCCAGAATTCAGAGATATAGAAGAGAGGGGAAAGATAGAGAAATAGAGAAATGCTAATGGTAGTGCTAGAGTAACAATAATAATAAGGAGGGAGCATCAGTATTCCAGTGAAATCTAACAAAAGGAGCAATAGTTATAGCGATAGCATAAATTATAGTGGAAGCATGCCAAAGTAGTCACATTAAGAACATAGCTGTATAATGAAAATAGTAATGGTAGAGTAGGGAAGCTAGTAATGATGGAACATCAGCACTTATTATAACCTTCAAGGAGTAAAAGAAGGTTCAAACAAGCGTAACAAAAACGATAGAGATAGCATAATTATAGGGGTAGCACGCCAGATTGATCTTTTTTAAAAAAAACACAAAAAAACAGTATAGTGGTAACAATCAGAAGGAAACAATAATTAACAATAATTAAGGTAGAAGCATGTCCAAATAAATAATAGGGCTGAGAGAGAGAGAGGTCATTAAACTATCTTGCGAGGAATCAGGTAGGCGAGTGGAGGAGTGGGAAGGATATACCAGCACCAAAGAACCAGAGAGAGATGAGCAAAATATGCAAGCAATCTGAGGGTGGGTTTAGAATAACAAAGTATAGGTAGGAACTTTCCTATAGAATGATGTGGCATGAATGTGATTTGTTATCTGGTAGATGTATTGGAAGAGGCCAGTAAGTGGCTCTGAAATCTCAAAAATCAAAACTGTTATCCTTTGAAAAAGTGAAGCACTTTTACAAATTGCTTGGCTCATGCACATCTTGGGGTCCGACACGTATAATAAAGAGGAGGCCTGCATTTTTGCAGTTGATATTGAGAAGGCCTTTGATAGACTGGAGTGTCCCTACCCTTTTAATGTTTTGCTGGAATTTGGCTTGGGGGACCGTTTTATATAGTGGACAGCTCTTTTGTATAGCGCTTCCACCGCCAGAGTCAGAACAGGTGGCTTGATCTCTGATGCCTGTGAAGTTGCCCAAGGGACAAGGCAGGGGTGCCCTTTGTCCCCCCTACTGTTTGCCCTGGCGATGGAGCCCATGGCAGCTCATGCCAGGACAGGGAGATTCTATTCTGGGCTGATGATAGAAGAGCAGGTGCAGCATATCGCAATGTATGCGGACGATCTGCTAATGTTCCTGGCCGACTCGGGTGAAGCGCTTGAGGGAGCGAAGGACTTGTTGGGGGTCTTGGGGAGAGTTGCAGGGCTCCGTGACAACTGGGCCAAGTCGTGTTTGTTCCCCACCAGCTCCGACAGGATAGAGCAGCAGAGTGCAGAAGGGGTTCCGTGGGAAACCTGTTATTTACCTTACCTAGGGGTCCAGATTTATCAAGATTATAGAGACCTTTTGGAAGGTAATGTGGGATCAGCGATGCGCAGTGCCAAGACTTGTTTCAATTCTTGGGGGACTCTTCCATTAACCGTCCCAGGCAGGGTTGCCTTAGTGAAGATGGTCACTCTGCCAAGGTTCCTCTACTACTTTTGGACACTCTCTGTTTGGATCCCGAGTACGTTTTTGTCGCAGCTCTACACTTTGATTACAGGGTTCTTGTGGGGGACTGGGAGAAGGAGGGTTGTTCTGGTTACTATGCAACGGCCCAGAGGGGAGTGGGGCTTTGCGCTGCTGGACCTTGAGGCCTACTATCATGCTGCGCAGCTCCAATGGTTTACGAAATGGATAGCGGGTTGCAACCGGCAGCCGGAAGACCATGGGGGGGTCGGATCCGAGTTGGCATCTTTTGTCCAGTGTTCTGCTGTGGTTGCGACTGAGAAATGGGTCGGTGCCACCAGATTTGCATGCAGTGCGAAAGTGATTGACGCGGTTGGCCAGGAGGGCATGTGTCAGGATCCCATACGCGCCCAAAATTCCGTTTAGGATGTGCGAGGTGCTACCCCATGGTGGTGACTGGAGCAAGCTGCGGTCCTGGGAGGAGGCAGGGGTCACCACATTAGGTGACCTTTTCGAGGATGGCAACCTCCTTCCTTTCAATGATCACATGGAGCACCATGATCTCCCGCGAGGGGACTTTCTATTTCACGCAGCCCTGACGGCGGCTGTTAGAAAGCACTGGCGGGGAGGACTGGTGGAGCCTAGTACATTTCTCGCCTATCAATATATAGTGATGGCAGCTGGAAATTTTAAAGCAGTGACTTGTCTGTACCGGCGGATTACCCAGGACTTGCGTCAACCTCTGGCAGCGTTACGACGCAAATGGGAAGCAGACTTGGGGGTGCCCATTGAGAAGAAGCCTTGGGTGGAGGTGGTCGAAAGAGCATGGAAAAGCTCTCAGAATGTGCGCTTCTAGCTGATCCAATTCTATGTTTTACATATGGCATACCTAACTCCCGGCAAAAACAACGACTATATTGGGGTATCGTCCACTTGTCCCCGATGTACTCTGGAAGGGGCAGGATTTCTACACATGTTCTGGGACTGCCCACACCTAGAGGACTACTGGTGAGGGGTGACAACTACCTTGGCTACTGTGACGGAGAGGGAGCTAGTCATGACACAAGGGGTATGTTTGTTGCACAGGTTTCCGCTCACTGCTAGGAATGAGATCACCAGCAAGTTTATTGATCTGGGGTTGGTCCTGGCAAAAAGTGCACTTACTACCCGTTGGAAGACGAAACAAGGGCCTACTCTTATGCACTGGTGCAGGGAGTTTGCGAAGTGGGCAGAGAGCGAAGGGAACTGCAGACTACGCCTGGCCAGGCGCAATGGGAGTGAGAAATCAATGGAAATGGCTCGGGCGTGAGTGGCGCTCGTGGAACTGGTTAAACACCCGATTGAAGATGGGGAGGGCGGGCTCTATGAGTTGGAGAGCACACAGGCTGATTGAGGTCAGGTGGGTGCAGTGATTTCCTCTGCTGTTCACCAACTGCGGAAAATCAGGAAAATCAGACACCTGCTGACTCACTCAGCTCTAATACAGGTGATGTTAGAACTCATACTCTCACGTCTGGACTTCTCTAATTCTATCTATCTTGGTCTCCCTCTTGGCCTACAAAAAAGACTCCAAATGGTCCAGAACCAAGCGGCTAGATTGGTCCATAAACTACCTAAGTGGCAGTCAGCTAGACCCGGCTTGGCACAACTTCACTGGCTCCCGATATCCCAACGGGTAACCTTTAAGTCCTGCTGCTTAGCCTTTAAGGCCTTGCACAGCAAAAGTTCCAGATTCATCAGCAGCATGATCACTAAGTATACTCCTCGGCGTACCTTCCGCTCAGCCCACCAGGGAGGCTGTCTGTGGTATCTTCTACCCTCACTACCGCCACCCTCTTATCCCGGTACGCGCCGTGGTACACTCCGTGGTGACATCATTTAGAATGTCACCACGGCGAGTGTTCCAGAGCGAGTGCCGGCAGACAATGTGAGACCGGCTTTACGCTGTGTGCGCCCAGTCAGCTGTGGCTGAGGTCGCGTGTTTAATACTTTTGGTATGACTGAATAAACCCCTCTGTTCTTCAACTACCATCGTCTCTCTGATGTTTAACCACCTACTACACTGGCGATGAGGGCAACTTATGTAAACACGGACAACTTCAACATGCAAAAAGGGAATACGAGTGGAACTCGGAAAGTTTATCCTGGTGAGCAGAGCCAATAAGAACTGTAAGCAAAACAAAGGAACTTACCGGTGAGAGTCACGGAGACATGCGGCGTGCCTCGGAAAAATAGCGGAGTAAATCTAAGGTGAGGGGCGGAGGTGCAGCGTGAATGTGACAAGTCTGATTTGAACTGTGATAAGAGACAGGAGAAATATACTCCGACGGAAGGAAGCGGCGTAAATTTTGCATATCAGTTCACCTGTGGTAAGCGGAAGGTCAGGAGATATCCAGGGGTGCACAGGCTTGAGGCAGGAGGAAGAGATAACGTATTTTGAAGGAGACGGCGCAGAGTAAGAGAAGATTTAAAGCAGCAAACCAACGGCAGCGTAGATCTAGGAGCAGGCTGGCTGAGGTGATACAGCGGCGTAAACAGTGAGAAATAGCTCGGGGGTGAGGAGAACACAGCAATCAACCCAGCTACAGCGTGTGACCATCGATTGTGGTAGAGGAGGCCATAGACTTAGCCAGGTACTCGTGAAGTAACTCGTGAAGTGGCACTGAACAGTTGGCATTTCCTGTCACCCGGAATAAATAAAAGGAGTTGGTTTGTGTCATGAGGAACTAATCAAGAACCAGAGAAGGAAAAGAAGGCGACTTTGCCACCTAGTGGACTAAAGAGTGCATTACTGACAACCAATTTATGTGGAATTGGTTTTTTTCCTCTTTCGCTCCTGCACTTATGTATTCACAAGGGAGAAAAAGTTGATAATCCATGCAATATTGATTTTGGGTTGTTGTAAAGGCAATTTTTATTGTTTGTTTGTAGATATAGAAGGTGCAGAGGAAGTTGAGACTAGAAAAGTGTAAAAGGCACCATGCAAAATGTAACTCCACCCCCCATGTTTCTGTTGAACCCAGGAGATCCGTCCATACAATGGAAAAAATGGAAAAAAATGTTCATGAACTATGCGACAGTATGTGGACCAAATCTGGGGTTGGAGAGGAAAGTAGCTTTACTGGCATATTATTTGGGGGCGGAGGGAGAGGAAGTGTTGGAGCATCTCCCAGAGCTTGGTGCACAGGAAGCTAGAGGAAGCTAGAGGTTTGAATGAATTAGAAATTAGTATAAAGAAACTAGATCTACACTACCTTCCCAAAACTAGCACCAAATGGAAAGATATCATTTTGGGAAGAGAGGGCAAAGGGAAGGAGAATCAATAGAAGATTTTGGATCTGACTTACGCAAGTTAGCCGCTACATGCAAGTTTGGGGGCGCTAGCGAAGAAAGGATCAGGGACCAGTTTGTGTTGGCGTGCAGAACTGAACGTGTACGTGAGGAGTTGAGGTTGAAAGATGACCCCCCACTAAGAGAAGTACTTATTGTGGCAAAACAGGTAGAATACATGATGCAATATGTTAGTGATATAAAACAAGACAGTGAAGACAAAGGCAGAGAGAACAAAGCAAAGGTCAGTGAGGTTGCAGTAGAAAGTGAGTGCGTGTCAGAAATAAAGGAGCAGAGAACAGCACACAAAGAGCAGAAAGAGAACAAGACTGGGTGGCTATTCAAAGGAAACTGCTACAGGTGTGGGAAGCAGGGACACATGGCGAACGATAGGGATTGCCCAGCGCTCAATACACTTGCAGCAAATGTGGAAGGAAAGGTCATTTTAGGCAGTACTGCAGGAGTGGCCAGGGGTACAAGAAGCAGGGGAAGGATACCACCACCAGAGTGTGTGACGAAATTGTACTGCAGGTACAGAGTGAGCAAGTTGGTTATCCTAAAGACACCATAAAGGTTGAGGAGGCTGAGGAAATATAAATTTTTGGTCAAGTTGTGTTCCCTAGCGCGTACCCCACCGACTCCATGTACCAGCTTAAAGTGCATGTAACTTCCCTCCTGTGCCAGCTATGAAGACGCAAATACATTTGCGTCCAACGTTAACTTGTCCTCTTTCAGATCCACCCTGAATGGATTATATAGTCCGTTCCTAAGTATGCTATGCCACCGTCTTTTTGTAGTGTACTTTACATGTTTTTCTGCTTTGGCAAAGTAGGCCCTGAATTTCTGCCATCGAGCCTCTTTTTCTGGCTTCTGACTATGACAGCCTCTGCCCAGGCTACCTCTGTACCCGTGAACTCTGACTTACTTCCAGCGCGGCCCCTCGCGCTCAGCTCAGCCTGCTTTCTGCCAAGACTGACTATAATCATGTTTATTCTGAGTATTTTAATTATTGTTGCTAGCATCCTTTTACCTATCTACTACCCTATTTTCAAGCGTGAACAATCTGTTTACAATATATCTGCTGAACACACTTTTAGTGAGTTACCTCCACACGAACTTTCCTACAGACTTGCGCTGCGCAACAATACATTCATCAGTATGCTACATCATTCCCATCAAACTAACAATGCTACAGACTGCTGGATATGTGGCCGACTCCCTCCCTACCAGAATTACAAGGGAGCTCTGCCCCTCTTTCCGTACCCGTTCACTCACAATGGCTCCTGCGGTGCATGGTTTAAAATAATTAATTCCTTAGATCCTGATATTGCTGTTTTCGATGGGGGCTGGGTTTGGGGAAACCTGAACTTGGTCCTGCTCGACGTTTGTTACCCAGATAAGGAGGGACTCCCCACTAGAATAGGAACTGATCTAGAAAATGAAGTGTATGGATTAGGTAATTATACAATTAGCCTCATGATTCTTACTGTCGAATCCGAAGACGCGCCTGTTCTACCCATTATGTCAGTATTGCCAGTTACTGGCGAATTATGTATCAAGAAGAAAGGTTCAGTACACTTAGGTCATAGTAAATGCACTACTGTGGTCGAATTCAGCGATCATGGAAAATCGTCCTTTAAAGCTATTAGTCATTCTTACTTTGTTTGTGGTCATACCGCATACATACGTCTACCTCCAGATTGGGATGGTACCTGTTACATTGCATTCCTTCTGCCACCTGTTTTCCTAGCTCCCCCTGATTACCATAGAAATACCAATCTAGTAAAGAATAGACCCAGAAGAGATATCCCACTTGTCGACTACACAGAAACGGCATGGGAACAGTACACCGATTTTAATAAAGGATTCTTTTTCTTTTTAGGACCTGTTCAGAATAGCAAATTAATACGTAGATTAACTAGAACACTTGAAGCAGTAGTGAATGAAACTGCCTCCGCCTTAGGTAACTTAACAGAAGAGCAGTCCGCCATGCGGGTTGTTGTCCTTCAGAACCGTCTTGTTATTGACGTCATCTTGGCAGATAGAGGCGGAGCCTGTAAGGTCATCGGGTCAAGTTGCTGTGTTTTCATACCACAAAACGCACCATCTGTATACCAAGCTATTACACGTCTCCATAAAATTGCAAATCAGATACATCAGAATCCAGGCACCTGGACTTGGTCCGGTTGGTTCTGGACAACGTTAACCGCTTGGGGATGGAAGATCCTATCCTTCCTAGGCATTGGCCTAGTCCTAGTATTCAGTTGCTGCCTGTGCCTGCAGTGTGGGCCAGCGATTTGTGGACTGTGTGCCACCTCTTGTATTGAACATTCCAGTTTTCTCTCAAAACGTAAACGAAAGAAAGAAGAACAAATGATGTTACAAGAACAAACTGATCGATTCATGAGGATCGATATATCATGAAGGGTCCGTAGGGAACAAGGAGGGAATGAGGAAATATAAATTTTTGGTCAAGTTGTGTTCCCTAGCGCGTACCCCACCGACTCCATGTACCAGCTTAAAGTGCATGTAACTTCCCTCCTGTGCCAGCTATGAAGACGCAAATACATTTGCGTCCAACGTTAACTTGTCCTCTTTCAGATCCACCCTGAATGGATTATATAGTCCGTTCCTAAGTATGCTATGCCACCGTCTTTTTGTAGTGTACTTTACATGTTTTTCTGCTTTGGCAAAGTAGGCCCTGAATTTCTGCCATCGAGCCTCTTTTTCTGGCTTCTGACTATGACAGCCTCTGCCCAGGCTACCTCTGTACCCGTGAACTCTGACTTACTTCCAGCGCGGCCCCTCGTGCTCAGCTCAGCCTGCTTTCTGCCAAGACTGACTATAACCTTCGAGTTATCTGTTCCACTCCTCGAGAATGCATTCCTGCCTACCAGCTTCAGTAAACATCCTCCCCAGATGCAGAGCCAAAGGGCCGACCCGTCCCAATGCAAGTAATTCATAGCTTCTGTTACCATGCCTCCATGGAAGGCCCCGTGCCCCCTACGCTTCTCATGCAGACACTTAGGCGCTTATACACGCATCCACAGTTAGCATAGAATAGCTTCTGCCCTAGAGACCTTTCCGCCCAGATAATATGGTTCCTAAACATCAGATATCAGATATGATAGAAGTACAAGTTGATCTGACATGCCAGACTTCTGTCTCTTTCCGTCAGTGTAAATGTCAAGTCCCCTGCACCCCTCCAATCACACGTCATGCAGCTGCGCGCGCATCCAAGCTTCCGATTTCTGCTGACATTGCAACTTTTCTGTTAAGCACCACCCCTTGGTGCCACCCACTTGCGTCACCTATCAGTGACGTTTCTAGCACACACCTCCAGTTCACGCCTCTTGATTACGTACTAGTACCACGTGTATGCTGTTATCTTGTCTTCTCTCAGCTGTTACGCCTCTTGCACTGTTACTTATGATGTGAATTAAGTATATAAGCTATGGATTGTCAATAAAATGTAGCGCGCTCTATCCCTTCTGACACCCCTGTGGTGGTCAGAATCCGATATCCTGGTCATGACCATTCCTTTTTGAGGAATAATACCCTTAGAAACTCTAACACCACGGACTCTGGTTTTTTCTTTCCGATCTGAGTTATTATTGATTAAGTACTTACCTGCATAGAAATTAAGAGAGTAAATTATTTATTTACGTCATTTTGGCGCCCGAATAGGGACCCCTCCCCCACCTCACGCGCCGGTTGGCGCATTGCAAGCTCTGTCCCCTGCCATCAGTTAGACGGAACCTACGCGTACTGGCAGGATTTCCTGCATCTCCCTCTGGCCCACGGAGGTGACGAAGACTGCGATCAGTGCCCAGACGAGGCGGTGAGGAGTGCGGAGGATCCCGACCAGAGCCTAGCCGAAAGAAGCAAGGTCCGAGGTGTCAAGAGGCCCACCAGTTTTCCGAAGTTTTCCGAAGTTTTCCGAAGTACCGAGTCGAGTCCAGTCGAGTTTTCCGAGGCCTTCTGTTTCTGTGCTTCCCGGTGAGTACCATTGCTGGGACGTATCTAGACGGGTTTGGGTACACAAGTCCGGTCTGCACTGTTTTTAGGCAGTGTATCTGTACTGTTTAGCAGTATATCTAGTATTCCGAATTTCTGCACTGTTACACCAGTGTATCTGTACTGTTGAGCAGTACATCCAGTATAGGGGGTAGTCATCTATGTCTCAAATGTCTTCTTATGTGATTAATGTCGTGGTATGAATGTGACCGTTTAATGTGCATTATTGTGTTTCTCGTATAAACTAGCTGTAACCAGTATTCAGTAATAAGTAAACAAGATGCCGTTTTTCAACAAGTTAAAGCAGATAGGAACTAGGAAAGGGATACTGGAGGAAGAAATTCCTATTCCCCCTAGGGACACTCCAGGTAACTTTATGTATCATAAACATGGCATAGATGCCATATTGTATCTAGACTTATGGGCCGATTATACCAAGCATCTAGACGAAAGACACAGATGGCCCACTACCGGAACATGGGATGCCGAGTGCATCATGAAGGTAGAAGAAGTATTATGGAAAAAGAAAGCTAGACAATCACAGAAAGACGCCATAGAATTTTGGCGTAAGGAATCACATAAGCGTGCTGAGAAAGCACTCCGTAGAGAAGACAGACTTAAAGAATCAGAAAAGGCCCAAGAAAACGAATTAGTTACTGAAGGGATCCGAGTAAAAACAGAACAAATAGACCGTGCCCGAAATAATCTCGTAAATGGTATGTATCTCGCGGCCGAGGGTACACCTGAGGCCCTATCAGAAATACCGAAAAACTTACCGCCACCATTAGTTCCAACTAAAGTAATGCATAAGACTACTAAAGACATATTCCTAAATTCTTATCTAGAGGATGTAGCACCGGCTTACACCAATCTGCCTGTTCGTGCCTTGCCTAATGACAGGGACGGGGGTGGCACCCCGCCCCCGGATCATGTCCCGTCAGTACCGCGACAGACCTCCCCCGCTCCGCCAGCTCCGCCACTTCCCGTACCCAAAACTGACCTACCGAAACCACATCTACCTGATCCTACTAAACGACAAATTCAAGTTCAGATACAGACTCCACAGGGAGATAATGCCCAAGCGTCCGCCTCAGGAGGTGCGACCGCGGGTCTTCGGACCCCGCCATTAACACACAGATTCAATCTCAGGGATATGCAGAGTCCTCTCACGTTCAGGTCACCCCGCCTTGAGGCATTAAAGGAAAACATCTCCGTTTGCAGATATGATCCAGTACCCGGAAAAAACGATCTAATGATATTGGCATCACTACGGTTAAGATCTGCTACTGATATCTTGCTATGCTATGTAGGGATGAAGGACCGTCTAGATAGAATATATGAGTTTGTTCAGACAGGGAAAGACCCTGACAGTATCAAGGATGCCATGGAGAAACAGAAAGTTGACATTCAAGCACAAATACTACGATTTTTCATAAATTGCCTAATAAGAGAACGAGACAGGCCTGGAACAGATCAAAGTGAATTAGATGCACTAAACAAGTGGGGTCAGAATATAGCCGAAGGAAAACATGACAAGGGGGCTTGCATAGCCAGTATGTACAAGAAAATTAGAAAAGCAGTGATAACGGCACACCAGAAAGGGAATGACAAAGCTTCCTCCGAGGAGGAAGAAGAGCTTGAAGGACCAGAAAGGACTCCAGATACTATAGCGTATGTAGGTAAGGGAACTTACCTTAGGAAAGGCATCCGTCCAGAAAGCAAGAGAGTTTTTCTCTCTGCTTTAACAAACCCGAATTCTTCTGAACACCAGTTCCAGGAGACTGATAAAAGACTACGAGAAAGAATGGGGTACCATGTACTCAATTCGATGGATGAACAAGAACTAGCCCGGTCAGCCATATTATGGGCCGAAAATCCGGACATATATAATGATGATACCTTAGCACAGACGTTTCTAAACCTTTCCCCAGACGAACAGAAATTAGCAGGTGTATACATGATTCAGCACCTACTTACGAAATACAGAAATAAACATTCCGATCCAGGTCCCTTACACGAAACATTAGAAGCACTACTCATGGATAGATGGAGAGGTTTCAGTACCAAGTTAATACAAATAATTCTAGAACAACGACAGAAATATAACACTTTCATAAGCTCTGAATATGTTCCGGCCCCGCCTCCAGAAAGGAAAATGTACCACATGCAATGCGGTAGTGGCATTGAAAGTCAGAACCTCTTACGAGAAGTACACCCAGTTATGGGTGCGGATCATGCTTTGAAACGTGTATATGTGCACACGCCACTGACTAAGTTAGAACTGTTAGAAATGAAGAAACTAGTTCCGTGTCATGATAAAGACCCTGCAGGTTTTCACAGAGAGCTTAAAGACATGTTGTTAATGGGGGATTACACGTATGATGATATTATGAAAATGTTAAAAGTACTGTTGCCCACGGGCATTTACGAGAAATTAAAGGAGAAAGAATGGGAGGTGGGGGACACATAGATTGCATGGGCAGAAATAGAAGACGAAGAAAGCAAACGGATCCCAGGGGTAGGCCTTGGGGACAAGACTAAAGCATTACCCGGATTAATAGTACAGGTTTTGCCAAGATTATTGACAACTAGAAAGGAAGATTGGGACGCCATCTCGTCCTGTAAACAGAAACATGATGAAGATACTAGTGACTTCTATTCAAGATTCGAGAAATGTTTCATTATAAATAGTGGCCTACAACCGAGCAGCGAATCATATCCACACCTTTTTGTATCAAAACTAGTCGAGAACTCCCTACCATTAGTTAAAAATAGAGTGTACAAAGTTGAAAGTACTTGGCAGGCAAATACGCCATCTCAGATGTTACAAATGTTACAATATCATCAGAACAGAATTAGGGAAGAACAAGATCAGGAACAGAAACGTATGAAAGACACCAAGATGAAAATGTTAGTAGCTCAGACGGTCCCAGCCGACGGTCAGAGAAAAGGTGGGACCCAGACAAGTCACACTACAGCTCCCGTTAAAGGGACATGTAATTACTGTAAACAGCCAGGTCATTACGTACATGAATGCCCAGTCCTGAAACATAACATTTCAACAGGTAAAACTAAAGAAAGACCGCATCCGCCTAGACAAGATCAGGTCCAGCAACAGACCTCACAAAATGTACAGCCAATGCAGAATACACAGCCTATGCATGCTCCATCTCATACAGCACAGGCAGTAACAGGACCACAGCCCATTGCCGCGACTCAGCAAGTCTCGCAACAGATGTACCAGTATGCCCAATCTGCATATCCAGATTACCCCCGATATACATGAAACAGCCTAGAGAGGGAAGGTGGTTTGCCTCTTATCGAAATTCCTGTAGATCAAGAAGGTCCTTATGTACACAGTCACGTATTAGGAAAAGACAGAAAGTTTTTAATTGACACAGGGGCAAGCCGCACCACAATCAGTCATAATGAAGTCCCAGGGGCACCCCTCTCAGGCTCGCAGAATGTTTCCCTTGGATTTTCAGGACAGCCTATTGTAAATGAAGTATCGGAACCAGTACCCTTGGCTGTGGGTCCATTATCACGAGTTACAGATTTGCTACTTACGAACTCATGCCCAGAAAACTTGCTAGGAATTAAAACTCTGAAGGCTCTAGGAGCTATAATATGCTGTTCCCCGGAGGGAGTTAGACTCTTCCTACGGGATTTCAAGGGTCATTATGTTTTACGAGAATTTGATGTCAGATTGAAAAATGTACCAGATCACCTATGGGCAAAAGGCCCAGCTGACGTAGGTTGTATGCATATCACTCCATATCGTGTTTCACTCAAGCCAGGAGTTGTTCTACCCAGAATCAGACAATACAAGTTACCACCCGATGCTGTAGTGGCTTTACTGAAAATCATTGAAGAGCTTATTGCCCAGGGAGTGGTCGTAGAGACCGACTCCAATATCTGTAATTCACCCATCATTCCAATTCTTAAACGTACTGACCCCAATGCACCGCCAGTATATCGGCTGGTGATTGATCTTCGAGAATTGAACAAATGCATTGTACCACAGTACCCTGTGGTCCCCGATATCTCTTCCCTATTGACTGCTATTGATTCAGAAGCAACGTTCTTTACTGTAATTGATCTCAAGAACGCTTTCTTCAGTGTACCCATTGATCCGGAGAGCCAATATCTCTTCGGATTCAGTTTAAATGGACGAAGTTTCAAATTTTCCCGCGCACCTCAAGGATTCACAGAAAGCCCCAGCATCTATAGTCAAGCACTGAAAAGACAACTAGATTGTATTCAAATGCCAGTTAACACCGCTTTACTGCAATACGTCGATGATCTACTGATCACCGCACGAAGTGAGGCCGAATGTGAACAAGCATCATTGACAGTCTTACATTTTCTGGCAGACAAGGGACACAAGGTGTCTCCTTCGAAGCTGCAATTCTGTGTTCAGCAAGTTGTATACTTGGGTCACTTGCTGTCCAAAGTGGGGAGACAGCTCACTCCCGATCGCATTCAGTTAATTGTAAACATGCCACGATCCCAGACACAGAAGGAAGTGCGGGTCTTCATAGGCCTCACCTCGTACTGCAGACAATGGATTCCTCAATATGCATTTCTAGCTAAACCACTCATCCAGTTAACGACGCAGGAGGCAGCAACTTCGATTGCCCTCCCTTGGACTCAGGAACATACACAAGCCTTTGAGGAATTAAAGAAAGCATTATGCCAAGCACCAGTTTTAGCGACACCATGTTACAGCAAACCGTTTACACTTTTTGTTACAGAATGTGATGGTACAGCATTGTCTGTCCTCACTCAAGATCAAGCAGGTTCACATAAGCCTTGCGCTTATTTTTCAAGTACATTGGACTCAGTAGCCCAGGCACTCCCTGCGTGCTTAAAGTCAGTAGCAGCAACAGCATTAGCAATCAGACAGAGCGATTCAATTGTTCTAGGCCATCAATTAACAGTACAAGTTCCACACTCTGTAGAGGTTCTGTTAAATAGAACCCAGACTCAGCACTTAACTATAGCACGACTGACAGGTTACGAATTGACACTATTCCAGCCACACATAGAAATCAGACGCTGCAGCATCCTGAACCCCGCAACACTGTTACCTACCATTATGACAGATCCAGCTCCGCATGATTGCATAGAGATCATTAATGCAGTAACAAAGCCCCGACGAGACTTAACAGATGTTCCATTGACAAATCCAGACCTGACACTTTATGTGGATGGTTCATGCATGCGAACAAATACAGGAGAATTAGTGGCCGCATATGCCGTGACCACTGAAACTGAAGTTAAAGAAACACATCGTATTGATACACTGTCTGCTCAAGCGGCAGAGCTCATTGCTCTGACCCGAGCCTGTATTCTAGCCAAAAACAGAAATGTTAACATATACACTGATTCCCGTTATGCGTTCGGAGTTGTACACGACTTCGGCATGCTATGGCAAGAACGAGGTTTCCTGACCTCTCATGGTGCCAAGATCCAACATGGTCCCCTCATTCAAGCACTGTTAGAAGCAATACATCTGCCTTCAGGCATATCCGTCATGAAGTGTAAAGCACATACTAAAGTCACAGATTCTGTTTCCCAGGGTAACGACCTGGCAGATCAGACAGCAAAACGTACAGCATTGACTAACACTCAGACAATTGATACGACAAAGACAATAGGACCGACAAACTGCATGACAGTCAGGGATCCCGCACTAGATGTTATTGATATTCAGACACATGCTACTCCAGAAGAAATAAAGAAATGGATTGAACTAGGAGGGATCCAGACAGATCAAGGTTGGATGACGAAGGGAAAATCTACATGGTTTCTCCCTGACTCTATGGTTCAAGTCATGATAAATACAGCACATAGCCCAGCACACCTAGGAGAGAAAGCGATGTTAGACAGTTTACAAAATCTTTGGAACAATAAACATTTACGAGCAGCAGCAAAACAGAAAGTGCGTACTTGCATGATCTGTTGTCAGTTCAATCCAGGTAAAAGCGTCTCTGTAGAGCAAGGTGGATTTCATCCTCCCGATCACCCTTTTGAAGTCCTCCAGATGGATTATATCCAGATGGACCGTTGTCGAGGATTTAAATATGTTCTCGTAGTTGTCTGTGCTCTGTCCCGCTGGACCGAAGCATACCCAGTCCCAGATTACACTGCCCCGACCACTGCCAAACAGTTGGTTCGTGAATTCTTCCCACGATACGGCTTGCCTTGTGTCGTGTACTCAGATAACGGTCAGCCATTCTCATCTGCATTAATGAAAGAAGTTTCTTTATTATTGGGATACCAGTGGAAATTCCATTGTGTCCGACATCCCGAAGCCGCAGGCCTTGTAGAAAGACATAACCAGACACTAAAGATCCGCCTTGCCAAAATATGTCAGGAGAAAGGGGTCGACTGGATAGTCGCCCTACCAGTGGCACTATTCTACATGAGAATGGTTGCCCATTCGAGATCAGGGCTATCTCCGTACGAGGTGGTCTTTGGCAGACCACCGAATATGTGGGGGACGCCCATTCCGAAAAAGATTACTGATGTTGATTGTAATATGTTGACAGATTACCTTGCCTCCTTGATGTCTGCACTCCAATCATGTCGTTCGCAGGTTGCCGCAGCCTTCCCTGACAACACTGATGTAAAGCCACACGACGTCCGTCCTGGGGACATCGTATTAGTGCGAAATTTTGATAGAAAGAGTCCGTTGGAGCCCCGCTGGAAATCGCCGAAGACCGTCCTTCTCACCACGAGGACCGCCGTGAAGATCGAAGGGAGAAAGGGGTGGGTTCACACGAGTCATGTGAAAAAATTCTTTGGACTGAAACCTGATCGAGACTCGTCCACCCCCACCAAAGACTGTGTTGAGCCAAAAGACTTTACAGAATCTGAACGAGAAAAAACTCCCCAAGAAGAGTATCGCATGAAACTCCGATCTAGCAAGTCAGACAGTTTAATTGTTTAAGTCCTCCCCTAGGTGAATCGGTTAAATAGTTTCTGACATGTATCCCCTAGATCGAGATAGAGAGAGAGAGAGGCGAATTAAGAAACGTACATATTGTAAATCACTGCGTAGTCACTGTATAGTGACACTATTAATCATGTTTATTCTGAGTATTTTAATTATTGTTGCTAGCATCCTTTTACCTATCTACTACCTTATTTTCAAGCGTGAACAATCTGTTTACAATATATCTGCTGAACACACTTTTAGTGAGTTACCTCCACACGAACTTTCCTACAGACTTGCGCTGCGCAACAATACATTCATCAGTATGCTACATCATTCCCATCAAACTAACAATGCTACAGACTGCTGGATATGTGGCCGACTCCCTCCCTACCAGAATTACAAGGGAGCTCTGCCCCTCTTTCCGTACCCGTTCACTCACAATGGCTCCTGCGGTGCATGGTTTAAAATAATTAATTCCTTAGATCCTGATATTGCTGTTTTCAATGGGGGCTGGGTTTGGGGAAACCTGAACTTGGTCCTGCTCGACGTTTGTTACCCAGATAAGGAGGGACTCCCCACTAGAATAGGAACTGATCTAGAAAATGAAGTGTATGGATTAGGTAATTATACAATTAGCCTCATGATTCTTACTGTCGAATCCGAAGACGCGCCTGTTCTACCCATTATGTCAGTATTGCCAGTTACTGGCGAATTATGTATCAAGAAGAAAGGTTCAGTACACTTAGGTCATAGTAAATGCACTACTGTGGTCGAATTCAGCGATCATGGAAAATCGTCCTTTAAAGCTATTAGTCATTCTTACTTTGTTTGTGGTCATACCGCATACATACGTCTACCTCCAGATTGGGATGGTACCTGTTACATTGCATTCCTTCTGCCACCTGTTTTCCTAGCTCCCCCTGATTACCATAGAAATACCAATCTAGTAAAGAATAGACCCAGAAGAGATATCCCACTTGTCGACTACACAGAAACGGCATGGGAACAGTACACCGATTTTAATAAAGGATTCTTTTTCTTTTTAGGACCTGTTCAGAATAGCAAATTAATACGTAGATTAACTAGAACACTTGAAGCAGTAGTGAATGAAACTGCCTCCGCCTTAGGTAACTTAACAGAAGAGCAGTCCGCCATGCGGGTTGTTGTCCTTCAGAACCGTCTTGTTATTGACGTCATCTTGGCAGATAGAGGCGGAGCCTGTAAGGTCATCGGGTCAAGTTGCTGTGTTTTCATACCACAAAACGCACCATCTGTATACCAAGCTATTACACGTCTCCATAAAATTGCAAATCAGATACATCAGAATCCAGGCACCTGGACTTGGTCCGGTTGGTTCTGGACAACGTTAACCGCTTGGGGATGGAAGATCCTATCCTTCCTAGGCATTGGCCTAGTCCTAGTATTCAGTTGCTGCCTGTGCCTGCAGTGTGGGCCAGCGATTTGTGGACTGTGTGCCACCTCTTGTATTGAACATTCCAGTTTTCTCTCAAAACGTAAACGAAAGAAAGAAGAACAAATGATGTTACAAGAACAAACTGATCGATTCATGAGGATCGATATATCATGAAGGGTCCGTAGGGAACAAGGAGGGAATGAGGAAATATAAATTTTTGGTCAAGTTGTGTTCCCTAGCGCGTACCCCACCGACTCCATGTACCAGCTTAAAGTGCATGTAACTTCCCTCCTGTGCCAGCTATGAAGACGCAAATACATTTGCGTCCAACGTTAACTTGTCCTCTTTCAGATCCACCCTGAATGGATTATATAGTCCGTTCCTAAGTATGCTATGCCACCGTCTTTTTGTAGTGTACTTTACATGTTTTTCTGCTTTGGCAAAGTAGGCCCTGAATTTCTGCCATCGAGCCTCTTTTTCTGGCTTCTGACTATGACAGCCTCTGCCCAGGCTACCTCTGTACCCGTGAACTCTGACTTACTTCCAGCGCGGCCCCTCGCGCTCAGCTCAGCCTGCTTTCTGCCAAGACTGACTATAACCTTCGAGTTATCTGTTCCGCTCCTCGAGAATGCATTCCTGCCTACCAGCTTCAGTAAACATCCTCCCCAGATGCAGAGCCAAAGGGCCGACCCGTCCCAATGCAAGTAATTCATAGCTTCTGTTACCATGCCTCCATGGAAGGCCCCGTGCCCCCTACGCTTCTCATGCAGACACTTAGGCGCTTATACACGCATCCACAGTTAGCATAGAATAGCTTCTGCCCTAGAGACCTTTCCGCCCAGATAATATGGTTCCTAAACATCAGATATCAGATATGATAGAAGTACAAGTTGATCTGACATGCCAGACTTCTGTCTCTTTCCGTCAGTGTAAATGTCAAGTCCCCTGCACCCCTCCAATCACACGTCATGCAGCTGCGCGCGCATCCAAGCTTCCGATTTCTGCTGACATTGCAACTTTTCTGTTAAGCACCACCCCTTGGTGCCACCCACTTGCGTCACCTATCAGTGACGTTTCTAGCACACACCTCCAGTTCACGCCTCTTGATTACGTACTAGTACCACGTGTATGCTGTTATCTTGTCTTCTCTCAGCTGTTACGCCTCTTGCACTGTTACTTATGATGTGAATTAAGTATATAAGCTATGGATTGTCAATAAAATGTAGCGCGCTCTATCCCTTCTGACACCCCTGTGGTGGTCAGAATCCGATATCCTGGTCATGACCATTCCTTTTTGAGGAATAAAACCCTTAGAAACTCTAACACCACGGACTCTGGTTTTTTCTTTCCGATCTGAGTTATTATTGATTAAGTACTTACCTGCATAGAAATTAAGAGAGTAAATTATTTATTTACGTCAAGGCGGGTGTAGAAGCCTTGTTTGATTCTTGCTCAAAAATTACGATCATTAATGCTGATGAATTTGAGCAGGTGTCTAAGGGCAAAGTAAGATTGAACATGATGGATGTTAAGCCAGGGGGCTATGGGGGACGACTGTTCAGAATGAAGGGATACTTCTGGGGCACAGTAGAGTACAAGGATAAAGTGATTGTGTCTAAAGTCTATGTATCTTCGGTGGGAGACAACATTTTGGGTTGGCAGGCCCAGAAAGAGTTAGGAGTTTACCTCAACCCGAACAAAACCCCACAGATTTTGGTACAAGAGGTAGAGGGAACACAGGAGGGGATTGAAGCAGAGTTCAAAGAAGTGTTCACTAACGAATTGGGTTGCCTGAAGAACTACTCCCACAAAATAAGACTGAAAGAGCATGCAGTACCAGTCAAGGCGAAAGTTAGAAATGTACCTATAGCAATTCAAGAAGCAGTTAAGTGTGAACTGGAAAAGTTGTGCAAGCAAGGAGTCATAGAACCAGTCGAGGCTACAGAGTGGCTGGCGCCAATCGTCACAGCTAGGAAAAAGGATGGGTGGGTCCGCCTATGTATCGACCTCAGAGCACTAAACAAAGAGGTGGTCGTTGACAAATTCCCGCTGCCTAACATTGCACAAATGATGAGCATGCTTGAAGGTGCAAAGGTGTTCTCGACACTAGATCTGACCTCGGCCTACTTCCAAATCAAGCTGTATGAAGACTCTCAGGAACTCACGTCATTTGTGACACCTATGGGTGCATTTAAATTCAAGAGAATGCCTTTCGGATTAGTCTGTGCCGCGGCTGTATTCCAGAGGGTCATGGGAAGCATACTCAGCGGGATTCCCGGCATATTGTGTTACCAAGACGATGTACTCGTGTTCGGAAGAGACAACCATCAACATGACAGAAGGTTGAGACAAGTGCTTGCGAGATTTAAAGAGCAAGGCCTCACTGTGAAAAGGGAAAAGTGCAAAATTGGGTGCAAGGAACTAGACTTCTTGGGGCACAAGGTGACACCTGGTGGGGTCAGTCAAACAGGTGAACTACAGAACGTCATAACAAACCTGACGCCTCCGAAGAACAAAGAGGAAATAAAATCATTTAAGGGAATGCTGGAAATCTACAGCAAGTTCGTACGGAACTTCGCTGGCAGAACATTCGCCATACGACGTCTACTCAAAAAGGATCTAGGGTTCAATTGGGACGAGGAGTGCCAAAAGGAATTCGAGGATGTGAAGAGAGCATTGGCAGAAGCACCCAGTTTAAAAGCGTTCATACCAAACAGGAAGACGGTGGTGACAACCGATGCGAGCTCAAAAGGACTCGGAGCAGTCCTTACACAAGTAGGGGTGTGTGGAGAAGAGACAATAGCCTTTGCGTCTAGATCACTACAGAGGTCTGAGATGAACTACTCCGTAATTGAGAAGGAGGCGTTGGCAGTACACTGGGCCATGAGCAAATTCAGAGACTTCGTCTGGGGTACAAAGTTCACTCTTTGAACCGACCACAAGCCTCTAGTTGAAGTGTTCAATAAGAAGGGACTTGATGCAATCTCGAGCAGAATCAGGCGATGGGTTGTGAACCTACAGGAATACACATTTTGTGTCGAATACCTTCCTGGGCCAAGGAATCTAGCGGCAGACTGACTCTCGTGTCTGGTGGAAGAAAAGGGAGAAGACGAGTCCTTTGACAAAGACGGCGAGGATAAGGAAGACTACCAAACGGAGAACGTGTGTGTGATTACACAGGGGGCCATCAGAGAAGAAGCTTGGAAAGAAGCCCTTACGGCAGACAACCTACTCATGAGAGTGAGTGAGAGAGTAAAAGGGAAGTGGAGACACGACGATAAACAAGACGAAACTCTACGCCCATTCTGGATGGTCAGAGATGAACTGTCTGTGGTTGACGGGTGTCTGTCCCGAGGAACGAGGCTAATCCCGCCCAAAACGGTGAGAGAACACTTGGTAGATTTAGCCCACGATGGACACTTGGGCATCACCAAGACTAAGCAGAGGATGCAGGAGGACTACTGGTGGCCGTGCATGGATCACACGATTGAAAGTAAAGTTAGGGATTGTATCCATGTACGTTGAGCGATAAGGTCTTGAAGCAACACACACCGCCTATGGTCTGGAGACCACCCCCCACAGGACCGTGGGATGAAGTGGCACTGGACATAATAGGCCAACTGACGGGAGAACTACGCACACCGTACATCTTAGTCCTTGTGGATCTATACTCAAGATGGCCAGAGGTAAAGGTTGTGCCTGAAATCACCACAAGAACAGTCATCGAATTCCTACAGGAGCTATTCCTCAGAGAAGGGTTACCTAGCAGTCTGCTAACAGACAATGGCGTGCAGCTGTGCTCTAAGGAAAACGAAGGACTTCCTCGAGAATCGTGGGATTGAACACAAGCGCTGCGCGCTTTACCACCCTTAGACCAACGGAATGGTAGAACGGTTCAATAAGACCTTAAAAGAAGGCATCCAGTTAGCTAAAGCTAATGGACTGAACTGGAGAGAAGAAATCACAAAACGGTTGGAAGCCTACCGTTTGACGCCACACCAAACGACGGGAGCTACCCCTTTTGAATTGCTCAGAGCAAGAAGACCCAACACCAAACTATCACCGGGATGGATGGGGTGGCACAAAGGATGGACAGACCATTCTAGGGAGTCAATAGGGCTAGACAGACAGAGCAAGGCCGTGTCAGTGAGGAAGGAAAGGTTTGATAGATTACACTCCACACGAGATGTAGGGTTCAGGGTAGGAGATGATATAAAGATCAAAGCTCCAACAGGCAGAGCAAGTTGGTCCGAGTTCAGCAAACCCACAAAGATTGTCAAATTATTCAGAAATGCCGTGAAAACACAGGAGGGGAAGATTTGGAACCTGGGAAGAGTAGTGAGTTATCACCCTCCCAATGAAGACACTAGCCGTGAGGAAGGGAGAGTGGACAAACCCCAGGTGCATGATGAATTGCCTCCTAGGGAGCGTTGTGCAGCATCCCACCCCAGGGGCGGCCTTAGGCATATGCAAGCTGTGCACCTGCACAGGGCCACCAAACCCCAGGGGCCACCACGCCAATATATAGCCTTAATATAATAATCCTCTGAGGATGGATATATATTTGCGTGGCGGCCCCTGGCAGGGATTTGGTGGCCTCCGGCTCTGTTCCACTTCCAAACACCCTGACCCTCCCCCTCTTCACTGGCCTCGGCGCTCCGCCCCACCTGGACCGCCTCTTCCGGGGTCCCCCACCTACGCTCCCTGCCCAGGGCCACCTTGAGCCTAGAGCCGCCCCTGCCCACCCTGCCAGAAGAACGAGTCAGAAAGTTGTCAGGCTGCCCAGACATCTGGAGCAATATGTAACTAAATGATGTGTACTTTGCTGGTAATGTTCTTTTTGTGTAAATACATTCCATTATGTAGGGAAGGGGGATGTGTGGTATCTTCCACCCTCACTACCGCCACCCTCTTATCCCGGTACGCGCCATGGTACACTCCGTGGTGACATCATTTAGAATGTCACCACGGCGAGTGTTCCAGAGCGAGCGCCGGCAGACGATGTGAGACCGGCTTTCAGCTGTGTGCGCCCAGTCAGCTGTGGCTGAGGTCGCGTGTTTAATACTTTTGGTATGACTGAATAAACCCCTCTGTTCTTCAACTACCATCGTCTCTCTGATGTTTAACCACCTACAACACTGTCGTTTTTCCCACCTGGCCCCTAACCTCTGGAATTCCCTTCCTCTGAAGCTCAGAAGCTGCAATAATCTTCTCAGTTTCAGTAAGGGCTTAAAAACATGGTTATTCGAGCAAGCCTACGTCTAGTGCCTCGGCTGCAAGATTCTTCCGCATCAGCGCCATGAAACCCTAAGGTGTACGCGCGCTTTATAAGTGCTTGCTAACATAACATAACATAACATTGAAGTAGCTGACATCTGATGGAGGAGGGGCACAATGGGTCCGGTGAGACCCCGGCAAGGACTCTCCCCTGGTGTTTTCGGGTCACTCTAGGCTGAGATCTGTGAGGCAGGGATTATGGTGTGAGGTGTAAATGGTCTAGGCGACTGCCTGGGTATTTTGGTCAACGGCATGCCTGGGGGGAGTGGATGGGGAGGGGGGAATTTGTTAGGGTGTTTGACGACCGGGATGGATATTGGGAGTATCCTTCTTGAATATGACTATTGGACTGTAAAATGTGTGAAGGAGAGCGGAGCTGTATGCTGAATTGATCACAGGGGCGGGGGGGGGCAGTAGAATGCTCCTGGTGGGACTCTTTGATTGCATCCGGTTCTGGGAGGGCCTTAGCTATAGTAATGTCTGTAATTGTAATACATATTGCCCTCTCAACTGCTTCTCTGTACTCCCCATGGGGCTGTTTGTGTGGCTTCTTATGAAAACCAATAAAAATCTTTATAAAGACCCATCAGCAGGGCAGACAACATGAGTGTCAAGGCACCAGAGAGCAAAGAAACACAGATAATATTAAAAGGAAAATGCAATGGAATACAATGAAATTCACTGAGAAACTCCAGGAATACAACAAGGTAAAAAATGCAGACACAATCGGTAACAAGCTATGTCCCATGCCAGTAACAGCCAACAGTGCAAGAGAAAGAGGCATCAAAATCAGCAAACAACTAAACAGCAAAGCATGAGGCAGGCATGCAGGTCATACTCATCCATCAGCCAGAGGGGCAACTAGGGTATAGGCAGGTGGAAGGTTATGGACAGGGCACCCCAGTCCTTGGCCAAACCTAGCTTCGGAGCTCATGCAGGACTTATCACACCTCCAGTCCTGCATAAGCTTTGCCCCCACCCAAATCACCTTGTCCTTGCCACTTGGCGACCTGGGTGAGTAGTTGTGAGGACTGTCCTGAAGGCAGCCCCCATGGGTGCCAGCCCTTGGTTGTCCAAGTGAGGGTGACCACCATCTGGGCAACAGTTGATGACTACTTGGGCAGTGTCCATCCTAGGGATCTAACGACCCTGAAGGAAATACTGAAGTTCCTCTGGATCATGGAAGTCCTTGGAACCTTCTGTCTTTTGTGATCCACATTCACACAGGTTCAAAGAGGCTGAATCTGATATTTAGTTTTTGCACCTGTGTCCGGACGGCAAGAAAGGCTTTCCTCTTGTCCATGGTCTCCCAGGAAAAGTCTGCCGCAACCCAGATCCTGTGGTCCTCAAAGTTGTACAGGCCGTGGGTACTGGGCCACAGGCAGGAGTTGCAGAACCTGCTCATGGCAGAGGAAGCAGGTAATGAGGGGACACACCCAGCCCGGTGCTGCCACATGCTGCGAGCCAAGCCAATGGGCCCATTCTTTCTCCAGAGGGGAGAAAAGACCATCCCCGTGAGGGTGGGGAGGAGTGGGCATCGGTCGTCTCCATGCATTACGGAAAGCTGAAAAAGTGGAGGTTGTCCCTGCGGCTCAAGTCTTCAAGGTCAGTGACCTTGTTGTGGTGATACCGGAGTCTCGTTCTGGAATGCGCTTACGCCACTCCTCCACCATCGAGAGGTGTTGCACCACCAATGTTGAAATCAGCAATGTTAGCTCGGATAGACCTCAAATCTGCTGCGAGGTTGGACCATCTTGGTGTCCATGCCCTCCAGGCGACTATCCACCACTGTGATTTCCTGCAGAACCCAGTCCATCCTGGAATCAGGAGGTGGGTTGGCCTAGGCAGGACAGGCAGTCGCAAGACGGTACTGAAAAACAACCTAGATGAAGAGTAACTGTTGAGACACCTTCCTGTAAGACATATTCGGCTCCACGAGCGAGAAAAGTACACCTGACCTCCCACCAGGTCCATGGAAGGCCCCAACAACTGGCTGGGCGGTCTGCCTAGGAGGGAGGAGAGGCAGGCATGGAAGTTCTCAAGCTGGTGGATGACATGGGCCGAAGGAAGATCTGAGAGCAGCTCTCTGTAGGCAACACCATATGAGGCCGGCTGCCTCGCTGTAATGCGCAACAGTTATCCCCAGTTGACACGGAGGGGTAGAGAGGAGAGGAGAGGAGAGGAGAGGGTGGGCGCTGATGTAGCAAGCCACCTCAAGGCACAGGCAAGAGGGGACCAGGATGGGAGAAGGGGGGACATCCTCCACAAATCTGTCGAGGGGTCCACATCCACAACTGATCTGCCTCAGCAGTATTCAGGCCTCCACTGCCCGGCAACACACCTCACAATGTGGGCCCAGGCTTTGTCCAGAAGACAAAAGCACTCCGCGGGTAGCAAGGGGCCTCCAATCCAATACTAACTCCTCCCACACTGGGCATCAGGCACCTGCTGTGCGTTCTCCATAGCTGCAAGGATCCAGGTCCTCCAAACTTCCCACTGGCCCAGAATGCCCCGGAACAACGACGCCCAGGTGTGCAAAACATGCACCGTGCCACACCTGCTTCACACATGGGTCCGAGTCCAGCCCCAGCTCTGGTACAGGGTGAATGGTCCAGATGAGCACAAAAGTGTGAGATGGGGCAAGTGGGGACAATAGGCCCAAAGGGGTCCAAACGAGGCTTGATGAGTCTAGAGGAGGAGGCAGCAAGCCCCTCCTGGAGACCAGGCCATGCCACAGGCTCTGAGCGTTCTCTGATGCACCACAGCCTCTTCCCTAGACCATGCCCACCGGGAAGCAGCACCTCCTCCCACACACTGCAGGCTTCTATGGGCAGCGTGGAATCTGCATCAATTGGGCACCGGGGTAGCAAGGGAAAAAAGCTGACACCTGTGCTGGATCAACGAAACAGAGCCCTACAATCAGGCAGCCAATACCAGAGGCAGCCAGAGTTTGCCACATCATCTATATCTTGCCAAATGTCCACCAGTCACAGTCTGTATTGATCCTTTACATGACCCGGTGGGAGGGTGTATTGATTATTTTTGTGATAAATGTATTGTATTATATTGTAATTGCATTTATATAGCTCTTACTACCCCTAACAAGGAGTCAAAGTGCTTTTTCCATGAGTAGCATGCTACTCCGGAACCGATAAAGGATTAGTGGTGAGTTAGTATAGGGAAATATGAAGTTAATCTGAGCAGTGGCTATGTTAGCCTGTTATTTGGATTGAGGAGGAGAGTGGAGGGATATGAGAGGGAAAAAGTTTGCATTTATATAGTGCTTGCTACCCCTGATGAGGTGTTGAAGCACTGTTTGGCGAGATGCACGCTACGCCGGAACCAATGTAAGATAATATACATGGGACACTAAAGATTTTTTGTGCAATCTTCATATTGAAACAACTGAATTAGCTGTTATACATAAGTTGTATGTTTAGCCTTTGTACATTTATTTTTCATCCAGTGAAGTAGTACAGTGGTTGATTTTGTTTTAGGAACTACCTGGAGTGAATGAGGTATTTTTATTGCAATTATTACACTTTAGTTTTATAACAGCTATTTTTTAAGGACCGTTATATATTATATGCAGAGTTCTAGAACATCAATATGGTTCAGCATTGGACCATGTAATGTCAATGTTCCAGTGTATACATTTATGTATGTATGTAGTATTTGGAAAGCGGTAACTTAGATGAAAGGCAGAGGACAGCTGTAGGGAGACAATGGCAAAGATATGATCAACAAGTGATTGGAGAGGTAGCTGGATTCTGAGAGCAGAAGTGGACTGTTACTGCTTTGTGATGATGGAATCTTTAAAGCCTGTTTAGTAAATGGGAGCAGGGTTGAGGTGGTCCTGATGGATATAGGAATGTCTATCCTTGTCCCGAGTACTTAAAAGGAGAATGTCTGATATCTTGTTTTTTCATTTTCACTTTTCTTCAGCTCCAGTCTAATGTTATACTGGCTGTAAGTACGCTGTGAGTCCCCAATATGGTGAGCTTGTCATCCAGATAGGTGCCAGTCAATATTGGCTTTGTAGATAATTCAGTTGGTTTTGAAGGTGGTGTGGCTAGCAAAATGAGCCAGTGGAGTTCATTGAGGGCGGGGATGATACGATATGGTCATATTTTTTCAGACGTTTAATGATGAATACTGTGGAATGGAGGATGTTCTTAATGAATAGGGTGTCATCCAAATGAAATAGTACATGGGTTTCAATTGCAATTCTGAAGTTGGCTTAGGGGAGGCATGGTTTCTCTTTATTTATTAGCACTATCTGGTATCAGCCTTTTTTTGTTCTCTTGGTGTTGCATTCTTTGAGAAGTCCTTGATGAACTGAGTGACATGGCATTGGGTGAAAGCTGGGCTTGAAATATGTCTAAGTTTCATGTAGTTGAGCCAGTTGGTGCATATTGTTCTTGGTGAATAGGAGCAATTGCATTGGGTCAGGTGGTTATGGGTTATCTAGCTCTGGGTCAGGTTGAGGTGAGCCACAGGCTATCTTAAGTAGAGGAGACTTTCAAGTAGAGCAAATTGATGAATTCTGATGCTGTTATTCGAAAAATAGAGTCTCAAGAGCTCCATGTACTGGTTCAAGATGGTGGAGGATAAGATGAAACGTTGGATAAGAAGATGCATCTTGGCCCAGAGATGTCCATGTGAACAAACTTGTGTTGGCTGGGCTAGTAGGAGGAGGCATAGTTTAAGCAAGATAATATTTTTAATGTTGAATCTTAGCAGAAAGAGCCAAGCCTCTTCCCAGTGCACCAAGGACGGGATGTATGACGTTTCAACGCATGCTTTTACAACGCATGCCATTACGACGCAGGTTTTACAACGCAAGTCGTTACAACGACTTGCATTGGGGGGCGCTGGATAGTGAATAGTTTTATTTACTATTCCAACTCCAGTCCCCGTGGATAGTAGGGAAGGTGTTGGATAGTAAATTAAAACTATTCCCTATCCTAGAGCGCCCCCCAGCGCAATGCGTTGTAATAACTTGCGTTGTAAAAGTTGCGGCATAATGGTAGTGCGTTGTAAAAGTTGTGTTGTAAAGGATGTTCCCCCTAAGGACGTCATTTTAGTAGGGAGAGTATCAAAGAAGATGTTGGGGTGAACACAGAGTAGCTAAACAATACCTATAAATGCATCACATTCACATATAAATTAGTGAATAGGTTTTATCATTCTTAGATGTATGGGTACAATACAGAAATGTTGAATGGATTACCACCTTAAAAACTAAACGTACCAATAGAAACACCTTACTGCACAGAAAAAAAACTTACCATATTCACAATTAATTTCTCTGGAGTGCATTTTGTCAGATTCTGAAACTTAAAAAAAAGAACATGAAATAATTTGCAAAAAATGTGAAGCATGCAAGTAAGTTAGCTCAGTAATTACCAGAGTAATATTTTAAGTTGAAAAACATGAAGAAATTATTCAATGGCAATGAAATAAAAGCACATCCTTAGTACACTAGTTTTGTCACCGAATTACCAACACAACCAACAAAAATCAAGCAGATACGTTTGTGCAACTGTACGTTGATTAAAATATATTTCGATTTGAAAAAGTGAACTATTAAATACTTAAAGAATGGGTGGGGGCATTAAAGAATAATTGATAACTTCAGTAATTCAAACCGACAGGCAACAATAAGTACAATGTATACAAATGACATGAAAGGAGACATTAAGGCACATTCACCTTTAAGTACAAACATTAATCAGAACATTCCCTAAAATGTTTTCTACATGCAATGCAACTCATGGTATTTGTCTAATGAAATACCAGGAGCTGATGACTCAAATGTTACCTCTAGTTAAAGACAACTCAGTTCAATGCCTTTTTCCTCACTTTAATCAGTCTGAAGTGGGCATAGCAGACTTACCTGCAAGCATGTGTCTATGCTCTGTTGGCAAAGAATTGCGATTTTTCTGCTGGATGCTCGGTCACTGGTTGGGCTGTCTTGCGAATGCCGGTCACACTCCCACCCTTACAGGACTGATACTTCTCTCACTAGGGCTGCATAAGCAGCCTTGCTCAGGGCAATTTTAACAAGGCACACTTCAGGAGGCAGGTCTTTGTGATAACAACTGCCATTCATTGTTTTACTTTTTTGAGGTAGCTTTACTAACAATTTGCTTCTGTTTGCATCACACAAGTGGTGCAAACCGCATACAAAGTATTGTTTTGGGGGCTACTTTTCAGCGAAAATCTTGAATTGTGTTGAACAGTAGCCTTAAAGTAACAAAAAGTAACACTAAGCACTACTTTATGTAAAGGAGGCATACCATGGAAGGGACATGGACATTCCCATGGATTTACCCATGGATTTTGATGCTAATTCCTATCTACTAACTTTGGTAAAAATAGATTTGCATTACAAAATTATGCCTCCTCGGGGCAGGTGAAATGGTGGAGGAAAGATTTTTTTTCTACAAACCTTTCCAATTTTGCATTTGTGCTGCACCATGCAGCTCAGAAATAAAGTGGTAATGTTTTAAACTTCGTCATAGTTTAGCATTTTTACGCTGGAAGGGTGTTCTAATTGTATAAAATGGAATATTGATATAACTTTAGAAATCCATCCTGTTCACCTGTCAGCTTTGCATGCAAAGGTACAGAGCACTGTAACTCCTCTCTCTGCTTTGCTGCGATCATTTTTGGCTATTTTATTATTGTTATCAAACTCTGCACCCCAAACCTCTCTTGTGCTTACAGGATTTATTTGCACCACACATGGAGAGTATAAAAGCAATCTTGTAGTATCCTTGCCTTTGAAATGGACTTATGCAACCTATTGTAGAAGTCGATTGTCTATGAAATTATACAGCAAACACAAGGAGATGATGAACAGAGCGCTGAAACTTTTCAGACACACCCCCTGTCACAGATCTGGGTTGAATCCATCATCGTTCTTTAGCTCACTTCGCCACCCCAGTTCAGACCCAGCTATATGGAAATCAGTCTGACCCTGTGCCCCATGGGAACAGTCCAGCCCAAAATGCCATGCCAGGTCTTCCCTGGACCTGAAACAAGCAACCTGGGACTGGTTTCGGGTTAACACCCCTCATCAGCCAGGATAGCTTGAATACAGTGGCAAAGTGAGCAAGGGAACCACATACGGGCATACCCAGCCAACTTAGGGCGAATAATATTATACACCTCAGGCACTGTATGGTATTTACAGGCAGGCTACTTGTGTTGAATTATATAAGTCGCCGATAGCTGAAGCATATGTCATCTCTGTATAGCTTTTAAAGCATTAACACCAGTTATCAACTCTCATACTTGAAAGGCGTTCAAAGGTTGTGGAAGATTTCCCTATATGTGCAGTTTTAGGTGACAAAATATTTTTGAATACTAATGGTTTTTATACGAATATAGTTGCAACCGAAGAATTACTAATTTGGCACTTAAACCAATTTTATTTGGAGGTTTCTAAGTGTATTTATTAATGTAGTTTAATTATGCACATTTTGATAGATAAAGCAAGCTTTTTAACTATACTTGCAGATTTATTTCTTTTGGAATGATTTAACTTATCCATAGTTAAACAGCTCATGAATAATGTAGTTCTCTAAGCGAATGAGAACACACAAGCACATATCAAAGAAATATATCAAAGGATAGCACATCAGCACACGGGTGTATAGTGAAAAAAAAACGATGTTATCGTATTTACAAATAATAATACTCAAGGGTACTAGATCAATGAACACACAATGTAACAAGAAGTCATATATATGAAATAATTGTTTTTTAAACTTCTCAGTGACAATTGTGTACACCTTTTTCAAAATCAGACAAGGAAGACCCACAAATAATGCAAATGGGTATTGCCTATACGAACATTATACAGAAAAAAAGAGTAGTTGTCGATGTTTCGGTAGATGGGCTGTCGTCTATTCGACCATCTTCAGGACTGTCAGAATTTGCAATGGTTGAACTTCAGAGAAATCAATATAAATAGACGATATCTGTAATCTGTCATTTCCAGGTAATTGATAAATCAGAGATATCCTGCTTAAAAGCTCGGATCCAGATCTGAAATAATCTTATAGCAGCATGCAGTGTACTCTGCACTCGCACACGTAGTAGGCGTCTATTTGTATTCAATTACCTGGAAATTACAGATGACAGATATCTTCTATTTGGTAAACAGACATAACATCGAATCAAAAATATAGAAAAGACATAATATCGAAGTCAAAATATCGAATGGACAAAATATCGAATGGACAGAATATAGTGGTGAAAAATATTGCATTGAAGGTAAGCAATGTAATATTGATTTTTAAAATATAGAAAGTCAAAATATCAAAGTATATAATATAGGTATTAAAATATATAGAATTTTTAATATCGGATTTTTAAAAGTTTTTTATGTTTTTTAATTTTTGCATAATTTAATTCTGTAGCAGGTTGTGGGTTTATATGGTAATAGGGTGGGAAGTAATTTAATTGTAATTAATTAATTATGTTAATTTATTTATTGGTATTCATTTTGAATTATTTGGTAATTAATTTTTATTTGGCAATTAATTAATTTTCAATTGGCAATTAATTTTTAATTGGTAATTAATTTTTATTAATTGATTAATTGATAATTATGTTTATTTTATTAATTTATTTTCCGTAGCGGGTTGTGGGTTTATAGGTGAATAGGGTGGGAAGTAATTTAATTGTAATTAATTAAATATGTTACTTTTTTATTGGTATTTATTTTTAATTAATTGTTAATTAATTTTTAATTTGTAATTAATCAGTTTTTAATTGGTAATTCATTTTTATTAATTGATTAATTGATGATTGTGTCAATTTTAATAATTTTTTTTCTTTAGTGAGTTGTGTTTTTTTTTTTTTGGTGAAAATATCTTTATTGATAACAGAAAGTCACCGATACAAAGCATATTATAGTGATCAATCGCATCGTAACTCGATTGCGGTGTCCATGGCAGTATATAACCAACATTTCAATTTTCCGTTTTCGTGTGAAATAGTACAACTCCTGAACTCCCCCCTCCATCCCTCCCCAGCACTTACTTGTTACACAGATTATTCCTAAAACTGGCATTGACTCGAACATATTTTCACAATGAATGTCTATCGGGTCACTCGGTCTCTTACTTTGACATATAATCAAACAGTGTACAAGGCTATCAAGGTCTGCATCTTGCCCCAAGGGTATGCCCTCCATCCCATAGCACTCTTGTGTGTCTCTTGGTGCATGAGCCACCACAAGTCCAGTCGTACCGCTCCCCTCTACGGCCATCTAAGTGTGCATTTATTCGACGTGGTCCTGAATATCCCGTTCAAACTCCACTAATACCGCGCTCCAATCTAAGGAAATGGGATTCTTTCTAAGGGCTCTACGTTCTTCTCTGAGTAGCTTCTGCCCCTCTGCCTTACCCCATCTCAACACTTCCCCACTCCAAGTCTCTACCTCTGGTGGTCTAGCCGACTTCCATTTAATCGCTATCACCCTCTTTGCTAACAATAGTGCCAGATCCACAAATCTGGTAGCCACACTCCTCTTCTTCTCCCTGAGACCTAACCCCAATATGCTGTATGATGCAAATGTGTAAGGCCTGCCCGGCGCTATCCCGTTTAAAATCCTGTGAATCGTCTCCCAGTAATATCCCAGCTTAGGGCAGTCCCAAAACATGTCGTCAGGTGGCTACCCGTCCCCATGAGGTATTGCATAGTGATCAGCGTATTCGTGTTCGGCTCCGTCTCGTCCCTCGCCCAGTGTGTGGCTATGTAATGTGCAACTTGCGCGTGTTGTATAAATAACGCCCTCGGTGTCTGGTGAAGACGGGAGAAGTCTGTGTTCGTCAAGAGCCTGCCTTCCGAGAAGAAATCCCCAATTTGCACAACTCCAGCATCGTGCCAGGGTCGCAGTTTGCGTTCTGTCAACATGCCAGACCCCAGTGGAATGCCCAGTAACGGTATTGAGGGTGCGTATGATGAACGCCTGTTCGTATAACTGACCGCCCTTTTCCAGTGCGCAAGTGCTAATTTAAGTAGGGGCAGGGCCGACCCAGGCACCCTGGCCTTTGGAAGCAGTAACTGGTGTAGCTCTCCCCGACTCCTGTCCGCCTCCGACATGTTCAATTCTTGGAGATTGCGACCCGCCAGCCAGTACGCCAACCACTGGAGTTGGCCGCACAGTTGTAGGCAATCAGGTCAGGCACTCCAATACCGCCTCTGTCCGTAGGAAGCTGCAGTTTGGCCAGGCTTATACGCCGTCTACCTTTCCCCCATACCAGTTCCGTCAATAGCGTGTTTAGTGTTTTGAAAAAGGGCATGGGCACCAGGATCGGTAGGTTCGTAAAAAAATAGATCAGTCTCGGCAGTACCACCATTTTGGAGATTGCAACTCTGCCTGCCACCGATAAGGGCAGAGTGTTCCAGAACTGTACTTGAGTCTTCAAGGTGTTCAGAGCCTTGCCTAGATTACCGTCCAACAGGTCCTGTGTTTGTCGATAGACCTGGATGCCTAAATATTTGAAGGTCGTGGGCGCCACCTCGTAGCGGTATGGTGTAAACTGGATGTGCGACTCCACCATTGATCCATGTAATCCGAACCCATACGATTTCGCTTCATTGATCATGAGGCCCGAAAGCTCTTGGAAGTCGCTAAAGATCGTCGACAGTGGTTGGTGCTGGCTACTGACATCGTTTAGAAACAGCAATATATCGTCCGCATACGCCGAGATAACATGATGAGTGTTAAGTCTAGCGATCCCAACCGCGGTCGCAAGGGTCCGTACTTTTATCATTAAAGGCTCCAGTGCGATTATAAACAATAAGGGTGAGAGCGGGCACCCCTGCCTCGTGCCCTTCGCTATCTCGATCTGGTCCAAGATGCATTTATTAGTCCCAACTCGCGCTGTGGGCCTTCGGTAAAGCAAGGACACCCATGCTATGAATTCCGGAGGGATCCCAAATTTGGTCATTGTCGCAAACATGTAATCCCACCTGAGGGAATCAAAGGCCTGTCTGAGGTCCAGGGATATGCATCCCTCGGTATCCTTCCCCATGGCATCTGGGGACATCAGTTGGCTGAGTCTCCTTAGGTTCAGGGCAGTACTCCTACCCGGTACAAACCCGCATTGGTCAGGGTGTATCATGTCTGGAATATAGTGGGAGAGGCGCGTCGCCAGAATCTTACTGAGGATTTTAGAATCTGTATTTAACAGTGACAGGGGCCTGTAGTTCTCCAGCTGTAAAGCGTTCCTCCCAGGTTTTAGAAGAGACACTATCAGAGCCTGCAGTGTCATGCCTGGCAGTGCGTCGCCCTCTAATGCTTCCCTGTAGAGTGCGTGTAAGCGGGGGGCCAATAGGTCAATATACGTCAGATAGAATTCAGCCGGGAGTCCATCGGTCCCCGGTGCCTTGTTCCTCGATGAAGCCTTAATGGCCTGCCTAACTTCCGCTAATGTGATGGGCTTCGAGAGATTCGCAGCTTGTGCTTCACTCAGTGGAGGGACACATATGTCCGAGAAGAATGCCTCAAAGTCCTGGTCCGAGAGCGGCTCATGTGGTCCATATAAAACAGAATAATAACGTTGGAACGCGGCATTGATCTACTGCTGGTCCTGAATTAACACTCCGGCACCATTGTTCACCTCCATTATAGGAGCGCCTTCCTGGGCATCGCGCGTCAAGCGTGCCAAAAGCGTGCCCGCTCTATCTGCTTGTGTGTGCTGCCTGGTGGTGTATTCCCTATAGTCTATCACTCTTAACTCTTCCAAGAGTTCCGCGTGCTGCATATGGGCCTCTTGGAGTTGTGTGAGAGTGCCGTCCGTGCCTGCAGCTTCGTTTTCAAGCATCGCCAGACTGCCCTCCACTGCCCGTAGTTCTTCCAGCACCAGGTGTTTAACGCCCACTTTTGTGCCCATTGCCACCCCACGTATGGTTGCCTTAACCCCTTCCAGGCTCATGACGAGCTGGGCTCGTCATGGTGTAGCCTCCTCGCACACTGATGACGAGCCCAGCTCGTCATGAAGCATGGGATTTTTAAAATCCCAGCACAGAAGGAGAATTCCACTAGCGCGGATGTGGTTAAAGGCGTCCCATTCGATCTGCCTGGAGCTGGCCGTGCTGGTGTTGTCATTAAAGTAGTTTGTGCTAGCGTCCAGCAGTGTGGATCTGAAAACTAAGTCCTCTAAAAGACCCGGGGACAGTCGCCATGTCGGTATCGGAGTGGGCAGTCTCCCCCATTGTAATGATAGTTCCACCGAGTTGTGATCCGACAGTGTCTTACCCATGTGTTGCACTGACGCAATGGAGGCCGTCAGTGTCCTGGAACAGAAGATACGGTCAATTCTAGTGTGTAATTTGTGTGGTGGGGAGTAAAATGTGTATTCCCTATTGGACGCGTTAAGTACCCTCCAAGCATCATCTAGCTCCCAACTATCCGCCCACTGTGCTAATGCTATGGCCTGTTTCCTGATTTCTGCCGTGTGCAGTGGGGGGTGTGACCTGTCCAACATGAGTTCCAATACCGCATTGCAATCACCACCAACAACCCATTCATGTCCCGCCCAATCCGACAACACTCTGCTAACATCTTCAAAGAACTTCGATTGGTCCGAGTTAGGAGCATAAATACTGCCTAGCACTATGCATGTACCATTTAGCATCCCCTTTGTGAACATATATCGGCCCTCCTTGTCGACCCACAATTCTGTTGGTTTAAATGGAACAGTGTTTCTAATCCATATGGCAGCCCCCCTGGAGAACGCAGAAAACGCTGTGGCGTATAGCTGGCCTTTCCATTTCGGTAACAGCTTAGTTGCCTCCGCCCCATTCAGATGTGTCTCTTGGAGATACGCTATGTGGACCTGTCACCTATTCAGTTGAGCTAGCACTCTGTGTCTCTTATGTACCGAACCCAGACCCCTCACGTTCCAAGTGCAGACCCTGTAATGATTAGGAGATGCCATAACCCGAAGTATCCCCACCCCGAGACAATGCCTCTGACCATTGTAAAACTGACCAGATGTTGTACATTTTTAGTGCTGTGTGCGCGTACTTTATCCCAACTTTAAGGTCCCCTCCCCAAAAACGAAGAGGATCAAACCATAAAACCCAACAGGGGTAGAAACGTACTGTAATTGTGCCTGAGCCTGGGGGTGTGAGCCCAGTCGGACGCTCACAACAGTTATTTACCAAAAGTCTCGTTCACATAGTCCCCTTCAGCTACAGGTGTCCTGGGTCCTAGACCGCCCCCTTGGAAAGCAATAAGTTCATCCGCTACATTACCAAACCGCTTCCGCTGTTCCAGTGCTCACATGTCTGCCGCCATCTGCGCCGCTGTGATACGTGGGAACAACTGCAGGCTGCCGTCCGTATCAGATGCTGCCGTACGAGAGCTGGCTTGGCTGTTTGACACCGTCCCAAAGTTCGCATCATGTTCCGCCAAGGCGTTAGTTGTCAGCAGTGCCATCGCTATCGGGTTGCCGCCTCCCGACGCCTCTAGTCGGTCATCCTGAGGGACCTCCATCTCCGGAGCCTGGGGGCGTTTCTGAGTCATGTCCCAGCCATCGGGTCCTTGCGTTTCCGGTACTTCCTGTCCGGCCCGCGGGGATGGGGGCGGCGTGAGTGCTACTTCCATCCATTCCGAGGCCTCCTCAGGAGTGTCGAAGAAGTACGTTTTATGGTCATGAATGACTCTGAGGCGCGAGGCGAAGAATAAGGCATATTTTACATTACGATCCCTGAGGGCACGTTTTATTTCCCAGAAAGACGCCCTGGCCTTCTGCACAGCTTGAGTGAAGTCCGGGTAGATGGAGACCGTTTGATTTTCGTACTTTATTGGGCCGTTCTCCCTTGCGGCCTTCAGAATCGCATCCCTGTCTTTGAAGTGAAGGAGGCACGCTATCAAAGGACGTGGCGGGGCCCCCGGCCTTGGTGGTTTGGGGGGTACCCTGTGCGCCCTCTCAACGCTGTACATCTGGGTGAGCTCCGCTGGATCTATGACAGTTTTCAGCCATTCCTCCATGAAACGGGTCGGGTTCGCCCCTTCTCTGCGTTCAGGCACGCCCAAAATGCGTATGTTGTTTCGATGCGAGCGCCCTTCGGCATCGTCCACTCTATCCCTCAAGCCCCGTATCTGCTTCTCCAGGTTTTCTAGCCTTGTGGAAAGCTCCGTCTGCTGAGGGATCAAATCTGTGATCGCTAGTGTGTGTTCAGACAGTTTTTCGGCCAATTTCTTGTGGTCATCCTTCAGGAGCGAGAGCCCTGTGGATATTGTGTCTATTCGTGTTTCAAGGGCTTCCCTGGAGGCCCTAATTTCCGTCAGTATAAGATCCAGTTTGGCTTCATGCGCAGTAACGCCTGTTGGGGGGGACCACGTCTTCGTTTGAGGAGGCCAGTGTGTCCTCCGAGCCGCAGGCGTGCGTTCCATTACGAGGAATCCTGTTCCTTCCTATTGATTGTGTACTATGGTAGTGCACCCGTCAGGTCGATAGGGGGGGTGCGCACTGTCTGCAAAGTGTACCCGTGCTCTTGTTGCTGGCCAGCCCGTCACGACCACTCCGGTCTGTAGTGCGGGGAGGCACTCCGTGGGGGCGGATGTACAGTGCAATATTGTTGCCCACTTTCTCTGGGCTCCCTTCACGATGTTCCAATTCGGCAGGGGACAGCACTCACGAGACTCGGGTAATGGGACCCAGATGAAACAACCGCACCAGGAACGTGGCTCACAACCATATATCCACAGGTACGGCCGTGTCTCCCCTGGTATCGCCCCTTGGGCCGGGTTCTAAGGCAGCGTGAGGACCAGTGTCGATCTATCTCGTGAAGTATTGATGTCTGCGCGAAGTGCCGGCGCCTGAGTTAGGTGCTCTACTTCCCGGCTCCCACTCTGGTCCCTCACCCTCGTAGCGGTGCCCCTTGTTTGTCTGCGCAGAGGCGTGCAGGTGGGGGGAAATGGCACCGTGGGCTGCTCCGCCTGGTCAGGGTCACAAACGTTCACCAGCAGGGCCTCTATAGGTGTGGGTGGGGGGGAGCTGTTGTGTCATTAGCAGTACAACATGCCACCACTGCTAGTCCCCCGCTTATCACAGCCACATAGTAATGCCTCGTAGCCCAATGGGAGAGGTAGCAGCCTCGCCCACGAGTATGCTGGGCTTCGTGTCTTTGTGTGCCTGGGTCTTATGTGCAATGTCCTGCAGGGGGGGTCCGTCCTGTAGTGTCGATGTCCCGGCGGGGGCTCAGCGCTATGACCCGCGCTCCGCCTTGTGTGCGTTCTCCTGCCTCCCGCCGCGATGCAGATGTTCCCGTTACCTCAGGGAGGTTATGAGCAGTCCTCTGCGCTGTGGTATGTCGCGTGGAAAGCTTCGGGCCTGCAGCCGGTCCCGCGCACTGTGCTCAGGGTTGTCTGGTATTGCTGCCTCCCAGTCAGTCCCCCATTGCCATGTGGTCGGGCAACGTCCGTGCGTGCGACTCCTCGCCTGCTGTTGCTCCCTCATTTCCGGGCCGCCCTCAGTCCCACCGTGGGTCGGGGATTACTGCTGGACGCCAGACCTCACCTCCGCTGTGTAGCTGCGGTGCCGTAGTCTAATTTCCGCCTCTCAGTGCGGGTCCCCCTCCGCGTCGTCTTGGGTAGAAGTGAGCCTCCCTGCAAGAATCACCGCCGTGTCAGGCAGCACGGGACGTCAGGGTCTCACGGCCGCACCTCTCCAGCGCAACGGCAGTCGCCTGTGCATTTATTGGTATTTCTTGAGCATCCGGCCTCATAAATAGTGCCGCTCACCATGTGATGCTGTCCCGTGAGTGTCCGCCGTGTTCCGGTGCATGTATTCTGCAGCGGGTCTTCCAGCAGGCAGTAGTGTCCCTGTCGCACCCGGGGTAGTGCCACTTCCGGTCCGCCTCCGAGTGGACTGTGGGCCGCAGCCTCCTTTCTGCCGGCAGGCCTCGTTGGGCCCCGTCACTGCACCAGTGTGGACGTCGCAGTGTGAGCCTCCCGGCCACCGAGAAGACCTCCAGTTGCAGCTGTCAGCGGCTCCGCAGGATGAAGGTGCGGGGTAGGGGTCAGATACCAAGTTTACAGGATATATGTCAGGATTTAAGGGGATTTCAGACGGAGCGATCTCAGCTCTCGTCTGCCATGCTCGGCTGTTGGCCACGCCCCCCAGTGAGTTGTGGGTTTATAGGAGAATAGGGTGGGAAGTAATTTAATTGTAATTAAATCATTTTTATTTATTTATTGGTATTGATTTTTAATTGATTGTTAATTAATTGTTAATTGGTAATTAATTTGTATTAATAGGTAATTAATTTTGATAACTAATATGTATTTGTATTATGATTTGATTAATTTTTACATAATATTAAATTGGTAATTTATGTTAATTAATTTTTTCTTGGTATTCATATTTAATTAATATATTAAAATTTTACTTTCCCTACTGTTGCACTCTCTGGAGTGGGAATAGTAATTTTTACCCCTACGCTATCCAACGCTTTCCCTACTGTTGCACTCTCTGGAGTGGGAATAATTTTTACCCCTACGCTATCCAACGCTTTCCCTACTATTGCACTCTCTGGAGTGGGAATAGTAATGTTTACCCCTACGCTATCCAACGCTTTCCCTACTGTTGCACTCTATGGAGTGGGAATAGTAATTTTTACCCCTACGCTATCCAACGCTTTCCCTACTATTGCACTCTCTGGAGTGGGAATAGTAATTGTTACCCTCCTTCTATCCAACGCTTTACCTACTGTTGCACTCACTGGAGTGGGAATAGTAATCTTTACCCCTATGCTATCCAATGCTTTCCCTACTGTTGCACTCACTGGAGTGGGAATAGTAATTTTTACCCTCCCGCTATCCAACGCTTTCTCTACTGTTGCACTCACTGGAGTGGGAATAGTAATTTTTACCCCTACGCTATCCAACTCGTTCCCTACTGTTGCACTCACTGGAGTGGGAATAGTGAATTTTACCCTCCCGCTATCCTACGGTAAAAATATTGTATATTTTATATTAATATTATGTTAATATATATATATGTGTGAAAAAATAAAATGGTATGTTTATTTATTTTAACTTACATTAATTATTTAATAATTTTCAGGTTATTTAAGTATTTTTAAGTATGTTTTAGTTAATTATATATATTATTTTATTAATTTTAAATTACTTTTAAGATATTTTTAAAAAATCGATATTTTGACTAACTATATTTTTTTAACGATGTTTTTGATTCGATATTTTTGTACTTACCTGTTTGTAGATAGGACTATGATATTTTTGCATTCGATATTTTGTCATCGATATTTTAGGTATTCTATATTTTTGAATTCGATATTTTGTCAGTGATCCCTTCTATTTATATGGATCTCTCTGAGGGTGAACCATTGCAAATTTTTACAGTCCTGAAGATGGTCAAAAAGACGAAAGACCAACGACCAAAACGTCGACAACTACACTTTTTTCTGTATATTGTTGTATTATTTGTGGGTCATCCTTGTTATGATTTTGAAATAAATGTGTACACAATTGACTGAGAAATATAAAAACAATTATTTCATATATATGACTTCCTGTTACATTGTGTGTTAAATTATCTAGTACCCTTGAGTATTATTATTTGTAAATACGATAAAATAAATGTTTTCACTATACTCCCGGGTACTGATGTGTTATCCTTTGATATATTTCTTTGATATATTCTTGGGAGCTCTCATTCGTCTAGAGAACTAAATTATTTATGAGTCGTTTATCTATAGATAAGTTAAATCATTCTAAAAGAAATTAATCTGCAAGTATAGTTAAAAAGCTTGCTTTAAGTAAAAAGTCAAAATAACCTCAAACTAACTGAGAAACAAATCCCTTGTAGGCACATTACCCGTTCATCTCATACTACCCAAGCCGTCAAGGGTTGATTGGGTTACCCATTTTTATTATATAACATTTTTATAGAGACACCATGTTATTAAAAGTGATTCTGTTTGCTGCTCTGTTTATCTCCCTCCTGCTCACTACCCCTCTCAATCAATGCCACCCCTGCTTGTCTTCTCTCCTCTTTCGTGTAGCCCAGGAAACTTACACAATTGTTTTTTTTCCTTAGAGAGGGTGTATTGTGAATGAAACTTTCATCTTGTTCCATATTGTAACTTTCTGTAGAACACTTCCGCTGTATGTTCCGATGTAGGCTTGCTAGAAAACACCAATGTACAAGCTTTTGTTTGAAAATGTTTCATATTGTGTTGTACATCTCTGGGCTGCATTGTTGCCGTGGAAGCTAATTGAAGATTTCTTCTTCCTTTGAAATGGGTAAGTGTTAAAACAGTTACTTATGTGACAATCCTCATTCTGATTTGTTCATTATATGTTATCGCTGGTCGTGCCATGCTGAATTTGCAGTTTTTGCTCATTATCTATGAGTACATTGTGTATAAAAGTCAATGGTTTTGGGGGTGATCCAGAGACTATTTGTTTTCCTCACAAGACTCTGTCTGATTACTAAGAGACTTTCTTTTTTCTATTGGAGGGTCTGTAGGTTTCCTTCGTGATTCTGAGAGTCATATTAAAAGCTTTTCCCTTTTCCTCTAGGGATGCTGTCTGTTTCTCTTATGATTTGTTTTGCTAATGAGGACAGAATAATTCTGTTTTCCGACTCTGTATTTCAGCCTTCATGGCATATATTTTGCATTGTAATACCTATACTGAGATTTGCAATGAAACCCTTTAACTTTTCATTGATCTAGAGTTCTGTTATGGATGGAACCCAGTCACTATTTTTATTACTCTGCTAAGTTGATTTTTATGGGTCTGATATTTAGGAGGGTGGGGACTCTTATTATAAGATCAAGGGTTTCAGAGCTGAGCGTCCCAAGGTAAATTTTGGGGTAACCAAATTAGTGGGGGTGCAGTAAAATATTGGAGTTCAGCTAACACAACATAAACCCATGATATACATATTTTGAGTTAATGCATTAACCATTAACAATTCACGCCCAGAAGCAGCTCGGGTGCATTCCATGTGCAAGTGACCGCAATTCCAGTAACTACCGCTTACGTCTTGTAAGAGCATTATGCTGTAGCCAGATCGGAATTAGGGATAAAAAGGCAGGAAGGTAGAGTATCAGATAAACAACCCTGACGTTCTCATAGCCATTTTTGGTGCTGGCCCATCAAACCCCTATCTACATGGATTACAATGGATTGCCTAGTGTACGAGTTTAATGAGTGGAGGAGGCAGGAGGCTTGCAATGGAGATGGCTGCTTGAGAATTTTGGGTAAGTGTTGGGTCAATTGGTCAATTGGGACAAGTAGGTCATCTACCCGGTACAAAGAGGAGACCTATCAATATTCTGATAAACTCGACTGACTATAGCACATAACAGCTTCAAATGGTTATTCATGTGGATTTGGTCCACTGGAGCTCCCTCCCCATATGAATGGCTGGGAGAGTACCCCAATTGGAATGCTCTTCCTGCTTCAACACTTATATATCTTTCAGAACTATCCCTTCAGAATTCCAAAATCTTTTTTCAGAACCTACATGAATATTCTTGGGCCTTTATATGGGCCCACATAACACCCTGAGTAGCATTTTTAGATATGAGGGACAAGCAATGGCTAATTTTTGACAGCCACTGGTCAGGCCAAATGACCATGCTTAACAACTGATTGCTTGGACAGAGAATGGCCCCAGCCTCATGGATACAGCTGGCAGAACTGACAGAACTGGTTATGGACCAGCTATGGAGGACCAGTGCCATGTCCCTGCCCCAAATCACAAAAGATGTCTTTGTTGGCACAATGCACATAAATAGACAGGTTTTAATGAGCGTGTGACACAGGAGACATTGCCCTTTCATGGGATATGGCAGGAATAAGTCATAAGACTGAGCAGATTATGAAGTTGGGACATCACTGGTATATCAAGGGTGTGCAATGTCTGGGACTATGACCCAGTAAAGTCCTTCCTAGAGCTAGGTCCTGATGGGGGAAGCATCCCAGTCCAGAAGTATGAGAATGTGAGAAAGTCATCCCTCTTGCCCTGATCAACCCCATTGTATTGACTGATTCTGGTGTTAACCATATCTTTCTGGGCCCTGCTAACCAAGCCTAAAGTCAGTGCTCTGATCAGTGCTCTGATTAGAAAAGTATATGGTAATTATGTGTAATTACAATTGGCACTGCCAACCTATCTGTACGTCCCTAGTAAATGGTAGGGCATGTAGATGTAGAGGCCCAGCAGATGTCATGCACTAAAGTGTGCACTACTGGTTTGCCTGCTGTCATTTTAAAAGTCAGCCCTGCTTTGCAAGCTGCTGTTAAATTGTAATTATATGCAAATTTCACTTTGGAGTTAAAGGTAGTTTCAAAGTAATAAACTACCTTAATTTTATATGTAAGTCACCCCTAAGGTCTACTCTGGGTGTTCCCGGGGTAGAGTGCCATGTAAAAATAATCAGGAACTTGTTTTAAAGAAGTTTTATATGCCCTGGCGAGGGTAAATACTGACAATTTCATTTTTTTCCCAATTGTTGCATTTTAGCTCAATAGCTTAACATGGGAATACTTTAATAAAGCATAACTATTGACAGGAGTGAGCAAAAATCATATTTCAAGGACGTAAGTTTGGTGATGATAAATTCAACAACTTGTCACTGTGGAGTTTATCATAACTAGTACAGAAAAAAGTTATAGAACTTTCTTTTCTGTGAGCCAAATCCAGCCTTCTAGCAGCCTCTCCTCATAGGCCAGTCCTTAACAGGCTTAGTCAAACTACTTTGATGAGGTGATAAATGGCCTGCATAGAGACAGAGGTTAACTGGTGGGAGAAGTCTGAAGCTGCAGAGAACATGCCTGGAAGGTGGCTGGGGAAGCAAACTGATCTTCATAGAGAGCAGGACAGTTAGGAATTCCAGCCAGGCTTACCCCCTCTACCTGTACCCCCTAGCCAGATGGAAGCCACAGGAATGGAATTTGTAGGACATCTGGAAGGGAAATGTTAAGGGAAATAAGCCACACCAGTAGGTTGGCTTAGGAAGATCTTACTCCCAAAAAGAAAATTCCTCCATCTTTAATTTTAAAGTGCAGTGCTTTGTGGGACAACAATGTGTCACACTCTGGAGAAAGCTGTCATGCTTTTGGGTGGCACCCTGTACTCCACTGGTCAGGTGTGCCCCCCAAGATTTCACCCCAGAGTATTGGATAAATATGGGAGAGCTGCACAGCAACTAGAAGAAGGACTGCCCCCTGGAACCCTGGCCTGCACCAAAAGGACTGCACTCTGAATGACTGCACCTACTGCACACTTAGGAACTACAGCCCTAAGGATTTTGCCTTGCTTCAAAAAGAAGAGTTGACTCCCTGAAAGCAGCATGTTGTTAAAAGAGCTCCACCTGCACTATCCCCAGCAAGAAGAACCAGGCTGACCACCTTCAGCTGGACTTTAAAGGATTTGGGCAGGTGCATTGTGGGAACTGTAGTCTCAACTTATGGGAAGCAACATAGAGACTCTGGAACCTTGGAGTTTGTTTTTGGACACTTTGAACCCCCAGAAGGAATTTCAGGAAGCACCTCCTGACATTTGGAGAACTTTTGTGAAAAAGCGCCATAAGTAGAATGACCCAACATCGAGAGTCAAGCTGACTACATATAACTGCGACCCGGCCTGGATTTCAGGTTCCTACCGATGAAAGCTCTGGAGCTCAAGACTTCAAAGAGTTGACCAGGGTCTCCTGCTGAATCAAGCATATAAAGCTGCTGTGAATCCGGCCTGCTGGAGAAACCCACTCGACACGAGAGAAATTCCTACAGAAAAGTCTTTAAATGCGAGGGTAAAATTTTGACCAAAACCTACCACTTACTATATTTGACAAGGGCTCCATTGCGGTCGGCCTCAAACTTTGACTTTGTACCGGTCCAGTGGGACCAGATGTCCCTAGTTGCCTCTATATGTTTTTAAGCACTAGAGTTTGTTATTTTTGTGTCATTTTAAAGATAAAAGTATTTCCTATTTTTATAAATCGGTGTTGCATTTTTATTGGGTGTTTTGTCTTACTTATTTATTGGTATTTTTAAATGCTTTACACACCTGTCTCCTAAGTTAAGCCTGCCTGCTTGTTGCCAGATACCAAGAGTTGAGCAAGGGAAAAATGTATTGAGACTTTGTCTGTACCTTATATTGTGTTGGTGGCCTTATTGCTAGTGGTAGGTGCTTACTTACCCCTATTAATAATACACCTTCCAACAGATGACTATTGCTTGATGAGTTCCTTTACTTCTATATTCCTAGGTTCGTGCTTCTTAATAGTTTATTAATTCATGGTTCGAATTCAGTTGAAAACTCATAGGCACCATACATTTGGTAATAGTTTCCTTAAGCCTTTATATTCAACAAAATAAAAATAAACACTTCAGCCAGCCAACATGTGTGTTCCAATCTGGAACTTTTTCAAAGCAAAATATAGTAAATGTTGCATTCCAATGTATGAAACTTTAATTATGTGTCGTAGATCCTTCAATTTCCCCCCATTTTATTCAGTCAGAAAAGTTTCTTTGTATCTAATGAATAAAGGTGCACAGTAGAAAATTTGTCATACTCAGACATATGGCAGATGGCAATGAACCCCCAGAAGAGAAAAGATTCCCACAGATATACTGCAAACTTGTACACAATGCCCCCAACAGATCAGTCAGACGGTGATTGTCAAGAAGACAAAATGGCCGTCTGTGCCCATGTTATTTCAGCAAAGTTCTGACTCAACCAGTACCAACAGAGGATACTTCTTTCACTTGACTGGCACATACCAAGTGATCCAGAAGTATTGAGGCACCATATCCTAGATCCTGGCTAGCTCCCTCCACCTTCTCATCACCATTTCCCTCAAATTGAAATTAATGGCACCAGTTGCAGAGGAGTGCTTCCAAAAAGCAATAAAACTGTGATTGGACTAGGCAAAATAGAGTGCCACAGGTATGTATAAATATAAATGGAACAATACCAATAAAAAGATCGATTAAGAATAAAATAATATAAACAACCCTGCAAGTGATGCTGGCATCCAGTGTATTTGCTGCCCCAAGTGTAGAGCAGACATTTTGCTGCCAAATCATTATGGATCTGAGCAAGGGCGTAGTGCCCCCTTTGCCCACAAATAGAGCAGCTACAGCAGGGATGGGGTTCCTTAAAGGCCTCTTTTGTCTGCAAATGTACAGAAAAAAGCTCATAATTAATGGTATAAAGGAATACAGCGTCAATAGAAGCGAATGCAGGAATAAGGTAGGACGAAAGATGGGTAAAAAGAAAAGGGATAGAATGAAGGAATATATATAGGATAGAATTCTATCCTATATATATAGGATAGAATTGGAAGGAAGGGCGAAAGAAAGGATGGGTAGCTGAGTGGGTGGATAAATGAGAGGGTGGGTGAATGAGTGGGTAGATAGATAAGAATTTGAAAGAGTGAGTGAATGGATAGTTGGATGGACAGGAAAAAAGATGGAATAGTAAATGGATGGATGGAAAGCTGGATGGACAGGTGAAAGGATGCCAGAGTAAATGATTGAATAGTACGATTGTTGGACCTGGCACTTTCTGCATGGCCATCCCCAAACATTTTGCCTTCCTCCTCCTACTTTTTGCTGGCCTTTGGACTCTGTGTATTGTACCACTGCTGAAATGTTTGTGCTCTCTGCTTAAAATCTGTTATAACTGGCTTATACCAATTGGCCTATTTAATTTACTTGCAAGTCCCTAGTAAAGTGGCACTACATGTGCACAGGGCCTGTCAATTAAATGCTATTAGTGGGTCTGCAACACTTATTGTGCCACCTACTTAAGTAGCCCTTTAAAAGTGTCTCAGGCCTGCCATTGCAGAGTCTATGTTTGCAGTTTAAACTGCCATTTCGACCAGGCAAAATAAACCTCTTGCCAGGCCCAAACATTCCCTTGTTATGCATATAAGTCACTCCTAGGGTAGACCTTGGAGTGCCCAGAGGGCATGTGACGTTTTACATGACCTGGTAGTGGAGAACTCTCGAATTTGTTTTTCACTATTGCACGCCTATCTCTCCCATAGGTTAACATTGGAGATGCCGCATTACATTGTATATATATCATTTCAAAATGGGAAGAGATTAATGTTTCATGGTTAGTGTCTCTGGAATTCCAATTTAAAATCCTAACTTATGGTGAATTTGGATTTTGAATTACAATTCTGAAAATGTCACTTTTAGATTGATGGCATATGCTTGCCATAGCAAACTGGTGTCTGCCTAGGTCAAATGACTGAGTGTAGATGACATTTGACCTTTGTGTATTCCTTCTAGACAGCCACACAATGGGAGATTAAGTATTACTGGATGGGAAGGAGGAGCTGGGCCCAGCCTTACTTTCACCTGAATAAGCTTCTCCCACCTTCTAGAACCAGGGCACCAGTGTATAAAAGAAGGACCTCAGACACACCACTTCAGTACACTCCTGAGCCTGTGGATATTCTGCCAGGAAGAACTGGTGTGCTGCTACAAGGACTGTGACTCTGTTGGACTGCTGCTCTACAAGGAACTGCTGCCCTGCTGTGCTGACTTGTTGCCTGTTGCCCCCTTGCCTGGGAAAGAAGAACCGGAACTGCAACTCCATCTTGGACCCAGCACCCCAGAATGGCTCAAAGGGCTAGCCTGCTGGCCTCCTGATCTAAGCCCCAAGGACATAACAGGATTTCCACAGCTCTTTGACCCATCTTCAGCAAGATCTTGCCCCTAAGAGGTGCCCCCTCAGGTACTGGAGCCTTGGTGTGGTTCCTGAGCTCTTAAATCCAAGCTTTTGGGCTCTTTGAGACCACAAATTGCCCAGTTCACAACAAAACCGCACCGCTCACACAGAAAATCTGCGAGAGCCGCTGTAAGGTAATATCTTCACACAGCAGAATCGTCAGCCCACCCGTCTTTGACGCCTGGCCTGCTCAAAGCACCACACTGATCTTCTTGCTCCTGGCAACCTTCTTCCACGTGAACAGGACTCTTGGCACAAAACTTGAGAAGGTAAACCTTCCGCTTGGCTAATCTGGGGCTCTATCTGATCCGTGCTCCATTGTGGTTGGCCTGAACGTTCGACTTTGGCCTAATCTAGTGTGACCAGATAGTCGTGGTTATCACTTTCTTGTTTCTAGGCACTATGTTACAGTTTATTCTTTAAAAAAATCATAATTCCAGTTCTACTGTTTGGAGTTTTGCCTTTTTGGTCTAATTTCATTTAATGATGATTTCTCTATGTTTATAACCTGGTGTGGGATCTTGTTGTGTGGTGTTTGCACTGTTTTACGATTTGAAGTGTTCCAGAAATACTTTAGACAGTGCCTCTAAGTTAAGTCTGACTGATCTGTACCAAGCGACCTGGAGGTTGAGCACAGGTTAATTCCTGACAATGATTGTGGTTGCTGCTTGACCAGAGCTCACACCCCAATCAACCAGTAACCCAATGTTAAACATGGATGAACAGGTGAAATTATGCCAAAGGGATGATGTATGGATGCGTGGTAGAAAGGATGATTGGATAGATGAGTGAATGGATGGCAGAGTGTATGGATCGATGAATGACCAAGTGGATGGGAAGGATGGCAGAGTGATTTGGATGGAATGAGGAATGGTTGGATAGCAGAGTGAATGGATGGATGACAGAGTGGATCGATGGATGGAATAGGGAAAGACTGAATGATAGATAAAATAATGAATAAATGGCAATGTAAATGTGAAATAGTGGCTATCAGCAGGTGGGTAGAAGAGTGAAAGGATAAATGGATAGATGCTTGGATGGGAGAGACAAGGGAGCTCTTCTAAGGAGGATTGGGCTCACTTGTTTCACTATTTTGGTGCCATCAGAGTTTTAATTCAAAGTGGGGGATTTTGTAATTTTCTGTCTCCAACCTTGGATCTGTGACCTTCTGTACTGTTAATCCTACGAAGCCTGATATGATGCACAGCAGAAATAGGATTCTAGAATAATCATTTCTATAAAACTGCAGCTCCTGTGCATGCGTCCTGATGATGTGTTCAAAAGTAATTTTCAAACCAGTAGTCTGGCTTTTTGAGCTGTGGCCTATATATAGGTTTTGCAAACACTTGTTCCTAAGGGTTGTGTGTTTTGCAGATTTCTGTGAAGATAAAACAATCCATTTCATGTGCTAGATATATCATATTTCTGTTATGAAACGACCGATATATTTTCCAAATGCCTTAAAACCAGCACAAATACCATTTAACTCTATTTTAGCACTAAATTGGAGGCTCTAAAAGTAACCCTTGGTTTCATTCTTACCACTTACCTGCTGCGTGGGAAATAGCTCCTGTGATGCCAATCAGTAGAAGAAAATACATCTCCATTTTCTCATTTGTTTCTGCAACAGAAAGCATATACAGATCGATTAATGAGTAGTGTTATGTAAATATGATCTGTATGACCATATGCTCATATAATACCTTCATCACTTACAGGCTTTGCGGTTTTTAAGCACAGCGCTAGATTTACTAAGTATTTGTGCTTTCTTGCATCACCCAAGTTAACGCAGGTGCCTAAGTTAAATTTACAAAGCCAAGAAAAACTATATGGATTGAGCTTTGCGTCACTTTCCACCTGCAAAGTAACGCAAGGCAGTGCCTTGCATTGCGTCACTTTGCACCTGCAAAGTAATGCAAGGCAGTGCCTTGCACTACCCTGCATCAGGGATGTGTTATATGTGTGGAGCATAGGAATTCCCATGCATCCATCCATGTACTTTGATGCAAACCCAGAATTGCTAAAGTCAGTAAACCTGGATTTGCACCAAAAAGTGCCCCTCACCAACCTATAAAGAGAAATATTGATGTTTCTCCTTGTTACTTCCTACTTGCATGCGTGCCACATTCTGCAGGGCACATGCAAAGAGGAATACGTCTCTAAGGATAGTTTTTGTGCATGAAATATCCCTTCCTGCACAAAAACTATCCTGAAGACAATGCAGGCACCCTTACGGCATTATGGAAAGGTGCCTTTGGTGGTGCTAGACTCTCTTAGGTGTGCCAGCGCAATGAGTGAGCAGAAGTGGGCCATACCTATCTTGTGTCCTCCATTTTTTGCTCTTTGTCCCTCTATCTGAACTGTACAGACTTTAGGGCATATTTACAAGGACAACGATAAATAAACGCAAAGCGCGCTTTGGGCTTGTCTATTTATCGCCGTCTATCACTGGATTGTATCGCCCTGTTAGCGCGTTATTTACAACGCGTTTCCCCAGGGCGATATAATTACCAGCGATAGAGGGGAAATCGCTATTTTGTAGGGAACATCACTGGTTTTCCAGCGATGTTCCCCCCAAAAACAGCAATAACCTCGCTGATAAGACCCACAGGGTCGTAGCAGCACAATCCACCCCCATATTAGGTATGCCTAAGTCTGCATTTTAGCAGACGTTAGTTTCGGCGAAAACAGCGGTTTCCGCCCAAAATTACCGTCTGCTAAAATGTGTTGGCAGCCTTGTAAATATCGCGATGTGCACATCAGCGATATTTACAAGGTTGTACTACCCAGTGATGCGCACTTTGCATCTCATTAGAAATGCAAAGGGAGGCGTTGGGTAAAAGGGTGCTAACATGCGCTAATTCATGTTAGCACCCTCTTGTTAATAGGGCGATATTTTTATCTCTGCTTTTTTGGCTTTAAAAGCCAAAAAAGAGGAGATAAAGCCCTTGTAAATATGCCCCTTTATGCAATGATTACAGCAGCATTTTCTTTCATTAGAGTGTATTCTGGAGTACGAATTTTAAGATTTTAGTATACTCTTTATAAAATAAACTATGACTCCATGAGATAAGACATAGTACCAACTACGAAGGTGTGTGTTACATGTTTGTTTAGAAAAGCCAACGGAAGGAAACATCTTCCATTTATCTGTAGTGCTACTTTTTAATCTGTAATGTTGGGTTAGCTATTATTTCAATTTGATACATTTTCATATGCAATGAATAATACATTCAATTATTTATTTTATAGACAGGCTCAAATATCAGCTTTTTTGGTCAAAGCAGCGAAGGAGAGCAGTATCCCTTCATGATTCTCAGTGCTTCGATTACTTACTAGTGATCTTACTAGTGATGATTTTTCTTCCTAGTCTCAGTCGCGGTTCACACCCTAGTGATAGGCAGCCCGTTTACTACCTAAGACAAGCAACACAATTACCCCCTCCCACACACACACACACACACACACACACACATTTACCTGTCTATAATCCTCTTGAGTCAACTACCATAGCTGTCCAATAAACTTCAATCAAAGATGGTTACAGAGTAGAGAGGTTGGGAGAGCTGGAAGGACTAAAACAATCACAAAAGGCAATGCCCAGCAGCAAAAGAGAAAGGCCTGAATCCAGAATGGCCAAGGAGTAATTGCCATGGATGCGATTTAGGTGTCACCAGGGGTCGCAGCTGCACTGCATTTGCGATCCCTGGCCTCAGAGGTGGCAAAATCAGTGCCAGGAACACAGGGATATTTCGCTTGAATATGATCCTACGTAGCATCTGAGGTATGTAACAATGCTTTTATATGTATGTCGAGTACATGCGTGCAGGTGAGAGTGCGTGTATGTGTGATGAGTGTGTATGAGTGAGCATGTGTGTGTGTGTGAGTGTGTATGAGTGAGCATGTGTGTGTGTGTGAGTGTGTGTGGGTGTGCGTGTGTATGTGTGTGTGTATGAACACAAAGGCCAAATTACATTGACATGTGATGTTACCTCCGCCCCCCCTGGTATTTTGGTGAAATTACGTTTGTGGTCAGTTGCTTAAGCAATTCAGAAAAGGATGAAAAACCAGAAGATATAACTAGATTATCCAGAGAAGTCGGAAACCTTTGACAAAATCAATTATGAGGCAAACGGAGAGATAAAGCCAGTTGAGAACCAAGGGACAGAGGGCAAAGATTATCAGAAGGTAGCACAGGGTAGCAGCACAAAGATCAAGGATCATGACCACTGGTGCCTCTTAATTGAGCAGACATACCCCTTGTCCAATCATTAACAGGGGAAGAGTGGAAAGACAACCTCCAGCCTTCATACAAAGGGTGGGGATTTAGGGACATGAAATTAAAGACAGACCATTGCATCAGCAAGAAAGCCACCATACGCACCACAGAGAGAGCAATGGAAAGAGAGAGACCTATGTTTAATGCACCAACAAAAAGGGCACAATATCAGTGAAAGTATATCAGTCGCGGCACAAAGCTGCACATCCACCAGGGAGCAGGGATTCAAGAACCACAGGGAAACCACCAGAAGAACCATACAAGGACCTTTTGGAGAAGCTACTCTCACAACACAAATGAAGAGAGTACTACACAATTGGAAGGAAAGGGGCATCCACTGAAGAACCAACTCCTACTAATTGGGTTGTGTTGACCCACCACAGAGACCATAAGCATGACAACTCATGGGAAACTCACAGGTACTCCCCAATGACCCTAACTGGTTGTGTGGTGTTCCTGCTGCATCCCCCCAAATGAAAGTGGTGGTGGCAGTAGGGGGAACAAAGCAATAAGAACAATGCTTTTCCAATGTAACCCACCGTCCCTCAACAAGGAGGGAAGCCAACAGAGAACCCCCACACACCCATATGCTAACACAGAAGGACAGAAAATTATTTTAAAACGCGAGAACTAGCCAAAAGCAACTACTGTTTGAATAACCCCCAAATCCTTAAAGGAAAGGGGGATAAGGGAAAATGATCCAACGTAGATTGTCCCCAAGGAGCAAGGTCCCAGCCAGCCCCAGCTCCTCCATAAGGTAAATCAGAAGCAGGAATGGGCAAAAAGAAGGAGACTAGGCTTAAAAGACAGCCAAAGTCCCTTAAAGGGCCAGCAACGAAAGGCTTGCAAGCAAAATAAGAGAATCAAAATTGACATACATACTTTGACATTCCCCAAGTATCAGAAAAACAAAACAGGAGTTAGGGAAATCACAAAAAAGGTCACACAAAAGGCCACCAACTACTAATTGGAGAGGCAGTCGAGACGGGGGTGAATAACCTAGAATTAATTCCTGCTAAGTGAGGAGAGACGCATAGGGAAGACCACCAGCAACCCACAACCCAAACACTTCATTTGATCAAAGCTGTATCTTACCAGAACAGAAAAGACACTAACCAGGTGATTTCAGACACCCCCATAGTACACAGAAACCAACATATAACTGCTAAGAGCCAGCAATGGTCAACAATGAACAGAAGGCCAGAAACAACCCCCATGGACCATAAGTACAGAAAAGAGAAAAGTTGCAAGCAACCCAAACCAAACCAGACGGCCAGGTGCAAAAACTGAAGTAAATCTCACCTCCAGCCTCACATCCTGAAAACTAGATTAAGGGGGAAGCTGAGTGGAGAATCAGGTTAGATTATTTTTCTAGCCCTGAAAAATCTTTTTTGGAAGAGCAAAACGCATTGGCTGTTTGATGTGTTGCTCAAGATTACAATATTCAAATAAAAGAGGACTTTTTATACAGACTATTGCCTTTAGAGTTTTTTGTGGAACTATATGAATTCTTAAGGCACATTGCAAGCAAATTTATGGCTACTAGTTGGTGCCTCTCCTTGGCATATTATTCTGAATGTCGGAGCTGAGGGCAGCCAGCTCTTGGACGTAGGCACAACAGCGACATACAGGGTGTCATTTTTGGATGGTGCAGTGCATAGACTGTGAGTTATCCCCTTGAAGTTAGCATTTTCAGGTGAGAATCTGTATTAACATCATACAATATGCCATACCTACAGTTGTATAATGGGTGGAAATAGTGGGACTTGTGAATCAATATCTCTAATTTTATAGGATTTAAGGAAACAGCTTTAACCACAGGAAAAAATAGTTTTCTCAAGGAGACCAAAAGAACATTTTAATGTACATGTACATATTTGTGTCACATTTATGTAGCCAGACCCTTCCCCACAGTGAAAATTCTGCATACATAAATGTTACACAAGTTAGTACTCCTGGCAATCTACTACTAGCTTACATTTACGGGAATGCTCTGAGATCCTGCAAAATCACAAATGTTCTTCAAACATAGCAAATGTGCTTTTTCTACTTGGCCTTTTATTCTGTGTTTCTATTTGATTTTCTGTTTGTCTTTCTATCTCTTTAATCTCTCCCACCTTCGAGCTGATCATTTGTTCATCGATGCCATACATGTGAAAATGTATATCAAACACAACTACTTATCTTCACCACCTGCTAAATCTGCCAACACATATCCATTTAATAACACGTTTTCTCAAAGTATAAATTAAACCAGCTTGTGGGTGGCAAGCAAACAGAGGCATGGGTAACATTTGAATGAGTTTAAAATCTGTATCTGAGAACCTATCAGTTTTCTGCAATGACCATAAATTTGCCAGATGGATTCATTTTAATGAAAAGTTTATGTCTGCCCATATTATACCTGTTTCAAGTTAATAAATGTTCTTGAGCATATTCAGGTATACTTTGTTTATTGACTATTAAAGGATGCTCTAAAGCAATTTCATTTCCCAAGAGTGGACTATCAGAGTATCCTCAACTAGTCGTACCTGAAGAACCAGTTAGTTGCATCTTTCCAAGAACATTTAGATCTAAATATCTTACTACAAACAGTGAACATATAAAGTGCATATTGCAAGGAAATAATGGTATATCATGACTTACATATTTGGTGCTCCACAAGCGTCTTTTCTTCAGTTACAGACTGCCAGTGTTCAAGATTAAAGTAACAGCAAAATGTCCTGCTGAGAGTTAAATATAACAGGTCAACCAATTTGTTTAGTACACGTCACGGGGGTAAAGTGTCATTTTATGCAAGCCACGTAGAAGGAAGTGTTGAAAGGTAAAGTCTTTAGATTGTAATAATCCAGTAAAAGATAACAAGGATATGAATAGATAGCTTGATCCCTTCTTGAGAAACTTCATATAACCATATAATGTCTGTACTTCTCTGGAGAGGGTTTATGTTTTAAATGCTTTGATAAACACAGATCAGGCCCTAGTCAGGAGGAAAATACTTATGTGGACTTGTGGTGTTTTGTCATCAGATGGCAGCTCAGTGACCCACGATACCTTCCCAGAGAAGATCCATCCTGAATGCCCTGTATTTTTTACTCGCAGCTGCTCGTATCAGCAGGGGAGATTGATCAGGACTAACGAAGATGGTCTTCGTCAGGATATCATCATAAGCTATCTGAGAGTGGTTGTCGAACCTTATTAAGGGTCCGATTCCGATTTCGGTTGGAAGGGCTCCAAACGATGGTCGGAGCCCTTCCAACCGAGCCGGAATGTGTGGCCCGGATTCCTTTCCGACGGAGCCGTTCTGATGGGCTCGGTCGGAAAGGAATCTTACTCGGATTTCCGAATTTTGGACGACAGGCTCGCAGAGCCCGTCCACCGTCCAGAAATCCTCCAGTACTCCCCCCCGGCCGCCTCTTTGTGACCGAGGGAGTACGCTGTCAGCTTTTCACTGGCTTTTCGTGCAGGAGTGTCCGGCACGAAAAGGCAGTCGGAAGCTGTCTCTGGGGGCCCCCAGCAGGGCCCCCATGGGTGTGAGGCTGCCGGATGGCAGCACCTATTGTGCCCCTCTGTTGATCCCTGCACCCGGTGGCAGGCACCTTGGGGTGCTGGCCACAGGGTGCAGGAATGAACTGCACCCCTGCTTTCAACAATGCAGGCATGCATTCCACTCGGAATGCATGCTTGTATTGTAAAGTATACGAATGCGACCGAACCCTGTTCGGTCACATCGTACTAGCAGGGCTGTAACCGACGACAGCAGGTCGGTCGATTACAGCTCCTGGCCGATGTCGGACGGACTCAGGTCTGTCTGACATCGGAATCGGCCCCTTAGTAAGGAGGCTATAGCTAATATAAGAGCACTCTCCTTTGTCCCTTGTTTCACCTACTTGTGAGAGTTCCTTAAATATCCCCAATACCCTACCTGCAATCAGCTGTTCCATTTTTGCTAGAGTCATATCCAGTGAGGAGTGTTCATATAAGTTCTCTAAGACCTGTGTATAGGAGGGGGCATGTCCTGTATGTTATAAAGAAGATTCCAGAAAACTTCCACTGGCCTGCATCAGTGTGGGACTTCTGATCTCAAAGTTCCTACAAACGACAAGTAGTTTATTACTATAGGTACAACAATTGGTTTAGATAACACCCCTATCCAACAAAACTTAATAAGTATATTACATTACAAACATTCAGCAACTGAGTTCACCTTAACACAATGGCAGTCTCTTCTCAAGTGTCCTTGCACTTATAGTTTCTGCTCATCTTTTCTTCCTACGCAATGGTCTTGCAGGAGGCTTCCAAAGAAGACCTGCGCAGTCCCTTAACAAAATTATATCTCACTTTAAGAGTCTCACATAGCTATGCATTAACAAGAAATCAATACCTTGTTCTGTGATCTTCATGCACTTTGTCTGCTTCTTTATTCACTGTTTTTTTTCTTTTGCAGATGCAGTGTTGATAGCTGAGGACCGAATGCTGAGAAGGCGGACAATTCTGTTGTTCCTGTGAATAGAAAATTTGATCCATGAACCTTTGGTAAGTAGTGCTGGAGTGGAGATCCTTCTTTAGGAATAGTCTTGAGGCAAGGCAGGTGAGCAATGCTTGGGCGTGGTTTGAATATTGACCGCACCCAAGATGCATGCAGAGATTTGCTGCAATCTTGCAAGATCTTGGCAAATTGTGTGGGAGCTACATGAGTCAGGCATACATTACAGAGTGCAGGGTAGCTTAGGTTCATACACTTCTTCTTCAGCGCTGTCAAAAGTTAAACACAGTGCCGGGGTCTGAGGTGTCACCATATGCAGTTTACAAAGTTTGTGACAGTACCAGGAGGCTGGGATATTTATATTTTAAAAAGGGAGAGTGGGTGTCTATGGATATCACGAAAGCTGCCTAGGGAGGATGTGTCTTGAGACATACTTGGGAACTAAAGAGTATCCTTGGAGATTGAAGAATGACAGTGACTGGGAATCAAATGGGATAACTGATTCTACAAAGGTATCATGATTCAGATAAGTGCAGAAGAAAACTAGAGTGGGACACACCACAGAATATATGTGTAAAAGATAATTATTGAATTTGTGCTTGTGAGTGTTGTTGTGAAGAACCAACCCCAGATCTTGTGGTGGCTATGGCTTTAATGGTGGTATTGCATTACATATTGTGTGAACAATGATGGTGCTCACCGTAATACAAAGTTGGCCCAGACAAAATGGTGGTTTGTTTTTGGCATACTGTGGGCATTCAAAGCATGAAATGCTCACCAATGGTGTACTCCTGACTCTTGCCTAATGGTTATAATTCTTGGAATAATGTGGGCATCCATGGCATTATTGTGCCCTCCTTGGTATACTGCTAGCCCTGGCAAAACAGTGCCAGTCTTTGGAAAACTATGATCATTCTTGTTGGCATTATGCCTACAGCTACTAGAGTACTCCCCCTGACATACTAATGGTAATTTCTGAGATGCTGTAGGATTAAATGCTGTAATATTGTCCTCCAATTGTATAATACTGGCCCTGCGATAACGGTGGTAATACTTGACAAGCTATAGGCATCAAAGTAATGATGATTGATGATACCCTCTCTTTTATAATCCTGCCCTGACTTGAACGTGATAGGTTGTGGCATATTATGATCATCCACCACAAATGTGATGATGGCCCTGGCATAATGGCGATCATACTTGATATATTGTGGACATCAGTGGCCAGACGATACCCTCACTTGCTGAAATGGTGTTTGTGGAATACTGATTATAATTATTTAAATGTTGTAGGTATCCTTAGCAAGAACAAGTGATATCTGGACATTCAGACAGAATATGTCCAATCATGGGTGTAGTACATAAGAATACTTGATTTTGGGGTACCCGACATGTATTAGCTAAAAATGCAAACTAGCTGTGAGAAACTGGGTTATTGGTTGTGAGAGGTGTTAACCCTTCACAACCACAATTCTTGTCAGGGTGAACCACAAAAGTCACTAAATCACCTTGTGCTTAATCTTCTGGTAGCTTGCCACATAAGCGGTCAGGCTTAACTTAAAGACAATGTGTAAAGTATTTATTTATGCAGCACACAAACAGTAATAGAGTGAAAACACAACACAATAAAATCCCGGCAACATTTTAGAAAAATAGAGTAAAATGTAATAAATAAAATGAGAGAAAAAGGACAAAAATCTATCAGTAGAACCGGAGAGCTGCAATTCCAAAGATTTACTAGGGGTAGTGCCCACAAGCACAAAGTGTCACTCTGGGTTATCTGGTCATGCTAGACTGGGGAAAGTCACAAGTTCAGGTCGACCGTGATGGAGCTCGGGCCAGATAGAGGAACGAGGTTAGTCCCACTTAAAAGTTTCCTTCTCAAAGGCCAGTGCGAAGAGTCCAGTTGATTGCGGAGGAGGCTGCAAGGAGCATGCAGAGTGTTGTGGTGGTTGTTGCTGTAGTGTGAAGATCCTGTTGGGTGTTCTAGACCATCAATGCTGGAGCTTTGCATTGGCAGTTAAAGTGGGATGTCGATGATGTAGTCAAGTCAAGTATTTCTTTATTCGGTTTCTGGCAGGTAAAAAACCATAAAAACAGTTACATTAAAAGAGGAGTTACATTTTATCCACAATTTTTAAAAACCGAATACTGACAATGAGTTTTAGATATAAAAAAAATAAATACTATTAAATACAATAATAAAATTTAATCAGTTCATAACGAATGCTCACACCCATTCATTTCTGATATGGGAATTGTTTAAAAACTGTTTATCATCCATGCTTTATTCAGTCGATTTGTTTTGATTTATGCCCCTTTACAGATTTAGACGATGCCGAAAAATGCATTTTAGAAATGTAACAATGCACCTCGGCATCCACTCCTCTTCCATCAACTGTAGGAACAACATGCCCGGACGGCACCTTCTTATTCCCACATGTTTAAGCAAAGGGATTAACCAGATATTCCTGTGCTCACTGTAAAATTTGCAAAAGAAAAGAGTATGTAGAGTGGCCTGGGTTGAGCTCTCATCACACGGGCATGAGGATAGTACTGTATCCCACTTATTTCGTTCCGGGAAAGCAACCAGACGGTGGAAGATATTTAATCTGAATCTTACATGGAGAAATCTCTCGAAAGTGGTATGATCCTGGGTTAAATATGGCTGGATGGATAGACAGGTTTGGACAGCAACACTGTGTTGCACAGAGGGTTTCGGGGCTTCTTTCGTTAGCCGAATTTCTTCTATATAGGCGAATGAAATTGCCTGTAATGCCTTTCTGGATAATGACTGAATTGTAGTGGGGGCCAGGTAATACTTTTCCAGTCCTAGGTCAAATAAAAACCTTTTTATGTAGGCCAACCAACCAATTTTGAATGAGTAATCTAAAGCAATACAGTCTAGGATAATTTGCTGGGTTAATGTATTTTTATCCCTGGACCATATACGATGCCAAAGAAGAAGTGGCTGTATTTTTGCCATATCCGTAATATATGAGATTCCCAGCTCTGTGTGGCACGCAAAGGTGGATGTACTTTTAGGTACCGCTAGGAGAAAGCGGAGGAATGCGTTTTCTGCCACTTTATATTCTTTACGTTTGTTTGCATACCCCCACACTCCTGCTCCATATAGCGCGACAGACTGACATTTAGCTCTGTAGATTTTTAAGAGCTCTACTGGTGGTCTTCTCCCCAATTTTTTTGAAAAGTTAACCAAAGCCATGATGGTCCTAACTAGATGAAATTTTCTTGACTCTATAGCGGCGGACCAATTCAGTTTATTGTCGATAATGATGCCCAAATATGGATATTGCGGTGTTGCATCCAGGTTCTCATTATTTAACAATATGCTCTTTGGCCTTTGCTTCATTCACCCAACACTCATAACAAAAGTCTTTTTAATGTTAATACGTAGGTTCAGCTCACCCATAAACTGGGAATACCTGTTTAGGGCCTTCTGAAGTTCTAGGGGAGTTCGAGCCAATATTACGGCGTCGTCCGCATAGAGCAACGCCGGAATCGGACGGTTGTTAGCTTGGGGAAGGTCCTGGCTCCCGTTCAACATGGCCTTCTCTAGACCGTTAGTATAGAGCGTAAAGAGAAAGGGAGCCAGGACACAACCCTGACTCACTCCCCTTTCCACTCTAAATGACCCAGATAGCTCTCCCCTTACACTGTATCTCACCCTAGCTGTAGCATTTGTGTACAGCTCTTGCAGAAAGTTTACTAAGGGTAAATCCACCCCCATGTCCAACAGTACAGCCCATAATTTAGCGTGGCAAACGCAGTCGAATGCAGCGGACAGATCCACATAAACCATGTGGATACTGCCCCCCCTTTGCACATAAGTACTTTCCTAAAAGTAACGTAAGGTTCAGGGCCTGCTCGACTGTCCCACGGCCCTCACGAAATCCAAACTGTATATCTGAAAGTATCGTGCCATCCTCCGCTGGAGACGCTCCAAGATAATTCTACCTGCGACTTTGCCCAGCGAATCCAGCAGGGAGATCGGACGGTAGCACGAAGCCTCTTGGCGGTCACCCTTTTTAAAAATTGTGACCAATATATATTTTGACCAAGAATCCAATAGTCCACCTCACAAGCTGTCCTTAATACCCTAGTGAGTAATGGTGTCCATAGCTCCTCGTTTACCTTAAATAGGTCTATTGGAACACCATCGGGTCCAGGTGCTTTGCCGTTTTTACTGGCTTTGATGGCTCGTTGGACTTCACTGATGTCTATATCTATTTCTAGGGGATATATGGTATTGGATGGAACAACAGTTTGATATACACTTATGACTGCTTTACCCCCTCCGAATATCTTAGAGAAGTAGTTTACCTAAGTCGGTTCATCAATTGCCACATCAATGGATGGTTGGTTCTTTTGCTCTTGCAAAAAGGGGGATTTTATCACAGCCCAAAACGCAGAACTATCTTTGAGAATACAGCTTTTATGCAACTGATCCCACAGGGCCTGTTTGAGTTCTGTTTTCCTTTCCTTTAGGGCAATTTTATACTCCCGCCTTAAGTCTGATATTTCTTTGGCCTCCCTGTTTGGATTTTGCAATGTAGAGTTCGCCACTGTGCATCGGTGATTGAACCAACCTGCTTTCTTCTCCTGAGTATTGTTTGATTTTACAAACAGGGCTGAATTTATTGCTTTTATGACCATCTCAAAGTTACTTATTACTTCTTCGCTATGTACAGACAGATCTAAGCATTTGGCAATTGAACTGTATGCTGTTTGGATGACTCTCTTAGTAATTTTTTGGGGGTCGGTTTTTCCCCATTTCAACGAGTAGACGTTTAGTCTATCTAGATGTAAAGTGTTCTGCCTCAGTGCGCTAAGTATAGTTTGAGTGCTGTCCTCACGGCTGAGATGGAGTGTTATAACAAGAGCACAGTGGTCGCTCTCTGTGTTAGCCAGGGAACGAAGATTAGTGGCACGGGTCGCTGAGGAATTGGAAATCAAAATGTAATCTATGGTGGTTTGACTGCCTCTCCCAATATAAGTTGCATCTAATCTCTTGGTTGGCAACGTAATTTCATTCAGGATTTGTAGGTCCAGATCGAGTAAGGATTCATTTAGGCAGTTTCTCGTGCTTGAATGGGAGAAGTGTACCAGAGATTCTTCATTTTCATCCGTAAACCCACAGAAATTATGATTACTGTGTTCGCAGGGATGTTGGTTAAAATCCCCCCCCCACAAGATTGTGGCCCCTTTTACAGAGTTTCTAGTCAGAATGGATAAATGGGAGCCCAACTGTCGCACAGCGATTAGTAATTCCCTTTCTGGCAAATTATTATCAAAATTTACTAATAAAACAGACTCGTCTTTGCCAAAACAGAGGAGTAGGATTTGATAGTTAGCTTCCAAGGCTAGTGAAATGTATCATAAAAAGCATATGTCACATTGCCAGTAATCGCTGGATGTTGCTGTTGCGTGAAGAGGCAGCTTTACTGGAGCTTAGCTGTTGCAAAGAGCCCAAACCTTCAGGATTGTTCCTTTTTCTTCAGAGGAGTGCACTTTGATGACAGCCAAGGGCCCATGACCTGGGGAGGAACATCTTAGGGATCAGGTTCTCACTCTAGCAAGGACCAGCAGGTTCTTCAGCAGGTCCTGTGCAGGTACAGGCACATCTAGTGGTAGAAGGTCAGCTTGGCAGTTGCAGGAAGGCCTCTGGAGCATGTTGTGTCCCTGCACCTGGGATGAAGGGAGCAAGTCCAGCATTCCTTCTCAGGCAGCAGGACAGACCTCAAGCAGCAGGGCA